>NC_080782.1:168989190-170274190 GCF_028018385.1 Neofelis nebulosa
TTTCACCCACCAGCGCCATGGTGGGTCAGCTGTACCGATAACACCATGAAGACTTCTTTCTGTGCATCGCCTGCAGCGAACGAAAGTGTCTACCGTCCATGTAGCTGCTGCCCCTGAGGTGGGGGTCCCGTTCAACAGAGAGAGAGGTGCCCCCCCCCTTCCTTGGCCTACTCTTCTTTCGGGCTCAATCAGCACCTCCCTTCTTTAAGACCTGTACTTCTCAACCTTTGATGCTTTCCTCCAGCCCCTCTTAACAAGAGACTTATTGGGGGAGGTGGCCTCTCCTTTCTCCCGTCTCTTACGACCTTCCCCACTCTGCTTTAGACTTCTTGATTGTTAGTCTTTGTCATATCCAGGAATGGTTTTGTTTCCTTCCCTTTCTAACTGCCCAAAGGGCTCAGAACCCTAACATCCCCTACCTTTCACTATCTTCTGTTTTGGGTGTAGATGGAAGGGACTGACATAGGGGGAATGGAGGAAGGTACATCAAAAAAGAGGAAACCACCAAGCTGAAAAGGAAAAACAAAAACAAAAGCAACATATTGTCCTGGAGGCAAAACCTTTGTGTGTAAAGCTAAGGATTTTCATGAATAAGGTCATAACTATGATGATTGCGTCATGTTACTGCCTTTGGTTTTACACCCCCTAGTAACACCCTTCTGTTCCACAACAGGAACTCTTAGAATTCCAGAAATTCTAGAAGATCCTAGAAGATCCTCAGTTGTTCTGTGACCTTCTTTCTGGTCATCCATTGGGATTCTACACAGAGGCTTGCTCTCTGCCTACCCATTTGAGAATGACAATTTACTTTGTCAATCTGCCCACCTTTTCACTCAACTTTGCCACAAGTTGCTGTCTCCCTTGGTTCAGGCATCCACAGTCTCCTGCAAATATCTTCGCTCTACTCTCTTGCCAAGTCATGCAAAATGAATTCCTGTTATTAGTATCCTTAGTTCCTCTCTTTGGGAAAATAAATTAGACAGACGTTTCCTATTTTAGAGAAGGACACTTGTATAAATCTGTACATTTTAGAGTTAGGCGAGCCTTGAACATTATTTAACCCAACCAATTCAGAATTTCCATTCCAACAATTTCTTTTATCACAAACACTACTAGAGACTGCCAATCTTACTGATGAAAATGTAGCCTATCCCACAAAGGTGTTGGCACAGAAGAGTGGTTAGAATTTATTGATTTAGTAAAATTATGTTCCTCAAGTAATCGTACAAATGTAGTTTCAAACTTGCTTTTGCTTGCAGTTTTTATATGACCTATATATGGAAATATCAAACTTGATGTGATCAGTTTTTTTTTTTAATTTTTTTTCTCTTATTTATTTTTGAGGGACACAGAGAGATAGAGCATGAGCAGAGGAGGGGCAGAGAGAGAGGGAGACACAGAATTTGATGCAGGTTCCAGGCTCTGAGCTGTCAGCACCGAGCCTGACGTGGGGCTTGAATTCACGGACCACGAGATCATGACCTGAGCCAAAGTCTGACATTTAATCGACTGAGCTACCCAGGTGCCCTATGATGAGACCAGTTTTAATGTTTATATTGCCTTTAATAAATTCCACATTTTTATTTTACTTTTGTAAGCTTATTTATTTATTCTGAGAGGAGGGAGATACAGAGGTAAGAGAGAGAATTCCAAGCAGCTTCACACTGTCAGCACAGAGCCCGAAACAGGGCTCAACCTCACAAACTGTGAGATCGTGATCTGAGCCAAAACCAAGAGTCGGACACTCAACCAAATGAGCCACTCAGATTCCCCATGAATTCCACATTTTTAAACAAAAAATTACCTACCGCTAATTTACATTGTTGAATGATTGTTGAAACAATGTCATATGAACAATCAAAGCATGAACCAAATGAATGCTCGAACTAAAACTTATAAATCCATTATAAAAAAAGGTACACCTATTAGGTTCATAATATATGTTGACTAGCCATCATGGAATATAGAATGTAAACACAATAGAATGACAAAAGGAGGAAATCTTAGGAATTACAGATCTAAAATATATTAAAAGCATGGGGCACCTGCCTGGCTCAGTCGGTTAAGCAGCTCAGGTCATGATCTTGCTGTCCATGAGTTCGAGCCCCTGCTTCAGATTCTGTCTCCCTTTCTCTCTGCCCCTCCCCCACTCGCATTCTGTCCCTTTCTCTCTCTCTCTCTCTCTCTCTCTCTCTCTCTCTCTCAAAAATAAACATTAAAGGGGCGCCTGGGTGGCGCAGTCGGTTAAGCGTCCGACTTCAGCCAGGTCACGATCTCGCGGTCCGTGAGTTCGAGCCCCGCGTCAGGCTCTGGGCTGATGGCTCGGAGCCTGGAGCCTGTTTCCGATTCTGTGTCTCCCACTCTCTCTGCCCCTCCCTCGTTCATGCTCTGTCTCTCTCTGCCCCAAAAATAAATAAAAAACGTTGAAAAAAAATTAAAAAAAAAAAAAATAAACATTAAAAAATTAAAAAAAAAAATAAACAGAGGTTCTCCAATTAAAATGGGGATGATTGGTCCCCCCCGCCCATCAATTTGGGACTGACTTCTTTGAGGCACTCCTATGAAATGATGAGAGTTCAGGGAATAATGAAATAAGAAGGAAATAACAAAAAAGAAAAGAAAATGGAAGTTAAAAAAAAGTAGTATTTTGCCCAAGACCCTAATTTATGAATAGGTAGTGCTTGAACTTGTGAAATGTGACTGAGATGCCAGGACTTTAGTTCACTTTTTATCACTAGGTTTTAAATAATACTGCATTTAAAAAATTAGTAAATAATCATCTCATTTTCTAGGGAGACACTGGGACCTGCGATAGAAAACACAGAGTGTCTCATCACCAAGAACTCGTTATCTGTGATCTATTACAATTATCACAAGGAAAAAGAATGCAAAATGACCATACATAGTTTCCTTAATACTTGCTTAATGCCCCCAAACATGCCTTCCTTCCATAGAGTATAAAACTTCAGTGGGGGAGGTTCTACGCACGGAATACCGACAGTCATTACCACTACCATAGCCAATAACAACAAAATAAATACCCGTACGTATGAAGTGTGAGGAAAATTCCTCTATACTCAGAAAAGTAACGTTAAAATGTCTGTGTATTCAGCTGAGCAAAAGAGGATAATATCTTTATATTTATTACTGTAACATTTTCAGGTTATGGTAGTTTCAGTTTATAATATTTCATATGAAAAACTAAATAAAAATAAATAGTAAGAGTCTGCAAAGAATCCCATTTAGGATGAACGTTCAGGTTATAAATACTGAACACATGAGTGATTATCAGTATAATGCACACAGAGAGCCTACTTCAATGTGTCAAAAAATTGCTAAAGTAGCACTTTATTAATAGATGACATAATGATATTTTAATATTTTTGCCATCAGGAAACGGCTTGGCTGCAAATGATCTTCACTGGAAGCATTTGGCTATGAGATGTTATTTTTTTTTTTCATCTGCGTAGAATTTTCCATCAAACCTTCCATTAAAAATACTATCACAGAAATGCAATTTTCCTGATTTTTTTTAATAAAGCATCCTAGAGATATCCATTTACATGAGAATCTATTACAATGGCCATAAAACAGTCCTGCAAGTTACAAAAGGTAGATTTTGCCCTAAGTTTTGTGTGTGCTGTTAAGCTACAGGAATAAAAAATCTCACCAGAGCATAGAAATTCAGACTGTGGATGCACAGCAAGGCTGACCCTACCAGTTGAAAAGGGTTTTAAAAATAAAGGGGTGCCTGGGTGGCTCAGTTGGTTAGACAGGCAACTCAAGTTTCGGCTCAGGTTATGATCTCACGGTTTGTGAGTTAGAGCCCTGCATCAGGCTCCGTACTGACAGCTTGGTGCCTGCTTGGGATTCTCTCTCTCTCTCTCTCTCTCTCTCTCTCTCTCTCTCTCCCCCTTTCAAAATAAATAAATAAACAAATTAATTAATTAATTAATTAAAATAACAAGAGAAACCTTCAAATCCGTGTTCAGTACAAAGGAAATGTGGATTCAGTTTCCAACCTCCAGTAAAATAGTGTCATGTTTCATAGATTGTTTTTTCTAAAGATGGTTTTTCAAGTCCTCCTCCAATCATCTTTTAAATACTCTGTAAACTTAAAGGCTGTTAACAAAGGCGTAGCAAAAACTCAAGTGCGATATATCCAGAAGAAGGGATTCGAGTGGAGACGGGCTGAGAAGTTAACAAGTTAGCCATGCAGGTACCAGAAGACTATCCTGGGGCTGGGGGCGGAGAACCTGCCAGAGACCCATGTGGCTAGAGCCTAGAGAACAAAGAAATGAACAGAGATGTCAGCACAGTAATGAGAAGCCGGACTATGGAGAGTCTTAGAGGGCGGAGTAGGGATTTGGGCTTTGCTAGGGATCAGAAGGGAGCCACCGGAGGGGTTTGAGCAGAGGAGTGACATCAATCGACTGAAATATTCACAAGATGCCTCTGGTTGCCCTGGTAAAAAGACCCTAGAGGGAGCAAGGCCAGAAAAAGGGTTGATTCAAGGACTTGGCCAAATTGTTTTCCATTTTTTTTTAAAGTTTCTTTAAAAACTTTTAAGTCTATTTATTTATTTTGAGAGAGAGAGAGAGAGAGAGAGCACAAGTGGGGGAGAGGCAAAGAGAAGGAGAGACAGAATCCCAAGCAGGCTCTGCACTAGGCCTGATGCAGGGCTTGAACTCACAAACTGTGAGATCCAGACCTGAGCCTAGACCGGAAGTCAGACGCTTAACCAACTAAGCCACCCAGGCACCCCTCCATCTGTTTTTTAAACCAGGAAACCTTGAGTCTTGTGGCTTGAAGATGTATCCTTAAGAAGTCCACATTATATATTCTACATATCATATCTAACAGTCATAAATATCACTTAAGTAATTTCAAACATTAAAAATATATGAAATATTATATAAAACTTACACACACACCTACCATGTATGTGAAGTAACCAAGAACAACCAACACACCCTGCTTCATGATAATTCCTTTGTCTTCCTCATCGCAGAGATCATCACCATCATAAATAGAATGTTTCCGAGTCTATGATTCATACTTCACATTTTTGAATCAGAACTAAGAATGTAAGTGTGTTTCCTTTTCATCAGTTAATAATGTCGGGAAAGCAGAAATTTTCCAAGGATTTCAAAGAAGAAAGGTAAGGTAGTGAATTGTTTACAAAATGTTGAGAAGAGGAGGAAGTAAAATCAGATAAGAAGACAACCCAGAATCCATAAGAGCTTTGAGGCTTTTAACACCGAAGCTGCTGTTGTCGCTATTTATTATTTATTTATGTAACAGAAAACTAGAAGGTGTAAAGCCAGGAGACTGGGTTCCTGCCTGTGCCCTAGGAAGAACCCAGGGGACTGCAGTCCCTGAATTTAGGGCTTTCCTCCTAGAAACAGAGGCCAGGGACACCTGTCACTGTGAGGCCACTGAAGCCTGGTTACTGCCGTGAAAGAAAGAAACACAGTAAAGAGAAAATGGAAACTGGTTGGTAATGAAATCTAGGAAATGTAGTTTTCAGGCTCGTGGCCCTCTGCCATATAGAGAAAAATCATGACAGGTTAGAATACGGTAGGAAAGGGGCACCTGGGTGGCTCAGTTGGGTAAACGTCCGATTCCTGGTTTTGGCTCAGGTCATGATCTCACAGTTTGTGACTTCGAGCCCCACATCAGGCTCCATGCTGACAGCACAGAGAGAGGGATTCTCTCTCTCTTTATCTCTCTCTCTCTCTCTCTCTCTGTCTCCCAAAATAAACAAATAAACTTAAAAAAAAAGAACAGAGTAAGGAAAAATTCGACAAATAGCTAGAACACTTCAATAAAATCTTAATTTTTGAAGGTTTCTTCCCTCCCACCAACATGTAAATCTTTAAAATTTCCCAGAATTAATACGTGCCTTTGGTGGAGGGGTCCAGTTTTGCTTTTTCTTAATGCAACATACAATTGGTAACAAATATAGCTAACAATTAGAATTTATACCATAGGCTCACTAAAGACCACTGCCAATTTTATCATATATTATTTTAATGCTTATTGTTTTCGAGAGACAGAGAGAGCGCATGCGCTGAGGAGGGGCAGAGAGAGAGAGAGAGAGAGGGAGACAACAGAATCCAAAGCAGGCTCCAGGCTCTGAGCTGTCAGCACAGAACTCGACCTGGGGCTTGAACTCACGAACCATGAGATCATGACCGGAGCCGAAGTCAGGCACCTAACTGACTAAGCCACCCAGGCGCCCCAATTTTATATTTTATACTTATTCTTATATGAAGTTCTTTTCAGGGCTCTGTTTTCTATTACATAAATAAATATATTTATTTATCTCTATACCTGTAATGATTGCTTATGGGCCGAGATCAGGCAGGAAACATTTTTCCACGTTAAGCTTTTTTAATATTGTCTAAGTTATTTTTGGTAACTATCTCTTTCAAATGCAATTTAAGATTGTTGACGTTTCTAAAAAATTTGGTAAGAAATTATTGATATTACCTTCAATTCAGAGAGGAATCTCGAGAACTTTATATATTTGTGTTAGTGGTCTTATCATTATGAATGTGGTATCATATCCTAAATCTGTCTTTATAAAGTTTTAGGTGTCTCCACACAAAATACTTTATCTTTTGTTGATTATTCCTGAACGTTTTTGTTGTTGCTGTAAGTAGTATCCTTCTTTTCATTACTTTAAAAAGGTAATTTTTGCCTAGCATATAGGAATACGACTGACTTTTAAGCTACTTAGCAGTGCCCGGGTGGTTGAGTCGGTTCAGCGTCCAACTTTGGCTCAGGTCATGATCTCACGGTTTGTGGGTTCGAGTCCCGTGTAGGGCTCTGGGCTGACAGCTCAGAGCCTGGAGCCTGCTTTAGATTCTGTCTCTCTCCCTCTCTCTCTCTCTCTCTCTCTGCCCTTCCCTTGTCTGTGTTCTCCATCTCTCAAAAATAAATAAATAAAATTCAAAAAAATTTAATTACATATTTTAAATCTATGAGGCACTTTTTATTCTGGTGACTTATTCATTCCATACCTAGAAGCTTGTATCCCCCACTCTCCTTCACCCATTTTTTAAGTTGTTTTCATGTTTACTTATTTATTTGTTAAGAGAGAGAGATAGAGAGCAAGCAGGGGAGGGGCAGACAGAGAGGGAGACAGAATCCCAAGCAGGCTCCATGCTATCAGCACAGAGCCCGATGTGGGGCTCGAACTCACAAACCGTGAGATCGTGACCTGAGCCGAAACCAAGAGTCGGACACTGAACCGACAGAGCCACCCAGGTGCCCTGTCCTTCACCCATTTTCCACCCGTACCCCACTGTCTCTGGTAACCATTAGTCTGTTCTCTGTATTTATAGGTCTAATTTTCCTTGTTGTCTGTCTGTTTACTCATCTGATTTTACATTCCACACGTAAGGGAAATCATATGACCTTTGTCTTTCTCTGTCTGACTTAATTAACATCCATCATCTCATATAGAGACAACGAAAACTATGGAAGAAAATTCCCTTTGCAATGAGAACGTTTAGGACTTAATCCCTAACCCCTTCTCCTGTCTATCACACAGCTGTTATTGTAGTCCCCACGCTATTCATTCCTCCCCCTAGTGCTTATTCACCTTATAACTGGAAGTTTATACCTTTTGACCCCCTTCGTTTACTTCTTCTTTGCATACTCCCCGCTCTAGTAATCACAAATCTGATCTCTTTCTCGACGAGGTTTTGCTTGCTCGTTCTCACTTGGTTTGGATTGCACACATAAATGAGATCCTATGTTCAGTATCAGTAAGAAGCCACCCTGTTCCAGATAGTGTTCTAGACTTGGACTGTGTCACTGAACACGGTGGACAAAGGGACTCATCTATCTCAACTCTGTCAAGTGACACATGGTTTTTCACTATTTTCTGTTCTCTGTCCCCCTCGTTTCAAAAACAGGCACTGAATTTGATCTAAGGTATATAGCGAGATGTTAAAATTGAACGATCGAAGCTAATTTCTTCTGACGCTCGAAGTCAGTGAAGAACAATATCTTCCTCAGTCACAGCGAGGAAACAGACATGCGGGCAGGACTTGGAGGAAAGGTGGCAAAACAGGCCCTGTGTTCTTTTTTCTGCGTACTTTTCCTCACGCAAGTGAATGAATCGGAATGTGCTAGGGAGTTTAGAGTCTGGAAATTTTGGTTAAAGGGTCACTGAATGCCTGAGAACTTATAATAAGATTATTCTTACTTTTCTTAAGTTGAAATTAGTCCTGGCAGTTATGGAGACCCAAAGGCAGGGGATGAAATGCACCTTTGACGTCGCTCCTTTCCGCTGGCACCTTATTTCCAAGGCAAATAAAAACCCTTGTAAGAGGACAGCACTCATAAATTAGTACTTCAATGTTCTCACACAAGGAAACAATTCACCATGAGTGAACAGTGGTGATAATAAAACACCGCTAATGAGGATAGCCAAGTAACTCAGATTGTAGCATCAGATAAAATACAAAGCAACCATGTAGGCAAGGTTGATGAATTATTGCTGGTCTGTCTCCTTATCCTCTCTTCTACCCTTTCTGAGTCCCAGATGTAGGTAAGGTGGAAAGATTACCAAACACTTCTCAGGGAGAAAACAAAAAGAACTTTCAAGAATAAAGAAATAATTGGGGCGCCTGGGTGGCTCAGTCGGTTAAGCGGCCGACTTCGGCTCAGGTCATGATCTCGCGGTCCGTGAGTTCGAGCCCCGCGTCGGGCTCTGTGCTGACAGCTCAGAGCCTGGAGCCTGTTTCAGATTCTGTGTCTCCCTCTCTCTGACCATCCCCTGTTCATGCTCTGTCTCTCCCTGTCTCAAAAATAAATAAACGTTAAAAAAAATTAAAAAAAAAAAGAATAAAGAAATAATAAAATTATCATGACTTTAAAAGTCAACAGATGGATTCAACAGCAGATTAAGGCACAGCTTGCAAAAGGTAGTGACCTGGAAATTACACAGGACGCAATCAAGTAGATGGTAAAAGAAAACAAGAGAAAAGAGTGATCAAGAGACACGGGGCGTGGAAAGAGGCCACTGAGGCGTCTGATGAAGGCCGTATCTCTCCAGAAGAGATTTGCATAGGCTTCTATCGGGCCCCCCTGGGAGCTATCGGTTGAAAATCATATTATCTTATTTCTCAACTCCAGCATTACCCGAACCATGACAATAATATAAATAATCCGAATCCAAATCCTAAATCTATGTGCAAGGAAATTAATCACTGTCAATTATCTGCAAAAGATTATTCCCCTTCGGAGACCCTAGGCTGAGGCAGATAAAAATTACCCTTGTAACAGAAAACCTATTTGCTTCTACTGATGCTTTTTAGAAAAGCTGTAGCACGGTGAGGATCACAGATGGTTGTGGGGGTTCAATCACGGGAGCCGAAGGTGCCATTTCCCGTCTCCCACACTAATATTAACGCGCAAGCATGGAGGTCAGCGCAATGGCAAATGCACTCAGAGCAGGTGGCTTCGGTGACTGTTTAGAATGCCGTTCCCTGTCCCCTGTGATATTTTAGGCTAGCTGGCCTTCCTTCCTCTTTTAGAAGCTCAGAAAAACATTTATAGGGAAGTTCTAGATTTTCAGGCTACAATTTTTAGGACGGCTAGTAGGCCACAGTATAGATACAAATGCCTAAATATGTGCTTTATACTTTGATGGAGACCGATGAACAAGTGGATCTAGGCATATCTTGATGATGTGAATGATCACTTTTATCGAATGCCATCTCCAAATTTCATCGTCCAGCATTGCAACGCAAATGTTATTTTTAGTGGCTATGGGCTAGGAAGATCTAACGAATGTCGACGGACCATATGATCGATTTATTTATATCAAGGGAAGATTCAATGACGTGTTCCACACAGTAAGTCCGAAAACAACAACAACAATAACAACAACAAAAACAAAGAGGGTAGAAAAATTGAGACAGTACATCATTACGTGGCACCCAGAAGCATAAACATGCTCCATCCCAACAACATTGTGCTGTTAATAGCCAAGAGCACATCAACACCATGGGTGTCAAATTAATGAAGAAAAAAATAACCATATTAACTTGATATTGTTATGTGCACCTGACTGAGTTTTTTTTAACCTTACTGATAACTAAATTGTATTTTGATACATACGTCATATGATTTACACAGGGAAATAGTTTTTATGTAATATTGTGATTTGTTATGGGTTGGTAATATTAAAAATAATTTGTAAAAGAATCCTTGAATTGCCTATCTACTCGCCCAGAGTACCAAACTCTTCTGCTACCAGCAGGGTGTTAGTAAAATGTCTAATGGAGACAATTTGGAATTCTGAACAACAGCCTTCAAATAGAATCCTTTAAAGGGGCGCCTGGGTGGCTTGGTCGGTTAAGCGTCCGACTTCGGCTCAGGTCATGATCTCACAGTCTGTGAGTTTGAGCCCCGCGCCGGGCTCTGTGCTGACCGCTCAGAGCCTGGAGCCTGTTTCAGATTCTGTGTCTCCCTCTCTCTCTGCCCCTCCCCTGTTCATGCTCTGTCTCGCTCTGTCTCTCTCTGTCTCAAAAATAAATAAACGTTTAAAAAAAAATGAGCTCCATATTTAGTTGGAAGAAACACTAGGCACTATATTGTGGGAGGCTGGAGGGTATGTCCTGGTAGATGAGCAGCTCTGCTTCATGGGCAAATCAGAGAAGTTTAAGAAGGAATTATATGTGCAAGTTATATCCAGGATAACCATAATTAGACCACAGTGTTTAGACACATAGGAACAAAAACACTTACCATGTTTATTAATGTGTCCTATATCTAGGAGTCATTGGTAAACATACCTAATTCTTTACATCCACACAAACCCCAGAAGAGGAAATTTATTTATGTTGAAAGAGAGAGAGAAAGGGACAGAGAGAGAGGGAGAGTAAGAACCCAGAGCCTGACGTGGGGCACGAACGCACAAACCTTGAGGTCATAACCTGAGCTGAAATCAGGAGTCCGATGCTCAACAGAAGGAGCCCCCAAGGCGCCCCCAGGGAAACTGAGTCGTAAGGAAATAATATGACAGACTCATGATCTGATGCGCTCATTTTCTAAAAGAGAAAGAACTGGCCTTGAGTTCTGCGCTGGCCAGCCAGAGCAAACTGCTGTAGCCTTTCTGTTCTGGTGTCCTCGTTTGCAAAGGAGAAATGGTATCTGGTCTGAAGGATGCTGTGGAGGTGACAGGTGCGGCCACGCTGCACGGAGTCTGGCACACAAAGTCCTTCTGCCTCCTCTTGCGGAAATGGCTCGAGGAGCCTCATTGTTTTCTTAAAGTGCCTGCGTGTTTCTGCTTTTTTGAGCCTTCTCCCTCCGGGGCTTCCCGTTTCGTATTTGCTCACCTCTCCTCTTCCTTTCTATCAAGTCTCTCCTGTCCTTCACATCTTAAAGTCTCCAAACCATTATCTTCTCATGCTTTCCAACTTGTGTCCCTGCATTTTTGTCTCTGAGTGTATTGATCCCTTTCCCTCCAGCCCCCCCTCCACTTGCACATCAACTCCTTCAAAGAACTGCTCTATTTGCTTGTATCTCGATCATTCCAAAGGGGAGACATCAAACTAGTTTGGCTTGCAGTGCCCAGGGAACGTATTGCAGTGTTTATTTTTCCCTCCTTGCTATTCCTTTTCCAAATTGTTGCTTTAGACATATGCTACACTCAACAGTAAAGAGGGTGTCAGAGCGTTTGAATGATACAAGAAAGCTTGCTATGGCTGTTCCAAGAAAAGATGTCCATGATCTGAGTAGATCTTAGGGATGGGGCATAGGAAAAGGCATCCTTTTTTGCTTAATCAGAATCCACTGTATGGGACTCGTAGTAATGCAGCCACGGGATGCCTTGTTTTATTAATTAATATCTATTATATTAATTCTGTTATTTTATAGACAGATATTATTCCTCATGAATGAAATTTTCTTTAAAGTGATTTGCAATTATGTTAATCCTTTGTTCTCATGGTGATACATTTAAAAAAAAAAAAAAAAAAAGATTACCAGGTCCCTGGGTGGCTCAGTTGGTTAAGTGTCCGACTTGGGGCTCAGGTCATGATCTCACAGCTAGTGAGTTCAGGCCCAGCACTGGGCTCTATGCTGACAGCTCAGAGCCTTCAGCCTGCTTCAGATTCTGCGTCTCCGTCTCTCAGGTCCCCCCTCCCACTCATGCTCTCTCTCTCTCTCTCTCTCTCTCTCTCCTTCAAAAATAAACACACATTAAAATAAAATTTTTAAAAAGATGACAAAAATATACAGAAAGACATTTTAGTGATTTGAGTATAAAAAACAAAATTTATATGACAAATAGGAATATTCTCCAATATCCCATTCCTCTGTGTGTCAATTAGACATCTGGGCTTTTTTTTAAAGAATGATTTTTTTTTTTTTCTTTGCTGTCAGAAATTATTTCCTCTGAACCGATAAGACTTCCGGAATGATCCCAATTGAGTAAAGCTGATTTGAGAAACAGTTTTATAAATATTTAGGAACCAAAGCCTTTCATTCTAAACTATGGAAAGTGACTCTGCACTAATATTGTCTGACAGTGACCTAATTAGAGTCATTTGCATACTGATGAGACTTTGAAGAAAATAAGCAATAGCATGCTTGTAATAGATAATTAATTTGTATTTCAAAATAAGCTATGGCTATTTAACGACAACTCAAATGACACATTGAATTAAAAGAGTTGTTCACGTTACTTTTTAACAATAAACTCCTGTTACAACTTTTCAATTGCGCGAAGCTTCAAACTGATGAACAGATCCCATGAATCCATTTATATTCATAAGGTGACTCCTCCTTAAGTGCTTAATTCTCAAATTCATCTCCAAAATATCTCTTTTGTCAAGAAATTCGGAATGATTGATGTATTGCTAATTAAAATATTTTCCACTTCTCTAGCAATGTGCATCTGAACAGTAAAATGCACTTTTCAAATAATCTCACGTTCATCCCCTAGGACCGTAATTCATTCCCACATTGTAGGGGTTGAAATGGTTGAGTAAAGAGATGTGGGCACAGAAAGCAAGCTGAAGTGAGCCAGGATGGTGGGGCATTCTTCATTTTGCCTCCTAGCATGAAGTAAGACATACAGAACCTTAAATAAACTCTCTGGGACAACTAATATTGTCCAACCCTTCTAATTTACTGCCCCTTATTGATCACTGGAAGTGTAAAATGTCTAGAATCATTCACCAATCACTGCAGCTGGCCATGGACATGTGAGTTGCGGTGATTTATAGAATGTCTTCCTCCTCTGAGCCATTAATCTCTCTTTCGTGTAAGTTTCAAACGCTAACTGTGGTTTATTTTCATAAAGTTCAGTCACTCTACAGTATAGCTGTTCTGTTATCAATTACTCTATGCCTGGCAGTCTTGGAAAAAAAAATGCTCTGATGACATAATTGTAGGTGAATTATGAAAACAGCAGGCCTTTATCCAAGAGAAAGTTCAAGTTTTCACGCAAAAATATTTCTTCATTGACCCCAGAAGGCACATCCAGCATAGACAAGTACTAGCGTTATTTACGCAGTCTCTGACAAGAGGATTAAGAATAACCATTGCCGAATTTCAGGTGACTAGGGAAGGACTAACAGGTCAGCACAAATGGGAAGAGGAGACACCCAGGGGACAACACGTGAGAAACGCTGGGTGTGTTCTCAGTCACACGACCTTGAAAATTCAGGGTCACCTCAAAGTTTGAAAATCTGTCCTCTTTTATAACATAAAAAGCATTTCATTGAAGTTTGAGATTTGTGGTTGTGTGTATGACATTGGCCTAAAACCCAGAAAGAATCACCGACCCTTGATCTGGAAGAAACTGCAAGAGACTTTATATGATGTTATGCATGTTACACATGCATATATGTGTATGTATATTCAACATAGAGCCTGACGCGGGGCTCGAACTCACAAACCGTGGGATCATGACCTGAGCTGAAGTCAGAAACTTAACCGACTGAGCCAACCAGGTGCCCCTGTTAGGCAGCATTCTTAAAGTCACAAATAATAAGCGGGAGAATGAAAAGTAACTTGCACTTCTGTATTATAGTATGTTAAATAACTGGCATTTTTTTCTTTAAATTCACCATGAAAATGCTTGATTTATGTTCATTTAAGGAATCGTGCTTTTGTTGTTTTGTTGTTGTTGTTGTTGTTGTTGTTGTTGTTGTTTCTATATGTTCAGTATGTGGATCGTGTTTTGGATACCTCTGTCTTGCAAGAAAGCTCCTACTAGGGTCTATACTTTTCCTAAACATAATTTCCAAATCCACACGTTACACATTATCTGAACAGATACATTCAAATCTTTTCATTGCAAAATCCCATCTGAATGCTTGCATTTAAAGGCTATTACCTTCAGACATCATAGGTAAGACTCAGTTTAGAACAAACAAAAACAAAACCATTTATCGTTTATTAGGTGTGTTCACTAACACTTCCAACACCTACAAATATAATTCTCATGCTAAAGAATCTCATTTATTTCCACACCTAGTCATAATCTAAGTTAGATTTCCTAGCACAGATAGATCTCAACTTGTACTGAAGCAACAAATCTCATGCCAAAACCAGTATCAGCAATGCTCCTTTATTTAGGTCTCAGTTAGGTTAAGCCATTTGATGCCTTATTCAGAATTCACACACACTGTTTCACTGATACACACACACACACACACACACACACACAGCTAGCTTTGCTGAGCAGTTATCACTTCCAAGAACAGAACTATAAACCTGCAAGAGAACACTGCTGTGTGTTCTACCATCAGAAGAAATATTATCCCAATCAGTAAGCCTTTTCCAGGAAGCTGAAAATTCTGAGTTGCTGACTTTGTCTGGGCACTGCAAAGCACTGCTCCGAAAGTCACCTTGGTGCATGTGGTAGCAGCTAGCACGCCATCACCGGAATGACATTTTTAAAAAGAGTCATACTTTCTGTGCACTTCAGATAAAAATAGCACAGGCCTCCAGCACTGTTCCACATTTTGTGGTCTCATGGACAAGCACAAGAAGTTTCACTTAATAACAACAGAACCCACCGAGTGTTCATTTAGTTGTACAGAACGTCAGAGCTTTGCTGAGTTTTTCCCTTCGGTCTAAATTAGATCTGCATTTCAGGGGCAGTCACGGAGCTGGGAAGTTACTGTGTTTACGGAGTCAAGCGCTGTTGGCCAAGCCTACCCCTCTCCCTTGGAAACTTTGTGTAATTTGAGATATTAAACCTGAATGACTCTAGAAGGAAGAGGAACATAGGATCAGAGATGTTGTCCTTCTTAGTTCTTGTATGGGCGTTATTCATGAAGGCAGGTGGACCTTGTCAGCGACAGCCGCAAACTCCCAACCTTATTAAAGGCTTCACGTCAAGGGCCATATTTTCCTTCAAGGCTCCACTTGGAACCCACCAGCTAGTAAAGCACACCATGCTTCCCACCACCTTGGTAGCTGCCACATGCTTTTGCTAGCTTCTTGTTCCATTTCATTGTAATTAACTTCCTGTTTTATTTCTATCAACCCTCCTAGACTCTGCGTTGCCAAAATGGAGTTAATTTCGTATTCATCATTTTACTTCAGAGACGAGCACATCAGATCCTGAGCAAGTCTGCCTGCTGGTTCCCACCTGCTTAAACTCACTCCTAGCTTGATGCTTTATGCTTTCAATAGCCAAAGGAAAATGAAGTTGCAATAGTAAGTAAGACTCAAGAGGGGTGTGTGTGTGTGTGTGTGTGTGTGTGTGTGTGTATTTTCTTCCCAAGCAGTCCTTGCCAGCTGGTTTTTAAGAGGTTAGGGAGGGGAGCCCGGGGGGCTCAGTTGGTTAAACATCCAACTCTTGGTTTTGGCTCAGGCGATGACCTCACGGGTTTGTGAGTTCGAGCCCCACGTTGGGCTCTGTGCTGACGGTACAGAGACTGCTTGGGATTCTCTCTCTTTCTCTCTCTCTCCCTCTCTCTGTCCCTCCCAGCCCCCCCCCACCTCAAAATAAACAAAACCTTAAAAAATAACTAAATGTCAGTGAGTCTGGTGTTTGACTGACACAATGCAGTTGGCCATGGGTTTACTTTATCTGGTGTGTGGTTAATGGGTATATTGAAAAAAAACCTCTTTGTGGAGTAACCAGAGGTGGTTAGCAGCCCTGAGATAATCGCCACCAGTCCGCCTTCCAGAGCTGTCTCAGTAACTCACCTCCCCAGCCCCGTTGGCATGCATCGTTTGGGCTGACAGTCCTAGGGGAGCTCTGTTGAGGTCATACCCAGACTAGAACACCTCTCAAGATAAATGGTAAAATGCAAACAAAACAAAACAAAACCAACAAACAAATAAACAGCAGCCAAAGTGTTAGCCCCAGGGTGGAAATGCAGCCCCTGTCCCTCACGGAATCAGCCCACACATGCAGTGTCACCGGTTTCTATTAAGTAAATTCCTGTGAGGATTACCCATTTAGGTAAATAAATTGGTCTCCAGGAGAAGCAGGTACAGAGCACATATCCTTCACTGGATTATTGACTGTCGCTGGAGTCCATCAAATCCATGCCCTGATCATTAAAACCTCAAAGATGATCAACTCCATGGCATGAACATGGAAGGAAAACAAGATCAGCAAAGAGACAAGATACGTGCAAGCACACGGCTTGCAGCCAAACCTCGTGTTAGTGTCAGGACGCATCACATGAGCTAGTCCAGAGCTGACTCAGGAGGGAGGGTGGTCTGTCCTGCTCCCAGCTTCACTCACAGTGGACTAGCCTGACTAGTTGGTTCTCTGGGGAGGTCCACACCCAAACTCAGGAACAACCCCACACTTTCAAACCTTCAGGAGGTTGTTGGTATCTGCCTCATATACACGGATGAGTTCTTTTTTGTTTTTCTTAATTTGTTTTTAACGTCTATTCATTTCTGAACAACAGAGGGACACAGAGCATGAGCAGGGGAGGGGCAGACAGAGGGAGACACAGAATCTGAAGGAGGCTCCAGGCTCTGAGCTGTTAGCACAGACCCTGACGTGGGGCTCGAACTCATGAACCGTGATATCCTGACAGAGCCAAGTCGAGCGCTTGACCGACTGAGCCACCCAGGGGCCCCAATACATGGATGAGTTCTAATAAACTTTGGTTTTATGTTGTTTCCCATAACAGGCAAGTTTTTGTCTCATTTTGTAGGAATAAATATACATAAATAAAAGGATTGAGTGTTTGTAGACACAAAGGAAAAAACAAACAGGGGAATAAGATACGAGAAGTACTCAAACAATGAAAATAGACTTATTTTTTTTTTAATGTTTTATTTATTGTTGAGAGACAGAGCATGAACATGGGGCGGGGGGGCAGGCAGAGAGAGAGGGAAACACAGAATCCAAAGCAGGGTTCAGGCTCTGAGCTGTCCACACAGAGCCTGACACGGGGCTCGAACCCACAAACCGTGAGATCATGACCTGAGCCGAAGTCGGACGCTTAACCGACTGAGCCACCCAGGCGCCCCCAAAATAGACTTATTTAGATGTAAGATATATTTAAGTTGGGCTCATGTTGTCTCCTAATCAATATTGTGACCATTTCTTAAAAGTTGTCCTAGATACACAGTGCAGCTTCTCATAAAAAAAAAGAAAAGAAAAGAAAAGAGAAGAAAAGAAAAGAAAAGAAAAGAAAAAACAGAAAAGATAGTGGCTATGAGGGCAATAAGCATGACACGGTGGGAATGAGTGAATATGGTTAATTTGCTTCCAAGAGTCTCTTATTTTCTGCTTCTTAGCCTCAATTATAATTTGAGATTAAAAAGCCTGAATAAGTAACCCACGTGCAGATTCCGGAGTTAGGTAACTTATTAGACCTCTGGATCCGCTAATTGCTTCCAGTGTGACATTAGCTAGCATCTTAAACTCTCTCTGTTTCTTTGTCAGAAAAATGGGTGTTATTCTAGTAATGGCTTCCTGAGATTTTGGTGGCAAATAAACCAGAATAGAGATGAGTTGTTTTGCATAATATCAGACTAATAAATATTGCACTCGAAACAAACATGTAAGTTCTGATTAGAAGCAAGAGCTGTAGGTTCAGTAATCACCTTGTGAAGGTCATCCGGTTCCATACTCATCTGTATTCAAGACCCATCCCTTCCACTGGACTCTCATGTATCTTTGGTAATCATCTCTCTCTCTCTCTCTCTCTCTCTCTCTCTCTCTCTGTGTCTCTCACACACAGAGTAAAATGATCAATGAGGTAATGGTAATCATAATCACACGTATATAAATATAGTTAGTGTACAACGAGGACAATGATTTGGAACATTTTGTGTCATTTACATTTGTTGCATGAGATCATGACCCGAGCTGAAATCAGGAGTCAGACGCTCAACCAACTGAGCGACTCAGGCTCCCTTCTTTTTTCTAGGTCAATCTTTGCATTGCATTTTTGTAATTAGCTGTGCCCAGCTTTGTTAAGGTTTTGAGTTTCAGTGGGAGTGGACACACGAGTGGACACATGGAGGGAACTACTCTTTTCCAGCCGGAAGTCTCAAGAAAACAACAGCAAACTGCCCTATCCCGGTCATGGAGCAGATATCTGCAGTTACAAGGGATGTGGGAGAAGAAGAGTTTAGCGTTCTACCCGATAGAGCGCAAGGAGCTGGTTCAGTGCGTGTTGTTCAGGACGGATGTAATACGGGATTGCCATCAGCTTAGTCTTATGTCGGTAGGAGTGGGCTCTCTCTTCCTCGGACTCCACCCCTCCAGATCTGGTCTGGCAAAGCGATCCCCTGCTTCAGAGAGCAGACCTTCCGTTGCATACTGAGCAACTTGTGTTGGTGAAACAGATGTAAACTAATTACAGAAGTCTCAGGCCTGATGTTATTGAAATAAGTAATGCAAATAGTAAATACAATTCAAGAATTAACTGTGCCCTTTGAAATGACTCAAAGGTGACTGCTGTCATTAGCTGATACTCAGAATATCACTGTTCTCAGGATTCTCATTTCATTGTTGTTATTGGAAATGTGCTTGGCATTATTTTGTCCTTGAGGTTTTCACTACTCTCTACCAAGTATAAGAAAGCAAAGTGGAGATACCACACTTTTTATAAAATTGAGATCTAAATACCCTAAAAAGCACTTAATAAAGAAATCAAGAATTACCTTTGGTGTCCTAAAATAATTTAAATAGCTTGTTTCAATAAGCCACTTTAGAGGTTTGTGAAACTCAAAAAAACATGAATATTTTGGTTAATTTGTGTTTGATAGTTTTGAAACACTAGATAGAAACAAATTAATAATAATAATAGTGTTCTTAAATTATGAGCTACTGTATAATAGCATATACAAACATCACTGAAAATTGAAATTTTCTAGAAGCTTATTTTTATTATATTTAATAATATTCAATATTTTCTAATGACAAAAAATATGTAATCATATATGCTTCAATAAACCCCAACCAGTCGATAAGGAAAATATCTATTGAATACAGAATTTTATTTAAAAATATCTAGAATAGATTTTTTAAAAATAATACATTACTTTTTATAATACATATTATACTCAAAATAAAATACATATAATACATATTATACTCAAAAATAAAATTTATTTTTATTTGCAGAAAATAAAGTAATTATACAAGCAACAACTAGGAAATACAACAGAATTATCCAAGAAACAAAATCTGGCTTTGGAAATTGGTAAAAACAGTAAGAACAGGGTTTAAAATGAGTAGGAATTAACATAGGCATTTGCAGACACAATCATAAAAAATAAAAAAAAATCAGGTTTTCAGATTAATATGGGGAGGTCAGCCCAGTGTGGTGGGATACTGGCAAATTCTTGAAAGTGAAATAGTGGTAGATTTTGGATGATCTTATATTTAATTTTTTTTTAATGTTTACTCATTTTTGAGACAGAGAGAGACAGAGCACGAATGGGGGATGGGCAGAGAGAGAGGGAGACATAGAATCCCAAGCAGGTACCAGGCTCTGAGCTGTCAGCCCAGAGCCCGACACGGGGCTCAAACTGCCTGACCGTGAGATCATGACCTGAGCCGAAGTCAGAAGCTCAACCAACCGAGCCACCCAGGCGCCCCATGGACAATCTTGTATTTTAGATGAGAGAAGTTTTCAGCCCGAGAGTAAACGATAGTGAAGTCTGAGCACATTATTTCCATTTGAAATATGAAATCTGAAACATGCTTTAGCCAAGCAACTGAGGCTCTAGTTCAGTGATTTTCAAAAATATATCTATATCAGCAAAGCAGACCAATTCTTTACATGAATCTTGTGTGGAAAACCAAAGGGACCGCTAACCAAAGTGGAACCGTTTTGTCGAAGTGGAATAGGGCTCCCTCACCGCTATCAGCAACTCCCACGGTAAGGTTCCCCGGACCACAGTTTGAAAAACACTGCAACCAGTCCAGACCCGTGGACTATTTGCAAAGATGTCAATACCTGGTGAATTATTTGGGAGAACTACAACCCTACTGTTAAAGACCTAATGGAGTTACTTTTGTATATTTAATAACATTTCAACTCATCTACATAGTGCCTTAATAAACAGGCTGTGTGTACGGACATATCACAATTTCACAAGACCATTTTGACAGTGCATCTTCAAGGAGCAGACGCTTTGAAACATGATAAAAATAACTTTTCAGTTTGAGTTAACTAGTACCAAGGAATGGAGGCTATGGGCATCTTTATTTCTTAGTTAAGGTGCTGAATGCCCACAGGTCACCCCAGAGGCATCTTGCCCTATCCCGTCCCAGAGGAACAGCCCATCCCCTGTTATGAAGCTGAGGGGTGAGGCAAAGTAGGGGATCAGGGGACTCTGTGTAGTTATAGTTCAGTGTAGAAGTTTGGGGCCTATTCTGCCAAAAGGTCAACCCCAGAAGTGAGAAGTATGGCTCACCCCTTGCCTGTCTGACTGGTGAGATAAAAATGTTTTTTTATATTCATAAGTAGTGGACAATTGAGAGAAGAGTAGTGTTTTCTGTGACTTGATAATCATGCACAATTCCAACCTCGGTGTCTGTGATTAGGTTTTATTGGTACACAGTTGCCCCCGTTTGTTTACATTGTGTCTGTGACGTCTTTCATTCTGTGACACGGTTGACTTGTACATATCCCCACATTTTTCCCATTCTGACTTCAAATTTAGCTATAAACTTTATAGTTTCTTTTTACAAAATTGAAAACTATCAGGTATCGCCTGTATGTTGCCTATATTTTATAGCGAAACAGCTGCTTAGCAATTGCTATGATTTATATTTTCCTGAAAAGCAGTGGTGAAGCATCTTGTGTTTATACTGTGGCCATAATATCTAATTATTATCTCATTCTGCTTGAATAAATAAGCAATATTGAAACAGTGACTACAACATGTGGCCCACTTTCTAAATGTTAAAAAAATTAAATGGTGGGGCGCCTGGGTGGCTCAGTCGGTTACGCGTCTGACTTCGGCTCAGGTCATGATCTCGTGGTTCGTGAGTTCAAGCCCAGCATCAGGCTCTGTGCTGATGGCTCAGAGACTGGAGCCTGTTTCAGATTCTGTGTCTTTCTCTCTCTCTGACCCTCCCCCGTTCATGCTCTGTCTCTCTCTGTCTCAAAAATAAATAAACGTTAAAAAAATAATAAAATAAAATAATTAATTAAATGGTGAATTTTTACACATTTGTGAGAGAAAGAAAGACCATTGTGATAATCAACACAAAGGGAATATAGGTATTATAACTTTTTTATAGAATCATGGCTAGGGGCACTTGGACCCCAATGTTTATAGCAACACTTTCAACAATAGCCAAATTATGGAAAGAGCCTAAATGTCCATCAACTGATGAATGGATAAAGAAATTGTAGTTTATATACACAATGGAATACTATGTGGCCATGAGAAAGAATGAAATCTGGCCTTTTGTAGCAACGTGGATGGAACTGGAGAGTGTGATGCTAAGTGAAATAAGCCATACAGAGAAAGACAGATACCATATGGTTTCACTCTTATGTGGATCCTGAGAAACTTAACAGAAACCCATGGGGGAGGGGAAGGAAAAAAAAAAAAAAAACGGTTAGAGTGGGAGAGAGCCAAAGCATAAGAGAGTCTTAAAAACTGAGAACAGGGGCGCCTGGGTGGCTCAGTCGGTTGAGCAGCCAACTTCGGCTCAGGTCACGATCTCGAGGTCTGTGAGTTCGAGCCCCACGTCGGGCTCTGTGCTGACAGCTCGGAGACTGGAGCCTGTTTCCAATTCTGTGTCTCCCTCTCTCTGACCCTCCCCCGTTCATGCTCTGTCTCTCTCTGTCTCAAAAATAAATAAACATTAAAAAAAAAATTAAAGGGGCGCCTGGGTGGCGGAGTCGGTTAAGCGTCTGACTTCAGCCAGGTCACGATCTCGCGGTCCGTGAGTTCGAGCCCCGCGTCAGGCTCTGGGCTGATGGCTCGGAGCCTGGAGCCTGTTTCCGATTCTGTGTCTCCCTCTGTCTCTGCCCCTCCCCCGTTCATGCTCTGTCTCTCTCTGTCCCAAAAATAAATAAAAAACGTTGAAAAAAAAAATTAAAAAAAAAACAAAAAAAAAAAACAAAAAAAAAAAACCTGAGAACAAACTGAGGGTTGATGGGGGGTGGGAGGGAGGGGAGGGTGGGTGATGGGTATTGAGGAGGGCACCTTTTAGGATGAACACTGGGTGTTGTACAGAAACCAATTTGACAATAAATTTCATATTAAAAAAAAAAGAAACATGGTTCCAAATAAGCATCAGGTAACTGTACCAAAATAAAGGCTTATAGATCGTATGCACCCACTCACAAAACAAGAACACTACTAAACTAACCTTTGTCCATAAATACATTCCTTGTTTATACTCTACCCCATCCCACACAAAATGTAGCTTAACTGAAACAAGATAATTATCTAATTACCTTACTGGAAGAAGGTAAGGACGTATTACTAAAATTTAAAATAAAAAAAATCACATAGAAATTTTATTTAATTTTGTGACAACCGTTGAATCAATGTAACTCTTTGTATCCTTAATAACACTACCCATTATACATAAATGGATAAGAATATTAAACTATGTATTCCAAATACAATCTACTGGTAATAAACACATAGGTTTGAAGTCCACAATAATGTGTTAAACTATTACACATGTGCATTAATACTGTCATTTCAGTAGAGGGGTTACACAGGAACATTTACAATTTTTATAAAAACAAGTAAGGCTAAAGTTTTATTTTATTTTATTTTATTTATTTTATTTTTATTTCTTTATTTTGAGAAACAGAGAGAGAGCATGTGCTCATGCATGCATTGAGTGGTGAAGGAGCAGAGAAAGAGGGAAAAAAAGAGAATCAGGCTCAATCCCATGAACCGTGAGATCATGACCTGAGCCAAAGTCAAGAGTCTGGTGCTTAACTGACTGAGCCACCCAGGTGCCTTTAATTTTGAAATTGAATCCCTCACTTATATTCCCTAATCTCAACTGTCTTGTTATTTAGAGAGAAATAGAGTCATTACCCACTTAGAAAAATTAACTCCTGGTAGAAAATACAAAAACTTCAAAAGGCTTAAATTCAAATTCTGTCCAAAAGGATTATCTCATTTGATAATGTCAAAAGTATGTTTTACAAACATGGATAAGAAGTCTTGATTTGCATATAATAAGTTCACAATGTAAAGAAAACTAGGTGGGCTGAATATTTCTACCCAAATACTTAGTCCTTATTGTAGTTCATGTAGGATCATATGATTTTAGTATATGTGCTGCCGAAGCGAGCACATAGGATCATATGATAAAAGGAATTGATTCTGAGGTCCTTTTGTTTCCTGATATTTTCTAAATTGTGTTTGTGCATTTCAAACTGGTATGATTTCTCTTTTCTCAAAAGCAAATATCTAATCAATATATTCTTTTATTCTCTCCTATGATTAACTACATTGTTTTCGCTCCTATGTAATTTGTACTAATGAATACTTAGCAAAGGCTAATTTACTTTCTTAAATAAAGGAATGGGCATCTAATGTATTCCATTAAATCAGTGACCTTAAAAACAGAATTTATGTTGATAACATAATAATGCCTCCCCACTTAAGGGCAATGACGAAAGAAATATAATTTTCATGTGAATTGCCTTTATTTAATTGTTACACAAGAAAACTCAATAAAAAATTCTACTTTAAAATTCTAAGAAAAAAAGCATATCTATTTTGGGGTAGATATCGTAAAAAGTTTATTTTAATCTTTTTTTTTTTTTTTTTTTTTTTTTTTAGTTCTACTAATGTCAGGTTTTTAGCGGAAACTTTCTTTCAGTTAAAAAATTGTTTGATAGGTTTTGTTTGAAGTATAAGAAGCAAATTCTGCCCAGCCATTCTTTTACCATCTGACTGATGGACCACTTCATTGGCTTTTTCATTGGGGGTAGAAATATTATTACACAGGATAATTCACAGTGGAGTTATCCTCAAATTGCACGTATGAACAAGAGTGTGTCGAGTGCGTAGACAAGACAAGAAAGTTCATAATTTTCAAAGACACTCATTCTGCCAAGAAGTTTTCCCTGTCAATCTGTGCATTCATTTAAAAGCTGGGGCTTCGACTAGATATGTGATTTCTTTGCCACCAAAGAGTGGTAGCACATTGTATCTCCAAAGTAGCCAGGCTGTTGCTATAAAGAATCTCTTTGCAAACAGATTAGTGTGTTCTCTGTCCCAAGAGAGGAAAGATTTCAGTTGTATGGGCTATTTTGAGATTTTAGATGTCAAATGCCGTGTATTAAGGCAGTGACATTTTGGAACACGTGATTCCATTGTAAAGATACATTTCACTGCAGCTACTAGTGGAAATGCCATAACAAATCAGAAACACTGTTTACTTGCAATATTGAGAAGGCTTGCAGTATTGAGAAGGCTGGACTCTGACTTGGCAATAATCACAATGAAAAGGAGAAATTTTTAAAAAAGGCAAAAATAGTATAATGAACGATGTGTTTAGTAAATGGATATTGGCAAACAAACAACTGGGATCTTAAAATATGACGGTTTATCTATTGTTGGTGTATCTATTGTTATCTATCTATCTATCTATCATCTACCTATCCATCTATCTATGAATCGAGAATTAAGATCAACATTCATTTCTCTCTTAACATGCTTTTTTGACAATGACTTCCAAACAGTCCTACCCTAAAGCTCCTGTATATTATCACTAAACTCTCTGGGAAGGGTATGGATTAATTTCAAAAATGGCAACATTTAATATAATACAGAGTTTCTGTAAAGTCAAAATATTGGTAGTTGAGTAAGCCAAAATCTCATTTATTTACATCAATAAAATAGGCACCTCAAGACAAATGGTCTCCCTTGAGTAATGTATTGCATTTCCCACTGTTTTTAGAAGGAATGAGTAATGACAGTGAAAAGCTTAGGTTCATTAAAGAAAAACAAATTTAATGTACTGGAGTCCTTTATTTAGAAGGAGCCTGTGACGTGAGTTGACAGTTGCTTTGTTTAGACAAGTGTCATAGTTTTATTTCATTGACCACATTTTCTAAAGTCAAATAGGGCAATCATTCTATCAGCATCCAACTTGGACATCCAATGTCAACAGGAAAACAATGGCTTCAAACTAAAGAACCAGACTACTCAAAATCAAATAATTATATTTTTTTTCAGTAATGGCAACATTTTATATAATTTGACCCATATGGGGCTAGGTCATCAATGTTGCTATAGTGAAATCTAATTCCAGATTTCCATTATAGAATTTTTCGGAAAACAAAACATTTCAAAACAAACAAGAGATGCATTGTCAATCAGCTAACAAAAGCTAATTATGCTAGTTTGAGGTTTACCTATAGTGTAAATGTAACATTCTATTGAATATTCCTTGATTTTGAACAAATGTATGCTACTTCTTCGGAGAGAAGCAAAATTAATTTCAATATATCCTGTCTTTAGTAATGGTGATACGAATTGCCCTTGAATTGTTCTGATTACCTTCTAGTAAGTAACAAAAATAGACTGGAAATGGCAAATAAAGATACATTTAGGGCAGAATGGTCTTAAACATTCCAAGTACATTTATTTCCCTTTTATTTGATTGTTACAATCCCTTTGCAAGGCAGATTCATCTGCTAGAAAAAAAAATGAGGGAAAAAAATCACCAATACTATAAATTTTAGAAAATATTGTCTTTGGTGATTAAAAGTAAATGTTTATGAACTACTTTAAGCTATAAATGGACATTAGATTTTGCTTTCTAGAGGAAATCATCATTTATATTAGACATGCTTTGTAGCTTCAGGCACATCCAGAATATTAGAAACCGCTATCGCTTCTGCACAGGGTATGCTCTTTAACAAGGGTTTAAATAAATGACAATATTCTTATATTTTATCTCAAGATATGAAACTGATCCATAAAACAGATGTAATTGTCCAGATAATTTCAGCTAAAAACTCATTTAGATAAATTACCAAAAATGTAGAATCAAAAGTTTCATTATCCTCTCCCTTTAATTACCTAATTTGCTTTTATACATAACAAAATTATCTGCAATCAAAGTCAAACAAATTCTATGTCGGACCATATAATGTGTAATTAGCATTAGGTGAAAAAATAAGTATTAGGTAAAAAAATAAAAATAAAAGCAAACTCTCCAAGAAATTTTTGAAAATTGTACAAATAACTGATAGTAAGAAAAGGAAGATGATGCAGTGCCCTTGGCTCTTTTCAAAAATAATTTTGTTTATTCTGTGTGCTGAAAAATACAACATCGAATATAGAAAAAAAGCCTGTAGTGTGTAAAGATATTGAGCATAGTATAGCTTTTCTCCATGCGTAACGGGTGCTGTGTTCACATACGAGAGGGTTTTATCAGAGCAACTCAAAGAATTAGCAGTAAAAAAGAAAAGGTGTATGTGCCCGACTAATTCTTCTAGTAAATAATAAAAAGACAAAATGAAAATCACTTGGTGTCATTTGCTCTCAGCTGCTTATCTGAACACCTGGAGTTCTGATTTCTAACTCTCTTTAATATTAAATGATCTCGTGACCCATGGTATTTAACTTTCTGTGATTATCTAATCTGGGCTTAGGTATACATTTTGGACTATCTTGAGGGCATAGATGATACAGTTAATGGGAAATAATTGGTAGCCTCTAGGGCATCCGCAGCTGGCAACCACGTTCTAAGCGGATTCTACTTCAGAAACCAGCAAATCGCTTTTCCTTAAAACAGATGTGACGATTATCCATTTAAGATTGAGTGGTAAAGGTAAAAGCTAAAGAAATAATAAGAAAAAGAGTAATCTAAGTAAGGACGGCAGCCTCTTTGCAGGGGTGGATTTACAACAAACTATAAGCCTCCTCCAAGTCATGGGAAGGAAGTTGGTCATGTGTTCACATGATTTGATGGTTTTGTAAACTTTGGGAAAATTAAATCACGCAACGATGATTCATGGAGATCACTGTCTCTTTCTATCCCGATTTCCCTCCAACGTCCCACCCTCTGTTTTAGCCGACCATTAAAAGGCTACCGTCAATTTTCAACTGAGGGCCGTTGGTTTTGCAATACTCTTCGTTTGGGCTTGGTAATTCAGGTTTATTCCCTGCTTTGTCATCACTTCCACGGTAAGGTTTTGTGGCTGATCACCGCACGGTATAGGGAAGGCTTGCAGGAAAAGATCTACTTTCTTCTGTACCGACCTGTCCAGTCCAGAGATTCAGATAATTCGTGACATATTGTAAACAGGTCCCATAGCCTTGACATCAGAGCCCTCACGTCAACCCTGATGTGAGAGGTGCAGCAGCCATGAAAGGAAATGGGATATGTGAGGACAACTCTTCCCACCCCCTAGAAATGCAGAATTGTGAGCTGAAGTTTGTTGTCAGTGATATGTAAAACAGAAAAACAGAAATTCAACTCCTCTTGGTAATAATACACAGAAATGTGCGTGTGTACAGGTGTGTGTATGCATGTGTGTGTGTGTGTGTGTGGATATATATATATATAAGATTATAGAAGGACCATACATTTTATTCCTTTTTTGACGGTAATTGCTTGGAATGGAATTGATGAGAATCCCCATGTTTTGGGGGCACAATCTCATAGCACCAGTGCATAGTTCAGGAGTGCCTTATGTTTTATGTATGCCAGCCTACCAAATCATGCCGAGAATATCTGATGCATTTTTTCCTAATGAAATCTGGCAGTTGTAGACAAAACTGCACCCAAATTGCTACCAGCTCAGCGAATAGAGTTAAGGGACAAGTACTGAGCACCTACACATATTAAGTAATAAATCAATACTGGATAAGAGTAATTTGATTACGAAATGGGGTAGCTCAGTGTACATGGAGATTTAAAATGTGTTTCAATTACTCTTGGGTATTCCCTAATTTCAGATATTTTTGTATAGTTCTTCAGGAACACTAATCACACCAGGAATTTAAAGACATACTACTAAGGCAGACAACTAAATAGTCAAAATATTCTGCTTTTCTTTCCTTCTAGATTTTGTTATGTTGGTGATGCTTGCCAGCTGTTTTTTCCATTTAAATATTCGATCTCTCACCTCATTTTGGATTTATAATTTTTATTCATTTCTCTAAGAGGTCCTTCCTAATTACAAACAATATGAAATGAGAGAAGTCTCAGATCTCCTAAGATCTAAATCTGTTCCTGCCTCGTGTGTATGTCAATATTGATAGAGCAGCTTTAAAGCCTGGAACCCACTGGGAAGCATCAATTGTTTTAATGGCCTGTCTTGTCTAACATACTTGAATTCCTTATAACTAATATATAATCATGTCTCCATTTTATATTCACCACCATCATTATGCAGGGTTAGGCTGGGCGTGTGCAAGTGTTACTTTCATGCCACTCCACCCTTCCTTCCAATCTCGATACAGGAGGATTTATCCTGGTTTGAATATTCCAAATTTTAAAGTATCTACAAAACCTATTGGCATTTATCACTAAATCAGGCAAGGAAGGTCTGTTCCTTTTGTATTAATCACAAAAAACCCATGGCAGATTTTGACCGACCAAAACTTTGCCGTGGCAATATTTAAGACACTAACATTTTAGCTGGAAAAAAAATCTCTTCCCTGAGGATAAAGACTAATTCCCAAGCCATTTCAGGAAGAAGGTTTTTAGGATCTTTCTATTATTTAGATGTGTATATACCTGGAAAGTATTATTTTATTCTCTTGCCAAATCTTATTCCTATTTATGTTTAACGATTCTATTAATTAGGGTATTTTCAGCCACAAACAGAAACTCAAGGTATTTTCTGGCAACATAACTAGAAATCTGGATGTGAGGAGACCCTCAGTCATTGCACAATCACACAATGTGGGAAACCTGCAGGGATACTTTATAGATATAAGTGATGTAATCCCGTAAACTGACAAGAGTGTACAGATCTCTGATACCTTATCCAGTGAAACAAAACAGCAAATAACTCGACAAAGTTGAGGAATGGTTTATATTCTTCAGGCCACAACACGGAGAAGGGGCAGAATCAGTGGGAGTTTAGCCGAGCTGAGCTGAGTTCTTACTTAAGGTGGAAACGTTTGCTGTGCAGAAGCTGTGTATCTTGATGAGATACGATAGACGGTAGCAACTATTGAGGTCCCAGTAGTTCATTTCTGCTTTTATTTCCCTTGCCTTCTGAGCCATGTCAAGTAAGAAGTTGCTGAGGCCAAGGACGGATGGGCATTAAGGAGGGCACTTGTTGGGATGAGCACCTGCATGTTACATATCAGTGATGGATCACTGGATTCTACTCATGAAACCAAGATCACCCTGTATGTGATATAACTTAAGAATTAAAAATAATAACAATAATAATAAAAATTAAAAAAAATAAAAGAGCTATTTCTCAATCCTAAAAATAAAAATAAAGTGGAAACGTATGCACTCTGGCAACAATTCACACCTTATAACAATGAAAATGACACCATAACGAGGAAAATGGCCCCAATCCCAATAGTCTTTAGAGATCGTGCCCCTTGATGGCAGGTATGTGAGGACACATTTAAAAGGTTTTATTTTATTTTTTTATTTTATTTTAACCATAGACAACAAATCAAGCCATAGGTGTCATTTACAGACTCTGTGAATATATATATTTTTTGGATATGTAGAGTGGTAATACACTTTTTCTTCCACTGATTTCATGGAAGAAGGTACAGATAAACCAATAGTTGCACATCTAGTCTGTCACCTTTTCTACTGCTTTGGCATCGCTGCCTGGAAGAATCCTTGGACTAGGAAGGAGCAGAGCCCCTTTTGGGCCCCTGCGTCATTTGGCCCCATCTTGCCGCAAGCAGCGCGAACTGCCCCTGGAATTCCCATAATTTGAAAGTTGGGTCGGTCACCTTCTCTCCGTGTCCCTGTTACTGTTCTCTGTCCCTCTCTATGTGATACTGCACTCGTTGCAGCTCCTAACTTAGTAGACTTTTCAATCGACCTTTTAGATTGTATTCATCCGTTCAAATTTGTTGGTGATGGATTTTTGAACTTCTATATTTCTTATTCTTTCTTTGATCTTGGTGTTTACTTTTTATTGTCTCTATTTTTTTTTTTTGTTCTAGCTTCCCGAGCTGAAAACTTACTTCGTTAATTTAGAAATTTTTACATTATATATTTACTTAATATAACTCCCTTTTACGTACTGGCCTATCTTTATGTATATACATAGTGTTGTCATTTGATTCAAATTATGTTTAAAGTTTCTGTTTCTTCTTGATCTCAATGGGATAGAAATATGCTTTTTTAAAAGGTCTAAATGTTACTTCCTGTTATTTTCCAATTCCGTTGAATTGTGGTCAATAATTACGGGTCTTAATAATACAAAATTTGGGAAACTTGCTGAAATTTTGCCTGTGGTCTAATGTATGGGCTAATGTTATTTGTATAACAGCTCACAGCATATACTCACTGTCTACTCTGTGACCGTGGTCCTCAGTAGAGGTGGAAGTGTTTCCTGCAGAATACTGTGGAAGTTCGTGGAGATAATTGTATTTGTCATAAGAATTTTGGTGGTTGCTGTGGTTTCCTGGGTGTAGTCAAGGGAAACTAAATATTCTGTAAGACAAGTGACAGTTGTGCACATATAATTGTCCTGTGTACTTCCCGTCTTTCTAAAGTTCTAGTAGACATTTTTGTTGGCTACAAATCTGGTTAAGTCATTTGGGCCTAGACTCTAACACTATTTTACAGAGAAACCAAAGTCTTTTTGAATTATTTTAATAAATACTTTGCTTTTCAGGAATATAACTACCAGGATTTTTTTTCTTTTTCAATGAATACAGTTAAGTACTACCAATGTAATTGTTCTTCCTTATGTTTTCTAAATATCGGTTTCCCCCCTCTGGTTTACTTTACTGTAAGAATAAAGTAAATAATATGTATGAAATACAAAACACGTGTTAATCAACTGTTTATGTTTTTGGTAAGGCTTCCGGTCAATGGTAGGCTATTAGTAGTTAAGTTCCCGGAGAGACAACAGTTAAACGGGAATTTCGACTGCACAGGGGGTTGCCCCCCACCCCCCCACAACCTCCACATTGTTCAAGGCTCAAATGTATCATGTAAACTGAAGGAAAGTTTTGCTTTATTTGGATCTTTTACTAAGCACACGCATACCTTGGAAAATCACATTATCAGTGGAAAGCTGCTTATACTATTTGAGTTGTATTCTGTATTTTTAGCAGCCATATTCACCTTGATTATCCATAGATTTGTAAACATCTAATTATTATGTTCCAGGGCAGTCACGAGCATATTCACATCAAAATATGTGTTAACTGTATTCTAAATTACTTGGCCTAGTTCCTCCTTTATATGACAAAGCCTTATTGATTTTGTTTTAAACATTTCTAAAAAGATAAGTTATGTTATCTGTAATCCTTTTTCCCTTTCTCTGGATATTAATTTTTGTTGTTGTTTATTTAAAAGGGGAGGGGTGGGATTGACAGAATTGAAAGTCACTTCTCTATAGTACGCGAAGTCCTAAGTGGGTGTCGGCTCCCTCGGGGTAACTCTGTGATGTTAGAGGCATCCAAGAGTGGTGAGAGATTAGATATGCAATTTAAAATGGAGCGACATTCCAGGTCAATTTCATCATGCTTAATGATGTGAGAAATGAAGAAAAGTAGAAGAATTTAGTTCCCCTTGCACCCTTGTAACCTGTTAAATAGGGCCTGGCTTAAAAGTTTGTCAGAGGTCTCCCATGGAACCCAAGATTTATTCTTGCCTCCGTAATTAATTATCTCATGTTTTTGCAACTGATGATTTCCTTGTCTCCACTGAATTGCATGATCCTTTATCATAATGACTCTCTTGCTCATTTTTTAACATACCCATTGCCTAGAACATCATAAATGTTATCTTTTTAATGACAGGCAACATAAACAAATTCTCACGTGAGCAAAACTGTGGTTATGGACTCTAGTGGATGAGTACTGGGGAGGCTTATATAATTTAAAGAAGAACCAAACCATGTAAGCCTCAGGGAAATCAGAAACCTGAGTAGCACCAGTCACTTTCAGAGTCTGTGTTGTGGAGAAGAATATTTATGATAGTTCCAATTTGGGTCGTTGTGTCTTTGCAACAACCAGGCATTACTGAGGAAAAGAAAAAGGAACACTGTTAGAGGCTTTGGAGAAATTGCTGAGAGCTGGGTAGTCGCTCCAATTTGTGTCTATTGTAAGAACTCAATAATGTTTGTTTAATAGATGAGTAAATAAAAGAAAAGACTGTGGGCAAAAATGTTCCCATGAGTTAATGCTTTACATTTTTTTCCTCTACTCCAGCTCAAGAAAATGAAATGTATAAAGCTAACATTGAATGAAAGCATTTTACTTATACATTTTTTATTTACATTCATATTAAGCGTATCCACCATGACTGAAAGGTGGAAAGGAAATTATTTTGAGTACACAAAGGAAGTATATTTTAGAACTTGGAACTGTCATCACAAATTGATAAAAGAAAATATTTCACAACTGACTACACATTATTTTCCTCCAAATATTAAGTTTCATTGACACTTCATGGTGATAAACACTTTACAAAATCTGATTAGAAAATGAGGTGGGTCACACTTTGTGTAGCATAATCTTAGACCAAAAATGGCATTCCATTTCTTCCTTAATAACCTAGTCTCCAAAACCTGATATCTCATAGTGCTATAACTCATTCTAATAGGGTATTTATATAGGTTAGACTATCTTATTTCACCACAGTGAATGCTATCGGGGTACGTAGCAGCGTAATTTGGAATTGTTGAACTATGATTAAACAAAAAAAGGACTTAAAACTCTCGCTATTTGACAAATTTAAAACTTACATGCAAATGGTAAGTGCAAATTATGACCTAATTTTTTTTTTTTAATTTTTTTTTCAACGTTTTTTATTTATTTTTGGGACAGAGAGAGACAGAGCATGAACGGGGAAGGGGCAGAGAGAGAGGGAGACACACAGAATTGGAAACAGGCTCCAGGCTCCGAGCCATCAGCCCAGAGCCTGACGCGGGGCTCGAACTCACAGACCGCGAGATCGTGACCTGGCTGAAGTCGGACGCTTAACCAACTGCGCCACCCAGGCGCCCCAATTATGACCTAATTTTAAACAGATTATTCCAATTTAAACCTACCATAGTTTCCCTTTGAATATAAAACTTTGTGTCCCCTTGAATAAAGCACAAAAGAAAGCATTTGCACAAAACAAAAGGGTCGCTGGGCAAACCATTGACAATCATGGTCCACGTACACTTCATCGAGAGTCAGGAAGAGTCGGCGATTTCGTCCTATTGGAACCCAACAGTTGACGCCGCCACGTTTTCACGAGTGCTCAGAACCCAGAAGACTCCTGAGTCAAAGCTGAAGCATAGTCAGTTCCTCACAGCAATCACCGGAGCTGAGAATCAGCATTTCTGCTGCACTTCTCTGAGCTCCCGTTCCCAGGGGGTAATTCAAAGAGGCCCAAGCAACACCTTTACCCATGGTGGATTGCGTGAAGGGTAGAACTCTGAGCTTAAAAACCCGATTAATGTATGATGGGGAGTAAGTCTGCCTGACCCAGGAATGTGAGAGCCCTATGAGGAAACCTTCCCCCCAACTTTTCCTTGTGTCCTAAGCAGAGGCGCCAAAGTCTGAGACCAGAGAATGCACCTGACAAAGTGCTGACCTGTTAGTTCTCCTTTCTTCTTTCATAAATGGTGTCATGGCACTTGATCTCTGGCAGACAGGCTTACTGTGAGTCAAACAACATGGCTTAAAAAAAAAAAAAAATTCTCCGCAGAGTACTGAGAATTCTTGTAGAGACTTCTCTCTACAAAAGGTAGAGGGTCTTTGCAGGAGGAGTGAACATATCCCCCATAAGATCATTTCTCACGGGTTCTGCTTATATTGACCTATTTCTAAAATCTACACTGGGCTTTGCTTTTTATATCACTTCCATGTTAGAATTGCTTCCTCTCTTACTTTACTGAGATTTACTTTTGCATTAATACAAAACTGTTCTTTTTACTTTATTTTGTGCATGCTGTATTGATCCAAATAACTTCAGATAAATTTCAGCCCCCTCCCATCAACCGAAGACTGTATGATAAAGCTCCACATACGATCTTAACCAACTAATAATGTCCAAATTCATGTGCGTCTTGATTTATCTAGCCTGAAAAACGACTTTGAAAATACTAATTTTAGAAACTCAATATTGCTGAAACCTCCTTGCTCTTTCTTCTTCTGGATTTAAAAATAGATGTTTGAAAGAGATAACCTAGATTACTCTTCTGTCTAATATAGTCACCGTTAGCTACACCACTGAGAATTAGAAATGTGGCTAGTATAAATGAGCACCGGAATTTTAAATTTTATTTAACGTTAATAAAAATTTAAATTTAAAATTAATGCTCAATTCGGTTATTTGAAAACTTTTACACGTTTGGAATAAGTGGGGCAGATGAATCTACTTTTCCAAAGTAAATTTAATGAATTCTAAATACAGACCAAGTATTTCCCATAAAAACTGAGCGTCTAAAACGAGATGTGCTTTAAGAGTCAAATACAGAGCAGAATTTGCAGGAAGACATTTGGAAATTACATATAAGGTTTTCAGTGTCTTGGATGGAGCTAGAAATTTTGGGCTATGTGTATTCTTCAAACAGCTGGGTATTCTTTATTTCTGTATCTTCTGATAAGATCTCTGTGTGGCTGCATTCAGTTACCAGGAATCAGATCAAATATTTTATATAATTTTGTTGAAGTAACCATGAATATCTTTCAGTTTTATTAAATATCTCTTAAACACTTTGAAAATCATTTCACTAATTAGTGATTCAAAATCTAAGTGATTTAAACTAATCCAATTGGATTAATCTATGTTTTACCTGATTACGATTCTAAACCTCACCATTGTTAATGGTACTTAAACATTTTTTTAAAATAGTTTTTAATGTTTATTTATTTTTGAGAGAGAGAGAGAGAGAGAGAGAGAGAGCATGAGCAGGGGAAAGGCAGAGAGAGGGAGCCACAGAATCTGAAGCAGGCTCCAGGCTCTGAGCTTTCAGCACAGACCAGGATGCGGGGCTTGAACCCCCGAACTGCGAGAGATGGGGACCTGAGCTGAAGTCGGAGACTCAACCAGCTGAGCCCCCCAGGCGTCCCTGTTAATGGCATTTAAATCACCTTCTACATGGAAGCCGCAAAAGTATTTCTATGTAAAACCTGGTAGCACGATTAGGCCAAAGAATAGTGCTACGCCCACTGCATTTATAACTTATAAATGGCCTCTGTAACTTAATCCCCTAATTCCATTTTTAAAATACGAAAACCAGAGAACCATTTAAAAATGTCATTTTCCCTCTGGAGAAATTTCTGCGTTCTCTATTCAACTGGATACTGTATGGAATCGGTTGAGACGTGTGCCAACACAAATGCAGACGTTTAGAAACGGCCAGTTTGCCATGCACAAGGTCCAGACTATCCCATAGTATGTTTCAGGTCCTGGCCACCCAGGGAGAAAAACCTAGGGCACTGGCTGTGGCACCCAGCCTCCCTTTGCCCCTCACCCCAGAAAACCATCACTCTTCTTCTCGCGGTCCTCTCACTGAACTTCCGAGAGAGACACTTGACCATAATATGGAATTCAAAACCAGAAGAGTGTGACGTCTCCGATTCCCTCGATTTGTGTGCTGTGCACATGTATGAGGACAGGAGCTTCAGCAGATGGAAAAACAAATAGAAACAGCGAGGGCTCGTCCGTCACCGCGCATTTGTTTTTTTCCCTTAAACACTCCGCTCTGCCATCGACTTGCTTTCAAGTTCATTTTAAACTACTTTGCTACTACTGCTGCTGTTCTTTTCCCAGGTAGCTGTAACTCCTTTGGACCTCGGCTTTCCCCTATGGCCGAGGCCCTTTTGCCTTTCGCCCGCCACACGGTATGATTTACACACCTATGTTTCAATGTATGATGAGCTGATTTTGTAATTATTTTATATTCCTGAACATCTTCAGGGCGCATTAAATTCACCGCTGTCGTTGTGCACGGAAGTTCGGTCATTACTCAGTCGTGGCAGGGAAAAAAATAAAAAGAAATAAAACTTTGCCATCTGCTCTAATTAGTTTAAGTTGTCATAATAGACGAGTTAATTTCTGATAGCTCCCAGATATGAAAGTTGAAATATCTCAGCCTTTTGTGGAGAATGCCAAGTTTAAAAGTTTTAAATATTTTCTTTAATAAATTGTGGATATTTGATGGCTTAGGAAGTATTTCCCCTTTCTTCTGTTTAATATACTAGAATTCTATTCTTCCTGTTCTAGCTTTAAATATAATTGAGTGTGATGTAAACAGTGAGATACCCTTAAATATCATTAATTCTCTGAAAGCTTTAAAATATTACCAAGTTATGTAGACATCATTTCCTTTCATTTGTTCAAACGCTTATTCAAACCGGCAATAAACGTTGTGATTGAATATTGATTCTGCAAACAGAATTAAAACTTGAATGCATTCCATTTAACTTAGATAATTAAAATATAGACAATGAAATTATATAAAGTTGTAATTGCACTTCTGTGTAAAATCATCAGCCAAATTAAAAGGGAAGAAAACAAATTTGTCACACTTCTTCTGAGCTGGCAGGCGTTCTTACACACTTAGGCAATTTTGTCCAGGAAAACTATTATTATTAGCGGTCTTGGGAATGAAACAAATCTCAAACTTTAGAAGTTTCAGGAGCTTTGTAGTTTCTTGTCTCCAAATCTTCCCAGTGATCCTATGAGGTAGGCATTATGATTCTCATGTTGAAAATGATAAGGCCAGGGACTTGTAGGCGGCTCAGTCAGTAAAACGTCTGAGTCTTGATTTCGGTTCAGGTCACGATCTGTGACCTTACCCAGATTTGTAAGTTTGAGCCCCATGTCAGTCTCTGCGTGGATGGCATGGAGCCTGCTTGGGATTCTCTCTCTCCTTCTCTGCCTTGCACTCCCTCTCTCTCTCTCAAAACTAAATAAATAAACATTTTAAAAGAAAAAGAAAATTGTAAGGTCAATTTTAAATTGCAAGATGGCACAATAAAGTATTTCTTGACCCTTATGCTCCTGAAAATATCATCTCAACTGCAAATAAAATGCAAATCAATCTGATTCCCATATTCATGACAAAGATACATTTAATGTAACCTACAATCTAGGCAGAGAGCATACAGAGGTGAAGTGACTGATCATGCATCAAGGGGAAGAAGACAAGGTCCAAGACTCATAAATAGGCCACCAAACAAATAAGCAAACGAGAGTCTAGAAGTGACAGTAAAAGAGGTCAGTTTGCCAGAAGTCTTCATTAAGGACTATCGGGTCATCGTGGCCACTCTGGGCAGGCAGATGTTCACACCTCCACAGAAGCCAGAAGAGTCCTTTCTGATGAAATGGAGATGGTCAACGCTATTGGGAGCAAAGGGTAGGGGGTGGAATTAAAGACACCCCCCATGCTGAAGACCAAAACCACTATGGCCACCTTGTTCTCTCAACACCAATTGCAAGTTCACACCATGTGGACATTGGGAGGAGCCTCATCTGAATATGCTGAAAGTTCCCAAATGACTTCATTGCTGTCAGCACGGTGATCGTGCAAGTCTTAGGAAAGAGGAAGGTCACAGCACGCTGCTGATTATTTCCAATTACCATAATTACTTTACTACCTGTTACCTTATAAAAAAGGATGTCCATATGCTATCTTGGTAAAAAAAAAAATAGGCAATAAAAATATAAAAGTAAGAATCACAGAAGTGAAAAACCATGCACACGGGTCTGTGGCAAGTAGGAGTGAGAGACACAAGTTGTATTCAGACCCAGTTCTCCAAAGCTAATGCTGGTCTAGCAACCGACGTTGGGGCCCTAACTCCTTTTTCTATATGTACATATACTAAGAAATAAGTATCAAAACTGGGCACTGTTTCTTAATAATTTATCAGGTTCAGAATTCAACATTCAAAAGTCATTTGGTATTTTAAAAGGAAAATTTGGTTTGCCGCAAAAAATCTGTAACACCCTAAATACTTGACATTTCAGAAAATTATCATCAACTATCACTGAGCCTTTAGCAAATTAATCTTCAACTTGTCTTATGACATAGACGACCAGAAAATAGTTATCTATTGTTACTACAAAGTAGCCACTATTTTTCAACCACTGAACCCATTGTTTTAGTCTTCGTAGGTTTTTTTTTTTAACTTTGATGCTACCATATTGATATGGCAATAATTTATCCACTCAAAAACACTTCGTGATCATCTACAATGTGATGGACACTGGGTAAACTCATTGCCAGTGGCAGACAGACAGATTTATGGCCATAACTCGATGCACAATTAAGGGTGCTGTTTGCTCAACAGAAATTAGGGAACTGGGAACTACGGAGGTGGTGATTGTGGAACTGAAACTTGATAGATGGATTACTACAAGTTCACTGGGGAGTCAGCATGTGAAAGGCAATCGGGATTATCTAGATCATAACACGTAGGCATAAGAGAGCACGGTGTTTTCAAAAAACTGCAAGTAATTCATCTGGTGTGAAAACTTTGCGTTTTGGGCAAAAAGTGAGCTCACAAAGAAAGGCAGGAGCCAGATCCTAAAGACCCATTTAGGGCTAATAAGAAACGCAGTCATTAGTTTTGCAGACCATGGATCCATTGAGGGTTTTGAAAATAAGAAAATAACAATTTTAAGGGAAAATGCATATTATCAATTTGGAGAGTAAAGTAAGACCAGGAGACCGAAGTGGTTTCTCTGAAGAGAATGGATTGAGTGGATTTCAATGCTCCTTAGTCCAATAGAAAGTAATGATCAAAAGGATAAAGAGGAAGACAGAACTCGTGGGGAGGGCGAAAGCAATCATGTGGACCTTAGTGACGTTCTTCGAGAAAGTCAACATTGGGTATTAAGTGAGGTTTTGTGTCTAATCTGTTTGTTGAATACACTTATGAGTTCACTTTTAGCCATTCATTCATCTACTCAAAAGCGTATTTTATATACTAGGATTTATTTATTCAGATGGGTATGTACCTCTATACATGGGTGACCTTGAGCTACCTCAATTAAGGTGGACAAAAATAGACTCTCAACTCCTGCCTGGGGAGAAGCATTAAAATTTTGATTTTTATTCTACCACATACACATTCATGAGGCTGGGATGGATTTTCCTAGGGAAAACATAATAATTAATACACATATATCTTACTTTAAGATCCTGGTTAATGAAAAAAAAAACATAATGTTGGTAAGAAAGGTCAGAAAGCTGAATGGAAAACTGAGAGGGACATGTTTAGCTGAAACTCTTGCATTCTATTACAACAAATTATCATGAACATTGCACTAAGAAAGCAAGTAGAATGAACACTGATAGGGGCACCTGGGTGGCTCAGTCAGTTAAGCGTCCGACTTCGGCTCAGGTCATGATCTCGTGGTCCGTGAGTTCGAGCCCCGCGTCGGGCTCTGTGCTGACAGCTCAGAGCCTGGAGCCTGTTTCAGATTCTGTGTCTCCCTCTCTCTCTGACCCTCCCCTGTTCATGCTCCATCCTCTGTCTCTCTCTGTCTCAAAAAAAAATAAATAAATAAATGTTAAAAAAAAATTAAAAAAAAACACTTATTAGCATTCAACTTAAAATTTAGGCACATTTTATGAAGTAGAGACGATTGTTACTCAGTATTTGATTTCACGCATGCAATTTGTATAGGAATGTTGTTTAGACTGAGTCTCTCATGGAGGACCAAGATTTATTAAGATAATAATTTCAGTTGGAACATACGAGAAACATAAATTCCCAACTGAAATGAATCTAATACTTAGTTATCAAAAACTGTATGCAACCAAACTGTAATTATTTAAAGCCCAGCCCCTTTCCTTCCCAAATAAACTATGAAACAGTATTATCTGAACTTAAAAAGTAATGGCCTAGTGACTGCCATAAAGCATTGCTTTATGTAAACACAAAGGGTATAATATAGTCCAAAACAGCAAAACTCACACCATAAAAGTATCCTCAACTCTCTGTAACCTACATTACTGCAACAGACTGTAATCCTCTTATTTTTAAAAATGTAGAGTACACATTTTTTGAGTGTACTTTACCACTTCTCTGAAATGTACATTTAAAAGCCAGAAGCTAGGTATGAATCAACATTTTACAAAATACATTTTTTGTTAATACTTGCTTGTTCCTCAACACCTTTGAAACTGAATTTTGGTCAAAGACTCCAATATAAAATGTCTATATTCTATTTCACTGCCTATAGGAAATCAACTTAATGCAACTCTGTTGAACTAATAGGTAAGTAGACATTCAACATGGAACACCTGTTTGAGATGATTTTGTTGATACTATTTCTCTATATAGAACACAATTTTATGGAATCCAAGAATAAGAGAGTACAAGCTCAACTCCACCTCACTCTAGATGCCTGACTTAAGTTCCTGAATTTTCACTTTCAACCCCGAAAATGGAAATACTTCTTTCTTTTGAGGAATGAGGGAGATTAAGTGAAGGGAAATGCTGATAAATTAGAGATACACAGACAGAAAAAAATATGGAACATGCTGGAAAGAGCAGCAGAAAAGATTCCCTGATGTCAGTTCCATATCTGAAATGAAGGAATGAGAGGCAATGTGGTTTGTCTAAAATCACTCAGAGTTGAGATCAAAAAGGGAGTTCCCTCTTTACCTTGCATTTTCATCTGTTGATTCTTTTACAAAATATCATACTCCTGGTATTTGTTATTTATGAGAAAGCACTTTACAGTTTAGCTGGGTGCACGGCGGCTCAGCTAACAGATGAGTCTTTCATGGCTTCTCTGAGACATTTGTGTAGACACATGACGACGTTCCTTGTCAGAGGTAGAACGAGCATGTTGTGGAATTTGAATACAGCTTCCAGAGAAAGAGTGCAAACACCCTGGCTAAGTCCTTCTTCTAGTCACTTCTTGGAATGCAGAGATACAGATGGGCTTTCCAGCAGCATTCTGGATGAAGATGATGGGAGTGACAATGTCGGCTTTGGCAGAGTAGGGGACCCTTCGTGAATGGAGTCTCTGGTGATTGATCATGGAGAACCCATAGCAGACCTGGGTTGCTACTTCCTGATTCTTTTCCTGGGGAAAATAAAAAACAAAAAAACAAAAAACTGAAGTTTCATATTATTCAGTCTCTGTTACTTGAGGCTTTTAATCTTACAAGGCTGAAACTTTTCTAATTGAAAATAAAATTAAATCAAATTAAATGTAGGGGTCTCATTAAAAGAAAAAGGAAAATAGATATTGGAAGAGGCAATTAGGAATTTTCTGACAGATTAATTTAATGAGCTTTCTTATATATTCAATCATTCATTTATTAGAAGTTAACCAAATAGTTATTAGAGATTCACTGCATGCCAGTCAATCTGTTTGCCACTGTGGATCTCAAGTTAAGTAAGGACAGTGCTCAGAGGTAGCGGACCCCCATGTCATAAAACCTGCTATTCACCATGCGACCTGCCAGCTTTCTGTTAACCATCTGCAGTGAAACATGTACAAAAATTGGACGTCTCTGTTAATTTTTGGAGTAGTTTGACAGTAACTTATGTCTGTTCAATCTTATAACAGGGGCACCTGGGTGGCTTAGTCAGTTGAGCGTCCCACTTTGGCTCAGGTCATGATCTCATGGTTCGTGTTTTCGAGCCCTGCGTCTGGCTCCGGGCTGAAAGCTCACAGCCTGGGACCTGCTATAGATTCTGTGTCTCCCTCCTTCTCTGCCCCTCCCCAACTTACACGCTGTGTATATCTCTCAAAAAATAAATAAACATTAAAAAAATCGTATAACAAATTGTTTAGGTTTATATTTTATAATTTTAAATTTCATGTTTTTGATATTTAGCAAAAGTAGTGGCTCCAGATGGTGGAAACAAAACAGAATGCAAATCAGTATGAAGATTCACCGATTCAGGACAAATAGCAGACAATGCTGAATCAGGATGCTTTTATCGGGAAGGATCCTATTTGGCCATTTTGAGATAATGTTGAATCACAATTTGAAGATGTATATAAACTTTGTTTGCAAACTGGTGGATGCCAAAATGGGTGATCTGATTGCCCTAACTTCAAAAACAAAAATGGTATTGTCCTTGTTCTGAATAAATGGCATTGTTTCGCAACCAAATGCAATTCTTCATGAATCAGCTACTTACACCCAAAAGACTAACCATACAACTTACAAAAGGTATGCTGAGTGGAAACAATGAAAATATATTAAACAAAGCAATTATAAATAGCAAACATGTAATAGAAAATACTCCCATAGAGAGAAGGAATATCATATGTGCATTGTTCAGACCGTACCCTGCTGCACAGATATACCAAGGATTTTGGCCCTCACGGAGAAGTGAGTTTCTTTATCAGTTAACTTGCTGTCCTCAAGTCTGTGCTTTGAGAGAAAACATGTATCAGTCTTCCACGGATATACCTAAGGAGGCCAGGGGAACTAGAAGATCACTTTGATGGGTAGACAGCTATCTGCTAGGCTTATATGACATAAGGGAAATTTCCCTAAAACCTTCCTTGACTGCTGATTGAAAAAAAAAAAAAAAAGGGCCAACTGGCAAAGTCAGATATCTTCTCCATTCATGACACATGACGTAGGCACCAACCATTTGCAGAATGTGTTACTTACCTACAAACTTTATCATTTAGCTTCTCCTGGTTCATATGCTTCCTCCTTGCCCTCTGCCTCTGAAACAGGGATATGGCAAGGAGGCTGTTTTAAACCACCAGAAATTGACTTTTTTTTCCCAGCACAATTTTAGCCTTTGTCGAGCAGGAAGTACCCAGAATAGTTGTGTGAACAGGCATTTCTGTTTTTTTCCTGTCTCTGCCTACATTGAAAGCTTTTGTCTCTTGTGATTGTTGCCTCTATATCTCTACTGAGGGCCAGGAATGTGACATAATTTTCTAAAATTGCAAGGCATATTATTATGATTTTTAGACCTATTGATTGCTACCACCAGCAGAAAGTGTTTCTGAAAACCTGGGTGTGTTCTCTTTCTTCTCTTATTCCTGATGGCCTGTTTGGGCTACAGTTCATTTTCTTATAGGAACTTACTGAAAGTGGAAAGAAGTCATCATATATCAATGTCTTAACCTTTTCTATCCAGTTCCCTAAAGCTATGATCATGACAGGTGCATTACCTGAGTCCGAAGACACAAAAGAATTATATTAGCCACCTTCATGTGACAAATTGACCTCTTACCTTCCTGAGCTTTCAGATCTTGCCAGTTTTATTTCACGCAGGTCTCCTCCCTCACAGAGAACAGATCTGATCTGGAGGTGAGGGTGAGGGTAAAAATAAACTCCGGAACGAGCCCTGAAGGCCCCAGCTTTAGCCATTCCTAGACTTTCAGCTTCCTTGGAAAGATGGTTACTTCAGTTTCCCTGAGTCATACACCCATCCACAGGTTGGCCAAAGTCAGGTTGAATGCCTGTCCTCAGAATCATGTGGGGCTGGAAAGGGTAATGCTCAAAAGAAAGAGGCCCCTGGGGGGCTCAGTCGGTTTAGCATCTGACTCTTGATTTCAGCTCAGGTCATGATCTCATGGTTCGTGGGTTTGAGCCCCACATCAGGCTTTGTGCTGACTGCACCAGAGCCTGCTTGGAATTCTCTCTCTCCTCTCTCTCTTCTCCTTACCCTCTCTCTCTCAAAATACATAAATAAACTAAAAACAAAATTTTTTAAAGGAAAGGGATCGGTTGTCAAAAATTGGCAGATTTCCAAAACAGATGCTCAACTCAAGAGATATTAAACATGATATAACTGAAAGCATTATAAATATAAAGCATTTATTAAAATTATATGATTCACAAGTTATCATTTTTGTTTCAATATGATTTTCATGCGTTTGTTTTAATAATATTGACAAATGCATGGGAAAAAATTCGTTTCAAAGTCAACCTTCTCAAAAACAATGTTTTCCCAGCTTTTGCATGAAAACCAGAGCCAAGAGAATAGCCACAGAAAGAACAGAGAGCAACTCTTTAGCAAAAGTCCTATCCACTCTTCATCCCGCCCATCTCCGAAGCCACAAGGCCCATAATTAAAATTGCTGGCTGATCATTAATTCGGCACTCTATCGCTAGAAAAACCTAGCAAAAATACTAATATAATGATATTACTTGAAATGAAAAATAGGTAGATCTTTCCACATTTCAATCAGTTAGATGATTTTAGTGTTTATCACAGCAACCCAAACAAATTTGAGAAGCAAGTCTGAATAGGAATGAGATTCGTCACCGACCTTGAAACTCGAGCATGAAGTAGGGCTGGATGGAAGGAATTTAAAAGTGGGAGCTGTGGGCCGCCATGGGCTGGGTGTTTGAGATGTATACTGGGTATCACTAAAATGAAAATTCTTCCATTTTTCAATATAGCCATTGGCTGGCTCCAGTAAGTTCTGGGCAGTATCCCGTGGGCATATTAACTGGGGCAGCTTAAGACTAGCTTTGTGCCCTGCACCAATAGAATACTTTCATGAATTGACATTAGTGAGCCTAGCAACAGCTAGGTTTCCTGGCAAACACCAGCTATTTTTTAAATGTTTGGAAATCGCAAATCCTTGATTACATACCAAGACCATTCACCCTCCTAACGTTTAAGCCCATGCATATTGTAATATGGAATTAATGTATCATTTCTGATTCATTTAATCTTATCTCATCACAATGTTATAATAACAGTGCTATTTTATAGGCCAAATTGCTGTTGAGCTTTTAAATTAGGCACTTAAAAAAATCAAAAAATAGCATTTTAACCAGGTGTGAAAACAATTTGAAATCTGCATGGCCTAAGCTAGCTGAAACCATGGATTTCGTGATTTCACATGGGCTCCATACCGTGCATTCCTCTATAACTACAAGACATAATCTTGCCAATCAATGCCAGCAATGTTTCTCAGAGTCTTACATTTACAACCTGCATAATGGCTGTGTCTCCGTATTATAAAAATTTCAGTGTTTAAATTGCAAATATTTACCCAAATTTCTCCCACAGATAAATTACCATCTGGGATGTTAGGCTCCTTGGGACATCCATAAAATATTGCAGTGACTTGTGGTGGAGTCAGAAAAAGAATTCGCTCTAAGATACACAACTACTCTGGAAAATGGCATACTTTGGTCATGGTTGGGCAGTATGATATAAACCAATAGGCATAGGAAGTGATTCCGTTCTTCAAAGAAATGTCTCAGTTCAGTACCCCGAATTACTAATTCTCTATCTTCCCAGTCACGGGTAGGGGAATTACAGCAGGTGTGACCGTCATTAAAAAGGGGGGTAAAATACAGTGTAAGAGGGGTGATTTTGAGCTGATCCCAAATGAGGTTACTATCACTGTATATAGATTAATATGCCTTTGTCGGATTTATAGAAGTAAAGGAAAGACCATTGCAAGTAGGGAGAACTATTCCTAATGCATCTTTTCATTATTCATGCATCGTTCATTCAACACTGAGCAGTCAATAAACATTTACTGATTACCTAGTGTGTCTGTCAGGTACCCAGAAATGTGAACCGTGAGGGACACAAATAAGCAAAGAATTATAACAAATTGTGATAGGACTTATCATTTAAAAGAGAATCAAATAATAACGTAATGGGTCAGAAAAGCGTTCATAAAAAGGTGACATTTTTGGCTGAAACTTGTGAAATCTGAGTAGATTGCCAGGGAGGACATGTGGGAAGGGGATCCCACAAAGGGATTAGCACTTGCCATGGCTCTGAGGGTGATGCATACTGGGAGAGAAGGCAAGAGAGTTCCCTGATGAATTCGCCAACTTCGACGTCCATAAAATGAACTTCCTCAGCCCTAGGTCTGTGATTCTACTCAAGCCATCGCAATACGGAGACATTTTGTTAACCAGGAACTTCTCAAAAAGGACAGGATGTCCGTGTACAGAACAAGGGAGTCATTAAGGAAGGGGGGAAGTGGGGCTTATATCACACAGGGGAAGGCATTCCTTTGTGCTTTCTTGGGAACACAGGAGCTGGGGGGAGGGGCTTCTGATCTCCGCTGCTTCCCCAGAGCACTAGCCTCAATAAAGTCAACACTCTCAAAAACATATAAATAAATCAACAAACAAACAGATAAATAAGTAAAATAAATTCAACACTCTCACTCCCAAAGATTTCAGGGATATTGATCTAAATTAGTGAAACTCTATCCAGCAAATATCAAATGGCTTGCAGGTATATATAATACAGACACACGCGCGCACACACACACACACACACACACACACGCGCGCGCGCACACTCTCAAATCATATATATTTATAATCTCAGTCCAGGAAAACAAAAGCTTTTATGGAAAACAAAACTGAAAAAAACACAGAACTGAATACATAAAATTCTATTTTATCATTTAAAAAGTCTTTTTGTATACACGTACATTACAGTGTAGTATTACGAAAGTAAGCGGCAAACATTTTGCAAAATACCGTGCTGCTTATGAGTTTTACACTTGCCAAAATAATTTCAGAAGTCTATATAGACTTCTTTCATGAAAGCAAGGACTTGAAAAAATCTTAGTGTTTTGAGTCGTGCATGAATTCAGTAGTGAAACAGACTATATATAGTCTGGTGAAAAAAAAAATAGTCTTCCTTTAATATTTAATACTGAGAAGACATCCTATTCAAGAAATATATTTTAATGAATGGATGCATGCATGCATGAATAAGTGAAGATATTTAGGAAAAAAAGATGCTTTGAGGTAGATATGTTCATTTTTAAATATGAACTAGAAATAGAATATTGCATATGCATTTTAAAATTTAAATACAACCTCCTCTATTCCACTCATTAGAATGGCAGATAGTCTAAATTTAGAGAGAATAGCTAGCAACCATATGTGTATGTATGTATATGAGGACAGATAGATGGAAACTCGGTCTGTTGAGTATCCTGCTCTTGGTTTTGGCTCAGGTCATGATCTCATGGTTCATGGGTTCGAGCCCTGTGATGGGCTCTGCACTGGCAGTGTGGAGCCTGCTGGGGGTTCCCTCTCTCTCTCTCTCTCTCTCTCTCTCTCTCTGTCTCTCTCTCTCTCTATCATCTCTATCTCTATCACTCTGCCCCTCACCACCCACTAGGGCACACACGTGCACAGGCGCACACACACTCTCTCTAAATAGATAAACGAACTTAAAAATAAAAGGATGGAGACAGAGAGAGATGACGGGCGGATACATATGGGAATAGAGATAAATATGTGTATGAATGTGAGTGTGTATATGAGTGTAAACATATATACACTCATATGTAGTTTCTATAGATTTTTTGTTTGAGAGATGGACAGTCATCTCTCTTGATTATCCTTTTCTGACACTCTGTGAGCTCATCCCCACCCCTCCCCAAAGTCCAGGCTTACTCAGATTCTCTCACAGTTCCTCTGAGTTCTTTTATTCTTTCTTTAGATATGTTAATATATTTAATCCTTTAGAGTTAAATCCTGCTGACCCTGGAGGCTTTCAGTCTCTCTAAATTGAATTTTCTTCTTTACATGTTGATTTTACAGTTTAATCTCCCAGGGCAATTTTACTCCCCTTTTCCTGGTGCTTGGATGATTCCTCCTGTCTAACTCGTGTGCCCATTAGAGCATGGTGGTAAATCAAGGATTTACTCAAAAGACTAAGATCATTTGTCAGGAACATTTGGCATTAGTAGATACTGAACTTGGTCATGGCAGGGTTTTCCTGTAGCGCACAGCGTAAGGATGATCACATTCACTGTTTTGTCAAAACTCAATTCCAGCAAACCCAAGTTTGCCTTGCCTTCAGCCCTACAGAAATCCATTGCTTCTCATAATATTCTTGTGAAGGCAAAGCTAAAAACTGCTGCTTATAGTACCGCAATATTTTTACAACAATAATATTTTATGTATGTTCTTTCCCTCCCCTCCTTCATTTTTAAATATTAGACACATGCAAAATTTCGCCTTGACAATGCCTTGAATACAATGCTTGGTGGGATAGAAATGATTCGATGATCCCACAGAACTGGCTTCATGTTGATGTTCAACATGGAGCTCAAAGAATGACCCAATTAATAATAAATAAAAAATTAAAATAAGTACATTAAATTAACAGATGAGAAGTCATAAAAGATAACACTGAGAATATAATTTTTATCCCTACTATTTTTGTGAAACAGAGTAACACAAAGGTAAGTTAAATTATTTTGAATCGCTGCCGAGATTTTATACAGATTAAGGACAAGTATCCAACGTGGTTCGGAACTTTAAAAACTAAATATTTACATAAAAATAAAAGGGCCGCGTTAGGGGATTCGAGCTGACTCAATAAATCCATTGACATCTGCAGTTGACGGAAGGAAAATATGGTCACCCCATGGTTGATGGAAAAGTGCCATACTTTTTTATGGACGTGATCAACCTGGTGAGGAACTCTGAAAGAAAATTACAAATATCTGAAAGAGTTTGACTAAATCCTACTTGGAAAGGTACAGGATGCAGGATGTGAAACACACAAATCTATTACCTTGAAAACTAAGGGCTTGGCCTTTTTTTTTTTTTTTTTTTTTTTTTCCGCGTATCACCTGCCCTCAGCGTTCAACGCTCCTGCCAGTACAAGAAGTGAAGGGAAATCTCTGGGAGTCAGTATGGAGGAGGGGAGACAGGTGTCTCTCGAGGTGCTGTTAGAGTCAGGGCCCCCCTTCAGCGAAAATAGGATGGTGGGGGTCTGTACTTATTCTTTGCAATAACTTTTACTGTAACGTTTTACATTTATATAGAAAAATGCGATTTCAATAACTGCCAGCACTACAGTCTGGGCTTTAAAAATCAAGCTGTTCGTTCTGCTTCTCACATGGGGACTAATAACAAAGCTTCTTAGGAATTACTCCATTGACAATTTAGTTCATGATGTGCAGGAAGTACGGAACGCCGCACACTCCCCGGTAACTATATTGACTCTATTCTTAAGGCAGCAAAAACAACTTGTTCTTGTGTAGAGCAAACAGATTTATGACTGAAAATAACACCAGTAACAGATATGTTGAGAACAAAAGTGTCCATTTCATATAGTTTCTTTTCTTCGTAAAACTGCACTTACAGTCCATCTGAAACATTTTATTTCTCAGCGATATAAAGAAAAATGTAAGATTCAATAAAGCGTCATTGAGCCCTAGCAATACCGGAATAAGAGTAAAACCTCTGTCAAAACTACATAGTTTGAAACTAATTTTCCCCTATGTCTTAGTTGCCCCCCAGATTTAAGGCTGTTGCCTCTAAAATAGAAAGAAAAGGAGAGGAGGAAAAAGAAGAATGATTGGATTTGGTAGAAATTGGAAGGATGTGCCTTCTCTGGATTACGCCAGGAGTCATCTGCATTTATTTGATTTTTTTAATATATAAAAACTTAGAGAATAACTTAGATCTGCTTTGAATGTCAAATATGCGCAATTTAGAAAAATCTTAATACCTGTCTTAATCCTAAGGAAAGCCTGTCGGTACATATTTGTGGTAAAGAGAATCTCCTTCTATTGTTCAAAAGCCTTATAAAAATCACTGTTCTTTGAGCTGATTTTTCATTTCTAGAAATGTACCCTGATTAAAATAGCAATGCAGACTGATATTTATTGGATAAGCCTCATCAAAGAACTACATATAAAGGTGAAGACATAATGTAAATGCCAAATGGGTCATAGATTAAATTATGATTAACCATGCAATTCTTGGCATTTATTTTCATTGTTTGTTTTTTGGTTTTTTTTCCATTTTCCAGATTAGGAAACCATTATTAGATTTTGCCTACATTTCTTTCCTCAATTTCCATTATACCCATAAATGAAACCTGTCAGTCCTCTTTCCAGAGGGTTCTCTAGACTCCCGATGGCCTTGAAAGAGGGTTTCTTTTCCTTCTTCTCATCCTTCCCCCCTCCTTCCTCCTCTTCTTTTTCTTTTCTGAGATTTCAAGCTTTTCTTCTAGCCTATCAACAGTTTTCCTAAAATAACTTCAACAATTTTACTCAGCAAATCCTTAGCTGCTCAAATTAGGTTGCTTCTAATGTGTCACCAAAACCAACAAGGCTGTAAAGAATGTCATTTGTTCGATATATGTGTGGTGTACATGTGGTGTGTGTGTGTGTGTGTGTGTACGTGTGTGCAATATGCACTTACTCAACTCTTTACTTGACGCACATCCCTCAATGTGGAATTGCCAGGTGAAATGTGTTAGATTTTAGTTTTCTTTAAAGTACATATGGCCCACTACTTTTTTAGAAACGTTGTACCAATGTACTTAACACCAGGATGTAAGAACAAACCTTTTCCTGACTTGCCATTATTGATCCTAAGCCCTCTACCCACTCCCTCCTCATCTAATCCCAAAAGCCTTATCACTTCCCATTGTATCTTTCAGCTTTGTTTAAGGTGGTTTCTTTCCCCCAGCTTTAAACTTTGTATAGTCAAGAGTTCTTTTTTAGAGTTTCTGTAGTATGTTAAGTTTTGTCCTTTTTTAAAAGTTTATTTATTTTGAGAGAGAGAGAGAGAGAGAGAGAGAGAGAGAGAGAGAGTGAACATGGGCATGGGAGCATGAGTGGGGGAGGAACAGAGAGAGAGGGAGACAAAATCCCAAGTAGGCTCCATGCTGTTAGCGTGAAACCAAATATGAGGTTCCATCTCCTGAACGGTGATGTCATGACCTGAGCCGAAGTCACGTGTGCCAAACGCTTAACCAAACTGAACCAACTGGGCACCCCAAACGTTGTGTCATTTTAAAAATATTTTTACTCTTTAGCATGCTTGATTATTTCTGAGTTTACAGGCAATCAATTTCATGTGGAATTTATTTGATGTAAGGTTTGCATTAGGAATCTAAATGTGTTGTTTCCAAATGATTAACAGTTTTCACATCATCATTTATTAAATCATCTTCCTCTGCTCGTCTACTTTTCTCATTAGAATTATATTTGAAATTCTGAATTATAATTTAGAGACCTTCTGACCCCTCTTCAATGTGTAAGTAATATACCTTAGCAGCATTTAATCTTACTGGACCCAAATTGTTTTTTTTTTTTTGTAATGTTCCCTTTACCATCCTGAAAGTCTCATATTTAATCCTCGTATTTAATATAACCAACTTCACATATATCATAAAATGATACAATTATAATGTAAGTGAAAAAAGAGTGACTTATGTTAAAATTTTACATCTATGTATGGATAGATAGATAGATGATAGATGATAGGTAGATAGATAGATAGAGAGATAGATAGATAGATAGATAGATAATAGGTACATAGAATGATAAACAGATAGATACACAGTGTTTTTCCAAGGCCCAAGCACAACTACCCTGAGAGCTAAAACGAAGTAGTTATGATTTTACATTTACCTGCATAAATGAGTACTGGGTTTGAGATGGGTATTGAGAAGGGAAGGAACACAACATTTAACTTCCGTACTGTCAACATGTTCCTTAAAACACACACACACACTCACACAGAGCTGATTCTCGTTGCCTATAATAATAATGCTCTACAAAGTTGCTGTAACACTAAATTAGCAAGTACTAGGCTGAGGCTCCTAGGGGAAATATAGGTTCCCGCGCTTCTCTGGGTATGTTTTCACCAAGTGCCACATCATTTTTGTTATATAGGGTTGTTTGCCAATGTCCTTGTTAAAAAGAGAAAAATAGTAACTGTTATCGGTGTAGAAAACCTGCTCTTACACATAACCCTGTCTTGTATAATACTTATCAGGAATCTAAAAAATCCTTCCATATCCTCCCGATCCGCAGAACCCTGCCTCTCCTGCAAAGATAACGTCCGTACCACCTTATGACATGTGGGAGCTAGCTGGCATTAGCCGAGCTTAACATTTTTCTGACTCTGGGTAATGTGTAGATCTCTGTGGCTTTCAGCCCCACGATGATGATGCCCACTATCATTCATTTTTCATCAGCTGATAGCTCATGAATCTACCCAGTTAGCTGCAGTTTCCATCTTTCTCACGCTTTTAACACTCATTGGAGAAGTGTCTTTGGCACTTTCCAGAGCAGCCACAGGTGAAGACCGGCAAATTTCCTCTTCCGTTTTTGAACACACCGTGTTGTTGATCCGTCAGCGTTGAACTGATGGCCAGGAGTACGAGAACTGCACACATGAGCGGAGATTATCTCACTCCTATATTTTCTCCATAAGTCACATCCCAGCCTTCTTATGCTTAAGAATACTAGAACGCAGGGGCGCCTGGGTGGCTCAGTTGGTTGAGCCTCGGTCTTTGGCTCAGGTCATGATCTCATGGTTTGTGAATTTGAGACCCTGCATAGGGGTCTGTGCTGACAGCTCAGAGCTTGGAGCCTGCTTCGCTTTCTGTGTCTACCTCTCTCTCTGCTCTTCCCCTGCTCATTCTCTGTCTCTCTCTCTCTCTCAAAAATAAATAACATTTAAAAACTTAAAAAAAAAAAAAAAGAGTACTACAAACCATGTTAGCACTTTGCTCGGGAGCCTTTGTAAGCAGCAAATTCACTAACAAAAAGCACCGAAATGCAAAAACAAAAAAGAGTGACAGTAAATAGATCTTAAAAAGACAACTGGTTTGCAATATGAAAGCTGAGACAGGAAGGCAGAGTGTTGATGCCTTGCTCTGCCTCAGCCAGGACCATGCTTGTCCAACAATTTAATTTTTTTTTTTTTTTTACCACTTGACACGTTTGTGAATGACCACAGAAGCAGTGCAAGCACTGATTTAAGGTTACAAATAAGTTTCAGCGACTAGGCAAATTCACCAGAGTCTACAAATAATGAGGACTGACTGTATTCACACGAGTGCACGCACGCACACGTACTCACATACTTGCAAAATCTTTATGTCTATGGCATCTAAAGTACAGAGTGATGCGAGCATATCCTATGTGTAACTTTAAAACCACGAGCGGCACTGCCATAGGTCAGAACTGGACTGTCATTGATCGGAACTTAGCCTTGGCACTTTTCCAACAAAATAACGTACGCTTTCCTTGATTTCCACAGTCGTGGCATTTTTTGGAAAGTTTATTTTATTTCGTGCGTGCAAAATGTTCTCTGTTTGTTTCTGTATCAGGCATCGATGAAGCCACCAAATCATTGAATTAGCAACCAGTGTTTTCTTAGGTCACAATTCTATGAACGAATGATTTAGGCCAGGCTTAGCAAAGTTGGTCTTTTGGTCTTGATGCAATCACTCCCTGGGCTCTGTGTCATCCGAGCCAAAATGGACTGAAGCCTTGACTTTGGTCCACATGTTTTATCTGGCAGCAAATTTGCCCAGGTATGTTCCCATGGCCAAGGGAAAGGGGCAAGTGTAGACAGGCCCCATTACAAAGTGCATGTGAAAACTGTGTTCCTCCTTATGGCCCTATATCCCATCCCATAGTGGATTAGTGATATGAACATTGGTGAAGGGCATGGAGACAAGGATTTGGGGGGGATTTTAGCTAATTTAAGGGAAATATATTAATGTACTATCTGTAATAACTGACTTTGTGGACTGCAATATATTCAGAACAAATATAATTTCGACCTGTATTTGACAGTAATTTCAACATTTTTTTTCCAAATAATATTAAGTAGATCTATAAAGAAGAAAAATTAAAATGGGTATCTGGGTAAAGACAAAATATTCAAAGAAAAGCAAATTTTATCTTAATCGTGAAACACTTAGATAAACTAATTGTATTGGTCTTAGGAGATGTGAGAACGAGTATTTAACTCTGTTAACCTGGTGCGGGGTAAAACCCCAACTGTCATGAACGCTTGTCTGAGCATTTTCATCATTCTCCTGGAGATGTTAAGAAGGAAAAGGTACATTCTTAAATTTTACGTAACTCTTTGGAAATCACCTGGGATAAACAGAACATGAATGTTATGCCAGGTGTGTTTGTTTTCTGCGTGGAACAAATTAGCAGTGAGATGGAGAAGTCAGTATCACCCTACAGATGCCATGTAATATGATTTCTGATGTGAGGTTTTAGAGGGTCTAGGTCAGCATGCTGGAATCCCACCATGAATGATCCCCGAAGCACCAGGAATAAATAACCTAGTTGCCCAAATTAAACCCGTCCCCCAGGATTGTGAAATTTAGAGGGTCTTTGGTGTTGCAGGCTTGGATGGGTCCAGCGGCTGCACCTAGCCAGGGGTACTAAGTACTGTGCTTTAGGCAATGCAATTGGTAAGTGTTGACATTGACATTTAAACAGACCACACACGAGGCTGGTCTCTTAACAACACCGGATTGCATCCTAATGCGTTCTACATGTCCTCTTGAGTTTTGGCATTTTTGTTAGGCCTTTCTTAAGTTTTCTTTATTTTTTAACTTTTTAAAAAATTTTTTTTTATTTTTGAGACAGAGAGACAGAGCATGAATGGGGGAGGGGCAGAGAGAGGGAGACACAGAATCTCAAACAGGCTCCAGGCTCTGAGCTGTCAGCACAGAGCCCGACGCGGGGCTCAAACTCACGAACCGCGAGATCATGACCTGAGCTGAAGTCAGCCGCTTAACCGACTGAGCCACCCAGGTGCCCCTTTTTTTAATTTTTCAGTTTATTTATTTATTTTGATTTGAGAGAGACAGAGATAGCAAGAGTGGGGGAGGGGCAGAGACAGAGGGAGAGAGAGAGAATCCCAAGCAGGCTCTGTGCTGCCAGTACAGAGCTTGACGCGGACCTCGAGCCCACAAACCATGAGATCACGACCCGAGCCAAAACCAGGAGTTGGACGCTTAGCTGACTGAGCCACCCGGGCACCCACAAGTTTTCTAACGTTACTAGCTTCAGGCACTCTTCAAATGACTGCCTATAAATATTGCAATCCTTAAGGGCATTGATATAATTCTCAGATATGAATAATCTGAGACTTTTCAAAAGTTTGATCAAATCGATTTCTAAAAAGTCTGTGCCCTCATGTTTCTTATTTCTACCGGCAACATCTCAGTTGTGAGAACCGTAAGTATTTTATATAATTTCTAAAAACTTGTAAGCACAAAATGGTGAGCTAACTGCTTTGGCCATTCATAGTCTCTCACTATAACTTAGTATACGTGGGCACTAGTCTATGTACTTATTTCCTCTTTGGTGAAGTGTCACCATGTACTGAAAACTTTTTCCATAAATGTCATAATATTTCTATTAATTATGACAATTATAATTTCTATAAAATGTGACAATTCTGATGTACTTGTTCCTATCCATTCTACTAATGCTAAAAAGACTTTATGAAATTAATTTCTACAGAAAGAAAACAATTATGTGATCATTAGGGACAGCCTAATAGTAAGTTACTGGAAAGTAGGTTAAGGGAAGTTTATTCAACAGATTTTTAGAAAAAGAAATCACACCAGGAAAAGTAGCTAAAAGCCTTAAAGAAATGGTTTTCCATAAAGTAGCAACATAATTGAGACGTTAAGGTAACTGAGAAACAGGTTGTTAAAGGAGAAAGATTATAATAAGCAAATCAATTTGATGGGGTGGAATTCTGTGTGTAGCCTACTTGTAATTTAAACTATAGAGAAATCTCTGGGAATAAGCAAATACGAATGCAAATAAAGGTACAAATTGTTTCAATCTATCTTTAAGTCAAAATTCAAAAGGGAGCGGTAGCCGGGTCAGTCTTTTGAAATGTGAAATGGGCTTCACAGGTCATCTGACATAAAAAATTACATGCTGAAACAAGGCAGTTGCTCAGATGATTGTTAATCAAAAGTATTCATATTTGATGCACCCACCTAACGTAAGGCATGTATGAAAGCTTGAGTTTTTTGGGTGGAGGAAAGATCATTTAGACATATTGGACTATGGGTGTTTGATGTTTATGGATTTTGTAGGCCCATTAAAAGAGCATTTTGTTAATGGTTAACAGTCTCAGAAAATCCATCAGCACTGAATGTGATACAGTTTGCTGTAGTGTATGATAAGATCTTTATGCGCAGGTGGAAACATTTCATTATAGTTCTTCGCTGTCTCAACTCATGGGGAACAAAGTCCATTGGGCATGCTCATTGAACCAACCAAATGGAATCAATCAAAAGACTCACATCGCATCTGCAAACATCAGAGAATACAAACAAAGAGAGAGCAAGAAAATGCATCTCAAGGGCTCTGTGTGCATAGGTCTGGCCTCTCTAAGATCTAGCCAGGCTCAGCGCACTAGCTGGAGAGGCTTTGCTTAATGCACTGCCTAATGGCTTGACTCTTCATACCCAACACACTCCATTACGGTGCATATGTTATGCTGCCTACGTACAGACTACAAGACCGAATTGAAGCGACAAACACATTCCCAGCCTAAACAAACCTAAAAATTAATGCCGCGAAGGGGCGAACTCTATTCTGGATCTCCACAAACTATTATCTGTGCCAAATTAAAGAAATATCAAAGGGCCAATAAAGAGGTATAGTAGGAAATAAACAGGAAAAGGGAAAAGGCCCCTCGGCGTTGAGGACTTTAATGGAAGGAAGAACGCTTTCCATCCGAAGTGCACTCAGAGCGATGCATGGGCTCCCAGGTGTTTTTGCACATGCCCTCAACCACAGATTCAGTTCCTGGCAAATTGTTGACCTTTACAAAATTGAAGGCAATTCTCATGTCAAGGTGAAGTAGAGAGAGGCATACAATACAGCCTCTGATTTCAGGCAGTTTGGAAGCTTAGAGGGGAATCGAGACACTAATGCTTAATATTAATAACACAAGACAAAGATTCCCAGGTAAGGATTTTTTACAGCAGAAAAAACTGTGCTATTTGAGTTGACAGGTGGAAAAATGAAGGATAAATCTCAAATCAGGTTCTCTGTTACCTTGATAATGCCCCGTCGTATTATTTTTTATTTGGCATTTTGTCCAAAAAATAAAAAACGCTAAAATTATGTATGCACCGTAGCTCATGGAGTAAATTATGACGTAGTTAAGAGACCTGGAAATGTAAATATCTCTGAGAATTACGTGCTTGTTCTTTACAGAAGCACACATTTAGACCGTGTTTCTAATTATGAGGTCGTGATGTATAAGGGCCACCACTGACCTAGAGTGCTGGTCGCGCAGGTACCATTGCTTTGGTTTTCAGTAAAAGAATGGCAACTAGGGGAGAGATGGAGGGTTCTAGACCACACTGTGCTTCCAAGTGAGATTTTACCTGGTTTTCAAAACCTTTCACTGGTTTTTGAAGGTAACTATTTTTCTGTTCAATTTTGTGGTTCACAAATGTGTAAGAACCCAATTGTGAGATGCTATTTAATCCACGTGAATCAGACAAAATCCTAGCATTACAAGATTCAGGTGGGAACATTCTGCCTGGTATTACCTGAACAAGCTCTGAGGGTGCAAGTCTCCAAAATACGCATTTTCTTCAAGGGCTTAGTTGAGGTATAGTCCAGCGTTTTTGGATGTATCGTTACCTTCGGCTCAACTCTACGTATCCGTTAATTCTTTAAAGAAATCAGCTGGGCATTGTTGCAGAATAAAATATGAAAAAACTGTGTTAAAAGAAACTTCATATATGTTACCTGCTATTATTTAAGTTTAAATCCTTGTACTTATCAATCTGAAATCCCCCCTTTCTCTTTGAAAGTCTGAAGCTTTTAAAAAAATATTAGTGGAAATTAATATGATGCTTGTGCGTGGTGTTGTCTATTATTACTTACAAGAGTACATTTTTGCATTCATATGATAGTCTCTGTTCACAATTCGTTCTTCCATAGTTATTTTAATTTGAGATAAAGGATGAAATAGTATCAACAGTCATTAAATTCAGCGGCTAAACTTTTGCTTACATTCAGGAAATAGAAAACACTCAGGGCAATGAGCAAATTCTCAAAATTATTGTATGTAATTAGCCTAAGATTAACAGGATTTTTTTTTTGTCTCACTGTAAAAGATTAGTGCTGCTTTAATTAATTTCCTCGCATTGAGTTTATAGGAAATTATAAACTTCCAGGAAAACAAAATCTTTGTAACAATTCCATCAATGTAGATTCTCAGAGATATTAAGCAAGAGACACAGTAATCAAGGATCATGTCAGTATTTCCCCCCCTCACTCCGGTAGTTTGGGTAAGAAGAGAACTAAGACTGTTCATTGCATATTATTTCCTCCCAGATGGCATTACACATTGCAATGCATTGCCTCTTAACATTATTAGACAGCTGTCATTGATTCCATTTTACAGAAGACAACACTACAGCTTATGAAAGCTAAGTGACAAGATCAGATTTGTGCAGAAAAAGATGGAATTTAGATTCACAAACACCGTGATTACCCCTTTCTTATTCGCGGTACACAAACCAAAAAGACTTTGCCAGGTAATAAAAATAATAAGGTCGTGGGGAAGTGTTTGACAGAGAACTCATAACCCAGAGGATTTCAAAGTTAAGGCACCTGAAATGCAAAGGCAAGGAGACATACACACATCTGGGGACAGGAGTGTATACAATAGCACTTGCTGCTATACCCACAGTCCATGAGTGTAGTAAATACAGGAAGCAAAGTACATTCCCGAGGGAGATTTTTCTTGTCTAGAATAAACAGGAAAATGGACCGATTCCTCTGGGAACTTCCCTAAGTGGAAGAACACACTCAGTAATGAGAAATAGATCCCACCTTACGAGCCATCTCTGTCCACTTGGTGCTAAGTTGGGAGAATTAGTGAAAAAGATTGTAAAGCAACATACTTAGCCCTCGAGACCTGCCTGAATTCCCCCATACGACCTTCAAAAGCCTACAGAACAGATATACAGTAAGAATAAATCGACGATTAGGACTTTCAAATAATTTCGAGATAGAAAATACGCCGTTCAGCCTATGCATTTGTCACCTTTAATAGAGATGCTTATGCCGCTGAAGTGAGTGATTCCTAAACTGTCATATTCATGTGTTTCTCCAGAGGTGCTTCCTAAAAAGACAGATTTCTGAGCTTCTATTAATTCAATAAACTAGGGTATGGCTCATGAGCCGATACTTTCAAAGGGTTAGGCCATTCCACTGTAGGAGTCAATTAATAGAATAAAATTCTTAAAAAAACACCATTTGGGTATTTTTTTTCTCTTACAATGAGACAAAATGCATACTACCACTGAGAAAACTCGGCAGTCCATTGTTGACCCCATTTCTTCCTCCACCTACTGCCACATTTCTTTGCTCCTCATCACAGGAAAACAAAAATATTCCTGACAGAGTTTCTACTAGGCTGTTCCACTTTCTTGCATTCCATTCATTGTTAATTAATTCTGTTTTTTTAAGTTTTATTTATTTAAGTAATCTCAACACCCAATGTGGGGCTTGAACCTATGACCCCGATACCAAGAGTCACAGACTCTTCTTCCCACTACGCCAGCCAGCTGCCCCCATTGATAATTAATTCTAGTTTAGTACTCTATTGAAACTCTACAGTCAAGGGGGGTCTAGGTGGCTCAGTCGGTTGAGCGTCCGACTTCGGCTCAGGTCGTGATCTCACAGTTCCTGAGTTTGAGCCCCGCGTCGGGCTCTGTGCTGACAGCTCAGAGCCTGGAGCCTGCTTTGGATTCTGTGTCTCCCTCTCTCTCTGGCCCTCCCCCGTTCATGCTCTGTCTCTCTCGATCTCAAAAAAGGAAATAAATGTCAAAAAAATTAAAAAAAAAAAAGAAGAAAGAAAAAGAAAGAAAGAAAGAAGAAAGAAAGAAAGAAAGAAAGAAAGAAAGAAAGAAAGAAAGAAGAAAGAAAGAAAGAAAGAAAGAAAGAAAGAAAGAAAGAAAGAAAGAAAGGAAAGAAAGAAAGAAACTCTACAGTCAAGATCACCAGTTGCCACTTGGTAAATCTCTTGAGACCAACTGACATCATCTCACACAACCGCTCTCAAGGTTTTTATTGTTTTGGCTGCCCCCTCATTTCAGAAACATATTTCTGTTTGCTTTTGGGAAACAGTGTTCTGCTTCCCTCTTGTTTTCCCATCAGGCTATTTATCCCTTGTCTCATTTTCCCCGTTCACTTCCTTTCTTTTATCCATGAATAATACTATTCCTTTGTTTTCCGTAACTTATTAAAATGACCCATCTTTGCAACTACAATGTGAAGGTAAAATTTATTCTTATATTTTACATGTGACATAGAAAACACAAATGTTGGTGCACCTGGTTGGCTCAGTAGGTTGAGCGTCTGACTCTTGATTTCAGCTCAGGTCATGATCCCAGGGTTGTGGATCTAGCTCCTTGTTGGGCTCCATGCCGAGCATGGAGTCTGCTTGGGATTCTCTCTCTTTCCCTCTGCCCCTCCCCACCCCCTCAGATTAAGAAAAAAAATTAAAAAGAATACAGAAATGTATGTAATAAATTGTTACTTAATCCACATAGTAATGGATACTATGATACATTGGCAATTGTTACATAAATATCACAGGTGGCAGTAAAGTGTTGCTTATTTATAACTGTTTTTTTAAAGAATCACTAATGTCCTGTGGACATAAACCAAATCTTCTATAACTTTTATATATTTCTTACTGCAATTTCATTGTTGTACTGTGGGCTCTCTGAAGGTTCTAGTGTCCATAGATGTCTATGAGATCTTTCAAAAAGGAAACATTGTGGTAGAACAAATTTAGATTTTACAGTCAGAGAGACCTCAGTTGTATGCATACCTCCTCAAATTTCTTGATACATATATCCGGGGGAAACACACACACACGCGCGCGCACGCACACACACACACACACACACATCTTCATTGACTCTGATTATCACTATCTAAAAGACAGGGAACATTACAGTAACTAGTAAGGACATTGTCAAGAATAGAGACAATGCAGGCGTGGAAAGTTTCCAGCACATGAAGAGTCAACAAGCAGTCACTGCTAACACCATTCGTTATTCATCACTTATGTTTCAAGAGTAAATAAAAGGGTAAGTAGCAATTGGTTAAGTCACCAGCGGCAAGAACAAGGTGGCAACCAGACATGATTGCAGCCAGAAAGATCCATTTGATCTTTCAAATATACCACAGATTCTAAAGCCCTCCCAATCTGTCTGGAGGTTATCATATTACCGTGGGAGTACTATAACAATATCTTCTTTAAAGGTCGGTACCTACTTAACCTCTGTGCAAGTACTCAGTTGGTCTGTGGCCCTAGGCAAGAAAACAAACCTTTTTGGGTCTCTGTTTTCTCATATAGAAAATAAGGCTAATATAATACCATATCGTGGGTAAGATTAGATGGTTTCACTCACGTCGAGCAGTTAGTATAGTATCTGAGAAATATGTATGCTCAGCAGGCTACAGCTATTATTATCTATGCCCTTCCTAGACGTACTTGTTGGGTTCTATGACAAATGCCTTATGAATGCTGTCATTAATCCCCAGATTTTCTGTGGAAAAGTAATTTTTTTCCCCATTTCAAGATGAGAAAACTGAGGCATCGAGAGGTTAAGTGTTTTACTCAGGGGCATATAGCAAACAAACAACAGAGCTGAAGTTTGAAACCAAGTCCATTATTATTTTTTTTTTCCAAACCTGGACTAATACATTATCTGGGTCATTGGCCACTAGTATAATGGTCATTATTCAGAAATCTTCAGATTTTTTTCTTTAACTGTGGAGATCTTGTGCCCTTCTCCATATTTAAACATACATATCCCTGAGGGTTAGGAAATATAAGCACAGCATCACTTAATCTTGACATTCCCACATATCCACAATTTATGAACCTGTTGTGGTTCCATTTTTCAGATGAGGAACTGAAACAGATGAATTGGGTGATTTTCCCAAGGGTAGATGGGATTGTAGTGAAAATATGAGTAGATGCTACGGTTTAATTTCTTACTGTCGAACATTTCACTAACACATCCCATACGTGGACTCCTCTCCTACTTCTAAAAGCTTGTTGAAGGATGAGGCATACTTTACAGTGGAAGGAGCCAAGCTAGAAGCTACTGTGAACCTTGCTCAAAATAATGTATCATTTTCATGATGGAATCAAGAACCAAAGCTAGGTTTGTCTCATTTCAACATTTTGCTTTTACAGATTTGTGATACTGCGTCTTGCTTACGTCTGTGAACAAGTACTCAGTGAAGACTCAGAAAGTCCCATAGCCTCTCAAAGTTGAGCTGATTCTTACGTGGGACATTTTAGGGACAGATATGTACCTTCAGCATCTTGAGTTATAAACTAACTTCAGTGTGGTCTCCATAGAAAGTCTGATTTAGAACACCTCTCCTTGCTAATGGGCCTTCCAAGAAGAGTCAATTGTCTATGGCCTGCCAAGTACTTAAATGAATTAACTTGCTGGGTGAAGTCAGTTTCTAATGTCAAGGTGTCCTGGAGGAGGAAATGAGGTAGAAAATGATAATGCGTAACCCTCGCATAAAAGCTGTCACTGTGACATTAGACCCTGTCTCAGACAGTGTTTCAAAGATTTGGGTTTAGAGACGAAGTAAAATAAAGCCACTTACCATTCTTTCCGTGGAAAACAAAGGTGATAAGAGAAGTGTTTAGAGTCGAGGCAGAGAAATACAAAGAAGGGAAGGAAAAATAACCATCATATTTCAAGACTACCAGCATGGATCTTTTCTAAAGAGGGAACTTTTGAAATTTGAGAAAGCCAGCACCAGAAGTCTGGTTGCAATCCGTACACATTTAGTAAGATCATTAATTTAATATTTTGTATTTCCTAATTGACTTACTCATTCTCTTTGGTCAGGCATCGTACATTTTTCAAAAAACGCTGATGAGATTTTGTTAGTTAAAATGCTTGGGCTCTTGTGGCTTTTCTGTGCTTTCTTTCCTCTTGTGCTGAAGAGAAGTACGTGGTCCCATGAACCTCAACATGGTGAATTGGAGTGTCTTTTTTAGAAACCTTTTTTCCTCACTTCTCTGTGCACACTGCCTCAATTTCTATCAAATCAAACCCACTCTCTCCAAAGGCAGAGTATGCTAAAAGCATTCAGGGAAGGATCAACCCCTAACATGAATGGGACTATTCATTACTTTCAAATGTGAGTACATATAGCAAAGAAAGAATGCACTACATTGGGGCTGAAAAGTCCACGTCCTTATAACTAACAGCTCGTCTTCACATTAGCAAAAGAACTTTTCTTTTTTTTCCTTTGGGGGAGGCACAAGTGTTTCCTTCCCAAACATAATGAATCATGTGCCTCCAAAGAGACTTTAAAATATGTCCAAGTAAGGCGATCTTAGAAAATCAGTGTGACGCATTTTTTTTAAATTTTAGAATACGTTTATTGGGGCGCCTGGGTGGCTCAGTCGGTTAAGCGGCCGACTTCGGCTCAGGTCACGATCTCGCGGTCCGTGAGTTCCAGCCCCGCGTCGGGCTCTATGCTGACAGCTCAGAGCCTGGAGCCTATTTGAGATTCTGTGTCTCCCTCTCTCTGCCCCTCCCCCATTCATGCTCTGTCTCTCTCTGTCTCAGAAATAAATAAACGTTAAAAAAATTAAAAAAAAAGAATACGTTTATTAAAGTTTATTTATTTATTATTTTGAGGGAGACAGAGACTGTGCAGATGGGGAAGGGGCAGAGAGAGAAGGAAAGAGAAAGAATCAGAAGCAGGCTCTTTACTGTCAGCAGGGAGCCCGATGGATGTGGGCTTTGTCCCACAAACCCTGTGATCTTGCCCTGAGCCAAAGTTGGATGCTTAACTGACTGAGTCACCCAGGCGCCCCCATCAATTCACGTTTTTAAAGGACATCTACGTATTGTGTTCAGCGAAGTAAACAAATCAAAAGGCAGAAATGTTAAAGAACTAAAGTGGAAGTCAAACCTCACAGAGGTGTCTTTTTTTTTTTAATTAATTTTTTTTTTGATGTTTACTTATTTTTGAAGGAGAGAGAGCCAGAACGTGGGGGTGGGGGTGGGGGTGGGGGGTGCAGAGAGAGAGTGAGACACAGAATCCGAAGCAGCCTCCAGGCTCTGAGCTGTCAGCACCAGCCCGACCCGGGGCTCGAACCGTAACCCACGAGACCATGACCTGAGCCAAAGTCGGAGGCTTAACCGACTGAGCCATCAAGGCGCCCCCAGAGGTGTCTCTTTTGAAGCAAATTCATTGTATAGTGTAAATAGGTTATAAGGAAATTGTGGATAAAGAGTAACTTTGGGAAGTTGCCAGGAAAGTCGACCTTTTGAGCGTGTTATGAGCACGCACAAATACTCATGGGTCCAAATCCTTAGGAAGCGAAAAAGAGAAATATTCCCTTATTCTGCCTGTTACCAGTGCTAGTCCCATTTCATACATGTCTGGGGCGTGCAGTCCCCCAAATGTGCACGATCTGGAAAGCGGCACAGCCATTTTCTGGGCTACGGACATGACAGATGACACAATCTGCTCGATGCTCCAACTGTTCCAGGCTCTAGCACGTGCACAGTTCTGTTCACTAGCTATAACTACAACCCTAGCCCTTCCCTCTCCGAAAAATACATCAGGATGGGAAAAGCAAAAAAAGAAGAAGCTGATATTTTTATAGGAATAATCCTAAGTGCACTGCAGTTATTTAATGAGTTTACTAGTAGAAACGCATTATTTAGGAGACACCAAGAATGAAATGCAGCTCAGGCATATGTCAGGCCACCCAAGTTGTGACCAGAGAGCTAATACCGGAGTGTGACCAAGATGATGGCTGTCACTGTCTCCTCAGTCCCTGCCCGCACATGAAAACCTTAATTCTCGACTTTAATCAGGGCTAGTCTCCGAATGATAAGGGGACACTGGCTTTGAGACATCCACAACTCAGAGATGACGTTCAAGTTCTCCATAAAATTGGCATAAAGTGCAATGTCCTAATCATAGTTTGTGTTGCCTTTTGTAGACTAAAGCTGATACTCATCAATTATAATAGAAAATCTGTAAATATTCATTTTTCCACCAAGCAAAAGTGCACCCTAGATTTCACATCACCAAGGAGGAAAACATTCCTTCTGGAATCATCTTCCTGCTGTTGCCAAGCTCTGTCCCAGAAAGGGTCTATTGTTTCCTTAAGCCACTCCTTTCCAGAAAGATAGGCTGTGCCATAGCACAGCCAGGTCCCTAGGAGGACAATGGAATTTAAGGACAAAATGTAGCAGAATACTTCAAGCAACATCAACCACATATTTTTTTAATTCAATGTCTGATGGCAATGTTCAATTTTATGCAGACTTTTTAAAAAGAAAATAACGCCAGGTCAAGGTCTTATGTAGGAATAAAGGGACGACTGAACTTCCCAAGGCAATTTTTACAACATTCCAGATTATTTCCGAGATGGTCACAACTTCTGGAAATACTTAAAATAAGTTGAATTTTCATTCGCCACTTAACACTTTGAAAAGTAATGTTTTACATAATATTGCTAGGGAAGAAAGCACAACCCAAATTTAACCAAAAACGATTTTTTAAAAAGTGAATATTATAGTCATTGGCATAAGGACGCAAGTCTTAAAAGTATTTTAGATTTTTTTTAAAGAGACATCCTATATTTTATTTGGATTAAAATATTTAAACAAACGATTATATTCAGGAGCGTATTTTTACCAGTTTTTTGGTAGACAGCAATAATAATAGGTTAGCCCCTAAGGTAACTATTATTCACCTGTTTGTTTCCGACCCAGGGCTGTTATTCACAGGCTTTAAAAGTTTAAAGTTTAAAGCTTTTTCTCTACCAGTCCTCAATATTGTAGTAAATAGATGGAAATTCCTTCTTTGGTCCACCCACTGTTTCCTCCTATTTTATAACCCTGTGGCTCTGAAGCTTTCAAATACAGAAAGGAATTATTTCTTCAGTAGCTAGTGTACGAGTTATGGGCTTTCATTCGCTGTTCCAAGGTGAAAATACTGGATTTCAGGTAGATCCAGTTCTAAGGCTAGTTTTGACAAGACTGGTTAGCGTCCTCTGAAAAGAATTCACGTTAAGATACAAAACTGAGCCTTTCGTTGTCATCAGTTATTTTATTTTTGGTGGCTGTGTGCGTGTGTTTTGTTGTGTTTTTAATAGATAACTTTGAAAGAGATGAGAACATGTTAACATTTAGGGAAGAAATAAAATTAACAATTCAGGGAGAGGTAGGTTGTTTGTAAATTACAGTATTCAGCATCGTCTGTCATGTGGATTACATGTGTTAAAAGAAGAAAAAAACTGTTTACTAGTCCTTCCCAATTGTTTGTATTTATGCAAGAACTGACCTGAGGATAAATTTGTCACCTCGCACATTTCGTCTTTACCAGAAAGCATATATGCATGAGGCTGAGACTAAACATGCCATTAACTCATCAATTGAAATGGCTAGGTACCAAGATCAACATTTCATAAAAACTTCTGAAATGAAACTGAAGATATTTCTCCCCAGTTGGCACAGGCGAACTTTGCCTTACTTTCGAGATAAATTTGCAACTCGGCTCTTCATTTACTTTTGCTCAAGAAACCCTAGTTCCCCAGATGGTGTTTCCTTCATGCCCATCACTGTTAGAGAGTTTCCATGCCCTTTAAAGCTGGACAAGTTATACATTTCATCCCTATCCAATGCCTTCTTTGTGAATGAATACCCCAAGACACAGAGTATCATCATATCGTGCACTTACCGCTGATTCGTATGCTAAGGCTTGGCGTTCTCCAACCCATGCATCAAGGTTTTGTAAAGTCAGTGTTAGCACTTGGTAGGAGCTCCGTAAGAAGCACTGCATGGACGGTAAGACTTTCTTGAGTTGGCAGTTGGGTCTATGCATGCATAGATGTATAGATTTATAAATGAACAAATGAGTGTATGAATAAAGGAAGGTATTCAGATTTAACCAGAGAAGGCAAATGGCATTGTCACGGAGAGCAGAAATAATTTTCTAGAAGTGATCTTTAAAAGGTCCTGATCTAGTTCACTGTGAAATCTCTTAAGCTGAAATCAGATTTCTGTCTCAATGACAACTTGTCTCCTTGGCTTGGTGTTCTTTGAAATGTCAGATTGAATTTCCCAGAAGGCATTTGTTTGTTTACTCGGAGTCACTGCACTTGCCCTCCTGTGCCAACTTGTCAGCCCACCTTGATTTTGGTGTATTTGCTTAATTCCAAGTATCTATACCTGTAGCCTAATCTCCACATGTTATCTTAACTGTTAATTGTGTTATTGATTTTTGATAAGTATCTTGCCTGAGAAGGATTCCCACTGTTCAGTTTGATACAAATAATGCATCTGATATATATTCTATTGTTGGTTCAGTCTCAACCCAAAACAAAGCATAACTGGAACCTCATGCTGTTTTTGCAGAGAGTTATAAATTAAAACATAGATTTTTTTTAAGGAAAATGCCATTCCTTAAAAGTTACACTTTCTTGCTACAATGATTGGAATTAAGTCACTCAAATGCAAAACAAACAAACAAAAAGTTTAACACTGGTTAAACATGCAAAACTTTGGAATCTGAAAAAGCCAGGTTCAAATCTAATTTTACTACTGACCTCTGTCAGGTTACTGACTTCAGCTTATCAAATCTGCAAAACAGTTTGAATACTTCCTTTCCAAAAGGGCTGTGAAAAGCAAGTGAAATAACGGAGCACAATCCCTGTCAGGAGATACAATAACTGATGACTACGAAAATGATTTTTATTAGTAGCGATTAAGAGAAAATTTAGCAAAAACCATAGTAAAGACACAAGTAATCTATTATGGAAGCGGGTAATATATCAATAATCATAAGCCCAGTAAACGGTTTCCCTGTTAGCGTTTTTCCATTTCATAGCAAAGACCCGGCATAGACTCAGGACTGTTGAGTTTTGGTAGTAGGCACACGGGTCCGTGAAAGTAGAGATGAGAAAATGGGTTAGTGGGTGGGAAGTGTTGGCAGAGGACCCCTGTGAAATCTCTAGAGAGTAAAACGAAGTGGCTTCCCCTTTCCAAAACTTCGCCTGAATAGGAATGCAGTTGAGGGAAGGTGGGCCAATTCTTACACAGTACCTCTCTAATATACACCATTAAAAAGGATCATTACCAAGGTAAAACTTCGTTAAGTAGGAGAAGGAGGGAATCTAAGATTACTGTCAAGGGTAAACACGAAAACAAAAAAGAAAGGAGTAGATACCCTGTAGAAACATGATTTTTACAGAAAGGGAACAGATGCCCTCTCGAAACCTGTGTCTTGTCCCGTTAAAGACGGACTCTGCTGATTACTTTAAGGCCAAAGTAGACATTAAATGCAGTAATGGTACTAGGTAGGGTGCACTGTAAATATTCTTAAGGGTTAATGTGTGTTTAACAAATGGTAGCTTTTTTTTTTTTTTTTTTTTTTTTTTTTAATCTTGGAGGCTCCTTTAAATACTCACATGCTTTTCTTTAACTAGGTGCACATAAGATGTGTTACCGGAGTGATTTGCCACCAGGAGTTCGGCCTCAGACTGATACTGTATATGAAATGAAGACATTCATAGTTACTAACTGATTGTATGGAAACTCAGAGGCCACCTGATGAAGCACAAGAATTGCTTTTCCTTCTTCGGGAAAATTCAGTATGACTGAAATATTTTTTTGCTAGGTCAATATCAAACCGAAACCTCAAAGGGAGCTAAAAAAACCAACTTACATTCTGAAAGCATAGGCTTTGTATCAGGTAGGTTTTCTGTGTCCAATTTACTATTGTTTTCAAGGTTGGACCACCATTAATATGGTGTTTATGAGCAACATTCCTTTAGTTCATTTAGTTCATTCCTTTAGGCTCCCCACAAAGCCTGAGAAATGAAGCCATACCCCTCAGCTGAGAACTCAGTGGCTAACCCAGCGTGGTTCTGATCTAGTTTTTCTGCTATGTTTGCTTCTGTTTCTCTACAGAAAACTTCTAGAATACATTAGCTTTATTCATTTTCTCTTGCAAATGATGGATGCCTTCCTTTATGAGAACCTCTTTTCACTTTTCTGAAGGTCCCAACCTTCTTATAATATTCTTCCTGTTTTTCTTTTTTCCTCACCTCTTTCTTTCTCTCAGGGTCTCCTTCCTCCTGTCCATCAAGCATCATCCATTCATTTTTGATGAAATCTGCTGTACATAAAAATGTATAGGAAATAATACCATTTGCACATCACTCAACACAAGTCTTAAGAACAAAACACTGCAATACTGCAGAAGTCCTCTGTTTATCGCTCTCTGATGGTATTTCGCTCCCTCTCTCCTTCACCCAGAGGTCACTGCTACCCGGAATATATTTCAGAGCATGCAGAGAAGACCCAGCCTTGTGCTTGCTCTGGTATAGTAAACAGCCCACAGCCCTGCTGTGAAGGACTCCTTCCAGGGATGATGGTGGGTTAGGGCTTTTCATCTCTGAGCCCCTTCATGGCATTGCTGGACCTCACATGGCCACCATGTGAACCATGAGTGTATGTAGGGTTTAGAGGCCTGGTCATTTGTACTTGATGGAGAATAGAAGGGTCATTCCACCTCCAGAGCTCCCTGTGGGGACAGCCAAATGGTTTTGGAAGCCTGTCTCATAGACTAGCTTCAACTTCATCCCGATTCCTTAAAGTTGGAGTGAGTCCCTTTATTGCAGTGTTGAATGAAAATACCAACGAAATATGTTGTGTTTCATCCTTTCATTTCACCCTTCGGTAGGATAATTGTATGTTTTTACTGGAATGCATTAGAGCTGTGTGATCCAATAACCACGTGTTTTTTATTGATCCCTTAAAATATGGCTACTCCAAATTGAGATGTGCTCTAAGTGCACCAGCAGTGAAAGACTATGAAAAACAATGCAAAATATGTCATTGATAATTTTTGAAAATCTTGAAAATTTGCTGAAGTCATAGGGTTCTGTATTGAGTTAAATCAAATATATTAATTGCACCTGTTTCTTTTCATGTTTTTAACATATGGCTACTAGAAAGTTTAATATTGTAGAAATTTCTATTTGAATTTCTTTTTACGTAAATGGGTGTGGAAACTCTCTCAAATTATTTTTCTGCATCTATGTAATAATCTTTTATTTTCCTGCATGAATCAGTTAAGGTAGACAGATTTTTTTTTTAAGGGTCGGCCAGCCTTGTTCTCAGGTGATTCAACCCAACTTCATTACATATGTGTGTGTAAATATATATATATATATATATATATATATATATATATATATATATTAAAGATTAGACTGGATTGGTTTGGTAATAATTTACTAAGGGCTAATGACTGTTAATTGATGAGATTGGTGTATAACTTTCTTTGCTGGTTCTGTCTTTGTCAGGCACTGGTATGAAAGTAACATTAGCCCAATAAAAAGAGAAGTGAGTCTGATGAATTTCATGGGTGGATTTTTTGCTCATTTTAAGCCTTTAATAGTCACAGGATCATTAATATTCTTCAATTGTACTTGTATCAATTTTGGCAATCTGAATGTTTATTATTTACTTTCTTCTACATTGAGTTAATCTTTTGTCCTTTTGAGAACTTCTTATTGTAAAAACAGCTCATTTCTCCTTTTCTAGTGAATGCATTTTTACTGACAATTCCTCTCATTAACACCTTATGTGAATTCCACTTAAATGAAAATTTTAATTACTTTTTTTTCAATTATATTTTCTAATATGTGTTATCAGTTCTTTGACACACTATGCTGTGTATTTAAAATTTCAACCATATGAAGCGAAGTGTCTTTAGCTAATTTTCTGTTACTTGTGACAAGATCATTATGGTTAAAGAGTGTGCTAAATATTTCTCTTATATGCCTGAACAATAAAATCTTCACAATTTTCCCTTGGCTTGATAGCTTGTCTTAATATTTTGGTCAAATATTGTTTTTTGATTCCCAGAGTTAGTCATTATTATGGTTATTACTATCTTAAGTCATTGTTTGTCTACATTGTCTCATGTTTTTTACTAGTAACGTGTTTGATTTTAACTTTTATTAGTTTACGTTAGGTACACGTGTTAATGCAGTATTAGAAAAAATATATTAATTTCTAAAAGTGTTAATCCTGATACTTTTCCCCCCTGATCTTTGTTAATGGTGGATGGTTTTCCCTCATGTATTTATCATATTGGATGGAGCCTCTAGCTTGGTGGGTCCTTGTCTCTGGGATTCCCCTGTGCCCTCTACTGAGGTCCAATTCCTGGAGAGATATCTATGTTAGTTTATATCAGGTGTCCAGTGGGTTACATATTTTTATGCTAATTGTGCTGCCTGAAATTTCCTGGACTACTCAAGTACTGTAAATCCCTTCTAAAATCAAGCTTGCGGTAACACTTTTTGAGAGGGATGTTTGATTTCATATCATCATTTCTGCCTAGAACAGAAGTTCCCAGCTCTCACTCTATCCAACTGGTAGACTTTTTTCTTTGTTTTGTTTTGTTTTGGAACTATTTCATTATTTTATACTATTATACCTAGCGACCAGTTCATTTTCCCTCCTTTGTGAGCCAAAGACCTTCCCACTCGTTCTCATTCTAAGAACCTTTGAATCTTCAAACATCCTGAGAATAGCCCAACAGGGAAAGCTACCTTAATGCTTTTCTTTACAGCTTCCTATCATTTTTGTCATTTGGCAATTTTCCTTACTTTTGTGTCAACTTACTTAATCCTTTTCAGGGTGGATTGTTATAGTTGATCTAGAATTTTTAAGTATTTGATTCCAGTGTATGGTCTACATTTTGCACGAACCTTATTTGCTCTCGGTCTATCTACTTTTCTTATTCATCTTTAATTTTTTTAATAGTTATTTATTTTTGAGAGAGAGATAGAGAAAGAAAGAGAGAGACCGACAGAGTGCAAGGGGGGACGGACAGATAGAGAGGGAGATACAGACTCTGAAGCAGGCTCCAGGCTCTGAGCTGTCAGCACAGAGCCCGTCGCGGGGCTTGAACTCACGAACTGTGAGATCATGACATGAGCCGAAGTTGGTCGCTGGGTCAGCCAGGCGCCTTTCTTACTCATCTTTAAAGCCACCGCCATGGTATCTGTTCTCCCTATGGCTGATATGGCTCCTGGGGCAGTTAATTGTATGTATCAGCCTAGCTAGACTACAGTACCCAGATACTTGGCCAAACACAACTGGATGTCAACGTGAAGATATTTGTAGGTGAGATTCACATTTAAATCAGTAGACTTTGAATACACGGATCAGCCTCCGTGATGTGGGTAGCCCTCATGCAATCAGTTGATACCAATGTTTCCCTAGAAAGAGTAAATTTTGCCAGTTTGGACTCAAACTGCAATATCAGATTCTCCGAGTCTCCAGCTTGATGGTGTACAGACAGATTTTAGACTTGCCAGGTTCCACAATCACGTGAGCCAATTCCTTAAAAACAATCTCTGTGTCTCTCTCTCTCTGTCCATCTCACTGTCTCTCTCTCTCTCCCCCCACCCCTTATATATATAGGGAGCCTTATTACAGATCCACCCTGCACTTGGTTTTTCTCTCTTAATGCAAAATAACACAGAATGAGTGTGGAAGGTATTTATGCCCTCCATAATTCTGCTGCTTTAACAATATTTTTATGTCTCAGCTACTCCCACAGATCCTACAATTCCAGAGCTGACGGTCCAATCAAATCTTTTGCCCCACCGTCTGAGTTCTCCTTCCCCAATTTTGAAAAAAAAAAAAAAAGCTTTCAATTTTCCAACCTCCTTCCTCTCTCTCTTTGGCTGACTTGTTCCATTCTCATTGGTGTACGTATTTTCAATGAGATATTTTATTAAACATTTTAAAGGGCATCGATAGTCTAGCCGTGGGGGTGCTAAACTCGGTTGTGTTTGTGATGCCCAATTCCTAATTCTAGACAGCATGACCCATGCACAAAAAAGCGGTAAAAAAAAAAAAATCTCTTTTGGACAACTCTCAGGTCAACTAATCAAAACATCATAGCATAGCAATGGTATTTCTTGTATAGAAAGAACAACATATTCTGTTTTCAAATATGTGTCAGTAAACGGTGGGGGTATTTCACAGACCTGTTCTGCAGCCCATTTTACTTCCCTTTGTTCAAATATGCCCTAAAAATTTACGCGTCAGGGCAACTACATCGACGTTGAGATTCATTGTTAACACTTGTAGATTTCAACACAGGTTTGGGCGTCCTTATGGTGTCTTTGATTCTTTGATGATAATGATAACATACAGATGTTATTTCAAGTTAGTTTATTAGGTGCACCTCTATTTTCCATGTGAAATATTTGTATTCTAAGCCACCAAATGTTGGCTCTATTTCTGTTCGCTGTCCCAGCATGTGTATAGTTGGACAGCTGTTTTCCCTTAAACTATCTGAGTGGCATAGCAACAACCACTAAAGAAAGGAAGCTTGGGTTAATCATTTGACTTTACTCCTTTCTCTTCTACGTAAAACTTAAATTCTAACAGGGATTCTGATGGACCAAATGGTATGTTAAAGCTTGCGTTCTGCTTACCATGAACTGCTTAACTTTGTTCCCAGTCCCTACTCTGGGGTTATTCAATTTAGATTAGTCATGATTTACAGGTAATTAAAAAGCATATTCATTTCCATCTGCTGAGATCCAAGGTTGTCTCATCTTCAAGGCTGGTTTCTGAAATAAAATGGTTAACTGCTGGAACAGCTTGTGGTTAAATATCTTTTATAAAATCTGACAGTTGTTTAGATAAACCAAGTTCTTTCCTCGGCAAAAGTCAAAGTACATTTAGGTTGTTTAAGTAACTGAAGTGCAGAGGTAAATGTAGAAAGACCTCTAAACAAACCAGTTGTGTCTTTAAAATGAACACAGAAGGCATCCCAGGCCTTATATATTTGCAAAACCTTCGAATACCCAGCAAATAATTTGTTTTCCAACTGTTTTTTTTTTTTTACGTTGCATAAGAATGAATTCTCACTTCTGTTCCCACCGATATTCAATACATAGTGACCCCTCCAGCTGTTTGCACAAAGATTAAAAACACAACACAACAAACAAACAAAAACCCCTCCCCCCCCTCCCCACCCAATTGCTTTCTTCAAGCACCTTAGTGCTAAAAGTCAAGGCAGTTTATTATTGGTGAAATGCTGAGGCAGAACAGCACTTCTCAATCCATATGGTTTAATCCCTTTTTTTGTGAATCTGCCGAATCTATCAGCATTTTGCAGTGGACGGGAGAAAAGGGAAAAGTATCTTATATTTGTAAAGCAGTAACAGAACAGTGGGGAGCAGTGTGGTGGTGGTGTTTTTTTTTTTTTTTTTTTTCTCTTCTCTCACTGTTACTTTGTAACCTGATGAGCTCTAAGAATGTGTCAATATTTCACTGACTATACAGAGCCCAGAATATTCCCTGCTTTTTTTTTTTTCTTGAAGGGATTTGGTGAATACTAAAGTTTTATTTTGAAATACAATTTAGAGTTAGCACATCATGTTTATCAAACTCAAACTTGTCTATGAGGTATGGGTCCTGGGACCATACTGTAAGAGTCTGACATGTAGGATATTGAGTATTGCTTTCACTTCTGTAGGATTATATGGAATTTGTAGGATTTCAGAGCAGAAAAGGAACACAGTGAATTAATTCACCCGCTAAAATTTACGGAAGGAAACTGAGGTCCTGAGAGGTTGGGTTAGGGACCCAGTGCCAGCCAGGGGAGGAGCTGGGATAAGCGGGCAGACCTTCAAGAAATAACCAGTGAATAAATGAAGGAATGAGGCTTCATGCCCCTGAAACCCAATGTTCTTGGTGTGCTTTGCTCTCAAAATTCCATGTCACGTCCTATATAAATCATATTCCCATTTCAAACTACATTCTTCAGCCGGGTAGGATTACCAGAAATACTGCATTAAAATCTATGTTAGTTATAGAACAAGGTTGTAATTCTTTTTTTGTTTCTAATAGTGGCATTTAATATTTTCAGTATTTAATAACACCTTGTTAGTGTGTGTTAGAAACATGGATGTCTTGGGGCACCTGGGTGGCTCAGTTGGTTAAGCATCTGACTTCAGCTCTGGTCTTGATCTCACGGTCCATGAGTTCAAGCCCCGCGTCGGGCTCTTTGCTGACAGCTCGGAGCCTGGAGCCTGCTTTGGATTCTGTGTCTTCCTCTCTCTCTGCCCCTTCCCTGCTTACACTAATTCTCTGTCTCTCTCTCTCTCTCAAAAATAAATAAACATTAAAATTTTTTTTAAAAAAAGAAACACAGATGTCTTTGGTAGATAAACTGATTTTGATAACCCACATGAACAGTCATCTTTAAGGCCCTTCCTTCAAATTCCTTAACCTTTACCATCCTTTCTAATACAAGACACTATAGAAGAGAAAGAAACACATTATGTGCCTTTTCCCAATTTTATATCACTTATGTACATAGTCACAATATCACAATGTCTACAGTCCATTGGGGGGGAAAAAGGAAGACGTTAGTTTGGAGGAAGAAATAACTATACTTAGGCATAACGTACAACTGTTTCTGTTTGAGTTTTTCCTCAAACATTGGTTCCTTATGTCTCCTCCTCTTCTGTTTTTATTTTGAAGGGTCTTCCCCTATTCAAGCTCAGATAAAATGCAGGTACGTGCATACTCCCATTATACTACTGTGACTAGTGCTAACATTACTGGAAATTATACTATCATCGTTTATTGAAATCTTACTACACGCAGACCCTGCTCAAAGGCCTTTCTTTCCATGCAGTAACATATTTAATCACCACGCGATGCAGTGAGTATTTTCCTTTCTACTCTGCAGATGAAGAAACTAGTGGCCTGGAGAGTTTAGTGATTTTTTTTTCCCCAATGTCACACAGCCCCTAAATGGAAGAGTTAGGTCCAAACTGTGGCAGCCCAAAGCTGTGGTCTTCCAGGGCTTTGGTTACTTTGGATCAGCAGTAGAACAACCCTGAGGAATATCGAATCCAGAACACGTTCTCGTGATCAGCCCTCAGTGCTGCTGTGACAGCCGGGTTAACAGTTTAGGGAAGGGGATGCTTTTGCAACTAGACTTTGATCTGAGGTCAAGGCGAGGCAGGCAGGCAGGCAAGGGGTGGGGCCGACAGAGCCCAGACCCATCTCTCATTGCCTTCGGCCCTGAGCCCGTGGATGTCCAGCAGAGTCAGCTGCCCGCCTTCCCCTGAGGCTGCACACACCTGCTCCTCCCAGAATTGGGAGGAGTGAAGCAGGCTGTTGGGCGGGAGTTCCCCAGAGAAGCAGGATACCAATAGGAGATGCATAAGAGATTTATTAGAGGAATTAATTCACTTGATTAGGGAGGCAGAGGAGTCTCACCCAATCTGTCCACTGGTGGGCAAGCCAAAGGGGCAAGGGGTCCCAGGAACAGCCAGTGGCCTGTGGGCCAGTGGGGCTGGTGGTGTGAGTCCCAGCCCAAGTACAAAGGCTTCATAGTTGGGAAAGGGTTGGGGGGGCAATTGTGCCAGAGAACCAGGAGGCCGAGGGCCGGAGAAGATGTCTGTCCCAGCTCAGCAAAAAGAGCCAGCTCCCCCTTCTTCTGCCTTTTTGCTCTATTGGAGCCGTCGTCGGGTTGGAGGAGGCCCACTGACCTGGCTGAGGGTGCCCTTCTCAGCCTGTCCATTCAAAGGCTAATCTCCTCCAGAAGCATCTTTGCAGACACACCGTGAGATAATGTTGTGCCAGCTGTCTAGGCCTCCGCGTCAAGATGAAGGATGACATGAACCAGAGTTGGCCCGGCCTGGCTGCTCCTCTTACCAAACAGGTGAGCCACACCTTCCCCACAGGCAGGAAGGCCACAACACCTGACGTGATGACGTAATGATGGGACCTCAGAGCTTAGCGATGAGGTCTTGGTTCCATCTTGAGGAACTCTAGGTATTCAGGGAAATGTAGCTCCAGGTTATGGTCAGTCCATTAAGTACAGCACGGCCCTGTCCACTGTACCAAACTTCCTAAGCCAGATGTCCAAATATCAGTAATTTTGTACAATTCCGGGTGAATGGCAGCACCGAATCTTTTTGTGGTGGCAGTTAATTTTACATGGATCTTGATCAAGAGAAGCTATGCTGTCCATGCAAGATAATGAACTGGAGAAGAAAATTAAATGCCAAAATCAAGAAAATTTACTGAAAAAAGTCGAAAATTTATCAAAGGGAAGATTTGGGGTGGTTGACCCCATCATATTTCTGAGGCTGGTTCTACTAAGAGGCAAATATCTCTCAAATTTTGTTGATGAGAATTATGAGAGCATCTATCATCTATATAGAACTGGACACTCACCTATCATTTTCTGAAACGAAATGCAGATATTATATAGAACATTGTATTTAAGCCGGTACGATAGATAAATACCCAGCAAAACCTTCTGGTTTAACACCTTAAAAATGCTGGCTAAAGCATTTAAAAAATTATTTTTTCAGTGCCAAAATGATGTGGTAACAGATTTAAAAATATCAGATGACAAAGAACACCTGAGAAAGGAAATCAAGAAAGATGTGCAGGGGCACCTGGGTGGCTCAGTCGGTTAAGTGTCCAAGTTCAGCTCAGGTCATGACCTCGTGGTTCATGAGTTGGAGCCCCACATCAGTCTCTGTGCTGACAGCTCATAGATTGGAGCCTGCTTTGGATTCTGTGTTTCCTTCTTTCTCTGCCTCTCCCCTGCTCAGGCTCTCTCCTCTCTCTCTCTCTCTCAAATAAGTAAACATTAAAAAAATTAAAAAATAAATAAATAAAAATGTGTAAAGCTATGAAATGAGATGAAACACAATAAAGTTACCATGGGTGAAATCTAGCAGAAACTAATCCTCAAATATGGTATGTATTGGACTTCATAAAATATGGCATGCCATTGGAAACTTTAACATGATTAAATCAGTAAGAGAAGGGATTCAAGTGTGAATCTTGGTCATTTGTTATTTTTCACAATAAGTTTAGAAATAAGACTATTATACTTCTAGAAATGAAAAATGTAATAACTATCGTTGTGTACAAATTGCGATAACTTAACAGTAGTTTAAATACTGCTAGATAAAAGCTTATCGAATTGGAAAAAAGAACACAATAATTATCAAAATATTACAAAAAGTCAAATGGGTAGAAATTAGGAGGTAATGAGACTAAGATAAAATCTAAAGACTTAAAAGCACTCTGGAATAAAGAGAATGACCACTATCACCATTTAGAGAGAAACGGACTGAAAGTTTTCTATAACTGGGGCACCTGGTTGGCTCAATTGGTTGACTATGGCACCCTCGAGTTTGGCTCAGGTCATGGTCTCAAGGTTTGTGGGATCAACCCCTGCATAGAGCTGCACACTGAATGCGGAGCCTGCTTGAGATTGTCTCTCTCTCCCTCTCTTTCTCTCTGCCCCTCTCCCCTGCTCATGCATTCTCTCTCTCTCTCTCTCTCTCTCTCTCTCTCTCTCTCTCTTTCTCTCAAAACAAATAGACATTAGGAAGAGAATATAAAAGAAAAGTTTTCTATAACTAATGAAAGATTTCAGTCAACCAAATGTTTTGGTACTTCAAGAGAATCAGTGAACAGCTTTGTTAATTTCATGTATTGTTTCTTTTCTGTATTTTGTCATCCTGCTATCCTCTCAGTTATCTCCTTCCCTCTACATTCCGATAACATTTCAATCCAGTCTTTCATCTTCCATGGATCACTGTAGCTCCATTCCCAGAATTGAAGGATCCTTTTGAGATACAGCCCTTGTGAATCTTGTAGAGCCTTCCTTTCTCATTTAGAATAAGTTCTAAGTCTTTTCCCTGATCTACAGAGCCCTACACAATCTAGCCTTAGCCTGTGGCTTGCTATCTTTTTGACATCATCCTTTTAACCACTTGTTTCCCTGGCTTCCTTTCTCAGGTGACCCTGTCCGTCTTACGGTTTTGTGAATTCTCCAAGCAGTCCTATCTCAGGGCCTTTGCCTTTATTCTTCTCTCTGCCTGGAACCCGCTTACCGTCCATATGTACATGGAAACTTCTCCACTTCCTTCGAGCTCCTAGCTTACTCCACTTCATTGTACTTATCAACAGCTAACATTACATATTCCATAGTCATTAAAATGGCATCTCTACTTAACATTTAATTGTCTTTTCCCATGAATGGGACGTTTCTTGTTTCATCCAATGTTGTATTCCTAATGCCTGGGCAATTCTTGGCAAATATCATTCACTCATATGAATATTTAATTAACAAATAAAAGAACAAATGAATACATGAAAGTAATAGGTCTCAAAGGTTTTTAAACTGAAATCGTTCCACTAATTGGAATTCTCAAAGTTGTAGATAGCCATTTTCTTCAGTTATAATGAAATGGCTAAGCACAAGAGGTCACAGAGGTGAATTAATGGCACTAAGTTTTACAATGACCTTTAAAGAAAGCAATGGTAAAAATACAGAATGATACTTTATCATTACCTTGAAGCTACTATCCACCTTGAACAATTTCTACATGGTAGTATTTATGCTTTTTTAATATCCTATAAATTATAAATGTGGGGGAGGGGAACTCTATTTTTCTCAACCAAAGCTGAGATTATTGCTATTCTTGTATTTAACACACAGACTGCATCCAGCTATTACAGGTGAACTTCATACTTACTTGACTGTGGAATTCAAGGATATTGATTTTTGGCCTATGTAGCAGTTAAATCCGTGGTTACTTCAGAGATTAGTCACCTTCCTGATGCCCACCTTTGGAAGACAGGGATCGATAGGGCTGTCCTGCTCAGTTGAACTTCTGCCATTGTCCTCAAAGGACACACATATCTGGAATTCATTTCCTCTTCATTACAACAAAGCCAAGGTCCTTGGCCTTTGGGGGACTACTCAATATTAATTTGTTTAGTTAAGCTTTTACCTAACTGATGAGGTGGAAAAGAGTAATTGAATTGGTAGCAAATTCTAATACATATTCATATTGCTAGACTTCTGAACATATTCATAAATTTCTATCATAGGCTTCCATTTTGTTAGTTAAATTTAACATTGATGACTACTATTTCCTTAAAATCTTCTGTGAATTTGTTTGCCTTTTCTAAAGTTCTGTTTTTGAAATGTCCCACATCGATTTAGTAAAGAACAGCTAGGTTATTAAGCTTACTGTTATTACATGCATTTGAATATAACATGGGTATGGTTATCCACTTACTGTAGTAAAAACCAGACAGGACAAGATTGTTCTATAAAATAATGGCAATGCTGCCCCCAAGACATAGTGTTATTGTAATACTCTACTATATTTAAAAATATAGGAAAAAAAGTGATATTATTTCAGCATAAAAGTAAATATGTGGCTAAACATTTTACTCAAAAAATTCTTTATTAGCTGTATAGAGAAATCTGTTTGATTACTACTTGTCTATTATATTAATGAGATGGGGAAAATGGAATTTGCTAAATTTGCAGTTTTCACAGATGCAAAGGTCTTTGAGTGGGTGACTGGAATAGGTAATTTTCTAACTGTTGTTAGGACATTCAGCTTAAGGGGCACCTGGGTGGCACAGTTGGTTAAGTGTTCGACTTCGGCTCAGGTCATGATCTCATGGTTAGTGGGTCTGAGCCCCGTGTCAGACTCTGTGCCGATAGCTCGGAGCCTGGAGCCTGCTTCGGATTCTGCGTCTCCGTCTCTTTATGCCCTTCCCCCACTCATGCTCTGTCTCTCTGTGTCTCTCAAAAATGAATACAAACGTTATTTTTTTTAAAAAAGGAAAATCCAGCTTAACTGTGTTTCCATCAAAAAATTCTGTAAATATTTTTTTTTTCAGATACTTCCAAATAAATACTTCAAGGCAAATCTTCGTGTGCTTTAAACACTTAAATTAATAGGGTGAAGCTTTCAATTTATCTGATACAGTGGATGATGGCATTCCCTCGTACATTCTGTTTGTTATACCACAAATGTCCAAAGAGCTAGGATCCTTCCCTGGCTGGGTAAAATCCAGCAAAAGAGCCTGGAATTCTCACAGACATGACTCCTTTTATGATGCCAAAGTGCTTTGTGATGCCATGGAATTTCATTCAATATATTGAATTATCATTTCCCAATTATGCCTTCCCTCGACTTTATGGCTAGCATAGAAACATAATAAGGGTATATCTCTTTGATTTAAGATGGATATCAAAAGAACTTTCTTGTAATAAAGTCTCATTAAATTCAGTTGAAGGCAAAACTAATGATTTCCTGCTCAGCTCTAAAACAAACAGAGCAAAGCAAAACAAAACAAAACAAAACAAAGCAAACCTTGTTGAACACTCAATGGCTACACAATATTATTTCCTTTGTGCCAACTCTAGACGGAAAAACTATGCCCAGAGTTCTGAAAATCTCACGTAGGTTCTTACGTACCTAATAAATAATGGCAAAGCACTGGGCAAGCCTCGTGGTATACATGGCTGAATAATACTTACTTAAAAACTGGAACATTTATGCGTCCCTTTTCCCCAAGCTGAATAACTCTCACCCCACAGTGGGCACCAGGGACCCCAGTCTGCAGTTTAGATGCCATCTGCGAGGCAGCTGAAAGTGGCCGAGCCTCCCTTTGTTGTGCTTGTATGATGTTATGCCTTCGTTAATAACTGGGAATTCAGGTTAAAAAGAAAGATGAATCCCTCTGATGTCATTCTCTTTATTGTGTCTGAAGATCTGTGCCCTACCACCCACCAGGCTTTCCCTGACTGACCCGTGTTTACCTTCTGTCTGAGCCACTTCCCACTGGGTTATTGATGTGCTTCTCTGCCCAGGGAGCCGGCTCTCTCAATGCACTTTGTTAAGCTGACACCAAGGGCACACACAGGCTTTTGTTGTACCGTAGGCGAAGGAGAATGTTGGTGGAATGGAGTGCTGAAGATCTCCGTTAACCTCTTCTCAGAGAAGCTGGAGAGACAGACAGACACCTTATTACACATTCCTCTTATTCAGATGACACCTGAAAGCTCATTCAGTTCCCAGGGAAGGCGAAGTTCAATCCCTTCCTATGATCAGGAGCCCTTTTTGTCCAATAGGAGAGTGGTAGCTTAACATGGCTCCCAAAGTGAAAACCAGACCTGCGTTGATTACACAGCAGCGAACGGACACTTCGATCATTAATTATGTGTGTTTCCTCTGTTATGTGATGAGAATATTGCTCTTGGCTTTCCTAGATTTAGTTGAGGTTTATCCAATTTGCCTGAAGTCACTCTTCATTCTTTTTGTTTGTTTGTTTCTTGTAGAAAAAAAAAAATCAAATATCATGGTGGAAATTGATTACATCTTTTAGAAACATTTAGATAGCATTCCTGAGTACCTGAAGATGTTCTTTCCCAAAATGTGAGTATCCACTTTTGTCATTTTTACACCCCATGCAAAAGGATAGATTTAAAGAAAACGAAAATATCTTCATCATGGAGTGTTCAGTTTGTAAAAAAAGTCTATGTGAAAGTCTTTACCATAATAGATTAACATTTCCCTGGATATAGTAGTAAGTATTACGTGGCAAATATGAACACAAAACAGAAGATGCTAACGATCTTTGGGGTTACACAAAATAAAGGGGAATTAACACTATTGTTTATCAAAATCTGAACATTAGCCTAAGCATTCTGACCCAATATAGATGTGTTCTCTCTCTCCTTCATGTTCAATTTCTTTATCTATAAAATAATTGTTTTTACTACTACCAATCCTAATGCCTTGCTTAGCTGTAAAACATGCAACAAAATGCAACACAGAGTATTTGTAATTTGGAAAATTAAAATAAAAATTATTGTTAAAAATCTGGAGATGGTTAATCATTGCTCCTTTTATCGATGTTCCAGTTTTCAGAAAAATTACGAATCGACTCTCAATCTACTTACTTGCAGTCAGAAGGTAATGTGTTTTAAGACTGGAGAGGTTATGTGGTTCATTCGTGTTGCTTCTGCACTTCACTGAGAATACTTATAATCTAAGAAGTACAGGGTATTCATTGTGAAATTTGTTTTTATCCCAATGACCAATTCAGATTGGCCCTAAAGATACAAAGTGGATAACTGTGTTGTTCCCCTTTTTATACAGAATGGAATAGTTGTGTGAGACACAACTCCCACGTCGACTGTGAATTACTTCTTGCCCGCCTTGAGTCCCTTATTTCAATATGGAGTTGTGTTAGGAAGTAGGTATATTTTACATCTTGAAAGACTCCAGGAATAGTCTATGTAATGTGTAACATGTAGTCTCTTCCCAAGAAGACTTTAAAGTGCTTGAGTGTTCATGGAAATTTGAGTACCATAGTACAGGTTCCTTAGAAAGCAAAACATTCAATTTTTACCAAAGGCTACCTATAAGCTACCTTTGTCCACTGTAACTCGTGGCAATGACTGGGTTACAGATATATCCTGTGCAGTTATATATATACATATATATATATATATATATATGTATATATATATACATACACACACACACACACACACACACACACACACAAATATTTCCCATTTCTTTTTTTCCAAGCTTATTTATTTATTTTGAGAGACTGAGAGAGAGAGAGTGAGTGCACAAGCAGGGAAGGGGCAGAGAGAGAGGGAGAGAGAGAATCCCAAGCAGGCTCCACACTCTCAGTGAAGAACCTGACACAGGGCTCCATCCCATGAACTGTCAGATCGTGAACTGAGCTGAGATCGAGTCAGATTCTTGGGGCACCTGGGTGGATCAGTTGGTTGGGTGTCTGGCTTTGGTTCAGGTCATGCTTTCATGGCTTGTGAGTTCGAGCCCCACGTCAGGCTCTGTACTGACAGCTTAGAGCCTGAAGCCTGCTTCAGATTCTGTGTCTCTGTCTCTCTCTGTTCCTCCCCTGTTTGTGCTCTGTCTCTCTTTCTCTCTCTCAAAAGTAAATAAACATTTAAAAATATTAAAAAAAAAGAGTAAGACACTTAACTGATCTACCCAGGAGCTCCATACTTCTCATAATCCAATAAGAACACAGTTTTTTAAGAAAATTACTATTTTTTTTTAACAAATATTAAGTCAGTAAGGTCATTTTTCTTCGTAAATCATATCAGAATGATTTTTTTTTTCATTTATCCTCAAATAGAAAAGAGCAAACATTGATAAAAGTATAGTTAAAGAAATAACCCAGGGTACTTTGCTAAATATATAGAGTATTTCCTAGTGTAATTGTTCATAGAATGTGAAACTAAATTATATAAATGGAGATGAGGATTTGGGGGTAATAGAGAATATTAAATTTATCTTCTTTAGAAAATATGTTTTTTACAATATGTCATTATTAGATTAAAATTGAAATTTTTGCATTTTAATTTTATTTAGGTAGTTAGGCATCTAGCATCATATGTATGTAACTGATATGTACATATAAAATAAACTATCTGTATAAAAACTATTTTCTATATATTTATAAACTTTTTATATAATTATATATAGTTTCAATTATCTGCATGATTAGATATAATTTTTATAATTTTGAGTAACTAAATGAAAATCATCTTTACAACTCAGAGTTTTCACCATCTGGAGATGAATATTAATTATTATCCTATCATTTGGAATGTATGCGTCTTTGAGAAGTTTCCCTTCCTTTTCACTCATTTGCTGAATTCCAAATCAGAACTTTCTCGGCAAATTGAAGCCAAAAAAAGAGGATAGAAAAGGAAACTCCTGATTGTATTCAAGCCCTTTCAAACTAAAGATATTGGCAACAAAATAAGGTGTCGTTTCCATTCTCTACATGGTTTGGTTGAAATTTTTTTTTTTTTTTTTCTTGAGCTGATGTCAGACCATTCTCTCTTCTCCAGTCTCTTTTCTTGTGCAGTGATGGCTCCCCTTTTGTTTAGATGGGAATGGAATTAATTGTATCGTCCCGAATTTTGAAGAGTACCACTTTTTTCTGTTAAATTTGATTTTACCCCTGATAAGAAACAGTGTTTAAAAATCACTATGAGAACAACTATGCTATTATAGTATAATCTAAACTACCTTATCAATGTAGTAATTTGTACTTAATTGTGATTGATGATAAAATCTCAGAAATAATTCATTTTTGTTGGCTCAATAAATTATTTTTAACAGATTAGTTTAGATTGAACAAAAAACCGCCCCTCAAACAATCCCTATGGTTAAAGAAGTATTTCCTCTTTTACCAAAGATGTGTTTCTAGACAAATAGAGCAAATATTAACTTTCAGAATAATTAATAAACGCCAATAAATAAATGTCCTCAAAAAGTGTATTGCTCGAAAAATATACTTTCAACTAATTACATATTTCCAATCATAAACAACGAAAATTTATGCAGATGCAGCACAAACTTCATAATCAATCCATGAATCCCAATATATACACGAAAAACTGTTTACAAAAATATTAGAAAGAATCCATTTGCTATAACATTGGTATGTACTTCCCAAAACAGAAAAGCTTCCTTTCAAGAGAACTAAGTAGCCTGGACTTTGGAATGATAAGAAAAGTGATTTCCAAAGGAGTTTTTGCCAAAAATAAAAATAAATAAATAAAAATAAATAAATACATAATAAAGATATAAAAAGTGGAAGTCCATCCTGCTGTTTTCTAAGAGTATAAGTTACGTCTGCAGGTGACATACTACAGGATGGGATCCCAGTGAGACTTCAAGTTCATGAAGCCACGTGCTATCAGTGTTCATGTTATTATCCTTCAGCATGAATATATTTTCTGTGTTAGAATCAAAAAGTGAGATTCAAATATATTATAACCTGCTAGAAGAGAGATATTTTAAATGTGGCCATTATGGAAAATATGACTAATCCAGAGTGTTTCCATTTGAAAGAGAAATGACTAATAATTGATTGGCCTGAATCCAAAGTCACAGTGGGGTTCAAAAAGCCGGTAAGTGGCCTCATAAAAATAGAAGCTGTATCAACCAATTGAATTTAATTATATATGAAGGTGATGATGGGGTAAACTCCCTGTAATTGGAGTCCAATTACTCAGCTGGTCTTGCATAAAATTAATTCATCTGAAAGTTCGCCATTGTCCTGTGCTCCAGGTCTGCTGCTGGTTTAATTAGTTAACACTGAGGAATCCTGAAACAGTAAATTATTTTGTCTTTATTGCCAATTACTGGGTACCGAAAATTGTATGTAAAATATTAACGTCTGCTTCCAGCGCAAATAGGAAAGGGCAGAGTGAAGACCCTTTTTATTTGGTTTTGTTTCCCACCTAAAAGTTGCTGAAGTGAAAGAGAGCAAACCTTCTGGTACATTTAGATTTATGTCTGACAAATTTGAACTTATCAGCTACTAAACATGGTGTTATTGCTCATACTATCCCATAGGCGCTGATTTCAAAAACATGACACTTAGGACCCTCCTGGTGGACACATGTAAAACTTAACTGAAACATCAATGGGGAAAAAATGAAGGGTAGAGAGCATTCCCGAAGGAATTCCCCTTCAGGGCTTGAAATTACTTTGCACCATATTTCATAATGCCTTAGCATAATTTAAAAATGATATTGAATGACTCCTGAGGTTTGATAAAATACTCTATATAAGATTTTTCACAATTATCTGAATTGTGCATTAGGTTAATCACTGAGCAGTTGAAACTACTGAAAAAATTGATCAAAGGGCTTAAAAGCCCATGCCTAATTATTGGTCTTTTTAATATAATAAAATGAAATGTATCACCAACTGAACTGAAAATAAAGGCACCACCCCAAAGCTGTCACCTATTGATAACATGTAGATACAGCTCATTTCGATTTAACAGACTTCATCACATTGTACCTTCATTTAGAAAGGAGCAAAAATGAAACATAAGTGGAAATATGTGATAATAAGATAGTAAACTGCAAAATGTTGATCCAAGAGGTATCACAACAGAAATGGCATGATCAGGCCAAAAAATAAACACTTTAAAAGTTATAGAGGAGTAAACATTTCAGTTCTCTCCAAACATACCCCTATTTATGTAGGAAAATGAAAAATCAGATTGCATAAAGCTTAAAAACATAGTTTTATATGTCTTCCTCCTAAGAGTATAGAAATATTAATGCAAGGTAAGGTTGGGATTAATTACAACACTGTCAGTTGTAACACGTAATTTTAAGTGTTGAAACACTAGCTTTTGTACTGTCTCACTCAGTAGATGGGTCTCTTCAGATTTGTAACATTTACAATAAATAATTATTTTACTACATTGTGCAATTAATGTGAGAATTGTCGTTACATTTTTCTATATTTCTTCCAAAAATAACACCGCGAGAACCAATTACCTTTCAAAACGCTTGTATTCAATCCAAAATGTCAAGATGAAGCTAAACTTTTACAGGAAAACTGAAGTCGATCCTTTTAAAAAGAAATGCGCCTCGTGTTCAGCAGAAGCCTGAGACAAAATGATCCTGAAAATACTGTTTCTCTTTGCGAGATTGCACGAAAGGACTAAAAGGGAAATGCTTCATTTGACATCCGAGTAATTATAAATCAAGTTATCTAGATTTTATCAACTTGATAGAATGTTGGCAATTTCTTTATATAGCTTGGATGTTTTATTTTATTCTATGCGATTTCAACTTACATCTATGTGTTTTGAGAGAATCCAGGTTTGCCAAGCACTATTAACATAGTTAACATGTGTATTTAACTACATCTATAACGGTCATTTTAAAACAACGTAATGAATACGCCTCCGAAACCAAAGAGAGCAGAAATTCTTTCATTTCAATTTTAAAACAGAGATATTTGCCAAAATATTTTTTAATGCATCCATCGATAAGAGAGAGCTGGAAAGAGCCTTACGTTGTTCTTCACTGCACTGTTTTTAGGAAGCTTTGCACAACATGTGGTTGCTAAGTATTACTAAAGGAGAGAAAGCAATATTGAAGTGCTCCCCACGGAGCACAGCGGCAGGATATCGGCTCTGAAATGCCACAGAGCAACCACGGGGAGGAAATGTGAGTGCTAATGCTGGCTCTTTTGTTAGGGCTTTGAGTGCTCTCTATTAAAGGGAGTAAATACCCTCTATGCAAAAAGTGGAAATTTTCTCACTTTACACGAATAATACGTTTAAGAGGAAATAACCCATAATGAGAAAGAGGTGTCGCCAGGCTAGTCTCCGGGTTTGTCAGTAGTTTTCTCCAGGGCATGGCTGGTGACAATTACAATATGCACTCAGCTAAAACAAGTCTATAAGATTCTCTCTCTCTCTCTCTCTCTCTCTCTCTCTCTCTCTCTCTCTCTCTCTCTTTAGAAAAGTTCTAAAATAAATTATGATCTGTGTCTCTGAGTTTATTTAAATAATTGTCTCCTTTACACCTCATTTCATTCAGAGTCAAACTCTAAATGATTTTTGCAAAATCTCACAGACCTAGGGGATCCCTCTGCGGCTAGACACATGCATTCCATACATTTGCACACATGTGTCTGACCACCAAGGTGAAAATGTTTGTCCTAGAGAAAGGACGGACATCTTCCTTGCTTCCCAAAGTCCCCAAGCATCCTACATTTCCTAGAGGATGGTCAAAAAATTCCTAAGGAAGTCATAAATGCGCAAATAAATGTGTCTTTATGATGAAGATGTGAGCCTTTCACTATTTACAAGTGTTCCATAGAATGTTCTTTCCTGTCTCTATTGAATTTTCAATTGGGAGCATCTTGGCTCTGCAGAGGATATTAGGAAACTCAACTCTGATCAGGAAAAGTAATAGTAGCTGTCGGGAATCAACTAAACACTGCTGGAGAGCCAAAAATCACTGGAGAATTTTAAGAGCTTTGATTTTTTTTTTCCTCATGAAGAAAAACTAGCCTCTGTGTGTGTGTGTGTGTGTGTGTGTGTGTGTGTGTGTGGTTTTTATTTTTTTTTTCCTAGTCTTAAGTTACATTACACAGAAAGTGGGGGAAAAAATGTTGGTTCTGTTCTGACAAGCCTTTGCTTCTGAACAGTGGGATTCTTTTTCACATCAAATCCAAAGTAGCCTAAGACTTGCATGTCCTGGGGTACCCAATCTGCAGAATCTCGACTTGAGAGAGTCAGAACGAGAAACAGAGCTGTCGGAATGGCAGTGACTAGCTGCTCAGCTCCTGAAATGAATTCTGAAGGTTCCACAGGAACGTTTCCACAAACTGACTTTCTTTGTTGGCACGTGGTCATAGCACAGAGGCCCCCTTACCCACCACCCAGGGCCATCGCCTACCCTGTCAACCTCTGAAATTGGCGTGGATGTTTTCTTTTTAGTGTAATAATTATAGACAGAGTCTACGAAGGATCCACATTTGTAACGAAAGTTTGTTAAATGAAAATATATGTAAGGACATTTCAGTAAAAAGATGTGCTTAATATTTCCTACTATGTCTCTGACATTTGGAGGTCACTTTCATTACATCCAGTTGGACATGTATACCCGGTAAAGACAGTTTATTATTTCTAGTTAACTGGTCCTTGGAATTGGGGTAACTGACACCAGCGAGTCTTGGGTAATTAGGCGAAATATGTGGGTAATGAACATTATCCTCAAGTGGGAATCTGAGGTATTTCCAGAAACAATTAATTCCCTCATAGTTTCATTTCTTCATTCAACAAAAGTTTTGAGCACCCATTATCACTGACCTGGCAATTATACTTGACATTTTGCCTTTTAATTAAAAAGTACTATGAATTCATTAGATACCATTTGTCAACCTGAAAATTCATACCTGTGTCCCTTATATGCTGACTGGTCACCTATCATGTGGGTGCAATTCTAGGGTCTTATATCAGTCAACAATTCCAAACAAACAAGCAAACAGTAATCCCAGCTGTGGTAGAGTTAGATTCCAGTGTCGCTTAGAGAATGGTAACTGATAAACATAATAAATAAATAAACCAGGAGATATTTCCCGAGGTGATAATGACTTAGAAAAGAATAGAGCAGGGGTGCCTGGATGGCTCAGTGGGTTAAGCATCCGACTTTGGCTCAGGTCATGATCTTATGGTTCGTAGGTTCAAGCCCCACATTGGGCTCTGTGCTGACAGCTCAGAGCCTGCTTCAGATTCTGCGTCTCCCACTCTCTCTGCCCCTCCCTTCCCCTACACTCTGTCTCTCTCTCTCTCAAAAATAAATAAATAAATAAATAAATAATAATAGAGCAACGAGTGGATGGAGTGGGGAGCACATATAAATAGAATGATGAGTGTAAGCCTCCTATTAACTAGAAAAGAAAATGCCATTGTCTGTGCTGTCTGACCAGAAGCACTGATGCTGTCCCTCCCTTGCCCCCCATCGTTATAAAGACGGAGAAAATGAAGGAAACTCATAAGAAACTACCAGTGGGCTAGAATCCAGGAAGAAATGCCAGTCTCTACGAAGTCTAAAAGAATTAGATTGAAATGTCATTTAGGACTCCTGTCCGTATGCAACGGGACACAGAGCAAATTCCTGGTACTGGTATGCAGTTTGCAAACTGCTTTTCTCTTTGTAAGTCGGTGATCACACACACACACACACACAGTAGGAGGATGTTGGAGTGATCACCGCCGCCCCCCGCCCCCCACACACACAATAGGAGGAAGAGGCTGGGTAACTGCTAGAGTAGCTCTCAGGGCACCAGGAACTGTAGTCCCTGTAGGCAAAATTCTGGGAGGAAGGACTAACACCAGACAACCAGAGAATCACTCTTCCTGACAGTTATAGCCACATGAAACTCCAGTTTGAAAAGTTTAATCTTCCCAGGAATCAAACAATATCAATTATTTAAATTTTTTTTTAATGTTTATTTTTGAGAGAGAGAGAGAGACAGAGTATGAACAGGGGAGGAGCAGAGAGATAGGGAAACACAGAGTCCGAAGCAGGCTCCAGGCTCCGAGCTGTCAGCACAGAGCCCAACACCGGGGCTCAAACTTACAAACTGAGAGATCATGACCTGAGCTGAATGACACCCAACTGACTGAGCCACCCAGGCGCCCCACCAATTATTTTGGATACATTGTTGTTTACTTCTCTAATTGAGGCTCTCCCTTTTTTTTTTTTTCAGACGGTTTCATACCCAGCGCAGAACCCAGTGGAAGGACTTGAACTCACCACCCTGAGATCAAGACCTGAGCTGAGATCAACAGTCGGATGCCTAACTGAATGAGCCACCCAGACACCCAGGTTCTACTTTTTAAATAATAATGCTTGTGGAGATGCTCTGAGAAGGCAGATCTTACATTTTATGTGCGTAAGTACATTTCATATTTTAGGAAATTAACTTCGGAACATTGGACACGAACCTGAAGCAGCTATTTAAATATTTTTGAGTATTTATTTGTTTATTAATTGAGAGAGAGAGAGAGAAAGAGAGAAATAGGGAGGGGGAGAAAGAATGAGCATGAGTGGAGTAGGGTCAAAGAGAGAGAAGGAGAGAGAGAATCCCACGCAGGCTCCATGCTTTCAGTGCAGAGCCCAATGTGGGGCTCAGTCTCACAAACCATGAGATAATGACCTGAGCCAAAACCAACAGTGGGATATTTAACCGACTGAGCCAACCAGGTGCCTCTTGAAACAGCTCTTTACATCCTACGATCGATTTTAAGAGCCTACACAATGTGCAGAGATTCTTACAACAGCTTGATTTGACAACGAAAAACTGGAAACAACTTTAAGTGTGCAGTGAGAGGAAACGCTTCCATAAATTAGGGTATTATCAAACCTGGACCTTCAGATAACTACCACCAATACTGTTCGGTACATGAAAATATTTATAATGCCATAAAGCAAAAAAGAAAAAAAGATTATATTTGCACTATGAACTCAAAATGTATGAAGATTAATAAGAATAACGAACCCTAACTATAATCAATAAAATGTTGAGGTTGTTTTTTGAGTGAAGGATTTATGGCTGACTAACTTGTTTTTTGTATACATTTATTTTCTCCCTATTTTGTAGATAATCACTAGTGAATAGATACTACTTTTATGGCTAACATAAAATGAAGTTTGTTGTCTGAAAATTGCCACTCAGGATAAGACTGAGTGAAAAATATTACTCCTCACTTCATGATCGCTAACATAATTAAGGATCAAAATATAGTGTCTTAGAGAAGATTATAGGTCAATTTCTTTAAAGAAGACCCCATATATATCTTATTGGAGGCTGACAGATCCCTTGCATTTTTTGTTTGCTTTTGCATTTTTACTTACTTCTTGAAAAATCTCTTAGACTAAAGCTTATACTAAAATCTCTTATACTAATGCTGTCTTCCCTTTCCATTGTCCGCATGATTCCTCATGTCGTATTTTTAAATAGTATCTGAGAAAAGAAAAGAAAGAAACTTAGGCTGAGCTAAGCACCTTGAACTGAAGGCTTGCTTTCGAACATTGTGAACTGGAACAATTTGATACCTGCTGAAGAATTATGGTATTTTAGCACCTGACTCTGTGGGTCCGGTTGAGTTAGAACTACAACAAGAAAGATTGCTTTCTTTATTCTTCCCAAACACTCTGTGAGGCAGACAGGCCAGAAGGTGGTGAATAATTACTGTCACCCCAGTGTCCAGGCTTTTGTGAAATACCCTGTTCCAGAGTGAGCTGGGCCCTGGGATTTGCCTCTCATAGAGCATTGCAAAGGTGATGGGACATTCGAGAGCAATGGTGCAGAGAGATTCCTTCCATGATTACATTCTCTTAGACTCTAAGAGGATGAGAGGCTCCAGGCTGCCATCATGTGACTACCTACGAATAGGCCCACATGGTCAGGAGCTGTGGGCAGCCTGCCTCCTTGAGCTGACGACCTCGGTCCTGTAACTGCTGCAAGGAATTGAATTCTGCCAAAAGCCCCTGAACCTCGAAGGGGACCTGAGTGTCAGATGAAAATACCTGGACTGCAGTCTTGGGAGGGAAACCCTGTGCAGAGCCTTCAGCTAAGCCGGGCTGATTCTTAACCCACCGAAACCAGGAGGTAATCCATGTGGGGTGTTTCACTTCTTAACTTTCTAGGAAATTAAGTTATACCAATTGGACACAATAGAACCCATCATAACTCCTTTAACACTTTTTTTTTCCCAGGGCGCCTGGGTGGCTCAGTTGGTTGAGCGTCCGACTTCGGCTCAGGTCATGATCTCGTGGTTTGTGAGTTCAAGCCCCGTGTTGGGCTCTGTGCTGACAGCTTGGAGCCTGGAACCTACTTTGGATTCTGTGTCTCCCTCTCTCTGCCCCTCTCCTGCTCACGCTGTGTGTGTGTGTGTGTGTGTGTGTGTGTCTCAAAAACAAAATAAACATTGAAAAAAAAATCAAAAACAAAAAACACTTTGGAAACCACTTTGATTATCATGGGGCCTGCGGGCTCTGGGCTTTTGGGTCAGCTCACTTCCGCCTCACCTTTCAAATCGGGGCATCACGTGCATTTTGCATTCTCTTTTCTGTTGGAGGCTTGGCAGTTAGAATATGCATTTTCCAACAAAAAGCTCAAGCTTATTGGAACATCGGACTATTATATAGCACCAAAATATATTTTATTTTATTTTATTTTATTTTATTTTATTTTATTTTATTTAGTACATTCCTCATGCTAATATGAGTTCTTTTCTTTGTAACATTGATCACCACCTGAACTGATACATTTTACCAATTGATTATTGCTCATTGGCATTTTAGGTCCACTCGGGCGGGATTTCATCTGATGTGCTCACTACAGTTTCCCAGTGCCTCAGTGACTGATAGACAACAAATACTGAACACGTAATTATCAAATATACCTAATAATAATTTCTGAATAGAAATGAACGGTTTCTAAAGCCACAGAAGAAATCAGGTTAGAAAACGAGCCCACCGCTCCACAAATTTGCTATGTTGAGACTAACATGTGCAAGTTTGATTTGCATCATTGCCTGGCTGTCTTGAGGGAGAAGAGTGAGATTGGGTTGGCAAAGTGGGAAAAACTGAAAGACAGAGAAACTCAGAGGTCAGAGGCAACATGTCTAGAGTTTATCAAGAGCTTTCCTTTCTACTCCATTTCCAGACTGGCTCTCCTGCCGGTGAGCCCCCTCCAGCAACACCAGCACGAACACTGAAATTGCATGAAAAGACAGTATTTTTGCATAGATACCAGGAGAAGCAAATAGAAGAGCGAGGTTCTCAACAGCCAGAAAATAGATGCTGCCGTCTCTTTATACGAAATCCCCCATCCATGTTTTCCTTAGAACACCTCGACTATGGTGATTGTTATGTCCAAAAGCCTCTGAAACATTAGGCTTCCTATCCATGGCTTGCCTTCTCCGCCATTCATATTTCTGTGTAAGTGGAAGCTAGACGATTTCTAGAAATTCAGAAATGCCTAGAAATGTAAGAGAAAGAAGGAGAGACCCTATAATAGGAAGACGATCATGGTCTTTGTGTCCCTGGCGCTGTGCCTCCCTGACAGTCAAGTCTACAGCGTGTGGGCATAAAATACGTGCAGACATATGCAAACATATGCTGGGTGCAAACACAGCCAAAGCTGACATATTCCTATTGGAGTAGTGGGAAGCTTGCCCTTTCTCCACCCATGACCCTCAGAAAACCCTCAAGGAGGTCTGTCCCAGGATTTCTAGGAGCAAATTGAAGCTCAACGTGAATCTCTCTGGAGACAAGATGGTGATGGTCATAATTTTTCTCACATTGTACATGATTGCATACCATTTGTGCTCTTTAAAATTGCATATAATGGAAAACCTTTTAGTTATGCAGTCCTCTGTAGGGTGCTCAGAGGAAAATGCAGACAAGACAGATGATAACCGCACAGATAATCAAATGGTGGGAAACTGTTTCTTGTCCTTTCTTCCACACAAACCCATAATGTTTAGAGCCGCGTAAAACCACGGATTTTCACTTTCCATGGATTCACTTGCAGACTTGGGTTTTGCAATAATTTGAAGATTTAATCCAACACATGATGTTTCTATCAGCAAAGAGATTAAGCAGCGACTATAATCCTGCTCTTTTCTCGGCTCTCCCTAACATTGCTAATTGAATGCACTAAGTAAGCTCCTGAATATTTATCTCAATTAATTAGTTGAGATGAAGTTACCTTTCAAATACTGTTGGGATCAAGTTACTAAAGGATTTTTATTGTCGGTTTTCAAGACAGTCATCAAACCTCTACGCTCAGTATTTCCACCAGCCAATATGGCTTCCCCCTTGTCTCCATACAATTTACATTGATTTTCAATACCATCTATTATTTTAAAATCTAAATCAAACCACTGAATCACTCCTTTCATAGCCCTGTTTTTAAAATGAAATGGGATATTATGAGGCAATGCTTTGTAAACCACAATATTATGCAAATATTTTTATACTTTGTTTTCAGAAGAAACCAGTTTTATGTCACAGAATCTTCAGGAAAACATTTCCATACCACATTTTGAAATGTGTTTATACTCGTTTACTAAAATCTTCAGTGTTACCCAAATCATTTTCGTCATGTAAAATAAAAACAAAAGAAAGTATTTAGTTACTTTGCTTAAAACAACAACAACAACAACAACAACAAAAAACTGTCAAAGAGCAGGGATTATACTCTATGGATAATATAATGTGGTTTTGCAGATAATATGCGTATTGAAATATTTGGAGAAGTAGTAACGCTATAATAAAGTAAATGCATACTAATAGTAAGAACACAATTATATTGGCCTTTTAAGAAAGAATGATTAACTCTTTTGAAGGACCACTATGTCATCACTGGATTTCTGAAAGATGAAAATCCTCTTGTATCTGAACGTTTCTGAATGCTACGTGTCCTTCATGGGACACTGTGGCTTTGTACTTTGTGGAAATTTATGTTTGCAATTCAATACTCTCTCTTTGTGTTTATGAAAAGCCTTGATAATATATCATTTTGATTATATATTACACAATGTCTCAAAAATTTTGCACCATCCACAGTATCAAGCTCCATGTGATACAAAATGTAGTTCCTCAAATTCTATTTTTGATGCGATGACATTCCTTTTTTATTGCAAACACAGTGAGTTTTTTTTAGGAGTTTCTTTTGTCTCTTTAATAATGTTGAGTTTACGTTTGTTATAGTCTCCTTGCTACTATTTCAATATATCCTTTGAAAAGAATGAAAAATATTCTGCTACATCTTGTAATTAAACCTCTTGAGTATCTTTTGCGCCCATAATTTTCTTTTCATTTAGGGTCGCTTGTGCTTCGCCCCCAAGGAGTATTGTGGACCATTCGCCCCATATAGTCAAAGTATCTAAATAGAAGACCGATTTTTATTTATTTATTTATTTATTTATTTATTTATTTATTCATTTATTTTTGCCAGTGCTCACAATGGATTTCTCTGCTTGCTCCTGGACAAGTTTTCATTTTGGTTTCTCGGCTGAGGGTCACAGAGGAGTGTAAAGTGGAATCCTTCAATATGGCTGGAGTCGGTGTTGGGTTGCAATGGATTGCAGCTGAAGTTGACCGTTTATTGCTATTGTTTTCTCTAACTATGCCACTGGGGAGAAAGTGAGCATCTTTGCAACTTCCTCATCTTGATGGGAAGGACTTTTCTAAACACAGAAATTCTTACAGATTTCAGGCTGTGAAAAAATCATCTTGGTCTCAGAAGCATCTGAGGCCACGTTTCCCAGATGTGGGCATCTACGGGCTGATGGTTGCCTTCTAGCAACCAAAAACCATTAGTAATTCTAGCTTACTCATCTGACTTGGAGCTCCATACTTGTTTCCAAGTATGGCTCTAATTTTTTCTATTAATTTTATAAATAGAGTTTAATCTATTATCTCTGCTGGTTTTTCGTTGGCCAAAAGCAGAAGCAGAAATGCTACTTTCAATGAGCAAATAGAGATGCCTCTCTTCACATTTTATAAAAAATGTTTACTGTTATTAATTTTTTACATGTTATTTGTTTTTGAGAGAAAGAGAGAGAGAGAGAGAGCACAAGCAGGAAAGGAGCAGAGAGAGAGAGAGAGGGAGAAAGAATCTCAAGCAGGCTCCAAGCTGTCAGCATAGAGCCTGATGTGGACTTGAACTCAAGAGCCATGAGACCGTGACCTGAGCCAAAATCAGGAGTCAGATTCTCAACAGACTGAGCCACCCAGGCATCCCTTATTGTTATTCTAAAGTAAAGGAATACATTCTCCAAGTTATTAGCAGGAATAGGATATACAGAGGCAGAAAAAAAATTGCTTTAATGAACACCAGGATTTTTTAGAATTTCAGTAACTATAAGCTTTTAAAAAAGTTAGGATTATAAAAGTTATTCAATATCACATGATTTCTGCTAAAGAACTTTTTAGCTTGGGTCTGGGTGATGTGGTCTTACAAGATAGTATATCTTGTTACAATCTAATCTTTTCACTCTGCAACTGACTACTTACGAAGTAGTATAGAATCTTATGCTAAGCTTTATTTTACGTGTCATAGTTTACAAGTGACTTGTGAAATATATAATGTTAATTAATACTTAAGATAGTTTCATAAACTTCCCTATTTCTTTCTTATTTAGGAGATTACACACTACTAAAAATGTCATCAGAAAGAACATAAATTTATATATATTAAATGAGTTCATATATATATATATATATATATATATATATAAATTTAGGACTTGGATATTAAAATAATACATCACTTACATCCACATCTAATGTTTAAAAAAGAAATCTTATCTGTCACAGGTACAATACTGCTATAAATTAATGCCTTTAAAACTCTACTTCTCCATAAAAGAAACAGGACAAAGATTTTTTTCCTTTACAAAGTCATAGTGTCTCTAGATATAACTGATATGGTATCAGCTTATGAAAACAAACAAAAAAAAAATGGTGAATTTGCCCTCCAAGCTAATGACGTGGTATTTCCACCCTTTATGTCAGTAAATGCTCTAGGCCTTACTCTGAACTTTTCAACTCACAGATTCATCTCGACTAAGCCCATGAAGACTCTGGGGGCTTCTGAGGCAGAGATATCTATTGTGCCCACATGATCTATGGCAGGGAGAAATTCTCAAAAGGAATTTCAACTGTTTAGCAATATTAAAAACATTTGTATAATGTAATTTATTAAGTAATGTCTTAATAAAAAATTGCATAAAAACAACAGATGTCATGCTAAATAGTCTCTTTAAAAATGAATTCAGTAACAGCTTTTATTTTTGAGAACTTATTTTTGAGAAATCATCAGGCTAATTGTGATTTGGGGTAACACCCAATGACAGCAGGGTGAGAGATTGTTAACAAAAACTTAACCATATCACAAATATATGCTAACATGTGATGTGAATAATTTATTAGTTAAACATATATGCTCTTCAGCGTTTGTGATTTGACATGTTTTATATTGCTCTCGACATTGAAAATTTCATGCTTAACATCATCAATATTGGGCAAACACTACTGAATGGAAACCAACTTCCTAAGTATGACTACTGGCTGTGGAATCTTGCCACCCTAATAGTTATGATATGTTTATATATATAATGCCACTTTTATAAATCTGCAAAATATTAGGTTCCTAATGGGTGCTGAAAAACTTAGATGTCGAAACGTTCTGAGGTTGAACACAATAAAGTACGAGATTTCTCTTAGTTTATCAAATGGTTTAGTGACAAGACCCAGGACCTGTTCCAGCCACATTAGTATGGAGTATGGAGTAGTGGAAAATTATTTAACGGGGATAGTTAATACCAAGAGAGTTTGACAGAGTGAGAGCAGGGTAAATGCCACTGCAAGTGAGTTCCTGTAACAACAGACCACCGGATTAAGGTTAACAGGAAAGAGGTAGAAGGGTGAAATTAAGGCATGAGGAAATTGAGAAGCTTTAGAAAAATGGTAGGATCCTACTATGTTTGAAATACAGGAAGAATCATCCTGCAAGTGTGAGTGAGCTCTCAGAGAATGGAGTACTTCAAATTGAGATTATGGAGGGTTGGGGCACCTGGATGGCTCAGTGAGTTGACCATCTGACTTTGACTCCCTTCATATCTCGTGGTTCTCATGATCTCACAGTTGGTGGGTTCAAGTCCCCCTGGGCTCTGAGCTGAGTGCTCGGAGCCAGTTGCCTACTTCTAATTATGTGTCTCCTTCTCTCTCTGTCTCTCCCCAGCTTTTGCTCTCTCTCTCTCTCTCTTTCAAAAATAACTAAATAAACATTTTAGAAAAAGATTATGGAAATATTAGTAGCAGTAAGATCTGAGGTATGACAACTTAAGTAGTTTTTTTTTTAATGAAAACTTACAAAGTCGTGTGTCCTGCTCTCCCTTACAGAAATATCATTTGCTCTAATGAAACTAAAAGCTTTACTTTCACCACCCAATGATCACACTCTCCTTCCTCTCTTTACTCTGTACTTCCTGTTTTCCCCAGGTCACGGAATTCTGATTTTTCTCCTCCATGAACAATTTCTTGGTGACACTGCTCATAAACTACCTCCCTTTTTTGTCAGCTAATGTTAATGGAAAGCTTTGTAAATTGCAAAGTGATTTTTCCCAGAAGAAAATTAACATGAGCTTTACTTATGGGCTTATTGATGATATACATCAAATACTTATTGACAAGTTCATATCGCGTGTGTTAAGCACTTGAAGAATAAATGAATTAATTAAATAGTGAATGCATAAATGAGAATCAGTGGAAGTGATGTTTTCTTCTAAAATTTTCTAGATGCCATGAAGACACCCAGACACTGCATTGACTAAATTATTGATCTGATGAAGTTTGACATGTAAATCTTATTACTTTTTACATCCTGATTTGGGTTCATGTAATAGATAAAATAGAATATAGAAGACCTGGGTATGACATGTAGCTCTATTATTTAACTGATGATGAATTCCAAAAATGTCACAGAACTCACATAAGCATATTCCCTATGTTCTTACCAAAGTGCATTTCTAATGCATGTAATGGTGACATTAGAACTGAATAAAAAATACATCTATTCTGTGGCAGTTACCAAATGTGAAATCTTGGTCCTGAAGCTTCTTTTCTCACCAATTCATGCTAATTGTTTTCATCACAGAGCCACTAAGAAGCTAACAACGTGACGTCTTTTATATTGGAATACCCCAAGGAAATATTAAATATTTTCGTAATCTCATTTTATTAATTTGGATGAATTCATAGTTTCATGTAGATTCTGTAGTGTTCATATTCAACATTTTCATTTAAACTTAGAAAAGCCCAAATATCTCCTATCAACTTAAGCTAGGTGGTAGAATGGAAATTAATATAAAAAAGCTCTAATATATCTAAAATATAAACATGTTATAATCTTATTCGTATCTTAATATATTGCTTGTTCATATTTGCTAGGTTTTAAGTTCTGTATTTTTTCTATTGTGTAAAAAGAAACTTCCCTTTAAGCTTCATTACTTTGCTGGCAAATGTTATGTATTCTTTTCTTTTGGTTTTTGGTAACGGGTTACTTCATCTCAATGACATAAAAATATATGTTTCACAGAATTATTTATTATTCAATTATATTCTCCACTGTATTATATTAAGTTGCTATTTTTTAACTGAGAAGGTTTATTACTAAAGACTGTACAAATAATCCTACCATATCTATATCACAAACAGAGCAAACTGATTATTTGCAAGAGAAAAAATTAATACAGTTCACCCTCAGTGCTGGTGGTCTACAACCAAAGAGTTCAAAATACAGACCCCACATTAAAAATCACTCTGAAGATCATGAAAAATGCAGCATCTATAGACCCAAATGAACTTCAACATGAGACAATCAAGAAACCATCTGGGTCTCCAGATATGTTTCACTAGACTCATGGTATCCAGAAACTTCACTTTTAAAGGGCCATTCATTTTTCATTCATTGGCTGGGTAATCTTGAAATAAACAATGACTATGTGTCAGATATTTAGCTGACTTTCGGTTAATAAATTAGTTTGGTCCCGAAGTTCTAAGCCTCATTAGTAAAATACATATGGAAACCAATAATCTAATATAAAATGATTAGAACATGTACCACATGAATAAAGGAAAGAGAAGGGGACCAATGTGAATGTGAAGGGGAACCTGAGGGAGTTTAGAAACAGTTCACATTCAATAGCAAAGTTAACTTTTTAATTATGTTTTGCAGGAGAATGTCTTCGGCCAATAACAACGGCATAGAAAATTCGTGAAAGACAGCTTCTGAGATCTTGCAAGATTCTCAATGGCAGGCTCTGACAATTACCACTCATGCAGTGGGGGCCACCTCAGTACTGGGGCCCTGTGGTAAGGACAGTTGGGAAGTCTGTGGCGTTTGTAACAGCGCAATCCTGATGTTTGCATGAAGAAACCATTCCCTGTCTGTACAAACAAATCCTAAGACTTGAAAGCATCTCGTTAAATTTAATTAGTTAATGTGTTTCTTTACTGCACTGGAAATTAGTACTTTTCTTTAAGCAGATGTCCATTCCTCTTGGGAAATTTATATTATTTCTGCCTCTTTCTAGAATCTGTGTCAGAAGACAACCTTGGTCTCTACTATGAACAGCAGAACCTGCGACGTAGAGAGAATCGGAAGAAGGCCCCAGCTACACCCTGCAACGACTGTGATTGCTAAACTTCTCTGGGCCAGAGGTGTGCCTCTAGTAAAACAAAGTGGGGCAGAATGAAGGTGACCGCGATCCCTCACCTGTGCAGGGATGGTATGAGGCCGAAGGAGGCAATCAGGGAATTGTAAAAAGTAGGCCTGGTAGAAACTTCCAAAGGCTGAGTCTTCTTTTCCCCTTTCTTTGGCAAGGAAAACATTTGTTTCATTTGAAAAAAAATAAAACGAAGAAACAACTACAATCGAATACAAGAACAACACACTCACTCGCAAGTCTGCTCAGGTATCAAACTATTATCATTGAAATAATGCCCTACATCAGTTTCTTATCAATCATGGGCGCTTATTTTTTTTAATTTGTTTATTCTTTATTTATTTTTGAGAGAGAGAGAGAGCGAGACAGAGTGTGAGTGGGGAGGAACAGAGAGAGAGGGAGACACAGAATCTGAAGCGGGATCCAAGCTCTGAGCTGTCAGCACAGAGGCGGGTGCGGGGCTCTAACTCCCCAACCGCAAGATCATGACCTGAGCTGAAGTCGGACACTTAACCCACTGAGCCACCCAGGCACCCCCGAAGCTTAATTTTTTAAAGCGTCATGCATTCCTTTGGCAAATGCATTTGTATACTCTAATGTGAAAGTAAATTACTCGTATTCCATACATTCTCAATTAGACCTAATCCACAAGTTGCTGTGAAGGCATGTGACATTTTGTTTCTGCTGTTTCTTTCAAATGAGTCCTTGGGCAACCCGGGGTTAGGACACTTGATTTACTCCTTTGTCACCCTTTCACCTAGTCTAGCTGGCAAATGTTACTTCCTTCTAGTGTTGCAGCAATTGGAGAGAATATTGTATGGGGTTCACTGCATTTATTAAAGGAGCCTCTTTCTAAGTACTCATAAAAGCAGACAGACTCCAAATATCTTTTAATAAATCAGAAAGTTTTAAAAGGCATTCTGTGTCATGCTTATGTTCATATAGATGTCCTCATATGTTTCTGTGTTTCTAGTTGAAATATATTTATTCATATAAGTATTACAGTCATGCACTTGAGAGGTTCAAGCATAATTAGATCAACTTTCCGGATTTGCTTGCCTTTGTACTTTATTCTCAATTTTATATTTTACTTTAAAAAGGAAATGGATGTAGGAAAAGAAGGAAAAAACATGTGCAATCAATCAGATTTCTAAATTTAGAAAACTACAAAATTATTAATTGAAGAGGTTTCTTTTACAGGGAACCTATACTTTGTCCAGTCAGTATCCATATGATTTTTTTTTCCTATGGAACATGAAGTGGAAAATTGCATTTATTAAACTTTTATTTTCTATACTTGACTGTGTTCTGTATGAAACTTCAGCCATATGGCACAGCATCTGTTGAAAAGGATTCTTGTCTTTGTTAGATTCTGGTTTTAGTTATAATTAATTTGTCCTTCAAGAGACCATTTTGCCTGGTACAGGTAAATATCACTTTCTATAGCCCGAAGTACAAAAAACAAACACTAGGAATATGTTGAAAAGTCAGGCCCTGTGACTCACACATACTGTTAGGATGTAGAAACCACAAGCGCTGCCGTTCCCGCCCTCCTTCCAACAATAGAAAAGCTAAATAGGCTTCCACGATTATAGATTTCTTTGTTTAAGCCATCAGAGAGTTGCAAGTGCTATCAATCTAACTAAACTACAATGCAAAGAGTGAGGAGCCTTTCTTAAACAGACATGACCCATGGCTGTTTGCATTGCTGTTGGACGGGTCATGTGCCATGGATGGTAGGAAGAGAACGACTTTATGCACTCAGCAGCTCCCTAAAAGCTGACTTGAGAGATGGGAACCCCCAGGAGCTCCAGTTCCATGGTCAACTAGAACCACACCACGATCTTTCCACTGACCTTCATCTAGGACATTGGGGCACTCTTCTGAAAAAAAAATTAAGAGTGAATAGTATTGCTGAGGGATCTCCTCTGTGGAGCCTTCTCCACATGTCAGGCAACATCCACCGATGCTGGGCATAGAGCAAGGTTGCTGAGGGAGATCTCTCTGAGCACTTTACCGACACAGAGTGGCTCTGCAAAGACGGAGGGAGGCCAGGAAAACAGAGCTTTCTCAAGGCACAGAAAGCTGTGGACGGAACGAGGGAGCGAACACCTCTCCAGTGATGTAAAAGGCTGACAGCCACATTTTGAAAAACAAAACAAAACAAAACATCTCGAATGGTCTGGAAAACTGATGGCTGGACCGTACACCTTTAGAGGATCTCCAGTCTTGCCGAGGCTTTGATTTCAGGCAGTGTTGTAAGGAATGCCCTGACTCTGCCTTCCAGATATTTGGAGCAGTTAATGAACTGAATCTAAAAATGCTACCACGAACTTGTAAACCAGCTTACTTAGAGAATAGCTTCCCTCAACTCCACACTAGTATATCGACAAAAGGAGCGATGTGACTTTTTCTGGTGTGAATATTTTCTAATTATTTTCTCACCAATATCTCCGGTTTCTTTTTTCCCCCAAAGTATTTGGTATTCACTAATTTAAAAAAAGTATAAGAGATGCAAAGTAAGACATATGCTGATGGCCAAGAGTAGAAATAGTCTATAGCAGTACAGCCAGAGATTACCAAGGTAGTAAAAAAGTCAGATATTGTTTTCAGTAAAAAATATAAATATATTAAAAGATCCAGTGTCAGAACAGATGAACATAAGGGAAAGGAAACAAAAATAATATAAAAACAGGCAGGGGGACAAAACAGAAGAGACTCATAAATATGGAGAACAAACTGAGGGTTACTGGAGGGGTTGTGGGAGGGGAGATGGGCTGAATGGAGAAGGCGCATGAAGGAATCTACTCCTGAAATCATTGTTGCACTATATGCTAAGTAACTTGGGTGTAAATTTAAAAAAAAATTAAATTAAAAAAAATCCAGTGTAAAAGACAATGTGTTTGAACACATGAGATTTTAAGCAAAAGACAATAAGTATTAAAAAAAAAAAACAGGAAAGAAATAAAACTATCTCTACTTGCAAGTGACATGATTACCCTTGAGTTCACCAAAGATTGTTTAGAGTTTGCAAAGAGCACAGACCGTATACAAATTGATTAAACTTCATCAAAATTAATATTATAGGAAAACCATCCGCTGGGACAAAATATTTGCAAATTTTGCATGCAGTATATGTAAAGGAAATACATAAAAAATAAAAGAATGGTTCAATTAAAAATGAGCAAAAGACTTGAATAAGCACCTCGAAAAAGAAGACATAAATGGTCAATAAATGAACACATAAAGAGATAATTACTCAGTATCTGCATCATCTGGAAGATGCATATTCAAATATAACTTTATTTTAATTTGAATATGCATTTTTAGATGAGGATTAAAGTTAACATGTTTGAAAATATAAATGTTGACAAGGACACAGACGTTGCTGATATGTTTGGAAAAAATATGTAACTTCATATAACCGTATTTGTTTCACCAAAAATTACACATGCATCTACCCAAGGTAGGTATTTATCCCAGAAAAATAAAAATTTACACCCTAAAAAAGTGTTGGACAAGAACGTTCATGGTAATCTAGTGCATATTAGCCTCAGACTGGAAAGAATCCAAATGTCCATCAACATGCAAATAACCAAATTGTCCTATATGTTACACAATGAAGTACCCATAAGCAGTTTAAAAAAAAATACTACTAATACAACAAAAAACATAGATGATTTCCTAAACATTGTATTAAGCAGAAAAAGCTACATATACATACACACATACACATGACTCCATTTTCATGATGTCTCCGAAAAAGCAAAACTTATACTGGGTGATAGACATCAAAACAGATGGTGGGGCCTGGGATACTGAAGGAGAAGGGACCCAAAGAGACCTTTCTGGGTGATGAAAATGTTCTATGTTTTGACTGAGGTGGTGGTTATACAGGAGGGTCAAATTATCAAAATTCATTGAACATTGTGGGCTACCTGGATGGCTCGGTCGGATGAGTGTCGGACTTTGGCTCATGTCATGATCTCACCATCCCTGGTCCTGAGTTCGAGCCCCTCGTCGGCCTCTTTGCTGACAACTCAGAGCCTGGAGCCTGTTTCAGCTTCTGTCTCCCTCTCTCTGTGCCCCGCCTCCACTCATAGTCTCCTCCCCACCCCCTCAAAATAAATAAACATCAAAAAATTTTTAAAAATCATTGAGCATTGATTTCATATATTCATTATACCTTAATACAGAAAATATAACATTTAAAAGACATTTTTACACGTGTAATTTAGGCACCACAAATTTACATATTGTCAATGAACACATATATCCGAGTTTTTAAAATTTATCACTGAAAAAGTCAAAAAATGATAAATAGTTGTGTTGTGCAGTATAGTGCTTTAATTTTTTTTAGAATGAATATAGTTCTTTTCAATGTTTTTTTTTTTTTTTCTGTAGATAACCATCACATTTTTCATATTTAAGCTGTGGGCAGTATCTTGTAGGAAATGAATCCAAGCAGTCCGCACTTAACGTATCAATCAGACAACAATTGAAAGACAAACTTACCCTTCAGTTTTTTCAGGCTTCCAAGCTACAGAGGAGAATTTAAGAAATGAAAGCTTTATACGAATGAAAAAAAGGTTTTATTCATGCATCCTAAATGTGAGGCCCTGGGTAGAGTTGTATGATCTCCTGAACGTCTTTTATTCTACCGGGCCCCACCAAACTAATCAGCTTGGGAGGGAGTAAAGCACTGAAAAAAATGAATTTACTGTATTAGTATAATAAATACGTCTACCATAATCAAAAGAAGACTCTTAGTATAGTTCAAAACGTGTCAGTCTGTGGTTCCTACGCTCACCAAATGCTTTCTGTATGCTGCGCGTCAGCCTCTCATCTTGTTTCAATCTCTTCTTTCAATCAACTGCTCACTACAAACATGCTAAACTTTTCACTCTTTTGTAAAATGCCAGGACTATCTCTTTGGACAGACCTATGTCATCGCATGCTGCATTATCCTACTTTTCCTCTTATAATTTCACGCACCAGATCCCACAAAAAAAGCTTGCGCGGCACTGTGGCCACACGTTTCCGCAATCCCAAGCAGGTGCACTTAGCTCACTGCTATCCCCGAAAGGACAGACCAGTTGCAATGTCTTGTGGAAGAAATAACGGCAGTATTTTTAAACAGCAGATAAGATCAGACACCACGAGCTTGCTCGTGCTTCAATCCCCGCAAAAGAACAGCCATTTCCCAATTTCATCTCTATTATTGACTGCTCTTAGCTATTTAAAAAAAATAATAATCATAATGTCTCCCTTTTAAAAAATACTGTGATTGCCTCATCCAAATTGGATAGCTCCAAACAATGTCGATAGAGACCTGGGAGCAGCTGGGAGAAAGTTCAAACACAGGTCAGCATGCCGCCTAACTGAGCTAAGATTTCTACATCTTTAGCCTAAATTAGAAGAGCATTAAAAATCAATGTACTGTGATGTGAAATGGCAGTTCTGAGTCTTGTACACAAACCACGTGCAGAAATGTGGACAGGGTGTTGCCTTACAGATATGATGTATTCTGAAAGCCCTGACAAAAGCTCACAGAAATAAAACATGAAGGGCTCAAGGCTCTCATCCCCTCCCTCAAAGCCTTAGATGAGTTAAGTGGGCAGTAAAATGCCTTCCCACTGAACTCCATATAGCCTATAAAATTTATATGGTTTGTAAAGAGGTACTTTATATGATAACTCCTCTGATAAGGCCCGGAGAGAGAGAGAGAATGAGACCCAGAACACAAGAGAGACGGACAGCATGAGGCAATGATTAGTGAATTGCACACGTCAAAGAACCAAAGAGAGGTATCGTCCCATGCTAGCGCTTTATTTTGTACGCCTTGTCATATCACCTTGTTTATATGTGACTTCTCAAACGCTAACATTTTTATATTCTCTGGCATTAAAGCTAACCATTAAGGAACAAAATCAGTTCCACTGACCTCAACCTCATATTAATTCCGCTGTGTGTCTGAATGATGTCTATAGGTCTACTATCATCGGACTCCATTTGCCAAACATCTCAGCCAAGAAAAAAGACTCTAAACAGAAATTATGATTTCCTGTGTTCTATGTCTGCATAGCAGAGAGGTCGAAAACTTAAACGAGTAACCTAAAAATGCATGTTCAAGGTGAAAGGAAAATAATATTTATCTACGCTACTAGTAACCTGTGGAATATTAAATTTACCCAAGACACTTCTGTTACCCAGAAGAAAAAAGATGAAGCAAAAATACTACACTGTACGGAGTGTCAAAGAGATCGTATTTTCCTGGGTCTAAAGCAGTAAAGTAATTTGTCACTACCGCGTTTTTATATCAGACGCTGATCAACTAGTGGGAAACAGTGGCTTACACCGCAGTCAACAGTAATTTACAGAGGGGCGCCTGGGTGGCTCAGTTGGTTAAGCATCCACTTTTCATGTCTGCTCAGTCATGATCTCATGGTTGTGAGTTCAAGCCCTGTGTGGGGCTCTGCGCTAAGAGCGCAGAGCCTGCATAGGATTCCCTGTCTCTCTCTCTCTCTCTCTCTCTCTCTCTCTCTCTCTCTCTCTCTCTTTCTCTCTCTCTCTCTCTGCCCTTCCCTCGCTCTCTCTCTCAAAATAAATAAGTAAACAAACTTTTTTTTTTTTAATTAGTTTATGGAAAAGAAAAGCGCAGATTTTCCCAACCTGGCTCCTTCTTGTGTTAATCCTGTATAGTATGCAAAGCCTTCTGGTTTAATGAAGACCCATCTGTGCAGGCTTGTACTGATTTTAGGTGTATCCGAGTTTTATGTCACTCTATGTTGTAGACATACCTTTAAAGATCCAGGTTCTGTAAGGAGAAAAATGCAAAATGTCAAGTTCAAACATGGGCTGTTGGTCACTAGTCTCTTTTATTATATCTTTTTCACTTTTTTTAAAACCTGCCAAATGATTATTTGGTTTTAATGGTAATTCGTTATTATAGACCGCATATATTTAATAAAGATATATTTCTAAGATTCTGTGAAGAAATAATTTCAATTCAGACGTTTCAGGCAATTTTGAGGAAAGTAAGTTCACCTTTGCCATTTTCAACCTCATTTGAATTATAATTAAAAAATGTGGGCACACTTAGGACACCTGGGTGGCTCAGTTAGGTAAGCGTCTGACTCTTGGTTTTGGCTCAAGTCATGATCTCATGGTTCCTGGGAATGAGTCCCACATCGGCTTTATGCTAAGCATGGTTCCTGCTTGGGATTCTCTCCCTCTCTCTCTCTCTCTCTTTCCCTTCCCTGCTCATGCTCACTGTCTCTCTCTTTCTCAAAATAAATAAAATAGTAAAAAAATAATAATAAAAATTTGGTTACACTATGGAGGGAGGGGTACACATGGACCTCATTTTCTTATGTCAATCAATACAATATGTGTATGTCCATTACATGTTTATCTGTAGTTTTACTACTACTAAAATATTTATGATAGTAAAAAATCAGCATGTAAATTGTATGGAAACGCCTACATTAGGAATCTTGTGTCTAATATTTTACAGAATGATAGTGTGTAAGGTGTCCTTCTCTGAAGAAAAATGCACCTGTATTTGAAATTCACATAAAATGTACTATCAACGAAGTGTAACATTTCTTTTTTTTAAATTGATTTTAATGTTTATTTTTGAGAGACAGAGACACAGAGTGTGAATGGAAGAGGGGTAGAGAGAGAGGGAGACATGGAATCCAAAGCGGTCTCCAGGCCCTGAGCTGTCAGCACAGAGCCCGAAGCAGGGCTTGAACTCACAAACTGTGAGATCATGACCTGAGCTGAGGTCAGACGCTTAACTGACTTGGGCCACCCAGGCACCCCCAAAGTGTAACATTTCTAATTAAACTTACCTTTGAGGTAATGTTGAATTTTTATTCTATGTAGACACTCTCAACAACTGAACGATTTTGAATAAAAATGTAGAACATTGAATAGGGAGCACTGACTTAATATGATTTACAGAACAGGTTTCCCTCACTATCTGACAGTAGAGCATCGCTTATGAAATCTTTTGAAAGCAGAAATGGCATTAATTGAAAAAGCAATTACCATCCGTTTGTATGGAAAAAGTTTTGAGCATCCCCAAACCCCAAAATTCCTCTCCTAGGCTTTTCTGATATCTTAGCATGCATCTTGCTAATGGATGCACATCTAGACAAAGCCCGATATTCACCAATTCAAAGCCCTGGCAGCTTGATGCTAGAGTGCCGAGTGTGTTTCCCAAGGAAGGAGTTTGGTGGCACCGGTCTTGCTGCTCAGAGTGTGCACTGCAAAAGCAACACTGACTGCATTTTTCTTCTTTGCCTTTTCTCATAAAAGTGAAAATCCTCTTTGGATTGTGTGTGTGTGTGCGTGTGTGTGTGTGTGTGTGTGTGTATGTGTGTGTGTGTGCTGTGAAAACTTCTAATGAGGCCACACTCTGGACTGCTTTGGGGAACTAAAGTGCCCAACAGGTGAATGTGCACTTCTCCAGAACATGCCATGTGGAAGGTTCTGAGGCAGTCCTTGCCAAGGCCAGATAGACTGGAGACACAACATCTCCCACTGGCGGGGACTCAGGACACCAAGTGTGGTGAGTCCAGGCCACCTACTGTGCTTCTACAAAGGTGGATGGAGTGCCCTAAGATTCATTTTAAGACAGAAACATTTTCTCCGAGGGCTAGGCAGCAGAGGGCAGGGTAGTCAGGTCAGAAACTGGTGACTTCCATGAAAGAGCCCCACATGAAGTGGGTCTCTGCAAAAATGCTTCCTCCTGGCTGTGCGAGAACAGGTCCACACAGCGGATGAAGAAACATCTTCCCTTCCTTCTTCATGGTCTTTTGACTTCTAAGGTAAAATACGATCACCCCACATAGTTTTGGGGCCTGACTTTGCAGGAAGAAAGAACGAAGAAAAAAAGGAAGGGGGTCCCCCCAGCTCCAGAGCCTGCGGCCAGGATGCAGCCCCCTTTGAAAGACCTGCGTCTAGTATAACTGGGTGGTCCACGGAATAGTAACTTGGACACAGAAGCATTGGTGGGGGGTAGGGGGGAGCGGAGTATCGGACACAGCAGAGAAACTACTGGGCGGACGACTCAGGAGACAGTATGAGACAATTTCGCGTCCATTGTCCCGCATGCAAGGGGTGGGCGGGGGGGGGGGGGGGGAACGTGTTCCTTAAACGAAGGGAGACGTCAATTTTTGGAGTATTTGTGTGAAGCATGGAACCTGTAATGGCACTGATGCTGCCTCATTGCAAATATTTCTCACCGGCTTCAAAACACTTTTTTTTTTTTTTTTTTCTTTTTTTCCCCTCGTGACAGTTATTTGGAGGCTAATGGTTTAAACTGATACTTCCGCCCCGGCTCCAGTTTCAGATTTGAAATTTAAATTTCGTGCAATGAAAAATGCTTTCATCGGGCCTTTTATTAACACTAATTCTGAAACTTCCTCGGAGATGAATGGATTGGCTTCACCTCCAGCTGGCGCACGGGGGGCCCTCCGTGGGCTGGGGGAGGGGGGCGTGGGCCCACGGCGGCCAAAGGCCCCACACCTGCTGGAGCCCGGATCTTCAGAAGGTGGGCTGGGAGATGGCTTTTTAAGTTGCCGGCTTCCCAGTGGAAACAAAGAAAATAATTTGCTCTATTAGATTATGGCCTGTCTTGGAAATCATCCAGCTTGGGAAATGCTTTAATTCTTGCTGGCGTTCTGAAGAGACCATCAGCGCAAGAGGGTATTGTATGCATGAGCAATTCAGGAATTAAAAGAATGATTGCAAATAACACCCTGCTTTTGAACGGCCAAGCATGTGAAATACTCCAAAAGGCTAGGTCTCAGAAGGATCGCCGGACCTCTCAAACGAAAACGTTGCTAACCGATCCTATCAGCCAAGAATTAGGAAGCTCCCCCGAGGTACCAGCGTTGTTTTAGGGAGGGACCGAATCGTATATTGATCTGGGAAAGGAAACTTTATGCCTCATTTGCACTGTCCTTTTGTTCTTATTGATTTTTATCATAATTTAGAAACAGAGCAAAACACTCCCCAGCACAAAAGCCGAATAAACCTCGCTCTCTTATGACACCAGAGAGCCTCTAAGTAGCGGAGGGTTTTGATTTAGATTCAGGCATTAAAATTAAATCACACGTCCTAAGGAAAAATGATCTGTAATAATGAAAGCCACACACATGGGATATGAAAGTGCTATTGAATAATGAGGCAAACTACAGCGGCAGCGTGTGGGGCCGGCGTGATTTAATGAAGAGCGCTTCTGAAAACAAATTTCTTCGTCGAGGTCGTGTATCGATTGCCTGGCATATTAGCAAACAAATTCCTGGAAGAGACGAAGATCATAAATTAGAAAGGAATTTTGTCTCCTCGATTCGAGGAGCTTCATTCCACGGATGCGTGGGGGAGGCTGTCAGGATGATGCCTGGAGGTCCCAGGGCCGTCGCAGACTCAGCAGCAGTCCCAGGTGATGACGGCTGCCATTCCCTAACTGCTCCCCAGTGACACCGGCCACCAGGCAGTAAGAAACTGTGTGGTTCTCATACTGGCACTTCTCTCATTACCGCGGCTCCTTGGTTCACTTCTTTTTACCACCACCCAAGGCAGTGACCGAGGTCAACGTTTTTCTACATTAATTCCGAGCCACTTTGAAAGCTCCGAGTTTGGGCCTCTTTTTTCTTTTCTTTTCTTTTCTCTTCTCTTCTTTTAAATCAACATCTTTATCTTGTTTGGTCCATTTCAAGATTTTCTGATTAAACTGTTGAGCAGCGATAGTTTAACCAGGTTACAGAGTTTTATAACATTGTTTTTGAAAAGATACTTATTTTTTTTCTTTTGCTGGGTGATAAAGATCATTATAGTAAATACCTTTTTAGTAGCAGATTAAACAGAAGAGAATTGGAATGCAGTGAATTCTTGAAAAGGGCCTTATCCACCCATCGCATTTTTGTGTGTGATTTCCATCCACTAACGTTTTGGGAAAACACTGAGTTAGTTTCAATTGCTTTGATTTCAATCACAAAAGAATGCATTTTCCAGTGAGTCCTCCCTAGACCAGAGGCATTCTTACCAGGTAGGGGGAAGAAACGGGTCAGTCCACTTATTATCAAATCCCTGCCTGATCTAGGCTCTGTGTCTCTGCATTGATTTTATTTCAACATTTGACTTCTCAGGAATTTAAAGCATGCGGCACTTAAAATAAAGTTTGACAATATGTAAAAGGGAATTATTTTTATTCATATTTATAGGAAATACAAAAGAAAAAAAGAGACAGGAGTAAGTAGAAGTTTTTATGGTTGTAAAACGGTGAACAAAATCCCCACCTTGTCGGTCTGTGATGGAAATAAATTGTAAACGTGAGCAAAAGCGCTTTGCAGCTATGATGCACTCTGTATGGAAGAGGGAAGTGGAATAAGGCTATGGAAATTGGAGGGCGCTGACGTTCAGTCGTCAGTGAACTCGTCGCCAGAACTTCCGCAGATCCGTTGGCTCTTGAGATTTTGAATAAGCAGCTGGAAGGATCTTCTAAGATAGCATCTAAATAAAGGCTGCTTCCCCAGAGTGTAGAATGAAAGACAAATGTTAAAATGTCATAAAATATTAGTGGTTCACACCTGCTATTCTTAGATGATAGTAATGGACTAGTTTAAAATATGCCTGTTGGTGTTAACACAGAACAAAACACAGAATTATTATTCTGTATTTCCTTCCTGTTCAGTATTATTATTATTATTATTATTATTATTATTATTGTTATTATTATTTCCTTCCTGTCAGTATTATTTCCTTCCTGTTTGCGGCTGGAAATATCTGTCTTTTCTTTTTACGTTACGGTTGTGGAGGCTTTTACATGGAAACAACCAAGTGAAAAGAATGTAAATGTCAGGTTAAATGAGGTGTTTCCATATTATTTTAGGACATATTTTCTGGAAAATTTAAGGCACGTAATTATAAGGAAGAAAAAATAGATGAGAAATATTTTTGAAAAGCCCGGAGGCCATAGATAGACTTATCCCAGGCATATTCACACGTTACCTATAAAAATGTCATAGTTTTAAAGTTCAGATACTTTTATTCTGTTATCGTAATCAAATACAATAAAATTCTATAGTTTTAAACAAAATTCTAGAATTTTAAATTCATCCCTCAAACAATGGCTGTAAGAGAAATCCAGTGTTAATAAAGAAATAACGGATATACATATGTGTGTTTACATATAAATCGAGCTCTTTATTTAGGATACAGAAAGGTCAAGAGGGCATTTTGACACTCAGTCTGTGGTCTCCAGTCCCCACTCCGTTATTCTACAGGCACAATTTAAAGATTACTGAAATAGTCCCCCAAAAGTAATGTGAGGCTTCTCATTTTTGGCTTTAAGGCGTGAAATAAAACTTAGGTCAACATGGCAACTTTTATCTTTAAAAGCACTTGTCAAAAATTAACCGTTTCTCCTACATTTATTAGAAGTAATACAATCCACTTAATAGAAGTAGTACGTTTCATAGTATTCTCTTTAAGTTATTCTAGATAAAGTTAAGATGGTATAAATTAGGGAAAAAATAAAGGACGCCTGATTGAATTATCCAGCCCGAATCATCCCTCATTATATTAAAAAAAATGTCAAGGGGCGCCTGGGTGGCGCAGTCGGTTAAGCGTCCGACTTCAGCCGGGTCACGATCTCGCGGTCCGTGAGTTCGAGCCCCGCGTCAGGCTCTGGGCTGATGGCTCGGAGCCTGGAGCCTGTTTCCGATTCTGTGTCTCCCTCTCTCTCTGCCCCTCCCCCGTTCATGCTTTGTCTCTCTCTGTCCCAAAAATAAATAAAAAACGTTGAAAAAAAATTAAAAAAAAAATGTCAAGATACTTTTATTTGCAACATATCTGAAGACGAATGTATCCAGTAAATGGCCCCAGTACTACCCAGTCCCTTTCTATATTGCTTAACTCTTTTATTATCAACAAAACATGTCGGTGAGTTCACAAAGACTTCCCGTTAAAAAATTACCCTTGCAAAATACATAATCCACGAAGCTACTGTCAACAGTGCTATGATTCTCTAAAACATGAAGCCCAATAAAAATACTCTGGGTGCAGATAAAGTCGGTGGATATGCTATAATGTGAAGATAACACATTGAAGCGACATTTATTAGTCATAGTAAAATACCCATTACAATGAGATTGCGTGTGTGTTAAGCTGAAGCATTCAAGATGGCCTAAGACAAAGCACAGTATTCCGGTTAGCCCCGGTTTGAGTTGTAACCTGAGATCTGACTTACGTGTGGCTCTTCTTGTTCTTTTCTGTGACGGGTCTACGTGCAGAGCTTCATGCTGGCCTGTCCTCGGCCCCTTCCCATGACCGGTAATGGTTCCTTAGGATCAATGCTGGCGATGAATCACTAACAACAAAAATGACCCTATTTTACTTGATCCATTCAGTTTGGAGAAAACAAAGTAAAAGCCAGCAACAGAAGAAATGTCGCTTCCGTTTGCAGTTCTTTGAGTTCTAGACAAAACGAGAGGTTCGTTTTCCAAACATGACAGCAGTGGTCATCAAAGGAGGGCAGGTAGGGACCATTTACTGAAAGACCGGAAGTGACAAGACTCCGAGGGCCCAGGAAGATGTGCTGGTAACGTTCACCTCATCTATGACGGCGGGGCCTGCATTTAAGAAATCAGGTCCCTATATTGTTGTCATCTGATGCTTTGGAGAGGAGCTAAGGGGTAACAGCCTTTTGTTTTTGTTTTGCTTTGTTTCTCCTTCCGTTTTGTCAAGAGTCTAGGAAACGACATGAAATCATCCCCATTATACCTCCCCGCACTATTTTGACCGCTCGGCTGTGCTTCAAGTTTATCTATCTATACTCATCACCATGATATCAGAAATAGAGTCTAAAATTCATATTTAGTTTGCAAATGTACAGATAGAGCCTCTGGGTTAAAATAATATGTAGATAACAATATACAGAATAGTCTACGTGTAACAACCTAATATTATCTATCGGGTATTTTCTGGATGTTGCACATATTTTTTGCCTCTGTTCATGGTGATTGACTATCTGGGTTTGCCCTGGCTGAAAGACTTCCCAAGATCTGCAACTTTGATTGCTAAATCCAGAACTCCCAGGCAAATCGGGATGGGTTGGTTTCCCTAATTTTTTCCCCTGCATATTTTCTGTTAAATGGAGGTGGCCAGCAATGCAATGACCTCCGGAACTGGAAATCTTACCAACTTTGTCACTGTAGGCACAATAAAGGTGGGAGTATTTTCAAAAGAGAGACTTAAGTGGATTTAGCTATGAAGTGTGAGACATGATCTATAGTGAATTTGCAACAGCAAATTTGAGTCTCCTTCTACAAAGGGTACCCAAGGGAAAAATTGGTATTTCTCTATATCGATCCATTCATAATTAGCATTTTCACAATGGCAAAAATTCTTTCCACATTAAAATATAAATTGAGCATACGTTGAGACGTGACCCAATATTCTTTAGGGAATACTTCCTGATATAGTTCAGATCTTTAAAATAAAAACTCTGTATGTGTTAGGCAATAAGCTACTCACCAAAGTTTATTAACCAAACTCAATATTTACATATTAAATCATCCAATTACTGATATTTATCTGTGTGATGACTAATGATGAAGAAAAAGTCCACTTAAGACAATGCTCCGAAGGTAGTCGTGAGTCAGCCATGAACACCATTACCCGCCTCCTTATTTCAGTTATGAAACCCAGTTAGGGAAGGGCCACAGCAGAGCTCTCTGCAAAATAATTCTTGACGTGGTTGGCTGGAAAAATAAAAATTTGAACTGCTTTCAAAATAAAAAAAGTTACTTAAAATAATTTTTATACAGGTCACTCCAATGCCGTCATTTCATTTCCTTGATGAAACAAATTATACTGTGATCTAGGCTGCCTTGATAATATCGCACACACACAAGGACATTCTGGAAAACCATATTTTCCTCTTTGTTTCCTCTGTCCTTCCTCTCCAGTCTATCTACGAGCGCTCCGAAGCAGCTAGACTTGGCAGCTAGAGTCCGTGAAACGGCTGGCCCTCCAGTCCCGGCAAAGGTCATCGTCACTCATTTTAACAGCGTCCTAACTATCCCACCTCTTTCTGTTCTTATCTCCTCCCCGACAGGCTCCATTCTCCATACAGATGCTAGAAGCCTCTTGGAAGTAAAAAATTAAGTTTATTATTCCTTTGTCTAAGCCCTTGAATGGTCTTCCCAGGCCTTGGGAGAAAGTGAGCTTTCACCCTAAGCAAGCTGGTAGGCCCCGTGCTTCCTCTGCTTGTCTGAGGCCACCTCCCAGGCTCCCCGCTTAGCACCATCAGTCTTCAAAGCTCCACCTCCCTTCCCTTCCTGCCATGTCCAGATCTGTTCCCTCTCTGTGGCCTTGGTCTTTGCTCCTCCTCAGCTTCCACATTGTCCATCCAACCCAATCTCCGGTGCCGCCTGCATGAAAACATTCTCTGATGATTCCATCAGACTAGCCCTGCCCCGCTATGCTCTGTCACATTTCGTTCTGTTTTACTCACCACCATCTCAGAATCTGAATTGAGCTCTCACTTTTATTTACTTGTTTTTTTCACTTTCCATTAAAGAACTTTGATAACAGAGGACTCCTTGCCATTTTATTGTTCTAGCTCCCAGACTTTAATAGAAATGCATAATAGATGCCCAATAAGCATTTGTTGAGTTAAAACATTATTGATTATAACGATTCTACTTTTCAAGTCTAAAATGCCTGTTTTTTAAAAAAATTTGGAGTTCAATGTTTAACTTTAAAAAAAAAATAAGATTGATATATTTTTATTCTGTAATCTTCCTCTTTCAATTAACATTTTAATCTAGGATGGGAATTTAAATGTATTTCTTGTCACCTTGATCATACTATATGGTTTTTAAAATGCCTGAAAAATAAATATTAAATGAATAAAATGAACCTGCAAGACAATTTTTACTGCAGTTTGCCATTAGCTGAGATCTGAAAGTTATAACAATTGTCCTATTTATAGGATCTGTATTTCTTTATATTATCAAATATTACTCGCAGAATCTCATATATAAAATGAAAGATAGCAATTGAAATGAAGCCATTACTAGAAATTTGGATGTATAAAAAAGTATGCTTATATTTTTTAAATGTGGGTCAAATCTATGGAAAATATCTATTTCCTCAGGTAAAAATGGGGCACCTGGGTGGCTTGGTTGGTTAAGCATCAGACTTCAGCTCAGGTCATGATCTTATGGTCCATGAGTTCAAGCCTCACATCAGGCTCTGAGCTGTCAGCTCTGAGCCCTGAGCCTGCTTCGGTTTCTGTGTCTCACTCTCTCTCTGCCCCTCCCCCCACTTGCTCTCTCTCTCTCTCTTTCTCTCTCTCTCTTGCACTCTGTCTCTCAAACATAAATAAATATTAAAAAGTGTTTCTTTAAATGTTCACTTATTTTAATTATTCAAAAGTAAAAGGATTTGTTTTGTTGTTCTTCACATATCTGATATTGTCAGAAGAAAAATAAAATTGATTGCAAGTTGAAATAGGACTCTGATGTTAAAGAAGAAATATGAAGATGAAAATTATTTTGACAAGGTAGGATTAAGAATTACATTGTCAGGGGCCGCCTGGGTGGCTCAGTTCGTTAAGCTTCTGACCTCCACTCAGGTCACCATCTCGTGGTTCATGGGTTCGAGCCCCGCATTGGGCTCTGTGGTGATGGCTCAGAGCCTGGAGCCTGCTTCAGGTTCTGTGTCTCCCTTTCTCTGTCCCTTCCCCACTTACCCTCTGTCTCTCTGTCTCTGTCTGTCTCAAAACTAAGTAAAAATTTTAAAAAAAGAGAAATACATTGTTAGGATATAGGTTCTAATGAATCATATCCCAAATTAAAAAACAAAAATAAGCAAACAAACAAAAAAACAGCTATAGGAAGAGAAATAGGAATAATGTTGCCGTTTCTTTTCAATTTCGGTTCAATTAGAAACATTCCAAGGAAAGAATAGTTGTGAAGAGAAGAGGTATATGTGGAATGTCTGTGATAGGACTTTGGAGATTCCTAGTATGCCCACCACATCTCCATGCCAGCTTTTCTGGTTAAAGATAAGATGTGGATTCAGAGGAATTAAGAGACATAACCAAGGTTAAACGGCTGGTAAAAGAAAGACAGTGATTTGAACTCAGATCTGTCTGTTCCTAAAGGTTCTCGCCCCAAGGGGAGCTCCTGTGTAGTGAGGGACACGCCTCTCTTCATACAGAGGAAGTAAGGGATTCCCTCACGCCCAAGCCCCGGAGGCCATGGCAGCAATGGGAACCAAGTGATCAGAACTGAACTGAGCTCTAGTGTTTTCTGCGGAAAGGGAGGATTATAAAATTATGGTTGCGGTGGAAAACAAGAACACGTGAAAGCATTGCTTGGCCTACTTCCCCCCCGCCCTCCGACTTTAGTTAGATTTTACCTGGGCATCTACAGTAATTCCTTCTCTCCTCCTCCTCCATTTCCTCCTGCGCCTTCTCTCTTAATTTTCCCTCCCTCTCTCTTTCCTATAATTTGGAACTTAAAAAAATTTCCACAGATTTTGATACTTGCTGTAGAAAATGCAATCCAATTTAAAAAGAAGAAAGAAGAAAATCATCGCTTACTCTCAAATCCCAGAAACTAAATTTTCACCTCCAGTGTTTGTCTCTTTATATGTGTGCATGTGCAAACACACACACACACACACACACCCAAGTATGCAAATACACATAAACAGATACAAACATGCACATAAAAACATACACACACAAACATACATGTACATGTAAACATACACCCACAAACACACAGACCTACACTCATAGATACAAACATGCACACACGTACAAATACACACACAAACATACATATACATGCAAACATACACATACAAATGCACAGACCTACACTCACAGATACAAACATACATACACACACATAGAAACACACGCACACAAACATATACACGTGCCCACCAACAAACACACACAGACATACACACACACATAAAACGTACATGCATACTATATGTAATATGTATGTTTTTGTATATAATTTATTTAGAATACTATTATGCATGCTATTTCCAAACATATTGTATTGCAGTTGGCAGGAGGTAGTGTAGTGTATATAAATACATGTTGTATTTCTAAGCAGTGGTAGCAAGCCCCTTGCAGGGCTTTGTTGTACAATCCAGCACTACTTAATTATGGAATTTTAGGTGGTTTCTAATTATTCTGATACTTGAAATGCAATAAAATCTATAACCCTGCATTAGCATCTTTATGCTCCCTGTTCAATTATCTCTTTGCAATAATAAAAGTAAGATTTCTGGGTTAAAATGTATGCTCATTTACATTTGATGAACCTTGCCAGGCTGCTCTCTCCGAAGCCTGTATAAAAAGGAACTTCTGTATTCCACATCATGGCGGAGTTGTGTTTTATGTTTATCTATCCACGTATAGGCACAAACACAGTATATATGCTAAAACAGGTAACAAAGGCCATGATATTATCGTCACTTACGTTTCTTTCATTATTATTCTGGTTTTCTAAAAATAATGGAAGCATTCCTTCTTTCTCTACATTTTGCAATGTATTATTTATAGAGGAAATGTGATTAGTGAAGGTTTGAAATAAGTCAGTTTTTATTCTATCTAAACCAGCTCTGTGTGAAGTAATTCTCAGAGAACTTTTTTTATTTCTCTCAAAGCGACGAGTGTATTCATTTACCAATTGCTTCCTGAGTCACATATGTGGTCATATCTCCCTTTGCATCTTACTTTTTTTTGTTCATTCATCTCTGCATTCATTAAACAGATTTGGTTTTGACCGTTGACCAAGCAAAAAGAGACGGAAAACAAAAAATAAATAAAATACACAATGTTTGAGTTTGAGTATATTAAAAGGTGAAACATACTAAAAGGGACAGGATGGGTAGTGCAGATTGAAGGGCGTGGGGAGGATTGGTGATGGAACTGGGGGAGCCATTGTCAGCACCAAATTGGATTTCAAGGTGGTCTCATCGGGAAGGTAAGATTGGAGAAAAGAAAACGCTTGACGGAGGTGAGGAACTTGAGAAAACAGCTGGTGGAAAACTTTCCTCACAGAGGGTATGGTGAGAGCGAAACCCTTTTGTGAAGAGTGTGCCTTATATGTTCTAGAACGAGGAAGGATCCGACATCATTGAGCACAACTGTTCAAATTATTCTCACACAATTATTTGTAGTCATCTAGATCCTCTGTAACTCTCTGTTCTAGTCCTGATTCTCCACTTTCTGGGTCTTCCTAACCTTTCATAAGATAGTCTACCTCTCGATGCCTCAATTTTCTCAATTAGGAAAAGGAAGGTATTTAAAAATGCTGAACTCAGTGTGTGGGTGAGAGCGGTGGATGAATAAAGTCTACAAAAAATTGTGAGACCATGCCCACCACCTTGTAAGACATGGGGTGGTTATCCTCATCACCATCATCCTCACTGTCACCATTTCTCATCAAAAAGGGATTCGTTTTGTAAATATCAAGCAGTTGGGAGTTTTGTTGTTGGGATTTTGTTGTTTTGGCCAGTTGTTCACCTCAACATTTAGTCGAGGTTGGCCAATGTCAAAGATGTGAATTTTTCTTTTCAGCCCTTCGGGTATCTAAGGTGATAAAGGTACCTACAGCCTGGGAAACGCATAAATGTGTCTTCTGTAGTAGATGTTATTAAAAATCTTGCCCTGGGGCCATACTATCAGGTTGGGAATGTCCTGACTAATAAGGAATGTACCACGGGTGATGCTCGCATGAAATCCTAGTGTTTCTTCCGCTTTATAGTTTACTTTAATAAGAAGATTTTTTGTTTGTTTGTTTGTACTTTGACTTGCCTGTGTTTATCCTCAAATATCCTCTGTCCATAGACACCCAGCAAATGACTACACTCAGTATACCATTTTCCTTTCTGCTTGTAACTCAAGTCCATAATACCGCCTTGAGTGGTGAGTGGAATTTCAGCTGGAACCATTTCTCACTTGGATTTCTCAGTGATTTTTTCTCTGTGGTGGAAGAAATAGTATAAGAGTGGGAAGGTGAATATATTACAGTTATGCGACCCTCTGGCATTCTTGGTCTTTCTCCCCAGATTTGTGGCTATCAATGAAGAATTTTTAGTTATATTTTCTTCTTTGCTCCTGTTAATTTCCTCCATATTCTTTGTGGTCTATAATGTTGTCCTCTCCTAAAAGGGGATCGATGTGTAGGTTTCTGTTTCTAGAATCTTTGTTTTATTCCATATTATTGCTGATGTTCTGTCTTCGGTTTTGTGGTATGAGCTCAGGGTCCCCCTCCCAAATCCATTGTTTATTACGTATTCTGCATAATGACTCTCTTGTTCATTTTGGCCAAAGGATTAGAATACTAAAAGTTAAAAGGCAAAAAGTTCAGCATTAGGAAACCCTGAGTCATTCACCCATATAAGTAGAAAAAAAAATTCCACTAAACTTAACTTCTAGTTACTTAAAATTAATGTTATATATATTATATTCCATATGTCTTAAAAACATAAGTTTGTGGCTTATAAGCTGAGTCTTCTCATGTTGCCTATAGTAATTCATTTAAATTTTATTTTTCTGTGTTAAATATAGGGTTATAAATCATAAGAATATGTTTCAATGTTGTTCCCAAATTATTGGTTAATTTTCTGAGATTCTTGTGGGGCCAGCCATTCATTCTACGTTCTGTTAATTACTATTTGTATAGCTTTTGGTCCTTCTAGATGATAAGAGTTTTACAGGCACATAGCTGCAATTGTGATCCAAATTTCGCTTTGCATTTAGCACATGGCTACACAATGACAAGCAGATGTTTTAGGAAAGAATATACATGTGTACTGTTTCTTTAATGAGAAACTTGATATTCTCCTATGAAGTGTTCCATTCACATTAGTCTTTTGGTATGTTGATCTTTATGGGGAGGGCGCAGGCAATGGGAAGGTTTTCAGTCAATAACTGCACAGCGGTAGCTTTGCTGGCCTATCAAATGGGCCAGGTTGACCAGCTGTCATCCAGCAGAGAGAGAGCCTTCTGGCACACTCGGGAGCCATGGGGCCAGTTCTGGTCTGTTTTTTTTACTGATTGGCCTAGTGAGAAGTCCTTTAATTTATTTGATCCTTAAGTTTCTCAGCTCTTAAAATAAATAAATAAATAAATAAAAGTTGTCCCCAGGCCTTTTCTATAAAACACGCCCATCCTCTTACTTTAAAATACAGTGGATCTCCATTTATTAGTAATTGCATCTGAATTAACCAAAATGTCTATTCCGGGATCTTCAACTGCGTGTCTGGTTTGGCGTACGAGCAACCAAAATAGCAACAAGATAGCGACCGAGTCGGTCCCATCTGAGATTTACTCAAGGCCTACTTGCCGCAAAATCGCCACACTTCTCTAATGACAAACTGCCCACAACTAGGTCCACCTCCCAGAGGCCTCTACTGACCTACCGACTTTAACCTTCGTTGAGAGGCTGCCATGGTTCCAGGCATCAGGCAGATTACATGGCCCATGGTAGGTACTTCGTGAATGTTGACGTGATGAGAAAGTGAATCAGTAGGGAAATGTGAGATGACAGTAAATCTGAAGCATTAGACTCCAGCAATGTAGGTTATCGGTCTCGCTAACACAAAATTCCTTTCCGAACAGAAATAGAGGTCATCGTCTGATGAGTATTGGAAAATGAAACGCAAAAACAGAAACTGTGTTTAGTGTTCACTCTCAACTTTTTCGCAGATTTACCGTCTGTGACATAAATCACAAGACACGCCATTTGGGTTTTTTGCTTTATTATATAATTAACAGTAAGATGAAAGTAAATTCCACAAAAATCACTGACTGCTGTTTTAGGCTCGATCTATTATTATGTCACTTATTTCCTTCAACCCATTTTGTGTGCCGCTTTTGACGCCTAAAATACTTCTTCTAAAATGGGAACTGAGATGGCTTTTTCAGCTGTCATGATTTAAAGACAGTCTTTTATGGTTCCTTTTACAGTTTCATCTTTCTCAATATCTGTATCTACTTCCAAAGCCTGTATCAGTAACTAAAATACTTTTTCACAACTTAGGAAAAATAAATCTGATACTATCCTGAACATTTGGTAAAATATAGTTTATTAGGTATTGTTCAAAATACTTTGGTTTTTAAGTTAACATACCTTATTTTTATATTTTTAATTAAAAATTTTTTTTTGTAATTTTTCTTTATTTTTGAGACAGAGAGAGACAGAGCATGACTGGGGGACGGGCAGAGAGAGAGGGAGACACAGAATCCAAAGCAGGCTCCAGGCTCTGAGCTGTCAGCACAGAGCCAGACGTGAGGCTCGAACTCATCAACGTCAAGACCATGACCTGAGCCGAAGTCGGACGCTCAACCGACTGAGCCACTCAGGAGCCACATCATACCTTATTTTTATTTTTATTTATTTATTTATTTATTTATTTATTTTTTTTTTTAATTTTTTTTTTTTAACGTTTATTTATTTTTGAGACAGAGAGAGACAGAGCATGAACGGGGGAGGGTCAGAGAGAGGGAGACACAGAATCTGAAACGGGCTCCAGGCTCTGAGCTGTTAGCACACAGCCCGACGCGGGACTCGAACTCACGGACCGCGAGATCGTGACCTGAGCCGAAGTCGGCAGCTTAACCGACTGAGCCACCCAGGCGCCCCCATACCTTATTTTTAAAAGAGACCGCGTATGATCAGTCAGCCCATAAATAATTAAGGACTACCCTTTGGAGAGATGTACTCATATCTTCTGATCATGGTTGAGACTAAATTTTTGGTTTGGGATCAGTTTATCAGTTGGCAATCACTCCTGGCTTCTAGTAGCACAGACCTGCCTTCATTGCCTTAGACATATGTGTTTATTCTCACAAGTAAGACTTCCAGAAATGGCAGTGCATAGCTAGAATGGGTACTCCATCAGGTAATTAGGGAAACTTACTCCTTCTATCAATTCTGCCATTTTACTACTATCTTCTATATTCAAGGAGTTGATACGTAACCCAGAACCCAATATGGCTGCAGTAGCCCCAAACCGTCACGTTTAGGTTCTGGGCCTGAAGTATTATGCAAGTGGACAGAAAACCTTTCAGGACTGATGAGAACAATTTTTATAATTCCTATTTCATATAACAAACCTCTATGCACATCTTCTAGCCTGATGCATGTCAGGCTTTGCACACCTTTGCACAAGGCAGGCCATACCCATAGGAATTAGAGCTCTAGCTTCAAAAGTTGAAGACGTCTATGTTATTTTTATTCTGCAAATTTCTCATGACCTCCTTGGTGGAAATTTCTCATGACCTCCTTGGTGGAAATGCCTTCAAATTCATTATGAATTCAGCTTTGTTTTTGACACATGGGCATTTCCTCCCCCCACCCCTTTTTTTTTGACGGACACATGGCTATGCATTGAAGTTGCATTGATCTGTTATATTTTCCCCAAATATCTGTTATGTACTTCTACGTTTGCACAGAAACTTTGTCTGCTTAATATGATGAAGTCCCCAATATTGATTGTTGGGTTCTATGGACCGACGTTACCACAATGAATTACAATTACGCTCCAAGAGACTCTTCTAACTCCCCTCATTTTTGACCTTGGGGACCTTTTCCAGGGGAGAGCTTACTCAACGAATGTAAGATGGTGTGGCAAAGAAGGATATTCTTCCCTCCACTTCCCCCCTTACTATCTGTACTAAAGCACTTACTGCACCAAGTGAAGGTCGTGGAGATGAACAGGTGGCCACCAGGGCAGCGGGTGATGTACGTGAACCGGGGCCCAGGTCTGCTCACTCACACTGCCGGGCGGATGTGACCTTCACAGAGCTCACAGACATAGCCTCGCTTCTCCACAGCAATGGCCCCAAGAGGGCAGTTTTATAAAATCTCTCAACTATCTTTTATACACTAATTTTAACAAATATTCCTTTAGAAGTCCATCAGCAGCACCCTTTTCTCCCTAATTGTTCTAATACTGAGCACAGTTCACAACCAAAGCATGGGACAGTGTTTTCCAAGTGAAATAATTCCTACAAACTCTTCCTCTATTTAAAAATCTAAGTAAATTTGACCATTCTGCGATAACATTGTGCCGTGCCAGTGAATATATCATGTAAATTAAGGTAGCAAAACTCTATTTTTAGTGCTTAAAAGTAAAGGGCTGCTTTATGTTGTTCAATATAATTGGTCTCTGCTTAATCATGATGCCTTTCTCCTACATTGACCATATCCCTATGAACACTTTTTTAAGTTTATTTATTTTGAGAGAGGGGGAGAGTGCGGGAGGGGCAGACAGAGAGGTAGAGAGAGAATCCCAAGCAGAGCCCCATGTGGGGCACAAACTCAGAACTATGAGATCATGACCAGACTCGAAATCAGGAGTCCAGCGCTTAACCAACTGAGCCACCCAGGTGCGCCCCTATGAACATTCTTTAATATTCTTTTCTGCAGCACTGTCTCTCTTGATTTATGATTATGTATTATGTTCATTGTTACATCTTTCAGCAGTTTTTTGCTACACATGGCGTCTCTAGTTCCTTTCCTTTGGAGTAAGATACTTTATTATTATTATTATTATTATTATTATTACTAAACATAACTCTTGCCTTAAGACCTTGACTGACATGCAATTCTAAAGTCACTTTAGGGTTGATGGTCTCTTGTTATATCTTACATAGTCTTTACTTACTTATGTTTAAATGTCATAAAATCATATATAACTTAAATCATGATACCCTATTTTTTGAAGATTTTTTTTATTATTTTGTAAGTAATCTGTACACCCTCCGTGGGGCTTGAACTTATAATCCCGAGATCAAGAGTCTCATGCCCTACCAACACAGCCAGCCAGACACCCTTTGAGATCTTAATTTTCTCTGTTATGTATTTCTTTGGGTAGAAAAAAGCATTAAAACTTCTTTTCTGGGATGCCTGGATGGCTCAGTTGGTTAAGCATCTAATTCTTGATTTGGGCTCAGGTCATGATCTCATGATTTGTGGATTTGGACCCCACAGCAGGCTTTGCACTGACAGTGTGGAGCCTGCTTGGGATTTTCTCTCTCCCCTCTCCTGCTCCTCCCCTCTCTCTCAACATAAATAAATAAACATAAAAAAGACTTCATTTTTTCATTATTACTTTAAAAAAATCTATACATTTCCCATAAATATCATTTAAAATAATATAGTGTAGATGTTTTTATACAACCGATTTTATGTCAGTAAGAAAACAGCAGACAGAGATGCCTGCATGGCGGAGTAGGCTGAGCTTCTGACTCTTTTTTCGGTACAGGTCATGATCTCATGGTTGGTGAGTTCGAGTCCTGCATCGAGCTCTGCATTGACAGTGTGGAACCTGCTTGGGATTCTCTCTCCCTTTCTATCTGTCTCTCTCGCTCTCTCTCAAAATAAAGAAATAAAACATTAAAAAAAGAAAATAGTAGACATATTCAATACATACATTATCTTGTGCAATTGATGGACATACTAAAATTATACCTAATATGTTTATTGCAGGAAAATGATTTTACTTTCAAGTATATTATATGATTCACGATTCATCTTCAGTTTTTTTTTTCTTTTTCTTTTGAGAATATAAGTGTTTTGAGGAAACAATGACTGTGGAAGAAGGATCAAAGACCTAAATTCTGGCATTGTTCAAATCAAAGCTCATTGTATGATTTTTCAAAGTTGCTTAACTTTTCTGGCACTGATTTTGTCTATTTTTATAGAGTAGTATTTTATCTTGTTGACAGAAGGATTTTTTTTCTGATGAGGTGTATAATAATAAAAATAGTAATAATGCACTGATTTTGAAAAATTAAAGCATATTTTGTGTATAAAGTAATTGACTTTTCCAGAAGGTAGAGGGCTAGTTCTCCACTCCTGCAGATAGTTCTCTAGAAATTAGTCATTATTATGGATTGGTTAAGTAACTTTTCATTGATTAGGTACTCGCTTTCCTATAGCTGACATTCTAGAAGGTGGATATAGGCAATAGACAAGCACAAGAATAAAGCTGAGAGTTACTGATGTAAAAAGTGTAATCATGTGCCCCTGGCTGTGTGAGAAGGAGTAACTAATTGTGTAGACTTGGTGTTTGATGGGGTGGAGTGACTTCAGACAGGGTACTCATGGAATACTGTTCTAAGAAGATAAGATATGAGATAGGATGTGCGGAATAAGAAGGAGCTAGTCAATACGCCAGTGAGAATGAAAAGTGATTGTGCATATGGCACTGAAGAATGAGATGGGTGGATGAAAATTGAAAATATATGGGGGGGGGAGACTTGGCCATATTTGTTGATAGATTGGACATGGAAAATGAGAAAAAGAGCTTGACGTACCTATTTTTGGTTTAAGAAATTGAATACATCATAATAATTTTTACTGAGATTAGAAAGGATGTGAGAGGGACATAGCCAGAACAGGAGAACAAGAGGTCTATTTTGACATGTTTCCTTTGACATTTATGTGAAACACCCAAGTGGAGATGTCAGAAAGGATATATGCTTCCGGAGTTTAGAGGAAGGATAAATGTCAGAGATATATATTTGGTAATCATCAATGTATGGAGGCTGTTTTAAACCACAGAAAAGAATGAGTACGTGGAGAGTTTGTAGATAGAAAATGTGGAATGAGAGAGAGGAATTGATTATATGAAGGAGTAGGTCTGATATTTAGTGTTTGGTGTCCACTCTTATGACTTGTGATTGTGTCGTAATTATTTGGTAAGCATTTTAAATCACACCCAGTAGAATACTAAGGCAAAAACTGAAAGAGCTGTAAGCAAACCAGATAATAAAAGATCTCTAGTGGAAGTGGAAAGATGGAATTTTTCCAAAGGAGATGTAGTTTCCATTGTACCTTTGTGGGCACAACGACCTATATGGGCAAAGAGTGAGGAAGGTTTGGAGTTTGAAGGGTAAAATAGTAACAGAGTTCCTAGAAGATTGCTGTCGGTATCCCAGTGAATTCAGAAGCAAGGTTATCAGTTGTGAGTGAGAGATGGGAAAATGGTTGTTGGATTTCTTTTTTTTTTTTTTTTTTTTTTGAGTTTGGGAAGAAAAGAGACAATGAAATATTTGAGAGAGTGGGAAACAATCTTTCTCGTGTCACCTAAGATTGCTAAGGAGGGCATTTTGCACCTTTCAAGTGACCCAAAGGAGAAACAATGTTTGAGCAACACTGAAACAAGACATGAGTATTATTCTTCTTGTTCTTGTTCTAGGAGCCGTGGTGAGATGTGTGTACCTTGCAAAGTCCCTTTAGCCTTATTGCCTCCACATGTGTTTTTGTTACCCTCAGACTGGGATTTAATCAGAGTGTATTAGATCTGGCAATGACCTTAAGGATCATTTTTTCCAAATGTGCCATTTGATACAAGAGATATGTGAGGCCCCTGAGAGTTTAACTTTTTTTGTGATTGTACAACTGAGTTGTGGCAGTCAGGAAGGCCTTGGTCTGCTGATTTTTAGATGCTTTCTACAATTCCCAAATTCCTGCAACAGTCAATTATAGATACCAAGGTATTTTCTCCTTCTTAGGGGCACATGTGGTACAAGAAATGAACTGGGAAAGGAGAGATACATTAAAAAATAAATTATCGCCCTAATGTTGCCTTAGTGAAGATAAAATCAAACATGGAAATAAATATATGTTACAATTTTGGAAAATTGGTTGTCATAACGACATTAGAACTTTTTCGTGTTAAATGGTTTATTATGATCTGAAAAGAAATAGTATTTTCTGTATTATTTTATAATATAGATTTTCCTTCACCCTCTCCACAGAAAATTATAAACATTACATTTTCCAAAGACTAAAACGATGTACACAAATATGAATAAAATGTATCTACACTATTGGGAAATTTAATTAATGTTCTTTTCTATTGACTTCTATTTTTATATACTTGCACTGTCTATAAATGCAATTTTAAAGTTCCCAAGTGCAGTAAGTAGGCACAGATATGAATTTAAAGAGTCTCATTAGTGAAAATTGCTTTTGAAGTTGCAAATAAAACCCATTTATTTTCATATAGAATCTTTCCAACAAAGGATCTCAAAACATATTTAATTGTGACATGATTTATATAAAGCAAGAAGTGTGCCAAGTAAAGTCTTTATTTTGTCTTCATACAAGAGCATACTACAAGGATAAATGTCACTGAGTATCTGCTTCACAAAGTAAAGCATGACAGACACACACACACACACACGCACACACACACACACACATACACACCTATATATTTCTTAACTCGAAAAACTCTGTACTATAATCGTCAATACTTCCTTTCTTCTCACTTAATGATTTCTTTCATAACTCATTAAACATCTGATGAACTTAAACTTCGGAGAGTTGGAGGAGCTGTGTGCTGTCTACCGCCTTAAATAATAACCAAGATCATTTGCCTAGTTTGTTTTGTTGCCAATCAATAATTTTCTTGTGATATTCTAAGACAATGAAGAAACTCAGACTATGGATAGAATTTTCACAGTAAAAGTCACACTTTTTTTTTCACCGATATAATTTCTGAAAAAAATATTTTCTTTTCCATTTTGGATTACAATATAGAATGTCTTTTAAAAGCATCCAATTAACATTTTTGGAATAGCAATATACAATTAAATTACTAAATTAGGAAACATTTATACGTGTGGTATAATAAATAGATTATAAATATTAAGGGTCGGTGATCTGAGGGGAATGTTTCTAGAGAGGTAGAATTTCAAATTATGAACCACACACGAATAAAGCAAATATATGGAGTGTTTTTGTTGATTGTAATTAGTTAAGTTCATTTGCAATAAAATAGAGAGAGATAAAACTGTATTTATATCATGTATAATATTTCTGTATAGATAATATTTCTATAATATACATTAATATAAAATGAATAATAAATAGAATGAATGGAATTTGTTAGACAAGTACTAAGTAAGACTTTTTTGAAAGAAACATTCTGCAAGGAAAACCTCAGTAGAGTCCAAAACTAATAAACCAGTTCAGCAAAATTTTACTCTTGGGAATTGGATTGGGATAAAGAGAGGAAGAATAGATTTTCTAACTGCCTCAAATTTATTTGCAAAGAAAGAGCATAGTAAAGTATCCAGATAGATGGAGAGATCTGTGTTTGTTTAAAATAATAGAAAATATATTTAATTATGAGAATGTGATTAAAGTATGTACAATTTAATTAAATATCAAATACATGTAATTATTATACTTTCTTGCTAGAGAGAGAAAAATTAAGCCAAGGTTTTTTTAAAAGCAGCAGTTTACAATCTAAGAGTATAGGCCCTTGTCAAAAATCGTCAAGAAGTAGGTGGTCCAGTGCTATAGACCAGGGGAAGGCATACTCAATCCTGTTTTTTGGTTTATTTATTCGTTTTCCTTTATTAAACACGAAAGCTTTCCAAATATACCAAGTAAACAGAATAGTATACCTAGACCTCCATTGATCTGTCACCATTAGACAACCATCAACATTCTGCCATTCCTGTTTGATTAGTCACTTATAGTCCACATCCCACATTCACTTTTTATTATAGCTCCTCAAATGTGTATATATAAAGACAGAAAATTTCCATCACTCCAGAACATTCTTTACATTTGCTAATACGTCATCCAGATATTTTGAGGAAGTGTTTGAATCTCTTACCATTTATTTTTATTGAATTATTTGCTTTCTTTGTATTGTATTTTGGAGAATTCCTTGCATATTCCTGGAGAGGAAAGGCCCTTTACTAGACATTTTTTTTTTTTGCAAAAGTTCTCCCAGTCTACACATTGTCTTTTTATACTCTTCAATGTAGAAATCCTTAAATTTAATGCAGTTCAGTTTATCAATACGCTCTCTTATGGATCGTGCTTTTTTTTAGTATAACATCTAAGAAATTTTTGCCTAACTGAAAGTCCTAGAGATTTTCTTCCTATAGAAATGTTAAAGTTTTAGGCTTTATATTTAATTCTTTGAATTTTCTTGAGATGATGTGTGTCCTTGTGCCTGTTCTCTGTACCTGTCCTTGTACTTGTACATGGCTTGGATGCAATTTTACTTTCTTTGTGTTTTGAAAAAGATTATCCACTATGTTGCTCTTTTGTATTTGCCAAAAATCAAATTTTATATTACTTATTTGTCTTTCTTGACACTAATACCTAATGCTAGTTATTATTGTAGCTTATAGTAGTCCTGAAGTCGGGCCTCACCAATGCTCAAATTTCACTCTTCATAATCAAATGCTTTGACCACGCGCGGTTAGTTACATTTTAACCTGCATTTTAGAATAAGCTTGTTAGTTTTCCCAAAATGTGTCTAGAATTTTGATTGGGATGACACTGAAGCTATAGATAATTGGGGGCAAAATTAACAATATTCTTTCTTGATCTATTTGCACAATATATTTCTACATTTATTTACAACTTTAATTTCTATTCTCAATGTTGTTTAGATTTCAAGGTAGATCACTCGTCTATCTGTTGTCAGGGTGGTCCCTAAATATTATATAATTTGATGGTATTTTATAAATTCTACTTTTAGTTTACATATTTGATCGCTTATTGCTTATATATAGAAATGCAATTAGGTTTTTCGCATATTGATCTTATACCTTCTAATCTTGCTGAAATCGCCTTTTGGTTCTGGAAGGGTTGTGTAGATTTCATCATATTTCCTACACAGATGATCATATTCTGTGAATAGAGAGAGTTTTATTTCTTCATTTCCGATCTGGATAGCTTTTATTTCATTTTTGTGCCTTATTTCACTAACTAGACTTCCAATACAATGCTGGAAGATATGGAGAAGTGGATGTTTTCAGTTTGTTCCTGATCTTACATAGAAAGCATTTAGTTTTTCATTCTTGTGTATGATTTTAGGTATAGAGATTTTTCGGATGCCATTTATGGGACAAGGAAACTAACTGACTTTAATTTCTAGTTTGTGTAGTGTTTTTATTAGTAATGGATGTTAAATTTTGAGAAATTTTTTTCAATGCTACTAAAACTATCATATATGCTTTTGGAGATTTGATAGTTTGCGTCCTTCATGAATATGGCCCAATTCATCTAAGCTGTAGAAATTATGACTGTTTCTAGAAGATCAGTGTATTAATTAATCTTCTCAAAGAACCAAATTTTTTGTTTTTCAGTTTTCTATTTGAGCGATTCCAGTTCCAATCCTTATTATTTTTCCATTTACTTTTGATTTGGTTTGCTTCTCTTTTTCTTGTCTATTAAGGGAGGCGTGCCTGGGTGGCTCAGTTGGTCAAGAGTCCCACTCTTTTACACTGACAGTGCGGAGGCTGCTTGGAATTCTCTCCCTCTCTCTCTGCCCCTCCCTAGCTCTCTCTGTTTCTCTCTCCAAATAAATAAACATACAAAAAACGAATCTAGTTTCTTAAGGGAGAATTTGAAGTCATTGATGTAAGATCTGTTTTCATTTCTAATATTAGTGATGGTGCTTTAAATTTCCAAGTACTGCTTTAGCTGCATCTTTTAGATTTACTATGTTGTGACTCTATTTCCATTCACTTCAAAATATCTTCTAATTTCATTTTGGCTTATTCTTTGCCCCATCGGTTATTTTTTTAAACCATCTTATTGAAGTATGATTGACATGCAAAAATGTGTATATATCTATTATGCCACAATGGATTTGGAAATAAGTATTCATCCATGAAATCATCACTACAATCTATGTCATAAACATCATCTCCAAAAGTTCTCTCTCAGATCATTTTAAAAGTCACTAATGATTTAATGACTTACAAAATCATTTTAAAAAGGGCTCTTTCTTAATAAAAATTCTGTTAGTTGAATTTATTGTGGATTAATGTGTTTATTGTTAAAGTGGGAAAATCTAAAATACCAAAGAAATCCCCTTTATTTAACTTAAAAAAGAATTTTTAATGAATCACAAATTGCTGCCCCTTTTATTTTGTTTCATTAGTCAATATGCATTATTATGATGTTGTATTGACTATTGCTTTGGAATTATTTTTACTTTCTCAAAGAACTCTCTATGTAAAAAAACAAAATGTACCTTGAGTCTCAGGGCTGGCAGAAAAGTAATTTTGTCAAATCAGAAAAAGAGTTGGTTTGTTACATCGAAAAACAATAACTTGAACTGTAAGAAATTGTCTATGTTTAACCATTTGACCTTCAAAAATGGCAACGTCATATGGTTCCACCTAACACTTGTTATACCTTGAGGAATGAATGGTTGTTGGATTTTCCTTGAGTCTCCCCACAAGATCCCTGAATCTTCTCAAAGAGCCGATAGTCCATTTTTCAAGGAAACAAAGCATGTTCTATTAAACATACCCTTGTTTAAAGAACACATATTAGACCACTCCAGGAAAAGTGTGGGAGCAAATGTAAGATTTTTCTCAGAGTCTCACTACATGAAGAAAGTGCTAATTAGTGACAGTGCATAATTTGGACAATCGCTACTGACAAACTTCTTCATGAGCCAATATTTCAAGGGTGTGAGAAGTTCCCTTGATTTGAAATTAAATCACTTCCATCCAAAAGCTCAAAGTACTAAAAATTCCCATCAATGAATATAGAAATCAGTAGTCTGGTCAGGCACAGATTACACTTCATTACCACCTACTCCTTCTTTAGGGTCAAGTATGCTATGTATGTTTCACTAAAATAACATCCTTTTGCAGAAATTAGATTTTCATTATTATAATAATGGTATTAACTTAGAAATATACATTAAACCAATGGAGATGTGAAGAACAATGGTTAAAATAGCATCTTTCCACACTGGCCTAGACTCAAAAAAAACTTGTATAGATAGCGTGTCATAATAACTCAAAATCTATTAAGTTTATTCCTTTAAGTGTAGCATATAATGCAGAGCAGTATGTTCTCAGTGAATATTTTGGAAGGAGATAAATAATAAGAGATTAAAGAGAAAACATAAGAATGTTTCTCATCTACCTTACGTTTAAGGAACAATACTCACAGACAAATGAAGAGTTTACAAAGTAGGCGAGATACCTGACTTCCCATCAATTATTTTTCACAATTCTACATTGTGATATTTCATCTTGGGTATGGTGTCTTTGAAACAGCTACAAAGTTCTATCAACTGATGAATCTCCTTTCTCAGAATGCCCTTCAAACAGCATCATTTCAATACAAATGTAACAAAATACTCTTACTGAAACTAAAGTCAGTTATTTTTTGTGACCAAAACTAGCTTATAAAATTATGTATGCGTGTCATAGTGCTATCTGCTCTATACAAGAGTTATTTTTTAAAAAAACGTAATGGTTTGCTTAGAACTAGTGGTACAAAATAAAAAGCACTGATATAAAATAAAAATCATTAGACTCTATTGTTTTGAAAAATAGGACAAAAAATAAACACAGAAAGACATGCAGTGTTGTGCTTTAAGTTTTTTCTTAAAATACATAAAGATTTTGTTCCTGTTGGCATAACCAGGGTAGACTCCAGAGTGAAAGGAAGTGTAATTCGCAAGTTCAATTTGGTATAAGCTCCAGTTTAGAAAGAGGTGTTAACCTTTGTAATTATGGAGAAAACATCCATGTGTGTATATGGGTAAAAATTCCTTGATTATATGAATGTATGTATGTATTTATCGGTTTGTCTTTTAGGGACAGAAAACACACACACACAAGTGAGGGTGGGGCAGAGGGAGAGAAAGAATCTTAAGCAGCCTCCAAGTCCAGTGAGAAGCCAAACCGGGGGCTTGATCTCCCCACCATGAGATTATGACCTGAGCTGAAATCAAGAGTTGGATGCTTAACCGACTGAGCCACCCGGAAGCCTTGATTTTACATAAGGTGCCTACTATGGAACCATTTCTGCCACGTCCCTGTGGTTGTCAATGGAGATATGCTCTCATAAGACCATACATTTTACAGTCCAGCAACACTTTTTCCATGAGCCGTGTTGCTGCTTTCTTTATTTCCATCTGTATTATGACCTTATTCTCTCAGTACTTTAAGACGGACACCAAAATGCCAAAGGATTTATTAAACATCCAAAATGTTTTTCCAGTGAGGGGAAAGGCCATGGTACTAATCTGAATCCAAAGTTTTGGAGAAGCCCTACGATATCCTCTCACAAAGCATAAGTATTGGCACAACGGGTTACTAACAAGGCCTTCAGTTCCTTTGTGAACAGGAGAGAAAACTGAACACTGAAATGTATCAAGGCACCAAAACCAATATACCATATGTGTTTATTTTGTAGGAACATGAAACCTCGCCATGCTTTGAAAATTATTTTTGAGCCCGTTATCCAGTTTGAGATAAAATAATATCAAAAGTAGGGGCGCCTGGGTGGCTTAGTCGGTGAAGGATCCAACTTCGGCTCAGGCTATGATCTCACCATCCCTGAGTTCAAGCCCCGCCTCAGGCTCTGTGCCCACAGCTCAGAACCTGGAGCCTGCTTCAGATCCTGGGTCTCCCTCTCTCTCTGCCCCTTCCCTGCTCGCTCTCTCTCTCTTTCTCTCTCTCCAAAATAAAATAAAAACATAAAAAAAATCAAAAGTCAAAAATACCAATTCTTAAGTGAAATCAGAAGGAATCTTATACAATGCTTTGTAATTATTAGTGTTTCCAAACTTGACATTTCCAAGAGAAAGTGAAACAGGAACTCTAACTTTCCAGAGATGGAGTCCGGGACCAGCCTGACACAATTAGGCCCAAACTAAATAGTCTCCTTTAACTCTTTCCACTCCATTTCTATATTTGGTTGTTTTGCCTGAAATGGAATATTACCTTTCAAGCACCCCTCCTTAGAATTCCAATCAGAAAAGAGGGCACATGAATTGGACGTTCTAAACCCGTGGTTCTACAGCAAAAGTCACGGGCTTCCTGCCTTCCCCCAGACTCAGGTAATGTCTATTGTTAGAATTATAATAGCCCAGTTTTATTTCTTTTTAAAATGTCAGACGCTTATAAATGTTCTGCAGCAGTAGCATTTTGATTAGTTAATATTATCTCACTATAGGAAAACGCATTTGAAATGAAAAAAGAAAATTACAAACATTTTCCCCCACCTAGAAATACTGGCAACATATTAGCGTGGCTCTTTTTGGTCTTTTCCCTCCACTGGTTATACACCAAAGCTCCTTCTGCATGTAGAAACCACTTTCTCATGTGTTCAGATACTGTTCTTTAATTTTATTCCTAATGGTGACATAACATTCATGTGAGCGCTTCACGATTTATGTAATTTCTTCTTTCATGTTCCACTTATATCCAACTTTTTGTAAATCACAGCTAATGAACATATGTATTCATAAATCTGTGCCTGACTATGTAATATATAGCTTAGAATTTTAACAGAAATGTTAAAAGGCACAAAAAGATACTAATTTTGATTTTGAAGTTAGATATCGAGTACATGACAAATTCTATGGGGCTCCTGGGTGGCTCAGTCGGTTGAGCATCTGACTCGATTTTGGCTCAGGTTACAATCTCATGGATGTGAGATTGAGCCTCACGTCAGGCTCCATGCTGAATGTGGAGCCTGCTTTACATCTTTCTTTCTTTCTTTCTTTCTTTCTTTCTTTCTTTCTTTCTTTCTTTCTTTCTTCCTTCCTTCCTTCCTTCCTTCCTTCCTTCCTTCCTTTCTTCTTTCTTTCTTTCTTTCTTTCTTTCTTTCTCTCACCCCTCACTTCTTGTCTCTCCCCGCAAAATTCTAACAAAATGGAAACACAAATGATATTGAACTGACATTGGTTTAGTAATGCCTCAGTTAACAATGCCCCAGATAGCCATTCCACATTTGCATTTAGAGAATAAAATGTGGCAAAAGGCACTGCAGCAGGGGAATTAACTACACTGACTCTCTAGACAATTTACCTGTGCTCAAAACTTGGTTATGTTATGTGTTAGATGTATAACCTCGAGCAAGTTGCTTAGTCTTTCTATTTCTTTCCTCCTTTATAAAATGGGTGATGGTAATATATACCTATTTCGCAAGGCAGCTCTGAGGATTAGTGAGTTAAAATCAATAAGTGATTAGAACTTTATCTAGTGCCTAGTAAATCATAATGATGTTAACCATCACGGTTGGAAGAAGTGGATGAGGTTACTGAAACTTTGCTAATCCTTCTAAATTTTCCTTTTTCCTCCCATATACAAATTTCTGTTTCTTTTATGTCTTTACGTCTTTCAGGCTTACACAATATCTACTAAGACAGAACCAGAGAAACATTGCAGAGACCAGAAGAGATCAGAAAAGTATCTGAGCAGGCAGAGTGGTGGCTACTAAGCACTGAGTTGAGCGGACTGTAGTTGGCAGACTCAAGTGGCTTTGTAACCCCCTAGTACACTGGCTGGATTAACTGCCCTTCCCATGCCCCCCCACCCATGCTGTGCCTTGGGAAACCCTGGCACTCCAGTCTTTACGAGAAGTGACCCCCCTTTTGGACACGTTCTCCCACTACTTGAATTTTTCACCCGTGCTTTCCAAATGTTTAAGGCTAAGCCGGTTGCCACCGTAATTGTGTAATTTAATAAAATGTAATAATCTGATAAGATGTACATGTGAAAAGAAAGGAAATTGATGTTTCCAAAAATAAGCTGACACGTTTGGTGAGATTTGAAGAAGTTGCCTCTCTGAGAAATGGCCACCAAAAGCTTCCACTGAATGCGGTATTTAAAAGCCAACTATAAAGGATGTGGAAAATCACAAAATCCAGTAAGCTCTTATACACTCATGGATCTTCAAATGTCATCAAATTCCTCTTATTCTAAAGAATAGAAACACTGAATTACGGAGCATACATTCTAGATTGGATCCAACTAAAAAGCCATCAGGAAGCTAATCAGAAAAAAAATGTATTCAAAATATGTGAGTTATTTGCACCCCCTCCAAAAAGTTGCACTGGTTATTTATTTGTTAATTTCGTTATGACTTCATTTTTAGAGTAGTTTTAGGGTTTACAGCAAAATTGAGTCCAAATTTCCTACATAGCCTGTCATTGTACAAGCCTTGCCTCCCACATGATCAACATTCCACATATATTTTTTCAAACTTTTGTTTTGAGATAATGGTTGACTTGTATGCCCTGTATAAAAGAATACAGAGAAATTCCACTGTGCGCTACATGTATTTCCCCCCCAGTTGGGACATCTTGCACAATTATGGTAGGAGGCGAGAATCAGGATTTTGACATTGATATAGTCTACTCACCGGATTCAGACTTGACTAGTGAAACAGATACTCTTGCGTGTGTGTGGGCACTTCTCTAAATGCAGTTTTGTCACACGTGTAGATTTCTGTGGCCACCGTCACCGTCAGGATACAGGAATATTTCTATCGCTGAAGTCCGTTATCCTATACTTTCTATTTTAACAAATACATATAGCAGGAGCCAGGCAGGGGACTAGGGGTTTTTAAGAAGTGAACTCATTAAATATTCTTTTCCCCAGTTTTACAGGAGAATGAAAAGAAAGAGAAATGAACACATTTCCCTAAGTTGTAGCCCTGATCGTCTGCTTTGCTCTATTGCTGACCATGTCCTAATGGGCAAAAGCATGTGTTTTTATCTCCTTATAATTGTTGCCCGTGTTTGCCACCTTGAAGATGTCGTTTGATTTAAGCTGGCTTTGCCGTGAACACGGTCCTGAGATACGGTGAGGGCAAAGGGTGGTCAGGGCCTTGCACTTTGGCACAGGCAAAAAGATGGAGAAGAGCAAGAGAACTCCTGGAGGAGGGTCTCTTAGCAAGTAAGATTTCTGAAGTTTAACCCTGAATCGTTAATAATACCGCGATATGTGTCGATGGTATCGTTTGCTCCATTTCCATGTATTATGAAACGCTTACCCTGTAGGAAACACCGTAATGAACGTGCAACATAAGTATGACTCCTGTTACAGCTCGGTGAAGGAGACAAAAATAACGAAATCCGGGCATAGGCAAATCTATAATTTCTGATTTTCACCAGAGCTATAATTTTATTTAAAAAAAAATGACAGCTTGAAGCAGGATATAAGGAGAACATCTAATTTAGTTTCTAGAGTGAGTCAAGGTCTCTCTGAGAAAGTGACAGGTCAGTAACCACACGAATAACCAGGTGAGCGTCCTGTTGTATGCTAGGTCCTTGAAGTGGTCCATTTTAGAATACATACTACAATACAAAAATGCCTGTATTTTCACTCAAAATTCTCCCATGTCCTTCCGTTTATGGTCAGAATTTTGTTTTCAAGGAGAGGATTCTAAGTACCTCACCTGCATTTGGGGGGCACAACTGAAAATTCTGGAATCTGCTGTCTCTTCTGATCTGTACTCTATTCCATAGATAGACTTTCCTTTCCTGAGTCCCATTATTATAAAAAAAGTTGTATGAATTTTAAGAAACAAATCAAAAGGGAATTGCACATTTGGAAGAACATACACATGTTCACTATGTGAGAGATAAATGCAATGTGTCTTCCTTTGATCAGAGAGGAGCTTCTGAAGAATTAATTCTACAGTAGACACAGAGGGATAATTCGTTTGGCATCTTTGAATTTCATTCTGACTTTTAAAATGACTCATGTTCTTCTGATACTTTAAAGATCACTTGTCATTACGTTTTCCTAATTTGTCATTTGATAGATTCAAACAGCCCTCAACAAGCATCTTTGATTCAAAAGAATGATTCTTTAATTTCAGGCTTCCCTCTACTTCCTGTCAATGTAGCAGTGTCCCAGCTGAGCTCCAACCAAGATTCTGTTTGAATGTGTGTGAAACTGGTGGGCTGCATCTCTCTGACACATGTTGTCATGATTTGTTCAAAAGCGTTTAAGGGTGTTTTCAGGATTGAAGGGAGGAGACAGAGAGAGATGCACAAGAGTGGAGATACACAGAGTGCAGGAGGGCAGAGAGAGAGAGAGAGAGAGAGAGGCAGAGACGGAGAGAAAACGAGGAAATGATAGAATGGTTTCTGACTGCCCACCATCGTAGAGTACTTTTGAGAGAGCTCTATAGTGAGAGTGCTTGTGTTAGGATTTGCCAGAGAATTGGCACACACATTTTTGGAGGCTGAGAAGTTTCATGAACAGCTGTCTGCAAGGAAGAGACCCAGGGAAGCCGGTGGTGTGTAATTCCATCCAAGTCCAAGGGCATGAGAACCAGGGAAGTCAGTAGTTTACATCCTAATCCTAGGACCAAAGACAATGAGATGAGATGTCATAATTCAAGCAAGCAAGTAGGAAACCAGAAAGACTAAAATCCTCCTTCCTCTGCCTTTAGTTCGATTCAGGTCTTCAATGGATTAGATGATGCCCACCCACAGTGGGGAGAGTAATCTACTGAGTCTACCAATCCAAGTGCCTTCACAAGCATAACTAGAAATAATGTTTACTCTGCGCATCTCATGGCGAAGTCGAGGTGACACATAAAACTAACCACAGGGGCGTTAGAATCAGGAGCTAAGAAATTGTTTTAATTGTAACTTTAATCATAAAAGCTTTTCAGAATCTATTACAGTGGGACTGTAAGGACAAGTGAGATGCAACTGTGCATTGAGATACGCTTCCTTCCTCCGCCTCGGATACATTGCTGTTGTGTTCCATGAATCTGGGTAATCTGAGGGCTCATATGAATTCTTAACAGAGACAGAATAAGGTGCCTCGATGCAGCCACCAGAGCAAATGAAACTGCGTGCAAATTTTGGGAAACACATGGAAATATTCCCAGGAACTCCAGAGAAGATCATGTGAAACACACAAGAGTCACGGCTACAGAGTGCTTGCAGTTATCAAAGGTGGGATCTAAAGTCCTGGGAATTAGTACATCAATGCTTATGTACGCACTATCCCCCCGCATACACAAACACATTCTCAAGACATTGCTTTGGGTCACTGTGATACCAGACTACATCATGACACCCAGGACTAAGTAAGGAACAAAGAGAAGCATTTCAGTAAGTTAATGAATCAAAACAAAAACCAGTGAGTCGATTCACTGCAATTTTCACTTTTCAAGTAATTTGACTTGTTAGAGATGTAGTCATTGTTTTAAAAAGTATGACCCTTGGAGCAATCTCCCCATGTGCTTTTTAAACGCCCACATCACTAAGCTTTTCTTTTTTTATGAAATTATAAAGAGATGGCCCTAATACTGTATTTATAACTAGAAATGTTAAGATCTAATTTTCGCACCCTATTTCACTTGTATCGCCTTAAAGCCAAAAATATGAAAATCACTACTTATTTAAGGGAGATTTTTAGGTTACTTAGACTTCTAACTTTCTTGAAATAATTGGATCAACTTCTTTACACCTTTCTATTCGTAAGGCTGACTTAGTCTTTGTCACCTGTTCAGAAATCGCATACCTATCACCTAGCGGCACCTATGCAAACAACAAAACAAAACCCACCAAATCCAAGTGGGTTGTGGAAGAGTGTATTGTTCAAAACTGTCCTCCTCATAATTTGTCATCACACTTTCACCTCCAGAATCTTGCCACTCCTGTATCGAGGGGTAGAATCTCTGCCTCGTCCCCTGGAATCTGCTGAGTCTTTGTGATTACCGCAACTGGTAGAACAAAAACCAAGTATTAACAAGGAAACCCCCTTGGAGAAGAACCAAAGTCTCAGCCCTCATCTTCAGCCGATCTTCTGGAAAACAGGCGGGCAAACATTGACAGACATGCGAGAAATGGACCGTCTCGGAAATGGGTCCTCCACCCTTTAGGGGAGTTTTCCCAGCTGATGTTCTATGAAATGACACCAAAGCCTGCCCAAATGGCAAACTGATAGGTATGATAACTGGCAGTTGTTTTTAAGACCCTGATTTATTTTGTAAATGCAAAGTGATTTACTTTGAAGCAATAAATAGCCAATAGATCAAGTGCTAAAAAAAAATTTAAGTTTCCAAAATTAATAAATCGGGCAAAATGAGGATTGCATACTCTTTAACTGCTAGGTGGGAGCATTGTGTAACAGGTCTTCAAGAGGATTCTTTAATTTTCTAGCTGATGAATCTCAGTTTGGCTTATTATGCACACTTGATTAAGACACAGCCCCTGTACAGTTATGCATCAGCTTGTATATTTTTTTCTCCAACAGAGAGGTAATTGATTTCTGTCCTCTAGAGAGAATGACAACAAAAGTTGCAGTCTTTTTGCCCTATAAGGCTTTAACCAGTTTTTGATCTATTAGCAAATTCATTTTTGTATTCCGTTGACCGTTTGAATATTGATACTCAGTCTCTTAAGGTGTCTTTGAACCAGAATCACCATCCTAGTTATGACCTTACTAATAGGCTAAGAAAAGCTTAATATGTGTTTGTATTAGAATGAGCGTCATGTCTTTAACTTTCAAAAAACATTGATTTGGGCATGAGTGAACTAAATATAGTTTAAATTGAAAATATAGTTTAAATATAGTTTAAATTGATATCAGTGAAAATGATGGAGTAAGGAACTCCAAACACTGTCTCCAATATAAGAGCAATAAGGAAACTGACAAAAATGGTCGGAATTAACATTGTAGAATTCAGGATAGTAATGAAATGTGTACAGCCATCTCAGGAATATGCATTAAAGTAAAATGACTGGATTTTACTGTAGGAACAGTGAGGCTTGTGGTATTTTTACTTATGCTATGTCCATTCTTCCCTTTTCAGCCCTGCAGTAGCCTTCAAAGCCACCAAACACAATCACGGTCAAAGTAAGCTGCCTATCACCAGAAGTGGGGACAGAATAAAAAGATGGAACTCTTTCAAAAACTTCATTTCAAGGAAAGTGTTGTTATTTAACCTGTCTGGAGGTTCCCTGAAGGCTCCACTTGAAAGAATGCTTTTATCTGACCTGACTCAGAGGTCATCCGGGACAAAAGCCTTTTCTCTCTGGATATTTGTCAAAAACAATTAGAGGCAATTGTTTAATTTCCAGCTGCCTGAGATAATAGATAAGAGTTGAGGAAAGCAATAGGCTAATAACAAAGTTTAAGAAGCAGAAGTGAAGAATGAGATGCCCCTAAGGGCTTTGAAAAATTGACATATGACTGAGAATCTAGAAGACTACAAGCTGTACACGTGTCAGGAAGACTTGAAAAGGTGTTGATCTTTCATGATTGGCTGGTCTGGAGGTACAATGGAAGCAAGACCTGAAGCAGAGTTGTGAACTGTCTGGCCGAGTCTTGATGTCCAAAGAGAGCACTGGTAAAATTGGCAGAGAAATGGTTTCACACATGTAAAGAGATATGTGACCAGTAATTAGCTGACCACTAAGTCGACCAGAGGCTTCGCAGGCATACATGATAAAAAACACACGCTTTGTGGTTAGTTCAGAAAAGTCACTAAACAAACACCGTTACCACCAACAATAAACGCTGGGAGTGAGAAAGATCTGATTTTCAGAGATGTCACATTATATTATTTGAAGCATCCAATTTTAACAACAACAACAACAAAATTATGAAGCTTGCAAAGAAAGTATAAGAAAGTATACACCTGTGCTGGAATAAAAACAATTAATAAAACTCTCCCTGTGGTAGCCCGAATATTGGATGTACCAGACAAAGACTTTAAACCAGCTATTTTAAATACGTCCAAAGAGCCTAAAGAAATAATCTCCCAAGAAAGAGAAGACAAATGAGAAGTTTGTCTCACTCAATAGGGAATACAATAAAGACATAGAAATTATGAAAAAGAACCATAGAAATTATGGAGTTGAAAGGCACCATAACTATAAAGAAAAATATAGTAGAGGGGATCCATAGCAGACTTGAGCCAGTATAAAATTAATCCATAAATGGGGCGCCTGGGTGGCTAAATTGGTTAAAGGTCCGACTTTGGCTCAGGTCATGATCTCACGGTTCATGGGTTCAAACCCTGCATCGGGCTCTGTCCTGACAGCTCAGAGCCTGGAGCCTGTTTCAGATTCTGTGTGTGTGTGTGTCTCTCTCTCTGCCCCTCCCCTCCTCATGCTCTATCTCCCTCTGTCTCAAAAATGAATAAACATTAAAAAATAATTAAAAAATAAAATAGTTCACCTTAAAAATTTATCCATAAATGAAAATAGGTCATTGAGGTTATCGAGTTGGAACAGAAAGTGAAAAGAATGACATACAAATGGACAGAATTTCAGAGATGGGTGGACATCATCAGATAATCTACGAAATAAAATTTATGTCTGCCAATTTGCAATTATACTCACAATGGGACTCTAAGAAGGCGAGGAGAGAAAATGGCAGAAAGAGTATTTGAAGAAATATTGGTCAACAACTACCCAAATTTGAGGGGAATTAGTAATCTATACATCCTATAAGCTCAACAAACTGGATGCTGGATAAACGCAGAGATTTACAGCTAGACACATTATAACTGAACTGTCGAAAGATAAGAAAAGAACAAGAGAAAATGTCCTCATCATACACAAGAGATCCTTAATAAGCTTAACAGCTGATGACTCATCAGAAACCATGAAGGCCAGCAGCTAATGGGGCTATATATTCAAAGTAATGAAAGAAATACACTGTCACAAAAATTGAATACACAGCAAAACCATTCTTCAAAAAATGAAAAATTAATAAATAACAACATTCCCAGATACAACTGAGAAATATGAGAGATATTAAAGGGAGTCTTTCTGGCTTAAAGAAATGGACACTAGACAGTAATTTAAATACACAAAAGAAAATAAAAAGCACCTATTGTAACCACATAGGTCAATATAAAACATGATATGAATATACTTTCTATTCATAACTTTTTTCTCCTACTTTATTTAAATGACAACCACATAAAATCATAATTATAAATTTGTGCTGATGGACACACAATGATAAAATGTAATTGGTATGATAATAACAGCTCAAATGAGGGGTGAAGGCACAGAGTAATATAGGAGAAAAGTTTTCATACACTATTGAAATCAGGTTGTTCTTAATCCAAACTTGATTGTTATACATGAAAAGTGTGCTGTATCTCCATGACGGTAACTAAGAAAATAACTCCAAAATACAGTAAAATAAATGACAATGGAATTATAATGGCACACTAGAAAATATCTATTTAATATAAGAGGACACAACAATGGAGAAACAGATGAACCGAAGACCTAATGGCAAAATGGAGACATAAGTTCTATTTTATCAGGATTACAGATGTAAATGGACTAAAATTCAAACCACTCCGAATCTCCTCCAAACATAAAAATTATACAGACAATATATGGTTGAGTATTTTGAGGGTTTTGATCTATTTTTGAAATTTTACTGACTAATTACATGATGGGTGTTATAAATCCTTAGGCAATCGCATACTATCTTTAAAAACATGGCACAAAGCTTAATATGTAGATACAACAGATGGATATTTTGTTAGTCTAGAATTGACATTATGGTCTTTCCTTCTTCTTTATCACTTTTACGATAAGCTCCTGGCTATAAACTATATGGAGAAACCTAGGGGAGGAGAGAAGAAAGAGGGAGAAGAAAATTTTATTCATGTAACGAAGAACAAACTTAAAGAGATATTATCATATTTCCATAAGTAGGATACCATTTTGGTAAAGTTAAGTGCTTCACGTACACAGTAAGTTAAACTCTTTGCTGTGGGACCTATTTGAAACTAAAGCACCAATATATAATTTTGATGATTAGGATGGACTTCCACAGAGACTAATGAGAAAGCACTGAAAGTTACAAACACAGTTTTACGTGTGAGTGCTATGAGTGGCATAGCAAATATGAATAAGTTTCCTTCTACTAACAGTTGGTAAACTTTGAGCTTCAAATCTCAGCCTGACAAGGAACATCTAGGCAGGGGTAGCGGGGGGGGTGGGGGGTTGTATTGTTAAACATTGGATTTCCAGGGCTTCCTAGAGTGGTGCTATTTTGCTACATTTAGCTGAATTATGGTATTAAAGCGGGCCGTGGTTGCCTGCATCTTTAAAGCAAGGATCTAAGGCATTCCTGAAGCATGCAGTTAGCAATTGGCACTTCGGGAGATAGGATCATGGCACTGCTTTTGTTTGCTTTCAATTCCGATCACATAGACATTGTGTTCAGGATCATTACATACCTAAGAAAAATTGAAACTGTTCTTGACTTGAAAGGTTTAAGACATCAAATTGATTATTGGAGAGGAAAGTGATTTCCGCTGTGAAAAGAATTATGATCAATTTACTAAAGCTAACTTCGGTGTAAATAATTACAAGAACTAATAAAAACACACATTTGCCAAGTTAACATTTTAATTGTATATATATATATATATATATATATATATATATATATGTTATATATTATATAATATACATGTATATGTATTTAATATGTTTAACAGAGTACTGAGTACCAGTTACCAATGGCAGAGGAGAACTCCAAATACACGGAGGATAGCAAAGATTATCCCTATGCCAATCGCCAGGAATAGAAGTCCGACACCTCTTCTGCCCATTGCCCCTGGGAATCGAAGTCCCAAAGGAAAGCACAAGGCAGCCAAATGCTGGGTGAAACGACACCTTCCCCACACAGCAAAGAGACAGAGCGAGACCAGCTTCGGTGGTGAGCATCACTCCCCCGAAGCCAGGGGTCTCTCCTGTTGACCAAGGCAGGACAAATGGCTTATATCCATCCCTTTTGTGCCGCCATAGAAGGACCCTGTCTCGTCCCTGTGGAGAACAGATACAGCAGTAGAGTTGGCCAGGTGCCCTATGATGCACATGTATGAAGGAGAGACAGAAGAGTTCTCACCGAGTCTGCATTGATACAAGATGTTCCCACACAAAGCAATACGCCCACGAGTTGTCTGGGCTCTTCATCTCTTGGTAAGGAAGTGTCTGGGGCCAAGGCCCATTTGTAAGCAGCTCAGGGTCAGGGTTGAAAGACTGCATGCAAGAGATTGCCTTTCCCAACATTAAATAAATATAAATATAAATATAAATATAAATATAAATATAAATAGGCATATTCATATTGTATGAATATGTTTAGATTTTCATATGTGATATAATCACTTATTAATTACTTATAATGTATTTAACATATGAGCATATACCATAACGCGGAGAGTTCTACACAACAGCATGGGTAACATTTACTAGGTGTGGGTGGAAAAATACTTCCGAGTGTTTGCAGAGCCTCTTTTTCCACCACCAGGCTCCTCGTTGACCTCTTCCATGTCCCACACCATCAACCTTTCTTCATGGCTTCCTCAGTCAGTTTACATAAGCTGATGGCCATGCTCTACTAGCACGAATTTTAAATGTTAAGTTGCAGGGGCGCCTGGGTGGCTCAGTTGGTTGAGTGTCTGACTTCGGCGCAGGTCATGATCTCACAGCCTGTGAGTTCGAGCCCTGCACTGGACTCTGTTGACAGCTCAGAGCCCGGAGTCTGCCTCGGATTCTGTGTCCCTCTCTCTCCATCCCTCCCTCACTCATGCTCTGTCTCTCTCTCTCTCTCTCTCTCTCTCTCAAGAATAAATAAACATTTAAAAAAAAGTTAAATTGGAGAAGGAAGGAACAATTGTATGTGCTATGTACCAAGCATCACTGTACTGGGTTCTTTGCAGAACTTACTTTATTATTTAATGGAATTACTTAATGTTCATCATCCTACGTTTGGTCTTGTTGTGAGTTGTTTTGAGGTTTTTTTCTGTGTTTTTGTTGACCCACAGAATTTTGTAGATCTTTTGAGTGCAGAAGAAGGGCTTTTTCTAGGGTGTGTCCTGAAACATTGAGGCAGCAAAGTTCTGCTCGTAGATATGACAGCGGGGAGACGTGCTATAGTGTATGAAGAAGCTTAAAAGCCACTACTGAAGGCAAGTTTAAGGCAAGGGGCTCACTGGAATATTAACCTTATGCCCCTTCCCATTACTTAAAGAAGTGGTCTCAAAACTTGGTTCTGTGTCCCTGCAGTGTTTCACAAACTAAAACAACATGGTCCTCCACTGTCAGTGAATAAAAATCTGAACAATATTTGTATGTTAGCGACTCATTTGTAATAGGTTACCGCCAAATACCATCCACTGGTAAATCGTAATTCTTTCATCATTCTGTAAGTACCTAAGTAGAATGTCTAATATTTTCTTCCTGTGTGACAATACATTTCCTTGAACCTGCACACCAACGTGGGGACCCCTGGTTGAGAGAAACCCTCCTTGCTGGCTGTTGTTATGGCCATATCATCTGTGAATAAAAATTTCTCATCTTATGTGAGTTGACCAATAAATATTCTGTTGCTTTAAAAAAAAATACAGGGGCACCTGGGTGGCTCAGTCAGTTGAGCGTCTGACTCTTGATTTTGGCTCAAGTCATGATCTCACAGTTTGAGTTCGAGCCCCGTGTCGGGCTCTGTGCTGACAGCACGGGTCCTGCTAGGGATTCTCTCCCTCCATCTCTCTCTCTCTCTCTCTGTTCCTCGGCTTGCTTTCTCTCTCTCTTCCAATCTCAAAATAAATAAACATTTAAAAAATAAATAAATAAATAAAAATTTAAAAAAAATACATTCCCAATCTACTTTGAGATCGTGAGGAGTTTGGAACATTCCTCTGGATAAACAAATGACTGATCTACTCTGTAATCAAAGTTATCATTGTTTAGCTGACAGAAATAACCTATGGTGTGAAAGACATCAGTTTACATTCTTTCTATTATTCTATGCATCTACCTCGAAAGGCTGATAATCGCACCCATGATGCCACCATCCAAATTCAATCTAAAAAAGTATACAAAAACATTACAGGTGAAAAGAAAAGAATTGTTTCAGTCTCTTCCTAGAAGCCAATGGTCATTCTGACTAAAGCAATCTTAATGCTTCACTCATAATGCCTTTAAATTAGATTTGCCCTGCTTTTGCTAATTCTTTATGGTCATAGCTTCCTTTGAATGGTTGTATCAGCATATATAGGGTTATGAGCATTTAAATGATAGATGCAGGCAAATTATCTAAAGTTTATCTTCCCTCTTTCTAGTATATTTTTTGGGTTTCATGGTTGGTCTTTGTAAGCTCACTGTAGAAATTGAGGCAACTTTTTAGATTCATATAATGGATAGTATTTTATATTTATTTCAATAGGACTTTCAACTGCTATAATTTTAATCCCATCTAAAAGTAACAATCAAAACCGATGTGAGCTGAAAAGGAAAATAAATAGTTTAAACCCTCAGTGTGACGTACATATCTTTTTGCAATTCAACTGCACTGAATTTGTCATCTAATCTTTTCTAAAACACTCAGCAGGAACTTTAGGAAGGCCCATCAAACTCAATCACTGCATGATCAAACGTGGGAAATAAGGAGCTTTGTATTTTCTAACAGGAAATAAGATTTAAAAAATAACCTGTGATCAATGATTTATTATTGTTCATTGGGTCTCAGACTTGGTTTCTCTTATGAAGTCTTATGCTGTTAAAGTTTCAGGGGCGCCTGGGTGGCTCAGTCGGTTGAGCGTCTGACTTTGGCTCAGGTCATGATCTCACAGCTTGTGAGTTCAAGCCCCGCATCTGTGCTGACAGCTCGGAGCCTGGAGCCTGTTTCTGATTCTGTGTCTCCCTCTCTCTCTGCCCCTCCACGGCTCATTCTCTCTCTCTCTCTCTCTCTCTCTCTCTCTCTCTCTCTCTCCCTCTCTCTCTCTGCCAAAAATAAATACACATTTGAAAAAATTAAAAAAAATTCAGATGCTTATCTGACTGTAGCTATATTGTAGGAATTATTAAGTTGAGTGCTTTGAATAATTTAAATATTTTCCCAAAGATACAAATGTGTAAAATAAAAGAGAAACAGGATAAGAATAAGTATTTCATGAAGACAATCTTATTCTAAGGTTATTTAGCATTGCTAACAGTTTAGTATTTATACATCACCAAACCCTGCTACAGTGTATATGTGGGCATATTTTCTATATATTCTTCTTCCGTTCCTTCCTTCCTTCCTTCCTTCCCTCCCTCCCTCTTTCCTTCCTTCCTTCCCTCCCTCCCTCCTTCCTTCTTTCCCTCCCTCCCTCCTTTCTTCCTTCCTTTCTCTCTGTCTCTTTTCTTTCTTTCTTTCTTTCTTTCTTTCTTTCTTTCTTTCTTTCTTTCTTTCTTTCTTCTTTCTTTCTTTCTTTCTTTCTTTCTTTCTTTCTTTCTTTCTTCTGTCTTCTATTATCTGTCTGTCTATCTATCATCTATCTATCTGTCATCTATCACCTATCTATCATCTATCCATCTAACATCTATCTTACTAACTATCCATCTATCTGTATATCATCTGGCTTAGTAAATGAGAATAAAACAGATCATAGCACAGGCCATTTTATAATCTGAATTTTGTCAGTTCACTATGTAACATTCTGTTATTTCTATTTCTATAAACAATCACCAGCATTGCTAAGAATAAAGAGTATCATATTAATGGCTGTGAATTCTATTTCATTGTATGGATGCTGTACCCAACACTATGGGCTGCATTCCTGATAAGTATTGTTCTTCTCTCTGACTAATTCGCAAATCTGTTTAGGTATCCACTCATTACGTGTGTAGTTTGGGGAAAGTTCAGACTATTCTCCAGAGAGAAATTCTGATGGACTCAAAGAAATTAATGGGGTCCATTCCCCTTTATAGAGAGTTTTTGAGATGAAAATGTGGCATAATTCTGGGCAATGTGATGTAACACGTGGTACTTTGATTTAAATATACTGCAATTAATATGTACTACCATTGCTAACACCGAACTGTTCAGGAAATAGTCCTAGCAGGGCTTGGGTAATCCAAAGAAAATTTTCACTTCCTTTTTGAAGGTCATGACTTGTAAGTATAATATCTGACACATTTTCACCACTTGAGATCCAATTGTATTTTACGTTTCCATATTCTGGCATAATTTACTTAATTATTTTTAGAAAATTTGGAGTTCTAGAGCATCACTACTAAATGTTAGTATTTATCAAAATGTCTCAGAGGGGCACGGGGGTGGCTCAGTCGGTTAAGCGTCCGACTTCCGCTCAGGTCATGATCTCGCGGTCCGTGAGTCCGAGCCCCGTGTCGGGCTCTGTGCTGACAGCTCAGAGCCTGGAGCCTGTTTCAGATTCTGTGTCTCCCTCGCTCACTGACCCTTCCCCGTTCATGATTTGTCTTTCTCTGTCTCAAAAATAAATAAACGTTAAAACATTTTTTTACAAAATGTCTCAGAGATACTGACACTCTGCTCTAGGTTTATTTATAACTGAAGGCACTACTCTCTGAGTTCTCTGCAAATCGCATGCCATTTAAGACTCCAAAGGAGAGAAAGCCTAGATTTTCACAGGGAAATGGAGTGATGCTGTGGAATGAGCATAAAGCAAAATATTTTAGGACGTTTGTGTCCTAACTATTACAGTTGTAGATTTATTTTTTAAGTAATTAAAAAATATTTATGATATTTCTCTACATGTCCAATGAAATCAGTGTTATCTACTGTGGTGAGGAAAGTCAAAGACAGGATTTGTAATTTCTAAAAGTATGGCTTTGCTTTTTACTAACGTGTTTATTCAACAACTGGATTAAAATTTTTGTTGCTAAACAGCGGTTTACTTAAGGATACCGTGGGGACAGAGTTTGAGCACCTACACACAGCAATTCGTTTTGTAAACGTACAAAATACGAGGAAGGCAGGTGATATCAAATAGCAAATTGATTAAAATACAAATCTTTTCATTTGCAAGTGTCGCTTCTCAGAAGTAAAGGAACCTTCTCAGAGGCCTTGTGGTGTGTGTGTGTGTGTGTGTGTGTGTGTAGAACGGGAGTATATGAAAGACAAAGGAGGAGGAAGGAAGGAAATGAAAATCCTCTAAGTTCAGAGGAAAATCAGGGACGTAGGATTCTCGGTTACATGTTCATTTTGCCCAAATATATCCTATTTCTCTGCACAGCTTTCTGTACTTAATCGAGGGATGTGCGTGCACCTGTGTAAGGTAAGACTTATGAATATATAGTCTTTTTTTATCCCTGGGATTACCTGGTTCTTCCCAGACCATATTTATGAGGTACTGAATTTCACACACACAAACATCTAAAAATGTCTCCATCTCACGCAAGTTCAATGACGGAGAAAATGGTCTCTATTCTGCCTTTGAATCATCCACAGTGAATGTAAACAGGGTCAGTTCTAGTCACCAAGTGTAAACCTTTTCTTTTCTTTTCTTTTTTTTTAATTTTTTTAACGTTTATTTATTTATTTTTGAGACAGAGAGAGACAGAGCATGAACGGGGCAGGGGCAGAGAGAGAGGGAGACACAGAATCTGAAACAGGCTCCAGGCTTTGAGAGGTCAGCACAGAGCCCGACACGGGGCTCGAACTCACGGACCGCGAGATCATGACCTGAGCCGAAGTCGGACGCTTAACCGACTGAGCCACCCAGGCGCCCCAAAGCCTTTTATTTTAAATTGAGCATATGACAGGGATTCTTTTTCTCTCCAGGAATCTGATGGTAAATAGTGACCATTTAAAATCTCATAAAACGCTGAATAGGAACGATTCATAAATCAGATGCATTAACATCTCCAACGCTTTTGAATTTTGCAGGTTGCCGTCCTAGCACTGATTTTATTTGACTCCATGGCACCATTATGCTTGCCTGGGCGCTAAATTTAGCTCATTGAATGGCTGATGAAATGTCACATATTGCAAGTCCATTGTATGCACACCACCTCCTCCGTCCGCAGTTTGCGAGTTTAGACTGTTATTCTTTGAAAGAGCTCTTAATGGGCTTTAGCATTTGATAAACTGAACTATTTCACCTAGGACAAGGCTCTCCTCCTCAAAACACGCACGTTCCCTCTTCTAATTGAAAGGTTGCCGCACATTCAAAGAAAGCAGGACAAGGAATGCCAAATTTTTCTGGTCTATGGATAGGTATGCAAGGAAGGGGATCCGTTTAGTCAAAGAAAACAAAATCATCAGAGTGATATTATTCATTTACAAAATAAAGACAACTCTAATAATAATGATAATAATAACAATGGCAGGTTTCTTTAGGGAATACTCAGGATACACTGAAGACACGATGCTATTCAACCTCACAACTCTTCCCTTTTTACAATTGTGGGGACTGGATCCGAAGGAAGTTCATTATTTCTGCAAGAGGCAAGGGGTTGATCAAAGTAGAGTCGCAGTTGGAGCCTGGAAGGAACTAATCTCAAAGCCACTTCGTTACTTTACCACCCTAACATAAATGAGCACTTAGTTATTCCCTTCTGCTTTCACAATTTTATTTTTATTTTATTTTATTTTATTTTTATTTTAGAGAAAGTGAGAGAGTAGGAGAGAGGGGGTGAGGCAGAGAGAGAATTTTTGTTTATGTTTATCTATTTATTTTTGAGAGAGAGAGAGAGAGAGAGCACAAGCAGTGGAGGGGCAGAGAGAGGGAGACGCAGAATCCGAAGTAGGCTCCAGGCTCTGAGCTGTTTGTGGGGCTTGAACCCACAAACCGTGAGATCATGACCTGAGCCAAAATCAGATGCTTAACTGACTGAGCCACACAGGCACCCTGAGAGAGAGAGAATCGTAAGCAGGCTCCACACTTAGTGCAGAGTTGGACGTGGGGCTCTATCCCATGACCCTGGAGTCATGACCTGAGCTGAAATCAAGAGTTGGATGTTCAAGGGACTGAGCCACCCAGGGACCCCTGCTCTCACAATTTTAGTTGCCATGGGCTATGGCCTGTAATTTAGATTTTGAAGATAAGAATCTTTTTGAAATGGGACAGGCAACTCTGGAGCAGTTGCCTTGGTGCGTCGAACACCTTGAAACTCGAGCAGCAACTTTCCTTAGTAGGAGAGCGTGGCTTTGGGGAAAGGCTTTCCCGTGCTAAATAAAGAGTGGAAGCAAAGAGACGGGAGATGTTGACCTACTGCCTTGCTCTCAGTTACTTCTGGTGGAGATAGTTCCCCAGGGGAAAATTAGTTCCTCATTTATGCTATCGGTATTTAAAATAATGACATGTACAACCACCTACTAATTAAACATAGCTTTATAATCAATGCAAGTTCCATGTTATGAGGCAGTAACTCGGAAAGTCATACAACTAATTATAATTAAATTACAGTTTCAGTCTTTGGGTTCCAATTCCTTTGCATTTTAAGACCATGTGTTTTCTTAGATATAAACGTTTGGAATGCATACCCGAATTTTTTTCTTGTTCATTTTTTAACAGAATAAACTTGAGTGATGTGACAATCAGTTTATGCCCTCGGGCTGCAGTTTTTCTTATCTTTCTCTTGCATATTAAGTATTCTTCCCCCCCACCCCGTAGGGCACAGAGAAAGTAGGTCTGGGCATATTTAGGTTGTGGCAACTGTCCCCAACCCCAGGCACTACAAAGGGGGAGCTTTCTCAGAATCCCCCCCCCCCCCCCCCCCCCCGCCGCCATCTTCCCTGAGGTCCCCTGTGTAAAGTCAACAAGAGATGCAAACCTTTCTCAGTGTGAAGGCTTCACCACTCTGTCCTCCCTCAACAGCCCATAGTTGGCCTTTTGTAATGCCTGGTAAATTTCCAGAATCTTGCCGGCTCCTGTGTGTTCAGGGACATCTCTCCCAGACAAGCAAATTCTCCTAACCTGCTTATTCCGGCAAAGGTATGTCTCTTTCTCCAGATTTGAAGATGTTTGGTTACCCTAAGATTTCAGTTCCTTTATGGTTTTAAGAGAAGTTGCTACATTGTAGTTTGACCTCCATTTTCCCAGTTACAAGAGGAGGCACAGCAGTTGCCTTCTCGTCACATATCCGAGCTCCCTGGAAGACACAGGTACACAACTATAATGCAATGTTTTTATAGCAATAACAGGTTTAGGATGAGGGTAGCACAGAGGAGGGGCACATGCCCCCATCTCTAGCAGTAAGGGAAACTCTCTTTAGGAATTTATTTTAAAAATAAAACTTGGGATTCCAGGCGGAAGGGGGATTCCCAAGGAGAAGGCAGAGTATGGGGGAAGGTCTGCATGGGGAAGCAGCATTTTGTGATGAAGGGAACCAGAAACAGACTGGGACTGTTACAGCCTAAGTTCGGGGAGGGTGGCGGGGTGGGGGGTGGGGGCACACCAAGAAGTAATGCTAAAAAGAGAGAGATAGTCCCGGAGACTATATGCCATTTTAAGAAGTTTAGACTGGGGCGCCTGGGTGGCGCAGTCAGTTAAGCGTCCGACTTCAGCCAGATCACGATCTCGCGGTCCGTGAGTTCGAGCCCCGCGTCAGGCTCTGGGCTGATGGCTCGGAGCCTGGAGCCTGTTTCCGATTCTGTGTCTCCCTCTCTCTCTCTGCCCCTCCCCCGTTCATGCTCTGTCTCTCTCTGTCCCAAAAATAAATAAAAAACGTTGAAAAAAAATTTAAAAAAAAAAAGTTTAGACTGTGTTCTCTTGATTATGACAAGTTGCGGAAGGGTTGGGCAAGTAGGTAATGCGTGGAGCTTTGCGGCTTCCGTGAATCTCGAGTGTATGTGCAAATAAGACACTAGACAGATTCTTTGATGCAGGATGATCCTTCATGAAGCATTTTATAATAAAGCACAGAAGCAAGATAAGAGAGTGTGTTACAGCTATCCTTAATGACGATAGAGCAGAAGGGTCAATTTGTTAGCCCTTAGGAAGTATCGTAAAAGTTAGGGATTGACTGGATGTAGCAGCTAAGGTGATAAATGCTTCCAGATTCACTGGGTATAGGAGAGATAGAAAGGAAGAGCGGCAGGTTTATTCAAGGAGAGGATCAGTGTAGTTTCTGACTGTAGGGAATTTGAGATGTTTGCAGAACATCGAGGGCTACGCTCAGCACGCGTTTGGGTACGTGACCCAGAACTCAAATGAGCTGCCTGGACTTGGGGACAGAGACTTGGCAATCTTCGGCATGAATGTGGTGGTTTGACTCCGGTTAACAGGTGGGATGGTCCGGGGTGGGTGGAAGGGGGGATGGAGTGGAAGACTGAGGACATCATCACCCTGTGAGTTCCAGAAGGAGCTGAGAGGGAGGAGCTCAGGAACTAGCCTGGAAGAAATAATCATAAAGCCTTAAACATTACTGAAGGGCTATGGTGGATACAAAGGAACAGAGCTTTACAGTCAGATTTACAGAAAGGATGATAGAATGGGGCTCCTGGGTGGCTCCGTTGGGTAAGCGTCCGACTCTTGATTCTGGCTCAGGTCATGATCCCAGGGTTGCGGGATTGAGTCCCACATCGGGCTCTGCACTGACCATGAAACATGCTTGAGCTTCTCCCTTCCTCTCCCTCTGTCCTTCTCCCGCTCACGTGTGCTTGTACACTTTCCCTCTCTGCCTCAAAAAATAAAAATACATTAAAAAAAATTTTTTTTAAAAGATGACAGAGAGCTCTAGTAAAGGATGGACTGGGAAAAAAGAGGGAGAATAAAATGAAAAAGACAATGCATTGAACAGTAAGAGGTCAAATTCGAACAGGCAGGTTCAGGGTCATGCGGCGGGCAAAAGTCAAATTCCTAAATATAGAAGATATGCCAGATGGTGAGCAAGTGAGGGCAGACTATTTTTATGCAGAATTTAGAATAAGATAATGAGACTAGAAAAGATACTCTCCTGCTCTCAGGGAACATTGCAAATGACGAGGTCATGAAGAATCCTTTCAGACTGGCCAAGACTAAAACACCATTGGCATGCCCGTGCATAAACATTCCAACCTGAATCTGAGTCTTGGATTAACCTGAAGAGTCAAGCAATGTCTCGACCTTCTCATTCATCTCTTCCTATATCTCTCTCTTTATCATTCACTTTTCTTCTCTCTCTCCCTCCTTTTCTGCTCTGTCCTCTTTTTTGCCTTCTCTCCTCATTTTTCTGCTCTTTCCCTGACATCATTTTTCGTGATTGCTCTTCCCTTTCCCAATTAAATACATACACAATTGATATATATTTAAAAGAATATTCTAAAAAGATGGGGGAATCAAGGTAAAGAGGACACTAATCTGTAAGGGTTGGTTAATAAAAAAGTCAATTGCGGGGTGCCTGGGTGGCTCAGTCGGTTGAGTGTCTGACTTCGGCTCAGGTCATGATCTCCCGGTCTGTGAGTTCGAGCCCCACGTTGGGCTCTATGTTGACAGCTCAGAGCCTGGAGCCTTCTTCCTATTCTGTGTCTCCACCTCTCTCTGCCCCTCCACTGCTCGTGCTCTGTCTCTCTCAAAAACTAAATAAGCATAAAAACACAGTTAAAAAAAAAGTGAATTGCAAAGGGTATCAGGAGCTAGGAAAGAGCTCTTCGAGGCTGGATGACAGATATCGGTCATGTGTACTGTTGCCTTCCCCTGGGAACAGATGGATTTGATTAACCATCAGGCTTTTTTCCTGAAGCTTGGTAGGTCACGGCTCTAACACTCCATCTTTACATAATATATACTATTCCAAGAAGGAAAGGAAACAGAAGCATGCAATACTCTGCAAAACTCCTATCGTGGCATTCTCCATCCAGAAGCTGGATGTGCTTAATATCTTAATGTTTCCATTACAGAATTGGAAGGGAAGGACACATGTGCACACCCCTTCCCCTCAAGCTTCGATTTGAGAAAATCTGTAAGTAGAGGTTTTTTAAATGTCTGCCATTGCTGCCACAAGACAGATGATGAGCCAACTGGAGCCCCACACTTTCTTGAACCACCTTTGGGCATAGACCTTACCCAGAGACATGCCTCTGCCTTTCCTCTCCGTATGTCTCTGAATGAGTCTAGAATATAACCAGGAGTCGGAGAGCATAATGCGTGCCTACAGATGAGCCACAAACGGTGAGAATTAGGCGGCCAGTTCCTACTCCAGGCTTGACATCACCTTCATCTCACTGCATACCAGACATAGACAGTTCCCATTCACTAAAACAGAATGCTGCCCTCACATGCCACAGGTATGATCTCAATATGACAGAGGCAGACGGAGTTGAAATATCCCTTAAGGAATTTATTTCATTATTTTGCTTCTTTTCTAAGATTTTTCTTCGGCCGACACATACTTATTTTTATGTAGAGGTTCACTCATGTGTTGATTGATTGGGTTTTGCACTGAGATATTTTATCAGTAGACCAAGAAACGCTTTAACATACGAAAAAGTGGAAGAAAAATGCACAAAATGGAGTTAGAGGTATTTGGTTCAACTATTCTTGGGTTGACATTAATTTCCACCTATACAAATTATTAATGATTTCTATGTATTTAATTCCATACTTAGGTGCCCTATGTAATGTATGTAAATGATGAAGCATAATAAAGCAATCAAAAACCACACAGTTTAAGAACAAGAACATATACATGGGTGTCTGCATGCATATTATACATAAACATGTGTGTGTGCTTGTACATGTGTGGGCACACATATGACTTAATATAATATCGGACTAGATAATAAGATTCCCTTGGGAGATTGATATTGTGACCCATCCACAATCTCATAAAATTATGCCAGCCAGTTTCATATGCATTTTATTACTGTATTAAGTGGGAGACATAAATAAAATATGATTTTAAGATTTGGGGTAGGCAGAATTCTAAGGTGACTTGAAATGACCCCCACTTTTGTCTAAACCGGTCCCCATGCGCGTGGGTAGGCCTGCAACTTGTTCTTGGCCAACAGAGGACAGAACGGTAATGGGGTAGTTACTCTCTCGATCATCTTACATGGCAAAGATAGTGGGATGATTACTCACAGATTGCATAAGACTCTGTTTTAGCAGACGTGTGCAAGAGAGATTGCCCAGGAGGCCTTGAAAGAAGTAAGCCACCATGTTTCGAAAGGGCATCTGGGGAGCTCTCAAGAGCTGAGAGCGGTTGTCAACCGACAGCTGGCAAACAAAAGGGGATCTTGGTCGTACAGCCTCATGAAATGAATTCTGCCAGCAATCTGAACGAGCGTGAGAGCTGATCCCTCACCAGACAAGCCTCCAAATGCAAATGCTGCCTCCCGTGCCCCTTGATTACAGCCTTGAGAGACTCTGAGCATATGCCCGACTTCTAACCCATGGAAACCGTGAGGCAATTAATGTTTGTTGTTTTAAGTTGCTAAGTCTGGCAACACAGTAATAAGGCTTCTTATGCAGCAATAGAACATTAGTTTAAGACTGATGGAAATTTATTATGTAAACAGGTGGTCAGAAATGTATACAATTCTTGTAAATTGTCTTGAAAGGCCTGATTACCTGTCAATTTTAACATGTTTTAAAATAGCAGTTAGGGCTTCTACAAGTTTTCTAGATGCTAATATATGTCGTATTTGGAGAGCGTCCAGATAAGTCTCAGGAAAAAGGTGTATGGAATGGTCGGTCTGTTAGGCATTATTGGTATGGGGTATATAAAGTGTTCACCTAAAGGGTCAGTATGAACAGAAGCATCCCTGTGCCAAGACAGAATAAGTATGGAGTCAAGTTTGGAGCTTTGGTGTGTACAGGCTATGCTCCCCAGGTAAGCTTCCCCAGGGTGAGGTATGGAAGGTGAGCTTGTCAAGGACAGACATGTCATTAGAACAGCCCAGATGCCTAGGTCTGTAACTGTGTCTGAGCAAGTCTGTTTGTATTTCCAAGTTCATGGTATTTTGGTTGTTGCTTTCTCTGTATCGACGAGTGTGGCATAGATAGCCAGATTCCCCCTTTAGATTCTTTCAGTAAAAGTGATTAAATTTGCAAACATAGGATGTAAAGGTGATTTGTTCACTTCTCGTTTGTATTTTAAAATCTTTTCTTTAATGTTTATTTATTTTTGAGAGACAGAGACAGAGCAAGAACAGGGGAGGGGCAGAGAGAGAGGGAGACACAGAATCCAAAGCAGGCTCCAGGTTCTGAGCCGTTAGCACAGAGCCTGATGCGGGGCTCGAACCCACGAGCTGTAAGATCATGACCTGAGCTGAAGTCTGGCGCTTAACCAACTGAGCCACCCAGGCGCCCCTTGTTTATATTTTTAAAAAGGAAGTTATCTGCTCCTCATTTTCTGTTCCCTATTCCTATTGGCTGGGACACGACAAAAACTGGAGGACCCAGGAATGGAAGAAAGATGTTGAGAAAGGCCGAGCAATCTCACCCTCCTGAACAGTTCAGGGATGGACCTGGGACAGGAACAAACGTTGACTTCAGGTAACTTGTTGGATTCTCAGTGCACCTTGCTTGAAGAGCTCAAAGATTATTATCTCGAACCCCAACTAACGCAGAGGTGCCTGCGCCCCTCTCTTCATCCCTCTCTGAGTCACAGGGCACCTTGGTGGCATTTCCACCTCATACCCCCCTGCAGCTTACTCTAGGCTTTCAAAAACACACAGACCTGTGCACAGCTCAGAAACCCAGCTTTCTGGTGCTTCAGCGTCTTTCTGCTCAAGCCTCTCTGTTCTTAGAGAGAGAAATTCACCTGGATGTAGTTCAGCTGGCAATCATGTACACGAGCACCCATGGGATTAGTTGTGTGCATGTCCTTGTTTTGCCAGTTACTGGCAGACTTTGCATAAGCCAATTAAAGTTTTTCAGCCTCAACTACTATATAGAAAAACTGATATAATAATAACCCTTTTAAGGATGTGAGGACATTAACGTACTTAACTATGAGAAGCACATAGAAAAGAGTTGACAAGCAAAGTTGCACTGTGTCAGTCATTGAATACTGAGTGGAGACTGATACTTGCATTAAAAATGTTTTATTACTCCTAGGGGCGCCTGGGTGGCTCAGTGGGTTAAGCACCCAACTTCAGCTCGGGTCATAAATCTCGCAGTTTGTGGGTTCAAGCCCCGCATCGGGCTCTGTGCTGACAGCTCAGAGCCTGGAGCCTGCTTTGGATTCTGTGTCTCCCTCTCTCTCTGCCCCTCCTTCGCTCATGCTCTGTCTGTCTCCCTCTCAAAAAATAAATAAACATTAAAAATAATTTTTTTAAATGTTTTATTATTCCTGTTGATACTGATGATGAAGAGTCAATGAAGATCTGATTATGAAATGGAAGGGAGACCCTCATTTCCATCTAGAATAGGTCGCCTTTGAGATGCTTGTTGTATATGCAGGCAGCGCCTAGCAGCTCCTCCTTTTTTTAATTATTTTTTAAATTTCTTTTTAATGTTTATTTATTTTAAGAGAGAGAGACAGAGACTGAGACTGAGACAGAACGTGAGTGGAGGAGGGGCAGAGAGAGGAGACAGAATCTGAAGCAGGCTCCAGGCTCTGAGTCAGCACAGAGCCCGACGTGGGGCTCGAACTCAGGATCCATGAGATCACAACCTGAGCTGAAGTCAGACGCCCAACCAATTGAGCTACCCAGCTGCCCATGGCAGCTCCTTTTTTCTTAACGTTTATTTTCGAGAGAGAGAGAGAGAGAGAGAGAGCGAGCACGAGTGGGGGAGGGGCAGAGAGAGAGGGAGACACAGAATCCGAAGCAGGCTCCAGGCCCTGAGCTGTCAGCACAGAGCCCCACTTGGGGCTCAAACTCACAAACTGTGAGATCATGATTTGAGTCGAAGTTGGATGCTTAACCGACTGAGCCACCCAGGTTCCCCTAGCATCTCCTCTTTAAAAAAAAAAAATAAATTATTTATTTTTGAGAGAAAAAGAGAGAACAAGCAGGGGAGGGGCAGAGAGATGGAGACAGAGGATCCAAAGTGGGCTCCATGCCCACTGACAATAGAGAACCTGATGCGTGGCTCGAACTCACTAACCATGAGATCATGATCTGAACCAAAGTCAGATGCTTAACTGGCTGAGCCACTCAGGTGCCCCTAGCAGGTCCATATATATATATATATATATATATATATATATATATATATGTCATCACCTCTTTATGCAGTTTAAAAAATAAGTTTTGGGGCACCTGGGTGGCTCAATCTGTTGAGCGACTGACTTCGGCTCAGGCCATGATCTCGCGGTTTGTGAGTTCAAGCCCCACGTCGGGCTCTGCGCTGACAGCTCGGAGCCTGAAGCCTGCTTCAGATTCTGGGTCACCCCCTCTCTCTGCCCCTCCCTCACTCATGCTCTGTCTCTCTCTGTCTCTGAAATAAATAAACATTAAAAAAAAATTTTTTAAATAAGTTTTGAGTCACGATATAGGGTCATGGTTAAAAACATAAGGCAATGTAAAAAAATCACATATAAAGGGAAATGTAGAGCAAGAAAAAAACAGAAGAGACTCTGAGAATAGAATACCATGGACTGCCACTTGAGGATTCATTAAGGGAAAGTTCCAATAAAGGAACCTGGGGTTATATTCAGAGGATATAAAGAGAACCAGGAGAGAATTAAGTAAAGGAAGAGACAAAGGAAAGCAAATTGATGGGAGGGAAAGTTAAAGAAGTTAGCCTGTAACCTACTCATTTCTTTCATCTGAGACTCATTTGGGGAGAAAGAGAGGAGGCAGATGGGCAGGTGGCCCAGCCTAATCTTTTGTCACCTGGACCTCTGATATTTGCAATGTGAAAGAAAACTGATCTCTGAAGTACACTTAGCAGGAAGTCCATGGCTAAGGGTCACCTGTATGAAATTGAGTCCAATATCTATGAGGAAGGGTTCCCTGGAGAATGTCACATAAGCTACACAACACTTAGCTGGCTATAAAAGAGAGATATTAATAATTTAAAGAATCCCACTATGTTAGATGAACATGAACCTCATTAGAAACCTCATCTATTATTCTGAACCAGAGATGCATGACTGATGAAGGAACACGGGACCCCAAGGAGCTACCTTTGATACCCCCAGAACTTTCTCTGCTTCAACTGAGCATTAAAATTATTAGTAAAGCTTCACAATCAGTTAACTTTCTGATTCGATTAGTCCGATTTGATAATACGATCCTCTGTGTTATGCATAGTCAACATTATTAAATGTTTCATGGGATCTAGATAAATAATGCCTGAAAATATCGGTTGATTTTTTTTTTTCATCTGGGCCAGTATTACTGACCAATCACTGGAAACCTTGGTTGTGAGCGAGATTTTAGTTGACTGTGGATGAAATAAGACATGAGAATCTAGAGACACATCGATGCTAGCATCATCCATTAGGTAGATGAGAACGAAATGGAGGAAGTAAATTTTCTCTGCAAAAATATCCAAAGAATGTGGGTTTTTTTTCCTCTTTTTTCCTTCCTTCCTTCCTTCTTCTTTTAGTTAGTAAGAGAAGTGGAGAGGAAGTCAGATCCAAGCAGAGATTAAGGAATTTCTATGGACAAAAAGAGGAAGATTTCTTACTTTTAGACTAGCAGAAAATAACAAAGGATAAATAAGAATCCTGGGAACTTTGGGAACTGCAGGAAGCTGAGGGAAGTCATTTTTGATGGCTTCTATTGTTGCAGCCTTGTAAGTGACAAAGAACTACTCTAAATATAAATATAATGGGGTTGAATCTGGGCTACGAAAGAGAAGCTTAAGACTGAAATTGTAGCTGAGCAAATTAACAAAGGTGAAGGATTCAAAAGAATCAATGAAAGTCACCTGAAATGCATTCATTATTGGATTTAATGACACTAAAGCATTGTATTTAACAGGACATTATATATTGATTATTGGACTTTATGACATGAAAGCTATATATATATATATATATATATTCTTATATATATTCATATATATTCTTATATATATTCATATATATATATATTCTTATATATATTCTTATATATAATATATTATATATATTTTTATATATTATATATATTCTTATATATAATACATTATATATATTTATATATATTATATATATAATAATTATATATAATATATATTATATATAATTATTATATATATAATATATATTATATATAATATATACATATTATATATATATTCTTATATATATTCATATATATATTCTTATATATATTCATATATATATTCTTATATATATTCATATATATATATTGCTTTCATGTCATAAAGTCCAATAATCAATATATATATAGAAGATATATATATATATATATATATATATATATATATATATATACACACACATAGAAGATAGAATCTTCTATCTAGTGGTACTACTCATATGCACTAAGACCATTGTAACATGCCCATATAAAATCCACCATAAAAAGTTCTCTCTTGAATTTCTTTACTCAGTTAAGCCAAATCATGTATGTTTTGTTTGCAATTAAAAAACCATCAAGCTAATTTTCAGTCTTTAAATTTCTGGCATGTCAGTTCTCATGGGGCCTTTCCAAAGACTTCTATTTGATAATGGCTATCATTGGTTGTTTTGTGGCTGGCTTAAAGTATCTAAAAGTATATATTTTATTAATCTCACGGTGTCTGCTGCATCCTGGAAGTTACGTCATGGAGTTTTTGTGTTTGTTGTTCTTGTTGTTATTATTATTGTTGTCCTCACCTTAGCTGCAGAAGGTGACGTTTTATGTACTATAAGAAATAGAAGAAGCAAAACCTTACCTATTTGCAAAATTTTACAATACCCACTCCCATTCCCAACGAAAGTTCCCTCTACATCTTTCTTCACAACCAGGATCATAGAGCATCACATCACGAGATATAAGAGCAGGCAGCCAATGTGTAAGGAATCCTGAAACATTACACCGATACATTGTTGAAGCACAAACCAGTCCCAAATAAACACTCTTATGCATACACACCTAGATCTATGGGATGTTTTTTCATACACACAATGCAGTCTTAATGGGTTAAATTTCTGAAACAGAGGAATGCAGATCCTAATGCTACTTCCTCAGAATATAGTATATTTACGAATTTAAATTTTGAATCCTTCACAGGTATCATAATAAGTTGTCCATTTTAGGGAAAAAAATCAGAAAATGAAACGGACAAGAAAATAAGTAGGTAAAAATAGAGATAGGTTTACCATTTTTTGTTAAACCATTGTCTATTTTTTTAGTAAAAAAATGTGTAAAACAATCTGTTTCTCTTTGTAGTTAAAATATATTGTGAAATAATTCATGCGTGTATAGTGATAGAAACAGATTAGTGATTAAGAAATAAATTCAAAGCAAAATGTATCAATATGAAATCAGTTTCTTCCCATTCCCTCTAAATAAACGTTAATCATTAAAAGTATTGGTTTTAAAAAGAAACAACTTATTAGATTATCTGGTGACTCCCTGCTTCATCACGTCTGATATTTTTCCTATGATGTATCTTCCGTTTCTCTAAATGATCACTTGCCTTTAGAAAACATCCAATTTAGCTAAATATTTAGGAGCTTGGATCACTCCCACCTCTCTAATCTGCCCGCCCAGCTCCCAAGGGCATCATTAACTGCATAGAATAATAGCAATTTATTTTCATTCTGTGCACAAAAAGAAGGAAATGGATGGGGCGCCTGGGTGGCTCAGTCGGTTGAGCGTCCGGCTTCGGCTCAGGTCATGATCTCATGGTTTGTGAGTTTGAGCCCCGCGTCGGGCTCTGTGCTGACAGCTCAGAGCCTGGAGCCTGTTTCAGATTCTGTGTCTCCTTCTCTCTCTGCTCCTCCCCTGCTCGTGCTCTGTCTCTCTCTCTCTCAAAAATAAATAAAAGCATTAAAAAAAATTAAAAAAAAAAAAAGAAGAAGAAGGAAATGGAGACAAAACATGGTAAGAAAACCAAGATCACAAAGTATTACTTTGTAATACTGTTCGGATGGTATAAAGAAATCTAGGAGAACTATAGCATACTTGATATGGAAAAAAAGAAAAAGAGTTGACAGAACACTCCGCTGAATTTAGATTTTGTTACTTGGAGTTTCTTGATCAAAGAGTAGCCCTCTTTCCACTCTTCAGTGCTACTGACACCGGAAATACTCCATGGAACATCTGAACAACGAAAACATTTTCAATTTATAACAATTCAATCCAGGATACATTTTTTCTTCACTCATGTTAGGCAATTCTGTGTCATTGATAATCCAGGGTCAATATTAGAGATAATTCCCACCTTCCATGATCTTGGTTTGGTATTATGAATATGCCATGTAACAACTATGAAGGACATGAAAATGAGTTACTCATATTTCCTTGACATGGCTAATCCTTTTTTGGTGCGTCCTTCTCCGAGAACCCAAACACAGGTGATACCAATAGGAGAAAACAGGCAGGAAGATGTGATTCAGTGACTAAGACAGTCATCCCTTAGTCACTTGATAGGCAAGGAGGACAATACCCTAAGGGTACATAGTTAAAGGTCATCCCTGGCACAAGATGGCAGCCTTATTAATGAATATTTGGCCAGTAGTGACCAGGAAAACATTCTGGTGGAAAGAAACAAGTACATGATTCAGGCATTTAAAATATATATAGAAAACAATGTATACAAAGATTTGACTGGTTATTTAAAAATTATATTAACTTTCTATCTTAGTCAGCTTGGGTTGCCATAAAGAATATCATAGATTGAGTGGCTTAAATAACAGAAATTTATATCTCACAGTTCTAGAAGCTAGGAAGTCCAAGATCAAGGTGCCAACTAATACTGTTCCTGGTGAGAGCTCTTTTCTATAGTGTTCTTGCTGTGTCCTCTAATGGTGGAGAGCCACAAGGTCGTCCAGTGTGCCTTCCTCTTCTTAGAAAGGCATCAACCCTACTGGATTAGGTCCCCACCCTTATGACCTCATGTAACCTCTATCACGTCTTCATAGACCCCATCTCCAAATATTAGGGTTTAGCATATGAAGTTGGAGGGAATATAAACATTTAGTCCACAATACTCCCTAAAGATAGATTGCCACTGAGTGCTATTGCCAAGTAGTTAAAAGCTAACTATGATAACTGGAAGTTCTTTCTGAAGGTTTATTAACTTATCTAGCTAACCTATCTAGTTAACTCTGATAACTAGAAGTTCTTTCTGAAGGTCTTTATCATCTGTAGTGAGACACGGAACAAAGCTGAGGAGCAGACTCAGAACCTGAGAGCTGCCAGTCTCCAAAGAGGCTTAAATATTCAGCAAAGCCAATTTTTAGGCTAAGTTTAGGACCCTGCTTACAATGATCTGAACTTGAAACATGAATGGATGCAGTAGCCGATTTGGGTTATACAGACCCCTGAGCTGTCATGGCTTGGAGAAGAGGCCCCCCCCCCCCACCTCAAGGAAGGTAATCCTTCCCCTCTGATGAAAGATAACATAAGGGAACAGAAACCCACCTCCAGGAGCCTTGGAGTGGATAACCATGGCTTAAACTCAGTATAATCTGGCTAGCGACCTGCTTAGAATGACAAAGGAGGAATGAGATTACACAATAAAAGAACTGCAAGAATTGGTGAGCAAATATTTGTAGGATACAGGGGGATATTCCTGGGATTAAATTTTGAGTGTGCTTGCCTAAGAGGGCTGGAACTGAAGACTGGGTGAGCAAGAATTCATTGACCTGGTAGCACTTTCTTAGGACGCAGAACTCTGATCAAGACCCTACAAATGCAGAGAGTTCCGGAAGATGACGGCGTAGGAGGATGCTGGGCTCACCGCGCGTCCTGCTGATCACTTAGATTCCACCTACACCTGCCTAAATAACCCAGAAAACCGCCAGAGGATTAGCAGAACGGAGTCTCCGGAGCCAAGCGCAGACGAGAGGCCCACGGAAGAGGGTAGGAAGGGCGGCGAGGCGGTGCGCGCTCCACGGACTGGCGGGAGGGAGCCGCGGCGGAGGGGCGGCTCGCCGGCCAAGCAGAGCCCCCGAGTCTGGCTGGCAAAAGCAGAGGGGCCGGAGGGACTGTGTTCCGACAGCAAGCGCGACTTAGCGTCTGGGAGGTCAGAAGTTAACAGCTCTGCTCAGAAAGCGGGAAGGCTGGAGGACAAAGGGAGGGAGAGCTGCTGAGCCCCCTGACGGCAGAGCTCAGCTTGGCGGGGAACAAAGGCGCTCGCCAGCGCCATCTCCCCCGCCCATCCCCCAGCCAAAATCCCAAAGAGAACCAGTTCCTGCCAGGGAACTTGCTCGCTCCGCGCAAACACCCAACTCTGTGCTTCTGTGGAGCCACCCCTCCGGCAGCGGGTCTGACTCCCTCCCGCTGCCGCAGGGCCCCTCCTGAAGTGGATCACCTAAGGAGAAGCGAGCTAAGCCTGCCCCTCCCGCCCCCGTGCACCTTGCCTACCCACCCCAGCTAATACGCCAGCTCCCCAGCACCACAAGCCTGGCAGTGTGCAAGTAGCCCAGACGGGCCATGCCACCCCACAGTGAATCCCGCCTCTAGGAGAGGGGAAGGGAAGGCACACACCAGTCTGACTGTGGCCCCAGCGGTGGGCTGGGGGCAGACATCAGGTCGGACTGCGGCCCCGCCCACCAACTCCAGTTATACACCACAGCACGGGGGAAGTGCCCTGCAGGTCCTCAGCGCTCCAGGGACTATCCAAAATGACCAAACGGAAGAATTCCCCTCAGAAGAATCTCCAGGAAATAACAACAGCTAATGAACTGATCAAAAAGGATTTAAATAATATAACAGAAAGTGAATTTAGAATAATAGTCATAAAATTAATCTCTGGGCTTGAAAACAGTATACAGGACAGCAGAGAATCTCTTGCCACAGAGATCAAGGGACTAAGGAACAGTCACGAGGAGCTGAAAAACGCTTTAAACGAAATGCAAAACAAAATGGAAACCACGACGGCTCGGATTGAAGAGGCAGAGGAGAGAATAGGTGAACTAGAAGATAAAGTTATGGAAAAAGAGGAAGCTGAAAGAAAGAGAGATAAAAAAATCCAGGAGTATGAGGGGAAAATTAGAGAACTAAGTGATACACTAAAAAAAAATAATATACGCATAATTGGTATCCCAGAGGAGGAAGAGAGAGGGAAAGGTGCTGAAGGGGTACTTGAAGAAATTATAGCTGAGAACTTCCCTGAACTGGGGAAGGAAAAAGGCATTGAAATCCAAGAGGCACAGAGAACTCCCTTCAGACGTAACTTGAATCGATCTTCTGCACAACATATCATAGTGAAACTGGCAAAATACAAGGATAAAGAGAAAATTCTGAAAGCAGCAAGGGATAAACGTGCCCTCACATATAAAGGGAGACCTATAAGACTCGTGACTGATCTCTCCTTTGAAACTTGGCAGGCCAGAAAGGCTTGGCACGATATCTTCAGTGTGCTAAACAGAAAAAATATGCAGCCGAGAATCCTTTATCCAGCAAGTCTGTCATTTAGAATAGAAGGAGAGATAAAGGTCTTCCCAAACAAACAAAAACTGAAGGAATTTGTCACCACTAAACCAGCCCTACAAGAGATCCTAAGGGGGATACTGTGAGACAAAGTACCAGAGACATCACTACAAGCATAAAACATACAGACATCACAATGACTCTAAACCCGTATCTTTCTATAATAACACTGAATGTAAATGGATTAAATGCGCCAACCAAAAGACATAGGGTATCAGAATGGATAAAAAAACAAGACCCATCTATTTGCTGTCTACAAGAGACTCATTTTATATCTGAGGACATCTTTAGATTGAGAGTGAGGGGATGGAGAACTATTTATCATGCTACTGGAAGCCAAAAGAAAGCTGGAGTAGCCATACTTATATCAGACAAACTAGACTTTAAATTAAAGGCTGTAACAAGAGATGAAGAAGGGCATTATATAATAATTACAGGGTCTATCCATCAGGAAGAGCTAACAATTATAAATGTCTATGCGCCAAATACCGGAGCCCCCAAATATATAAAACAATTACTCATAAACATAAGCAACCTTATTGATAAGAATGTGGTCATTGCAGGGGACTTTAACACCCCACTTACAGAAATGGATAGATCATCTAGACACACAGTCAATAAAGAAACAAGGGCCCTGAATGATACATTGGATCAGATGGACTTGACAGATATATTTAGAACTCTGCATCCCAAAGCAACAGAATATACTTTCTTCTCGAGTGCACATGGAACATTCTCCAAGATAGATCATATACTGGGTCACAAAACAGCCCTTCATAAGTTTACAAGAATTGAAATTATACCATGCATACTTTCAGACCACAATGCTATGAAGCTTGAAATCAACCACAGGAAAAAGTCTGGAAAACCTCCAAAAGCATGGAGGTTAAAGAACACCCTACTAACGAATGAGTGGGTCAACCAGGCAATTAGAGAAGAAATTAAAAAATATATGGAAACAAACGAAAATGAAAATACAACAATCCAAACGCTTTGGGACGCAGCGAAGGCAGTCCTGAGAGGAAAATACATTGCAATCCAGGCCTATCTCAAGAAACAAGAAAAATCCCAAATACAAAATCTAACAGCACACCTAAAGGAAATAGAAGCAGAACAGCAAAGGCAGCCTAAACCCAGCAGAAGAAGAGAAATAATAAAGATCAGAGCAGAAATAAACAACATAGAATCTAAAAAAACTGTAGAGCAAATCAATGAAACCAAGAGTTGGTTTTTTGAAAAAATAAACAAGATTGACAAACCTCTAGCCAGGCTTCTCAAAAAGAAAAGGGACATGACCCAAATAGATAAAATCATGAATGAAAATGGAATTATTACAACCAATCCCTCAGAGATACAAACAATTATCAGGGAATACTATGAAAAATTATATGCCAACAAATTGGACAACCTGGAAGAAATGGACAAATTCCTAAACACCCACACTCTTCCAAAACTCAATCAGGAGGAAATAGAAAGCTTGAACAGACCCATAACCAGCAAAGAAATTGAATCGGTTATCAAAAATCTCCCAACAAATAAGAGTCCAGGACCAGATGGCTTCCCAGGGGAGTTCTACCAGACGTTTAAAGCAGAGATAATACCTATCCTTCTCAAGCTATTCCAAGAAATAGAAAGGGAAGGAAAACTTCCAGACTCATTCTATGAAGCCAGTATTACTTTGATTCCTAAACCAGACAGAGACCCAGTAAAAAAAAGAGAACTACAGGCCAATATCTCTGATGAATATGGATGCAAAAATTCTCAATAAGATACTAGCAAATCGAATTCAACAGCATATAAAAAGAATTATTCACCATGATCAAGTGGGATTCATTCCTGGGATGCAGGGCTGGTTCAACATTCGCAAATTGATCAACGTGATACATCACATTAACAAGAAAAAAGAGAAGAACCATATGATCCTGTCAATCGATGCAGAAAAGGCCTTTGACAAAATCCAGCACCCTTTCTTAATAAAAACACTGGAGAAAGTCGGGATAGAAGGAACGTACTTAAAGATCATAAAAGCCATTTATGAAAAGCCCACAGCTAACATCATCCTCAATGGGGAAAAACTGAGAGCTTTTTCCCTGAGATCAGGAACACGACAGGGATGCTCACTCTCACCGCTGTTGTTTAATATAGTGCTGGAAGTTCTAGCATCAGCAATCAGACAACAAAAGGAAATCAAAGGCATCCAAATTGGCAAAGATGAAGTCAAGCTTTCGCTTTTTGCAGATGACATGATATTATACATGGAAAATCCGATAGACTCCACCAAAAGTCTGCTAGAACTGATACATGAATTCAGCAAAGTTGCAGGATACAAAATCAATGTACAGAAATCAGTTGCATTCTTATACACTAACAATGAAGCAACAGAAAGACAAATAAAGAAACTGATCCCATTCACAATTGCACCAAGAAGCATAAAATACCTAGGAATAAATCTAACCAAAGATGTAAAAGATCTGTATGCTGAAAAGTATAGAAAGCTTATGCAGGTAATTGAAGAAGATATAAAGAAATGGAAAGATATTCCCTGCTCATGGATTGGAAGAATAAATATTGTCAAAATGTCAATACTACCCAAAGCTATCTACACATTCAATGCAATCCCAATCAAAATTGCACCAGCATTCTTCTCGAAACTAGAACAAGCAATCCTAAAATTCATATGGAACCACAAAAGGCCCCGAATAGCCAAAGTAATTTTGAAGAAGAAGACCAAAGCAGGAGGCATCACAATCCCAGACTTTAGCCTCTACTACAAAGCTGTCATCATCAAGACAGCATGGTATTGGCATAAAAACAGACACATAGACCAATGGAATCGAATAGAAACCCCAGAACTAGACCCACAAACGTATGGCCAACTCATCTTTGACAAAGCAGGAAAGAACATCCAATGGAAAAAAGACAGTCTCTTTAACAAATGGTGCTGGGAGAACTGGACAGCAACATGCAGAAGGTTGAAACTAGACCACTTTCTCACACCATTCACAAAAATAAACTCAAAATGGATAAAGGACCTGAATGTGAGACAGGAAACCATCAAAACCTTAGAGGAGAAAGCAGGAAAAGACCTCTCTGACCTCAGCCGTAGCAATCTCTTACTCGGCACATCCCCAAAGGCAAGGGAATTAAAAGCAAAAGTGAATTACTGGGACCTTATGAAGATAAAAAGCTTCTGCACAGCAAAGGAAACAACCAACAAAACTAAAAGGCAACCAACGGAATGGGAAAAGATATTTGCAAATGACACATCGGACAAAGGGCTAGTATCCAAAATCTATAAAGAGCTCATCAAACTCCACACCCGAAAAACAAATAACCCAGTGAAGAAATGGGCAGAAAACATGAATAGACACTTCTCTAAAGAAGACATCCGGATGGCCAACAGGCACATGAAAAGATGTTCAACGTCGCTCCTCATCAGGGAAATACAAATCAAAACCACACTCAGATACCACCTCACGCCAGTCAGAGTGGCCAAAATGAAGAAATCAGGAGACTATAGATGCTGGAGAGGATGTGGAGAGACGGGAACCCTCTTGCACTGTTGGTGGGAATGCAAATTGGTGCAGCCGCTCTGGAAAGCAGTGTGGAGGTTCCTCAGAAAATTAAAAATAGACCTACCCTATGACCCAGCAATAGCACTGCTAGGAATTTATCCAAGGGATACAGGAGTACTGATGCATAGGGGCACTTGTACCCCAATGTTTATAGCAGCACTCTCAACAATAGCCAAATTATGGAAAGAGCCTAAATGTCCATCAACTGATGAATGGATAAAGACATTGTGGTTTATATACACAATGGAATACTACGTGGCAATGAGAAAAAATGAAATATGGCCTTTTGTAGCAACGTGGATGGAACTGGAGAGTGTGATGCTAAGTGAAATAAGCCATACAGAGAAAGACAGATACCATATGGTTTCACTCTTATGTGGATCCTGAGAAACATAACAGAAACCCATGGGGGAGGGGAAGGAAAAAAAAAAAAAAAGAGGTTAGAGTGGGAGAGAGCCAAAGCATAAGAGACTGTTAAAAACTGAGAACAAACTGAGGGTTGATGGGGGGTGGGAGGGAGGGCAGGGTGGGTGATAGGTATTGAGGAGGGCACCTTTTGGGATGAGCACTGGGTGTTGTATGGAAACCAATTTGAGAGTAAATTTCATATATTAAAAAATAAAAATAAAAAAAATAAAAAAAAGAATACATCTCAAAAAAAAAAAAAAAAAAAGACCCTACAAATGCGGCAAGCACATTGATAGCATGGCTATTAGAAGCTTGGGGAAAGTGGGGACCAATGTTCAGTGACATACACAAATCTGAGTTGGTGTAGCAGCTAGTAGAGGACGTTATAAAGAGGCTAAAGGGGGGTAGGTATGTTAGAATGGATATATTATTTTATACCTGAGGAGATACTCAAGCATCATGTTCCACAGGATCGCCCAGAGAATGTGCCGTTCATCAAGGCCATAAAGAATGATCTGGTGAGAGAGATACTCAAGTTCAGAGGTTGCTGTCCCCTGCAGGCCATGGCTTATGTTAAAATGATAGGATAAGGACCATTATTAATGCATGCTAGAAAAATACTCATATATGGCTTTCACATACCTGTAAAATTCAAAATTTATATGGCAGAATGGTAATTGGGTTGGCAATATTTTTTTTTCTAGTAAGAATGTAAAAAAGCTGCACAAAAGAAAACAAAAGACTAGATTCTACCATCGAAAGTGGAATCTTTCATCACTGTCATTTCCTGAAAGGAAAGTTGTTTCAATACCAAAAATCCAGATGGAAATAATCTCAACCCTTAAAGTCCTTGATAATGAACAAATTCGGCCTTGGGAAATTTTTACCGAGTTGACCTTTTTTTCTTTTGTCTTCATTTTGACATGGACCAATAAAATCTCATTATGGAAAGACACTGGTTTGTTGATCAGCACTTAGCAAGAGTTAAATTAGATTTGGTTCCAAAACAAACCATATGCACCAAGGATGGTGATAAGTCCTGTGCCAAGTACTTAGACGTGGTTGAGAAGACGTATATTGGAAGGTCTGTGACTTAATAATAATGTATTTCCTCCCTATTAAACACTCTCTTACACCTGCTGGGGAAAAGCTGCCTCTCCACTCTTGCTTGGGAGGTTAAAGTGACACTTCACCAGGCACAGGTGAATGCAACTTCAAATTGGATTAGCTGACAACAGATCAAAATCATGACAAGTGAAATTGTCATTAGATCTGGAGGACGTAACCTGTTCGACTTTTCGTTGTGTGTAAATCAAAGTTTTCTCTTTTCATTGCTAGTCAGAATAATGCACTGAAGGGTGGCATCACACTATTTACAGGGAATAGACTGTTTCTCATCAACATCAATTAAAGAAGTTGAGTCTGAACTATGGGTTTCCCGTGAAAAGGGGAAGATGTTAAGATAGTGACCGAGTGGTATAGGCAGTAGACTGATTCAGGACTCATCTGTGGAAACCACCTGTGGGCGGAAATCCAGAGAATTCTCTTAGCATATTATCGTGCTATCCATTGCCCTGTATCCATTACAGTCTTCTGGGGTTCATAATTTTTTGTGTATAAATCCTGTATTTTTATGTGTTTCAGAAACCTTAATTCTGTAAACATGTTCTGAATCTATTTTCCAGTTCATTAATCTTAACTTTATGTTTGATTCTCCATTTAATTTGTTCTCTTAGTTTCATCCCCATCTGTGGCTTTTGTTAACTATAACAGCAAATACCGCACACTTGCATAGAGTTTATGTGTACCAGGCACACATAAAGTGTAGAATCTCATTTCTACCCACTAGTATTACGGGATCTTTTGTGGCACAGCCAAAACTAGGGTTCAAGAGCCAGAATGTTGGGGTCGGATACAAAGGAAATCTTGACTCTGTGCTGATGAGTTTGGATTTTGTCCAGTAATGAGCCAACAGAGGAGTGTTGTGATAAAGTTAATTCAAAACAGCAACTTTGCGACAAGGTAGTGATAAATTAGAAGGGATTAAGAGAGGAGTAACATTACAAAAATAGTATAGGCTCTTAGGTGAGGGATTCTGGGAAGCTGAGATGGAAAAAAAAATCCTTGGAGATAGGAAGGAGTGGATTGAAATCCTATTTGGAGGTAGAATTGGCTTACTATGGTAAGTAATGTAGGCAGTAAGGGGCAAATTAATGGATCGACTCGGTGGCGGCTGGTGTTTCCATTGCGGAGATAGCGAGTCAGAAAATACACCGGAAGAAATGAGAAGAAACAGAATTAGGAAGACAATATCATGTTATGGACAGTGTTTTTGTAGGACATACAAGATGTTCTGAAGAGTTGCCTTTTTAAAATGAGCAACTGGTCGCCATACTTCTCAGAAAAACCAATGGTAATCTATCCGTTGTTCTCAAAGTCCTGCTGTTCAATATGTCCTAGCAGAGCCTCTGAAACAATACAGAAATCATTGTTGGAGGATGGTAACTAGCGTGAGCATAACCCTGGGTGGTTCCACAGCAAGAATATGATGATTTATCTATCTATTGTCTGTCTATCTCGATCTATCATCTATCTATCCATCTATCCATCATCTATCTCTCTATCTACTGATCGATCAATTGGTCAATCCAACCTGATAGTTTAGAGTTCTTTGCTCTTTTTATGAGGTAACTATAGAATACACACATGGGCAGAGCCAATGAAAATAATTCAAACTACCTCCTGCGAAGGAATGCTCTTTTACAGCTGAAGTTCAAAGAAGACTGACCTAATATTAAGCAGTCTGGGCATCTGTGATGTCATACCAGACAGACTAAGTCCTAAGATAAAAATATAGGTGTAAGTATAAACATAAGGTCAGTTTCATTATTGAGCTCATGAAAGATATTTACATATCAACCCCCTTCTCAAATTTTGCACTACACTTTCACATGTCAGAACTACTTGAATATGGATTTCTTTTGTTACAGAGAAAGTAAGAAGTCTTGAAATATTTCAGTCAAGTGTCCAGGAAAAATGTTTTGCAAAGTACTAAATCAGTTCATTTGTTTTGATGGATTAAATTAGAACTCATCAACCAACATATAAGACTAATTTTTCATTTAGTGATATTTTTTCACCTAAAACCAAAACTAACACATATCTTCATGAAGTCTAAGATGAAATAAATCTATATAAGGAATAACTACATTTTTAAACCCTATATAAGCTAATTATGAGATTAGTGAAATGTTACATTTAATGCATTGGGTTAATTGACCTATTTAATTGTATTTCTCTTTAAATATTATATTGATTATAAAAGGATACCTTAATCCTACGATTAAACAGAGATTCACCAAAGTATAAATCTCTGTTCTTGTAATTAGTTCTATTCATAATATAAAATATGAATTTGCTAATCCTAATTATGATGTAGCACACATCAGTTGAGTATTTTAAAAATATAGTTTACGTTACCTGCTAATCATTGCGGGGAAAAAAAATTCAAGAGTTTCTGAAATAGGTTAGTTCATAATGGTGGTGTTGAACTTTTCAACTGAAAATAATAAGGTTTTATTTCCAGTGTTCACTGACCTGGCCTGAAATTTAATGTAATTCGGGAATATTTAACAGCCACTGTTCACTCCACGTCCTATTTTTTTTTATTAAAAAAAATTTTTTTTCAACGTTTATTCATTTTTTGAGAGACACGGGGTGTGAGTGGGGGAGGAGCAGAGAGCGAGGGAGACACAGAATCGGAAGCAGTCTCTAGGCTCTGAGCTGTCAGCACAGAGCCCGACTCGGGGCTCCAACTCATAGGCAGTGAGATCATGACCTGAGCCGAAGTCGGACACTTAACCGACTGAGCCACCCAGGGGCCCCTCCACGTCCTATTGAAATGGCTCTCATCTCTGAAAGGCTTGCTGACATCTGCATTGACAACTCTTTGCCACAATTTAGGAATCCGAAGTGCCCACGGCAAAAAAAAAAAAAAAAATATGGTTACCCTTACCGTCTCCAAATTTTTTCAAATGACATAATCTTTGTTGTGTGCAGTGTGGTTCCACTCCACCTTCTGGCTTAGTAACTGCTGCGATATTAGCTTAACGTCCATTTTATCACATGACTGAAGAAAAAGCATCCCCGAGATCAATAACATTTACCCCTTTTAGATGCAGTTCAGACTATGAGGTTTAGCAAGGTGATAGCTGTTTCCAAAATTAGGTGTATTTTATTTACCACAATAGTTACCGCAGCAAACAACGCACCATCTGCTTGCCTTCTGAATTTGTTTTCATAGGTGTGGGGGCAGCCCCCTACCTCATGTCAGCATCCATCATAAGGCACCATGCAATGCGACAAGACACAGTATGACAGGTGCAACCCAACTCAACATGGCACCTGTGAAGTTGATGCAGACGAGGGAGCTCGGTGCTTGTGCTCTCACGTCGTAGCACAGAAATAATGGAGAAATGCTCAGGTATTTTGTTTCGGTTGTTTCTACCAACCTAACTTTTGAAAGACACAAAAGGCGTTCAAGTTATTTTCCTCAAACTTCGCAAAGCAGAATCTGTATGGTTAAGTAAAACTAGCAATCTTCACTTCAGTTGTCATTCCTTCCCAGATAATGTTTCAGAGGCAGAGGATAAAATTATTCAGGGCAAATGGTAATACAACCGCATGGCTTTAGATTCTGAATGTATTTTCAGTTGAACACGTTTTCTAACTCCAAACCCATAAAATGGCAATAAACGCTCTCAATATTTAGGCATATTGTATGCGGATAGTTTTGCTATTGTTGATGTACAAAACTCTGTAGTGGTTCTGATTTGGGGTTACATGTATATTTTTCCTCTCCAAATAGGTGGTAATCTTACTGAGTAATTTTACGAGGTCTTATAGCCTTGGGGAAGAGAGATATAAATAAATATCCTATAACAGCTAAGATACATAATTTAAGATCGTTGTAAAGGTATTTTGAAACTCATGATAATAATGCCGGTTCTTTTAAGTCTTGACAAGATGAAATAAAACAAATATTTTCTTTAAGGTTAGAAGCTCAGGGGCGCCTGGGTGGCTCAATCGGTTAAGCGTCCAACTTCAGCTCAGGTCACGATCTCGCGGTCCGTGAGGTGAGTTCGAGCCCCGCGTCGGGCTCTGGGCTGATGGCTCAGAGCCTGGAGCCTGCTTCGGATTCTGTGTCTCCCTCTCTCTCTGCCCCTCCCCCGTTCATGCTCTGTCTCTCTCTGTCTCAAAAATAAATTTAAAAAAAGTTAAAAAAATTAAATAAAAATAAATAAAGTTAGAAGCTCAAATTCTCATGTACATTTTCAAGAAAATAAGAAATTTAAATTGAACTTAGAAAAATAAACGTATTTTTTTAATTTGGTAGGCATAATATAAAGCCAAATACATTTAAAAGGTTTTCAAAAAAATAAAATGTTTTCGATTTCAAAAGTCAAAGCAGTATCTTAAATCGTTATCATGCTTCAATAATGCAATAAGAGTCTAGTATTTTCATTTTTTAAGGAGGATTTATCCCAATGGATTCAAACTTTTACCTGTTATAAAGCATAAAGAAAGAGACAAAATCTTAAAACCAGAAGATCTCGTCTGATCTCCAGGCTTTTCTGATTATGTGATTTCTGGCAAGTTTCTTCCACCCTTGGTTAATCTACTTACCTCCTGAAAAACATAGTCATTATAACATGGTCTGATTTTTATTGTATCTCCATAACACAAGGACAATGTATAAATTTATTTAGCTTCTAACCGAATAAATTCTATGAACACTTGAGTTAATACCATCGAGAATCTAAAATGAAAATCTGTCTCTCTGTGTCCCGCTGCATATGTATATGTATGTATACATGTATATGCATACGTACGCATTTATACATAAGTATACACCTGTGTATACACATAAATAATTAGCTTTTACAAATAAAAATAAGAACTAAATCTAAGATACTTGGCAGACAGAAAAGGTCAAATAAGGTTTTAATATAATTAATATAACAGCCTAGAATTTGTTATGGGAAATCCCCTGGGTTTTCTCTCTTTATACTGGTTTAGTCAGGGCCTAAGTATTGCCTTTGTCAATATATACCCGTACAAATACTGCATATGTCTGCGTATAATTTAGGGGAGAGGTCAGCATTGTGCTTTGTGTCATAAATATAAATGTGAGTATATGAGAGACTGACCAAGAAAGGTCCACCTTCTATTTGATTAATGTTGAAACCAGATAACAATAATAGTGAACTCTTCACAACTCTTCACTCTTCCCAAATTAAAATTTATATCTGACTAAAGTAATGTCAATGGTGTCAACATTCTTCTAGCAGGCCTTTTGATTCCCCCTTTTCCTTTGATGGTGATATTTAGTCCTTCGTAGACTCAACTCTTTTCCCCTGGATTTCTTCAGTCTCTAGGCTGACCTCATGATGGACCAGAATGTGTTCACAACTTCTCTCATTTCTACCTGTCTCAAATGGTTAATCTACCTATTAGGACATAAGATTAGGCATCATTTTCATCTTGACTTTCCCTTGTCTCCCCCGTCCCCACAAAAAAAGTGCTTACATTTTCAGATTTCGTTTAATCTGCACTCAGAATAAAGTATCGCATTCTCTGTTGACTAATGCTTAAATAATATTGGCAGGGTGTTTTCCTGTTGTGGTAATTCTGCGTTCTTAGTCCTGGGAGACCTTTCCATATGCTGGTCCTACAAAGTTAAAGCAAATTCACCTTAAACTTGTCTTTTTATCAAAATATATCATATTATGCATATATGTCAAGATTTGGGTCATTTATCCTTTGGTAAGTTTTCACACCATATTAAATATTACCTTGTGACTAGCCATTTTATAATATCTTTTAAAACACTGTAATTGTGTATGTTTTATTGAACGAGTACCATTTATAACACTTAAAGTATTCAATAACAATATGTTACTTAAGGAACTATTCATTTCTTTATAGTCTTACTGCTTGCCCAGAGCTTTTCATAGTTGGAAAAATTGAGTATGGTTCTATAATCTCCTTTTTGACTTAATAGTGCTATTATAAACACTTTTCAAATTATTATATAATCAGAACGGTTATCCTTTAGAGGTCACAGGCAAAAATAATTATACTGGCAATTCGACTATGTACTGTGTACATTATCTCATTTTATCTCTTTACAGATGTATGATTTGGTATCATTACTTCCAATTTTTACACAAGGAAAAAATTGACTTCAAGATATTAAGAGATTTGCCAAATACATCACCCGACTAGCAAATGGGCAGCCTGGGTGTTTCGGACTCTCCTTTAACACGGTTTCTCTTTATCTGTCAGTACATTCACTTACTCCACATATTTCTTTGAAGGAGTATTATGATATTTAGGATGGCTTCACTTTTTGTTTTGTTTAATCAGGTCCTTGGCTACTAAGAGATAACTTTCTGTCCCTTGCTTAGTTTTGAAAGGAAATGTTTTGGTTCATAATATGCATCCATGTCTGCATTAAACAGTGAGTTTGTGTTCTCAAGTAACTTCAGTTATTTCAGTCAACCTCATCCTCTGTCACCCCCATCAGTACACTAAATATAATTAGGCCCGATCCACTGGGTATGTTTCATACCTGACTAAGACATTATGAACGAAGCGTAGCTTAGTAAATGAAACATAACAGATATTTCATGAATTTTAACAATTACAAAAGAACAGTAGCATCTCCTTCACGAATGACATGATGATTGACAATCATGGTAGAACAAACCAATAAGTAAAAATGAAATAAAACCCTAACCACTTATTAATACTTCATCAAAATCTATAATCGATGGAAACAGTGTAGCTCCTTCCTTCCTTCCTTCCTCCTTTCCTTCTTTACTTCCATCCTCCTTTCCTTCTTTACTTCCATCCTTCCTTCCTTCCTTCCTTCCTCCCTTCCTTCCTTCCTTCCTTCCTTCCTTCCTTCCTCCTTTCCTTCCTTCCTTCCTCCTTTCCTTCCTTCCTTCCTTCCCTCCTTTCCTTCCTTCCTTCCTCCCTTCCTTCCTTTCTTCCTTCCTTCCTTCCTTCCTTCCTTCCTTCCTTCCTTCCTTCCTTCCTCCTTTCCTTCCTTCCTTCCTTCCTCCTTTCCTTCCTTCCTTCCTTCCCTCCTTTCCTTCCTTCCTTCCTCCTTTCCTTCCTTCCTTCCTCCCTCCCTCCCTCCTCTGGTCAATCTCTTCCTACTCCTTCCCCTTCTCTTTCTTTTCTATTCTCTTTGTCTCCACTTTCTTTTCAGGTTACAAGTGGTCTGGACTTAGATATTTCCATTAAAGATGTTCATTTGTATAAAGGTCATGGCTATTCATATTTTCACAAAAAATTGCAGAATTTTTCCTTTTATGATATGTAACCATGATTGGGGGGTTCATATTTCATTATCTCTTATAGACCATACACCATGATCTATATGTGTCAGCCCAGGCTACCTTCCCAATACTCATGCCCTACTGCCCCCCATTTCACAGCATAGAGATGATGTGAGCAGCTCAGTGCTGAGATTGGGACGTACCTCTGTCAAACCCCAAAGCCTTTAGCACTTCAAATAGACTCTCCAGGGAGATTGTTAGGTCATGTAGGCCCAGGTTTGAAAAAGTTTCCATTTCAACTTTAAATAAATAGATTAAATATTAAATATGTCCTGTGTAATGAAAATTTTATCATAAAAAGAATGAGAAAAATAATAAAGATGATATGATATTTCCTTAAATTTTGAAGTGAGAAAGTATAACATTTCCGAGCTCTTGCCTATTAGTGACCAAAATATAAAAGACTACTTAGGGAATTGTTTCTGTAGTATCTTGCTGCATACAGATGTTTTCTGAAATGTAGTGCTTCATAACAAATAAATGTTATACCCGTAGTTTTAATAGTTTTCAATAAATAATTGAAGTTAAAAAGCATGCTATTCTCAATTAGCCACTCATGAACATTTAATTGTTCAGATCAGGCATGGGGCCATTTTTCATCCACTAGGAACATGTTCAAAATTTTAGCAAAAGTTCAAGGGAAAGATGTACACTGTCTTGACTATTGCATCACAAACTTAAATCTATTAAGTGTCGCTAAATATCATTTTGTAATATTCATACATCAGAATGTAAAGAATTATGTAACTTTTCACACACTATTTTGAAACGATTCTAATTTCATTTCACATACGATTACTTTCTATCAGCCAGTTTGTAATCTTTCAGAGAGCAAATATTTGTTTTTAAGTATATGTAATTTATAACTAACAGTTAAGGTGAAGTAAGGATGTTAATAATGAATGATTGGGATTTTCAATGCAGAAAATCAATATAAGAAACAAAGGCCACGTGACATGCAGCACACCCCTGCCCCTATTTATCTCTTGATAAATATCTTACTAATGCCATTGAAGCTTCAGGATTGATAACTGCAGGTGGATGGGGTGCTAGACAATTTGTTCTTTTGAGGAAACAAATTAAATGGCTTTAGGAATGGAATCCTTTCCCAAATACAGCATTTTATCTACACATTTCCCTCCAATTAATCAACTCTAAAAGCAAGATGCATCTAGGAATTGATGACCTCTTTCATTCTGCTGGCAAATATTAGCCATTGTAGAGATGACTGCAATTCCATTTATTTTCTTGCAAAGCAAAAACAAAGTGTTTTATTGTACCTAGGAATGGAAAAAAAAAACACAAATAGATCAAATTATGTTATAGTTTGCAACTGAGACGTGCAAAATGGACAAGAAGAAAAAAATGGCATCTCTTTTGGAATAGATTAAATAGATTTCAAAGTTTCCAAAGGCTGGTGTGCCCAGTATATATGCTGTGAGAAATTATTCCTAAGCATCCATTATAATTTATAAACTTTTTTTTTTTGCTTTCAGAGTGGTAAATAAAATAATGATATATTTAATCATCAGTGGCCTCTTTGATTTAAGCAAAAGCAAAATCTCTTTCACATTTGCACCGAGGCTTGCACTTTCATTATTTGGCTTTTTAAGCCCTTTGTTCAAATGCATTTTAGAGAGATATGATGTAAATTTTATTAGAAAATACCGCACTTGATCAATCAAAAGACATCGGAGGTAAGGGCTCTGTAAACAATACATACAAGGGGAGAAAATACAAGTTTGTACACTCTTCAAGCAGTATGTTCAAACTTACAACATAGGGAGGAGAAGGCAGAATACAAAGAAGAAATACAGAAGTCAGTATGAAAAAGATTCAGGCGATTTTGACAGGTGCTTGATCGATCAGCAAATTGGAGTAAGACATTTATTACAGAAGCAGGCAATGGGTGCCAAAACATTGACTCCCTTAAAATTAATTAATTAATTAATCTATGCCACTTAGCCACAATATGCAAGATAAAAAAGATAAAGTGGACTAATCATTCGCAAAGGCTTTTAAAAAATGGTGGGTGCATAGAAAACAGTATTTCATGGCGAATTGAGAGATAAAGACATATTCTCTGTCCAGGTGCTTCTGAAACATTCTAAGTTCTTGACTTCCTTCGTGGGTCTTTTTCCTCTCTGCTCTTGCCAGTATGAAATTGTTCTACAAGAGTTAAGTAATTGAAGAGGCTTAGTGAATCGTCCAGAAAACTATGATGCTGTTTAGTAAATTACTTCAGCCAGAGAAGTAACATGACTAATACACTTGCCGTATTGTGTTGCTTTCCTTAGAAAATACGAATCAGTGCGGAAGAATACTCAAACGGAAACACATAATTGGGCTGGCTTTCCCATTAGGATTTCATTAAGATCAAAGGTTCTGTTTCATCCATCTTCCGCCTTCACCTGGGGAAGTGATTTTATGAATCATCGTCTGTTCCTACAGCTTTGCTTACTAGAAGAGGTCACAATGTTCCCAGAGCAGAGGGGAGGACACAGCGGGGGAACCACGGCATTCCTAGTGAGTAGACTTACGGATTCCTTCACTCTTCAGGCATTGCTATTTGTAGACAGGTTTGTCGGTTCCTGTTTTCCAAAGGCTTACAACAAACAACCCATTTCTCGGAGTAAACGCACCTCATATGCTGGCTTACAAAATATTCATGTAAGAGGAATCTGGACATGGGGATCTGTGTGTTTCCTCTCTCCCTGGCCTCGCCCTTTGATTCCCTCAACTGAGGACAACACACCAGAGTAAAACGTATTCTAAGACAAAGCATCACGTTGCATTCACTCTCCCTGCGGGAAATGAAATGTTTAAGCGTGTGACAAATTTGGCCATATGAGTTGCTGACATCTTTTACCAAAGAGCCTTTAATTTTGAAACCTAGAACCTTGGGACTCGTTGATAGCCCCTTCGCATCTCCATTTATATTATTTCGTGGCATTTTATTTAATCAAGTGAATGGTTAGTGCTCCCAGGGCCTCCCTTACCACCCACACATACTTGTTTACATTATAATACTGACAAGGAAGTAAATGCTTAAAAAATAGTGGGCTGGGAGTGAACTTTGCATGCCCTTAACCACTTAGCTAGACTCAAGTAATGAAGGCCAGAAAAGCAAACCCACCACTTAGGTTTTGTAAGTGAAACAGAAACAATGCTTAGTTCAACTTGTTATCTATAGAGACATAAAAGGATGGGCCTTTTTTTTTTTTTTCACCTTGAAGGACAACATCATAACCTTGCTGCTTTGCTTGAAAATTCTGGCTTTCAAAGCTCAGGGAAGAAATGTTGTTGGGGCACGTGCCTACCCTGTGTTCCCGTAGAATGAAGAGAGTCACTTATGTTCCAGATGCATATGCTGTGTTCCAATAGCTGGTTTCACAACCCATTGCCCTAAAGTTGACCTTTTCCTATGGAAAGAGTGTTGAAATGTGGTTGGCGTCTGAGGCAAACCCATAAAAGCCATCCTAATGCATAATGAACATAAGTATAGTTCCAAATCCGTAGAGGTGTCAGCCCTCTCTCCCTTGTGTCAATATTGTTTCTATGGGCCAATCTTTTCAGAGTTCCAAGTGGGGAGGCAAGAACCATCCAGCTCCAACAAGGAAAGAGAGTCAGCTTTCTGTCTTACCTCCTGCTCTCCTAGAACTCTGAGGGGAGGGTGGTTTTTTAACAGAGGGGTTGGCTGTATAGCCATTGTGGATTGGGTCAGTAACTCCGTGAAGACAGGGTTATAGTGATGTTGAAGGTCAGGATTGGTCTTCCTGGAAGGTTGCTGAGAGGTCACAGATTCTCATCAGACCGTCCTTAGAACAAAATTCGGTTGGTTTCCTAATCACCACCGTTCTTCTCTCACGTGCCCTATGTCTCAACAGCTCAGCTTCCCCATCATCACTACTGGTAGCTTCTGTCCTGGGTGTCTCTAGCTTTTCATTTCTGCCTCTCCTTTGAAGGGGTCCTCCATCTTTGAAAAAATGATGCGTCATATTAATGATGGTAGCAAAGTTAGAATCAGACAAGGAGCAAGCCATTCTCCTTGAGCCATGGTTTTTTTTTCACTAAATGAGAAACCTAATCTGAGTTTTCATATTGTCAACAAAATATCAGATTGCTTCAGATTGAAGGCTCGCGCTCCTCTCAAAGTTCATATGTTAAAATTCTAACCTCGGAAGTGATGGTATTTAGAGGTGGGGCCTTTGGGAGGTCATAAAGGTGGAACCCTCATGAACGGGATTAGCGGTCTTATAAAAAAAGACCCCATAGACCTCCCTCACCGCTTTCACCTTGTGAGGACACACAGAGAAGCCATCCATCTATGAACTAGGAGGTAGGTCCTCACCAGATGCTGATCTACCAGTGCCTCTATCTTGGATGTAGCCTCTGGAACTGTGAAAAATAAATTTCTATTGTTTAAAAGTCATCCAGTCTATGGTATGGTTTTTCTTTTTTTTTTTTTTTTTTCAACGTTTTTTTTTTATTTTTTTATTTATTTTTGGGACAGAGAGAGACAGAGCATGAACGGGCGGGAGAGGGGCAGAGAGAGAGGGAGACACAGAATTGGAAACAGGCTCCAGGCTCCGAGCTGTCAGCACAGAGCCCGACGCGGGGCTCGAACTCACGGACCGCGAGATCGTGACCTGGCTGAAGTCGGCCGCTTAACCGACTGCGCCACCCAGGCGCCCCTATGGTATGGTTTTTCAATTGTAGCAGCCTGAATGAACTAAGACAGATCCAGAAACATCTGGTCATTTTAGCCTTGGTGGGGTTAGTAATTCTATAAGAAACATTCAGAATAAGGCCTCTGTTTGAGACAGAGGTGGGAGATTGAGAAGAAACGGGACACATGGGGAAGTGCTGAAGTCAGAGGGAAAAGCATTATAGAAAGGAGCCCCTTTCCAGGTCTTCTCTATAAGGTGATCAGCAGAGGACACAAATGCTCTGACCCAGTGAGAACAGCACGGGCACAGAAGCTCAGACTCTCAGTGGGTGTGTGTGTGTGTGATGGGGGCGGGGGGTTGCTAACTGAGGGGCAAGAGAATATACCCAGGACAGAAGTCCAAAGTCATAGTTGTTGAGTAGAAGCGAATTCATTTCAGTTACTGTCTAGAATGTACTGTATGAGAAGCAAAAGTTCATTTGCAAGGCAAATGAGGAGCCTGGACACTGGGTGACATCACAGATCAAGGTATTGTGGGAGTTTCTGAGTGAATTCTATTAGAAAATCAACAGCACAAAGAGCATATATACCACTTGTATTAATGAGAATGTCAAGCCTTATGTGAACTGAATTAAACAACAAAATCTAAAAAAATCGAAGTAGAGACATAAATTCAGGGCTACAGGGATAGTTTCCTTCCTCTGGGTGTGTTCAGCACCCAAAGTCAGGGGGATGCAGTGAGTTGGCCTTTCATGGACGACTGCATTAAGTCTCACAAACCCCACCTCCTTTTTCAAAAGTTATTATTTAAATTTCAGCTACAGAACATATGGCATGATATTAGTATCTTTTTAAAAATTATTATTAACTAACGTACTTTGTTCAGATTTCCTTATTTTTCATTTAATGTCTTTGGTTCGGGGTCTCATTTATAATGTCCTGTTACACTTGGGTGCCACAGGGCTGTGACAGCTTCTCAGACATTTTTTCGCTTGTTTGTTTTTCACAAGTTTGACAATGTTGAGTGTTGCCCAGGTGTTTGGTAGAATGTTCCTCAGTTGGGATTTGTCTCCTGACTAGACTGGAATTAAGAGTTTGGGTTAGCGAGGCCGCCCAGAAGTAAAGTGTCATTCTCATCAAACCTTATCAACATGACGTGCTGTTTATCTATTTATTATTTATTTACTTAGTAAATTTACTTATTAAAGTTTAATTTTGACTAAAACTCAATACCATCTTATTTGTATTTTGTTCAAATCATTCTGATTTTGGCCATTGGGAGCTCTTTCACATGGCTCCTCTCTCTCTTTAACATAACCAATCGTCGGTGAAATAAGTCAGTCAGAGAAGGACAAATACCACACGATTTCACTCCCATGTGGAATTTAGGAAATAAACAAACGATCATAGGAGGAAAAACAAAAAGAAAACCAAGACGCCTTAATTCTTTGTTAATATTCTCAACAGGAAATCCATTCAGAAATATTATTTGAGCCTCCAAAAGTATACAATAAAAATTTTGTCAAAAAGTATATCCAGGTGGGGGGTGCCTGCCTGGCTGAGTTGATGGAGCATCTTGACTCCTGATTTCAGCTTGGCTCATCATCTCAAGGTTTGTGGGTTTGAGCCCCATGTTGGGCTCTGTGCTGATAGTGCCCAACTTGCTTGACCTTCTGTCTTTCTCCCCCTCTTTCTGCCTCTTTCCTGTTCTGTGTCTCTCTCAAAAAAAAAAAAATAATAATGATAAAATGAAGAAAAAATAAAGTAAAAAAAACCCAACAAAACTAAAGTAAACTAAACTAAACTAAATCAGACCCACATGATTGGGGGTAGCAGTGATTCACGGGGCTCTTCCAGACTCTACGTTTATCTCTGATCATAGCAACTGTCTCCCAGCTTTGCATTTCTTCTGCGTGTATGCATGAATTTATTTTTTGATAGCTTGTGTAGCCTTGCTTTCGTACACTCATTTTTTATCCTCTGTAAATATGTCCTCTCTCTGAGGCTAGTCTATAGAATCTTCAGAAAACGAGTGGAAGAAGCTGTCTGTTTGCATCTTTGACTCATGCTCAGCACCAGAACATCCATGTTTGCAAGAAAAAATGTACCGAACAAAGGCAACCCTGCTCCAACTCGACATACTTACTTACATGTTGCACGATCATTATACCCCTCGGTTGTCTAAACATCAGTGTGTCCGTAAAGATAATAGAAGGACCACTGCCATTTATTATAGTCATTTATTTTTCAAGAGTTTTAAACATATCATTCTCATTGCCCCAAAACGTGCTGAGAAATGGACCTCAACATGTCTTATCTCTATTGAAGACTTTGGAAGGTGACATGACCAATGGGGGAATATCTAGTTATTTCGGGCTCATGATCCAATGTCCTCTGCAGTCGGCCTTCAGCCTTTCTAAAAAGCAGCCGCTGAGTCTCAATCACATTTAGCAAATGTAAAAAATACACACTGTTTCTTTGTGTAACATGTTTCTTTTGTTTATGAATACCAAAAGCAATGGTAGGCAAACATTCTAAAATACGGATAATAATAATAGTGGTGTGAAATATATATTAAAAGGAAATGAGTAATTTGTGACTTCAGATTTGCGATTTTGCCTGACAGATAATTTAATTTTGCTTTAACTTTTTTCATACACAAGTTTGATATTTTCGAATTTCGAAAGATTCCTGGACTAAAATAGAATATAGATATTTAGTAAATATTCCCTGATGTGACAAGGTACCTCCAGATTCTTTGGTCTTCATATATTATGAGTGAATGTGGGGAATTGTGATATGAAAAACTTAATAAAGAAGGCTTTCTGCGTCTAGGTGGAAAATACCTATTAGTATGACTTATAGAAGTTACTAGATGAAATCCAGGCCTAAAGATCTAAATTCTAATCAAGAGAAATCACTAATAACACATATTTATGCATTCTCACAAATCACGGAATGCTTTTTTATAAAACCAAATACGAACATTTAAGTGAATTGCACACTTGCTTTTTTATAGACTGTCGGTTTATATGAATCGGTCATTTGTGGAAATGAGATTTAAACCTTTCAAGAATGCCTTCTAACTTCAAATGTAAAGAGAAAATAAATCCCTTTTTCATCAAACCCATATGGTAGTAAGGCCAAACTAATGGCCTCAAACCGTTTCTCTGAAGATTTTTCAATTACCTTAAAATAATTTCAGAATTGCAGCAAAGCCTCTACTCACTAGAGGAAAGCACCGATAAAAAGTTTATCTGCTAAATGAGAAAGGAAATACGTACAATTTAATACATATTATGAGCACATAATAATAGCTGGACCAGCAAAACATCACCCTCATATCAGATTTCAGCTTTCCTTTCGCTAGATGGGATTTTCTACTGGGCTGAATGTAACCTTACACTTGCATGAAGCCCAGGCTCAGAGAGAAAGCCGTGCTGGCGCACAGGGCAGTGTTGAGAAACCAGCAGAGAAAGGGCAGAGCCCAGGGCTGACCCTGCGTGGGAGAGACGGGGTAGCTCCTGGGATCACCAGTTTCCTCTGCCTTGTTCTGCGGGACAGGAGTCTCAGTTCCCACCTTAAAGTCTTGGAAAGGCGCTCCAGTCTCTCAAAAATGTTATTTAGAACCAGAACATTTGGCCACAACTGGAAATATTTGATGCCTGGGGGTTTTGTTTGGTTGGCTGGTTGGTTGCTTTTTGTTTCTACCTGCAACTTTGAATCACCCACACCCCCCCTCCTTGGAACTTGGAAGGATTCACTTGCACCAATTCCCAGCCTGGTTTGGAAGGAGATAATTCTTTTGTTCCTGTTCAAGGTTATCCACCAGAGCTGATTTCGTGCTTGGCTGCATCCAGGGCCTCACGTGCCTGCCCCTTAAAGTCAGGCTGTCCTTTCCCAGGGTTCGGGGACCATGGAGTGCCAGGTCTCTAGCGTGACAGACGGCTGCTCCCATGACAGCCAAGGAGCCAGAGGAAAACAGCCTGTTGACTCTTTACTCCACAACCTATACCCTTCTTACTGTAACAATGTGACCCGCCAGCCACCTGGCCCAAGAACAAATAAAAGGAGGGAGCAAAAGAGCAGAGTTGTTTGTTCTGTTCAAGGAAGGATTTCAAAACACATTCAGTCTACCATTTTTTTTTCTACCTTGCATATCCTTTTGTAGAAGTAACGATTTATTATCTCTCAGAGATCTGATCTACCTCTCTTATATCTACATCTATACCTGTATCTGTATTTATATCCATATTTATCAATCTCTCTATATACATATAGCTGTAATCTATACTTATCTATTTATACAAGATATAAATCCATATATATAATATGTATATATATATATATATATATATATATATACATATTATATATATATACAAATCTTTATACAAGATAGGGTATGGATAGGAAAAAAATGCAAACTCAATGCATAAAATTTAACAGGAATCTGGAAGCCACCATAAAAGACCTTAGCCTAATTAAGACAAAACCAATTGAAACGAGTTAAAATAAACTAAGCATCAACGCAATAAATAAAAATAAAAGGGTTGAAAACAGCTCCAACATCAGAAAAGTATGAATAAAGCATATATTAACAACATAGATAACAGACAAAATAAGAATTATAAACAGGAAATTCATCCTTTGAAAAATAATGTATAGTAGTTTATTACAGAATAAACGGAAGGGCCCCTGGCTGGCCCAGTTGGTTGAGCATTCGGCTTTTGATTCTGGCTCAGGTCACGATCCCAGGATCGTGGGATTGAGCCCCGTGTCGGGCTCTGTGCCGAGCATGAAGCCTGCTTGGGATTCTCTTTCTCTCCCTCTGCCCCTCTCCTCTATGCTTTCTCTTTCTCACTCTCTCTCTCTCTCTCTCTCTCTCTTTCAAAAAATAAATAAATAATAAATAAATAAATAATAAAATGATAAATCAGAAATATCAAAAAATAAGGGTTAATATAGTAAAAAAATAAGCCTGTAGAGTCCTTAATGGCCAATGTAGTGTTTTGGTGCTTTCTGGTACTTAGACATGTGATTAGGACATAGTGGGTACTGCTTTTATTGTAGATATTTTTAACTGATATAACAGCCTACCAAAGAATGATCTTTGCAGATTTAATGTTACATAGACAAGAGAAGGGAATAAAATTAAGATATATCAAGACTCCTGGAACTCAATTCAAAAATTTCCAAAATGTGTAAACTTGTCAAATCACTAAGTTGTACCCCTGAAACTGATGTGACACTGCATGTCAGCTATACTCAATCATAAACGAAAACAGAGAAACCAACAAAATTTCCAAACTCTAGCAATAATAACTAAGAAGCATCGGCATCAAAGATTTCATTCACACCTGCCAGAAAAATGCACATCATCTTGGGGCGCCTGGGTGGCTCAATCGTTTGAGCGTCCAACTTCAGCTAGGGTCACGATCTCACCGTTCGTGAGTTCGAGCCCCGGATTGGGCTTTCTGCACTGACAGTGTCAGCCTGCTTCAGATCCGCTGTTCCCTCCTCTCTGTGTCCCCCACTCGTGCATGGTCTCTTTCTCTTTCTCTCAAAATAACAAACAAAAAAAAATACACATCACCTAAAAATTAACTTGCATATTTCCCTGTCTTTCTCCCTATCATCTATCTATCATCTATCTATAGAGAAAGGATTTTATAAAACTGTATGAACAAACCTAAAAATATTTTTAATTTTTTTTTTAACATTTATTTATTTTTGAGACAGAGAGAGACAGAGCATGAACGGGGGAGGGGCAGAGAGAGAGGGAGACACAGACTGGGAAGCAGGCTCCAGGCTCCGAGCCATCAGCCCAGAGCCCGACGCGGGGTTCGAACTCACGGACCGCGAGATCGTGACCTGAGCTGAAGTCGGACGCCCAACCGACTGAGCCACTCAGGTGCCCCCCTAAAAATATTTTTAAATTGTGACTTATCCCAAGTGAAATATAAAAATAATAATAATAAATGTATAGTATTATTTTGAGCTACTTAAGAGTATGATAAAATGGTTGTGGAAGTATTAAAGGAGATCATTTGTCAATATATTTTTGAAATCATAATAATGGGAGGATTTGCTATACCAGAATTAAAATACATTTTAAAGAACTATAGTATTGAAATCTGGTGTTCTTGAATTGGAAAGAAAGAATTTAATAGACCAGAACCAAGTGTCAAAGTAGACCTTAATGTAGATTATATATATATATATATATATATAATATATATATATATATATTATATATATATATACACACATACACACATATATATAGTTTATGGTAAAGACAACACTATGAAAAACAATCATTCCAGAGATATATTATTTAAAAAATAGTTGTTGAGTAACTTTTATTAAAAATAATATATTAGTTCTGCTCTATCGTATGTCTAAATATATTCTATGTAGATAGTGTGAGGAAATATTCAAAACAAAATTAAAAAAAATAAAATAGGGACACCTCGGTGGCGCAGTCAGTTGAGCATCTGACTCTTGGTCTTGGCTCAGGTCATGATCTCCAGTTTGTGGGTTCAAGCCCCACACTGGGCTCTGCACTGATGGCATAGAGCTTGCTTGGGATTCGGTCTCTCCTTCTCTCTGCACCTCCCCCTCTTGTTCTCTCTCTCCCTCTCTCTCTTTCAAGATAAATAATAAAAAAAAAAAAAATTAAATACTTGTTCTCTCTTTCCCTATCTCTCTTTCAAGATAAATAATAAAAAAAATTTTAAATACTTAAAAATAATAAAGTAAATACGGGTGGATATTTCCATAATGTGAAGGGAAGATGTTCCAAGCACTTATGCACAATCATAAAATATAATTTAGAATATCACATTTTATTTTATATTTGAAATTACATATAAGGGAAAAAATTAACCTTTTAAAATATCAGAAAAATATTGGTATTATATGATCAGTGATTCTATAAAGGGTCTTAATATCAATCAGAAAACATATAAATAGATATCCTATGAAATAAAAAAATCCCATAAGTGTCTATTTATAATAGTTAATCTTAGAAGAGTCCAAAATGCAATTTAAAACAATGACAATATATCTGTCATATAATGTTAGAAGTTGTATTTAAGAAATTTGTATTAGGTGCCATAAAATGGGCAATTTAAAAGTTTATCATGGATCTATTTTGAATAAAAAAGAGAAAGAAGAAATACAGCAAAGATTATCGTTAATATGGAGATAAAAGAAATAACCTAAATACGTCCAAAATCTGATTGACCCACTAAATTGAGCCCTATCTATAGCTTGGAGAATTATGAAGCTCCCAGAATTCCTGTTCCCAGAGAAAATACTGACAAGGTCAGCATATAGAATACAGTATTATGTGAAAGCATAAAAGAAATTCATATAAATTTGCGGCAAAATCTCACTTTTGTGTTTATTTATTTACATGTATCAATCTATGTTTATGTGGATCACTAAGAGAAATCTAATCAGGAAAGGTAAACATGTTCTAAAATGTTAGAATCTCTAAGTATGGTAAGATAGGGTTATTTTTCCTTTCTTACTGTGTGCATAACCTTGAAGTTTGGTAAAATCATTATGCTGTTTCATAATTAAAAAACAGAGGGTGCCTGGGTGGCTCAGTCTGTTAAGCGTCTGACCTCGGCTCGGGTCATGATCTCACGGTTCGTGGGTTCGAGCCCCGCGTCAGGCTCTGACTGACAGCTCAGAGCCTGGAGCCTGCTTCACATTCTGTGTCTTTCTCTCTCAGTCCCTTCCCTGCTCATGTTCTGTTTTCTCTCTCTCAAAAAAAATTATTATTATTGTTAAAATTATTACTATTATTTAAAAAATAATAAAAACGGGAATCAATTAAAAGTAAAAATCGAATGATTTTTGCTACATATATAGATTTGAAGCTTTACAAAATTATTTGTTTTCGGATTGCCAAACCATAATCCTTAAAGCAATTAAAATCATCAATTTTTATCAAGTAGTGGGCTAATTAAGTTCTCTTCAATGTTTGCGTTATTTCATCTATGTTAGTTTATTCTAGTTGCAGATTTCCCTTGAATATTAAGATAAAGTTTCCAAATGACAATGCTTTCCGAGGCCTTTACCGACTCACAATTAGATCATCTTAGTTTGCTTTATTTCATTTCCTTTCCCAAGTGTCTGTTTTTAGAAATCAGGAAAAAAAGGGCTCTTTTCCAAATGAATTAGAACTGAAACAGGAAATGTGCCAGAATTAAAACTCTCAACAATGTATTTGGACAGGAGATACATTTGGAATGACTGCTATTTTTATCTGAATGGAGCAAACGATAGAAACCACATGACATACGGACACATCTGACAATGAGAAACTTTCACGCAACCGACAAAAATCTGCATGTATGCAAATGTAAAATTTTGACACGTTCGGTACGGGCATTTATGCTTCTTCAAAATATCCCATGTTTATGTTGTACACACTACAAAAGTTTCCCTGTTTCTTGATTTCTGTATCTCTCAAAGCCCTGATCATTTCTTTTTTCAATCCTCTGTTAAATAATAAAGAATCTGGGCACTGAACTAGAACACGCTTTTCTGCCTTGCTCACTTCATTGTGATGTATCCCTGATTAATAAGATTTATGGACGGGGCTTATTCCAACGGGGCTTTGGAGCTGTTTTATTTTACTGTACTCATTCTGGCCTTCATTGTCTCTGTTCTTCCTCATGAATTGAACTTTTTACCTCCAAGAGTCCATATGCTCATTGGACTCTGGAAAACACCAAATGTTGCCTAATTCTAGTTCTACCCCCAAAACTGTAACTGTTTTCATTTCAACTTTACGGCCAATGAAAAAGCTGAGGAAAAGAAAGCACTCCCCGCTGTGTTGAATGCTTCCATTTCATTAATAATTTATGCTAAACATAAGCAGAAAAAAGTTAAGGGTATTCCCAAACTTTAAGTGTACTTTTTCCCCCGTTCTTTTTACTAAATTTTATTTTGGAAAATATTTTCTGGCCTTTTGTCAATCAAGGACCTCACAGATTGGGCATTTTGCTAAAATGCAACATTCTTACAAAGGATGCTGAAAGATATCTGTGCCTGTAAACTCAAGGTCCTACATTTATTGTGAACTTTTAGAGCAAAGTCTTTCAAAAGTAAATCTGCTGAGGATGAAACCAGGTCCCTGGTTTGCTCTGTTCTGCATTTGTTCACATTTTGTTCACTGCTAAGGCCCCACCTTTCAGAAAATTAAGAACGAGAATATTTACTGTTCTGTGTAAGACTCTTTAGTGGGAGTAAGATGATATATGTCAGCCTTGACTTGCTAGTTTGATAATAAAAATCTGACCTGTCATCTTTGACCCAAATATTTGTAAATATTGTGCTTCTGGGATTATGACCATGGCATGCTCAGAGCAAATCCAGAGCAGAGGAAACTCAAAGCTAGGGGCCTTTGATGGAAGTCATTCGACGGCCTTATCAGGAAAGCAGCAATTTTACAAGCATTCTCCTTTATTTGTCTGTTTCCAGTGCTTTCTCCGTAAGAGATGATTTTGAATTTGCTGATTTGCAGCATCTTTCAGCATACGGTGTCTTCTTCAAAGCGATTTTAAAAAGCTTTTGTAGGAACAGAGGGGGAAATTTCCCCCCATCTCTCTCCATGTGTCCTTATAAAAATAAAATTCCCTCCGAAAATGTACAGAATGCCTAATCCTAAATTAAAGTAGTTGCTGAAATGCTATTACTTAACCCCGAGGCATATGTGCTTTCTAAAGAAACAAATTCAGCGTTTAATTAACTCTGAAATCCTTCTGTAAATGGAGCTTATATGTGTGTGTGAAGTTCAAGGCAGGATGCATTTAGAGAAGAAAACTGCTCGGAGGGCTTGCTGTCCTACAGCAGCCCGCCTGCCCTATCTGAGGCAGACAGATTCCACACATGGCTACACGCTGGAAATTGGGGAGTGCGGAGGTTCATCTAGAGTGCACAGATTAAAATTTTCAATAGACCTAAAAATGTCTCCAAGGCATGAATGAGCCTGTCACTTTTCCTCAGCCTCTCCAGCAAATGATGGATTCACTTGATCCCCATCACATAACCCGTGAGATCTGCCGGGCTCGTCCATTATTCTTCGTCCGCACTCATGCTGAAATAGAGGCTGTGGTTAAACAAATCTGCTTTTATGGGGCAAAGCGCTGTGAAACAGAGCTGATTAGGGCCTGACATATCGGATTAGAGGGGGCTCTAAAGTGGGCCGATGACTCTATTGTTTCTGGGACCGGGTTCTGGTTTTGCCATTTCTTCTAATGACTCCGGTAACTTTGTGTCACGTTAATTGAGGGGAGCACACTTTTGCTAGAGTGCAGTCATTATGACTGCAGTCTTAAGTATTTGATTCCTAAACAGGTTACTCAGGATCTCATGTCCCCTGCACCTTAAAACCCAGGTCCTTGCCAACCAGAAACTGGGTTAGCGAATTGGCTACCCTGAAAGCGTGGTGTTTGAAAAACATTATTGTGTGAGAAAAGGTGGTTATTGTATTAGCACAGTTATATCTCTTACGCTCTTATATATCTTTGGGATACATTCATCTACGTATATGAATTTGCCCAGCAAAATAAATCCAGGACGTCTATCCGTCGTTTACTCGAAGGTTTTGAGCAAATAGTCCCCCAAAAGGTGCTTACCGTAAAAATACCATTATTGCTATCTACGCAAATACATTATCCTTTCTTCTTCCAACTCTGTAGAATTCTGAAAGGTTACTCTCATGTTTTTATGTGGCAATCCAGAAGCTAATACTGTTCTTGCAGTCTTATTTGCCTGAAATATCAATTTACCTTGCGGGGGGATAATATAAAGAATAGGAGTTAAGGAAAAACGGATCTTTAAGTTACCAATTAGTTACATGTACTATCTTTTCACATCTCAATTCAACAGAGTGCAGTTTAGATTGTAGAAGAAAGACAGATTTCATGTGCAGGATCAAGTTTTAGAAATAAACCAGAAAGCAGAGTTCACAGAGTCTGACCTTCTTCCCCGAAACATCCATGTTAATCTCTCTGCTGCCTGTGTGGCCCCCCCAGAGTCTAGTCCATGGTGCATCCCCAGATGGATCTTCTGCCCCGAGTTCTATGAGCCACCTTCAAGGGCAGGTGATTGACATGTCTGATCTCAGACATTTTTCAAATATTTGAGTGAAGTGATAATGCCAACAGAATGTAAGATATAAAAAGAATGGTTCATGACATTGCCATTTGCCCCTGACATCTTGTATAGCTGTTCAAGTTCAGACCATGTGGGGAGGGTTTGGGATTGTTCCAGATTTCTAAAGTTTGATAAAAGATAGAACAACGCCTGCGTTTTGTTGTTAATATTTAGAGATTCTTCCAATTGATTTCCTCAGCCTGGACTAGTCGGATGGTCACTGGGAAATGTAAACGTGACAAAGTAACCTCGAACAACAGACTGGGTGTTTTATTACATACATGTCACAAACGACGTGTGACCGTAGAGTAGTTTGAGGTTTTCCTCACATACATAAAGTCTGATATTGCAAGAAAGAAAGGATGGGGTTTTTCTTAGCACTTCCAGACGTGGTACGGGCTCTCAGGACCACCCACAATCTTTATATGGTGCAGGAGGATGGGAAGAAACAAGTTCTCATAACTTGTTATGACTCCTTTACTTTGGTCATTACATTTGTAATAGAAACTATGGGTTGAGGACAACCGCAGGGGCTTCCCAAAGGGTAGGGCTTGAATAATGTGTTTCCTGAGTTGGAACTGAGGGGATTCCAGGCAGCAGGGGCCACAGTTGATCTCATGATGCATGGTGACAGAATCAGCTGGTCCTGAGGACTTTTCTCAAACCCTTCATTTGTATCAGAACTTACTTCTTCCTTGTTACATTTAAAAATTATTCCATATGTGATCACCCATATGGATGCCTACCCATAAATATCCCCAAACTGCAAATAACAGACAAGTATGAATACAGTAGACAGTTATGAAACACACATACGATTGTAAAGTCTGAGATTATGTAGAACTCTTATGCTAAATTAAATGCAGAAATAATTTACCCGAGGTAATTTTCACTCAATAGATTAACACAAACAACAATCTCTCCTCCCAACATACTCCAGTTAAACACAATACATGGGATTAAAGTACTACATGGAGGAAATCTTCTTGAATTAATCAGTGAGATCTTGTCAATGAAACACCTGAATATTGAAAAATTGCAAGAATACTCTCTTTCAACTAGTTGAAGATAGTCAGCAACAACAATAATAAAAGCTTATCAAATACAAAATTTATCTGGTATAAAACTATTTTCTGCTCACATCTATTTAGGTTTTATGATATAATTCTTTGTGCACTTAAATGATATTTGGGGATGTCGGAACACAGATGGTGTTGCAATACGTAATATTGCATGTACAATATGTAAAATTCTTGTGAATGATGAAGCAAATATAATAAAAGATAAAAATATCTTTACAACCCCTTAAAGTTGGACACTGCTTCTTTCCAGGTAAATATATAAATGATTAAATTTTTCAGAGTTATTTTTTCTCACAATTAAAAAGATTTTTGCATGCATGTGTATTGCATTTAGTGTAAAAAATTTTAAATTCATGTCTCTCTGAATTGTTAAGTGTTCACACTATTATCTTATGATTCTTTATTGTGCCACAACCATATGATTTTCATTGCCCAAATGACAGATACTGAAGTGAATCTGGTTTGAAACAGACCACTTCAATGAGGGGGAATAAGTGTTGCTAATATATCTATTTTTTTTAATCCTAGTTTGTAGATATAAAAAATATAAATTCACCATCCTTTTAAGCTTTATTGATGCCCAAACACTGAATCTTTTTTTTTTCAAATTCTTTCACATTCTTAAAAGAATTCTATTTAGATTTACATCAGGGTTTTATTTTATTCTGCTCTCATGTTAAGAGTGGGAATGACAGAATAAACTCTTGAGAAGTTCATGCAGAAGAGTTACATTGTCAACATTAAGTGTGTGTGTATTTGGGAAAAAATCAAGGGTATCCATCAACCCTATAAATCACTCGTATGAAACAATATAATCACATCTTCAGAACTTAGAGAGGGGCGCCCGGGTGGCTCAGTCAGTTAAGCATTTGACTTTGGCTCAGGTCATGATCTTGAGGTCCGTGAGGTTGAACCCTGCAGTGGGCTCTGTGCTGACAGCTCAGAGCCTTGAGCCTGCTTCGGATTCTGTGTCTCCCTCTCTCTGCCCCTCCCCCCTCACACCCTGTCTCTCTCTCTCCCTCTCTCTCTCTCTCTCTCAAAAATAAACATTAAAAAAAAAAGAACTTAGAGAAATAAGTCCAAGTATTTATGAGAATTAAAATACAACAAACATATTATGTGAAATCACTTTCACAGGTGGTGAGTTACTCAGTAAATGTTGGTGTCATCAGTGGATGACAAAAACTAAGTGTTTTTGTGGCACATGCCATGTTCTAAACTCCTCCTGACAACTGGGTCCACAGGGCCTAGAGAAAGTTGAAACTCCTGAGCTCTCTTTGCCTGCAGTCTGTTTAGGAAGTTAACAGAAAACATACACAACTGAGAAAATCCCAGCTGCTAACAAGGGCCAGGGATGGGGTACAATGGTGACCTGGTGGAGGGTTTTGAGGGGCGGTGTTGGCCGAGGTTTGGGGATTAAGGTCCCGTAAAGCCTGTCTATGGAGGCAGCCTTGGCTTAAAATTTAGGAAAAGGAAGTGGAAGAGGATTCCAAGGGAAAGAAATAGACTTTGTTGGTAGAACGCCTAACAGGAAAGATCTGGGTGGTGAAACCCAAGAACAGCCCCTGGGGCTGAAGTGTAGACAAAAGGGCACGGTGAACAGGTCATCGCAGAGAAGCCCGCAGGCCTCCAACCCGGCAGGAGCATTCAGACCTCCATAAAAATCTGTGCTTTTGTTTTCAAAGTGACAGGAACTGGAGGATTCGCCAGGGGAATGATAATGTCTGTTTCGGAAAAACAACTCTGGTTGCTGCATAGAGTATGGAGAGGAGGAGCAGGTCAAGTGTGGAGGAGGGAGCCAGGTAGCGCGGTGGGCATCTTCCAGGTGAGAGATGAGGGCGAGGACTTGGGGGTGGCCATGGGGGTGGAGAACGCAGTTTGATTCTGGGCACTTTGAAAGTGGAGGTCACAGCACTGGCTGATGGAATGGGTATGAGCCAAAGAGATGAATCAAGACGCCCAATTACTGCTAGGGGCGCCTGGGGGGGCTCAGTCGGTTAAGCGTCGGACTTCCGCTCAGGTCATGATCTCACGGTCTGTGAGTTCAAGCCCCGCGTTGGACTCTGTGCTGATGCCTCAGAGCCTGGAGCCTGCTTCGGATTCTGTGTCTCCCTCGCTCTCTCTCTCTGCCCCTCCCCTGCTCATGCTCTGTTTCTCTGTGTCTCAAAATAAACGTTAAAAAAAAAAAAAAGAATTACTGCTAGGTCTTCTTTTGCGTGGGTGGGTGACCGGTCATGACATTTGGTGAAGGGCGAGTGCTGGAGGGGGAGGGGTGGGAAGAAATTAACAGAAGAGAAAACCATTTTCTCTGCTTTGTCTAAACTCAGTGCGTGTCCCAGTGAAGACAGCAAGTAGGAAGCTGGAGGTAGGCATCTGATGGTCACAGAATAGGGCTGTGCGGCTGAACGTGGATGTACCTTTGAGCAGGTCCTATGGATGCTATTTGCAGTCACGGGACAGATAAGGTAACTTCGGAAGGGAGTGCCAATATAGAGACTAGTGGGGGAGGGGGAGCCCTAGGACACAGCTGTATCCAGTGCATGGATAAGGTAGAAAAAAATTACTGACAAAGGAAATTGGAGCACCAGTGCTTGAGTAAAACGTGAAGAGAATGGAGAAAAGAAAACTTTATGAAAAAGAGAGTGTCAAACGACACCAAGATATAATGCACAGGGAGACAGAGAAGTGACCTTTAGGTTTGACAGACTGTATAGGAGAAGCTCTGGAATGGTGGTCCAGGAACTCTGCCCCGAGCTGGTCGAGGGGAAACTGGGAGATGAGAAAATGAGGCCAGGATGAAAGGAAACTTCTGGAGAAATTGCGCTGTGAAGGAAGGGAAGTCAAAGGCAGAAGGGCAGATTTGTCAAAGGGGTGATTGCAGAGTGAGGTATTTCCTGACTGGTTTCCTTGTTTCATTCCTATGCTGGAAGTCAGGTTGCAGAGGAGTTGTTGATTTGAAAAGAAAGGAGACTGTCCTCCCAGTGAGTGGAAAAGATAATTTACTAGAGAAATGGAGAAGCATTTACTCCATGGATGGGAGACTGAGATCAGTGGTCATAAACCTGATGTGAGTCCATCTTGCAAGTTTGTGGAATTTTTTTCAAGCAACCTTCCACGCTTGGGGGGGCAGCCCCTGCGGGGGGTGGGGAGGGGCAGGGTTTCCGGACAGTGATATTTCCACAGGTGAGTGGGCCCCAAATTCAGGAGGGCAAGGAAGTTAATGGCATTTGCAAAAGAGTAATTACTGTGCTAAGTGCAAAAAATGAAGTTGGGGCAGGAAAGAGAGTCAAGATATCGTGAAAATGAGGGGCTCCTGGGTGGTTCAGTTGGCTGAGCATCCGATTCTTGGTTTTGGCTCAGGTCATGATCTCACGGTTCATGAGTTCAAGTCCTGCATTGTCAGTGCAGAGCTTGCTTGAGATTCTCTCTCTCTCTCTCTCTCTCTCTCTCTCTCTCTCTCTCCCTCCCCCTTTCTCTGCCCCTCCCCAGTTCTCTCTTTGTCTCTCTCTCTTTCTCTCTCTCTCTCTCTCTCAAAATCAATAAATAAACTTAAAAAAAAAAGATATAGTAAAAATGAGGTAGGATCAATGCATTCCTTGGATATTGCAATGGACAGTTATGTAGGTCAGCTGGAGAAGCCAGAGACAGGTGAATCAAAAGCAAATATTTGAAACCAAGATATAAAGATGACACAGATACTGATCACGGGGAGATGCACAGTAGGATGACTGGGTGCATTTGAGAAAACAAGATACAACAAAAGAGGTCCTAGACTGATGGTGATGTATTGGGTGGATCATCCTTGTGGGTGTTGTGGTTTCCAAGAATGACCCGGAAAGAAAAGCAATGGGGAAGCAGGAAGGGAGACAGTGCACCTCATGCTAAAGTTAATACCAGGAAAGAAGGACTATGGGGAGGTCATTAGGTAAGTTCCATGAGGAGGGGATATGGTATGATTGAATGAATATTCTCTCAGTCATCCGGACTTACGAAGGAGGAGTGTGTTATCAGGTATCAGTAAGTATTTAGGGGGTAGGATCTAGGAAGCAAAAGTTAAATTATAATGTATACCTTAGTTTCTAGTGTATACTTACTATCATGCATAGATCAGCAATGTAAAATACCGGATGAAATTCTGAGGAGGCCTGTAACCTCAGAGAGAGAGGAGCAAAGAGAGGTCGTGATGGGTAAGGATGATGAAATGGAGTTTCGCAGGTATGGAAAGCAGTATCTACTTTCAAAAAGTATAATGAAAGTAATTATTATAAATGAGAAATTCAATAATCATATTAACGTTAAATCTTAGCCATAATAAAAAGCAACAGAAAAAAAATTGGCAAAGACATAAATTCAAAATAAATCTCCATTGGAGAAGGATTAGTTAGGAATTCTATGGATGTATGCTAAGGACAGACAGATGCCTTAATTTTGCCCATAGATATCTGGCTCATCAGGGGCCGATATCAATGTGAAGTGTGTGTGTTTGTTTGTGTGTGTCTGTGTGTTTAATAACAGTCTTTAGGTATGCTTTGAGTAACATTATGCTCAAAACACATTTGAAGCTCTGGAAACTTGTTTGTACTGGAAAGTTCAGTAATAAAAACTATATAGGTATCCAGGAAAAAGTAAAGCTGTTTGCTATGAAATTAAATATTTCTTGTATTTCACAAGCTGTTGAATTGAAGTTGGTAGTATTATAAAATCTAAACTGTTTCAATACAGACTTGTGTATTGAATAAGAATGCTAGAGTTCATGCCTCTAAATATTTCACAGTAAAGCCCACTATGAATTTTGATAAATGTGTTTGTTATGAGATAGGTTTTCTGGGTGTAGACTTTACTACAAGAAATCTGGGGGCGCCTGGGTGGCTCAGTCGGTTGAGCGTCCGACTTCGGCTCAGGTCATGATCTTGGGGTCCGTGGGTTTGAGCCCCGCGTCGGGCTCTGTGCTGGCGGCTCGAAGCCTGGAGCCTGTTTCAGATTCTGTGTCTCCCTCTTTCTCTGACCCTCCCCTGTTCATGCTGTCTCTCTCTCTGCCTCAAAAATAAATAAATGTTAAAAAAAATTAAAAAAAAAAGAAATCTGGACAGAGACATAATCTTTAGAGCTGAAATAATTGTTTAAAAATTTACATCTAATTCAATAAACTTCCCTTATATAAACTTCTATTGCAATAGACATTTAATCTAGTTGACTTCTTCATGAATATTATTTTGATAAATATAAAGTTAGTGGTATCCAAACATAAATTCAATAGAAATATCATACTTATATTATCTAATGGAAATATCATTTTGATACAGGTGGGTCACATTTATTCATGATTGCATGTGGTCATAAAATATATTATTTATTACATGATTTTATTTTTGTTACATTTCATTGGTGAACACTTGGCTAAAGTAATTGAAATTAAAATCCTGTGCTCATTCTTGGATGGCTCCTTGAGGTGCAAAATTAGGGAACAAAAATAAGTATATTCTTTGAATCTATTATGATTAATATTTAACCTAGGCAACCAGATTAAGGAATGTTAGTTGCTACTATATTTAAATATGAATACTCTTATTAGATCACTGAGTATAAATGTTAATATTAGAATATGTAGAATGTTAGGTCTTTGTGAATTTGGGTGAATTTTCCACCTTGAGAAGGAGATAGTCCAGTATGAGTTTGGAAACTATGATCATCTAATTCCAAGAATACGGATTTAGATTGTATCTATTTCTCCAAACAGTTTTTAATAAATTTAAATTTAGGGTAATGAACCTGTTCATGTAGCATGATTAATATCACTGTTTGCAGACTGACGTTTACCTATCCATCCAGGTACCCAGCTCGGTTTCCATTTGTCCTGTGGAATCAGGACAGAGAGAAAGGAAACATAACAAATGTGTTTTTGTGGTTTTTTTTTTTTGGATTAGTTACTTGACAGGTGCCAATTCAGGTAAATATTAATGTCAGAAGGGAACACCGTATTTCATTAAGCATGAAAGAACATGGGAAGAATTTTGGGGTAAACGGATCCTAAAATGACTTGGGAGGTCTCTCAGATATGATTGCTTCAAATATAATGAAAAGAAACTAAATAAATGACAACAATAGCAGAAATGTATTAATCAATTACTAGTGGAAGGAACAGTGTTAAACAGTTGATGTATTTCCCCATCAACTTGAGAGGATAAAGTCTGTTCTCAGTTTCTCTTTCCTTAGAAAATGCCAGTGTTGAATGATATTAAAACATTTCCTTGTAACTGATGTTTGGAACCAGGATGCAAACTGGGTTTGTTAATTCAAGTGCTAGTATATTCTACAGGCCTATTGGATGATTCATTGAAAAAATAAAAATGAGGGGCGCCTGGGTGGCTCAGTCAGTTGGGTGTCCGACTTTGGCTCAGGTCATGATCTCGCTGTCCGTGAGTTCGAGCCCCGCGTCAGGCTCTGTGCTGACAACTCAGAGCCTGGAGCCTGTTTCAGATTCTCTGTCTCCCTCTCTCTCTCTGACCCTCCCCCATTCATGCTCTGTCTCTCTCTGTCTCAAAAATAAATAAACGTTAAAAAAAATTAAAAAAAAATAAATAAAAAAAAATAAAAATAAAAATGAAAACCTTCATGGGCAGGAAAGTTTGGAAAACATGGAAAACCATGTTTTATATAATAGATACCTCTTTTTTTTTATTAAGTGAATCCTCAACTTAGTTTTTCTTTCTTTCTTTCATTCTTTCTCCTTTTCATTCTTTCTCTTTTTCATTCTTTCTCCTTTTCTTTCTTTCTTTCTTTCTTTCTTTCTTTCTTTCTTTCTTTCTTTCTTTCTTTCTTTCAAAATTCAAGTTAGTTAACATACAGTGTAGTCTTTGTTTCTGGAGTACAACCCAGTAATTCATCTTTTACCTATGACACCCAGTGTTCATCCCAATAAGTGCCCTCCTCAATGTGCATCACCTTGAAGCGCCCACCCATATTCATGTAGTAATGCATCCAAGAAGCAAAAATAAAATTTAAAAAGTCCTTTTTTAAAGAAAGACAAAACATTTCATACTCATCTGTCCTTTTGTATTTAACTTTTCACGTTATGCACACTAGTCAAACCCATGAAAAATATCTGGCTTAGAATCCTGGCATTTTAAATATAAAATCTGAATGGATACAGCTGTCTGATAGACACAAAGGACCTACATATTATGGTGCAGATGTGTGCACGTATGTGTGCACTTTGATGCAAGGCAGATTATAAACTTGTTCACAGGAGAGTACCAGGTCATGCACAGTTTTTAAATCTTCTATTTTAGTTAGGTACCTGGAACAAAATTTTTAACAGGAGTAAAACTGCTTGCAAGAAAAGCTTAATTTGCCACTTTTACTCCAGGATGAAAATTTAGCCCAAAAATATTTCTTATATTATGCCAGACTAACAATGTCAGAAAGACTCCAATGCAGTGCTTAACATAACTTTTCCCATTGAATCGGGGAAATTCAGGAAATCAAAGATGTTGTGATATTCATTAGATATTGTACTCAGGGATGCTCTCCCCCTGTAGGTAGACGGCTGATATCTTTGAGTGGAAGGGAATAGCATCAAAACAAAAGTTGGATTAAAATGTGTAATTGATTCAAATGCCACAAATAACACGTTTTTATTTAATATAGCATCAATGATAGACAATTTAAAAAATATGTCACCTCCCATAGCCTTCATGCATAAATCATATCTGTCATGTTATTTTGGTTTGCAGTACATTTGTTCGAATATTTCCCTGCTTGCTTAATTTCAGGATCAAATGCACTTAATTGTTTATACAACAAATGCCACAATGATGATGGCAATGATGTTCTGTAACTCCTTTTAATTGACACTCCAAAACTGGTTAAGCATTAAAAAAAATAATAATCAGCTGAAATGGATTATTCTGGATCATATAAATAATAAAGCAGTCTTATTAAAATCAAACTTTTTTATCAAACCCAATTCAGGAAAAATCACATACGTAATTATGCACACTGGCAAAACAGGCCTTTATTATATGCCCATTTATCAGGAGAGACATCTGTACGAAGAAAGGGGTGACCTTAACTGAGCACCCTGAGTTAGACAGCCCAGTAAAAATTCTCATTGAATTTCACTGTCCTCAGTGAATTTCACAAAATTAACTGGAGGGATGCTAACGATCGATCTGCAAAACAAAAGTTTGCTTTTGTCATGAGAGCATCACATTACCAAAGCTTCACCATTGTGGGTCCCCATGATCTCAGGAGGGTCTGTCTATGAAGAAAGATGTGGGTATGAAAGATCATTAGTGAATGGTCAGTTAATCAATGAATAATAGACCACGGCGCCAGAGACGAACCTAAAAGCGGGAAAGGACCAAGTAGAGGCAGGAGAAAATGAGTGACAAACTCGCTCAGTAAATGACTCACTCTGAAAGATCAAGGGGACAGGGAGAGGCAAAGAAGGCCATTTACATTAAGGAGCAACCTCCCATTTAAAAGGCACCGGACATTGAACTGTATTATCCCCTGTCCTCCCATGAACCCTCTGAAGTATTAACAGGCCTTTTTATAGGAAAAGTTCCTTGAAGCTGAGAACGTTTATACAGGTTGCCCAAGGTTCCCCTGCTAGTAAATAGTGAAACCAGAGTCCAAAATCTAAACAAACTTATCATATAATCACTCCAATAATCTGTGCTTTGTGAACTACACTCTTGCTACACAAAATGATCTGTGACCCAGAACCAGCAGCGTCCTCATCTGGGAACGTGTTGGAAATGAAAATTCTCCCAACCCCATGTCAGAGCCCCACAATCAGAATCCGCATTTAAACAAGATCTCCAGGTGATTCTTATCCTCATTGAAGTCTGAGAAGCGCTAAATAAACTAAAACCCTCTCATGGGGCAACACCGGTGGGGGGGGGGGGGTAACTGGGAGCAAGGACAGGAATTCCAGATGTGGAATGAGCCAGAGAGAATTGAAATACAATGAGAGTTAAGGCCACAAATGCGGAGCACCTGCTGGGGTCTCTTCTGGAAAGGCCAGCTGCCTGCTTTCAAGCAGAGGTGAAAGATTAAATGGCCCAGACATGGCCAGACTGTGGCCAGTCTAAGAATGACAAAAAAAATCATATCAAGGTATGAACTAAACATACCTTGGTGAATTACCTGCTCCCGCGTCCTCAATTAGCATTTCAGGTACTGATTTGTGCAAGGCCCGTGTGTTAAAACCAGAATCGAGTCTCCTGCTTGTCAGCCCCCAAATCAGGGTTGCAGAAAAGGAAGAGCTACCTCTCCTGAAATGAAATGATGTGCCCTGGAGTTTTTCAAGATAACTCTGATTTTAAATATTGGGCTATTATTTGAGCAGATTTGATGTTAGAAATAATAGTCTTAAGTTTTGACATAGATGGCCTAGGCATTTATTGTAAGGCCTACCCGTGATATAAAATACCTCGCATATATAAAGCTTAAGTTTTTTAAAGTGTTGATTTGCAAGACATTTCAGTAACTCTTAGACGGGTGCTCTGGTATCTAGCATTATGATGTAATGCAAATTCTATTGATTTTTTTGGTTGATGGTTTACGAGGGCGTTAAAAGTGTTCTGTTGTGATGTGTCTCAGTTTTTTTCATATTTATGAATAGTTTTGAATTTTAACATTTCACATGAACTGTAAAGTCACTTGCTCATTTAATGTGTGTTAATGTTTAAGAGTTGTTAAATATGATTGTGGGTTTTCAGGTTGAAAAATGCCTCCTATTTGGTTGAACAAACATGCAGATAAGAAGTAGAGATGAGTGCCGTTAGCTGTATTTTATTTTATTTTATTTTATTTTATTTTATTTTAACGTTTATTTATTTTTGAGACAGAGAGAGACAGAGCATGAACGGGGGAGGGTCAGAGAGAGAGGGAGACACAGAATCTGAAACAGGCTCCAGGTTCTGAGCGGTCAGCACAGAGCTCGACGCAGGGCTCGAACTCACGGACCGCGAGATCATGACCTGAGCCGAAGTCGGCCTCTTAACCGACTGAGCCACCCAGGTGCCCCTCCGTTAGCTGTATTTTAGAACCACAGGCAATTCGATGAACACAAGAAGACAGAGGCTAACCCAATGTGGGATGATGTTAAGACCTTTAAAAGAGATATGAAATCTACATGAATAGTGTTAATTGTTATTCTGTGGAAACGTTGGCTGGGAAAAGTCCATGTCACGGGGAGCAAAAGGGTGAGGAGAGAGGCACGGACACCTTTGGAAAAAATACAACTAGTCGAGGATGACTGCCATGGGGGGTTGTGAGCTGGATATGCTAAGAAGCAAACCTGCCTGTGTGGACACGTCTGATGTACGCAAGGTTGAGCTTTGTTAGTTAGATGATGGGGAGACTTGAGGGAGTGAATAAAATGATCACAGTGGCGATTTAGGAAGATCATTCTGATGTTGGTGTCTTGGGGACAGATTCTAGCAAAGGAACCAATTAGGAGTAGAGATTTGATGAGGGAATTGAAAAAAGTAAAACAATAAGGTGACTTAATGTACTTTTCTTTACAATATGTTTAGGTAATAGAGCAAAAGAAATTTTTAAATAGGGATCAGTCTTTCTCCTTAGGAGGAAAAAAAAAAATTTTAGAAAAACTTTAATAAGTTACTTGAATGGGAAGTAAGATCCTGAGCGCGTGGATTTCAGAACACAATTGCTCTGCGTCAGAAAAGGTGAAAAATATCTGGTAAGTACAGAGGAGAGAGGAACCCAGGGTAAATGAGTGAAGGTAGGGAGACACAGAAGATCTGGGTGTGTGGGATAGGAAGACTGTGGGATGAAGTAATGGGTAGCAAAGAGCGGAAGCCATCTTGACAGGGTGATGGAATACTCCAGGCAATCAAAGAGGTCAAGTCAGTGGCAGGTTAGAGGACAGCAGAAATAAGAAACTAGTCAAGTATGAGACATGGGGAGGATGACCTTCAAGATGCTTAAAAACCTCTATGGCATGTACCCCAGCCTATGGGAAAAGGAAAACCTATATGTCCATAGAGGGGTTGTTGTCTGATTGCAATTCTTGTTTAAATTATTGGCAAATATTTACTTGATTTGGTAGCTCACGGTAAGGGATTACTTAACTACTCCTTTAAGGAGTCACTTGCATTCTTCATGAAATCTATGGACTTGTGTAGCCAACATTGGGTAGGAATCCCACCAGGACAGTTTGAGTATTAAGTATTGAGTCTTCTTTGTGTTTGGGCTTGTGTTTCCAAACTGAGAGGCCATGTCTTTAGGATGAGAGCCTCGATATTGTCTCAGGTCTACTTTCTAGGACCAGGATCTTACATTTCTAGCTGAGCCGTCTAGACTAAGGTTTCCAGTCAAAATATGACCTAAGGGCCATTATTAAAAATAAAGCAAAGGAAAGATAAATATATAAAGAAAATTCCCACTAGATGTCCTGCCATTTTGAAATAGGCATTATTGGTATTGTGACAATCCTTCCACATATCTCTTGCAGGAACATGGAAACATCACACATGTGCCTTCATTGTAGACAACAGTGTTTTTATTTGTTATCCTTTTCTTCTTTTTTTTTTTTATGTGTTCACATTTGTGTCCTGATCATCATTTATTTTTTCTATATGTGTGATACGGGGCAGTTACTGTACCTCTCTGTTCCATTTTCAGCATCTATAAACAGGGGTAAAAGTAAAGCCAATCGAGTGGTTTGGGAATTAAATTGGTTAATACATGTAAAGCAATTTGACTGATGCCTCGCACACAATTAGCACTCAGCACAAGAGAACTCATTTTTGTTTATTACTATTACTGTAAGTACGAGTGTTATTACTATTTCATTCTTGGTTCTAGAACCACGCGTGACTTTCACTTGACCTTGTCCCATGTTTGTTTGTTCCTGAGGTGCCCACAGATCTCTTTTATGGTGTGCCATATACGTCCAGGCAGTGGGGTGAGGAGGACGTGTTACTTTTGTCCATCAAAGTTATGTTGGAATAATCGTGGCCCCAGGAGATGATGTTTTAGGGTAGATTTGTGTCTCATAAGAAAGCACCTGTGTCCGTTATAAGCTTTCTGCACAGTGTCTCCCTTCGCCCTGACTTCTCTTGCAAGTTTACCCAAAAGGGCAGTATTGAGGAGCCACTGCAGAGCCTTTATAAGGGCTGTGGTCCTCTTCCTCGCCCCCCTCCCCTGGGGCGTGGATGACTAGGAGGGAAGAAAGTCTTCCCACTGCAGAGATCATTATAACATGAATGAAAACAACTGGAAAAATCACTATAACATGAATGAAAACAGCAAAGGTCAGAGAAGATTTAGCAGCAGGACAGCCACACGATGCCTAGACTGATCAACCCTCTAAACGCAGTATTCAAGATGTCTTCACTTAGGATTCATCTATGGTTTTTAATCTGCGTCACAGCCATAATTGACCCGATTTCAAATACTATCACTATCTCTTGATTGTTTTTGCCTTGATGATTATGTGAATTCACAGTAAGCATATTGCATTTGTTTAACTTTATTTATTTTGAGGGAGAGAGAGAGTACAAGCGGGGCAGGGGCCGAGAGAGAGAGGGAGAGAGAGAATCCCAAGCAGGCTCCACGCTGTCAGTGCAGAACCCGATATGAGGCTCTCTCTGAGGAACACTGGCATCATGACCTGAGCTGAAATCAAGAGTGTGGCACTCAACTGACTGAGCCCCTCAGGCTCCCCAAACATGTTTAATTTCAATTCAAGACTCTTGCAATCACACTTCGGTCATTATTCCATATATTTAATAAAAAGCATATTCTCTGAATTGAAGATCAGTATATATGTTGCAAAGGGCATCGGGATCCTTTTATGAGACAACTATTTCTACAGTTTTTTGGAATTGTACAGCCTGAATACTTTATTACTTTCCAAGTGAGACTCATTACTTCCAAGGATGTTTGATATGTTATTTGAAATTGCCAGGTTATGTTTTGATGGCAAATAATATTTTCACTAATTAGCAATTAAAAGGAAAGTTATTAATATGCAATTCAATTTTGGTTATTTCTAATTTTATTTACCGTATCAATTATTGAAGCCAAACAGAATCTAGGAAAGTAATTTGAAATTATAAGTATTTTATTGAGGATCTTTCCTTATTCTCTTTGAAACATGACTCATTTAGTGATTGTATTCATTGTATCTCAGAAACTCAGGTAGTCAGTAAATCAATGGGTCTTAACCATTTGATCAGATGCCAAAGATGTAGCTTTTGAAGGAGGTTGGATGGCAAATTTACATATTTAGAAAAAGCTTTGATCTATTACAGGGAGTAAAAATTACGAATTAGAAATCTACCCCCCACGAAAAAAAATTACAAATCTGCTCTCGATATTCAAAAAGCAAGAGAATAACAGCAATAGAGAGTAAAATAATACTGATGTAAATATATATCATCAACTTATCGTTCTTCAAGTGTTAAATATTGGCCAAAAGTGCAGGCTGGTTTTGTGGTCTCCTCAGATGGAACTGAAGTCAACCTAAAAAAAAAAAAAAAAAAAGGAAGTAGTTGGTCTGAATTTAAATTGCTTACCATTGTAAGCACGTTACTAAGTTCTTTTCACACATAGCCAATAAACACATTTAACGTTATTACACATGGTAATAACCATGTAACGTTATTACACATGGTTATTACGCATGGTATTCAAAACTGGCCTACTCTTGGAAAAATCACTTTGTGCCTTAGCCTACCAAACCTGCATCTGCTTGCTAGCAGGTGTAGGAGAGTAACTTCAGCATTATTTGGCATCCTTGTTACCATTTATAGCAATAATCCAACATGAGAAACGAACTTATTCATTAAAATTGCCTCATGGCCAAAATGTGTAAAAAAGAATATTTCCAAAGGGATGAAAATTATCAACTTAAGTGGCCCCCACGATGTGTCTCCGTAAAAGGGGGTGCCTGGATCCCAGGATGCAGGGACAACCTTCCCAGCAGATCCAGAGGTGACATTTAATCCACAGCCAGGACACACTAGGGCGCTGGCCCTCGGTAGCTAACCCAGAGACCTCTGGGTGCTGAGCTAGAAAAAATGAAGTCTGATTTTGACTCCATCGTGTAAACAGAATGTCACCCGCACATCAAATTCCACCCACAGTGAACCCGAGGCACGGTTAATGATTATAATCTTCGCATTTAATCACGGGAACTCAGTGACAGGCAAACAAAGGTTAGCTAAACTGACAGCTCAGATGGTTTCAACAGAGAAGAACTCCCCAAGTTTTATTTTTAAAAGCGCACGTACCATTCAAAAGCACTTTTCCTGAAGTGCAGTATAATTGGTACGAAGCTGACTCTACAGGCAGGCAGCCCCCCCCACCCCCCGGCCCCATGTTTTCCTTGGTAGGAATTCTGTGTCTGTTTGTCAGGTTTCTTCCCAAGGCCTGTGTTTCCAGGACTGCTTTCCTAGGCAGGTGAAGTCGTGCCTTCTTCAATCTGAAAGCAAAAAATCTGGAGGAAAAGTAGATTATGTTAATAGAAATTGTTATTTTAACATTCTCATCCTATTCTCATCGTCCTTAAGATCCTTTGGATGAGTCTTTCCAAATAATCCCCTTTTACTATGCTTTATGCCTGCACAGAACATGAAAACACGTCACTTGCAACCTAATAAAATGAGGGAAAGAACTTGGGCATGTTCTATAATAGCATGGATTCAGAAATCCGAAATGACAATAATGCAAAGTTTTTAGAATTTTGCACACACAATGAAAATAAAAATTGTTTATTATATTTTAATGGAGTAATCGCGATGATTCAATGAATACATATTTAATCTGTGATGACTATTTTTTACCCAATGAAAAATTCAAAGTGCACAGATAAATGATTAATCTACATTTAATAAAAGTTTTAGATAATTTGTATTATATACACAGTGTATGCAATTATAAGGATATGTTTTGTTTTTATAATTTTGGTACTTTTTCCAACATTATGTCTTTTCCTAAATGATAACATAGATTTAAAATGTATTAGAAATTATATGATGATTTAAAATTTATTTGAAATTTATCAACAAATCAAAATGTAGCATATATTGCTTCCTTTCATAAAACATTAATATGAGATAACTTTTAGTACATACTTTGTGGTAGTTAGTCAATTAGTATACCAAAATAGTTCCCTTTAATTCCTTTATGTTATTATTTTTCCAAAAAATAAATTTGCTGTCGTTATTCAGCATGCCAGCATAAGCAGAAGAATTTTTGAGTCTTAAGAAATCATAAAAATCTTAAAATTAAAAAAAAAGAATCTTAGGGTTTTATAATTTTATTTGTCAAATTAAAAAAAAAAAAACTCCTATTTTCAAAATAACTACCAAAAAAGAGAGAGAGAGAGTGAGTTTGGGGTGCCTGGCTGGCTCGGTGGGTAGAACATGTGACTCTTGATCTTGGGGTTCTGGGCTCAAGCCCCACATTGGGGGTAGAGAATACTTAAAAAATAAAATCTTAAAAAAAAGAGACCAGAGAGAGAGAGAGAGAGAGAGAGGGAGAGAGACAGAGAAAAATCAAAGACCATATTCAGATGTGAACAGAGTTCTGTGGGGTCTGCTTTATGCGTATATAAAGCTCCATTTTAAGAAAGATGATACAAACTCATAAAAATGTATGGAAAGAGGGACATCTAATGTACAGCATGGTGACAATAGTTAATACTGTACCGTATACTTGAAATTTGCTAAGAGGATATGTCTTAAACCTCAAGACATGCACAAAGACATGCACACACACACACACACACACACACACACACACACACACACAGTAACTACGTGAGGTGATGCATGTTATTTACTTTGATTGTGATAACCTTTTCACAAGGTATACCTAGAGTGAACAATTGAGCTTTATATCTTAAATACATACAAGTTTTATATGGCAAAAGTGTCTCAGTAGAGTTGTTAAAAATGAACATAATCAAAGTCTTTCAAAACGCTCAACGAATAATAAATGATGAAAAATACCTCCAATGACCAGGTCTACATATTCTGATTAACTGACTGCTTGACAAATTCTGTTAATACTTCCCTCATATTGAGTTACATATACTTTGATCACCTTTCTATGGCAAAATATGACACAATATTTTCTGTAGAGATAAAAAGATCATTTGCTCTTTCTTTTAGCTTGACTACGCAAAAGTTGCTTTACACTTTCGATTGTTCAGAAAAGTTCCTTTCAGTTGAAGGACTTTTTTCAAATTTGGGGAAATCTTGGTCAGATTCTTCCCCCTCTGAGCTGTTCCAGACATACCTATTTTGTTGCAGTGCTGCTGCAGGTTTTACTGTGAAAATACAAGAATTCTGAAAAATTCCATTTTGCCTGATACTCATCAAAGAAAAAAAAATAAATGTAATATAAGTGTATAATTTTATGCGATGCATCATTAAGAACATCCCTGACAAGAAAGAACGTTCAACTGATAAGGATTCCATGACCTTAAGAATAATAGTCTGCATGTGACATCTTGAGACTTCTCCAGATTTAATTCTGGCTCCGTACGTTGTCGACCTTGATTTTCCTCCGTGACTCACATACTTTGAAGGGGTGTGTGTGTGTAGAACACGTCACGTCACAATGTGAATACAGGTCCCGGATGTTCCAGGTGCGAAACAGTGTGACAAGATGGAGGAAGCAGGTGCATTCTTGTGAACAATTTGCACCCCAGGACAGAGGGCAATAGTGACATATATGCAAGGGAGCGTTGTGAACCACAACACCATACCCACTAAAAGTGTCCTCACTCTACCTCCCCTTAGCAGCTACTTGTAGTTATTCCAGTCACGCAAGAGAAAAGGTGATAGGAAAAACTTGAAGGGAAAGTAACGGTGACCCTAAATATCTCGCTTTTGCAGATTTTATAAACATATGTGAACACACAAACGATATGAACCCATTGCCTGTCCAGGGCTTTGGGAAGGTCTGTGAGGTGGGGGGGGGGGGTAGGTGGGGGGGGGTAGGTGGGGGGGTTGGTGGGGCGGGGGCAGGGGGGAGTCCCTGAAGCTTCTGTTTCTTTAGCTTCATGGAAAATTCCCCTATGGGTACAGTATCGACAGTACTATCTGATGTTGGTAAACATACTTGAGAATCTTTTTATATCAGAAAACTTTGCCGCATAAGGTACACTAAGAATGTAAATTTATTGAATTATATAGCCATGCAATATATGGGTTGGTTTTCATATCATTTTTCCTCGCCTTCTTGCTCCCCGTGAATGTATGCTTTTAAGGGCTCAAGCCCAGGCACACACACATCTCACGCTGGAAACCTCAGAGGCAATAAATAGTTGTAATACAGATTCTATAGGACTCCCACAAACTCGCCCTTTAGTCATGTCAAGAAATTATTGAGAATTAAAGACTAAAACCAAGATCAGTCTAAATCCTCCACATGTTATCTGATTAAACCAAGCGAGGGGCGCCTGGGTGGCGCAGTCGGTTAAGCGGCCGACTTCAGCCAGGTCACGATCTCGCGGTCCGTGAGTTCGAGCCCCGCGTCGGGCTCTGTGCTGACAGCTCGGAGCCTGGAGCCTGTTTCGGATTCTGTGTCTCCCTCTCTCTCTGCCCCTCCCCCGTTCATGCTTTGTCTCTCTCTGTCCCAAAAATAAATAAAAAACGTTGAAAAAAAAAAAAAATTAAACCAAGCAAGAATTAATTAAGTCCAACTAATAATTCCCAACAACTGAAATACTTACCAGCAGCCCTATGCTATTCCCCAAAATCAAGAATAAACTGAAAAGCAGCAATGGGGAGAAGAAACCATTGAGAAGATTCACATTTTATTGATGAAAATTCAAATAATTCCAGCAGGGAGAAAACCCCAGAAATTCTTTTTGGTGTCAAATAAAAGTATTTACCTATTCTTTACATTTTTGAGAGAGAATTTAGAGCATGGGTATTATTAACTGTACGGATGTACTTTAAAATCATAAAGAAGGCTGATCGTTAACCTCGATAATCTATCTCATGCATGGTTCCTATTCTTGTGTTATAATTATGTAATAAGAAAACAACACAAAAACTTATATTACATAAACATGTGTACGCTCAGCAAATAAAAATACACTTCTAACTTCAACATGTATAATTCATAATTGAGAATTGATAACTAAGTCAGATTTTATGAAATGCACACATTTTTTAAAACCACAAATCAATGTTACTCTCTGTAGCCATTTTCCCACCCAATCAGAAGTGTACAGCCTCTGTGGTTTGCTCCCAAGGAAGTTTATTACTATGTGAGTTGTTTACCATTAAGTAGTTTTACCTCACCTGATATGTGTTTGAAATATTTGCAATAACAAAGATTCCCTCTTATAAGTGTTTCAAAGATCAAATACCCCACATACGTTCAGGAATCTATTTATCTATTTTAGTGCATTATTTTGGAAAATGCCATTGTAACTCATCCGAATGGTTTAAATAGAAGTGTGCATTCAAAGAAGTGTTCAAGTGTTTTTTTTTTTTTAATGTAAAAATGAACAGTAAAACCTGTCAGAAGGATAAGTGACAATTTTGCATGTAGATGAAGATTAGGGAAGGCTAAGTGACAAAAGATATTTTTTAATCTATTTCTGAGGTTATGTAGCACATTTCTTGTGCTGTCAAGATTTTATTAAAGAGGACATGAAAGGAGGAAAAAATGATGTTATATTTTAAGCCTGAAATGATAGAACGATAGCAACAAAAGAGATTAGAAGTGTTGTTTATTCCCACCTCATCGATTCTGACCTGTAGACATTTAAACTGAAGCAACAAACAAGCTGAGAATGAATGGGTAACTCATGCAACTTTTTCAATTTTATAGCCACAGAAGCAGGGCACAGTGACTTATAATCCCGGAACACCTGCTATCTATGTAATGGGGAAGGGCGACGTTGAGGAATAGACTGATCGCCTTTCTAGAATAAGTAAGAACTGAAGATCTGTGAAGGATACTGAGCGTACCTTCAGGCAGGTGTGCCTGGCTGGGAAACCACAAGAACAACAACAGCAAAACACTACTGTGTCTCAGTGAAAAGAGGTTAGAACCAAAATCGAGCTCATACGAAATGTGAGTCCAAAGTGAGGTTCTTCAGGCAAGTCAGTTAGACCGAGCCCTTTAGAAAAAAAAAATTACAAATAGGGACTCTACCCCCTGTAGGTCACATACAATTGCAATCGGATGATCTATGCGGCAGTGCTTTTAAATTATCAAGTGCAGGGTCAATAGCGGCTCTGTAAGGCCTGCAGAGAAGCGTGGCATGGTCAGGGCAGGCTTTTGCTCTGCTCTGTTCTGCTCTCTGGAAGCCTTCATCTCTGCCTCTCGCAGAGCGGTCGCCTCTGTTCACTGGTTAGGTTATCTTGATGATATACATTTTCACTTCCCATGCTGCTTTTAGAACCCAACCCCATGGAAGGGATTCGGTGTCATGCAGATTGCATCTGAGAGTGGAAGTGAAGTGTGAGATCGAAAAGCTGTCCCAAGGGCGATCGGGGGGAAGAGTTCCCCACGGACTGCGATTCTCTGATGAATAAGTCTTTGCTCAGGATATTGTCCAAGTGAACTCGGTGCCCGGAGAATAATGGTAAACAGCTCTGTGAGACCCCAGCGGATAAGCATCAGCTATCCCCAGCTCTATTGAGATCAAATATAAAATGGTTGCTTTGTTTCCAAAAACTGCAGTGTGTCCACCTCCAATGTTCCCTATAGTCTGTGCAGTTACCAGAAATTCCATCCTGCTGGACTCAGGAGCACAGAGGAGTCAAATGTTTGTTGCACTGGTTTTCCTTGAGTGCACAGAAGGGCATCAGAGGGGAAGAAAAGGCTACAAATACTTGCATAAAGCTAGAGTACCATTACTTTTGCCAAGCTACGTGCTATCATATGCAGAGTGGCTTTTCCTGTCAATCTTAATGTGACTTGAAAATTCCCTTATAAGCCTAGTCACAGAGGTAGCATTATATGTCACAGCTTATCACATGTGAGCTGTACATGCAAACACCTTAGAGAGTGACACAGCCTACAACCACAGCAAGAAAAGCTGAACAGAATCTAAAGCAAACAGTAAACGAGGAATAAAAGATATGATAGAAGTGTAACTGAACAAAGCAGATTAGCAAAGAGACGTTTCCCCAAAGGAGAAAACAAAACGAACCTCAGAAAAACTCCCTTGCTTCCTTACATTATCACTTCGCCAGTATTTATAGCTAAGAAACCATGAAAAGGAGTCTGTGAGTATCCCAAGTGGATTACATATAAATTCATCATTTCAGGGGGTCCGAGGGGACAAAGCCATGATCTACACTCTGTGATAGCTTCCACGGAATTGCTGGGAATCATCAATCATTTCACTGTGTTCCACCACCCTGGCACCCTATGCAGACAAACAGAATCCAAACCTCATCTTCTAAAATAGCAATTACAAAATGACAATTAATTACAACTCATGCTTAAAAATAGGTCTTTTTTAAAAGAGAGCTTCCATGAGTCACCAGGATCATGGTATGGTAAACATCGAAAGGCTACTTAACTATCAACGTTAATAGTGACATTCTGAAAGTATTTAAAACTGAAATTTTCTAGTACTGAGGTTTGGGACTAGCGGAATAGTATCTGAGAATCACTGACTCATTTATAACTCAGTCCTTGAACACAAGTCTACAAAGCATCTACTTTGATCGGCCCATCTTAGAGGTGACAGAACCGTGGGAAGGAGAATACTTTGCAAATTTGTCAACATCAAGTGTCTCTAGGTGCTGGGTAGTGTGATTGCAGAGCCCACGCCCTAGATCACAGTGGCGGCCACCCGCCAGGCGGGCAGCAAGGGAGACAGAGTGGATCCCACAACACCTCAGCTCTTCTTTCAAAATGTCCATTTTCTTTCTGCACACCCGGTTCAAACTTAGAAACCCGCAAAACAAAGCAGTCTTACCCTAAGGCTCTTCAGTTGTTCAGATGTAAATATCAAAAGGGATCTAGGGTATATATTCATTTTTTAACAAAGCCCAAAGCACTTGTGTCACATTTGAAAGCCTCTTATGTAAATTGTTATTCAACGTCACAGTTATTTGTATAATTGAATATACATACATATACCACAAATTGCCCTCCGCAAACAGATCCCACATCACGCCTTCATGCTGTGCGCATTGAAGTAGCAAAAACCTGAGACTCTGGTTTCCAAAAGACATAAACTACATTTCTTTGGAGTGGATGTTCTTTCTTTTTGGTCAAGAATGTAACAGCTAAGCAAAAAGAAAACAAAGCCTCTTATTCCCATTTTTTTTTTCTTTTCTAATTAAGATAGTATTGTTTGTCTTATAGTTTTGTAGGAATGTGTTTTCATTAAGGATAAACTTTGCCATTATTTTTATTGTGATTAGCAGGCTCAAATTTCAAGCCTTCTATTATTTCAATGGCTAAAGTTATCTTGATTGATTTGAAGTATATAATCCATTTTCTGTATTTGAATGTGGTTTTTTTTTTTTTTCCCACACAGATTGCCTTTCTATGAAAAAGTTAAGTCCTTGTTCGTGTTTAAAGTCCAAGCAAGAGAAAATGAGATAATATATAAATCATTAAAATAATGCTCGTTTTACATAACTTATTTGATTTTAAACATTGTATTTTGAAAGAATCACACATGTGCAAAAAACTTGCAAGCATAAGATGGCTAATTTATTTTTTCTGAATCACTTGAGATTAAGTTGTCTCCCGGATGCCCCATCAACCTGCAATAATCGAATGTTAATTTCTATGAAAACAGTCTCCCATGACCAATTCCATTAACAAAATCAACAAATTAACATTAATACACCACTATCATCTAATCCTTAGACCTCATTCATGTCTCACCAAATATTTCCATAATATCTTTGTGACAAAGGGTTCAGTTCAGAATCATTCCATTTAGTTTTAATCTTGCTCTGTGCGGAGTCTCGCTTTGGAAAAGTACCACATCTTTTACCTATCAGTCATGACTTTGACATTTTTAAAGATTCCAGGACGACTATTTTGTAGTATCCCTGTTTGGAGTTTGGTTTGTTTGATATTGCCTTGTGTTTAGATTCAAGTTAAACATCTTTGCTGGAAAGCAATGCTGTGTTTTTCTGATTGCATTTTATTGGGTAGAGCACGATTTCAACTTGCCCACTACTGATGATGTTCGTGGTGACCGCTCAGGAAAATACTTGTCAGTCAAAGTCCTTGTCTCCACTGCAAAATTAGAATTTTTGTCTTTATAATTACTAAGACTGATGGGGGGGGGGAGGTAACTTTAATACTCTATAAGTATCTTGTTCCTCGTGAAAAGTTAAAGTTTTTGATTTTTTTTTTTTCCGATCAATGGGCTCGGGTTTTATATTTCACTTACCTGGTTATATTATCAGAATTACTAATTTTGATGTAGTCACATTCTCCAGAACCTGTCCCCTTGACCTGTCATTATGATTCTCAGAGAGCATTTCCCTGATTTGTGCCACAATAACGTATTCAGGACTCATGTGGTTCTTTTCCTGGCCTCTGCTCTGGAAAAATCTCCCTGGTTCCTTTTATCTATCTGTACAGTTGTCTTGGAAGGGCATATATAGAGTCAGGCTGATCACAGTAATTCATTCGGAAACAATACTGCCTATGGTTTGTCCCTAAGCATTCAGGGTTTCCTTCTGACACTCTCGTGTATTCTGCGGGCCTCTTACCAGGCACCTCCAGTCATGTCTCACCAGCCTGCATGGACATCCAGGCTGCTTTTCCAATGCTTTCTGCTTGGGTTGTAAGCATGCTGCCGCACTGTTGGTAGATACCCAAGGGGAGCCCCATCTCTGCCAAAGCTCTGCTTCCCCCCCACCTTCACCCCTGCCCAGCCAGCCTCTTTCTCTCCTTCTTGGGATGTGACATCTAACATAGGCCTCCCCCTCACAGAGTCAGCCTGAGGGAATCTTCTGCAGATCATTCAGACGAACAAAACTCCCTAACCCCCGGGTTCCTAGATCCTCCACCTTCACTTGCCGCTGTACCATTCTGCACCCTTCAAAAGACGAGTTATCATTTCCCCCCATCTTTTCTAGTTGTTTCCTCCGCTGCAGTAGCTATCATCAGGTAGTCTCTTTTACTTGGAATTAGAAGGCTCTTAACTTCAAATTGATAGATTATTTCCTTGTTTCTTTTCTTTTCTGAGCTTTATTCAGGGGTGTTTTTCTTATATTAGATATATAGAAAACATAGACACGGGTCTTTGGGTGTGTGTGTATGTGTGTGCGTGTGTGTGTGTGTGTATGCGTGTGTGTTTGGGGGGATAGGTGGGGGAAAGAAAGTCTTTCTAGAATTTTCTTTAATACTCCAAAATTTGTGGATAATTTAGTTTTTGTTTGTTTCTCCCTGAGCAAAGGGGAATAAACTCTGTATGAGTTGTTTTTCTTATTTTAGTCTCTATACCGTTATTTTAAATGCAAAGGCTGTTTTTTTGGTCCCTTCTGCAGAGATAGGTGTATCCTACAAAAATGGATTTTCCCTGTGATCCCTTATTCTGCGGAGTCACTTTCTGAAATTAAACAGAATTTCAATGACTCTCAGCTAGCTGTTTGCCCAGTCTGTTCCCTGTATGTAGACAGGTGCTTTGGGCTGTGCACCTAACCCTTGAAAACTGTATTTGGCTGGATCTTTTTGGACCATTGCTATCTGGGTTCTGTTTCATTGACACATTTCTGGTGATCTTTCGGTCTCTCTACAAATCCTGGAAGTTCTTCCAATCAGTCATTACATGGAGTCTCTAATTTTATCTAGTTTTCTTTAAAAAAAAAAAGTTTCTTTTTGGCTGTAGTTCTTCTGTTGCTTTTAGTTGTTTTCTAGGAACAGGAGGGGAGAAGACCAGCTTTACCCATCTTGAAACTTAGAATAAGTGAGTCTATTATCCATTATCAGAGTATTAATTCCCATATTTTAAGTGTGAGGTATTCACTATAAAGGGTTTGGGTATGTGCAATATTTTCCTAAATCCTGAAGCTCTTTTATAAAAAAAAAAAAAAAAAAAAAAGAGAGACCACCTGGCTGCCCATATGTTACATCTTAATTTGAATACTTAAGGTAGCGCCTTATCTACATAATAGCCCAAGATGAAAACATGTGAAACTGAATCAGAGATATAGCAAAAAAATATGGAATAGTGATTCCTATGGACGGAAATGAAAATACACACACATAAGGGGAAACTCAGGGGAGATGCTCTCACAATATGACACTAACCAGCATGTTTCTATAAATCAGTGATCCAACGTGAAGCTTAGAGGATTCTTAAGAACTGACCCCAACAAACCACTTAGTTGAAATCTCCTACGGAACGGGAGTGATTTAGAAGAGGGAAGAAGTTTAATACAATTCAGTTGCTTCTCTGAACTAAAGGTGAGTTACGGTAAAGTGTTTAAGAGTGTCGAATTTCTGTTTCCAAATAATGTAAGACTTTGGGGGTAGAGATGGACAGACCAAAGCTGATGCATTGGAAAGTAAATTAAGATCTGGTCCCCCAATTTCCCATGTGTGGAGGGGCTTTCCCACACATCCACACGGTTCTCGGACACCAGGAGGGAGTCACACCATGCAGCTCAATTCTGATGCTACCTCCCGTAAGGATAACAGCAGATTCTAAGGTTGAGGACTCATTCCTACCAGCGTGCTCTTCCCTCGACCCTGCCACCACATAAGGAGCCAGTTACAAGCCCAGGTTATTATCACCTGTGCTTCTGGCCCACTGACTGGAGATTGGGGTTCCCCACAGCCCTCTTTGGACTTCAGACCTCGGTCCAAACCCAGGTCCTTACCTGTGCTTCTAACCAACTGTAAGTTGGTTAGAAACTTCTGTAAGTCAGAAGATTCCACCACCCCTTCCTTGGATTCTATTAATTTGCTAGACCCACAGGACTCAGAGGAACATTCAACTTACTAGATGACAGCTTATTATTATTATTATGAAATTTATTGTCAAGTTGGTTTCCCTACAACACCCAGTGCTCATCCCAACAGGTGCCCTCCTCAATACCCATCACCTACCCACCCACTCCTCCCTCCCACCCCCCATCAACCCTCAGTTTGTTCTCAGTTTTTAGGAGTCTCTTATGGTTTGGCTCCCTCCCTCTCTAACCATTTTTTCCCTTCCCCTCCTCCATGGTCATCTGTTAAGTTTCTCAGGATCCACATAAGAGTGAAAACACATGGTATCTTTCTTTCTCTGTATGACTTATTTCACTTAGTATAACACTCTCAGTTCCATCCATGTTGCTACAAAAGACCATATTTCATTCTTTCTCATTGCCACGTAGTATTCCATTGTGTATGTAAACCACAATTTCTTTATCTATTCGTCAGTTGATGGATATTTAGGCTCTTTCCATAATTTAGCTATTGTTGAAAGTGCGATGACAGCTTATTATAAAAGCAGTATACCTCAGGAACAAATAGACGGAAAAGATACATAGGGCAAGTTATGAGAGAAGGTGTGGAGTTTCTATGCCCTTTCCAGGAACACTATTCTCCCACCACCTCCCACCAACCCAGAAGCATTCCAAGCCCCATTCTTTGAAGATTTTTATGGAGGCTTCATTGCTTAGGCATGACTGATTAAATCACTGACTACTGCCGATGGATCCAACTTCTAGCCAGTTCCCCTCCCTGGAGTTCAAGGGGTGGGACTGAAAGTTCTAACCATCTAACCACTTGGTTGACACCTCTAGGTACGAGCCTCATCCTCAGACACTTTCCAAGAGTCACTTTGCTGCTGTCATCACTTAGGAAATCCAAGGGTTTTAGGAGCTCTGTGCCAGAAGTGGAGAGAAAGGGCAAATACAATTTTCTCAAGTATAAATCACAATGTCAGAGAAAGTCATGAGAACCACTACACCCTAGGCTCCAATTCGTTAAATTCATTAAATTCCACAAGCACTAACAACTAAAAAGATGGAGAAAGTCCAAAATATTTTTTCCTTTTGATCACTTTTCAGGCAGTCCAATCATTTTAAACCTTTCAATGCTTTCGTCTACATTTCACACACACACACACACACACACACACAAGCACACACACACACACACACACACACACACAAAAAAAACTGAAAAATACTCTGTTCCCTTCAGGAATGCCTAAAATCTTAAATAAAGTTTTTAAAAATGACATTCTAAATGTGCATCTCCCCTCAAAATGCTCAAGAGCTGCTTAACAACCTTGTTTGAGGTATCAGTATAACTTCTAGCAAGCTCCTGCTAAAGGAACTTTCAAAAATTAACAATAGTTAAAAAGCAGGAGACAATTACCCTCATTAATGACTCCACAACAGTCACCAGGAAAGCCAGGCTATTTTTATGTCACATAGACTTACCCTTGATAAGCTTCTGTTTTTTTGTTTTTTTTGTTTTTTGTTTTTTTTTAAGAAATCAGAATCACAAACTACATTAAATCTCAACACTGAGGCTTATTTTTAACACCATGAGCGAAAAAATTAAAACAGGACGAGAAGATGGTCATTCAAGAATACAATTCTCAGAAGTCAATATTATAAACTGTACCGTAAGTGATGATAGGCACAAAGGGTGACACAGGGAATAATAATGTTGTGTGTACTGATAATTTCTATGTGTTAGGCTGTTTTAATTTTGTTGTTCTATTAAATTCATATAACACTCTGATGCTGTGAAAAATGATTCTGTTGATTAGCACCATTCTTGACGGTTTAAGACAGAAGTAGCTTCAGTGAATGCTAGATCCTGTATTAAATCTCATAAAATTGACAAATGACTTTAATGGAATGGCATGATTTGGGGAAGCAAAATACATCCCCTGACAGTCTCATCTGCTCCTTTGTAACTTAGAAAATGTTAGTAATATTCAAAAATAAAACAGTAATAATAGACGCAATCAGGTGGTTTGATATAAACTTTGCATTATCAAGGAGTTTCTTTTTGTTTATGTGTTTCCAAGTGGGAAATCCTTAATGTTTGCTAGTATAAAGTAATAATAGTGTAACAAAGTGAGTTCCTATAAAAAATAAAATTAAGCAAAACTTAAATGATGCTGCAGGACTCATTAATGACATATAAAGCTGTAAAGCAAATTAATAAAGACTTTTAAGCGGTTCAAAGTGGTGGCGAAGGGTAAAAGAGCTGAGAAGTAATCACTGAATGCAGAACTATCTAATCTGAATATAATCAGGATCATTTTCATGGTCCTTGCTTGATGTAGTTGAACTCAGACATGCCATTTTACATACATTATCTGTAATCTCTAAGGAATCATGTATAATCTCTTAAGGCATTTGTTCTAAATTTCTAACAACTAGGAAAGGCTTGATGTACTTGTTATCACTATTGGTATAATACCTTGTAGCAGGAAAATTAAGATGTTTAAATGAACAACAACATATATCCCTTGAAGACCGATTAAATAAAATTGTGACCATAGGTGACGGAACTATTCACACAGATCTCATGGCCATGGGTGCATTTTTGAGACACATTTATGTCGAATAATGCTGGTGCCAATTACAATGGAATAGTAACTTTGTTCGTGTAAAATGTATTGGCTGATATGGGCTGTTGAGGTCATTGTCTGTCTTAATATCCTGGCTGTAACTAACGTATTTCATGAAAATGCATCAGCCTTGAACGCCGTCCACACGACACCAAGTCCTTCAGGTAAAAAACTCAAGTGCAAAAAGGAAATCAACAATTTAGCATGTCAGTTTCTTCCCACCATAGATTTTTCAATTTTAAGTTTCTAAATTCATATGGCTTATAGTGTATTTTTTTTGGGGGGGCGGGGTTGGCCTTTCAATGCTTTGATATGTTTTCTTCCGTATGTAAATGTCTCCGACAAAACAAAGCGCATCTGTTTCGGATTGCATATGTAATTTTTCCAAATTATGATTTATCTTCCTTGTTGCTGGAATATACGACTCTCAAGTCGTACCCTGCCTTTCAGTTATTTTACTGCCATATTATATTATCATAATTACATATTTGCATGTTAAATAATGTCCTCTTTAGTAAAATTGGGAAATTAAGTGGTATTTTTATTATTTTTCCTGTTTCTTGAAGTAGAGTTTATAGTTTTAATTTAATTTTATTCATCTAATTTTCTTATTTTCTTTCTTGTTCTTTGCATTGATCCCCTTTTAGGTTTCAACATTTTCTCACAGATTACCTTTTCCTCCCCCCTTTCCAGCCATTGGATAAAACCCCTGCTACACACATTTCTTGTTCTTTCCAAATCTTTTGTGGAAGGTTTCTGTGCATAACTGGCCTCTAAAAACAATCACTGTAACACTAGGTTTGTTTTTGTTAAGCCACTGGACCCGAATCTGTGTTCAGCTCTCTAACTTAGTGGGTGTCTCTCAATCTCCACAGACTCCTGGAATCATTCTTTCAATGGTTGGGAATTCTCTACAAACTCTGTATCATTTTATTTCCACTTATGTCTGGTGTTGCACATCAATGAGCCATAATGATGTCTCTCCTTCCATCCACTCCCCTCCTCTTGTGTCTCCTCCCTCCTCTTCCCTCTAGCCTTTCTTTTCTTTCTTTCTTTCTCTTTCTTTCTTTCTCTCACGCTTTGTCGTTTTCTTCAGAATCTGGGAATAGAGTACTCAAGCATTTGATCAAACCTCAAAATATCAAATTTTCTGTAATCTAACAGGTTTATGGATCCCCAAAATTCTATAAATCTATCTTTGCAAGAAGCACTAAGTGTGGTGTGAAATATATCTGAATAGAAGAAAGTTGGCGAATATTTTTAGATGTCTGTAACTGATTTATTCTAAATAAGCCCACATTTATGGAGAAAACTGCTATTCTAGAACATTATTTTTTAATAGAAAGCTGTCTTTGGAACGCCTGGGTAGCTCAATCGGTTGTGCATCCAACTCTTGATTTCAGCTCAGATCATGATCTCGCGGTCATGGGATCCAGCCCCCTGTTGGTTCTGCGCTGAACATGGATCCGGCTTGAGATTCTCTCTCTCTCTCTCTCTCTCTCTCTCTCTCTCTCCCTCTGCCCCTTTCCCTGCTTGTGTGTTCTCTGTCTAAAATAAAATAAAAAAGCTGTCTTCAAACTTTTAAAATAATAGGAATAATTTTAAGAAATATGACTTCTTCTGGCCTATTTGGATAACTATTAACTTCTTTAAATTAGCATGTTATTCATTACGAAACAGGTGGTAAAACAATATTAATTGCTTAGAGAGTTTCTCCCCTTTGCTTTATAACAGTTAAAAACTTGTCTAAAACGTATTTCCAGAAGTTATAAGAAAGAGGCAGATGACATGATTGGTATTCATGGTCACACTGACTAATATTTAGCTTGGCTCTGAATTTCTATTCAGAAAACCTAGAAGAGCAAAGTCCCGTGATTTTTACTTGAATAATATTGTAAAGTTCTATTTTTTTGTGGACTGGGATGTAGTGTTCATATAAATAAACCTTTTCCCTCTTTCTTCTGCTCGCCCCTGCACTGTCATTTAGCAGTCAGTAATTATAAAAATGATTTTCACCCTTAAGGAATGCAAATACCTATGAATATCAATACCATTTATTGAGCAACATACAAATCACCCTGAGTTATAAAAACTAAAAAGTATTTTAAATACAAATAGCCCTTGTGCTGCAGGAACTTCAGAGTTAGTCCATGAGACAGATTCGTGGTAAGAATACAGACAGAAATAAACAGCTCAAGGAGTAATACGTGTATTGAAAATTTGAGAGTGATGTGAAAGGAAAGAATGTTTTCTGGAACTTTGGGGAAGAAAAGAGATATTAAGAATTAAAATCCAGAAAGCAACTTAGCTTGCGGTCAAGCCCTCACCTCAAGCTGCTTTGAGCGCTGTTAACACTGAATGAGATGGAGGTCCTACCCCAGTGACAGCAGGTGCTGCTGGGGATGCATCCAAGGACTCCCTGGAGTTAAAACTCTCCAGTGTTTCTCAGAAGAATGGAAAGGGACACCTCATTAGGACCCAAATAGGTTGCATTTCTCCGGCAGCAATACCTACCAATGGAAGTTACCAAGTAGGGGCTATTACTTGATAGCTAACATAGAAGATGGGAGGTTCTTTTGTATGTGTCCTGTAGTCAAGACATCTTGGGTTTGCAGCTTGGCACCAGCCTGCTTAGCTTTCTGAAATCCAATTCATCTCAATCTCAGTGTATCTAAATTGTAGTCAACGTCAACATCATAGCTAGATCTTGTCATTAGCAGTGATGGCCGCCACCCAATCTAAACCAGCATCCCAAGAAGCCATTACTTTGCCCCACCTTTCTGAAAATTTTTAACGTTAATTTGCTTTTGAGAGACAGAGAGAGACAGAGCATGAGCAGGGGAGGGAAAGAGAGAGGGAGATGCAGATTCCAAAGCAGGCTGTAGACTCTGAGCTGTCAGTCCAGAGCCTGATGTGGGGCTCAAACCCACAAACCATGAGATCATGACCTGAGCCGAAGTCGGATGCTCAGCTGAATGAGCCACCCAGGTGCCACTGCCCCTTTTGAAACCACTGACAGTGATTATCTGCATCACTGTCTCCAATTTCTTTCCATCCATTTTCAAAAATTTCCAATACACACTGGTTTCTGCCATCTCAACAAGACTTAACGCCACTAATGACTATCGTTGAATCTAGTGGTAAATTTTAGGCATGTGATACAGTTGATTATTCCTCCAAGAAAAAAACATTTTTTTTTTCAATTTGATTGCCAGGATATCTTTTGCCTCTTGTTTCCACTTTCCTCATTCGGTTTACATATATGAATGCATGTATGTATATATGCATACATATATTAATTATATTAAATATACGTATGACATTGATGAAACTCATGATTTTTTTTTCCAGATTGCTAGAGTTTATTACTAAATAAAACAGAAATGAAATGATATTTGAAAAATTGACATTTGCTTCGGTACTGGATTTCTCCACAAACTCTGGAGTGAAGAAAATTCCAGACAAGAATGGAACAGTGGCTGATACAGTGTCAAGAACTGTGCTTTATATGTGCCTCTGTTCTGTTTTCCCGTGGCCGTTTCCTTCTAAAAATTGCCTTTGCATTGTCAATATCCCTAAACAAAATATTTTTGAGGTTACATGCTGCTTGTATTTGTTTCTTTTTACTCTCGTAAACATCGAATACGATAGCCCACTGACAACCCTTTCCAAATGTGCTGGAACCCTGACAATATCTCCCACATACTACTTTTCTACTATCTGCTCCTCTGTCAAAGCAGACAACCCGATGTCAGACAAATGACATCTAACTGTGCCCAACACATCCTTCCAATGAGTCCTTCACAATATTCAGAGAACTCTTTGTAACATCAACCCCTGCGTGCCTCCCTTGCTTAAAAGTGCTCTTGTGCAGAACCAAGTTCAAATTCCTTCTCCCAGTGAGCAAGGCCCTTGATAAGCTGCTCTGCTCACCCTGTCTGGCCACCAGTCCTGTCTTTGTATCCTTATTGCCACAAGGACTTAGCCATATTGATTAGTTAAAAGTCCCCTACGATGCCACGTTCATCTCTGAAGCGCTGCACATGTATCTCCCAACGTGTCACTCTATAGGGTAAAAACATACACTATATGACATATGATCGTATATTATATGTATATGCTTTCCCCACACAAGAGACATTGCTCATTGAACTTGCTAGCTCCTACTTACCCTTCAAAACTCATACAGGAATTAGTCCCAAGGCGCGTCTTTGCTGACTGCTCATGACTGGGTTTATAGACCCAATACGATTCACTTTGCCAATTATATTTGCCAGATAGGCGTTGATATGGGGAAAATAATCAATCATGGTTTGGTGATTGCATAATAACCCCAAAAGTGGCAAACAAAATCTAGCTTCAGGACTGGCAACCATATTGGAAGACATGGTTGTACTGTGACCTCAGTGCATCCAGTTCGGTTCTAGAAGCCACCTGGCATCACAATCCCATCCAGAATCTCGAGGGCAGATATATCGTTCCAGCCATGTTTCTATCCTTGATGTCTTTGGGTGAAATTTAAAATCTTTCTTTTTTTTTTTTTTTTTTTTTTTTTGGGACAGAGAGACAGAGCATGAACAGGGGAGGGGCAGAGAGAGAGGGAGACACAGAATCGGAAACAGGCTCCAGGCTCCGAGCCATCAGCCCAGAGCCTGATGCGGGGCTCGAACTCACAGACCGCGAGATCGTGACCTGGCTGAAGTCGGACGCTTAACCGACTGCGCCACCCAGGCGCCCCTAAAATCTTTCTTTTTATTTTGTTGTTCTATTCCATTGTTTCATTCTTTGACATTGACTAAAACATTACAGCTAATATTATTACAAACATTTTCACTGCTTTTAGCTTTTACTGTTTCTTAGTTTCATCAGAGACTTTTCTCTCCTTCATTGACTTAATTATCTCCCCTCAGAATACAGCTTCTAACACTACCTCTTTGAGTTAAAGCTGCTCATTTTTCAATATTAACTATATTTCCAGAGAGGGTGGATGGCAAAGTAGTTTTCAAAGCTTTTTAATGCAGACTTCTAAATTTATCATTTATCCTGGAAAATCTCTTCTTTGACATCCATTTTCCTTAACAATTTTCATCTTAAAACTTATTTGCCACCGCCTTCTACAAAATCCCAAACCTCTCTAGACCTTATTTAATTTTCTCATACTCTCTGCCTGAATTACTGCCAATATCTGAGTTATAATTAGCCGACCACAGGCATACATGGGGCCTTATAGATTTTTAATCTACTCTACCTCAGTGACTGTCTGTTACTTCTCTGGCTGACTTTACAACCTGCCTTGATGTGTCATTGCTTCCATTCTTTCTACAACCAATTTAAGAGTACTCTTAATTTCTGTTCTCCCACTGTACATACCTAGGTAGACCAAATGCATGAATGTACACAAACACCCATACTCTCTGCTCCTATATCTGGAGCTTGAGAAAATGTTAAATGTTATTGGCCAGGGGACACATGGAAAATAGTGTCACTTTGCATAAAAAGCCGAAGTGGACCCTCAAAGAACTTACTGGTGGAATCTGTCAGCTAACCCTCTTTTTGTGCCTGAGCAGTGATTCTTTCTTGGGGAGAATATGAGCATATGTCTGTGTCTGCCACAATTGCTGAGGCAGAAGTCAAAGATACTTAGAATAGCTGGTGTGAGGGGCTGTCAGACTGTACCTAGGCTTGCACGTTGCCCTAGGGATAGCCAGAATGAAAGAGTGGGTCTAGAATAGATGACAGAATAAGACAGTGCTGACTAAATGGATTTTTTTTCATTGTCTGGTGGTAGACATTTGCTACTTTATTTTCCAATATTTTTTCCTCATTTATCTCATGACCCCACTTTGATTTTGAAGGTGGTTATTGTATACGTCAATTAGTATATCCCCGTCTCCCAGCCAAAAGCACTGGTCTAGGGATATGCAACTAATCTCATTTAGACCAGTAGGATCCAGACTCCGAACTATATACTCTTAGGGAATAGCACCACTTCCTTTTCTATTAGATTTGGGGATGAGGATATAATCTTGGGACTCTAGAATCTGCTATGTAGATGTTACTATCTCAGGGATGGTGCTTACATAGATGTGAATAGAACTGAGATGGAAAAATTGTCAGTTTCTGGTGACATGTGGAGTCCCTGGATTACATCACTTCAGATATTCTCTCGAATATTATTTCACATGACATAATGAATTCCTGTTCCCCTATGCATGTTTGAGTTGGGTTTGTTGTAACTTGAAACACAATCCCTGTTGATTGGGTAGCCAGGTGAAATATAAGAAAATTCAGATGCTGAGAGGTGGTTTGTTTGAGACCATGTAGCATAGGACAGAGTCCGAGAAGTAGATGCAACTTGTACTTGAATTCAGATGCCTTCCATTGGATTGTATATTTCTAGCACTCTCTTAATCAGTAGTTATATTGAGTAATTTATTAAAGAGTCTGTCTTCTTTCAGTTGCCAGTTCTCCCTCAGTTTAAATATTCTGGCATTTCCATAACAGAGTTTTCTCTCTGAACCATACATATGATCATGTTTTTCTTTCCAACCAAACTACTATTGTTCTCTAACCTCCTAGACAGATTCCTAATGTAATGGTTGGCATGGAAACTATCATTCAGTCACACCAACAGTGCCCTGCTCTCTTGGTTCGCATTCCAAGAAGATCTTCCCCCTGGACTAGGTCTCTGCTCCCAATTCTTCCCCAGACCAAGAGATGCTCATCTTCTCTGGACTCATACAGCTCACGGGTGGTGTATAATACTGTAGTTATTGTTGATACATGTCGTCCTACAACTGAAGCATGCTCCTTGAGGGCAGGGACTACCTAGTGTCCCAATCTTGTCCCGTTTTAAGAGAATAGTCCGTAGTACATGATAGGCACTCAACTGGTTTTGAATGCATTAACTAATTATTTTCATAGCTGTCACTTCTGTTGGTGAGACTTTCCAGACTGAAAAACAAAGTTTTTATGGATTTGGCAGTATTAGTTAAATCAAAGGGATACAAAAAAAAAAAAAATCAATCTTCTTGTCATCAATAAAGTAATTATCTACTTCCTGATAGAATTAGATAACCGGTGATAAAATACCCTTTCCAAAAAAAAAAAATTCAATTTTACTTTTACTCCAAGCATCTACCAATTTACAGAGGACAGAGAACATGAAATATGGCACCAATAAGGTAAAGCAGAAATATTTAGACCATGGGGCACTGTATAGGACTGTTACTCAGTATCATTTACAAATGCATTGCAAAAGGAAAAAGTGAACAGTAAGGAAAAATATATAGATTGCAACAGACTCATGATGTATTAGCTACTTATAGTACGTAGCTTTTTATATCCTGATTTGAGCAAACAAACTGTGAAACAAAATCATTTATGGGACAAGTGGGCCAATTTGAATGCTGACCAGGTATCTGATGATTTTAAGGGATTTTTAAAAAGAAGAATAATGCTATGATGGTTATGTTTTTGATAAAAAGTTCATCTCCTAGAAACATGTATTGAAATTGTTTAAAATAGAATGAAAATGATACTCGGATTTGTTTTGAATCCATATGGATTCTCCTGGGATGGATGGGGATATAGATGAAATCTTATTGGATAGTGTAGTCTTTGAGGCAGGGTGAAGAGTATATCTGGGTTCATTATATCGTGCTTTCTATTTTAACGTACATTTGGGGTTCTCCATATTAAAACATTTTCAAACATATTGATTGTGTGGCGATGAAATACAGTTTATTTATATTTGAGTGTAGAGGATCTAGGAATCTATTTTAAATGAATTCCTCTTTTCTGACCTCAATGGACATACGACCAGTGCTTTCATACAGCAGCGACATTTCCATAACCACGGTGAAATTCGGATACAGTATTTCAGCATAATCATTATAAAAAGAAAAAAAACACAAATTTAATACAGTTCATGATTCCTTTCTCCCAGCCCTCGTCCCTTAAAAATAAGGTGAAGGTGTTGTTATTATTTCTATAGCATAAAGTTTTCTGGCGGCTGTTTCTTAGGAAATGCTAGGGCTACATTTTGGCATCCAATTATACATAGGTAAAATTCCAATTCAAAAGAGAGTTGAATCTCTGTGCTTGATGGGCATTGAGTATGGGTCTCAGATCAACAGTGAAAATTAATGCAAGAAAATCATTTGCAAACAGTTTGCACAGAGAGTTTATTTCATGCTTATAAAAAACAACAACAACAGATATTTCATGAGATAATTGCCACATTCTGCAATGGATTTAGCTCTAAAATTAATTCTATCCCGTCTATCAACAAATAAAGGAACTAGCTTGTCTCTATTTATCAGATTGATATCAGATTACCAAGTTATAGCTATTGCTGGTATTTGTTTAGAAGTAATTCAACTCCAATTCCCTTTAGAGAGAGCTTACTGAAGTTAAAACTGAAAAAAAAGGCATTATGCTCCTTAACATTTATGAATCAACATCCTAGATGCTGCTCCCATGCTTTTAAAAACGGTGGCTAAATTAAACAAAAACAGCATGGCATTAGATCACAGAATCCACATTCCTTTGGGATTCTACTTAATGCAAATTCCACTTTTGGAGTTGAAAGGAAATTAGAGAAGTTTAGTGTGGATAAAGTGTTTCAATTCAGGCATTTAAAAGAAACTGGATAAACTATTGAACATCTGCTCAGTGTAATCACATTGGGGAATACAACATCTTGAAATGAAGCTAAAAAAAAAAAAACAAAAAAAGCTACTTTCCCCAAAGCCCTGCACCCAGTTTAAGTCATATTATTTTTGAATGACTTCCACTGCTAAGTAATTTTTCAAAAACTTTTGAAACAAATCCAAGTCTCTACCCTATTAAAACTTTAGATAATGCATAGATGCGTAGGTAGTCCGTGGCTGAACCAATTTGAGTTTCTGGTTCTTTCATCCTGCATAAACATGACTCTGTCGGCAAGTAGTCTATCTTATCTGTCTCACTTCTTCCCGATGGCTGACGGAATAATGGTGTGGTGACTTCGTGGTCTGAAACTCATAGTGCACCATTTTTTTTCTGCTAAGTCTTAGTCTGGCTCATATAAGGGAAAAACTGTTTACAGCCATGCTCTTTTCTATAGCTAGACTTGGTCACCTGATCCGAGGATCACTGGTAATGGAAGGACTAATGACATGGAGATAGCATCAGTCAGCTATCGATAGCTGCCAGTCTTTGAAGCTGCTCTTGGCTTAGATGTAAATCATACCCAGTGAAGGCACAGAACATTAAAGGCAGAAATTCTGTAAAACCAGTTGAGCTGATTAGTACTAAATTACTGATGTTCCATCTGCTAGGGTGGTAATAATTTTTTTTTAACTGCCTGACTGAAAAGCTTCGTTTCACAATGAATCCATGTTCAGTAGTCCCATAGGATGTGCTTTATGCATGCATGGTGACAAACATTCAATCATTTTAGGAGGGTTTAATGCCACTATTAAAAAAAAAAACTAGCAATTCATATATGAAGGCATTAGGAAATTATGTTTCCAATAACGTGAAAATATGTATTTTGCCATCAGAGTGTTGAATGGAAAGGTAAGTCTTGCATCTCCAGATTTTCATACATGCACATACAGGTATGAATGGATAGCTGAGGATTTATGTCCCATCATAATGTCCTATATCAGTGCAAATGTTAAGGTGGATAGCCAACCATGAGTGGTCCAAAGGAGAGAGAACCAATCAACGTTGAGTGTTCCATTCCTCCTGAGGTCGTTCAATATTAAAGATTACTGCATCTTAGTGTAATGCAAATAAACATTTGATTTAACTGCAACGTTGTGTAATAATTCCATGCTTTCCAAACAGTTCTTCATCATGGTTCGTCTTCTCTTGTAGGTTTGCCTGTATCAGTAATATGTGCACATCACAAGGACTTGGAGGTTTTTTTGCCTCTTGGCAGACGTATTTCTCTGAAAATGATACACATTTTTGCGAGAATATTCCAGTAATGTGATATTTATCATTGTAAACTAAAATGCTGGAAACCTAGTTTTATGTATTATTAACAGATTACGAGCACGAGAGATGAATCTATAATCAGTATACTGACAATTCAGTTGCTAGCCTGCAACTACTTTGAAGGTAACAGAAAATGTAAATGAAGCAATTTTTCATAGAATTGTTATTAGTAGACAAGAAGTCGCTCTAATAACTTTATATGTCATACAGCTTAGGCTTAGTAAAACGTGAACAAATCAACTCTTAAACCTCACTAGCTCACAGCTCCATATGTACTGTGTGTCCTTTGGTGTGGGTCCATTTCTCCTCTGTGTTCTCTTCATGCCAGGACCCAGCCTGGAGGAACGATCTGTAATATCATGGGTCTCAGGGCAGAGGGAAAGAGAGATAAGGGGGAAAACATGGCGGTCGTTTCCCTCACAACTGACACATAGGACTTCCAGTCATACTCCAGTGATCAAAGCAAGGCTCATGGCCAACCTGATATCAATGTGGAAGCGATGCGTTATCATTTCTGAGAAAATTAAAAACAACATTCGGGCAGTTAAAACAAGGAATCCCCAAATGAATATGAATAACATTCAAATTAGGCCCTATTGCAAGCATGTTTGGAAAAAGACATGGGCAAACCACCCCACAAGCCAACAATGAGTAAACAACCCTAGCTTTTGATTGACATGTATTATTGTTGCCTTTTTTTTTTTTACCAGTGGCAATCCTAGCCCTGATTTTATGTTCCTACCTCCTAAAGTGTTTATAATACACAGTTTCTGAGTTTCCTTCACTTCCAGAAAATACTCAATTCAGAACCAGCCAATAGTCCTTTTGAGATGATGCCACAATCTTTCTGGGATGCACCTACTCTTACTGCAACGAGCTAAATTAGCCTAACTTTTTCATGGCAGATATGTCCCCCGTGGTCTTTGGTCAGTGACCTTTAATACTGGGCAGCGTGAGTGCTCATTTTTGACAATAACACCAGTGACCGCACCTACGATTATCTATTTATGCTTGATGTCTCCAGCTGTAGCCTCACACTGGCAACAGGGACACATGCTCTTAGCACTCCATGCAATCTACCATCATAACGCATCACTAATGGAACACTGGTTTGAAAACGCATCTGCCCAGATTGGGTGTAAGTCCATCTTAATGTTTACATTTTATAAATCATTCCTTCATGGCATTGATATTTTTAAGTCCAATTATGTGAATAGATTCATTTCTTTCTCAAAACCGAGCAGAGAAGATGAAGAACAAGGGCCCATGTCCTGTGTTCTCTCATGGTGGAATAATTTCTTTAAAGGCAATACATACAAATTAACTTCATAATAGCTAATGTTAAGAAATTACTTCACGGGGGTTTAAGGCAACATCAATCAATCCTTTAGGAATAAGAATTTCTCTAATGGCCTAGATGAAGACTTGTTCATCAGGGTCATCCATAAAAAAGACATAAAGAATTTTTTATTGTTAGGTTATACTCAGCTCATATATGAAATAATACATTTTTATATCTCTGTTAAGAGTAGTTTTCCTTCTTTCACTCCCTAAAGAAAAAAAAAAGCCAAATCTTTATGTTTCTTTGCCTTGAGTGGATTAATTCTGCAGCGCGATATATGCTATTATCAAGGCAAATAAATAGAAGAAGAAAGGAATGGATATTTTGCAATGAGAAGTAACTGTTCGTGAAAGAACGTAAGGCAAGATAGAGCATCACACCTTTAAAAAACTGGTACATGTCCCGTCTAGCGTAAGGATGGAGTGGTGGAGTGGTAAGAGCAAGGAAGGCAAGTATGAGCCAGACCACGATGGCTCCAATAAGTATCGTCAGGAACTTAAATTTCACCCTAAGAGCAAAAGGAGGTATTCAAGAATTTGTATCACTGGAAAACATTGCGGTATCCCTCGTATGATAGAAACACAATTCTGGGTGCAATATGGAGTACACAGTTTGGCAGATATCAGACTGAAGATCAGAAGGCAATGAAGAGGGTGTGGCAACAAGCCACATGCAAAAATGAGAATAACGTGGCTTAGAAAAATGGCGGCGGGTTTGGCAGAAAGGGAGTAGATGGCGTTCTATCGAAGAAGCAGCATCTGCGAGACTTGGTGAGCAATTGGATTGTGTAATGAAAGCCAGAGAAGAGTCTAAAACACACCCATTTGTGAATAACAGAAATATTTCTTAGCTGAAAGAGGGAAGGCAGGAAGTAGAGATAGTTTGGGCGATGAAATGAGTTTAACTGTGGATATATTAGGACTAAAGAGCCTGAGGCATCTGCATCGGTGTATCCAGAGTTACATGCATGCATCTGATATTTAAAAAAAAGCTCCCAATGAAAATATTGATTCTATGCTCCACTTGGCTTTCTTGGTACTAAAAATACGTCTGAAGGGTATGAAATGGGTTTTAAGTCTGGCTAAAGCAGAATCCCAAAGGACATCAACATTCATGATAGAATGCATGGGTCTGAGCTCTGCTTAGAGCTCAGGGCCTGGAGCCTGCTTTGGATTCTGTGCCTCCCTCTCTCTCTGCCCCTCCCCTGTTCATGCCCTCATTCTCTCTCTCTCTCTCTCTCTCTCTCTCTATCTCTCTCTCAAAAATAAACTTTTAAGAAAAATTTAAATCAAGCTAGTATCATTCATATTGTCATTTTCCCCTGGGGGCAGGGGGAACCTAAGTGTTGATAGGAAGGACCCTATTAGCATCAGAGTTCATTTTCAATGTAATATGGTACCAAAAAAGCTCACAGAATTTTGTAAATGAGTGGTGTAACTATATTTATATGAACTGATGTCAGTGAGAGAAATTTGGTTCGAATATCTTCATTAAACCAAAGATGATTCAGTCCATTCAGTAACCTGCAAGCATGGCTGGGCTTCGGGAATAACTGAAATCAGGGTCTTGGATGACAAGAATACACTCTCTGCATTGAATCTCAGACTCACGTGTGCTTAGGGGTGTTATTCTCCCTAATGTGATTTCTCTCATCTTAGGGAAAATGGCAGTCAGGGAAGGCTGACCAAAACTTTTCCAGATTGTCACCAAGAGATTCAGTCTTTTACTAAGTTAAAATTTGTTTGAAAAATCATGGGAAAGAACAGTGACCCTACTTTGGTCTGAGTGGATATCATGTCACATCCTATAGCTTGAGTCAAGTGTCTGTCCCTAAATTGATAAACTGTGTCTAGTGGGGTGGGATGTTAAATTACATTATTGTTCCAAAAGACCCAACCCTTCCCCCTAGGTCCCTGAGAGGGTCTTGACCATGGGACCATGTTGGGTGGGTGTGGCACTTTCCCATGACGTTGGCATCAGCCATAACACTTGCCTTGGCCAATGGATCTCGGTGGCCCTGGAACTAGCAGCACCTTGAAATATGCTTGTTTTGTCGCCTCACAACCTCCCACCTCCGCCATCAGGATGGAGGGGTTTTTTGTGAGTAGTTGTCGGTCCTTCACCTTTAGCCACAGAATGAACGCGCGTAGAGCAAACTTGAGCCCATGTGCAGCAGAAGCTGAGCCCAGGAAGACGTGCAGCTTAAAGCAAATCTTCCCCCTTTCAGCTCCTCCAGAAGCAGCAACATACAGCCAGTCCATGGTCACAAGGAACAAATGGTTGTTGATTAACATTCCTGAGTTCCGGGGTCATTTGTCATGTTACTTTATATGAGGTAACAACTAAGGGATACAGGTGGGGCAGTACATTTTTCATTCTCCTCTTAGAAAACTCATGTTGTTAATTTAGGAAAAGTAATTTCACCGAACCCTTATCCAGGATGAAGAAGAGGTGCTAGAAAACCAAATGGCCGGGGCACCTGGGTGGCTCGGTCGGTTAAGTGTCCGACTTCGGCTCAGGTCACGATCTCATGGTCCGTGAGTTCGAGCCCCGCGTCGGGCTCTGTGCTGACAGCTCAGAGCCTGGAGCCTGCTTCAGATTCTGTGTCTCCCTCTCTCTGACCCTCCCCCATTCATGCTCTGTCTCTCTCTGTCTCAAAAATAAATAAATGTTAAAAAAAATTTAAAAAAAAAAAAAAAAGAAAACCAAATGGCCAACAACCCCCCCCCCCCGACCCTCGCAGTGAGGAGGAAGGAGAGCTGTGGAGATGAGAGTTGGATCTGTAAACAAGAAGGGTGGGTGTGAAGGCAGGGAATGATCTATGGTGGGCAGCGGAGGGTTTGTGCCAGTTGAGGTTTTCATTTCTATTTTGTGTTTTGTTTTTGCACTGGGAGAACTTATTAAGATGTCAAAGCTGACTGAGTGGAATAAGCAAAGCAGGAGTCTTCGAAAATACCAGAGATGGAAAGTGGGGTAGGAGTACAGGACCCTTGAGAAGGCCAAAGACCAGGGGGTCCGGAGTGGAAGGGGGTACTGCCTGGGACAGAGGACAGATGTTTTCCAAACAGGAGGGCAGGGGGAAAGGATGTGCTTGGAGAAGATCATTGTGGAGGTTTCACGATGGAAAATTGAGGTATTCGGGGGTTTCTTTGATCATTTCTAGTTATCTCTGTGACGTAAATCTTAAGAGCACCTGCAAAAAGAAGTCGAGAAGTACATGCAAGCTTAGAGATAAGAAGAGATGGGGAGAGGACTGAAATAACTGTGGTGGAGACCGGCTGGCTATGGAAAAGCAGAAATGATGAAGGCTCATACCGGCGTGCACACCAGTACTTTGAATCAAAGCACCCACAGAACACGGGACAAATTCTCACTTAGAAGCGTGATGTAACCATTAAGCAACAAATTGAGAGCCCCGTGCCGTTCTGAGCTGCTAGAACCCCTGCAATCCCACTGTCAAGACACAAGACAGAGAACGCATTCCCAGTGTCTGTCCCCAAACAGAGGATCATAATACCTTCCCTTCCACCACGGGCAAAAATCAAGGCAAAACCCAGAAAACAAACAAAACCACCGGCCTGCCCTCCTCTTCTACTCTTTCAATGATGCTGACTCAGGCTCTCCGCACCTCTCCCCCCCTACGGTCAGCACAATCGCCCGTTGGAGGTAGAGGGAGCCACACATTCAAAAATTCAGAAGTGTGAAATAATCAATAGGATCAAACACAGAAGAAAACCAAATGCATCACTTCCGAGAAGAATTACAAACCGATGGAAGTCCCCCTTGATACACAGATCGATGACAGATATTAAACCCAAACAAATACCGCTTTGAAGAGACACTCCTAACATGACATTTAACACGAGACTTTTAAACCAAGGTGGACAATGATGCGGTCAAAGAACACAAAAGCAGTGCATATGTGGCAAATGAATTGCAGACAAAGAAGGATTTGAAGGGAAGTCTTTGACTAAAGACAAATAGGGTTAGTTTGAATTGACGAAATGTCCAATCCACAATGAAAAGTCACTCATGCAGGTTCATGTAATGAATAGGACGGCAGCAAAATACATATACAAGAACTCTGTTAGAATAACAATGACAAACCAAGAAACATAGTTGTTCTGGAGCGCCTGGGTGGCGCAGTCAGCTAAGTGTCCGACTTTGGCTCAGGTCATGATCTCCCGGTTCGTGAGTTCGAGCTCGGCATCAGGCTCTGTGCCGACAGCTCGGAGCCCGAAGCCTGCTTTGGATTCTGTGTCTCCCTCTTTCTCTGCCCCTCCCTCACTTGCACTCTGTCTCTCTCAAAATAAATGTGTCAACATTAAAAAAATAATTGCTCTGTGACTTTGACAAGTCTCTTCCTGGTTCCATTGGTCACATAGACCCCAAGATAAATCAACAGATGATTTAAATAATAAAATTAATGTAAAAATCAAATATATATAGAAAACTTTCCTTAAACAATGAAAGGCTGTCTAATTATTAAATCAGAAAAAGGTATGAAAAAGGAAACATTATGATACAATAAAAAAACATTTCAGACTGCAAAGAAAAAAATACTTTAATAGATGAAAAGAAAATTTTTGCAACAAATATGGCAGCTAAAATAACTTTTAAACGTGGAAAAAACACTTATATTTCAATGAACAAGTAAAAATCGAGTTCCCCAGTTAAAATGTTTAAAAATGCGTCATGAACCCTTGATTTCCATCCATAAAAATGATAGCAAAATAAAATGTTCAGTGAAACTAGTAATCAAATAGATGTACATTAAATTAAACACCACTTAAAAACATAATCTGACTTAATAACTTTTATTGCCAGTGAGCACGTGGTAAGAGAAATTACTTTTTGCAAATAACGTGTATCGCTAGTCAAAACATGGTAGGAAATGTTAGACCCAACTACGCTACAATGTGTAAGAGGTGGCCATAAGTCAATAGGGTATCAGAAAACTACAGGGGCGCCTGGGTGGCTCAGTCAGTTGAGCTTCCGACCTCGGCTGGGGTCATGATCTCATGGTCTGTGAGTTCGAGCCTCGTGCCGGGCTCTGTGCTGACAGCTCGGAGCCTGGAGCCTGCCTCAGAGTCTGTGTCTCCCTCTCTCTCTGACCCTCCCTCATTCATGCTCTGCCTCTCTGTCTCAAAAATAAACATTAGGGGCGCCTGGGTGGCGCAGTCGGTTAAGCGTCCGACTTCAGCCAGGTCACGATCTCGCGGTCCGTGAGTTTGAGCCCCGCGTCAGGCTCTGGGCTGATGGCTCGGAGCCTGGAGCCTGTTTCTGATTCTGTGTCTCCCTCTCTCTGCACCTCCCCCGTTCATGCTCTGTCTCTCTCTGTCCCAAAAATAAATAAAAAACGTTGAAAAAAAAAATTAAAAAAAAAAAAACATTAAAAAACTAAACTAAAAAAAACTGTAAAACTCATTTTTTAATGAGTCCTCAGGAATGTTTACACTACAAGTGAATTAAAAACCCACAAATCACACACTCAAAATGAATAGATTCATGACACAGCTCGGTCAAAATGGAGATTGTCCTCCTATAAGAAGGACAATGAGGGGCGCCTGGGTGGCTTGGTCGGTTAAGCGTCCGACTTCGGCTCAGGTCATGATCTCACGGTTCGTGGGTTCGAGCCCTGCATCGGGCTCTGTGCTGACTGCTCAGAGCCTGGAGCCTGTTTCAGATTCTGTGTCTCCCTCTCTCCCTGCCCCTCCCCTGTTCATGCTCTGTCTCTCTCTGTCTCAAAAATAAGTAAACGTTAAAAAAAAAAAAAATTAAAAAAAAAATAGAAAAGAAAAAAGAAGGACAATGACTTCTTATATTTAAAAAAAAAAAAATTTAGTGTTTATTTATTTTTGGGACAGAGAGAGACAGAGCGCGAGCAGGGGAGGGGCAGGGAGAGAGACAGAATCTGACGCAGGCTCCAGGCTCTGAGCTGTCAGCACAGAGCCCCACGCGGGGCTCAAACTCATGAGCCGTGGGATCATGACCTGAGCCAAAGTCGGAAGCTCAACCAAGCAACTGAGCCACCCAGGCACTCCAGGACAATGACTTGTAACAGTAGTTGCAAGAATGAGCCTCCTATGTATTCTTTTTAATATTTCCTAAAGATATTACAAAATGTTATTTCTTTTACATAACAAGTAAATGGGACAACATACAGAGGAGGATGATTAAACCCAGCCTGTTTGCATTTCTATTATCAAGTTTTTGGTCTCATCATGGGGACCCCATTATGGTTTTCATTTGAGTATATATGGCCTGAACTAACCATTCCTCATGTCTTGCACATGTGATATTTATAGAGTTCTTCACTACAGCACCTTCCTCTACTTGGAATATTCTGGCTCTTGAGTAAGAGTATGGAGGTTGGCAGTATCTCTAAGAAACCTGGGTTGAGATTTGTTGTGCTTCATTACTTGCTTCCAATGCTGCCACTGTGTGTTTTTTACCTCAGTTGTGTGTATCTCCATGTAACTATAAGACAAAGTCAAAAGTGGTGGTCCGGGGGACACCTGGGTGGCTCAGCCAATTAAGCGTCTGACTCAAGTTGGGCTCAGGTCATGATCTCATGGCTGGTGAGTTCGAGCTCTGTCTGTGTTGGGCTCTGTGCTGAAAGTGTGGAGCCTGCTTGGGATTCTCTCTCTCTCCCTCTCTCTTCCCCTCCCCTACTTGTTCTCTCTCTGTCTCTGTCTCTCTCTCTCTTTCTCTCTCTCAAAAATAAATAAATAAACATTTTTTAATGGTATTCCCAGCAGGACTAGTTTTGTTCCATGAGTACCCAGTTTGGATCAAACGAGAATTAGAATGGATAAATGGTGCAATAAAGAAAAATGACTCTAATTAATGTGAATTGCTCTGTGGTGCCCATTCAAAAACAAACTATTGAGAAAATTATTAGAGAAGTGCCCAAAGCGAAATGGTACGAGTGCAGCAAGCAATATAGATCAGAGAGTTCTATCCAAAGTTTGGCCAACACGGTGACTTAAATACCGAGGGATATTGTTGATAAGACCCATACCCATCACACTGAGCCAGTCTGGATAAAACGGCATTCTGTAAGAGGTCCCACTTATCTGTTTTAATTTTTCCCTACCCCCAAACCAAAACAAGTTAGGCAGGAATATCTGGTGTACAAATCTACCCATTAAATCATTTAAAGTGTGTTTCTAAAAATAACATGGTTATCATTTGAGCAAGACTAAATATACATTTTGTGGCCTATCATTCTAAAGCATATTCATCATGAGTTTCTGATACTAAATTTAAATAACATATTTACTTAGTTACTGAATAAGTGTTTACTCATGAATCTCTACAAATATTTTCTTCAGGTCCAGTCCAATCTACTAATTTTGTTCTTTCTGAGTCTTAACTCAATTTGACTTACTCTCCATTTACTTTTCCAACTTTTTCACAGGATGGGAACACTCACTTTTTGTTTCCTTTTGGGTTTGTTTGTTTCTTTTGCTTTTCATTCTGAAGCAGATTTTCTTGCCTGCACACTCCCTCTCGGTCTCCATTGAGATCCTTGCTCCTATTTTATTTTATTTTATTTAAATGTTTTTAATGTTTATTTATTTTTGAGACAGAGAGAGACAGAGCATGAACAGGGGAGGGTCAGAGAGAGGGAGACACAGAATCCGAAGCAGGCTCTAGGCCCTGAGCTGTCAGCACAGAGCCTAACGCGGGGCTCGAACTCACAGACCGTGAGATCATGACCAGAGCCAAAGTCGGAAGCTCAACCGACTGAACCACCCAGACGCCCTTCCAATTTCATTTTAAATGCATCGTCTAAAAGAATTGCATGACTGCGAGCGCTTGGTATTTAACCAGTATGTTTGGCAAACTACGTGAATAGCTATTAATTTGTGGACGGCAATTTGTTCGTTTGAATTTTCTGGCAAATGAATCATATACATTTGTTGTCATATTAAAATCTGATCACCTGAGTCTTGGTGCCTGAGGCCTTCTGCCTTAACCTTCTGTCCAGGTGCCATATGTGTTCATTCATCCTTTTTTTGCTTAAATCAACAAATACTTCTGAAACGTCCGTTCCATGCTATGTTGTCTATGAAGAGCTAAAAATCTGAAATGATTTATACAAAAACAGGACTTTGTAGGAAAGCCAGAGAATGGTACTGAACCTTTTATTGTGAGTTTAACATGTGATATGATCTCCCTTGACGTATTCGTCTTGAAGTTCAGACGTGCCTTTCTTCAAAGTTACGTTGCCGCATCCTTTGTTAGAGAACGCCATGCACTTCCAAGTGCCACCACATTTCAGACCACATTTCATTGACTGTCAGGCCTTTTTCCCCTCGGGCACTGACATCGCGAGTGCCACCTTCCAGAATTTTCAATTATCACTTTACTGATTGACACTTTTGAACATTTGTCAACATGTTCACTTTCTTTCAGATGTTGTAAGGACATTCTGAGGCAAACATTCAGGCAATTCAATAATTGTGGACCGTTGGGAAACATCATTATTGACAGCCAACGATGGGGCAACCTGGCGAGCAAATGAAAAGCCATGTGTCAGTGCCTGGTATTTAGCAAATGCACGGCTTAGACCAGGAGGTGAAATCTCCATGAGAGTCCTAGCGAAGGAGTTGACAAGTGTAAAACAAAACAACAGTGTAAAACGTATGACAAGCCACGGGCACAGATCAGCGCTGTATTTGTGCGTCCGTGTGCACATACAGAACGCATATGGATCTTTGTCATTGTGTGATATCTGGACCAGTGCTTCCCATACTGGTGGTAGCACTGAGATCCAAATGAGAGTATAAGACCTTACTAAGGCCACCAGGATGGTTAAGATCAGAATTGGAACTCAAGGGTCATCATTCCCAGGGTCTCACCAATGTCTCTTACGCACAAAGATTTGACATCAACATGTATGTTGAAATACTTTTGCCATCCCACTTATATCACACATGTACATGTTGTCCACAGCACTGGTTTGGCATCCTGTATCTTCACACTTTTACTTTCCAAGTTTTGAGGGTGAACTTGGCACCCCCATGAAATTTACAAATGAGATATTTATAATAAAGGTGTTTAAGGCCTAAATAGGCAAAGCAGAAAAGTCCTTCTGGATTTGAGATTAGGTGGCTAATAGATAGATAGATAGATAGATAGGTAATACACAGATGGATGGATGGATAGGTAAAATACCAGACAGGCATATAGAACATTTTTACTTGCATTTGTAAATGCTATATAATTTTCCAGAAAAAAAGCATCATGAGTGAAATATTTAAAAATTAAAGGTATCCTTTTTGCAGTAATGACCTCTCCTGCATTTCCCCTACTAAAATTCAATACTTTTTTAAATCCCTCATGATAAACATTTGAAAAGGCATTCATTTGCCATAATCATCCTTGGACTCCTTTTTATCGGAGTCAAGATTCCACGCTCTGTCAGTTCTTTGTCGGGTTTGAAGCTCAAATATATTTGAATACTAGTGAACACAGATGTAGACATCTGGATCTTATGATACATCAAGAATTCCCAGTACAGAAGGGGAGAAGTCTGCTTAGTATATATTAAAATGTTTGAGGCAACTGAATTTCCAGTTTGCCCAAACACAACGCTAAAATCTACATGAAAGAAAAAAATTAATTACCTTGGTAGGATCAGTAAAGTGGAACTACGTTTTGTTATGATGAGAAGCTGCTTTTAAATTGAATTAGTTTTGAATCAACCCTATGACACATCACTATTCAACTGTGATATTGAATTTAGGAAGTTTAATGATGTGAAAATGCTTTTACAGGAATATCTCGGTGACAACAGAACATTGGAAACATTCATATTTAGAAAATATTAATTACATATATTAAATCATGGAAGGAATGTTTCTCATAAACCGTCATTTAAAGGAGAAAATTATTTTTAATTATTTTAAAATTATTTTTAATTAATATAAGATTAATAGAGTTAAGCAAAGCAGAACTCAGAATACCATGGCAAAAAGAGGATTAAAGAACCCTTGAAATTCTCTGGCAAAACTTTTTCATGATCTGAGAAGAGAAGACATGTTTTCAGAAAGGGCAGTAAATAACTTCAACTTTGCTGCTTTTCAATATATTCTGGAAGGAAATGAACATTTCTTGGAACACCTTACCCAAACACCTTTCACCCTTAATTTTAACAACAAAAAAACACTTGAGTTTATATGATTTTTTGATAATAAACTGTATATTTTGTTTTATTTTTTAAATTTATTTATTTAAATTCAAGTTAGCTAACATACGGTGTAGTGTTGGTTTCAGGAGTAGAGCCCAATGATTCATCACTTACATATGGCACCCAATGCTCATCCCAACAAGTGCCCTCCTTAATGCCGATCACCCATTTAACCTATCCCCCCCCACCCAACACCCCACCAGCAACCCTCATTTTGTTCTCTGTATTTTAAGAGTCTCATCATTTGCCTCCTTCTCTGTTGTTTTCTTATTTTTCCTTCCCTTCCTCTATGTTCATGTTTGTTCCTTAGACTCCACATATGGGTGAAATAATATATTTGTCTCTCTCTCACTGACTTATTTCACTTATTAGCATAATACACTCGCTTCATCCACATTGTTGCAAATGGCAAAATTTCATTCTTTTTTATCGCCAAATAATATTCCATTGCATATATATGATTTATTTTTTCAAGAGCCTTTTTTAAATATAATGACAAAAGATAGGGAAAACTGTGTGGAAAACACGCCCTTACTAGACAAATATGGTGTGCTTTCAAAGAAACAGTACAAGGCAAAACTTACTTGTATAGCTAGATACTGGCCAAGTTTTAAACCTACACTTTGTGCAGGGGTGCCTGGGTGGCTCAGTGGGTTAAGTGCCTGACTTTGGCTCAGGTCATGATCTCATAGTTCATGGGTTCGAGTTCCATGTCGGGCTATGTGCTGACAGCTCAGAACTTGGAGTCTGTTTCAGATTCTGTGTCTCCTTCTGTCCTTTCCCCTCCCCCCCTCATGTTTTGTCTCCCTCTGTCTCAAAAATAAATAAACATTAAAAAAAATTAAAAAAAACAAAACACCTACACTTTGTGCAGAAAAAAAAGAGAAACAGTAAGTAAATTTTATTTTAAAATAGGAAAAAAACATGAAGGAAGATAAAATTTTCTATCTTAGACCATTATAAAAAATAATAGTCTTGTGTAAGATTTTATAAACTGTATTTTTGTTGTGATTGAACTGAGTATCACCCATCTTAATGGAATCAAGGTAGTAAAAAAAATTATATCACCATGACATAACTCACTTATTTTGGACTACAAATATCTATCATGTGTAGAAAATCTTTTTAGTTTTAAACCAGCTTGCTTATTGATATGTATAGTGGAAAAACATTTGACTATGGTTTTCATACTTAAAATAAAAAATTTTATGATTAAAGCTTAACAAGCCATAAGGGCTCACTCCAATACGGTTTTATCAGGTTATAACATTTTATTGTAAGGTTGAAATTAATACTTTGAGAAAATGAAAAAGAAATATTACTTAGAATGCAAATTGAACTGAGTCTTAGCACACTCCACCTGATGAATAAATATCAATTGAAGAAGAACTATTTTGGAATGTATTAATTGCCAAGGCAGTGACCTGGAAATAATATCTCATTTATTATCGCTCTCTTGACTATCACACTTATTTATAAAAGTAATACGGAAAAAATTATCATATATGCATCACTCTGAGAGATGTGAAGGTCACTGTATACTGGCTATAACTATGTGGTCCCAAGTACTATTCTTCTGTCATTGGAGTAATGACAGAAGTCTTCTCTCTCGATTAAAGTAGAGAGACTTCTTCCTTGGAATAGCTCATTAAACCTCTGATATGAAAGCATGCATTTTGCTAACGGATATGATCTAATAGGAGTCTAATGGCAAGATGGCTTTACTTTGGGGGTTTACATACTCTTTGCCATATCACACATAAATCAGCTTAAATAGCTCTCCACGAAGTCCAAACACAAAAAGATTCAGATAAAAGTATTTTTGTGCTACAGTTGGTCAAGATCCTATATTAAAACCACCATTATGGAAGGGAGAAATGCTTAACACAGTAAGCAGTCATTAATAAATATTCAAGGTACTATGTTACTTAGTGGTTTCCTGTTCCTTAATGTTTGAGATCTGTCTTTCCATCCCCCACGGCGAAACTACCTTTTTCTATTTTAAATGAATAATCCTGCCATATTAATGTTTCAATCTTTAAAATGATAAACATACTTTACAACTTGAATATTTCCTTTCTAATTCACTCTAGAGAAAATTCCATCTGAGAGTTGTCTCAAGGTTACTACCTAGCATTTACTGGGCTAAGTGTTTTACGTGTTTTATCTCATTTACTATCTTTATTCTCCCTTTGAGACAGCTTTAGTTTCCCCCATTTTACAGGCAGGAAATCCAAGTTCAGAGGTAATCTGACCAAGTTCATTCAACTACTAAATGATGAGCTATTACAATCTAGGTCCATTTGAATCCAGTAATATAGTCTAAGTCATTACCCTATGCTGTCTAAAACATTGACTCCATTAAGTAGTTCTTAGATTTTGTCAGACAAGAGTGGTACGTGACATGACATTCCTTGACCTCAAGCCAATGAGAAACACCACTAATCAACAGTCTCAGCATTTTCCAGAAACCTTTTCTGCAGGGAGTTAGTTATGATTCTCTCATGTAAGCATATAGCATGTAAGCAATCAATCTGTGCTTTTTGGATGTCGACTACCAATCAAAAAAGCAAAATTATTATTTTGTGTGTATTTATTTAGATTTCTCTAGTGGCTCCCTCTTTTCCTTTTTTTTTTTTTTTTTTTGAGGAAAAGACCTACTTTACATTATATAATGGATCTGAGTTTAAAAGAAAAGCAAAGTATCTTGCAATACAATTGTAAATCATCTTATATGATTACTGTTCAAAAAACTAAATAAAAGTAAAACCTCCAGAATTGTCTTATCTCAGACTTTAACAGATTCATCTCATATTAAAATTGTAGTAAAATGAATGTATAATATTATCTCTCTTCTTCCAGTTCTTCCAAACTCTTATCACTAGCTTGAAAATTATTTATGTAGAAGTTTCTTAAATCATCCTTTAGGAGTATCTGACATATTTTCTTCATCCTGAAGATAAAAGATAGGTAGATAAAAGAGGTAGATTCTCCTCTGCCTCTATATAGTAGAAGAATATTATTATGTAATTATGGAATTGCTCCTTATGTTGGCTTAATTATATTCTTTTTTAAGTTTATTTATTTATTTTGAGAGGCAGAAAGAGGGAGAGCACAAGCAGATGAGGGGCAGAGAGAAAGGGAAAGAGAGAGAGAATCTCAAGCAGGTTCTGCACTGTCAGCATAGAGCCCAATGTGGGTTCCAACTCACGAACCGTGAGATCATGACTTGAGCCAAAACCAAGAGTCAGGCGCTTAACCGACTGAGCCCTCCAGGTCTCCTAATTATATTCTTTAAATACATATATTTTGATGGAAATAAATATATGAACACATCAGTGAATGTCTCCCTCCCAAAGAGAGTGTGGAGAAACATGACTTTTATTTAAGTTGTAGGTAGAGATTATGAAATTTTAATTAGACCTTTATATTATCTCTTGTGAGCCAGCAAAAGCTGCCTCCAATAATCTAGTACTCCAGCCTAACCATATGCCTGAACCCTTCTAGAAACTTCTAAGTGAAAACTATCCTGCAGAGCTCAGTCAACGCACAGACATAGGAGAGAAAATGACATATTTTTTGTTGTTTTCAGCCACTAAATTCTAGGTTTTGTTATGTAGCAATAAGAAACTGGAGCAGACTTAAGAAAATGATTTATCAATTGTGATAACATAGAATCCATTTGAACCCCCGTTATAAGACAACTGGGAAAGGAACATTGGGTATTTATGTATATTAAGTAATTATTAGTAACTTTCAAGACATGATAATGGTAACTTGGGGAGTAACTGAGGGAGATTTATTACATTTTCCTTCAGCTTAGTTTCCCCATGTATGAAACATGAGTATCAATATGGAGAATTACATTGAAAACAATGTATATAAGTAGCACAATAACTGGGTCTTATTAGTTTTTTGATGTGTTTTAGTCCCCTCATACCGTAATATCTTAATCAAATATTTATATAAAGTAATATCCAATAACCTCAAGAATTAGAAAAAAAAATGAATGAAACATAATCAGGAAGAGCAATATGAAAACAGGAGACAATTCTGATGATAGCCTAAGGGGCAACAGCCTAGCCTTTGCTGAGTATCCAACAAAAACCGTCCCAAAGGTGGACAATTACATGTTCATACTTCCCCTTATGTGAAGTTACCAACCAACCATGAAGAAAGCATGGCTGGAGAGATAGGAACTTGTAGAATATGCTGATTGTGAATCAGTCGCCACTGGAAATTGTATGACCCAGGTTAGCAGGTGACAGCCATGTTATGATGGGGAAAAGAGAAGTGTTAATGAATTTGAACATTAAGCAGGAACACTGAATGCTAAGGTGAGGTCTGTTCTCTGGGTCAAAGGAAATTCCTGAAGGCCTGTGCTGATAAGAGATCAATTGCTTCCATATTATTGTAAGACTGCTTTTGAAAGGGGCTGGGAAAGAGCCAGTATAAATGTACTGTTGTTGAAAAGCATTTTGTTTTCTATTTAAGGAAATTTAAATTAAATATATTTAAATGTAAACGGCAGACATTTCTAATGTTTTCCTGTTAATCCTCAAATGCATTTATTACTGTCTAATTCCCAAGAAACAGTTGAGGTGGCTTACAAAGCAACACATACATAATAAGATGAACATTTTGAAACTGAAAACCAGGTGCAAGAGAAAAAATTGCAAAGCAACATAAAACAGCCAATTTCAAATGGCTGTCAAATACAGTATGATTTGATCAAAGTTCAATGCAGGATATTTACAGGCTGATATGGAGTAGGTGGTAGACTAGTTCTCCTTCCTCAGCAACTAGAAAACAGAAGAAAAGTTGAAAAATGTCAGGGTGCCGGGGTGGCTCAGTCAGTTAAGCGTCTGACTCTTGATTGTGGCTCAGGTCATGATCTCATGGTTCATAAGATTGAGCCCCAGATTGGTCTCTGCACTGATAGCATGGAGCCTGCTTGGGATTCTCTCTCTGTCCCTCTCTCTCTCTCTGTCTCTCTCTCTCTGCCACTCCCCCACTCGCACACACGTGCTCTCTTTCAAAATAAATAAATAAACTTTTTTTTTTTTAAAGATGAAAAAGGAAAACTTTAAGGACACCATGGGAGTTTCTGAGGCCAAGAAAACTGGAGAAACCCAAGGCTGTTGAGAAGGAAGAGCCTCTTAGAAGTGAGCTAACCTCTTGCCAATGGTTGTACTTTGGAATAATTTTTCAATTCTGGTGATTCCAGAAAGTGGACACTCCTGGCTATGTGCCCTTGGATGACACCTGCAGAGAGGAAATCTGAACTGGCAAATGTTTTTGCAGAGGTATGAGAGCCATAAACACAGAGTCAGTTTCTCCCTAAGTACGTTTGCTAAGTTCTAGAATTCTATGGGGCTGAGGCTAAACACCTAAATTGAAAACCCACAGAAGGCAAATCAGAACATTTTGTTAGTTTTCTGAGGTGAAGATAAGATTTCTTTAGGAAATCTTTTTTTTTTTTTTTAGGAATTTCTTTAGGAAATAGCTCTTCGTTAGGAAGAAAGTCCCCAGAGAGCCCAAAGTGACGTTGGGACCTGAAGGACAAGGGACATCATAGATAGAATGGACTTTTCCAGGACAACACACCTGTGATATAACAGGTCCTTGATTCTATTAAGATGATCAAAAACTACTTGATCCGTAAGCGCAGGGAACTTACTTTCTTCTGTAAAGATTCCAGATAGTAAATATTTTTGGCTTCGTGGGCATATTTTCTCTTCCAGCATCTTCTCAGCTATACTGTTGTACTATGAAGACAGTCAGAGACAAGATGTAAATATATAAGCGTGAATGCGTTCTAATAAAACTTTAATTACAAAATCAGGAAATTTGCCAAATTTGACCCATGCACTATATGGTTTACTAACCATTGGCCTAGAGAATGATAATATCGCCTATTTTTACATGCAGTGTTGCTATTAGGCATTCAGTCAAACTTGCTAGTTATACCAAATAATATGACTAAAAACCAGGAGAGAGAAGACGAAACAGACCTATGGGTGAGCCAGAACCTGAAGTTCGCTGAGTAGGGTTTTGAAGTGCCTACTGTGATTGTTTTTCAGAGGAAAAAAAATGGACAAAGTAGATAAAAATGCAAAGATTTTCACAAGTTATTTGGAATCCACGAAGGGAAACATAAGGAGGCTCTGAAGCTGGATAAAAGAACACCCGAAAGAAAGAACGATTTAGGTCATATGACAAAAAGATTAGACATGGAAGAAAGGGACGAAAAGGAATTAATAGCAAGTATGCAAAATGGCAGGAAAAAGGTTAAAAATTATCATTATTTGAAAAATGATAAAAAGGACATAATTTTTCCACACGGACACGCATTAAGATTGACGGCTAACTTCCGAATAGAAATCACGAAAATTAGAGGACTCTGAGTTGGGTTCTTTATAGTGCTGATAGAAATAACCAAGAATCTGGGACCCAGGAAAAATGCCCTGTAGAAAGGAAGAATTATTTTGAAGCAACTTTGGTAATATTCCTACTGATCTTGGTGTTGGTAACCTCAAAATTCGTCGAATTGTACATTCACATCATGTACCTTTATGCATGCATGCATACGGAATAAAAGATACGGTGACGTTAAAATGAAGTACACCCAAAACAGAAAGTAAAGGATATTCTGTTAAGGGTTAAGTGAATATAGTGGAAGTGGTACACTTTCTGACACCCAGATGGATTCACAGAACTCAGAGGACTTGGAAGGGTAAGTACATACTCTATCACATACATTATATTATTTCTCCCACCCAGATTCCCAAAAGATGCCAATTCAGGATATTCTCTCTGCAGGGGCTCTGAGATACCAGCAAATTATTTTGCTTATGAAGGGATCTACTTGGTCTAGGATTCAGACAAAGATACAATAGAGGAATGGTTCTTAGGGGAAATCGAGACTTATCAGTGATCTCATGCTGGGAATGTTCCAGAATTTAATTCACTTGTTAGCTAAATCAACTCAGTACAAACCAGGAAAAGCAGAACTGTGGCTTCAAGGTAAATAGGATGTTAAAGAGTAAAAATATATATTTTTAAATATGAAATTTATTGGCAAATTGGTTTCCATACAACACCCAGTGCTCATTCCAACAGGTGCCCTCCTCAATACCCATCACCCACCCTCCTGTCCCTCCCACCCCCCATCAACCCTCAGGTTGTTCTCAGTTTTTAAGAGTCTCTTATGGTTTGGCTCCCTCCCTCTCTAACCTCTTTTTCTTTTCCTTCCCCTCCCCCCATGGTCTTCTATTAAGTTTCCCAGGATCCACATAAGAGTGAAAACATATGGTATCTGTCTTTCTCTGAATGACTTGTTTCACTTAGCATAACACTCTCCAGTTCCATCAAAACCACACTCAGATACCACCTCATGCCAGTCAGAGTGGCTAAAAGGAACAAAACAGGAGAATATAGATGCTGGCGAGGATGTGGAGAAACGGGAACCCTCATGCACTGTTGGTGGGAATGTAAACTGGTGCAGCCGCTCTGGAAAACAGTGTGGAGGTTCCTCAAAAAATTAAAACTAGATCTACCCTGTGACCCAGAAATAGCACTGCTAGGAATTTACCCAAGGGATACAGGAGGGCTGATGCATAGGGGCACTTGTACCCCAATGTTTAAAGCAACACTTTCAACAATAGCCAAATTATGGAAAGAGCCAAAATGTCCATCAACTGATGCATGAATAAAGAAATTGTGGTTGATATACACAATGGAATACTACGTGGCAATGAGAAAGAATGAAATAAAATTATTTTTTAATGCAACCTGCTTTTTTGATTTTTTAGCACATGAAATACATGTTTAAAATATTTTATGTATGTATGTATGTATATATGTATGTATGTATGTATGTATTTATGCCAGCACAGTTCCTGCTGGGCATTATGGATTGATGTCCATTCTTTGTTCAGTAAAGGGACTTGGGCTTCCTTCCAAGGGTGCTGGAGGACAGGAGATTGAAGGAGGTGGGACGTGTTTGGTAAAATGGGGAGGAGTGACACATAATATGTGCCTGCCGGGGAACTAGAAAGATTCTCTGGCTAAAGCAATTTAAAGGGGAAATTAGAAAACATATGAGCATTGTCTTCTGTTACACTCAGTGACTATTAGATTTATGTAAACAAGCAAATCAGGCAGCTTAGTCCTTTACAGCCCTAGGGGAAAACCATAGCGCTCAAATTTATCTTGTGGAAGTTTTCATTTCTTTTAAACTTTACATTTCCTCCAAACTAACGTAAACTAAATGAGCACAAGAGTTTTTTTTTTTTTTTTTTTTTTTTTTTTCTGTCTTGTTCGCATTGCTTCTACAATCAATACGGAGTACAATAAATATTTGTTGAGAAGCAAAGAAAGGAAGGAGGGAGCCACGGATGTGGGGGGGTGAGGGTGAGGGAGGGGCAGGCTGGCGCAAAGAAGGCAAGGAGATAGGGAAGAAGTTTTGGCAAAAAGATCGCTAAGAAAAGTAATTATTTCACTGATATGTTTCTATGTCTTTGCATTTTTATTGAAGTAATGAATAATCAAACATTTAATATTTATGCCAAATCGATTGAATAAAAAATAATAAAGACAACAACAAAGAGAAGATAATAATAACCTGATTAAATATAATTTAGGGCATGAGATAAGAAATCAGTTTTATATCCTACCTACCCCGGTTTGCTCATTTTGCAAATACAGTATCTACATCTGCTACATATCCGAAAAACCAACACATGCTAAGGGTTCCAGATACAGATGAAATATCGTTTCTGCCTTGTGGATTATAAGGGGAAGGGGGTTGGGGGAGGCGGTGAGTGTCCACTTGATAAATAAGGCAAACCAAAGGCTATTTTTACAAGAAAATAATGGTCTCAGAGTTGCCCACCTCTTCCTATCTACACAACGGTTGTCATTAATCTAACTCATTGTTAGGGCTACAACCTCGTCTTAGCCAGATAACTTCTACAAACTCTTATAAATGTGAGCCTTCCTCCGTGCTACATTTTAGGTTGTGGGAGGGTGAGTGGTCTCCAAAATCTACTCGTTACTTTACTCCTTTGGTCTTCTGATCATGTTATAGTTCATATTTGTGCCACAATTTCCAATGTCCTAATCATTTTTCAGTATACATTTGCTTTGTCTTAGATTAGAATGTTCGGCAAAAATATCTTGTTTTACTCTTCTATTTTTGTATGAGCCTGTTTCATTCTGATAAGCTCACTTTCCCGTGAAACTCGGGCAAGTGAAATTCCACTGGTGTTTTCTGGCTTTGTCCAAAATCATGAGATCTTTGGTGTTTCTCTTGTTTAACTTTATCTCTACTGTTGCCCAGAAATATGTGTTTTGCTGAATCAATCATTCCAGAGTAAGTATCTGCTTCTGAAAATATTATCATGTTGCCTCATTCCGTCTGGTGGCAAACTCTGATGACAGTTTTTGGAAATAAAGACATAATTTCCATAAGTTATTCTGAAACAAATATTATGGAATATATGGTTTGTTCTAGATTACCAGAATATCAGGATAAGATAATGTTGTATATCGTAAGTAATTTCAATGCAGATTTTGTAAATTTTTGGTGGAATGTTTTCGGTTGTTTTTAAAATAGAGTTTTTCTACGGCTAGTCAAAACAATGCAGAATTTTTCAACAATTCTTTAGGAAACTCTGTTATTTAAATTGCTTTCATTTGGTGTATTCACTGCCGGGTATGTGTCTAATTTTTTACTTCAGTCAATTTAAACATCAAAGAGAAAAGTTGAATATTAAAATATCCCATTAAATATTTCCTGAGCTGGTAAAAGAACTCTGTGCCGTGAAGCTGGAAAAGACTGAACAGCAAAACATCTTTTTGAATGGTTGAATAAACGCCAACTTGTAAGTAGGTTTTGCTTAGATATAAAATCACAAAAGGGAATAATGTTTTAACTTTGATGTGATCACTCCCAAGCTTTTGTTTTCTGTCACGATCTCTAAGAAACAAAGAGGATAGTAAACCAAGAAATTTCACTGTGTGGTTAAAAAAACATTTGCACTGAGAAGACAGGAAAAGACACAGAATCAACAGGAATCTTGTTTTGAATTCCCATGGACATTCACTGCTGCAGAAGGTCTGTTTCGCTCCTTGGAAAGGCACTAAACATATCGGGAGTATGTAACTGCAGACTGAAGTCAATGGAGCAGTCAGACAATTAAGACAGTTTTCCATTTGGCTTGAATGAGTAATCACCTCATTTCCGTTATACTGTTTCTTTACATCTACAATCATTTCATACCTTGATTCCAAAAGAAAAAAAAAATCCTCAACCCAGAGCAGTAATTATATGCTTGTGTTGATTTGGAGGTGACTTTCAGAGGTGGGGTCATCATTTCTTTAACAGAGAAGCAAGTAAGCAATGTTAATAAGTCTGTTTTCTTCTGAAACTTGTTTCTTCATTCATTGGTGCCTGTATTTTGTTTGCAAATGAAAAGGAGGTTCTCTTTGGGGACCTAAAGATAGTTCTATATCTATTTGCCTGCTAGATAGAAGAGTCATGAAATCAAGGAATGCTCATTGAAATGGGGAAAATGCCCCAGTGGCCTCCCCAAAATTCTCTCTCAGCTTGTGTTTTCTTGCCAAAAACAACTGGGGAATCTGATTTCTGAATTCCCACCTTAACTTCTAATCACTATTCTTAGGTCGCTTGCATAAATAAAAACTCACATAAACTGTAGTATGTTTATACTGTGATGAGTGAATCATGCAGTTATCAACATAAATTTATTTAAAACATCTTTCATTTAAAAATGTCTTTAAATATTTTGTTGATTAATTAATTCATTGTTAATCTTAAGCCACAAAATATGTCTAGGTTAATTTGCCAGGTTATTAGTTTCCCCGAGTTATGAATAGTCAGTGTTAGGCATCTGGAAATACAAGCCAGGACGACTGATTCCATCTCTAGAATTTCATATATCTTAACCATGTTTTTAGAGTACAAAATATGATTCCTGATAATTGGATAATAATACTCATGAAATGAACATGATATCTCCGAAGGGGGAGTGGTTTTGCCCAGGATCTCTGTATATGAAAGGCATATCAGTGATAAAACTTAGGACCTTATAATAGGAGTCACAATGCAGATGAATTAATGCTAGAGAAAATTGTCCCAGATTTCATGGAGAAAAGTCTAAATCTTTAATTACCCATTGAATAGTTGTAGAATATGATTACATGGGCCATGAGACTCGCAAGGTAGATACAAAGGCATTATATAACATTTCTGTTCCATTTCTCATGAGGAGCCTATCTTTGGGTACAGCAAAAGTAGTGAAAGTCAGTCTTACCTAGTTCTTATATTGGCTGCATGTATGGAAGGGGAGACATGAACTCAGCTGATTAAATGTTCAAAGGGACATAGGAAGATCAGAGAGGAAGGCGGAACAAGAGAGCCGTTTCTACCCTTTTCAATCAAAAATGATTTAAAATAGATACAAAATGTTTTGCAATCCTGAGAGATTTCCAGTTTTTATTTGCCATTTGACACTTTAAGATCTGTTACATATTAGTTTATGGTTATTGAGTCTCGTTTTCAATAACAAAGTATATAACCACTATGTCTAACAATGGTGAGCTTTCCATATTCTTGGTGGAGCCTAATTTAGCTTGTGTTTATTCTTACAGGATTGGTGACTTATGACTGATTTCCTTTGTGTGATTAGTTTTATCGATTCTAAAATCTTTTAGGAGGGCCTATTTCTCATTGATATTCTTAATTTTCATGGTAGCTTGCCAAGTTTGGTAACTTTTCCTTCCTTCCTTCCTTCCTTAATTAATTAATTAATTCAATGGCACTCAATGGGCCAGTTGAGATTATATATTGAAATGTCTCTTCAGCTCCAGGAAATACTTTACTATTACTTTTTTGATAACATTCTTCCCTTCATTTATTTGGTCCTTTGCCTAGATCTGATACTAACACATCAAATGTTTGATGTCTCATATTTATCTTCTTTATCTTGTTCTCTCAACATTTTCATATTTTTTCCTCTAGGTTTTATGAAAACGCACTTAATATATCCTTCAAACTTTGTGGTTATTCTTTAAGGCTTAAGAAGTCTTTATTTTTTTCTGATTTTCCATTTTGATTGTACATATTATTCCAACCTTACCAATAGAGGCAGTATGGTCTAGAAACACAAGGGAAACAATTTAGAGCTTTCTGTTCTTGTTAAAGATTTCATCTAGCGGAACCTGGGTGGCTCATTCGGTTGAGCGTCCGACCGGTTCAGGTCATGATTTCTCAGTTTGTGAGTTCGACCCCCAGGTCAGGCTTACTGCTGTCAGACTGTATGGGCAGAGCCCGCTTTGGATCCGCTGTCCCTCTCTCTGTGCCCCTTCCACAGCTTGTGCTCTCCCCAAAATAAATAAATATTAAAAAATATATTTCATCTACCTTCTGAGTAACCTCAGCATATTTCTGAGATGAGTTTTTGCACTTGTTTGCTTGTATTGTCTTTCACTTTTTAAAAATTTTAGGACAGAATTACTGGGACCTTATGAAGATAAAAAGCTTCTGCACAGCAAAGGAAACAACCAACAAAACTAAAAGGCAACCAACGGAATGGGAAAAGATATTTGCAAATGACACATTGGACAAAGGGCTAGTATCCAAAATCTATAAAGAGCTCATCAAACTCCACACCCGAAAAACAAATAACCCAGTGAAGAAATGGGCAGAAAACATGAATAGACACTTCTCTAAAGAAGACATCCGGATGGCCAACAGGCACATGAAAAGATGTTCAACGTCGCTCCTCATCAGGGAAATACAAATCAAAACCACACTCAGATACCACCTCACGCCAGTCAGAGTGGCCAAAATGAAGAAATCAGGAGACTATAGATGCTGGAGAGGATGTGGAGAGACGGGAACCCTCTTGCACTGTTGGTGGGAATGCAAATTGGTGCAGCCGCTCTGGAAAGCAGTGTGGAGGTTCCTCAAAAAATTAAAAATAGACCTACCCTATGACCCAGCAATAGCACTGCTAGGAATTTATCCAAGGGATACAGGAGTACTGATGCATAGGGGCACTTGTACCCCAATGTTTATAGCAGCACTCTCAACAATCGCCAAATTATGGAAAGAGCCTAAATGTCCATCAACTGATGAATGGATAAAGAAATTGTGGTTTATATACACAATGGAATACTACGTGGCAATGAGAAAGAATGAAATATGGCCTTTTGTAGCAACGTGGATGGAACTGGAGAGTGTGATGCTAAGTGAAATAAGCCATACAGAGAAAGACAGATACCATATGGTTTCACTCTTATGTGGATCCTGAGAAACGTAACAGAAACCCATGGGGGAGGGGAAGGGAAAAAAAAAAAAAAAGAGGTTAGAGTGGGAGAGAGCCAAAGCATAAGAGACTGTTAAAAACTGAGAACAAACTGAGGGTTGTTGGGGGGTGGGAGGGAGGGCAGGGTGGGTGATGGGTATTGAGGAGGGCACCTTTTGGGATGAGCACTGGGTGTTGTATGGAAACCAATTTGACAGTAAATTTCATATATTAAAAAATAAATAAATAAATAAATAAATTAAAAAAAAATAAAAAAAATAAATAAAAATTTTAGGACAGTTTTACGTTTACAGAAGAATTGCAAAAATAGTGCAAAGGATTCTCACATACCACACACGAAATTTTCACTATTATGAACATCTTTCAATGTAATGGTACATTTGCAACAATTAACAAACCAATATTTACATATTATTATTAAATCAAGTCTATACATATTCAGTTTCCTTAATTTTTACTAGACACTTTTTCTGTTATAGGATCCCACCCAGGATACCACATCACATTTCAATTCCTTTTGTCTGATTTCCATTGTTTTTCAGTAATTTCTTTTTTTTATTTTATCTTTACTTTTTGTTTCAAGTTTTTATTTAAATTCTAGTTAGTTAACATGTAGTGTAATATTGGTTTCAGGAGTAGAATTTAGTGATTCATCACTTACATGCAATACCCGGTGCTCATCCCAAGTGCCCTCACCCATCTAACCTAACTCTCCACCCACCTCTCCTCCAGCAGCCCTCAGTTTGTTCTCTATAGTTAAGAGTCTCTTATGGTTTGCCTCTCTCTCTTACCCCCCTTCCCCTATGTTCATCTGTTTTGTTTCTTAAATTCCACATATGAGTGGAATCCTATGGTATTTGTCTTTCTATGACTGACATGTTTGGCTTAGCATACTATACTCTAGCTCCATCCATGTCATTGCAAATGGCAAGATTTCATTCCTTTTGATGGATGAGTAATATTCCATTGTGTGTGTGTGTGTATGTGTGTGTGAATTTGCGTGTGAGTTTGTATAGATAAATACATAGATAGATACCACAACTCCTTTATTAATTCATCAGTTGATGGACATTTGGGCTCTTTCCATAGTTTGGCTATTGTTGGTAATGCTGCTATAAACATCGGGGTGCATGTGCCCCTTCAAATCAGGAAAATGTCTTTAGAAAAATGTCTATTCATGTCTTCTGCCCATTTTGTAAGTGGATTATTTGGTTTTGGGATGCTCACTTTGATAAATTCTTCATAGATTTTGGATGCTATCCCTTTATCAGATATGCCATTTGCGAATATCTTCTCCCAATTCATAGATTGCCTTTTAGTTTTGTTGATTGTTTCCTTTACTGCAGATGCTTTTCATTTCGATGAAGTCCCAATAGTTCACGTTTGCTTTTGTTTCCCTTGCCTCTGGAGATGTATCTAGTAAGAAGTTTCCCTAGGGGCACCTGGGTGGCTCAGTTGATTAAGCATCCGGCTTCAGCTCAGGTCATGATCTCGTGGTCTGTGGGTTCAAGCCCCACATCGGGCTCTGTGCTGAAAGCTCAGAGCCTGGGAGCCTGCTTTGGATTCTGTGTCCCTCTCTCTCTGTCCCTCCTCTACTCATGCTCTGTGTCTCAAAAGTGAATAAATGTTAAAAATGTAAGTTTCTCTATACAAGGTCAAAGAGGTTGCTACCTGTGTTCTCCTCTAGGACTTTGATGGTTTCCTGTCTCACAGTTAGATCCTTCTTCCATTTTGAATTTATTTTGTGAGCAGTGTAAGAAAATGGTCCAGCTTCATTTTTTTGCGTGTTGCTGTCCAGTTTTCCCAATACCATTTGTTGAAGACACTGTCTTTTTTTCGATTGGATATTATTTCCTGCTTTGTTGGAGAATATTGACCATATAATTGCGGGTCCTTTCTGGGTTTTCTATTGTGTGGCATTGATGTATGTGTCTGTGTTTGTGCCGATAGCATACTGTCTTGATGACCACAGCTTTGTAATACTGCTTGATATCTGGAATTGTGATGTCACCAGCTTTGCCTTTCTTCCTTATGATTGCTTTGGCTATTAGGGGTCTTTTGTGGTTCTATAGAAATTGTAGGATCGTTTGCTCTAGCTGTTTTTCAGTAATTTCTATTAAACTTTAGCTATCTTGGCATAGCTTATGCACATGAATTATCCATTCATATTTTAGAATGTAAATTGAATAGTGTATGACAAGTAATTCTCTTTTTGTTTTTTCTGTAGGTTAACATCTAAGCGTATCTTCCCCCTCCTTCACATAAAACATTGGCTAATAGCTATTCTGATTATGAGAAGAATTTGTTGTCTGAAAGGCATCAATGGAGTTTTACTAAATAGGGGTAGAACAATCACAGATCTGGACTTTCAGATGGATTTTTAAATGTCAGAGTAGTTGGATTTTCCTTCCATGTAAGGTCATCACTACCTTAACTCTCCATTGGCATTTCTTTCAATAACTTTTGAGAAGAAGGCATTGAGTCTTTTGTCTTTTAGACTGAGGATAAGTGAAACACTATCTGACCTTAGTCTATATGAAACATGGATGCATTATCAAAACATTGCTACTGTGGGGGCGCCTGGGTGGCGCAGTCGGTTAAGTGTCCGACTTCAGCCAGGTCACGATCTCGCGGTCCGTGAGTTCGAGCCCCGCGTCAGGCTCTGGGCTGATGGCTCGGAGCCTGGAGCCTGTTTCCGATTCTGTGTCTCCCTCTCTCTCTGCCCCTGCCCCGTTCATGCTTTGTCTCTCTCTGTCCCAAAAATAAATAAAAAAAAAAAACAAACAAACAACAAAAAAAAAAAAACCATTGCTACTGTGTTTTCATAGACAGATGTTTAATTAACTGCTCTCTCTCTGGGTACATCTGCATTCAGTCATCACAGCCAACTTTGAAAGTAGGCGCTTCTTGGGGCGCTTGGGTGGCTCAGTCGGTTGGGTGCCCGACTTCGGCTTAGGTCATGATCTCATGGTTCGTGGGTTCAAGCCCCACATCAGGCTCTGTACTGACAACTCAGAGCCTGGACCCTCCTTCGGATTCTGTGTCTCCCTCTCTCTCTGCCCCTCCCATGCTCACACTGTCTCTCTCTGTCTCTCAAAAATAAATAAATGTAAGAAATAAAAGAAAAGAAAGTAGATGCTTCTTAACAATTCCTGTTCTACACACTTTAGAGGACTTCACCTTATATTTATTCTGCTTCTTTCTTTGAGGAATTTGTTGAAATATTTTTTTTTTCTTCGTTGGACCCATTTCAGACTCTTTGACATTTAACAATATTCTTTTTAAAAATGCCTTTCCTTCAAAGTTAATGGAACTTGGGAATGAGGAGGACAAAGTCATTTTCTTAATCTTCAAACTTTAACATGAATGTTCTTGTAATTCTTTTTAATCTTCTATGAGTAACAAGAGGAATGATCTATGCTGCACACATTTCTTTGATTGAGTTTGATCCATTTTATTAATCTTTATCTGACTTCTGATTCTTTTCTCTGTGTGTGTCTTAATGTGTCCTGCTGTATTGGCAATTCTGAGGTTTTCTTTTTGATTTCTACTGTTTTTTTAATCTAATTTATACTTGTGTTATTAGCAAATAGACTTTCATGACCTACAAATGTTTACCAAAACATTTATCTAAATTTGTGATTTTGTATATAAGCAATAAAGATTATTTGTTTACCAAAATAAAATTACCTACTTTTCCTCATTCAGTGCTGATATTTTATCCTCTCCCATATTTACATTATTGTTTCTGGTTCTTTTAGAGTGAAATAGCTTCTTAAAACGAATAATTCATCATTTATAAAATGGGGAAGTAGGGTCACCAAGTAAGATTGTGTTTAGAAGGATTGAAGTACATAGCAAAGTATTAGTGCTTTATCAAAATTGCCTATACTATATTGTAAAGTTTATTTTCTTGTGTATTCTTTTCCATCCTTTACTTTAAACTTTCTGAAGTATTTGGTGAATTTGACTTTATCTCTGACAAGGTATTTCAAAGAATTTGTTGTGGATGGTTGCAAAGATTTTACCCAAGAGTATTGATCATAGCATTATTTCTAAAATTTTCTTAATGTTTATTTATTTGTGAGAGAGACAGACAGAGTGTGAGCGGCAGAGGGGCAGAGCGAAAGGGAGACACAGAATCTGAAGCAGGCTCCAGGCTCTGAGCCATCAGCACAGAGTCCGACGTGGGGCTCAAACTCACGAACCATGAGATCGTGACCTGAGCCGAAGTCAGAAGCTTAACCCACTGAGCCACCCAGGCACCCCCATAGCATTATTTCAAATATGAGCTATTGGGAACAATATAATTACCAACAATATGCCATCAGTCAAAGACTTCCATATATAGAATATATTAAGTAATTTAAAAAATATTAGAATATTTACTTACAATACACATTTTATTTTATTTTTTTAAATTGGTTCAAAGTTACTTTTTTTTTTAAATATGAAATGTATTGTCAAATTGGTTTCCATACAACCCCCAGTGCTCATCCCAACAGGTGCATCCAAAAAACAAATAATCCAGTGAGGAAATGGACAGAAAACATGAATAGACACTTCTCTAAAGAAGACATCCAGATGGCCAACAGGCACATGAAAAGATGCTCAACGTCACTCTTCATCAGGGAAATGCAAATCAAAACCACACTGAGATATCACCACATGCCAGTCAGAGTGGCTAAATGAACAAATCAGGAGACTATAGATGCTGGAGAGGATGTGGAGAAACGGGAACCCTCTTACACTGTTGGTGGGAATGCAAACTGGGTGGGTGCAGCACTCTGGAAAACAGTGTGGAGGTTCCTCAAAAAATGAAAAATAGATCTACCCCATGACCCAGCAATAGCTCTGCTAAGAATTTACCCAAAGGATACAGGAATGCTGATGCATAGGGACACTTGTACCCCAATGCTTACAGCAACACTTTCAACAATAGCCAAATTATGGAAAGAACCTAAATGTTCATCAACTGATGAATGGATAAAGAAGATGTGGTTTATATATACAATGGAATACTACTTGGCAATGAGAAAGAATGAAATCTGGCCTTTTGTGGCAAAGTGGATGGAACTGGAGAGTATTATGCTAAGTGAGATAAGTCATACAGAGAAAGACAGAGACCATATGTTTTCATGATACACCTTTTAAAGAAAAATCATGTTAAAAATGTGTAAGAAACAGCTTATTCCATTCTTAAAATTATTGTGCATTTATCTTTGACCAGAATAAAAGACTGAACTCAGTGTAACAAATTGCAACAAGTGTCATTACTTTATTCAATGATTAAATGTGATTTTTACTTTCCATTTATGTGTTACTCAGTTTGTAGCAGGATTCTTGCCCAGAGAGTCCTGACACTGAGGTTTTTCTTTCTAGGAAGCAATTTTTTGTGTGTGCCGTCACAGCTCAGTTGGAATCGTACCTGAAGAACTGAGTCCCAAAACCACGTGTCATAGTTTTTTTTATACATTTTCTACTTTGTCTCCCATAGATGGTAACACACAAACATGCAGTCTGATTAAGTGGTCTCATGTTACAAGTTCCCGAGGGATGCCACATTCGTGTATAGCCACGTTACCTTGAGGTTTTTTGTTTGTTTTGTTTTCTTTTGTTTTTGCTTTCCTTGGGAACAGGACCCTACCTCAAGTTTAAGGGTATAGATGTTATCAGATACATATATATGTCCTAGACATAGTCATAAAAACAGTCCTCAAGCAGGTGGCTTCTAAAAGTACAAAAAAATGAAGTATTCCCTTCATATTGTGAGCACTTTACATATCACGATTAATTTTTCTGTGGAATAGAAAAAAGCTTTTGCAAATGGATATACCCTAGACATGTATTTTTTTTCTTTTTCTTTTTTTAAGTGTATTTATTTACTTTGAGAGCGAGAGAGCATGCACGTGCACGGCTTGCAAGCTCTAGTGGGGGAGAGAGAGAGAGAGAGGAGAGAGAGAATTCCAAGCAGCTCCGTGTTGTCAGCACAGAGCCTGAAGGTTCGATCGCAGGAACCCTGAGATCATGACCAGAGCTAAAATCAAGAGGCGGTCACAGTCGCTTAACCAGTCGCTTAACTTGAGCCACCCAGGCGCTCCCATGAATTGTTGTTGTTGTTTTTTTTTTCCCCCCTCTGGAGTATTTATAGACTGAATGCTGTAGCTCAAGATATGTGTGCTAAGCATTACTGTTCAATTGTTTGAGGTCTGAGAAGGTAGTAAGCTGGGGAAGGGATTTGGTACAGGTGGAAAGATCAGACTAAATGCCAATTTTGAGTTCTCAGTTTGCTCCTTATCAGCCTTCATCAGGATTTCATAACCTGGTCATTTGTTGGTTCCCGTTCTACATACAAGACTGTGGATTCATTAGTTATATTCCTAAACTGTAGCATAGCACTCAGCATAAATTTTAATGAGTAGACGTATGGATGAAGTACTCATAAGCAAGATCCTAATGTGTAGCAAGATTGATGAGAGATATCTGTACAAAGAAGAATGTATAAGTAAAATGTATTCCCATCACATCATTAACTTTAGGAGAAGGAAAATACCATTGACAAAAGAATGGTCTCTGAATGGACACCACAATTTAGTTGAGTGAAAGATGTAGAAAAAAATTCATTTTTAAATCATTTGTTTAAATAATCTTTCAAATGCATTTTTATTTGATGATAGTGGGAAATTAAGTTCCTATGTATATTGATAGGTAATAATGATGTATTCTGAGATAATGTATCATAAATGGCTTACTATGTTATCATTTGAAAATTTACCCATCAACCTGAAAGATAAATCATATGTATTAGTGCCTATCTTGCCTTAAAATGAATATACTCAAAAGCTAAATATCCGTGCTCACAGTATGCTTAGAATATTCAGTACTATTTCAATGATTTTTAAATATTGATAATACACATCACTTATATTAATTAGATTTATGTGATTTTTTTTTCAAGAAATCCATTCATTTCGCAGTTGTAGAACAAAATTATGGGACTTTTAGTAGCCCTGATTGATTTGAGAAATAGCAGAGATAAATAAACTGAAATGTAAAAGTCGTAAAATATTAAAATAGACCACAGATATATGCAAAATATGTTTTTCCTAGAATACAAATGAAAAATTAGCAAGACTTTCTATAAAATGATTTTTCTTCTTGACACATTTGTTAATTCATAAATAAATGTAAACATTAATGGAAAATGTTTTAAGAAGCTATTTCAAATTCTACTGTGTTTCATTTATATAAATTACTAAGTAATTCGCCTCCTTTCACTAAAGTATGATGCCACCATAAGCTTTGGATAATATTGATTTCTTCCAAACCGTACCTAAGGACATAATTTATGAGGGTAGAAGCGAGATTGTTTCATTAAAACCGTAAAAAATAAATGAGTTCTCACTTTTAAAAAATTAATAAGAAACTCAAAGAAATAGAATTTTCTCTAAGTACTCTGTTAATGAGTCTTGGCGTTGAAAAATATTAGCCTTCCCACAATTGATCTACCTTCCATGTAATTTTAAATATATTTATAAAATTTCTAAAAATCGAATCATGTAATTAACCAGCTTACGCACTCTTCTCACATCTATGATAACTCCTCATCACTTCAAGAGAAAACCTACACACCCCACGGTAACCCTCCATCCCCTTCCCAATCTGCTGCTTTTCTAAGCTCCCAGACTCATCTCATGACGTTGTGCCCATTGACTCTGACTTATTGGCCATAGCTGGTCTCTGAACATATGCTACTCTCACACGTCTATTTCTGACTCTGCCTTTCTGTTTGCTGGAAATGTAACTTACAGACAACGTAAGTAACATATGTTCTTGAAGCCCTCTCTGTTTCACTCAACTACATAGTGATCTTGTCTCCTCCATAGCACTAACTATAGGCTTCTCTCGCCTCAGCCAACACAGTCATACGTATCAAAGTACATATATATGTATATATCTACATATGTTTGTATTTCTCCAAGTTTGCATCTCTCAAAACCTAGAAATGCCTTCTGCATGGCAATATGTCTTCAGCAAATGATGGTAAGAGAATCGAATCATAAAAAATAAAACACTGGACTTATTCAGGAAACCAAAGGTCTAATGCCGGATTTTTTTCCCTAATAATTGCATTTTCATTTTGACATAACTAAGGCAGTGATGAGGATAAGACAGATCTGAGCTTAAAAGCAAGCGTTGAAGTTGAAATCGACTCCATCATTTTGCGTGTGCTATGTTGGCTGTGTTATTCAATCTTGCCTATATCCAATATCCTGTTTGAAAAGCAGGGAGAGGTAGGGCTATTCTACAGTTAATTGTGTATATCAGCAGTGAATTTCTGTGCAGAAAGTACTTAGAATAATATTTGAAACACAATGCCAGTTCTCACGTTTCATCCTTATGTAAGAAAAACAAACAAACAAACAAAAAACAAAATATAGGCACCTGGGTGGTTCAATCCGTTGGGTGTCCCACTTTGGCTCAGGTCATGACCTGCACTGAAAATGTGGAGGCTGCTTGGGATTCTGTGCGTCTCTCTCTGCCCTGTCCCCCCCCAACCCCCACTCTCTCTTTCAAAATAAATTTAATAAATTTAAATAAAAAACACCTTTAAAAAAAGTTGCTTCACTTCTTTATGACCCAGTTCATTCATTTTAAAGGAAGATTTTGAAATGATTTCTAAATTTTTATTTGTCAGCAATGTTCTAATCCAATAATGATTTCACAGCATTCAGTAACATTAGCCAGTATATGGGAAACTCCTCTCCTAGATGTGGAGCTGTGCTATGTAATATACAGACACATAAATTAATACACAAATTAATATTTCATAGGTGCCATAGCTTTGTAACTGTTGATTTGCTTACAACACGTAACTTTTCGGGGCGCCTGGGTGGCGCAGTCGGTTAAGCGTCCGACTTCAGCCAGGTCACGATCTCGCGGTCCGTGAGTTCGAGCCCCGCGTCAGGCTCTGGGCTGACGGCTCGGAGCCTGGAGCCAGTTTCCGATTCTGTGTCTCCCTCTCTCTCTGGCCCTCCCCCGTTCATGCTCTGTCTCTCTCTGTCCCAAAAATAAAAATAAAAAACGTTGAAAAAAAAAAAAAAAAAAAGAACACGTAACTTTTCCTTTCCTCTGTTTTTTTTTTTTTTTTTTTTTTTTTTTTTTTTTTTTTTTTTTTTTTTTTTTTTTGTAGGTAAATTTGGAGTAAAAGTTTTTTCCCTGCCTAACTTACAAAGGTGCTCTGGGATCAAATGAGAACACACATGTGAACATTCCTAAAATAGAGGAAGGTGTTAAATAAGCATGAAGTGTTTTTATATCTTACATTTATGATTTGCCCTTTGCTTTCATTATCCGGATACTTACAGACGCCCTGATAAGTGCCTATATATGTTTATAGTGTATCCCTTAGTAGTTGAGGCACCTAATGTTTAGAGCACAAGTGGCTTTCCAAAGGTCTCCAATCAATAGCAGTGGAATTCTGATTCAACCCAGATTTTTTTCACTCCCGATTCAGTTCTCTTCCCCCTACACTAAAGTATTTTTGAAACTTATTCTTCCGATGAATACTACTACAAGGATGTATAAAACAAAGTAACAGCTCGGTACAGTGTTCTGATCTATGAATAAATTAGCTACAACTGAAATGCCAAGAGGACTTTATCAATTCTGAAATCAGCAGATGAATTATTAGTAATAAAATGGTATACAGATAAATTTATACATCCAACTTGTTATGTATAAGTACTTTGTCATTGTTAATTACATTTATTTTACACAGATGCCTATTGAGCCAACATAGCTTAACAGCCACATGAAAAGAAAAAAAAAAATCATCCCTACTGAGATTTCCTCCATTAGACTGTGTAGGTAGGTACACATTCAGCAGTCACACTATGGGCATATCACATATCATCATAATCATAATCATACATAATTTGTTGTCAAACCAGCAAAAGTTTGGAAGGGAATGAGGATTCCACGTACGATTACCTCAAGATGTACGGTCACACTGTGTTTAACCACTTCCTTTATTTTTTTTTATTATAACTTTTAATAAAAGAATGTAAGAATAAAGTAGAAAAAGTGTTGAAGTATTGAGATTAAGTGAAAAAATGAAATATTAGAATATGAATGTAGGTCTTGGACCTAATGATGCTATGAAAGAATCTTTGACACAAGTGGTTAGAATAAAAGAAAAATACTTTTAAGTGCTTTTCACTCATGAATTCAGCCATTCACATTTTCACTTAATTAAAAATGGTATTTTAACATCAAGAAGCTTCCTTCAAAGGGTACAAAATTTCACTGAGAAGATGAATAAGTCCTGGGGATCCAATGCCCAGCATTGTGAATATAGTTAACAATGCCGTATTATCTATTTGAAAGTTGCTAAGAAAGTAGATCTTAAATGTGTTCACCTCAAAAAAGAAAGAGACTGATGGAGGCATTAGCGAATCCATATCACAATATAGGAGTTTCTCAAATCAACACGTTGTAGGCCTTACTCTTATACAGTGCTACGTGTCAATTATATCTCAATAAAAGTGAAAGAAAAAAAACCAAACAAACCCTGTGTTAACTTCATCAGCAACTGTTCCTTTAATTTACATTTCTTTAGAGCAAAAATGCCTCCCATGAATCATTGGTCATTCTTATTCTTTCATCTCTCTTTGTCCATTATTTCTTAAATGCATCCTAGTTGGTCTTTTCTTCCCCCCCTCATTACCCCATTGAAACTGTTCTTGTCAAAGTCAGCAGCGACTTGCCAAATCCAAGACTCAATTCTCAGTGTTCATCTCACACCACATGGCAGCATCCGGTAAAGTTGCCTCAGCCTTTTCGAAATTGGATTCTCTTTGCTTCAAGGTCACTGTATTCTCTTGGTTTTCCTCCTATAACACTGCCCATCCTCCCCAAATTGATTGGCTGAATCTCATTTCCAATTCCCAACACTGACCTTAGGGTACACTGATGTCTCAGTTTTCAAGGCTCCCAGCGCTCCAATTTATTTAATAAAACCTTACTGAGACATCAGTGTCACCCAGTGTCCATAGTGCGCACAAGGTTCACCCTTGGTGTTGTACATTCTGTGGGTTTGGGCAAATGTGCAAGGACGTGATCCATCATTATCATACAGAGCATTTTTTTCACTGCCCTAAAAATCCCCTCTGCCCTGCCTATTCATCTCTCCTCTCAACTCCCGGCAACCACTGATCTTTTTACTGTCTCCATAGTTTTACCTGGAACGATAGCAATTTTACAGTGTGAGAATCTGGTAGACGTTACCTTAACCAAATGTTCAACGTAAATACCACAAATAATAAACCATGTTCACACCATTCACTAAAGAGAACATGCCGACCCTGATGTTATTCTTCCCCCAAAGTGTAGAACCAGAATTTAATTGTAACAAAAAATCAGCCATATCTGAATTACAAATTCCTGACAATACCTAAGTGTCTATTCCTTAAAAGCATTAAACTCATGAGAGATAAGGAAACGTCTAAAAAGCCATCACAAATCTGAAGAAACAAGGAGACATCTATTATATAGATGATATATATATACATATATATACACATATATACATATATATATCTCAATGGAAAACTCACCAAATTATTTCTAGCTTCACCCAAGTTTGAGAACCAATAATCCAATCCAAACTCTTATTTTATGAATAGAGTCATCAAACAGGTGACTTACCCAGTTTATACAGCTCACACATGTCTGAACTGAGATTTGAACCCTAGTCTCTTGATTCTTGCAAGTAATTTTTTTTTGTACGTTGCCAACTCCCGTAGAATTCATTTGAACTAAAGTAGATTCTTAGTACATAGGGTTGAATGGTAGTTTTGTTCAGAATGCCTTCTACTCTCTGCCTTCCAAACAAATCGGAAGATGGGCTTAAATACCTTTTTAGATTTTTAAGAACATATACTTTACATCTTGTGGTCATCATTTCTCTATTGTTATAACAGAAGAAAAAATTTTTTTCATGGCCATGTCCAAATGATTTGATTTTTTTTGGGGGGTATGTAACTTTAAAATCACATCTTCATTATTTACTATTCATTCAGGAGTGAACTGAATAATTAGTACCTCTTAATTACACTAAAGGTAATTCAATCACAAAATATTGAGCACTTGAAAATGTAACACTTTAGAAAACATTAATAAACCCCTCTCTTAGTTTTAAATATATTTTTAACATAAGTGGCTGGATCAGTTATTTAGTGTGTAATGCTTCAATCCTCTCTTTGATTATTATCAACCTCAGTCAACATTCTTGAATGCACTTCCATTTTGTAGCTGGGGATCCCAAGAACTGTACACTTCGATTAAGCCTTGAAATTAAGGAGTTAACCATCTTAAACTTTCAAAGATTTCAAAGGCATTTCAAAGATAAACATTCCACTTAGTAGAAAAATAGTTTTCCATTCTATTCATTCATTCATTCATTCATTCATTCAATACATATATTAATGAATATCTACCATGTGCCAGATCTAGTTTTCTGAGATTATCTGCTATTATACTACAAACACTTTAGACAAAATACACGCTCACTTAGAATATGTCAGAAATATTTGCCTATGATACTATAAAAGAGGCTTTAGGGTGCCTGGGTGGCTCAGTAGGTTAAGCATCTGACGTCGGCTCAGGTCATAATCTTGCGGTTCACGGATCTGAGGCCGCCATTGGGCTCTGTGTTGACAGCTCAGAGCCTGGAGCCTGCTTTGGATTCTGTGTCTCCTTCTCTTTCCGCCCCTCTCCTGCTCACTCTCTCTCTCTCTCTCTCAAAAATAAGTCAACATTGAGAAAAAAATTTTAAGAGGCTTCAATATTATTTGTTTTGTTTTTTTTAATTGAAGTATTACCTTCTTTTTTTCCACAAGGAAGATCATTATGTGCACTTTTAACCCTATTTGTTGTAAAAATTTGAATACATGAACAATAATACATGAACAACTGAAGGCAAAAATGTCATCATTATTGATTTTGATCTTGAAATATGCAAAGGACTTCAGATATTCCATCGATTTATTGTCTGGTTGTGTTTTACCTTAAAAAACGACAGTTGATCTTTAGGTCTTCAGTTTGTTTAGGATCCAAATGTGAAAACAGGTGTTGCAGAAAGAGAAAGAGACGTGCATGCAAAGAAGAGAGTGTTGATGAAGGTCAACCTCTTCTGGGATAATTCCAGAATACTACTTTGTCATTTTGAAAGTCAGCAGGGGAAGTCCAGAGCTGGAAATTGTTTTATCAGGTACACAGCAAACATCTGTTTAATTGAGAGACACTTCCTGTCACCTCAGAAACTAAATGTTTACTATTTCCATTATTTTTATTTTTATGATTGTGTGTGCCTGTTGACATATTTTTGGTAGATGCTGGAGTATTAGTGTCAGAATCAGTCCAAGAGTTTAAAATATTTGCCAAGTCAGCATTGTCTAAAATATTACTTTCTAGGAAGATGGGAGGGAAAGGGGTATTTCCTTTCTGGGACTGAGGAACCACCAAAAGTGGAAAATGAATGTCACTGAGAGTCGTTCGTGTTAGACATACTTCTTTACATCTGAACCCTTTTCTCTATGCTCAATGCTAAACCTAGAACCAGATATTTTCAGAAACTTCTGTAAAAAGTAGTTCCCAGGCTCTCCACCAGCCCAGATAACATTAATATGATCCTGAGTTGTTTCCTTAACCATATAACAGGATTCTCTGAATTCCTGGATGAAGTTAAAGGAAACCATCAAGTGGAAAATGAGTGGCATAATCAGTGAGAAATTGACAAAGTCTCATAAAATATTGTAAAACTTACTTTGGATAATAGTAACTCAATGATTCAAATTTTTGGGTGCCCAAGAGCTCAAGGAACAAAAAATGATTATAATAAGTATCAAATGTATAAGGGAAAATGTCATCTATACCAATGACTAGTATACAAGGTACTCTTAGCTGTCATTGTAATCTTGAAGTTAAAGGAGATGATTTATTCAACATGAACTCACTCTTTTGTGTCACCGTTTCTTCCTATAGAAGTTGCAGAAGTAGAATTCGTTTCCATGGACGAGAACCTCAGGCTAGAGTTCCCGTGCTACGGAGGCCCAAGAAACTCACCCATCGCGGTGCACCTGAAAGGAATGAGCGAGCCATTAGGATATCCAATTCATGTAAAGTTTGAAGCGGCTGCACAGAACAACATTCACAAAAACGGGAATATGAGTTTATGATAGGTAATGTAAGCTCTTTATCTCAGAACCTATTACAGGAATAAACTTGGAAATCAATTCTATTGGTAAGTCTATGCTGTGTAATATCTGTTGATAACAAAAATGTGCCATACAATCAAAGGCAACCTGATCTTTTTTTAATGTTTAGAGTGTGCCTGTATTTCTCATATACACTCTTTCCAAGCGATAATGAAGATAATTTTTCTCATGAATACCTTTACCGGTATTATACAACATAATTTCAACATCAAGAAACTAGCTCTTAATTATTTGAAATCGGAAACAAACAAACAAACAAATGCTCTTGTGAGTATAGCTTTGTACGTTTTTAAATTAAATAGTCTGGTGGAATTTTAAACATCTTAGGACAATAGCAATTGTTCAATTATAGTTATTGTTCAACTATAGTTATTGTTCAAGTATAGTTATTGTTCAATAACAATAACAACCTGGTGTTGTTAACATAGGATATTCCATGGACTTAAATGCAATAAAAAGAAGACTATCAAAACGAAGAGCTCAGAAGAAAACTATTTAAGAAAAATTTATGAGCATTTTTGGATGTATACAAAGAAAAGAAAGGGGAAAAAGGAATTAACATTTGGGTTCATTAAATGTTAACCTGTAAAAATGTAATTGGCCAAAGCATATGTGAGTGTGTGTGTGTGTTTGTGTGTGTATGCGCACATACATGAAAACTTACATTACATCTTATGTATTATATATATCGTCTATATATAGGGTAAATAATATATTTATTATTTTCATGTTAGAAGAAGAAGCATTATTCTCTGACAAGATATGAAAAGGAGCATCTTTGGTGTCTTTGAAAAACCATATGGAGATTTACTTTATTTTAATTCAGGAAATTTTTTAACCCATGGCCTTTTTATTTATTTATTTTTTACTTCCACCAGAAAAGAGCATTTTAATTATCAAATGACCAGGAGCTAATGAATGAGCTCCAGATATCTTTCCATCAGAGAGAGGAGGTTGGTAGGGAGCTTCTGCATGAAAACTTGAGAACATAAGCAAATTTTGTTGTTTGAAAGGTGTCTCAATGTGTATGTTTCATTATTATAGTGAATTAGGTAGCACACATTTTAGTTCTTTTACTAACAATAAAAAATACTGGAAGAAAATGTCATCTATATGGAAATCCACTTAAAAATGTATAAATATTAATTCTAAGTTTTCATTACATTGTGATTGCTAAACTTACTTAATCCAATTTCATCCAAATATACAAAAGGACATTAGCACTGCTTTATATTTAACATGAAAAGATAGGAGTGACTGCTTCTAAGTTTCCTCGGAGCTATTACATCCTATAGCCGCTGATTTAAGTAATGAACTAAAATAAGGTCATACATTGAAGGTATTGTGTTTTAAGGCAAACTGCTTCTTTTTATTTTCAAAATAGACTAATTCTTTTTCCTCTCTGAGTTTACTCAACTGTATCACTGCATTTACTTTTTGAAATAAAAAAAATACTAAAAATATAAAAAAAACAGTTGGGAAGTTAAAGCTAGAGTATTTTCTAGATGATATTTTAGTCCAACAAATACTAAATTCCGGTTGAACATTAGCAGATAAATAAGGTTTGTAACAGAGGCCACTTTACTAAACATGAACCCAAACAGCTAAGATACACCCATGATATCTTCAAGTTGACGATTTCCCTTAAATAGCAAACAAGTTAGTGTTGGACGAAGACATGGGGAAAAGGTGAGATATTTGAGCTTCCAGAACTGAAAAACTGGAGATCTACCTATAAGGAAACAGTTACATTAAAGCTTTTCATTATTTCTGGATCTTGATAACTCTTCTATTAGTCATCCAGTAACGTCAGGACTTGTCTGCTTTTTCATGTGTAATCGCTTTATTATATGCAAATAATAATGTCCAAGTCAGATTCTATTAATATAAGCATCATGCTAATAACAAAATTAAAGGAGATTCTCACTAAAATCCACTTGAATCAAATATGTCATGTTTGAGTAAATAAAGAGAATCACTAAGGTTTAGTTGCCAGCGAATAAAGCTTTCGAAGGTTTGTTTCATCATTTTGGTTTTTCTGCAAAATTGAGAGCTGGAGTCTGGACAAAAGTACAACTGATCTTCTATTTTTTCTCTTTCTGGCCCTAAAGAGAGAAGAAGTGTTTTATTCTCTATTACTTCTTATAAGAGATTTGGGGGAACAGACAGAAGCATAAAGAGATGTGAAGGACTCTTAGAGAGAGGTTTCCTCTGCTTTCTGTTATGTTTTCCTGGCATCCATCCAGGCAACTTCCCACCCTGGGAGCATCAAAGACATAAATCAGCAAGAAAGCACTGACCACAATGACTGGCATAGAAACACAGCTCTGTATTTTTTCACTCATTCTTTCATCGATTCATTCAAAATTCCTATAATACTCAGGAGGACAGCATCTTTTCCTTAAGTTTTAATAAAACCATGCCATAAAATTTGAACAATATAGAGTTGTAAAAAATTCCCCTTGAGAACCATAGCTTTGAAGAGTAATGGTTGCTAGATACTGTGGTATATGAAATCATTGTTGATCATTACAAATCGGATGCTACAAAACTCAGAATAATCTGAGTTTATGATCCTGTGTGAATACAATCTTATCTCACTGGAGTTGATAGAGGATAAAATAAAACAACTTGAATAGAGAACATTCTGTAAAATATAAAATCCAACGCAAATGTTTGTCTCACTAGTTTCTTCCTTAATCATTCACTGAGAGACTCATACAACATCAACTAGTCAGAAACTGCAATCAGATGATGGACATCCATAGAAAATCCATAATAATGGCAGACTGAACAAGCTATCAGTCTTTCCCAAGATATTGCGTTTAATCTGAAGCGGGTAGAAGGCTTTCGAGAACTTTATTAGCTGTTAGAAACAGTGAAGCATTGAGAGCTATGATTTTATGGCTTCAAATCAGGGAGTGCAACTGTCATTTCCAGTGAGAGACTTTCTGGAGCATTGAGAATCTAGGTGCAGCCTGAGCATTTGGGCGAAGAGGGGCTCTTGCTGATTTGGAGGCTGCTAATCAGGGGTACAGGGACATCAAAACAAGAAGGAAGGTGTTCCCCATCTACATCTAAAAGGCGAAAGAGGTATAATTACATTCTTGGACTCTGTATCAACAGAACTAGCCCGTGAGTATTCATTTTCAACTTTCTCTTTAAAGTTTTTCTCTTTAAGTGTGTCTGTTTGAGAGACAGAGAGCAAGTGCGAGAGAGAGCGAGGGGAAGAGGGTTTTGTTTTGCTGAGGCCTCTCTCCGTGCTTTTAGATGTCCACCTTCTTGCCGTGTCCTCCCATGGTTTTTCCTCTGTGTATGTGCATTCCTGATGTCTCTCTGTCCAAATTTCTTCTTTTAGAAGCACACCAGTCAGATTGGATTAGAGCCCAGCCTAACAGCCTCATTGTAACTTGATTACCTCCTTAAAGCCCCCATCTTGAACAACAGTCACATTCTGAAGTAGTTGGGGTTAGGGCTGAACTGGGGGAGATATCATTCCATCCATGACAGTTTGTAAGAAAAAAAAAATGGCAAAGCCCATGAAAGAAATAAGTCAAAAAGCATTTGGTGTGTCTCAGGATAAGTATTTTTTTTTTTTTTTGCTCATGCCTAACTTGAAAATCAACTCATCAAAGAAATAACTTGCCTTGGAAAATGAAGTTTGGAAATTATGAAAAACATCACCTTGAAAAAAAATTGCAATGTCCTTATTGACTCAACCAAATGGAAACCTCTCACAGTCTGGCAAAACAAGCTTTCCTTGAATCAGCAGTAAAAAGGCAGCACGACATTATGTATTTAAGACTTTGAAAAAAAATTGTCATCGCCATCCTGTTCTGCCATTTTATATCAATCCAATGAAAACCCTCAGAACCATCTGAAGATGCATATAATCATTCTGGAATCCTATCTGGAAAGGGACTCTCCAGGTTGTGAAACACAATCACTTACTTTTCTTGAATCTGGCAGCCTCCCTGATAAATTATGCAGTTCCATACGGTCTAAAATGGCCCCTCACTGTCCTCATCTTTCCCAAATGAGGCCATTTTGGGAAAGCAATAAATAGTGGGCATCATGAGCAATTTAATTTGTTCTTGACATCTATATGTCAATATATGCACACATAGATAAATACAAATGTGTGTGTGTGTGTGTATATATATGTATAGTTTTATTTGTTTTCTTTCCTATTATTTCACCAAATATCATAAGCCAAGAAATTATTCATCTATTTCTAAGCAATAATATTTTTTTTTCAAAAGCAAATGAGCTGAATTCCTTGCCAAGGATGCAAAAACTGTAATTTGAGGAAATGCTAGCATGTAGAATGGGTTTTAGATAAACAGGTTCTTTAAGACAAGTACATAAATGATTATTAACCTCCAAATGCTACTACGCCTTTAGGTTGAGACGTCTGTTTTCCAAAATCAAAAGAAGAGAGGTTGGTTTGGTTAGGCTTATCCAGAAGGCCCTCACACCACGTTTATAAAGAATATACTTGCGAGCAGGGCACCTGGGTGGCTCAGTTGGTTAAGTGCCAGACTCTTGATTTTGACTCAGATCATGATGATTTGACTCAGATCATGATTTGACTCAGATCATGATCAGTCATGAGATTGAGCCCCGAGTCAGGCTCTGTGCTGACAGCACGGAACCTGCTTGGGATTCTCTCTCTCTCTCTGGTCTTCCCCCACTCATGTTGTTTCTCTCTCTCTCAAAATCAATAAAAATAATATTTAAAACTCTTAAAAAAAAGAATATACTTGGAAGATTGTGTGCATTGTTCAGAGTCGTGGCCCGCACAGAGTGACCCACCTAGTCTTGAGTCTGATTACCAAGATTCAGCTTCGACTGGAAGTGACTGGAATCTCTGAGACGCTAACATTATCTGAGAATTATATGATCAGGAACACAGTCTGAAAATTCTCAGCAGTAGTTCTGTTAAAAAAAATTTTTTTTAATGTTTTTATTTATTTTTGAGAGAGAGAGAGACAGAGCATGAGTGGGGAAGGGGCCGAGAGAGAGGGAGACACAGAATCGGAAGCAGGCTTCAGGTAGCGAGCTGTCACCACAGTGCCAGATGCTGGGCTTGAACTGCGAACTGTGAGATCACGACCTCAGCCAAAGTTGGACGCTTAGAAGGCTGAGTCACCCAAGCGCCCTGGTAATTCTGTTTTAGTCTTTAAGTGATTCTATCCAAATCCTCATCTTAATCAACAATATCTTCATGTTTGCTATTCCTTCCATGCTTTCACTGAGATATAAATCAGATAAGTAATCTCGAGTGACACTGGTAGAAGGTTCTCTTTTATTACCCCTTTATTTTCATTTATCATATTATCTACTTTTTTTCATCTTTTCTTTTAAAAATTGAGAACAAAAGGGTAAGTTCAGGAAGAGTGATGGATGCAATCTGTTTCCTACATAAAGAGAATTAAACCCCTTGCCCCCCAAATTTAAAATCTTGGTTAATGCTTAGAACCCTAGTATTACATAAAAGAAGAGTTATCTTTCTCACTCAAAATGAAGACTTTGAAACAAACCCAAGCCAGTGACAAATGGACTACATTGTTTTAAAACACAACATCGGGTAAGTCAGGGAACCACAAGACTTACTGAGAGGTATGATGATATCTGTCTCAGAATGTTCCAAGAAAAAGGCTAGGAAAAAGCAGCATTAATAGTCTTTTGAGCAATTAAATACAGTTGGGGAGGGGTGAGGATTATTGTCTTGTGCATTACCCATAGTAATACTTTCCTGGCCATATTCTTTTTTTTTTTCATTTATTTTTATTAAATTACATACAGAAAATAGTACATATTATATCTGTGTATCTTGATGAATGCTCACAAAGTGAGTTCACCTGTATAACCATCTCCAGAAGATCAAGAACAAGAATAGGTCCAATATTCAGATGCTTCTTTGGTGCTCTCTTCCAATCACTATGTCTCCCCCTGACATTTACCAGTGGACAGTAGTTTTGCTTGGTTTACATCAATGTATGTAGGTAAATCAAGTCATACAATATTTGTTCCTTTCTCTGTGGCTTCATTCACATTGGTTCAGAAAGCCGCGGATTGCACGGCCATGGAGCCATGGTATAAATACACCATTACACTGGTGATGGGCTTGCAGCTTGTCAGTGTCACAAGAATCGCCATTGTGAACGTTCTAGTACGCGTCTTTGGTACACGTACATACGCATTTCTGTGGGTCTGTATCCAGGAGCGGAATTGCTAGAACATGACAGAAGCTTTAGCAGACATCGCCAGAGTTTTCCAAAGTGGTTCACAGGGGTTTTTACCAATTAATATTTCTGAGAGCAGTGCCAGAGACTTTCAGTTTGTCCACAGTCTTGCTAACATTTTGTATGATTCTTTTATATTTTCTTGGTTCTGTTTATTGTTGCTTCTTTTTTAAAAGCCATTTGATAGTACATGGCATAATTGTATTCTGGTTATAGTTTGCATTTCACTGATGAATAATAGCTTATTTTGACTAATATCTCCCTGTTTCCCCCCTCCCCACCGGCTCCTGAAAACTGCCAGTCTATCCTCTGCTTCTATGAGTTTGGGCTATTTAAGTTCTTCAGACAAGTAGCATGATGTAGTATTTGTCTTTCTGTGTCTGCCTTATTTCACTTAGCATACTGCTCTGTAGGTCCATCAATGTTGTTGTAAATGGCAGGCTTCCCTTCTTTTTTTGAAGACTAAGAATTATTCCATTTTATGTTTCACCATAAGCTGATGGATATGTTTGTGAAATAGATTGTGGTGATGGTTTCATGGATGTACACTTAGCTTCAAACTCATCAAGTTGTATACATTAAATATGTACAGCTTTTTGTATGTCAATCACACTTTAGTAAAGTGGTTTTAAAAACCAAGAATCCATTTTCATATTTATTAATCATATGGCTATCTTGTACAACATGTCTGCTTACGTCTTTGATAATTTTCCATATGGTTGTCTGCCCTTATTGATTTGTAGAATTTTACTATATATTCTAGGCATGTAGATTTGTTGAATAAATGTATTGGAAATGTTTTTTTTTTTCCACTGTGGGTTGCTTTTTCAATCTCCTGTTGGTGATTTCCAATGAATAGAAAATTTGAATTTTAATATAATTCAGTTCATCATATTTTCCTTTACAGTAAGTGATTTTGAGTTTTATTAAAGAAATCTTTGCCAACTTTGAGATTGGAGGATGTTTCACATTTTTGTCTTTTTGGCTTTACCTTTTACATTAATATCTGCATGCCATCTGGAAGTGATCTTTGGTATGATTGAGGTATATCTGACTGACTCAGTACCATTTATATAAAAGACACTGTATTGAAGTGTTATTATTCCCACTGCATTGAAGTGTTAAACTTATATAAAATCCAGGCAAATTTTTATAAATATTATATATGAATAAATTGAGTCTGGTCTCTCTATTTTACATAGATAACTTTTAAACTTGTGTTACAATAAACATTGCTTTAATAATTATAAATTTATAGTAATTTTTTAATATATGGAAATGTACATATTACAGCTTTGTGTTCCCTTCAGGATTTCTGTGGCTATTTTGACGTTTTGCATTTGTGTATGAATTTTAGATTCAAACTATTGTACTGCCTTATTTCCAAATAGATTTAAATTTGATTTGGGGGCACCTGGGTGGCTCAGTTGGTTAAGCGTCCAACTTTGGCTCAGGTCATGATCTCATGATTCATGAGTTCAAGCCCCGTGTTGGGCTCTGTGCTGACAGCTCAGAGCCTGGAGCCTGCTTCAGATTCTGTGTCTCCCTCTCTCTCTGCCCCTCCCCCACTCGTGCTCTGTCTTTCTCTCTCTCAAAAATAGATAAACAATAAAAAAAAAATAAATAAATCAATAAATTTGATTTATTTTCCTGGCACTTATTGTATTCACTAAATTATGCATGCTAATTTAATTATTTTAGTTTTATGAACTCCAAAAGTAGATTGATCTTTTTTTGGTACTGTTATAATATAAATGATATACACAAATATTATATATAGTGTGTTTATATATATGCATATTTTACATAATACATATACACACACTTTTATTTCTTTAAATCGTTAATTCTTATTGCAAGATATCATGTTTTTGAAAAGCTCAAAGACTTTATATCTTGGATTTTTTGGCTTCCATTAAAAAAAGGAATAAAAGGGAATTTCCTCAACCTGATAAAAGGCATCAATGATCAACTCCCTAATGGTGAAAATCTTAAAGCTTTTCCGCTAAGATCAAGAACAAGACAAGAATATCCACTCTCAACACTTTTATTCAACATTGTACTGGAGGTTCTAACCAAGGAAATCAAGCAAGAAAGAAAAATAGAAATCATCCAGATTGGGGGGAAAGGTAAGTAAAACTACCTGTATTTACATAGGACATAATCCTGCATAAAGATAATCATAAGGAATCCACTAAAAAAAACAAAACAAAACAAAACAAAACAAAACAAAACAAAAACAAAGAAACTATTAGATCTTAATAGTAAGTTCAGGGAGGTTGCAGGATTCAAGATTAACATTTTATTTTTATTTATTTTTTAATTTGTTTTTAATCTTTATATATCTTTGAGAGAGAAACAGAATACAGGCAGAGGAGGAACAGAGACACAGGGAGACATAGAATCCAAAGCAGGCTCTAGGCTCTGAGCTGTCAGCACAGAGCCTGATGCAGGGCTCGAACTCACGAACCAGTAGATCCTGACCTGAGCTGAAGTCAGACCGATAACCGAGAGCCCCAAGATTAACATTTCAAAAAAGCAATTGTATTTCTATACATTGCATGTAAAGTATTTGAAAATAAAATTAAGAAGACCATTTCATTTACTACAACATCAAAAAGAATAAAATACCTAGGGTCAAACTGAATAAAGAAGTATAAGGCTTCTACTCTGAAATCCACAAAATATTCTTGAAAAATATTAAATATCTTTATATGTGGAAAGATATTTCTTGTTTATGAATAGGAAAACTTAATATTGTCAAGATGACAACACTCCCCCAAATTCATCTTTGGATTACACACAACTCCTTTCAAAATTCCAGCTTTTTCTTTTGCAGAAATTGACTAGTTAATCTTAAAATACAAAGAACTACAAGTGACCCAAATGGTTAAATGATTTTGAAAAGGAACGAATTTGTAGAACTTTTATTTCCTGATTTTAAACTTAATAATAACTATAGTAATCAAAACTATGTGTTACTGATATAATGTTAAGCATATATAGATCAATGCAATGGAATTGAAAGTACTGTAATAAAGCACTGTGTGTATGGCCAATTGATTTTTATAAGGACATAAGAAAATTCAATTGAAAGAATACACTTTTTAAAAAATGATACTGGACAACTGGGTATCCACATGCAAAAACAAATAAATAAATAAATAAATAAATAAATAATGAAATTTGACCCCTGTGTTACATAGTAAACACATTTAACTCAAAACTGATTAAAAATCTAGATGCATAAACTGAAGCTCAAGAACTCTTAGAAGAAAACGTTGGAATAAATATTCATGACCTTGGTTAGGCAATATTTTCTCAGGTATTATGCCAAAAGCACAAGCATCCGAAGATGATACTGATAAATAAGGTTTCATCAAAATTAAAAACTTTTATATTATAAATGTAAACATCAAAAGCATGAAGAGATCCATTTAGCATAGAAAAATATTTTCAAATCATATATCTGATAAGGGATATAAGTCCCTTGTCAGATATAAAAAGTTATAAAAACTTTTAGAACATCATCATCATCATCGTCAACACAACAATAAATAACCCAATTTAAACAGGGGTAAAATATTTGAACAGACATTTCTCCAAAGATGATATCCAAATGGCTGTTAGGTGCATGAAAATACGCTCAACATCATTAGGTAATACAAAAATGTAAATCAAGACCGCAATGAGATTTCACTCTCTATCCAACAAGATGGCTAAAATTAAAAAAACGGACAAGAACAGGTGTTGACTAAGACGTGGAGAAATTTAAAAGCTTATACAATACTGTTGAGAATGTAAAATGTTGAAGCTACTTTGCAAAGCAACTAGAAGTTTCTCAGAACGACAGACATTGTTAACAATGGTAGCGGGCAGTTACCCTCGATATCTATCAGTGACAGTAAATGCCCACACAAAAGTGTATATTAAGAATGCTCACAGTGGCATTATTCAAAATAATCCCAAAGTGGAAACAACTCAGGTATCTATTAACTTGCAAGAGGATAAACAAAATGTGACATATCCATACCGTAGAATATAATTCAACAACAAAAAGCAATGAAGCACAGATGCATGCGACAGCAAGCATGAACCTTGAGAACACCTTGCAGAGGTAAATAAGGCGATCTCAGAGACCATGTACCGTATGACCCATTTTTAGAAAATGTCAGAACATGCAAAGCTATGGAGACAGTAGATTATCGGTTACAGATATGGGGAGCAGGGCAAGGGGAGTGAAGTGACTGCTGATGTTTGTAAAGCCTCTTCCACAGTGAAGAAAATGTACCGAAATGAGATCGTGATAATAGTTGTACAACTCTGTGAATGTACTAAACACAGCAATTTACACTTTAAATGGGTGAATTTTATGATATGTGAATTATATCATAATAACACTGTTAAACCACATGAAGTAAAAACTGAGAACACTGAATGCAGAAGTACAAAAATTACCAATTATTCTTAAAGGTTTTAACATTCCTTCACAATAATTGGTAGGAGAAGCAGACAACAAATCGTTAACCACAGAAAAGTCTGAAAATACTCTCAACTAATATAACTTAATTGGCACGTATAGAGAAAGTCAAGGCAGCAAGTCAGATTGCACATTTTCCAGCTAATAAAGTATATATAAGAAGATAAGATGTATGGTAAGATAGAAAACTAGTTTCAATATATTTAAAAGTACCTACATCATATTCAGTATGCTTTATTTATTTTGGACTTTATCAAAATTAAGAATTTCTGCTCTTTGAAAGACAGTTTAAGAGGCTGAGTAAACTATCTATTTACTAGGGTAAGCTATTTGCAACTTACACACCCAGAGTATATAAAGAACTCACGAGACCAATGATAAAATGAGATATGCAATTAAGCGCCTGGGTGGCTCATTCAGTTAGGTGTCCAACACTTGGTTTCAGCTCAGTCATGATCTCACCATTTCATGAGTTCCAGTCCCACATCGGACTCTGTGCTGGTGGCATGGAGCCTGCTTGGGATTCTCTCTCTCCTCCCTCTCTCTGCCCCTACCCCACTCACACTATCCCTGTCTCTCAAAAATATATAAACTTAAAAGATAAAATAGAAACATAAACAAAGGAGCCAACAGATATTTAACCAAAGAATAATAAGCATATGAGAAGATGCCCAATATGATTATTCTGTAATGATCTGCAAATATATCAATACCACAGTGAGATACCTATTGGACCACTGATTGGAATATCTTTATATTAAAAAGACTGGCTGCATTAAGTTTTTGTCCTGCTCTTGAGTAACTGAAACTTTCACATAACAACTGATGAGAACATAAAACGGTAGAACCACTATGGAATATAGTTTCACAGTTTTTAGGTTTCTTTTTTTTTTTTTAAACAAATTAAACATCATTCTGCCACATGATGCAATCATTTCACTTCTAGGGATTTACCTAAGATAAATAAAAACTTATGTTGAGGTAAAGACTTGTTCATCGATGTTCCTAGCAGCTATAATTAGTATTATATATCTGCGATCAGGTGAATTGGAAAATGTGATAGGATTGAATACCACTCAGTAATAAAAGATGAACTATTGCTACACATAACACGGACAAATCTCTAAATGATCATGCTGAAGGAAAGAAGCCAAAAGTAAGAATGTATATTGTATGATCCCATTTATATAAAACTCTAGAAAATACAAACAAAGCCACACGGAAGAATGAAAATAAATGACTAAGGAAGGCTGGGTGGCCAGGCATTTGCAGAATTACAAAAGGGTATGAGAAAGCCATTGGACATGATGGATACGGTCGTTCAAAAAAATGGATGCGTGCATTTGCAGATTTCTGTGGTTCCCCATTAATGTGCTTTAATACATTCATAGTAAATTGGCAATCTACTGTTCAGGGGGCACATACTAATCATTCCATTTTATAGTCAGGCATATGGCATGGCTAATGTTGATGTCACCCTGTCAGTGCAAATTGATTATGATTTGGGTGTGATGGTCTTTTTGGTTCTTTCCATTTGAAACAAAAAGAAAAATAGTATCGTATAAATGCCTTAGAGAATAAATAATTGAGGGTTTTTTTGTGTGGCTAATGTTACCAAGCAAATGAAGATCATTGTTTTAGATTGTTATTCATAATTTTTTAAAAGTTGATTTTATCTCCCAGTGACAAAGCCAAATCATAATTTTGTTATTTTTAATACATCAGTGACATAGTACTTATATATCTGGATATATTTGTGTGTTAATCTATGATGAAATGATAAACTCAAATGGCAAGATCAATTCAAATTTTCTTTGTGTAATTCCCATTTTTCAGGCATTTAATTGAGGTTCACACTGATTAGCAAAATCACCCAAGTTTATATAGCTCACAAGGAATTATTCATAAAATGCATGCTAACAATAACATTACTCCTCAGTTGGTATTACATGTATTCTGGCTGAAAGTGTAATTTCCCTTAAGTAAAAGATATCTTGGCTCAGAAAACTTTCTCGCGATGCTGAACCAAAAGAGATAACTTGTTACTTTTCAAACAGTAAGAGAATGAGAACTTAGTAACAAAACTCTTGCTAGCATTAATTTGATATCACAGAAGAACAAAATGTAAAGGAGAAATTGAACCACTTCTTTTCTGAAATCTTATCTATAAAATATTATATTTGACATTGCCAGGCATTAAAATTGATATTTGCTCTGACTTCAAAGGCGAAATTACTCACTCTGTTATTTTCTGACATACAGAAATATATAATCTGTCTATAATCTTTTCCTTCATGCATCTCTCCACATCCCCCCACATCCACTAACAACCTTTTCCAAATGTAGGAATTAGGGACAAGGTACTGGGAACCCAGGTCAGCTAGTTTAGTAATTTGGATCTCCTAATGAAATATTGGAAATCTGGATTTGGAAATCTGGAAATATTGGAAAGCGAGTGAGCAAACAAACAAAACTAAATACAGAAACAAAATCGTACTTATTTTTCAAACTGAAAACACTCTCAAAATGGTTGGACTGGAGACTTAAACTTGAAATCAGCATTCACTACAACCTGTCCAGACTCTTCTGTCTTTATGGAGCTTGGCTCTTCTTTTAGGTGTTTCCTCTGTTATTTGGTTGCATTTTTCATAATAATACTTAGGTAGCAATTTTTTGATTCAATAGTTACAGACAAGAGCTTTTCACTACCTGTTCTAGTGGCTGAGATCTCAGTGTATTCCACATCCCCACTCTATGCCTAGATTAACCTGTTTTAAAGAAACCAAAACTTCGTATAAAAAGTAAATACTTCTGTCTTATGGCGACTTGAATATTTTCACTGCTGATTCAAATGTATGATGATGATGATGATGTTCCTTTTTGTAAGCTTTTCCACATTTAATAATCCATTCATGTGTTTCCATTTGATTGGTATTCTGTGTGTCTGATTTTTTTTAAAAAAATGTAATGCTTATATATTTTTTTAGAGAAAGGGAGACAGAGCACAAGGTGGGGAGAGAGAGGGAGACACAGAATCCCAAGCGGGCCTCCAGGCTCTGAGCTGTCAGCACAGAGCCCAATGCCGGGCTCGAACTCACGAACTGTGAGATCACAACCTGAGCCAAAGTTGGAGATTTAACCGACTGATCCACCCAGGTGCCCCTCTTATGTGCCTGATTTTAGTTCTTTCCCTCAAATTCTAGAATACAACAATGGATCTGTCAAACTCTGGGCTATTTTCCCCAAGCAATTAAACATTCTAGAGAATACATGACAACACTATATTTACATTTAATTTTTGCTTTGTTTTTTAACTTGTCATCTGAGATATCTTTCCAAAGCATCTGAGATCTCGTTCTTTCTTGTTAATTGTTTCACATTAAGATGGCCTTTCTTTCTGCAGGAGGCAGAGTTGCAATGAACATCCTTGTACAGTATTAATCACTCATACTATGTTTTCTGTAGGACTGACTTTGCAAGTGAGATAAATGAGTCAGAGAATGTTCACAATTAATAATTAATTGAATCGATCAAATTTGAGAACCAACCATGTGCTAGTTAGTCACCTTCTGGATGGTTCGAGGATCCACTAGAAGCCATGGTGGAGACGTTTGCTTTATGATGACACTGTATTTGCAGGTAGGTGCTTTTATGGCTCTCCTGAAAGTTGATAAAATGAACACTCTCACCCACAGTTGATGATATTTTTAAATCTTTTAGACCATCGTCATTACTAGTGACGATCTTTTAAAATTTCTCATTTTGGGGTGCCTGGATGGCTCAGTCAGTTGAGCGTCCAGCTTTGGCTCAGGTCATGATCTTATGGTCTGGTCTATGAGTTCAAGCCCCGGGTCAGGCTCTGTGCTGACAGCTCAGAGCCTGGAGCCTGCTTCAGATTCTGTGTCTCCCTCTCTCTCTGCCCCTCCCCCTCTTGTACTCTGTCTCTCTCTCAAAAATAAAAAATAAAAAATAAACATTATTTTTTTAAATTTCTCATTTAATTGTGCAAATCTGTTGGGTAAAGAGAGATTTACATTTTATTTCACTTTATTTTATTCATTTTATTTTATAATTTTATTTCAATTTCTCTTGATCATAAATGGGGTTCAATATCATTTTATGTATTTATTAGCCATTTTTATTTCTTTCTAAACTTCCTGTTTATATATCATGCTCGCTTTTAATTTGGCCTCATTGATTTGAAGCAGATCTATTATGTTTTTTGTTTCAATTAAATATTTCTGAAATGTTAATGATAACACCACTCATGTAATTTTTTAAAATAGTTTATCTGAGACTAGTTTTCTGCCTTTTCACCTTATGCTACTTTTTTCTGTTAAGATAGTTTGTTTCAGCAAATTTTGGTCTGAGAATTTTTATCTTAAAAAAATCACATTTGATTTTGTTGATGATCCAAACTTGAGAAATCTCTGATTTATATAATTCTATCTGCCTTTTTATTTGTTATAAACACAAATATACATCTGATTATATCCCCCAGTGGAAACTCTTGTAATTATCTCTTAGTGTGTGATAATAAACAATGTATGAAAATTTTTTATCAACTGAAAATTTTCAGGAAATTCTACAGAAAAGAGTTCACATTGCTAGGCCCAGTCAGAAAACTTATCTAAAGAACTCATGAATACGTTTCCAAATTATTCGGAGTGTTAACTTCAGGATTTACTTTTCCTCTCAAATTTGAATACCCCATAGGCTGGCATAGCATACTGGTTCTTATTTTTCTCAAACAACGTAAGTGTTTTTAAAGGGCGTTCAGCGAGGGTTTGATCACTACTGTGGCTCTTTGCTGGCATTATAATGCTGAGAGGCTAACATGTGAGTTGAAATGGAAGAGAAAGAAAAGATCTTTTTATCAACGTGACAGATACACACGCCTTGAGCACTAACAAGGCATAGCTAATTACTGATACAGTCGCCGAAAAGGTATTCTGAAAGTCATGATATATGAGCAAATTTGTCTTGCAAGTGACAAGTCAAACAGAGGTTCCTGGGAGTTGTGGGCACTGCCAGCTCAGTGGGTGGGTTACAGAAAGTGTCTGCTCATTCGTTTTCCTTTGCTGGGGTGGGGTCGGGAGGGAATAGTCTCCCATCATCTCAGCCCGCTGAGTCTTTCATGTATACTCACACTGTTTCGTTAAAAGTCTCAATATTTCTTTCCGCAGATGTTCCCAAAGGGATTTGAAAAATCCAACGGTTAGTTGGTTTTCCTCTAAAGTCCCTGTTTAAATTCTTGGCACCTGCAAGATTTATCTAGCAACATGTCATTTGTCTAAATGATATACATTTAAACCATGCATTAGTCATGCGCTTCCCCTATAGATGAAAGTATGTAATCTAACATATGTAAGGAATAATAAGTCTCACAGAATTTGAGCATTGTGAAGTTTCCTCATTAGTTCTCAAATCCAGGAAATTGTAAGTCATGTGAAGAATATTGGAAATTATTTGCTATAAGCAAAGGGCTATATATGTATGTTGATGTGTGTGGGTTTCAATGACAAATGACTGCCTAGAAAGTGAAGCTTATATTCAGACGTGCTATTTTTTGACTACTACTAGTTATGGATCTTCTAGGCTAAAAAAAGATAATAATAAAAATAAATCAAGTCTCAATTACGCATCAAAAGTTTTCTGAATTTCCCCATTTCCACAGTGCTGATGTAACATTCACGAAATATTAATCACTTAATAAGAATTCAGTATTCTTATAATGAATTACCATGAAAGAATAATATGTCATTAATAGGTTAATATTCCAATGCTAATATAAATTGAAGGCCATGTATAAATTATAATACGAAGCAGACAGCAATTTTAAGATGTGTCCGGTTTGTTTCCCTCCACATTGAATTCCTTGGCAAAGGAGCACTCCACCTCTTTTGTGAAAGTTTATTTAGCTTTTAATGTTTATTTATTTATTTATTTATTTGAGAGAGAGAGAGAGAGAGAGAGAGCTGCGGAGGGGAAGAGAGAGAGGGAGACACAGAATCAAAGCAGGCTTCAGGCTCCGAGCCATCAGCACAGAGCCCGATGCGGGGCTGGAACTCACAAACTGTAAGATCATGACCTGAGCCAAAGTCGGACACTCAACCGACTGTGCCACCCAGGAGCCCCTATTTAGCTTTTATATAAACAGGGGAAAATGATTCAATGTAGAACTATACTTCGTACACCGACCATGTGCTATGGCTTGCCTACAATACAACGATACACAGTGTCTCCTGCGGCGTAAAGAAATAAACAAGACTATCAACAGATATGTGTTATGTAGTCAAGAAAATATTCTACCTTCGTGGCAGAATGGAGAATGTTTTCAAGCCTAAAGGAGGGGGTCATAGGGATGTCGGTGGTGGTGGCAAAGAGGTGTGAATATGCCAGTGTGGGTGCTGGTGCTCGTGCCAGAGAGCAGGGTTAGCTGACTGAGTGTGGACAAGTGGGAGCACATTCAGACAGGGAAACTAAATCTGACTGTTTAAATTCTTTGAAAGAACATCAGAAGCGATGCTCTATCTCTCGTCCCCACCTACTCTCTCACTCCTCCATATCTTTGGTTTAGGGAAGGTGAGCTGTCTTAGAAGAACATGTTTCCTCCTGGTAATGTGTAAATACAACTATCCTGGGCATTAACATATACTGTTCCTGTTGGTCGTTTACTCCCATCTTCCTTACTAAATGAGCTACTTATTTATGCAGCAAAAAAAATGACCTATTAGTCATTTTGTCCTTAGAACTTAAATTGGTTCTACTCCACAGTAATCACACAACAAATACTTCTTCAAGATTATATATATTTTGGGGCGCCTGGGTGGCTCGGTCGGTTGAGCGACCGACTTCGGCTCAGGTCATGATCTCATGGTTTGTGAGTTCGAGCCCTGCATCAGGCTCTGTGCTGGCTGCTCAGAGCCTGGAGCCTGCTTCCGATTCTGTGTCTCCCTCTCTTTCTGCCCCTCCCCCACTCATGCTCTGTCTCTCTCTGTCTCAGAAATAAAACGTTAACAAAAATTAAAAAAAAAAAAGATTATATATACTTTTATCTATTTTATGCCTGAACCCCTGTGATGCTTAATTTTATTTGTCAGTTTGCCTGGGCTAAATAATATGCAAGTAGTTGGTAAAACAGTATTTCTGTGTCTAGGTGGAAGATACGAGCATTTGGATCAGCAGGCTGGGTAAAGATCGCCTACACCTCTGGGTGGGCATCATCCAATACATCGAGGACCTGAAAAGAGCAAAATGGCAGAGGATGAGCGAGCTGGGCAGGGATACCCATTTTCTCCTACCCTCAGATGTAGGCCTTCATGGTTGCGTCTCATACCGCCAATCCTCCAATTCTCAGGTCGTAAGACTGAGCCTGAATCGTATCACCAGCTTACCTGGTGTTTTGCTTACAGAGGGCACATGGTGGTATTGCTTGGCCCCCATCATCATGAGCCAATTCCTGTAACAATTCCCCTCCTATATGCCCTACTGATTTCTTTTCCCTCTGAAGAACCCTGATACAACCCCCAAATAATATTTGTTGCAGCTTACAAAGAAGCACATAGACCATAAAGATGAAAACTTAAAAATGGTGTAACAGGAAAATGGAAAGTGGAATGTGAAAAAATAGGAACGTAAACAAGCCGGATGAACAAATAGTGCTTCAGAGGCCACAGATACATGTATTTCCTTCACGTACGTTCTACTTCAATATTTATAAATGCTTATGGTTGCCTGTCTGTAAATCAATCAAACACTAGTTGTATAATTATTGAAATGTTTGTGGATTCTTCAGGTGTTATAAGTATGTGTCATGACGATATTTCAGGCAGGTTTTATCTTTAGTCGTTAACACAAGGCAGGGACATGGAAGGCCCAGGTGGAGGCGCCAAACACCGCCCTACCGTTTTCACTGGGCAAGGTTGCCGTTACTCTATTTTCACTGGGAAAGGTTGTGGCCACTCAACAAGAGCAACATCTTGCCCTCTGGTCCCTGTGGGAAAAGTAAGGTGAAGGGCAAAGTGAGCATGGTTGATGGCATGCTGGAGGTGACTGGGAGAGACAGAGGAAAGAAAGAAGGGAGGAAGGATAGGACATGAAAAAACAGAAAAATAAAGGAAAAATGGGAGTAAAATAAAATATATTTGCCTTTTGGTTTCCTCAGACAGTTGTCTGGAAATATGATTCATGAAACTTTTTTCTAATTCCTTCTTTGCTTTGTGGCCACAGCTTCTTAGTTCCACAGAGAATCTTGTGTACGATGGTGAAACAAGAGTTTTGTTGGTTCGTTTTTTTGGCTCGGTTTTGTGTTTTACTTTTTCTGAGTAACTGTCTTCTTTGAATATTTTCACCTAGAAACCCATTCCCTGCAACAGCTCTTCAAGGAGATCAGGCCGTCCCAGTGGAAATAAACAACAACAACAACAAAACTACTTAGAAGACAGATGGGAGATTTGCTGCAGACATTTACAATGTTCCTTCCTGAAAACAAGTTAAAATTAAAAAAAAAATGAAACCTGTAATCTCATAACAGCAAAAGAATGGAGAAGACTTCAGCAACAGAGAGATTTCTAAAGTTTCAGTAAGAAGTCAAGCTGAAAAGCTGATGGGTAACCATTGATTAATGAGGTTAAGCTGAGCTTGATGTGATGTAAGGGTTCTCAGCACAGGTGACAGACCCCCACGGAGCTGTGGGCCAACATATAAGATGTAAGTGAAGGACTGTGCGCAGAACATTTACCACGTCAAATCTGATTGTATTTTACTAAGCAGAAGTAATAACCCAGATGATCACACCCAAGGCAAAAAGGGAGGTTTGCCTTCCAAACAAACCGAAGAAAATGTCAAGAGAAAACTCGAGTGCCTAGTTGGACACCCACAGCGAAGCATTTCCATGCTTGCGTACGAGTGGTCTCCAGTGAATGTCTGGCTCTATTCTAAAGCAAGTGTGAATAGATGATGAGCCTTGTCCACATTTACAGAGTGCATAGTTTACAATAATCAGTGGCCACATTTAAAAATATCTATGGGAAAGCAAATTTGGTTATACATTTAAGGAAAGCCTGAAATAAGAAACAATAAGTCTTAAAAAATATCCAGAAACATAATTTAGGAAAAGATACAGAAATTAAAACAAAATTGTCCAAAGTAGAGTTTTATGAAAACCATGTAGATCACATATTCATAAATTAACACCAGAATGGTATAAAAAAAGAAAAACACAAGAACTCTTGAGAACTAGAGATAAACTTATAAATTCATAGTTTCAAAGCAAACTCTGGAATATAAAGTTGAGAGAGATTGTTTGATTTTTTTCAATGATAGATTTACATAAAATATGGGTAAAAAGATAAGTGATATAGGTTATAAAAACAAGAAATTGATGGTCCAATTAAAATATGAGTTCCAGAAGAATAAATAGCAAAAATAGAGACAAAAATATCAGAGATCTGAGAAGAAAATTTCTCTGACTTAAATGGCATAGATATTTTCAAATTACACAAAGTTTACTAAATAAAATTATAAAGAAAGCCAGATTTAGATCCATCATTTGAAAATATCAGCATACCCAGGAGTAAAAAAGAAATTTTTCTTCTAATTCAGGGCGCTGTGGGTTGAACTGCACTCCCCCAAAAGATTTTTTTTCAAATCTTAACTCCCACACTTAAGAAAATGAAATAGGGTCTTAACTAGGTTAAGATGAGGTCTTACTAAATTAGGGTGGGCCCTAACCCAATGACTAGTTTCTTTTTTTTTTAAGTTTATTTATTTATTTTGGGAGTCGGGGGGGCAGAGAGAGAGGGAAAGAGAATCTCAAGCAGGATCCTCAGTATCAACACAGAGCCCAACACAGGGCATGAACCAAGGAACCATGAGATCATGACCTGAGCCGAAACCAAGAGTCGGACACTTAACTGACTGAGCCACCCAGGTGCCCCTACTTTCTTCGTAAGAAGAGGGAGATTTGAACACAGAGACACCGACACATAAGGAGAATATCCTCTGACATCAGAGTGATGCAGCTAGGAGCCAAATGACACCAAGGTTGCAGGCAACACCATAGGATGGAAGAACTAGTGAAGGATGGCTCCCTTGAAACTGCAGAGGAAGCACAGCCCTACTAACACCTTGATTTCAGACTTTCTTGTCTCCAGAACACATTTCTCTTGTTTTAAGTCACTCTGTGGTATGTTGTTACAACAGCCCTAGGAAACTCATACACAAAGTGTCAAGAGGTGGGAAATGAGGCAATCTCAAAAAGACAGACAATAAAACTGGAATTGGTCTTTTATTCAGCAATATTGGATGGTTGATACAAAGAGAAAATGTCTTCAAATTCTGACCATTTTTCTACCAAGAATTCTGCAGCAAGACAAATTAAGTCAGGCAGATTAAGAGTATTTTTAGAAAATCAGAGATTAGTAAATTTAACCCTCTATACTATTTCTTACTTGAGGATAGACTTCAGAGAAGTGAAGAATTAAATCATGAAAAGGGAAATATGATGTCTAGAAAATAACATACCATATCGAGGAAGCAAATGTTGAGAAATCTCACAAGGACAATTGTATACAGATTTAGAAAGCAGCTAGTCTAGATTTAAAAGGAAAGAGACCATCTGAATGAAAGTCTCTTGGGAAAAAATAGATCTTTTTGTAAGTTTGAAATGTTTTTAAAAAGTTGAAATTGAGGGGCACCTGAGTGTCTCAGTCAATTAAGAGTCCAACATCGGCTCAGGTCATGATCTCATGGTTCATGAGTTCAAGCTCCACAGCAGGCTCTATGTTGACATCTCAGAGCCTGGAGACTGCTTCGGATTCTGTGTCTCCCTCTCACTCTGTCCCTCCCCTGCTTGCGCTCTGTCTCTCTCTCTCTCTCTTAAAAATAAATAAACATTAAAAAACATTTTATTAAAAACATAAAAAGTTGAAATTGAATGGTTTGATAGTTAAAAGAACAAAGCAAAGAGCAAATGAAAACTCTCAGAAAAAAATGCACAGCAAGAAATCAAGTGTAATCCTGCTATACTTTTTGACTATGCCTTGAACTGAATTCACGCGGTATTATGTAAATATATATATTCATCTTTGTAAACAAAGGTGTGTTTGTACTGCTTTAATTACAACATGAGGAGAGAGACATTACAATGTAATTAGTTAAGTATATCATTTGTCTATCGAGTTGAAAGTTCATAAAATGTTACAGTAAGTCAACCTTGTTCTAAACACCAGACTAATAAAGAGAATGATGTCCCTGTGTGTGTGTGTGCCTGTGTGTGTGCATGCGTGTATGTGTGTGTGTACCCGTGTGCCTTCATTGGGTTGGAGATTCCCCAAATTAGTTATCACAGAAACAAGGTGCTGAAAGATTTGAAATAATTGGACCTGCGTTGACAGTATTTGACTGCTTTTGACACACAACAATGGCAATTTCCTATGGTTTAACCTTGTAGCTTTCTACATGGCTTAAATTAATCAGATATACATCCACTCACCTAATGAAAAAGAGTCAGAATATTTCCTTCAAGTTTCTGCAAAATGATTAACGTTGGGAGAATTTTTTAAAAATATATTCAGTTCATAGGATCCATGGGTCCGGGTTGTATCGACTTTCCTGTGTCATCAGCCGACTGTGTGTCCTTAGCTCACAGAAACTCTTTTATAGGTTATTAAAGATTATCCTTATATCACTAGGCCAAGTCTGGATGTTTGGTGACCCAAAGAATAATTAAGGTATCACAAAAGGAAGGCCTGTTAAGATAAGGAGGAAAAGGCAGAAAACCTGCTCCTTTTGGGTCTGTTGAGTTGAAATGTGACTGGGTAAGTTGAGGAGTTGATAGAAATAGAAACTTACAGATGATCATGAGACAAACCAAGAAAGCTTTTCTTATTTTATCTGCCTCCAGCTAAAGTCCCCTACGGAGCATTGTCCAACATGCTGTCTGATAACACAGCAAGGGAGAGACTTTGCCAGGTAAGTGATGGTGAGAACACCCTGCCACTTGGTCTTGACATTCAAGAAATCAAGAACTTTCTGTGTGCCCTGACAAGGGCACAGTAGATGCTGAAAGATTCACTTAGCCGGCAGAGACCTAGGATGGGATTGCACATGGCCAACCATCAACGGCAGTGGTTACTACGTAATATTAAGAGCATAAAGTATTGATCATTGCTGATGACATTAAAGAAACCAAGCAGCCCAACATCCAATGCTAAAGACCCATCAAGTAGGATAGCACTAAGACAACCTACCCTTACCTTTTTACTGAGACATGTAATCAGTCTTTACCTTGAGCATAAAAAAATGTAAAAATTTAGTTGGACTTAGAATGAACTGGAAATTTGACCAAAGGAAACATTTTAAACAAGATAAAATCAAGGTAAAAGTAAAGGATAAATCTAAATTTTTCATCTACTAAGTGGACTGGGGACTTATAAGGAAGATTAAATGACTTCTAGATTTTTTTTAAGTTGACTTTGTATATTAGATTTGTGTGATTAAATTTTTGACCCTGACCACATTATAATTTGTATAAATCTGAGTTGAAAGTTTTCAACAAATGACTTTTTCTCCAAGTTTACAATACTTAAAAGATCACAAGGATAAGATAAAGGAGGGAAAGTCTCAATTTCTCTTTTCTCTCTCCTTTGTTATTAATCTGTAGTTTATGAGTCAAGTAAGAGAAATAACTCAAGTTTAAGACATAATCATAAAGAAAGTAAAAAAGCAGTGCTTTGTATGTGGTCAAAAGTTTAACTGGTCAAGAGTAGATAAATTGACTTTTGAAATTCAGAGTAAATTTAGCTTCTTATCTAAGGCCCCATCTTGAATCTTTGGAGAGACTGAAACTCAGTTTCCATGTGGTGCATACATATTTAAATGACTATCACTAACCAAACCTAGGAGAAACATCCATGTCGGTTATCCCAACCACATCTTAAATCTAACGCATATTTCACTTTATTATAATCCTTCTAGACAATTGTAATGTTTTCTCCTGAACAAAATAAGACCAGGCCTCATTTAAAAAGTATAAAGGACGAAGCTTACTAAAATTGTTTATAATGTTCCAGTGAGTCTCAGAATCTGCTACGTGATGCAATAAATTACCCTACAAACAAAACCTTACGTCACATTTAAAAATGCCAGCACAGCACAAGTAAATGCAATGATTATCTGATGCATTATGGTAACATAACTAAAATAAACTCTCAAGCCAAAATAATTTACCTAAATACTAACAACCTGCCTATGTATAATAATCACTGCCTTTAATTCATTTGTTAGGAAATGAGTTTTCAGAAACTCAGAATTAGGTGGAAAAGAGGGCCAAAATTTAGATAAGTATTTATCACTGCAGTAATTTTTCCTCCATTAGAAACACAAATACTAACCTGACATGCTTATAACTCAGCTGTTAAAATGCTCGGTACTGACAATCGAGGCCATTCTCTTCCGAGGCAGTGAAGGTGCTAATCTGTCATAAAATTCATTCCTATATTTTATCATCCATTAGATGATAGAGATGGAGTTTAACCTAGGATTATTGTTTGGGTTAAGATTTATAAAAACAAGAAAATGTACAAATGTCTCTGTTGGCTGTTAGAACCATTTTGATAGGATCATCGGACAAAAACAGTACTATATAGGAACATTCCATGTCTGGTGTTTTTTAACGTGTAATTACAGTAGGAAGGGTTATACAATGCAGGAAACAGATCTCATCTTGTTCTGGGGAAAGAATCCATAGAAAGAATTCCTATAGCCATGCTTCATATAATAATAAAAAAGAATAAAGTAAGTGAAAAATAGTGTTTGCAAAAGTCCACCAAGAATAGTCTTTCCATTTACTAGAACTTTAAATGATCTAACCGACATCATTCAGGTCTAAACTTTCCTACGCTCTATCTCCAATTCAAATTCCAATTCTCCAATTGTAAGAGTCACTCAAACAAAAATTTAAAATTCATTACTGACACTGTATTGAAAAATCAGCTGATCAAAAGCTGTCCACAGGTAGTTTTGTCTCCAAAGCAAAAGGTTTATACAAACCAGTAGGAGCTAGGAAAGGCTGTGTTTTGATTTATACTGATGCTTCTGAAAGTGACAAAACAAAACACCAACAACCAAAAAAGGTAACCAATGATACGCGTAATTCTTTTCCTGTATGGATTACCTTCATTTCTACATTCACTATAAACTTTTTAAAAATCTTTAAAATGTTCATATCCAACTCCACAGTCCTACAAATGCTATTCAAGAACTAAAATAAAAAGAGTATTAATTATGATATTTAGTTGTTCGACATGGTGTCATGATAGCAGTGACCAACGTATTTCATTCATCCAGAATTGAACTTACAGAGCAAACTTGTCACATTCCACCTTAAACCTATTATCACAAAGAATCTATCTTTATACCAAGCTCTGATTACATACTCAGTAATAGCCAAAGGTCAGCAATGCTTTGTATAAATTAAAACTGTCTACACCATGTTTTTGTTTCCTGAGTAGTAGGTTTTTCACTCTTTGCCAAATAACCAAATAGCAAAGCAGTTATTTGATGGCCAGAAGGTCATTCATTCAAAGGCCAGAAAATGGAGAAGGGGAGTTCATGCTCTAACCAAAGGCACCTTCTCCTGGATTAGGTCTCATTGTCAGGGCTTTACGGGGTTAGGGTAATTACAGGGCCAGTAAGCAAGTTGACGAGTGGTTTTTCTGGGGAGAGGAGGCTGCTGGGAATCCGAGCGCCACATTTTTTCTTCCCTTACATGGGCACAGATGGCTCTTTTGACGTGCTGGTTAGTGTGGTTTTTGTTATTACAATTAGATGATCGGTATCAGGAGGTCATCTGGACAGTCAGCACTATGAACTGGATCAAACTGGTCAAAACTGGGTTGCAGGGGCTTGTTTGGAGCTTGTGTCTTCTGGCATCTGGCCTGGCAGATGAACTTATAAGCAGGGCTAGAAAACTGGGTTATTGTGGCTCGTGAGCGAGTCCCTGGTAATATTTCGATACTTATTTCCTTTACTTTGATATCCGATTTAAAGAACACACAAACAAAATATTACACATGCTGGCTGACTCAAAACGCATCTATAGGTTTCTGAAATGAATATTATTTACCCTTAGACTCACAAAATGTCTACCCTTTAAGGCTTCCCAATGAAAAACTTTTTTTTTTTTAAGTTGCAATTTTGAGCCACTTGAAGTTTTTACTCCTCTGATTAAGTAGTTTGTTGTTTTTCTCACTCAAATTTCATCCCACAAGGACAAGTAAATTATTTTGTTGTTCTGACTGAAATGTTTTTCTCTTCCAGGTAATAATTTTGGCAATCTGGATTTGTTCGATGTTCCCACAAGAATGGGGATTTTTGACTTTTTTTTTTAAGTTTATTTATTTTGAAGGGAGGGGAGTGGAGAGGAGGGGCAGAGAGAGAGGGAGAGAGACAATTCTAAACAGGCTTCAGGGCTGTGAGCATGGTCTAATGCGGGGTTCACACCCATGAACCATGAGATCATGACCTGAGCTGAAACCAAGAGTCAGGAGCTTAACTGACTGAGCCACCCAGGCACCCGGATTTGGTTTTTCATACTTACAAATTTAGTACAAGCATCATATACACTGGGATCAGATCAAGTCTTGCTGCCTTTTCTCACTGTTTTTTTTTTTTTTAATGATCAATTATGTAGTTTACAGAATAAATTGCATTTCCCATCAGCAGTAAAAGAGGTCAAACTCTGGAAGCTATATAAATCCAGTGAAGTTAACTGGGCCATAGAAAGTAAATGCTCAAGTGTCCATTGATTCGTCTGCTTTGTTACCAGATGATTCTCTTTCCTACTTTGCCTATTTTATTGTCAGTTTCTTCAGAAATGAAAGTTGTAAGTTATTTTGAGAGTAAAAACAAACATGAAAACACAATCGCTACCTGTAGAATTTGTAGACAGGACTAAGTGGCAATACCATTGTATATAAGGCAATGAAAATGTCTGCATTGACATTCATAGGCATTTAGTAAAGAATAAAGCTGACAGGATCCATATATTTTCTCATAATTAATGTTGTGCTCCAATTTCTATACAGAGCGCACATAGTCCCTGAGTAAATGTAGAGGTAAACAATTATTTGAATACTAAATGGTTATTTTTTTAATTTTTTCAAATGTTTGTATTTATTTTTGAGACAGACAGAGACAGAGAATGATCAGGAGAGGGGCAGAGAGAGAGGGAGACACAGAATCCAAAGCAGGCTCCAGGCTCCAAGCTGTTAGCACAGAGCCCGACGCGGGGCTCGAGCTCACAGACTGCGAGATCATGACCTGAGCTGAAGTCGGACGCTCAACCTGAGACACCTGAGCCACCTGAGCCACCCGGGCTCCCCCTAAATGGTTATTAAAGATACAATATTTTATCAGTCTCATGTCGTTAATGTCTTTGAATTATAGAATTTTACAGTGGAATTTTATAGAAGAGGCATCTACTATATGAGATGAGAGGAAGTAAGTGACTGATTTTGTGTTGAGCAGTGGAGTTTGACATGTAAATAATCTGTAACTTGAATCAGAAATTTTGTGTAAAAATGCCCTCATTTCTTAAAGAAATAGCACTTAAATTGTATTTGTTCTTGGGTCTGGAGCTACTCTTCTCTCATTCTAATTTTGGCTTTCAAATGTGAATGTAGCCACTTAATTCAAGCAAATAAGTGATAAATGAAAGAGACTTCTATCCTTTCTAAGCTAAAACAGAGAAGAGCAGGCTACACATTCCTTGAGCCCTGTTGTTCTGATATGGTGACTTTGGAAGTCACGTGATATGATAGAGAGAATTGGAAGGCCATTGCTAAGTGACGTCATAGAGTCGAGCTTCCCTGGGGAGTTACTCAGCTTCCCTCAGACTTCACATGAACCAGTAATAACTATGTTAAACTTCTGTGGTTCATTGATTAAATTCATAGTGCAGCAAAATTTAAGCCATGGAGACGAATGCACTCTACAAATTCTTCCTTTTCATTGCCTCAAGCTGCTATCATACTCTCCTTCTCTTTCATCATCAGACTCTTCCTATGGTAGATTACTGTTTTCAATGTCACCCAATCCCCAACCCGTTTAATGTCTCAATGTTTTATTATTGGTATATTTATTTTACTGACATTGCTTTTATTCAAACATTATGCCATAATTACCAAATCGATTTCATCCTCCATACCTCGCAAGATCAGTTGACCTTTTCAAGCACCTTCTTCCTTAAAGACATTTCCAGCTTCAGTAACAAGGCAAACTTAAAGTCACTCTTTCTCTGTCCTTTCAATGCAGAAATGCAGGTCTTTCAATACAGACCTGATGTTAACTTTCTTTTCTCTCTTTCTTTACAAAAATAATCTATGTCCTTTGTTTTGCATATAGCCTCATTCTCTTGAGTTTGATATCTACTTATAAAATAAATAGTGAAAAACTCCACTAGAATGATTGGCCATTACCTCAAACTCCTATGTCTGACACTAAGCCTATAGGTTCTCATTTCCCATCTGTTTTGAAAGAATTAATGTCCATCCATTCATCTAGACTTTAAAACTTGAATTACTTACTTCAACTTCTTCTCTTGTGAGCTCTATGCACCATCGATGGCCGATATCCCATGAATTTCACTTCCATATTGTCTCTTACCATGTCAGTTTCTGCTTTCTCCAACCACACCCAGACAAGGCACTGGTGATAGCCACACTCAGACCTTGAGACAATTTGGATTAAAATAGGCAGTAAGATTAAATATGAGAGCTAGTGCATTTGCAAACTAGTTGTAGTCTCATAGGCTAAGAGCATAGGGTGTCTCAAAACTAACCTACTCATCAGAAACCCATGGCCTTCACTAACTCTTATGGGTATGCACACACTTTTTTTTTTTTTTATAGAGGGTATACTTCAATTCACTGAATATAAATCTAATTTTAGGGGCGCCTGGGTGGCGCAGTCGGTTAAGCGTCCGACTTCAGCCAGGTCACGATCTCGCGGTCCGTGAGTTTGAGCCCCGCGTCAGGCTCTGGGCTGATGGCTCGGAGCCTGGAGCCTGTTTCCGATTCTGTGTCTCCCTCTCTCTCTGCCCCTCTCCCGCCCGTTCATGCTCTGTCTCTCTCTGTCCCAAAAATAAATAAAAAACATTAAAAAAAAAAATTTTATTAAAAATAAATAAATAAATAAATAAATCTAATTTTATACAGGACCATTTAATCAAAGCTCCAAACCTCTTTCCATCTTTCCATTGCTTTCAATGTGCTCTCCACACTGGAGAAAGAGATAGTTTGAGTCTATTCTATGTATTATTTGCTATTGGCATTCTAATGCAAATAGCCCAGTCTGTTTAACACGCTGAATTCAAAAGTCACCACCGTGATTTTTCTTTTTATGTTCTTCTCAGAGCTTAAACATCTCTTACATAGACTATAAGAACAGTTTCTTAATTTCATACCTTACCCAATCCAAATTTGACATTGTTAGCTACAATAGTTTGTGGAGGTTGTGACCATGCCCCTCCTCTGATCCACACCACTACTTAGATCTTTAATGTAATATCTAAATCTTTACTATAATATCTTAAGGCTTTATAATCTGGTTCCAACCTAAATTCTAAATTACACATATTGTGTATGCATCCTTGGCCTCAGTTTGCATGTATCATTAGAGTGACTACACTATACAGTTTATTATAAAAACTAAGAAACTGTTGAGAAAAACCGAAGGTAGAACGCAGGGATGACAAGCTTAAATCAAACTGAGCCCAGACACGCTGGAATGTATAGTCAACCTGACGCGAAATCTTTATCTTGCTTTGTAGTTTTCTACTTGTGGACAATGTATCCATCCTTCCCTGGGAACAGATCCTCACTGAAACACTATTTATATTTTAAATCCTAGCATAAATGTAACTTCCCTTGTATTTTTTCATCCTCCAAGCATTAAGTGCATTAGGGGGGTCTCTTTAGGTTGCAAATGACAGGAGAACTCAGAAAAGCCCAATCAGATCACTTTACTCAGGAGTCCTGAGTCGAATGGAGACTTGGGCAGGAGTGCGTTGGGTTGAGGGCTCCATATCCCTGAGCTAGGCTTCTCTTCCTCCAGCGGTGACCTCCTATTTTATGTAGCAAGTAGAGGAGAGTCATGTCTTCAAGAGGTTACAGTTTATGTTGTGGCAACCAGAAATCCAGGAAAAAAGATCCTTCTCCCAATATTTATACACAAAGCCATAAACAAGGAATTTTACTGATTTGCCTTTAGCCTTCTGTATCCTTCTGGGCTAATTATGGCGGTTTGAGAGGCCCAAGTCATATTTGCAGCCTTGCTTCTAGAAGGACCACAACTGGTCTCCTCCAGAACCACCGTAAGGGAGGCTCTCACCAGAAAGTGAGAACGGAATTTTGGACAAACAAAATGAAAAGAGCTGCTGGAGCTTTGTGTTTGGCTCTTTGTGTTTGAATCTTCACTCTCTGAGTTGCCAGCTACCTCTCTAAGCTTTAGCTGTAAAATATGCCATTTGCACATATGAGATAACTTCTTCCACAACACAGTTTAAACACATTTGTGGTGACTGATGTCAGTATCACTACTTCTCTTCCTCTTGATGGGTCATCGATCGGACTGGGCTTTTTCTTACTTATTCTGTTACACTATGAGCTTCTTGGAGTCAGGGTCCATATCTTTTTTCATCTTCTTATCCCCACAACACCTAACAAGAGCCCTGCACAAGGCAGCCACTGACTATAGGGCTCCTGATTTGTACTTTGATTTTTCATAAACCGTGCGGAGCCCATGTCCATCTCTGTCCCTGAAAAATGGCCAGCTGCCCAGAAGCAATGACTTTTACCACATCTCTTTTATCTCACAAGAGAGTTGGGACAATGCTTTACATACTTGAGATACATAATAAACTTTTGAATAAGCTCAGGGGAAAATACGGCGTGTGTGGCATTGCAGGTGATGCAGTGATCACGACTTCCTCTCTTCTCTAGAACCCGTGTCAGCATACGATCGTCTCCGTTTGCACTGGGTGCATCACCACCCACATCCTCTGGCCTGTGCCTATTAGTTCTGTACCCTCTGTGGCTCCATGAACACGCCTTTAAGAATCACTGAGAGCTTCATGGTGAGATCATCGCAAATCTAAGATCATTCAAATTAAAACAAAATTTAGCCATTATGTGATTATACTTTCACTGAAGGGAGAAAAATAAAAAGTCCTCATTTTCAAATTCTTACCGCTACCTGTTTTCATCCCCACCATCACAAAGCTGCTAACACTCTTCGCATTCTGATCTGTTTAAAGGGGAACCAAAGGGGTGAAGAGTTCATGCCGTCATTTTTCTGTTCCACAAATAAAATAACTTTGCTTTTTTTCGGCACATGCAGAAGTATGAAAAGCCTCTCAGGCTCCTGACAGAACTGTCATTGTTTACCATCACCACTGTCATAGCTGTGGGCCTTGTCATTCTCTACAGCGGGGCATAGCCTGGCACCCTGCCTGACGTGGATTTGCAGAAGGGAAGCCTCCTGTCTTCCTTCCCAGGGTAATTCCTGGGGAACGTGTGCTCGCTAGTATTAAGAGCAGCTTAATGGCTGGAAGGTTCCAGCAGACCACCCAGAAAGGAGGTGGATGTTCATTTCTCGATCCTTCCCACTGACACCTTCCTTAGCCCTCAGGTGGCTCCTCCTTCTAACTAGTCGTGTTGCAGGTTTGACGTTCCTGTGCAAACAAAAAGATGTAAATCTCATTTTACCTGCTTCCCAGAAATCACCTGCATGTTAAGTCACTTGATAACTTCTCCAGTGGGCTGACGTCTTCGTAGAAAGCATTCATAATTATTCCATTTATGACCCAACAATGAAAACCTTTAGCTTATTCTCCTTCTTCCTTCCCTGCGTTGAAATGACATCCATAGCGTGGAAGTAAAAGATCTCCCCTCTGTTTATTTTTTTAATGTAAAACCAATGTTTTTTTTTTCTTTTGTGGCGTGGCAGCCTTTTATAAATAATGTATTTTACTTATATGAAAATGAAAGAGGTCACTATTAACAAAGAAATCAGTTGTTAAGAGGCAAAAGTGAAGTGTGCACCCCACTATTTGTTTAATTAAGAGCTATTTAACTCAGAGTATGTTCACAGAAAGATCTATTTTGCTAGAATAATTGCAGAGCACAGCTCCTAGAGGTGAATGTTTATTTTATTTTTCTTTAGGAAAAAAATTACTCTTGATGCTTTGGATGCTTTCCAATGTTATTTTTAATAAATATGTTGGCACTCTTCACTCTCTCATGCACCTGCATGTATGCATTTTGCTTATAGAGTAGTTTGATTATGGAATTTTAGTTTGACATTTCAAAAATTTTCTTCTATACTTCAACATCATGGTGCTGGTATTGATGTTAAAAAAAAAACCCATAAACCAAATAAATATTTTAAAAAAAGGTTAAGAATATTTTTAAAGATCACTGGTAATCAACTATTAAGCATTTTAATGATTTGACAGTCATCTTTTTTTTTTTAATTTTTTTTTAACGTTTATTTATTTTTGAGACAGAGAGAGACAGAGCATGAACGGGGGAGGAGCAGAGAGAGGGAGACACAGAATCGGAAGCAGGCTCCAGGCTCTGAGCTGTCAGCACAGAGCCCGACGCGGGGCTCGAACTCACGGACCGTGAGACCATGACCTGAGCCGAAGTCGGACGCTTAACCGACCAAGCCACCCAGGCGCCCCGACAGTCATCTTTTAAAAAGTCAGTGTGACAAATATCACCATTGCCCAAGATCCTTTAACAAATATGTTTCTCCCAGGACACATGCTATAAATTAATTTAGGAAATATAAATGTAATTGTGATGTCAAATACTTCATGATATATGAAGATTAGACATATCATTGCTGTTTTAAAATGACAAGAAAGGCAGTTTGTTCTAGGTTAACTAAATGCTTTTTAAAGATCTGATCATAATTTCTGCTATCTACACCATTAAATACCATATGGAAATTCTAATATTTTGGAGACTCATGTGCTGACAATGACAGAAGTAGGAACAAAATTCTACTGGGTCTTTGGATCCCTAATCTCACTTTGTGCCAGGGCCCTGGGGAAAAGATTAAAAAAATTACTATAGAATTTTCTACACTTGAGACTAAATATAGCGTGTAGAGAAAAATTACTAACATTTATTTGCTAAATATTAGAATGGGCTATCCAGTGTGCCTCAAATTTCTATCTTTAGCTCTGAAATTATTCATCTGGTTATTTATAAGAGCTCACTGGTCACAAGAATTTGCAATACCCTCTCATCACTTTTACAAACCTGACATTATGTTAAGGTGTAAGTGTATATTAGATAAAACTAACCTAGTATTATCTTGAGATCAATAAAATTAATACTGTTTTAGAATCTATCAACATAAGACAACTGTTGAATGCAAATATCATTAAATGTCTACCTGTGAACAAGAAGTTATTGAATTAGATCACTTTAAGCCATTACTCTCGGTTCTATGGATCTGTGACTTACAGGTTAAAACTTAAAATAAGGGAACCTTGGGGTACCTGGATGGCTCAGTCGGTTGAGCGGCTGACTCTTGATTTCGGCTCAAGTCATGATCTTACAGTTTTGTGAGTTTGAGCCCCACATCAAGCTCTGTGCTGGCAACATGGAGCCTGCATGGGATTCTCTCTCTGTCCCTCCCTCTCTGCCCTTTCCCTGCTCGTGCTTTCTCTGTGTCTCTCAAAATATATAAATAAACTTTAAAAAAAATAAGGGAATCTTACAGAAAATCCTATAATTAATGAATAAAAAGTCTGTCTATTCCACAAAGAAGCAAATTTATTACTTGCATTCAATGCCTGGATTTTATACTCCCCACTCCAAAAAAAGTGTTATATTGGTGAGTTGATTGATGATAGATGGTGAGGATACTTAAAAATCCTACATATTGAATTAATATTTTTTGCTTGTTTGTTTAAATTTATACTTCTTTTGAGAACCTATGTATCTGCTTGATTTTTTTATTACTTATTTTCATCAATAAAATACTGTCATTGGGGTTATAAATACATGATAGCCTTGTTTTTTTTTTTTTAAGTTTTGTTTTGTTTTGTTTTTCAGAGAAAGAGAGAAAGTGAGCAGGGGAGGGGCAGAGAGACAGGGAGATAGAGAATCCCAAGCAGGCTCCCCACTGCCAGCATAAAGCCCGACGGGGGTCTCGAACTCCCAAACTGTAAGATGATAACCTGAGCCAAAATCAAGAGTCAGATGCTAAAGCAACTGAGCCTCCCAGGCACCCCCAGCCTTATTTTTTAATTACAGAAAATCTAGGAGTTAGACAGACGGAGTTGAAACATTACCTTCATTACCAAAGAAGTCTATGTTGGAGAAGGTGACTTTGCTAATACCCACTTGAGATTTAGGTGTTCCCCTCCAAAGCAACCCAAGAGAAAAGTGGAGTAAGAAATGCTCTCCGTAGGTAGGCACATGATCACGGGTGAAGAGAGCCAGTCAGCCACGTGGCCCTGCCTCCTCTCTAACATGTCAGTGTGATACATCACATCCCTGCCATGAGAAGAAAGAAATGAAGGAGACACTGCTCTAAGCTCTTGTCTCATGATAGGAAAGACAAGAACCATCCCCCTCTCCGCCGTCCTCAACAACAACAAATAATATTCCCAAGCTGAAATGGGAATAACTCGAGTTTTTGCCACCACTGTACCTTTCCTTTAAATCTGGTCCAAGTTATTATGCCACATTTTTGTTGTGGAAAACAAAACAAAACAAAACAAAACTCTGCAAATATTCTGGGAAATTATTTCAAATCCGTAATAGACAAAGCCAGAAAGGACTTACACTTGCGTATGCAATGTTCTAAAGTAATTTAATCCCTTGAGTATCAGAGAGCTACTTTGAGTCTGATAGTCTCCCTAAATTCTAGAAAAATTCGAATGGCAAAATGTGAGAGTTAAATAGAATTTGTTTCTCTGTGGTTTTTTTTGTTTTTTTTGTTTTTTTTGTTTTTTTTGTTTTTGCTTTGGACTTCATTTACGTTTAAGAATATGCACTAATAGGTATTTAGGTTAATGTTTTCTGCAAAAACTATAATGAATCTACCATTGCCATTTGTATTGAGTATCTACGTTCCCCTATGAAAATACATGGCTTCCTTTTTTTTTTTCCTGTCCAGTATTTCAAATCACATGAATTACAATTCATCTGTAGATATTAAATCACATGAAAATCCCCATGTTAACATCAAAATTCAGTGTGCATGTCTATATCATATCCACATGATACCGTGGAAGATTTCTGTCAAGAGTGAGACTGAAAACTGTTTGAAATACTTCCTGTTGGGGGAAAGATCACCCTTGGAACCAGACAATAGTCTCTGCTTACTGACACGGATCAGTTGGCCCCAGCTGTAAGGAGAAGACAGAATGCAGATGATGAAGAATGCTGAATGTGTCACTTTCCAAATTCAAGATGATACCAAACTGGGAGGAATAAGCAATATAAGAGTCGATGACAAGATTGAGATTCAGGTTATCTAAAAAGACTGGAATGCTGGATGAATACCAAGACTATGAAATTTGATAATATGAAGCTCAAGTCATGCCTTGGGTTTAAAAAAAAAAAAAGAAAAAAAGGGAATGCAAAGTAGTGGATAGTGCAGACAGTAGTTCATGGTTACAAGATCTGACTTGGCCACAACTCAACGTTCACCACCAGTGCCAAGAGGCTGCTAAAAACAAAAGCATATGTTGCATTAGTAGAAAATGAGTATACAGAACCGTGCAAAGCAAGGATCTCTTTATGGAATGCTAAGCATGTATATCTGAAATTCTCGGTTTGATATTTGAACAAGAGTTTGATGAGTAAAGATAACATTTTACAGGAAAACAATGAAACATGTTAAATCATTAACTTGGAAGAAAACTCTTTTTGAAGAAGAAAACATAGTGAGTTTTTAAGGGCTACCCTGTGCAAAGGAACACCTTTGTTCTTTTTTTTTTTTTTATTTTTAATGTTTTATTTTACTTTTGGGAAAGAGAGAGACAAAGTGTGAGTGGGGGAGGGGCAGAGAGAGAGAGAGAGGGAGACACAGAATCTGAAGTGGGCTCTGAGCTGTCAGCACAGAGCCTGACGCGAGGCACAAACTCAAGAACTGTGAGATCATGACCTGAGCCAAAATAGGATGCTTAACCAACTGAGCCACCCAGGTGCCCCAGGAACACCTTTGTTCCAATGGTCAAAAGAATAGGGCTAAAACTTCATAATCAAAAGGAGAGTAGATTTCAGTACTTACTCCAGAGTAAATGTTCACTTAACAATTGCTGGATCAATTAATGACCAAAGAATTTTGTCACACTTCGGTTTATGAAACAATAAAACAGGCTCCCTTAATAGAACAGTGAGTTTTCACTCACAGAGGGTTATTAATGTTACAAATTTGTTGATTTGCTCAATAGTTTATTCCAATATCCTTCCTTATTTCTTCTGAGATTCTCTTCACTTCTATCATTATTTCTGTTTTCACTGAAAATTAACTTTATAGAAATTCATGCTGTTTGCCATTTCTTGAAGATCCTTAGGAGGTATGCATACAACAGAAAAAAAATGTAACTTCCAACAAAAGGTTCTTAGTGACTAGGAATTGTACAAAAGCTAAGACCAATTAATTAGAAATTGAGCAATCTTTATTATACAATATTCCCAGTCAAGAAAAAGAGATGTCCATCTATCATTTTCCCACCGTATTTATGCCTTAGCAGGAGGATGGCCCATTTCGTATGGAAGTTTCCTGATTTTGTGTGTGTGTAACCGTCAGCATAGGTGACATCATTGAAGTTTTTGACCATTATGGTTATCGATCATCTCATGAGCACCATTCACCAAAGGTAAATTTGCTGTGTCTTTAAAATGTGCCTTCTCTTTTCCTGGTCTAGCGGTCTGTTAGTACACAGGTTATGGGGCCAAACACCATTTCTCTCTACACTGAGAGAATGAATTCTCTCCCATCTTTGGTAAAAATACTGATATCAGCAAGGGAGTAAGAGGTTAAAGTTAGAAAGACAAGGAAATATAAATCCAGGGTAACACCCTTAAAGGTTTTTCACTGTTAGTCAACTGTGCATAATGGATGAGACTATCTCTGCAGTGGTCTTAATTGGCCATTAGGATGACTTAAACCATTGATTTGAGTGCACTAAGTTTGATGTTTTTTGGACATCCTGAAACTGCCTAAGGTGAAAAGGGCTTAGGCATACATAATTTATGAATTGATTACCATACCAGCCAGATAAACTTATATGGCCTTCAGGCTATTTGGGTGCTACCATATTAAGAGCACCTCATTTAAATGCATCAACTTTCTTTTTCTAGGTGCACAGTTGGCCATTCTGCATGAAATATTTTATTTTATTTTATTTTATTTCTTTTTTCTTTTTTTCTTTTTTCTTTTTTTCAATATATGAAATTTATTGTCAAATTGGTTTCCATACAACACCCAGTGCTCATCCCAAAATGAAATATTTTAAATTAAATATTTTATTTTAAATTAAATATTTTAAATTAAATAACAAAAAACAAAATCAAGGAAATAAAGTGGACAATCATAAAGGAACAAACAATAATATGCTGAACTTCCATGTCAAAATCATTTTGATTTTTTTATATTGAAAAGGTAAATAGCTTCTCTAAGTGATCAAAATATATTGCCATCCATGCTAAAATAATAATATTTGCAAGCATAATAACTGATTTAATTTGATGAACTTTTGCCTGTCTATAAAAATAAGAAATAATTTAAATAGAGAATGTATTTATACTGAGAAATAGATACAAAGTTAATACCAAAACATTTCGCTTTGGGGAAGACTCATTGATTTCACTGAAAGCTAATTTTAATTGGGGAAGAGAAGAGAGGCACTTTTTATTCTCTTCCCAAATCCTTCATGTGCCAGGGCTTAGACAAATGTTTCATTAGACTCTTCTCAACGTCAAAACGTAAGGTACCTTGGAAATATGAAACCGTAGCCATATTGTCTGCCCCTGCACCACTGACCTATGGGACTGACATTAAACACACACTTGCTAAAGCTCAGGAAAGCAGTCTTACTAGTTCAACTCTGTTCACATGTTGCTGCCTAGAACGTCTGTCGGAAGAGCCTAAAACTGCCTGAAAATTCTATTAATGAGAGACACACCAAGAATCTGTAAAATCAGGATTTGTAATTTCTGTTATGGCACATGAATTTGGAAACGCTACCATGAAAAGGGGATAAAATAGTTCAGCTTCCCTAGAGACCTCTTATGACTTTCATTTTGATTTGGGGGTCTCAGCACTCTGCTCATGAAATTCACATAGCTTTGTCTGGAGCAAAGGGCATTAATATTGATAAAGCAAAAATGTGGATATGTGGTCTACATAGAGATTTTTAAAAAGAAAGAGGTATGTATTTATACAAGGATTTCAAGAAAAATGCAATGACCTGTACTACTCATTAGTTACATTAAGGGAACCTCTTTGCGGATGACATTTAAAGGTAATAAATAGTTACCTACATTCTTCCCTTCTAAGAGAACCTGAGTTTTATTCAAAATGACTTTCTGTCTGGTAAACATGACACATCTCTTCCCAGATTTGCTGAAGGCAAAGGATAATTATGTGACCCAGTTCTGACCAAAGGGATGTTAAGTGCAATTTAGCAAGATGGAGTCACTGTAAAGTCATTGCATTTTGAGAAAACAAACAACTCAGCATACACCTGTAGTTTTTGTCCTTTCCCCTTTTTCCTGCCTGTTATATTGAGAGAAACCTGGAGATGGCGGGGGGGGGGGGGGGGGTGTCATATGGCAACCACAAAGACAAAGTGGCCATAAATCACCATAAGAATGTCCGAGGAGGAAATAAGAAGGATCCTGGACCGGTGGTCACTCTGTGTAAATAGTCTTCGTGCTTTTGGACACTTGGTGAGGTGGTGGGAACCCTTGTCTGATGAAGCACAATCCCTGAAGGTTTCAACTTTTCAAAACAATAACAATAGTCCACTTTAATGAAATTCTCAACACATATGGTTACCTAGTAATTTGAGCCTTGGGAATGATAATTTGTTTATTCTCCGGAAGGAATGGAGAAGAGGCACTGTGGAGGTAACAACACTGCGTCAGAAAAGATAATAATGATTATTGGAGATATATGTGAAATATGGAGAATATTACAGTTACTGCCCAGGAGTGTTAAAAAAAATCTGAAAACACTGAAGAACTAATCACTTCTTATGACAAACCCAAGGGATGAAAAAGTGAAAACAGGACAAAGAAAAGTACAGGGAGAAAAATTGAACAACTGAACTCCTCCAAATCAGAGGGTATCATTCTCTCATATTATAGACTATTTTGTTTATTATACCAATGAATCAAAGTATTTTTCTTTAGAAATTAATAAAGCATGTAGTATTCCAAAGAACATTTCAAGTAATATAGCATAAAAATAATAATGAGCATGTGTGTATTAACAATCAGAATAGGACCAGCTTTATTTAACGTTCATTTATTTCTTAAGAAATGTGTTTATTGACTTCATTCATGAAGTCTCCATTCACAAATAGTGAACATTAACAATTTACTGTTCTAGGCCTTAGGCACAGAATTGGAAACCATATAGGCAACATTTATGCTGTTATGGAACTTGTATTCCATAGGGAAAACTAGCCAATGAATAAATAGATATTTGATTTAAATACTTGATCTAAATCAAAATCAAAATCAATGTTATGGAGACCAGGATAAGCTGTGTTAGATAAATACTTCAGGAAGTCTTTCTCTAAGGAGGTGGCATTTTTATAGCTTATGTGTTTGAATAGGTGTATCTATATTAAACACACACACACATGCACACACACTCACAGATTATATATATATATATATATATATATATATATATATATAAATGAGTGTCATCAGAAACTTGTGCTAAACAACAAATTCCCATCTCAGACCCTTATCATTGGAGCATGAATTTGTAATCTCAACAGCAAGGTTCCTCTACCACAACTATTGTGAAACTCCCAACAATTAAAAAACTGAACCGAAACAGTTTCTGTCCTAGAGTAGACAGATGGGTTATATAGGCAAGCAGAGGTGGAAAAAAAAACCCCAAAAACAGATATCTAAACTGGATGGCAAAATTCCTCAGAAAGAAGGCTGTCTTTTATGAAGCAGGCCACTTAGGTGACTCTGATTGGCTTTAATTAAAAGGCTACCTGACAGAAGAATTCCTTTGTTATGCAGAATGAAATATAAACCAAAAACACAGGGCGCATCACTGGGGGTGGGGGGACCCAGAGATGCAGATGGGAGGGCAGAAGGACACAGACTCAGTAGTGTGTGGGGTCCTGGCCACCCAACACCCCCCTCCACCACCCCATAACTGAGGAGCGGACCTCCCCAGTAAGGACAGGATGCGGCAGGTGTCAATTCAAAGCTTTTACTGATGTGTTGTCCACAGCTGCTCTCCCAGTTTTTTGGGGCACAGTCATCCTCTGACCTAGGTGGCCTTCAGAATCAGTTGTTGAAAGATCCCGGGCCCCACCCTCAGAGCTTCTGATTCAGATTGCCCCAAGGTGAGGCACAAGAATTTACCTTTGTAAACTGCTCCCTGGTGACTGACATTGCTAATCCCGGGAGTTCCCAATATCTTACTAGTGTTTAAAGCTTCTATGATTTTCCCATTAATTTAAAGCATTTCCTCTTTATTTTTCATTTCTCCACTGCAACATACAGTCAGACCATGCCATTCTGTATTATATTACGCAGCTCAGCCAATCAATATATTCCTCTGGAACTGTTCTTTAGCCATTTTATTCACGTATACATATACACACATACATACATATTTAATATAAATTCATTTTCTCTCTAGCACAGGGTCATTTAACTTAAGGGTTTAACTGAATATAAATATACAGTAAAACCTTGGATTGCAGGTAATTTGATCTGCCAGTGTTCCATAGGATGGAACACAGGATCACATGTGTCACAAAGGAGCCAATGGTTCTTGAAATTCACTTTGATATACAAGTGCTTTGGATTACAAGCATGTTTCCAAATGAATTATGCTTGCAAACTGAGGTCTCACACATGAATATGAGTATACACAAATCATAGGTACAGAGTAGTGGACACTTTTATTTCTTTGTTTCTCTTATTGCATTTAATTTGCAGGAATAGATGCAGTGAATAATTAGTAGGGAAGAAATGGTTTCACCTAAAAGCAAATTACAGATGGATGCTGTGATGAAATATATTGGAAATGGAAATCGGGCACCCTGACTTCCAAAAACCTTTCTAAACTGCCCTACACTTTACTGACCTTTATGTGAAATCGTCTCCTCTGAAATCCTGTTTTAACCTTGCTATTTCCATCTTACTGCCAGAATTTTTAATCCAACAGAGACCAATTTTTTGTTTGTGTGTTTTGTGTTTGTTTTTAACCAAGACAAGTGTAAAACAATGATGAGGAGTGAAAGCCTTCCCAAGCATCAGGATTTTCTGGGCGCTGAGAAAGTGCTGTCCAGGGTCCCTCCTTGGCTCACCAGCATCACAAGAGAGTAGCCTGCCATCACAAAGCTTCTCATTTGTTCTAGTTGGTAAGTCCTGTCATCAACTTTGTAATAGCAGTAACAAGAGTAAGTGTTGTTAACAGAATGCTTGCTTGGCACTGTGCATTTGAATCTGAACCACACAATCATGTAAGGAATATCCTTACTTAGCAGATGAGGAAACTGCCGGAAAAAGTCACGCTCGGGTTTAGTCAGCCCCTCCAATACAGTATGATTAGCATTCTGAGTTCTGCGTGATGGAGAGCTAAAAAATATTTGCTGAACGGAAGTTCACAAATGTACAAAATTATGATTTCATGGAAAACCTACAGGGGCAGTGGATTGTGGAGATCAACAAACCTGAAATCCGATACAGATGTTGGCCACAAGGTCTAGAAACTGAAAGTGATACAGGTGTTGGCCACAGGGTCTCGTGTGACATAGAGACTCTATCCTTGGGTGACATTTGGTGACTGAGACTTTAGGAAAACATGGCACTTACATCTAGAGGAGGGGGTAGACAACGCAGTCCTCACTTCCTTTGTCTTCTTAATATTGGTGTAACGTCCACCTTTTTGAAGTATTTGTTTTATCATTGTAACCTTACAAATATTTAATTTTAATATTAAATATCTTTCTGTGCAATTTATTTCAGAGATACATATTTTTATTTGTTAACTTTTTTTAAATTAATGTTTATTTATTTTTGAGACAGAGGGAGAGAGAGAGAAACAGAGCACAAACAGGGGAGGGGCAGAGAGAGAGGGAGACACAGAATCTGAAGCAGGCTGCAAGCTCCAGGCTCTGAGCAGTCAGCACAGAGCCCGACATGGGACTCGAACTCACAGACACGGAGGTCATGACCTGAGCCAAATTCAGCCGCTCAACCGACTGAGCTACCCAGGAGCCCCAGAGATACATATTTTTTAAAGAGCTAACATTGGCAGATTGCGGGTTCAGTTTGTGCCCTCCTTTGTTCTAAAGTTTTAGAATTCTTTCTAGATGTACATAAATTTTGAATTTGCTTGAACCCATCAATAGAAGCTTGAAGATTGATGTTTACACACATTAATTGTGATGAAAATGTTTTATATAGTTTTGAGATTCCATAGATACTATTCTGCAAATGAGAAGCCCAATACTCCAGTCTGATGAGCAGAATTCCAGAGCTCACCTGATGATTTCCAAGTGACCATTTGGTAGAAGGGCCATTTCTATAGTACCACTCTCGCACTTCCTTTAAAGATATGCCAGGTAATAACTTCCGCATAGCCTTCACTTCTATGTCACTTGTTTAATCTATATTCTAAGGAGAAAAAAAAAAGAAAGAAGAGAAGAGAAGAAGAGAAGAGAAGAGAAGAGAAGAGAAGAGAAGAGAAGAGGGGAGGGGAGGGGAAGGGAGGAGAAGGGAGGGGAGGGAAGGGAATGGAAAGGAAGGGAAGAGGGGAGAAGATAAGGAGAAAAAGAAAGAAAGAGGAAGGAAAGAAGGAAGGAAGGAAGGAAGGAAGGAAGGAAGGAAGGAAGGAAGGAAGGAAGGAGAGAAAAGAAAAAAGAAAAGAAGAAGAAAGAAAAAATGGAAACAAATCATACAGTTAAATTATGGTAACAAAAGCAGCATCTCAGAGGTGTTCAGTTTGTAAAATTTTTAAATACCATCAAAACAAACATAATAAGGGGGCGCCTGGGTGGCTTGGTCGGTTGAGCGTCCGACTTCGGCTCAGGTCACGATCTCACGTCCAGTGGGTTCGAGCCCCGCGTCGGGCTCTGTGCTGACAGCTCAGAGCCTGGAGCCTATTTCGGATTCTGTGTCTCCCTCTCTCTCTGACCCTCCCCCGTTCATGCTCTGTCTCTCTCTGTCTCAAAAATAAATAAACATTAAAAAAATTTAAAAAACAAACAAACATAATAATTACCATAGACTTTACAGAAGCTCAGGATTGGTGGGGTCAAAGATCATATTTTGCCTTCTAATTTTTAGTGTAAATCTCAACACTATTCTTAAACATTTCTAGGTTTGAGAATTCACTGTCCATCTTTTTAGAAATTTAATTATTGACACCACTGAAAACAATGTCAAAACCCGATGTTTGCATGAATACAACAGGTGCAGTAGTCTCTTCTACTGTGGAAGACGTTCTTTGTCGGTGCTCACCACCCACTCCTTCCTTCATCTTGCCTAAGGGTGCCTGATTTCAAAATATCTGCTCTTTGGGTCCAGATTTCACCCCTGGCCCCGGAAATGCAAATCACCCAAGATCTAAGGGTAATTATAGCACTTTTAAGAGTGAATGCTTCAAGGCATATATCTTCATTCAGACCAATGAGAGCAAGCAGAATTTTTCTATGGACTTCTAGGAAAGTTTGAGCTTGCTGGTCTATTAACACTTCCATAAGCAGCCGGTGCCTCACTTCTACTGGGCAGTTCTTTTTACAGACAGGTGGCTTCATGCTGCCCTGGATATCAAGCTACTAGATGGAAAAAATCAGGCATCTGAAAGAAGGTGGAGTTTAGGACACCACAGGAATCCCTGCTAGTCACTGCAAGCAAGCCATGGAAATGGGAATTTTGGTTTCTTTCATACAGTTTCATTTGGGTGAGTCACATACAATCTAGTGAGTTCCTGAGAAAAATTTAAAAGTAAGTGAAATAGAAAATATATTGCATGGTATAAGGATGATCTTATCTACATAAAGCCAAAAGTCCAATTCCCTGTGACACATGAAGTGACAGAATTCTCCTGACACTTTTTTCATGTTCTATAAGTTTGCTCTTCTTCATAATTAGGCACACGATTTATTGGCTTATGGTCATTGAGCATCCAATTGAGATTAAAGATTCCCTGCATTAGCATGACTAATAATTTCCAACTCTTCAAACTAATTTATATTAGTTTATGAGACAAAACTGAATCAACATTTCAGTATTTTTTTCCTTCATTAAGAAAAAAAGAGCAAATACATTGGAAGTACTTTGAAAATGAGCAAACATAAAAGCTGAAAGAGAATACCGCAAAAATTGAACTTTGGGCTGTATTACTCAGTAGGTGTGCAGAGTTACATGAGTTCGCGGATATCAGTAGATAAATCTACTACACTATGAATGCGCCCAGGGCAAAGAGGGTACTTGTTTTCCCTACTAGTGTCTCCCAGGTATCTTTGTTTTTGCCGAGAATCTAGAAGGCACTCAAGATATACCGGTTTAATGAATAAATGAAATTCCAAAGTCCTGATTAAAAAAAATAATAAGGTCTATCATCAAGGACAACCTCTTCTATTTTATTTTGAAAGAGAGAGTGGGGGAGGGGCAGAGAGAGAATCTTAAGCAGGCTCCGCCCTCAGCGCAGAACCCAACATGGAGCTCAATCCTAGGACCCTGAGATCAAGACCTGAGTGGAAATCAAGAGTTGGGCACTGGGGGCACCTGGATGGCTCAGCCGGTTAAGTGTCTTGACTCTTGGTTTTGGCTCAGGTCATGATGTCCGGTTGGTGGGTTTGAGCCCCACGTTGGACCCTCTGCTCTTGGGGTGAAGCCTCCTTCAGATCCTCTGTCTCTCTGTCTCTCTGCCCCTCTCCTGCTCTCTCTCTCTCTCAAAAATAAATACAATATTAAAAAAAAAAAAAAAAGAAAAAAATGTCGACACTCAAGGGACTGAGCCACACAGGCATCCCTATCTTTTATTTTAAAAGAGAGCAACCAAAACATGTGAACATTCAATAGAGCTCTATTTGCTCTATTTGGGTTTTGTGACTTCGTCGTGAGAAATATCAGAGAAATTCATTAAATGAAATTTCCATCATTGTAGTTCAATGCTCCAATATTTATTCAAACCTTTCAACTTCGTGAGCCTTTCATAAACATACTGTGTGAAAAGAGTTTGTTATTGATACTGATCAATATATATAATATTATAGAATATCAATATAAGCCCCCCTTGCCCCCCCCGCCCCCCACTGCCTGTACATCTCCTCCAACATGCTGCCCCTTCTCTGCTCAGTGATGTCTCTGATAGGTACTCGAGTTGCGAAGCTGGTCTCTCGTGGTTAAAACTCCTTGGCTCCTTCTCGTGCGTTAGAGTGTCCATACTGCACATTTCCATCTTGCTCCCTGAGTAGTTTCTATTCCACTGAGATACCAGGGCACAGGAGACTGGAACTGAAGGACTCGATCTGATAGGACCTCCCGTGGTGCCTCTGCAGATCCGTGCCTACTGGGAGGGGTGGGTGTACAATGCTAACTCCTAACTCACGGGGTTTAGGGGCGGGGACTCGGATGTTTCCCACTGGGAACTTTTGGGTTGGTGTCGGTGTCTTAGGCTTAGGCTGTGTGATTTCTCTAGATCCTTCATCCCAAGTAAAAGCACCCAATGACCCAAATGACAAACCTCACAACAAATTCACCCTAAAATCCCCCTTTCACTTTACCCCATACATAACTGTGCACAAAACGCTGTGGTCTTCAGCCCTTGTAGTTTTTATTGCACTAATATGTAATATCTCTCATTTTCCTCAGATTACTTTTTTCCTTAAAGTATACTTATGTCTAATATTGGCATTGCTGTGCCAAATTTATTTATTTTCCTAGAATAATATTTTGGTTCTTTTTATTTGAACATTTTTCTATTTTTCTATTTATTGTATTCCTTTTTAACAATCCAGATTTTACTATAATTCAATCTGAATACGTGGGTCTTCTGAAGTGTGTTTTATCCATTGGATGATTGATGCATTTGAGTTATAGTTAATTATATTATTTTGCATTTTCTACTTAACATCCTTACTTTATATGTGTGGTTTTTTTGTGGTTTTTTTTTTTTTTGTCACCATCTGTTTTCTATTGAGTCAACCAATTTTCACTTATTTCCTTTTAATGCCACCACTATCCAAAGGTTATACATTCTATAATTGTTCTTTTAATGGTCACTCTAAGGTGTCTATGTGCATCTGGACTTAATAAAATCTTATTCAAATAAAATATGTATCCACACAAGCAGTTCAATCTCTTGTAACTATCCTTTTATCGTACATAATTTTCCTTCCTGATGCCATCTGATACTTCATTAAATATTTCCGTTCATCATTTAATTCATTCTACTAGACTTAAGCTTCAGAAACGTTGTCATCATCACTGCACATCCCTAGTACTTTGACATTGCTCGGGATGTTGTAGGCATCCAATAGGTAGAGTTTAAAGACTACTTAGGAAATACCATGACTTCATTAAGTAGCGTCACCATATAGAATTGAACAGTACCAACAAGTAAATCTTTTCTCTTCTTTCCAATCTCAGGTAAACAAAATCGGAACATCAGTTTATATGGTTTCGTGGCAGTTAACATGGTCATCGAGGAGAAATAGATGAGAAAAATCTGTAACAATTATAATTTAATTGTTTCTTTTTTACAGTGGCCAGGTGTTCTATATATAACAATTAACTGAAACACAAACTCTGCCATGTTCTTTGGAACAAAATTAATCTCAGGGAGTTTTAAATGTTCTGTCAACTATTGGCTTTACGTCTGACCTATCCCATAGAGTCTAGGATCTTTTGGACTCAGAGGTAAGTAAGACACCACTTGTCACTTTGAGGTGTACGCAGGTGAGGTGGAAAGATAGACATGTAAGCACTGATTACAGTAGCTCTCAATGCTTTGACCTTTAGCTCTATGAGATCTGCGGACAATTAGGACCTTATAAAACGTTCTGAGAGGCTTTACAAAATTGTTCTTGGTAGAACTCTGGGTTTTTCATGTGGCCTTAAACCTACTGAACGGAGTGAATGTTGTGTCCTCTGGAATTCATATGTTGAAACCTACCCCCCACCCCTCACTGGTGTGGTGATATTTGGAGATGAGTTTTTTGGGAGGTGATTAGATCATGAGGGCAGAATCCTTATGAACAGGATCTGTGTCCTTAAAATGTGGTTCCAGAGAGCTGCCTCACCCCTACAAGCGTGTGAGGTTACAAGAAGATGGCCTTCTACGAATGAGGAAGAAGGTCCTCAACACATACCAAATCTGCCAGTGCCTGGGACTTCCCAGTCCCCAAAACTGTGCGATACATTTCTGTTTTTTGTAAGTTACCCTGCCTATGGCAATTTTGTTGGAGCAGCCGGAACACATTAAAACAGAGCACTCATTCATCTTACTTCAAGGTCTCAGAACTTTCTGCTCCTTGGTTGAAAAACTCCTCCGTACATGACTGCAACCTTATTTCCTTGTTTACCTGGGCTTCTTTCTCCTTACTTGGTCATAGGGGCCATCCCTGATCACTTTGTATAGCAGTGGATCCTCATCACTCCTGTCTGCCTTGTTTCATTCTCTAGTAGCCATATTGTTACCTGAAATTTCACCTCCTACTCATGTCCTTGCCAATCTCCCCATGTGGAATAGTCTTATGAAGTAGTCTTTTTGTCTCTCGGTCAACCTTGTGACTCTAATGGCCAGATCAGTGCCTTCCATATAGTAGGCATTCACAATATGTATTAAATGAATGAAAAAGACACCTCAAATTTATAACAATTTTATGATAATCACAAAGCTTCTAGCATGTACACACAAGCTGAATAAGATAGGCAGCTGTTAGAAAAATAAGCTCACCAACGCAAATATTTATTTTTTACTACATTTTGTTAAACACTCTGGTGCTAAGCAAAATAGAAAGTGGAAGGGTGCTGTAGGCCAAATCACATAGTATATTTGGCCTGAGGGATTATGGTCAGAGAACGCTCTTGTCTGTTCATTTCAAGACACTATCCCCAGACTTTGTTCTCTGCTCTTGGGACCCTTTAAAAGTTCAGCAATGTTTGAAAGTTTCAATATGTTTTGAAGGTGGTGTTGAGGTTTCCTTTCTCTTTATATTCAACACAATTTTATATTCTATTTGGAACCATAATTTAAATTATTTGAATACCACCAGTGTATTGAATAGAAAAAGGTTTGGCCAATTTTTAGAGATTGCCATTAAATTGTGCAGATATAAGGAAAATTAGGGACCACACTTTTCATCCCCATATCGGTGGGCCCATTAAAGCACCCCCTAATATGTAGCATTTCTGAACATAAAATTAGTGAATTTTATAATAGGTAAGATCCTCAAGAACCTCTAAATTTTATTGTTGATTATTAGGAAAAATATTATCTATTTTAAATATGAATTTGAACATTTGATTGTATTTGGGCCCCAAGGGTTATAAAAACAAAACAAATCAATAAGAAAAAATATTAGATAATATTAGTTTATTAAAGCATTACTATTTAATCCACAAGAGAAGAAATTCTTAACAAACTGTTTAATCTTACTAGTAATCAAAGTCATGCAGATTATCATAATAGCTGACACTTATTGAGAGCATATTGGGTGTCAGACATGGTTCTAAGAACTTGGCATGAATCAACTAATTCAGTCATCACAATAATCCTTGTGAAATAGCGTTGTCATCATCATTATAATTTCCACTTTATCAACGGATCACACGAAGCTTGTACATAAAACCAAGATACGCTGGTCTCAGATAACATATCCTTACCCCTATATAATTTTGCCCCACTCAGCTCTATCGCCTTCTATTCTCTTGCATATAGGCTCCAACCATTTTTCGCCACACAACTGAGCCAATGAACTTTTGCATTTATCTCACGGCGATGGAAACTAATGGTTACACAAAATCTTGTGCTTACCAGCTTTGCGTATAATAAACATTGAGACCAACTAAAACTTCTCTCAACAGGTGAGTGGCTAAAGGAGAAGCTGGCATGACACATGTGTACCATGGAAAGTGGCAATCAAAATGAGTAAACTATTGATTCACATAACAAGGCGCTGGCTCTTTCAAGCACATCATGCTGAGTGTGAAAAGGTAATCTCAAAAAATATGAATCATCTCATATGATTGCACTTCTATAATATTCTCTAAATGACAAAATTATAGAGATGGAGATCAGATTACTGGCTGCCAGAGGTTGAAGCATGGTGATGGAGGGAGTTTTATGGGAAGGGACAGTTTTATGCCTTGATTGTAGGGATGTTACATGAATATACATGTGATAAAATGTCACGGAACTAAACATACACACACACACACACACACACACACACCACCCAAGCGAGTACATACATAACTGACAAAATCTGAATAAGCTGGGTATACTGTACCAGGGTCAATTTGTAGGTTTCGGTATTATCCAATGGTTAGGCAGCATATTACTACTGAAGGAAACTGAGGGGAAGATATGTGGGACCACCATCAAGATCACTTTGCAACTTCCTAAAAATCCATGTGTTTAAAATTAAAAACTTAAGATGGAACCCTGAGCCTCGGTTGGCTCTGCCCTCAAATTCCAACTTCTATTTTGTCACTTAACATCTCCAGGCCTTTGTTACTTTCTTTCAATAAATTGGGCAAATGGACTTTTTTCTTTGCAAGAACATTGCTTATTTGACAAAATGTATGAGATACTACACTTCCAAGCACTTTATTTCTTTGAAGATGGGGACCCATCTATGACGGGTGATAGCCTCATGCTGTCCACTGCTATTTTTCTGCCGCACAAAGACAAATGATATTCTTATGGAAACTATAAGCCATATACTTTTACAAGGTGACGAGTTCAATGAATTTACATAAATCTAGGTGACAAAGTTTATGAGCAAAACTATCTAAAGTCTGCTTTATTCTTTTGGCAAATATGCCTCCCTTTACAACTATGGCATCTTTAATGATCAACACCCAAATAGTGCTTTTATGAGCAAACAGTATACAATGTTTGAAATAGAATGTGTTCACACTCCTTTACAAAAAAGCCCAGTTAGGGGCGCCTGGGTGGCGCAGTCGGTTAAGCGTCCGACTTCAGCCAGGTCATGATCTCGCGGTCCGTGAGTTCGAGCCCCGCATCGGGCTCTGGGCTGATGGCTCAGAGCCTGGAGCCTGTTTCCGCTTCTGTGTCTCCCTCTGTCTCTGCCCCTCCCCCGTTCATGCTCTGTCTCTCTCTGTCCCCAAAAAAATAAATTAAAAAAAAAAAAAAAAAAAAAAAAAAAGAAATACCAAAAAAGCCCAGTTAATTCATTTTGTGTTCCATAATCATGCAGTAGTATAACTCTTTATAGTGAAATTACTGTCACATTTAATACGTTGTCTGTGAAAACATATTTGCCACCAACAAGAGAAAGAGTTTAGGATAATAAGTTTCACCCAGGAGGTTTCAAAGGGGTCTTTCTGAATAATGAACTTCTTTTTCTTTTTTTTTTTAATGCATATTTATTTTTGAGAGACAGAGAGAGACAGAGTGTGAGCGGAGGACAGGCAGAGAGAGAGGGGGAGACACAGAATCCGAAGCAGGCTCCAGGCTCTGAGCGGTCAGCACAGAGCCTGATGCGAGGCTCGAACTCACAGACTGTGAGATCATGACCTGAGCAAAAGTCGGATGCTTAACTGACTGAGCCACCCAGGCACCCCTTGAATAATGAATTTCTATTTATGGAGTAAATGTTTGTTGAATCCCAGTGGTTTCCAACTGAAAAAAATAAAAAAGACAAAAACAAATACAATAAATTATAGGCTCAGGGTTTTCCTTCTTTTTTTAATGTTTATTTATTTTGAGAGAGACAGAGAAAGCATGAGTAGGAGAGGGGCACAGATAGAAAGAGAGAGACAGAGAGAGAATCCCAAGCAGGCTCTGCACTGTCAGCACAGAACTGGACGTGGGGCTCAGTCCCATGGCCATGAGATCATGACCTGAGCTGAAGTCAGTACCCAGGCTTTTGCTTCTTAAGAGCATTTAGGAGGAAGCAGGAGAATAGTCAAGATTTAAATTGTTAACTAAAGTGTGTTAGTATAATATGAATTAAAGTTTGTCTGATTAAAAATAACACTTGGGGCACCTAGGTGGCTCAGTCCATTAAGTGACTGACTCTTGATTTTGGCTCTGGTCATGATCTCAGTTTCCTAGTTTCGAGACCCACGTGGGGCTCCATGCTGAGCACCGTTCATGCGCTCTCTCTCTCTCTCTCTCTCTGTCTCAAAATAAATAAATAAACTTAAAAAAATTTCAAAACAAAGCATTTAACCAGACAGTAAGCAAAACATCTTGTTCACCATGATTTACTTAGCTGTGAACCAAGAATGGCTTGAAAAATATTAGAACTAGACACGAAAAGATTTCCCTTCTGACTTTTCGATGGGGGATGAGTTGATTCTGTTTATTCTGACTCTGGAATATATACTATTGCAATTATAAATGAAACAAAACTTCCATTCCTGCTAGAACAGAGCAAGTCTGTGGAAGTTCATGGTAAGCTGGGCAATTTTGAGATGATACCTTTATAAAGCTTTATATTTTCTCCTTGTCATTATGTTTCCATGTCCTTTCATTTTACTGAAAGGCATCGGCGTGTCGAACCAAAAACTTATCTGAAAATATCCCTGTCAGATGATTTGCTTGTGAATAAAATTGTCCGTTAAGGTAATGATTGAGAAAGGAAAAAGCCTTCTGAAGCGCTTTTAAGGAAAATTCTTTTGTGAACCTCTGACAGTTAATTGCTCCTGGAGGCAAGTAAGAGGAGTAAAGACCTCCTCCTCCGTGTGTGGCAGAACCGGGTGACAGAGACACTGTGACGCTGTGCATCATTGGCAAGCATGAGCCCTGCTGATCTGGACAGTGCTCGTCAGAAATGTTCTTTGGAAGACGCAGTGGCCTCTGTCTTTTCTTCAGACTTCCTTCTCGAAGAGTGCTTCCCCGCACACTTCACATCCGAATCGCCTTGGAAGATGTTAAAAGGTCCAGATGCCCAGTTCCCATCCATAGTGATGTAGTTTTTATTGATTGGGATTCAAGCCTGGGCAATAGTATTGACTTGTTTTTATTTTTATTTTATTTTTTTTGTTTTATTGTATATATATTGTGTGTGTGTGTGTGTGTGTGTGTGCTTATAGTTGACACACAATGTTACAGTAGTTTCAGGTGTAAAACAGTGATTCGGGGTGCCTGGGTGGCTCAGTTGGCTAAGCATCCAACTTCGGCTCAGGTCATGATCTCACCGTTTGTGGGTTCAAGCCCCGCCACAGGCTCTGTGCTGACAGCTCAGAGCCTGGAGCCTGCTTCAGATTCTGTGTCTCCCTATCTCTCTGCCCTTCCCCCACTCCTCCTCTGTCTCTCTCTGTCTCTCAAAAATAAATGCTTAAAAAAATTAAAACATAGTGATTCAACAACTCTGTTCTTTATGCTGTGTTCACATGAGTAGCTATCATATATAACACTATAATAGTATTAATTTAAAAACAGACAAACAACTCTATAAATAGCAAAAAAAAAAAAAAAAAAAAAAAAAAAAACAAAAAAAACCCAGGTGATCTGAAAGGGTGGCTCTGTGGTTTCTCCTCAGTTAGCTGCAAACATGAAAACTTCCAATGCACAACATGTGCCTTTTCTTTTCCCCTAATGTTCACGAGAAACATAGTGTAAGTAAACAAGAGGAAACTGGCAAGGGGAACAAAAGTGGCTCATTCTCAATATGATCGGTCCATTCTGTGAATGGAAAAGTGAAGGAACAAGAAGAACTAAAACAATTTGGATACTGGGGCACCTGAGTGGCTCAGTCAGTTAAGCATCGGACTCTTGATTTCGGCTCAGGTCATGATCTCACGGTTCATGGGTTCGAGACCCACATTGCGCTCTGCACTGGCAGCATGGAGCCTGCTTGGCATTCCCTGTCTCCTAGTCTCTTCGCCCTCCCCCGTTAATGTTTGCTCTCTGTCTTTGGAAAAATAAATAAATAAATAATTAAACTTAAAAAAATGGATACAAAAACTTGAAGAAATTATGCTAGGCAATTTTAAAACTTATTAAAAAGTTACAGTAATCAAAGCACTGTGCTGTTTCAGTGAAGTCAGACAAGTACATCAAGGGAACAAGATATCCAAACAAATGTGAAGAATTGATTTTTCGGCAGAGGGGCAAAAATGATTCAATGGGGGAAGGATAGCCTTTTCAGCAAATAGTGTTGGGAGAGCCACACATTAAAAAAAAAAAAAAATGAATCTGTACTTGAACTTCACATCATACACAAAGTAAGCTCCAAGTGGAATGTGAATCTAAATGTGAAACATCAAACTTATAGAAGATAACATACAATAAAATACTTGTCAACTGTGGTTAGGGCAAGGGGTTCTTGGATACAACACAATAAGCAAAATGGTAAATTTGATAGAATAAAAGGAGAGCTTTTGTTTTCGAGAAAGACATTGTTAAGAAATGAAAAACTAAGCTGCACACAGAGAGATAATATTTGCATACCACATATCTGAGCAGGAATTCCGTCCAGAATTTATGAAGAACTCTCAATACTCAGCATTAACAATGTGAACAATCCAATTAAAACCAAGCAAAAGACTTGAACAGAAGCTTCCCCAAAATAATGTGCACATAAGCTGAAGATCATTATTCATGAAGGGAATGCAGAGTGTAATGATCAGTTACTACTATACCTTATTAAGATTTTCGAAGTGGAAAACATGCACCTTTTAGTAAAATAAATGCAATTTTGACTGGAAGTCTGGCAGCCAGGCTTCTCTGAATCTGTGCTGTTGGTGGGTGTTATGGGCACTGCAAATTTGGAGAAAGCAATAAAGCGTTAAAATTTTATTGCAAATGTTTTTGCTTTACCTGATTGTACATTTAATTTTTTTTTTGCATTTGATGTATTCTGACTTATCCGCGTTTTCTTTCTGAATCTGCAGAAAATATATTCAAGTGGTTTAGGAAAGCAGTAGAAACCACAGTAGGTTTAACTAGTCATAAGTAACAGAATGAGAATAGGTGCACACTTTCAGAAATATGAAATCTCTTTTGACAACCAGTAGGAAAAATGAGAACATTTTACTGATTAGTAAGATGATTCTGATCTACTACTCATCATGATGCTCCTTAGAAATATTACTGACAGGACTTTAGAGGCACGAGAGATGATAGGTCACCTTGCAGGTGGTTTCTGAATCAAGACACAAAATGGCAAAGACAAATAAATGATGTAACAAAAGAATAATTTAAAAATTTTAAATAAACATGAATACAGTAAATTGATTTTACTATGAAATCAGATCGCCACCTAGTAGCTATTAAAATATATCCTTGGGGCGCCTGGGTGGCTCAGTCGGTTAGGCGGCCGACTTCGGCTCGGGTCATGATCTCACGGTCCGTGAGTTCGAGCCCCACGTCGGGCTCTGTGCTGCCAGCTCAGAGCCTGGAGCCTGTTTCAGATTCTGTGTCTCCCTCTCTCTGACCATCCCCTGTTCATGCTCTGTCTCTCCCTGTCTCAAAAATAAATAAAGTGTTAAAAAAATTTAAAAAAAATAAAAAAATTAAAATATATCCTTAATTGCTTCACAGGGTTAAATTTTATATAAAATATTCGAGTTTGTGTGAATATGTGATTTTTATAGCAGCAATGTTATTTTTATAAGAAAAGGTCAATAATTTTTTCCTGTAATTCAGCAAATTACAACATGAGTATTCTTAACATTGTCTTGAACTAACATAAATGACAAGAGCCATTAAATGTGCTAAATATGAGACATTTTTAGTTTTTAGACAGCATGAAGCACACACTGTTAATTCCCCTTAATGTATAAAAGTAAAATTAAAAACTTGCCCCAAAAGACAAAGATTTGAACACAGAAGATGAAACTTTCCTTTATTGTAAAGATATGTGAGATTTAATTGTACGAAGGCATATATTCTTTAAACTTGTTCCACTATATTTATTTTTTCTACTCTATTTAAAATAACACGTCTAACAAATTAAAAAATAATAATAATGTGCTTTAAAATTATCCCAACTATTTTACAAGGTTTGGGATGTTTCCACTCAGACAATATGCAAGAAATATATTTTCTACATCTAATGGAAGCTGAGACTTTTTACAAAATTTTTTTAATGTTTATTTGTTTTGAGAGAGAGAGGGTGTGCATGTAAGCGCGTGATGAAGCGGGGGGTGGGATAGAGAGAGGCAGAGAGAGAATCCCAAGCAAGTTCCACACTGAGGGGAGAACCCCACAGCGGCTCCATGATCTGATCTCAGGACTGTGAGATCAAGACCTGAGACAAAATTAAGAGTCAGATGCTTAACTGAGCCCCCAAGGTGCCCCGAAAGCTAATCCTTTTAAGAGGCAACAGCATCTAGAAAGCATAACTGTGGCTGGTTTCCTTGGTTAACACTTCCTTTTGCAACACCCTCCAATGTAGTAGCACTTAGGCAATGAAAACAATTTGGCTTGACTGGTTAATTTCTGGAAGACAACCTCAGTGTCATTTCAAGGAAGCAAAGGCAAGAGTGGATTTAGTTTTGGGGAAAAAAGATGCAAAGATGGCAAATCTTTTTTTTTTTTAAATAATACCATGTTTTCCCATAAAAATTAAAGTTTTTGTCCTCTAAGTATTAGGCACAAAATGATTAACTGAACAATGTGCTAGTTTCCCTTTCATAATATAGTCGTTGCTAGAAAATGGCTCCCCCGCTAAGAATGTCATTGACTATCCTTATTTGACTTGAGTCTGTATGAGTACTTCTCACTAATGCAAATAGAACTGATGTGTATCAATTCCAGACCCCAGCATATCTTTCTTCCTCCCTCCCTCCCTCCCTCCCTTCCTCCTTCCCTCCCTCTTTCTTTCTTTCTTTCTTTCTTTCTTTCTTTCTTTCTTTCATGTTTATTTATTTCTTTTGAGAAAGAGAGAGATTGTGCACACGAGTGAAAGCAGGGTAGAGGGGCAGAGAGAGAGGGGGAGAAACAGATTCCCAAGCCGACTCCAAACTGTCAGCATAGAGCCCCATGTGGGGCTTGATCTCATGAATCCTGAGATCTTGACCTGAGACAAAATCAAGAGTAGGAAGCTTCACCCACTGAGCCACCCAGATGCCTCAGGCCACAGTATTTAAAAAAAAAAAATTAAGGTTTATTTATTTCTGAGACAGAGAGAGACAGAGCATGAATGGGGGAGGGGCAGAGAGAGAGGGAGACACAGAATCGGAAGCAGGCTCCAGGCTCTGAGCTGTCGCACGGAGTCCCACACAGTGCTTGAACTCACAAACCGTGAGATCATGACCTGAGCTGAAGTTGGACACTCAACCGACTAAGCCACCCAGGCGCCCCAAAGGCCACAGTATTTTAGAAGCCAGTGGGCTCTCCATAATCTTCTGTCTGCCATCTGGATGCCAATGTCCGCAGTGACTTTGGAATCCACCTGTTGGCAATGGCAGGCACTCTAACAGCCTGAGTCTCCTGACACAGACCAACAAAATTGAAGATGGCATCGAGACTCACACACCAAGGACACTAGAGGTTACAGGACAGAGCACAGGCCAGGACATTGCCACACAGAGACAGAATCTGGAGATATGCAGAGAGCCCCGTTGTGCCATCAAACTGAGAACGTGATGAAAGTAGGGATAGGACCTCCCGAAAATTCTTAAGAAGACAAGTGTCTATTATTCACAAGGACACAGAATAGCATCCATTTTCTCTAGGCAGGAAAACCTCATGACACCTTGGGCATTGGATGAAGGACCCAGGGTCTTGCCTCAACACTGGCAGCTACATACACTTAGCAAGAGCAAGCTTTCCTCCTACTATAATATGTCAAAAGCGAGAAACACACAGATACATCTGTTTATAATAACAGGACCGAAGAACAGAGTCTAAGAATAGAAGAATATTAACTTAGAAGAATACAAAGGTAGGTAGCCTTCAACGAGATTAAATGCACCATATCTGACACTCAGTCCAAAATTGCCATCAAGAAAGGGGGCAGGAAAATCTACCCCATAATAAGAAAAAAATATCAATCATTCTATACCAATCCCAAGCTTCCAGAGATGTAGGGATTAGCAGGCAAGTGCAGCTATTGTAACTGTATTGTATATGTTCAAAAAATTAAGTAAAGTCATAGAAGATATCAACAAGACAGAAAACTTAGAAGCAAAATGTTAAAGTCTGAGATTATATATATAATATACTTTACTATATACTATAATACATACTTTATTGTCTGATATATATATGTATATATATAAAGATATTCTAATACATATTAAATATATGTAAATATATATAATGTATATATTAAAGTATGTCAGGTTAGATATTAAGGATAAAAATTTAAGAGAATTTGAAGATATGGCAGCAAAACGAAATAAAATGAGACAGAAAGAAAAGAATTGGATAAACTATATGGGGAACCCAAGCAGTGGAATGACTTCAAGTGTCCTAAAACACTTGTAAATTGAGTCTTTAAAGAAGAAAATGGGAAGGGAGGATGAAAAACTGTTTGAAGTAATAATGACTGAAAGTTTTTCACACGAAAAGGCTCTGAAGCCACAAATCTGGGAGACTCTGTAAACAGCAAATCAAGAAAAATGTAGAAAACTATATCCAGGCACACCATAATCAAGTTACTAAAAACCAAATACATAAAGACAAAATGTGAAAGGCAACTGGTAGGTGGAGGTGCATATGATATGCAAAGGAAAATTCGGATGATAATCGATTTCTCCTTGGAAAAAAAAAAACACAAGAAGACAGTGGGGCACCGTTTTTAAAGTACAGAAAGAAAGAGCTATTACTGAGCGCTCTATACCCAGAAAAAATACCATCTTACAAAAAACGTGGTGAAATAAAGACCATTCATTTTAAGACCTACAAAACTTGAAACGATCCATCATCAGCTGACCTATACTACCAGAAATATTAAAAGTAACTAGAGCAAACCCATCCATTATATTTTATTGCCTTGATTGTGCATGATGGTTTCACTAACCTATGCAGATGCCCAAAATCATCAGATTGTATGCATTAAATATGTGCGGTAATTTTGTAGATCAGTTATACCTCAATACATCTGTTAAAACATCTACTGGTTTGATTATCTCATTTGCAAAGGACAGAATTGCCATATTTGCCAATTTCTCTTAACTAAATGATGACTTAAATAAATGTTAATTAACTTCACCTTAATGAAACTTCTATCACAGGATGCTTCTGTGACCAGCTGTTAAAAAATATTCTCAAGTGCTTTGAAATGTGGATAGGATTTCACTAAGAAGATGTCATGAATAAGTTGTAGAAGATGTAGACACAATTTGGATTCTAAATGACAAATGATCGATATTATTGTCATCTACAATAATTATTCTATCCATTAATTAGATAATAATAAAATCTATAATCTCCCTAATTTCTACTTGACATAGGATTTCACTACCCTGTTTGATTCTGATTTGGCATATTACACAATTCTATTCGTTTATTTTCATTTTCACTTTTTTGCAAATTCAGGTAGCATTATTTATGTCTCTTGCTAAAGCTTTACATTTGTCAAACGTGCTTTCAGAGTCACTTTCCCTCATTTGTTGCAAGTAAAGTGTCAAGTCTTCCATTAATCATGCAGCTTTATATATATTCATGTTTTGGGAATTTTTTTTTTGGACAAGCTTTATTAACATTTCCCACATGCTCCAAAATATCATTCAATGTGGACACTTTGTATGAAAATGTAGAGACTACCGGGCACCTGGGTGGCTCAGATGGTTAAGCATCTGACTCTTGATTTTAGCTCAGGTCATGATCTCACGGTTCATGGGTTTGAACCCCGCACCAGGCTCTGTGCTGACAGCACGGAGCCTGCTTGGGATGCTGTCTCTCTGTCTCTCTGCCCCTCCCCTGCTCGCTCTCTATCTCTCTCTCTCTCTCAAAAGTAAATAAATAAACATTAAAAGAAATGTGGAGATTGTTTGTTATTAGCAGTAAGTTATTATTTGCACAAAATATAGTATTTAAAATCACTCACAAAATATTCTGTCCCATTTGTTTCTTCAATTTTATTGCCGTCTGCAAAGTACTATCTACTGGACTATCAGTTAAAAAATACTTTCATTTGACAAAGCAATAAATAAATACATAAATACATAAATAAATAAATACATAAATAAACACATAAAATACAGATATCTTAATTTTTGTAGTCTCAAATCTTATTTTTTCCAATATTTAACACTTTCTTTCTTTAGTTGTTAATACTTTGTGTTTCATTTCTGCAAAAAAGCATGCACTGAAAACAAACAGAGAAATCCCTCTATTGCACATCTGAAACTAATACAACACTGCATGGTAACTAACTGGAATTAAAATAAAAACTTAAAATTGATAATAAAAAAATAAAATAAAACAAGTGAAGAGAATTCTCTGGAATAAATAAGCCAGTTCCAAAGAATCAACTCATTATTAGAATTTATATTTTAAGAGTTTTTAAAAAGCTTCATCTATTATATGTATTATCTAAAATTGTATCTTGTCTTTGGCCATGTCCATGGTCTATTAAAATCTTTTATATGTGAAATAGGTAATAAGTGGCCAAATTAGAGGATTAATGAAATGTATTTCAAAGGTATGTTCTTATTTTCTCGCTCACCTACATACTCACTAGTTTCTATAGTTCCTCACATTTTATTTTCTGGAATTCTTTTTTTACACTTCAAAGAAAATTCTTTGACTGCAAAGAAAATCTTTAATAATTGACTCATTAATTAATGAATCATAATTCCTTAATTATGAATGTAATAATCCTATATTAATAATACCAGTGTTAGAAACTCATGCATTTCAGATCATTTTTATCATAGTAGAAGGCATACTGTGTTTTTCTGGCTAAATTATTAATTATCTTTTATAATTCTGATCCCCTTCTGTACCAGTTTTCCTTCTTTTCCTGAATACTGACTACTTGGCTTTTTATGTTTTTATTTTTACTGATTTATTTTTTTGTCATGTGTGTTTATTTTTGAGAGAATGAGCGAGACAGAGACAGAAAGCAAGCAAGGGAGGGGCAGAGAGAGAGAGAGAGAGAATGAGAATCTGAAACAGACTCCAGCTCTGAGCTGTCAGCACAGAGCCCGATGCAGGGCTCGAACTAATGGACCCAGAGATCATGACCTGAGCCAAAACTGGATGCTTAAACGTGAGCCAGACAGGTGCCCCTACTTGGCTTTTTAAATGCTATACTTATGGACTAATTTTAGTACAGATTTAAAACGTATCTATTCTATTTTATTTTTTTTTAATGTTTATTTATATTTGAGAGAGAGAGAGAGAGAGAGAGAGAGAGCATGAGCAATGGGGGGCAGAGAGAGACAGAGACAGAATCCAAAGCAGGCTCCAGGCTCTACTGTCAGCAAAGAGCCCCATGCGGGGCTAGAAACCATGAGCCCTGAAATCATGACCTGAGCAAAAGTCTGACACTTAACAAACTGAGCCACCCAGGCACCTCAAAACATTTCTATTTCATTTAATGCACATTAAACTACAGTAAGCATACTATACAATCAATATATTAACATATTAAGTTGTTTCATACAAGTTATAATACATAACACATAGGTACATAGAAAACTTTTTTGAAATCACTAAAAACAGTAGTTAAAAATAGTTGAAAATTATACATAGAGTTTCCAGGCATAATTAATGAAAAAAACGTTAGTGAAAAATATTTGTTTAAATATAAAGAAGTGAATGGAAGGGAGATATTTATTACCCTTTTAGGTCAGTGAGTGTACATACTCCTGATAATTTTATTTTCATGACTAAAATTTTTTTTTCAGGAAATGTTTGTTATTAAATCAAGTTTTATTTATGAAAAGCCAAATATATTAATAAATCAGTTTTAAATTACTTAGCAACATTCTCCTATATTTTAACTCACATAAATATGTATTTATAAGAAAATAAAAACTCTTTCTCTTACCAGTCAGTACTGTGGATAACCTCTATAAACAACATACACAACTGGGGCACCTGGATGGCTCAGCTGGTTAAGCGTCAGACTTCAGCTAACTAAGGTCATGATCTTGGAATTCATGGGTTTGAGCCCTGAGTCAGGCACTGTGCTGACAGCTCAGAGCCTCGAGCCTGCTTCAGACTCTGTGTCTCCCTCTTTTTCTATGCTCTTCCCCTGCTTGTACTCTCATTCTCTCTCTCTCTCTCTCAAAAATAAAATTTTTTCATGGGGTGCCTGGGTGGCTCAGTCAGTTAAGTGCTGGACTTAGGCTCGGGTCATGATCTCACAATTTGTAAGTTTGAGGCCTGCATCGGGCTCTGTGCTGACAGCTCAAAGCCTGGAGGCTGCTTAGGATTCTGTGTCTCCAGCTCTCTCTGCCTGTTCCCCACTCGTTCTCAGTCTCTGTCTCTCTCTCTCTCTCAAAAATAAATTAACATTAAATTTTTTTAATATAAAATAAAATAATTTTTTAATTAAAAAAATTAAACAGTATACAACCTATCACTTTCTTTCACCACCAAGCAAGGATTCTTTGAAGGAAACACAAATGTGAGATTGGGTTGCTCTGTGTGCCTCCACACTGCATGCGTGAGTCTTGGGTCATGAATGTGCAGAGTCATATTTTGATTTTATTTAAACTGTTGATATTGTGTTTATCAAGGATATTTTTAATTAATTTAACATTAAATATTTTGTTGCATTAAATATTATCTGTCTTCCTAAGTTTCTTTGGCGTCCCCGCTAAATCTTATTCCTTGTGCAAATGACTCTTGGGTGAATCACCCTCATCCTGGACCTAGGAAATCACCACTTGGGTAAATATTTAAGATTTTTTTATTATTTAAATCTCTTAGCAAGATAATTGACGATTTTAATAAAAATAATTGCAATGTAATGTAGAGTTTATGATGTACAAAATTAAAGGTATGACTTTAATAGCACAAAGTTGAGGAAAAGAGATATATTCGATAACAAGGTTGTTTTAAGATATAAAGTGGTTATAAAATCACTGGAAAGTAAGCTGTGACAAGTTAAAAGTGTGTACTATAAACCCTAAATAGCAGCCACCGAAACAAAACAGAGTTATAGCTAAAACCCAAAGAAAGGAATAAAATAAAATCATAAGAAATATTTAATTAACCAAAAAGAAGGCAGTAGAATAAAAGAAAAAAAAGAGCAGATAAGTGGAAAATAAGTAAAAATGGTAGTCCTAAACCTAAGCTTATTGATAATCACATTACATGTAAATGGCCTAACTACTATTAATAAAACTAAGAGATTGTTGGATTGAAAACAAATCATTACCCAATTATATGCTGCTTATGAATAAATCATTTTTCATATGACGGCAAATACAGCGATAAAGTATGCAGAAATTTAAAAAATACATGCAATGCAAACACTAACCAAAAGATAACTGAAGTGGATATATTAATATTACACAAAGTAGATTTGAGAGCAAAGAATATCATCATGGTAAAGTGAGTCATTTCATAATGTAAAGGTAACAATCTAAAGAACATTCTAAAACTTTATACTTCAAAATGCTCATGCACAGATGAGCATTGAATTTATACTTCAAAATGCATGAAGTATAAATTGATGGAACTTCAAGAAAGAAAGAACAAATCCACAATTACAGTTGAATATTTCAATGTCTCTTTTACATATTTCATAGAACAACTAAAATCAGTCAGGATGTAGAAGATTTTATTGAGATTATCAAGCAATTTGACGAAAGTGACATTTTAGAACAATCCATCAAACAGAAGTAGATAATACACATATTTTCTTATTGCACATGAAATGTTGACCAAGATAGGCCAAATGATAAAAGAATCCAAATGATACAGAGCATATTTCTAACCACAATGGAATTATATTATAAATAAATTACAGACAGAATTCTAGAAAATCCCCCCAGTACTTGGTAATTAAAAGGCACACTTCTAAATAACCTATGAGATAATAAGGAAAATACTAAGGAGCAATTAAAAATGATTTGGAACTGAATGAAAATAACATAACATATAAAAATTTGGCCACTCTCATAGGCTGCAAATCTCACATTTGATAAATGACTTGTTCCCAGATTATATAAAGAATTTTCAAAACTCAGTAATATGAAACAGGAAGGAAAAAGTGAGCAAAAGTTTAAATAGACATTTCACAAAATTATAAAGATGGAAAATAAGCACATGGAAAGATGCTTATTAGATGGTAGGGGAATATGCTTATTAGATAGTAGGGAAATATAAATTATATCCAGGGATAGTAGGGAAATATAAATTATATCCAGAACAAGATACAAATAGGTATCTACTATAATGGTTAAATTTTAAAAATTGACCATGCCAAGTATTACTGAGCTGTGGAGGTGATGTGAATATAAAATGGTACAATCACTTTGGAAAACACTTTGTTTAAGAAGTCAGACACCTATCATTACATTCACTTCATCCCTATTTAATTCAGAAAAGAAAATAAGTGTATGCCCCTACAAAGACATCAAAGTTTTATTTGTGACATTCAAAATCTATAAATCACCCAAATGTCCATCAGCAGGGTGAAGAGATAAACATATTGTTGTAGATCTGTATGATAGAATGCTACCCAGAAATAAAAAATAAATAAATAAGAAACTATTGGAGCATAATAAGAAACTATGGATGAATTTCAGAATAATGATGCCAGTGTTGGACAAGTAAGATAACTGAGGTTTGCTGCCATTTATGTGAAATTCTGGGTAATAAAAATTTGTGTATAGTGACTGAATGCAAATCAGTGGTTGTCTGGAAAAGGAGGGATAAGACCCTCCTTTGTAGAGGATAGGAATGCTCGTTTACAAACTTCATGACAAATTGTGTGAGGAATCCATATGCTCATAGCCTTTACCATTGTGATGTTTCTACAAGGGATTATTTCTACCAAAACATCGAGTGTTATACCTTAAATATTTGCAGTTCCTTGGATATCAGTTATACCTAAATACAGCTACTTAACAGAAAAAAGGAAGAAGTTTGAAATTAGTGCTTGAAATGGGTGTTCTAATTGAGTTTTCTACTCCCCTGATAAGTTTGTGACTGGGGTCAAGTGATTTGCCATCTATGCACTTGTTTTCTCGCTTGTGGAATGAACAAAACAACACTTATCTCATATTTGGGGGTTACGTAACAGAAGCGTCCAATATATAGTAAATTCAGGATGTGCCAGATTTCACCATCTTAGTTATTTCAAATCATCTGCATCTCAGATTCCTGGTTAGAAGAATTATTATGCATTGTTAAGAGTGATTTACTTTCTAGAGTTGGTTTCTATTTTAATGTTTCCAAATGTAATGCACACCGCGTCTTTCAAAATAGGTCTAAAGCCACATCTTGTAATTTTTTTAAAAAAATCCATATATACCAGTGGGAAAGTAATGAATTTTACACAAAAAACCTTCTCTATTAAGCCACATATCCGATAGCAGCCATAGGTACGCTGATTTTCTGTCCGTGTACATAAACACACATTGGGCACTGTACCTACTAGAAATTCATTAATACAGATTTGGCTGTGTGCATGCATGAATGACGGAACCATTTTTGTGCTTTATATTGTGAATTGATCACTAAGTCTCAAAACGTCTTCAGTAAATATCACTTGGCAGAATGCAGTTAATCTAAACATCTTTGAAACTTTTATTGAATGTGCATGTTGTGAATGTGAAATTTCTGGAAACTGAATCTCTAGCCTCTCAGAGCAATGGCGGGACAGATGGCCAGTTGTTACATAAGGCAGTGGTTGACGAATTTGCCTCTCAGCAACCCTCTTAAAGCTAAGAGTAAGCATCTGGTGGGTATGCACAAGGTATTAAGTGGACTACAGAGTCTGGGAGGGAAGCCACTTGGCTCTTCTGAGCTATCAAGGCTTTCTTGGAGACAGCACCATATGGATCTATATTGGGAGAAGGGTAGCTCAAATGGAAACTGAAGAAAGAAATGAGCTAAAGTAAATTAGAAGCAGAAGTTAAGTAGATTTGTGAAGAACTAAAATCAGAGACCTAAACTTGAGTTCATAGTTGTTTTTTTTTTTTCATTTATTATACAATGTGTGTTTCATGACATTTCTCTGCCAATGCGGTGCCATTTAAGGGCTGACACAGTGTGATTCATGTATTCCTACACACAGAGCTATTTTATGATTGTTTTGGATGTCAGGGTCCACTTGTACATTTAGTTCTCTACATATATGTGTCATTCTGAGATAACCATTTCATTTATAGTCCTTTTTGACAGAAAACAAGAATTACCATTTTTGTTAAGAACAACGTTTAGCAATTAAAATAACATGCTTCAAGGCGACTGGGTGGCTCAGTCGGTTAAGCGGCCAACTCTGGGTTTCAGATCGGGTCATGATCTTGCAGTTCGTGAGTTCGAGCCCTGCCTTGGGCTCCACACTGGCAGTGTGGAGCCTGCTTGGCATTTTCTCTCTCTCCCACTCTCTGCCCCTGCCCAGCTCCCTTTCTCTCTTTCAAAGTAAATAAATAAACTTTAAAAAATAAAAAAAAGAAAAAGAAAATAACATGCTTCGAATCGGTAAATCTTCAACAAATACATATGCCATTTGCTTTGATTCAAATGACCGACTAGAGTTTACCTACCGAGAAGCGCACATTTTTTTAATGTTTATTTTTGATACAGAGACAGTGTGAGTGGGGGAGGGGCTGAGAGAAAAGGGGACAGAGGATCCAAAGGGAGCTCTGTGCTGACAGCAGAGATCCCCATGCGGGGCTTAAACTAACAAACCATGAGATTATGTCCTGACCTGAAGTCGAACGCTTAATTGACTTAGCCACCCTGGTGCCCCAAGCACATTCTTTTAAATTTCTTCTTGTTAGTAATTTTTTACTGAGCAGTTACTATATATGGGGCTTGGTGCTAGGTAATAAAAATGCAATATTGAACAAGAGTGTCTTACCTCTAAGATCTGGGAGTTATTTAGGATACACGGACATGTAATACTTATCTAACATGGTGGTCCATTGTACAAAGACAACACATACATGATGCTGGGGAAACAAACATGGATATCTATGTAACCAAGTCTGCGGTGACTGGCCGTGGAGGTCAGACAGGGGTTCCTGGAAGGGTGTGCCTCTCAGCTGATATGAGTTAGTCTGGTCAAATGTAGTGAGGAAGGAAGAAATTCAAAGAAGAAAAACAGGGCATCATTTGCAGAGACGCACACACGTGATAGAGCTAAACATTTTCGGAAATACGGTGGGCCACCAAATAGGGTTATTGGTGAAGTAACAGGACTGAGTTTGGTGAACTAGGGGAAGGCTAGCTGCTAATGAAAGCATTTCATGCTCTGCTGTGGGAATCTGACAGAAGGACCTTAATTGCTTCTGAGCGGGGGAAAGATAGAAACAATGACAATTCCGGCAGCACCGAGGAGAAAGGATGTCGAAAGAGGAGGGTGTGACTGTTAAGAGAAGTATTAATTCAGCTGGCCTTCTAGTCTGGTGTCCTCTCTACGAGTCAATGCTCCCTTGCACTGATTTTTGGAGGTAGATAAAGTACAGAAACACAGAAATAGAAGGGGGCTCCAGCAAGGCCAGGGTCTCACGGGTCCAAAAGTCAGGAAGTGGGCTATCAAACATGTCTTCCTCTGTAAAAGCTCATGCACAGCTCAGCGGGCAAAAGCAAGATCCGACCTGATTTCCAGACTCTTACCATTAGTCTCTGTAAACCCATATGTCTCTTCTCCAAAGTGAATCTGATATGAAGATGTTAATCACAGAACACTGCTGCTGACCAGACACGATGCGTATCTAAGCAAAATAATTACAAGCTCACTTTTAGATTTATGTGCAAACGTCCTATGACACTGGGCCATTTCTCTCCATCTTCCTTACCGGGGAGGTGTGTTGGCCACAGTCATGGACAGTGAGAGCAACTCAGCTGTCTTAGATGTCTGTGTGCATTCCGCCTTGTCCTGGATACTCAGCCTGCAGGGGTTCCGCTGCCCTCTGGTGGGATCCTCAGACAACTGAGGCCAGCCTTCCTGCTGCAACCCTCCTTCCCCAACCTTCCAACCTTCCAGGGGCACCCGGGGCGGGGGGGGGGGGGGGGGGGGGCGGGGCTCAGTTGGTTCAGTGGCCAACTCATGGTTTTCAGCTGAAGTCATGATCTTGTGGTTGGTGGGTTCCAGCCCCACCTCAGGCTCTGTGCTAATGGTGCAGAGCCTGCTTGGGATTCTCTCTCTCCCTCTCTCTGCCCCTATTCCACCTGTTCTCTCTCTCTCTCTCTCCCAAAAATAAACACTAAAAAAATGTTACTCTTCTAAATCTCTTTCCCAGGGAAGTAAGACACTTTTCCTTGTTCTGGCTGTCCTTACCTGCTTGCAGCTAGTTTTGTTTAGAAAGCAGTACTATAAAGAAGGTGAGGGCCATTGGAAGGAAAAGAATGACTTCTGTTGTCAGCCAGGACGCTTCCATAGCCCCCTGACCTCACGCGGGAGCACTGCGGTGCAGCAGAAACACTGCAAGCCAAAAAATGTCATTTTAAATGCTCCAGTAGCTATAGTGAGTAAGTAAAATGAAATAAGCAAAATCAATGCTAATGATATATTTTATTTAACCCAATATAGCTAAAGTAGCATCCGTGCAATATGCAGTCAATACAAAATTATTCAATATTTTACCTGCGATTTCTTGCACTTAAATCCAAGGCGCTTCTTCCAATTCGGAATCACATTCAAGGGTCTGACAGCCACGATCTAGAGGAAGAAGTGACCTGAGAGGACGTTTTCTTGACCCTTCACCCACCGCCTGACCTGTCCAGCATCAGGAACCCCCCCTGGGCCTGCCGAGCAGCCCCTGAGTCACCGGCACCCGCAGCATCCAACACCGTCCCTCTCCTGGATGCACTGACCATGCGCAGTAGGTGAGGCAGGTACTTGGAAGGTTTTCTGAAATCATACCACTTTTGAATACATTTACTATACGTTCTCGTCAATCTTGTTTGAGAGGGACAAAGGTGACCCGTGAGCAGACCCATCGTTTTCTTGGAGTTTGCAAGTGATTACAGCCTCACAATGTGGAAACGATACACTGAAGCTATTTGAATATCTTCAAAGTCCATATTTTCCCAACTCACCTTTCTTTCACCTCTGGGGTGAGCTTTGCTTTGCTGGCTGTTGTGCTCTAATCCGTGTTATTGGTATTCACAGCAGGGCTGCAGCGTGGGGCTTGCCAATGGAAATTAAACTCGGGTATCCACTTGCTACCTGCTTGCTCCAGGCACTTTGACATTTTCTCTGCGCTCACCACGGGGCAAATGAAAGCGGCGTTGTCAGCCCAGAAGAGTTTATTAGCCAGCGTTCAAATCTCCAGTAAACAGCACACAGCAGCTCTCCCTCAATCATGACATCCAGAGCCACATTTCTGAAATGATGCACACGGGCTCCGGGGGGCAGAAACGGAAGCATCGGGTCCCCCTTTGCCAGTTTGCTCAGTGTAACTCAGTTTACCTGCTGGTTAGGAGACAGGCAATGCGTGTGCAGGGCTAGAAGGAACCCCCGAGCCTAGACTTGTGAGCATTTTAGATGCGACAGATTTGGGCCTCTTATAGTTCACCCTGATGGATGGGATTAAGAGCACATTATCACTTCCATTCGATATTCCTGGGCTCTTTACAGCTCAACCTGTCTCTCTAACTATAGAGGCTTAAAGGTTAATTTTAAAGAAGCATGAGAACCCATGAAGGAAAGAATACACTGTTTACTGAAGAAACATCTTCTTAGAATATCCATATTTGGTTTGGGGAAATGTGTGATTAAACTCTACTGGACAACAGAAATTGTCTAGAAATAGACATCAGGCAAAGACCTTTGGTATAGATAGCAGACTTTTATTCCAAATAAGACATCCACTGCTACTAAAACCTTTATTGCAGAAAAAAAGAAATATTATGAAGGAAAATTGGACAAGGAATCTAATGGTCTACATGATTACGGAACTTCCCTCTATCACCTCCACGGTTATAACACATTATTTTCAAAAATTTACAATTTTAATAGAAAAATACAGTGTTTTTTTAAATTTACATACATATACACACATTTTGATACATTGAATTGAGGCTTGTTTGATGTGAGATATGAATACTACCAGTAGTTCATAAAATACCTGCTCTTTTAATTGTTTTTTTTTTACTTTTTAATGTTTATTTATTTTTGAGATAGAGACAGTGCGCGAGAAGGGCAGAGAGAGAGAGAGAGAGAGAGAGAGAGAGACAGAACAGACTCCAGGCTCTGAACTGTTAGTATGGTGCCCAATGTGGGGCTCGAACTCATGAAACATGAGATCATGACCTGAGCTGAAATCAAGAGTGGGACGCTCAACCGACTGAGCCACCCAGCTGCCTCTTAAAATACCTGCTTTTTTAAAAATGGAGATTAGAAGTGGGTTTCCATAAATCTTTTGCATGAGAAATCCTATAGCTTTACATATATTGTTCATGGTGGCATTGGGTAATATTTTCTTTCCTTCCTTTACCCCGTGGAAAATATAATTGTCATGTGACATCTTTAACACCAGCGGCCCCTCGTTCATGGTCAAGTGGTTTCAGAGGAGGAGGATCCGGACGTCTTGGATGTGAGGGAATTGAGCCCAGGGCTGCAGTGCCTCATGCTCCAGCCTGACCCACATTGGAAACCAGTGTAACACGGAGAATCACCATCCTAGGAAAATCCAGCAGCAAGGTGGTGCACACAGCAATTCAGAACGAGAGGTTAAAACACGGGAATGGGAGTCAGAAACCACTGCACACTCTGAGAAGTCAGGGAGTGATCTTCCTGAAATGTTCTACGTGGAGTCCTTTGATGACGCCTATTAGGGTCTCCTTTCTCCAACTTTCACTAGTGTTTGCCTTGGGCGACTCACTTAACCCGTGAGAACTTCAAAATTCCCTCAGCTTTAGAATCACCATAGTGGCATCTACAGACTCATTATGCTCCTTGGTCCCATCATTGGTTGATATTTTACATACCCTATCTCTTACTCGTTTAACCACTTAAAGTTTGGGCTATCATCCCCATTTTACAGAAGCAATACATCAAATTGATAAAGCTTAAATGATCCATCCAAGTCTACAGCTCTCTTCAGTAGAGAGCCAGAACCCAGATATATGTACTTGTAAATTGTCTATCTCATATTTAGCTTATTACGTCCACAAGAGGATCATTTCACACATTACCCAAGTTTCATTTCAAGTACTAAGTAGCCACATGAGGCTGGTAACCACCGCACTGGATGAATTGTTTTCTTACCACTGTCCAAAAAAGACTTCATCTTTACTTCCCAAAGTAGCCATGACTTTGATTATTCGCCCTCCATCTTGACTGAGCAAATCCAAATTTTGAAGGACTTCAGCCCCAGTCAAACCCCCACAGATTACCCGGATCCTCTAGCATGGATTGATTTCTTTCTGCTGCCTCCTCATATTTTGTACTTCTTTTCCACATTTAACCTTGACTTTTTTGCGTTTCTTTTTTGCATTATAATTATTTTGTATTCATCTGTGTCTGCTAGTAGACCCTGAGCTATTGCAAGCTGGCAACTGGGCCTCCTTGATCTATGTATACCCATTCAGTTCTTAGTTCAATGCCTTGTATATAGTGGGTAATTGGCTACTGTCAAAGGATCGAATCAAATGGCTAGATGAGAAGAAAACAGTAACACATATTTGAAAAATGGTCCAATTTTAGTATTTGTTTGATGCTACAACGCCTAGGTTTAGATATTTTAAGACTGACATCTATGGTGATGCCAAACATTTTCTGATCTATTTACCTTCTAAGACACAATAAAAAAGGAGGCTGAAGATAAAAATGTCTGGGGATGCCACCACTAGCATCCAAATTTGCATTGGAAACTCCATTATTTATGTTCTTCATAAGTGCATGTATATTTATTTCGGTAACCTACTCATAACTTTATCATATGAAATGACATTCTGCGATGGTTGCATTATGCTAGGTAATAGAAATCGCATCTACGGAAGGTAATTTCAACGGATCAAACAATCTGATATTAAGAAATGAATGTAGAAGTAATAAGCGACAAACCAGTAAATAGCTCATACTTCTCCCTCACGCACAGCAATGTCATAATGTTTATGGCCGTTGACTGTAGAAATTATGAATATTCACATACAATCTCCGTTAGGGAACCGAATGAAAAACTAAAAAGATCTTTCAAATCGGTAAGAAACAGTGAATGAAGTTAATACAATGGCATTTTGATGTCAACTATATTTTAAATGGTCCCTTTAGGTAAAACTCACAGCTCTCTTCCTTACAGGCATGCACTGAAGATGTAATTTTGCTCCTTTTTGTTCATTTAATCAAGATCTTTCTTTTACATTAAAGTGGTTTTTCTTTAATTTAAGAAAAAGAAATATAAGCTGTTCATTTTATTTTATTTTAATTATTTTAAAGTAGACCTCACACTCAGCGTGGAGCCCAACACAGGGCTTGAACTCATGACCCTGAGATCAAGACCTAAGCTGAGATCAAGAGTCAGATGTTTAACTGACTGAGCTACCCAGGTGCCCCAATATAAGCTGTTCCGAAGCTTATCTTTAATTAGGTAGTTGACATCAATGCAACACAAAAACGAATTATTTAAGAGAAATCGCTTTAGTTTTGCCATGACTTAGAATATCATCAATAAATACATTAGAGTGGGTAAAATGTAGAATGATATCAATAAAACAAGAAGTATCTGTTATTTTTCCAGTTACAGAAAGCCATTGTTAATATTTCCAGTTCCTAGCGTTTGTATGAAATACGTATGGATTCTCTGCAGCAATGACAAAATAGGATCCCAATTGTGATCAGAGTACTTTTTGACCTTTAACACTTTAAATTCAAGGAGAGTACTCCTGAATTTTCAACTGTTTCCCCACAGTTTCAAATAAAGTTAACAGTATTTTTCATAGAAGATTTGAGGGAGTGTATTTTTTTACGACAAGGTCCACATACAATGTCTCGAACAATGTTTCTAACTATCTAGACTGTTTTAATTTTTGGGTGTTGAAATTACTTTTACCCTCATGTCTCTTAATTATAGTCTTTGCTATCTTTTTTTGTGTATATGTTTATGGACTCAAATATTTCGCCAACTTTTCCTTAAAAATGCTATAACTTTCCTTTAATTTTCCTTTTAATTCATTCATTTATTTACTGAGGTAATTTTTTAAGCAAGTATATAAACCTAGAGCGTCGAAAGTCAAATTATTTTACATGATTATGGAAAAGAGAGTTTCTGCCCTCTCCTCCCAGCTTGTATCAATACACAGAAGCAATCACTATGAAGAATTTTCTAATTTTCTAATTGTGTCAGGCACCTAACTCCCTATCTCTTAGTATTATTCGTGTGCCATGAGTTCTTGAATTTTCGGGTTTCAGTACGATCCATTGATTGCAAATTATGGAAAAATGAGAATTTGGGTCTATTACATAGTCTCATCCACAAAGTGAATAACACGCATTCTCTTCCCCATCATTCAAACTAGCTCTCATAATTTGGGCCCCAAAATATTCAGTGGCTGTTTAGATAATCATGGCCAGGTAGGCACCATCTCAGGTGAGACTGGATTATTCTGAGTGACATATCCCTTGTATCACTTGGTTTTCCCTGGAGTTAAAAACAATATATTTTTTTAATTGGTTTAGCTTTTATTCACTTTTCATTAATGAGTTTCCAAGTACTCCACCAGAGATATTAACCTCCTCTGAAGGATTCAGACACATGGATATTTTCTTCTGTGTCCTATATAAAATCCTCTGCCAAATGGTTCTCTTGTCTTTCCAGGCCTTTTGGGGGTTTTTTTGGTGGAAAAAGACCATTTTGAGAAAAAAGGTAAAAATTAAGAAGTGTGTATATGGAATTTTCTTTATTTCAGGCTCATTCTTAAATAACTGAGCACAGAATCAGTGGTGGGAAAAACTTTTTTTTTTTTAAGTAAGAACTATTTTTTGGAAGGTATTACTTCCCTCCTATCTTAATTTTCTAGTTTTGCTTTGAGATATTGATATTTAGTTATGTTAATACATGCTATACAAGTCTGTTGGGATAGTCTTTGTTCCCAGTGCACTGAAACCCGGAACGATGTGCCTTGTTACACATCTATTTTCATTAATTGACTGAGAACTAGGTGACCCTGGCAGTCAGATATCTCATGTTCTTCAATTTGGAGAAATTTCCTAGACTTATTGCTTCAATAATTTCTTCACCTCAATTTTCTCTATTCTTTTTGTGGAACTCCAATTTGGATTTTCGAGTCTAGTGGATTGATTCTTTAAAAATCTAATCATTTCTTTCTTATTTCATTCCTTTGGCCTTTTTATTACCCTTTCTGTATTGTTTCCTCAACCTTATCTTCCAGGCGTTTCCTTTTTTTTTTTTTTTTTTAATTTACTCTTATTTTTTTCAATGGCTGGTCTTCATTTTCAAAATGCCTTTGTGCATTATTATTTAAAATATTGCTGATTTACTTACCTGAGAATATTTTTTTCTTTTCTTTTACTTCTCCCTCTAAGTTATGTGAGTGTGTGCGTGTGTGTGCATGTAGAAAAGTGTGAGGTTAGTTTTGCAAAGCAAATCGTAACAGCTGCAGAAGAACTAGAAGGGTTTTTTTTTTTAATTTTTTGACGTTTATTTATTTTTGAGAGAGATAGAGACAGAGTGCGAGTGGGGAAGGGGCAGAGAGAGAGGGAGACACAGAATCCAAAGCAGGCTCCAGGCTCTGAGCTGTCAGCACAGAGCCCGATGTGGGGCTTGAACTCACAAACCACAAGATCATGACCCGAGCCGAAGTCGGATGCTTAACCGATGGAGCCACCCAGGTGCCCCAAGAACTAGAAGTTTTTTGCAGTAATTTTACTTTGCTGAGCAGGAAATTGAGGATGGGGTTAGAGTGAACAATCTCCTTACCTTATTTTATTGTGTACTACTGTCCTATGTGGGTAGGTAAATACTTTTTGAAATCCAGCTTTATAAACATTATGGTTAGTGGAAATTAATCTAGCAATCTGAAAGTGATTTTTCTTTATTTACCATTTGAAGAGTGCTAGGGATTGATGCTGATGTTGCTATAGATTTTTCAAGTCACAACAGGGACTCCTGAGTGGCTCATTGGGTTAAGTGTCCGACTTCAGCTCAGGTCGTGATCTCACGGTTTGTGGGTTCAAGCCCCGTATCGGGCTCTGTGCTGACAGCTCAGAGCCTGGAGCCTGCAGCTTGCTTCGGATTCTGCGTCTCTCTCGCTCTCTCTGCCCCTCTCCTGCTCTCACTCTCTCTCTCTCAAAATAAATAAATAAATAAATAAATAAACATTAAAAAATTTAAAGTCACAGTAGATTTGTTTTATTATTTTATTTTATTTTATTTTATTTTATTTTATTTTATTTTATTCTCCCAACAAGGACATTAGAGACACAACATGCCGTGTTTTGTTTCACACAATTGCTACTCTGAAAATGTTTACTGAAAATTAAAACATGATTATTTCTTTGAATGTTTCAACAATATTATCATAATAGCATTCACTCTTTCCTTACAATATTTAGATATTTTTTATATAGGCTGTGTTAGTCATTCACATTTAGTGTATATTAGTGTGTGTATTTTTAGACTCACATTTATTTTTTCAGTATGATTCTGAAAAATACAAATTTCCATTTCTACGTTAGTGAAGAGATAGAAATCCCTTGTGAGAAGCCAACTGGGGCTAGCAGCCGTCTTTAAATACTAGCAAACATTTACTGCTTTGGAGCATGTGATGATTGTTCCACATGGAGATGTTCTTATTTGGATAGATTCTCTATTTGTACTTACAGACTTAATGAAAATATTTTAGTATTTTTCACTTGATCTGGAAATCTGCTAGTGTATATTTCTGGTTGTAAACAGGTAAAGGATCAACATTTCTTATAAAGGAACAGCCGCCAAAAAAGATGTACAGATATTTCGATGTCCCACCCTACTTGCAAGTGGGACTGGAAAGAGATTTTAATACCACCAGGCTCAACAGCGACCCCAGAGAAGAGAGTCCCAGTGGCGCCTCATTATCCTTAGGATAAGATTTTCTGAGGGGCTCAGTCTACAGTCAGTTTTGGCAAATGACCCAGGTGATCTTGGAACTGCACATCTGTGAGTATAACTAATCTGCTTCTGTCTTTTAGGTCTAGTGTGTTAACAGCATTATTCAAATGTCCCATAATCTCACCAAGAGTTAACCTGATTAGTTCATCAATTACTGAGGTAGCTGTGTAAAACACCTCACTATGAATATGGATTTTTGTCTATTTTCTTCTTGCACTTACTTTATTTTGTGCTTTATTTATTACTCTTACATACATAGTATGCCCATGCTAATTATATTATTACATATTCCTGTGGAGCTGAACTTTCACCCTTATGACATATCCCCTTTATCTCTAATAACGCTTCTTTGTCTGAAGTTACATTTGCTTTAATGTTATTAGAGATACACCACTTTATCTTTATGTTTGTGTTCTACATTTTCTTTGATCCTTATGATTCCAAGGATTCGGCACTCTTATACTGAACATCCGTCTTTTGTAAGCTAAATGGTTGTTTTTGTTTAGTCTTGTTTTCCTCCGATCTCACGGTCTTTGCTGTAAATTAGGGCATTTCGCCTTTTTACATGTGATCCAAATATGTATAGGTTTCTATTAAGTCTACCATCAAATTGCTTACTGTCATCTTATCATTTTATTGGAGTTGCCGGTCTTGTGTCTTTTTTTCTCTTTTGCCGTTTTCAGTTTTTCTTGACTAGTGAATATTTTATCACACGTTCCATATGCACCATTTCCAGTCCTCTCGACTTCCGCTCTCACTCTCTCCACTGCAGAGACAGCCAACTCTGTCTCATGCAGGCACAACTTGACAGCAGTCTGCTTCAAACGTGTGCTTCATTCTTCTCTTCCCGCCTGGGGGCTCGGTGATCGTGCATGCATAAGCAACCTGGACAAGGGGGTTGGTTCAACCCCTGGGGCCACACTTGACCATTGACAGACAGTGTTTCCCCCAAGTCTCTTTCCTGGACGAAAGTCTTGGCTGTTCCATCAAGCAAGCCACACAGATTAGCCAAAGTGCTTGCTGTGGATGAAAACCAAAATTTATATTCAGTGGTAGAGTCATACAGATTCTAAAAGAAATTAGTAGAAGACAGGAAGCATTAATAGGAGTCTTATGTCCCAAATAAGAGAAATAAAGATTTTACTATATTTTTTTCATTAATAAATGTCTTGACCTTTTCATTTTATCCCTTGCTTCACATTTAATTTTTTTTTCCAATGTTCTCATTTATTTTTTAGAGACAGAGAGACAGAGCCTGAGTGGAGGAGGGGCAGAGAGAGAGGGAGACCCAGAATCTGAAGCAGGCTCCAGGCTCTGAGCTGTCAGCCCAGAGCCCAGCACGGGGCTTGAACTCATGAACTGCAAGATCATGACCTGAGCCAAAGTCAGACACTTAACCAACCGAGACACCCAGGCACCCCAACACATTTCAAGAACTTGAATGACTTTGACTACATATAGGTACCTAATACTCTATGATTTTATTGTTGCCAGTGCGGAACCAGGTGAAGAAACTTGGGACATCCACCTGAAACAAAAAATAAGACCATAAAAAGCAAAGGAAAAAACAAAAACAAAACAAAACAAAAACAAAAACAAAAACATAGGTTAAAGGCAATAGTGCTTCAAATATTTTCAGATAATTTTTAAAACAAAATACATAAAGTAAAAAGGAATGAATTAATATGTCATAAAGAGAACAAGCAAGGGGCGCCTGGGTGGCTCAGTCAGTTAAGCGTCCGACTTCGGCTCAGGTCACGATCTCGCGGTCGTGAGTTCGAGCCCCGCGTTGGGCTCTGGGCTGATGGCTCAGAGCCTGGAGCCTGTTTCAGATTCTGTGTCTCCCGCTCTCTCTGACCCTCCCCCGTTCATGCTCTGTCTCTCTCTGTCTCAAAAATAAATAAACTTAAAAAAAAAAAAAAAAAAGAGAACAAGCAAAGTCTTTAAAAAAAGGGATCAGAAATGAATCCTTCCTAAGCTGTTCACTCAAAGCTATTGGCTTTGACCAATATTTTGTTTATTACTGTCTTCTAACAAAATATAAAAATATTGTTTAAATAGTTAATTCTTCAAAATGGATGTTGGGATTATCCTGGATAGTTTCGTTTCTCATTCTTACTTCTATTCCCAGATCCTACTATCATATTTGAAAAGGTAAAAATGTGTTCTTGAAGGGACTGAACTTTTCTGTGCATCTAATTAAAAGTTTATTGGCATAAAATAAACTCATTGGAAGTTCTAGATTTCAAAATTAATCAATATTTAATGGTGCTAATAAATCATTAAATAATATTGGTTATGTGAGACCCAAACCAAAAAAAAAAAAAAAAAAAAAAAAAAAAAAGCAATAGAGGGCACATAGAAGCATGTGTAAATATGGCATAGAGTAACCAAGAAATATAGCAAAAATAACACAGGGAGTGTCAAAGATAAAACACATCTTGCTGAGAACTCGATGCAATCTTTCTTTATCATAAAAGCTCTCGCACTAAAGGCTGGCATCTCAAGCTGCCTTGATAAAACCTAACAAAATCAAAACTCCATGTGGAAAGGCTCCTGGCATCTTTCTTTGAGTACTGAGAACTTTCCCTTTGCACAGCATCTGTCTCTGCCATTTTGGGAGGAAACAATATGTTGAGAAATAGCACAATATTCTTCAAAATGATTTTGTACAGAAATCAAACTCTCAACTGAGCTGAAATAAATTGATAAAAAAAATGTGACTAAGAAATGGAAGTACTTGACATTCACTTTTATTATATTTTCTTAAAAATAGCGTTCATGTTTACTGACTATAAACTATAAAAAATATTGTCTTTTCTTAGCTTGAAGAAAATAAACATATTTTAAAGAAGCCTCCTAAAATTAGAATAAAGGGTCACTCTTTAAGTCTCAAAATAAATGAAATCTGTGGTCCCCAATTCTACGTTGGTCAGACTGAGAGAAACATCTGGGATTATTTTTAAAGTCTAATGAAAGTCAACACAAAGTTAAAGAAGTGTCCGCAAACACCTGTCCATCACAAAAGAAGAGTTTTTCTTTCCAAACCGTACTTAATTGTGATTGAAGAAGAATTAGTATCATCATTAACTGCTTTTATGTTAGTCATTTTCCTGTCTGTCCATCAAATGAAGAAAAACTCCTGTGTCTACAACTGACACTAACAAATAGGTAAGGCCTCTGACCTTGCCAAACACCGACATCTCTGTCTCCCATTTGTCATTTGATCTGAAGTTGTCAGAAAACAGATGTCTCCTTTAGCCTAAGGCATACTCAGAGTTACTAGGGCAGCTGTTGCTATGACATTCGATGAAGGTACGGAAAATGATGATAATGTGATTTGTGGGTCCATCCGCAGTAAGTGCTTGAGAGGAGACGATGGGAATGATGCCTTCCCCGCTAATTTGTTAATGCTCATTTTTAAAAAGAGTGCTTTTAGTTAAATGTAATTTCCTGTGCCAAATTTAGTTTTTTGGCTTTAAAGTGCCTCCTAAGATAATTTACAAGGAGGTGATCTGTGTCTGTGAAATGCCTCTATTTAACGTCTGAACTCTGAAATATGACATAACTTCCAATAGTCTTGCTTCTTTACAGGCAAATGTGTGCAAATTGTCACATTGTCACCTTCTCATACTGAGCGTGTACACAGACAGGGGATAGTTTAGTATATTTACATGAGCAGAGGGATTCTAATATGCCTTAGTGATCACAGAACACTCAACAAAGGGGCACCCGGGTGGCTCAGTCTACTGAGCACCCAACTCTTAATTTTGGCTCAGGTCATGATCTCAAGGCTTGTGGGATCGAGCCATCCATCAGGCTCCATGCTGACAGTATGGAGTCTGCTTAGGATTCTCTCTCTCCTTCTCTCTCTTCCCCTCACCCATTCATACTTTCTCTCTCTCTTCTCTCTCTCTCTCTCTACATAAATAAACATCTAAAAAAAAGAGCAGTCAGTAAAAATTTGGAGTTTGATGCTGTGAGATCTAGCTCCATATAGCCTGTGAATTTCCATTTTACATGCATGGTCACCAAATTTACCCAATGGGTGTTTCCAACGTGTACGTAATTGTGCTTCAAGAGAGGCACCAAGTGTCCTATCCCTTTGGCTTTAGGATTTTTAAAACATAATTTACATTAAAAAATTTACATCTGTATTGGGAAATGCAGATTGTGAATACAATACCATTTTTTAGAATAACAGTAAAATCTGTTTTTGCTTCTATGAATATTTAGTATAGTCACATAAGTAATTGAAACGGGTCCTAGTTAAGCTCCAAAAACATGGCCACGATAACTAGCTAAAAATTTTAATCCTTGATTATATTTAACATAGTCCTGTAAAATCTATAGGAATAGAGAATATGTAGAATTCAAAATGAAGCCAACATGATCCCTATTAGTTAATTGAAGGCAAGTCCCACAGTCCTTTTAAGTCTTAGGTTCTTGACAGTTAAAATGCGACCAAGGATAATTGTCTTGAAAGATTATTGCCATCGCTGAAGTTAATATTCATGAATCATCCAATACCACACCTTCTCTATAGTGCATCCAATAGTCTTACAATGTGATAAATGAGCACTATTATTATTTTCTTACTGAGGCTGTATAATCTAAAAGGGAAAAGTATGTGTTTCTGTATGTGCATAGGGTACGTGTGTGTGTATCTTTGTGTGCATATAATCAAATAAATGATGACTATATGGAAAGATTTGCAGTATTTAATAAACCTACCTGTGTTCTCAGGGAAATAGATGTTTTTTCTAGGTTAAAGTAAGCAAACTCTAGGCTTGCTCCTTAAAGTAAAATAGCAGCAGCAAATTATATAACCTATTATGAATATTCTCCTCTTATTTGCACCTGGCTTGAGATAGGGGAAGAGAATCCTTGTGTCTTTGTAAGAGACAGATAAGAGAGCTGAGCTGTATTGTCCTGCATTGTGTAGCACTCTCATGGCACATTTCAAAACTGGTCACATAAGCATTATTGCATTTTATGGTAAACAGTAGGCCCTTACTATTTCTAGGACAGATCTAAAGTAGAATTTTCTAGGGCACATTTTTAAAGGAGCTAATTGAATGGCAGCTCAACTGAGAATCATGACGTGGACAGTGTATTTGGACAGCACTATGTTCTGCAAAGCAATTTCATTACTTTAAGTAAATAAGGTTTACTTTACCTTTGTAAAATTGTTATGATATAATCATTGGGAATATGTTTTCATCTCTTCTATAAACTAATTTTCCTCCGAATATTAGTTCATTTTAAACAACTCCATGTAATAGTCATTGGTTTTAAATAATTTCTTCTTTTAAATATTTTTTCAAATTAAATAAATTATTTCAATTATTGTGTTATATAATTGCATAACTGTCTGATCGTATATGATCCTCTGACTGATAAGTTCTTGTTAAAGTTCACTCGAAAAGGGGCACCTGAGTGGCTCAATTGGGCAATTGTGATTTTGGCTCAGGATTCTTGATTTTGGCTTTGATCTCATAGTCCTGAGATAGAGCCCCATGTCAGGTTCTGCACTGGGCATGAAGTCTTCTTGGGATTCTCTCTCTCTCTCTCTCTCTCTCTCTCTCTCTCTCTATATATATATATATATATATGTATGTATAATTAAAAAGTTAAAAAAAGATATTTAAAGACAAAGTTTACTCTAAAGAATGTTGAGCACTGGGGCTCCTGGGTGGCTCAGTTCATTAAGTGCTGACTTCGACCCAGGTCATGATCTCACGGTTGGTGGGTTTGAGTCCCATGTCGGGCTCTATGCTGACAGCTCAGAGCCTGGAGCCTGCTTCCGATTCTGTGTCTCCCTCTCTCTCTCTGCCCCTCCCCTGCTCATGCTCTGTCTCTCTTTCAAAAATAAAATAAACATTAAAAAATTACAAAAAAGAAGTAGAGCACTTACAAATTGTCTAAATTTATCCAATTAAAATTAAAATATTAATACTAGTTTGGGACATTTGGGTGGCTCAGTCGGTTGAGCGTCCGACTTCGGCTCAGGTCATGATTTCCCGGTCCATGAGTTCGAGCCCCACATCGGGCTCTGTGCTGACGGCTCAGAGCCTGGAGCCTGCTTCAGATTCTGTGTCTCCCTCTCTCTGCCCCTCCCCGCTCATGCTCTGTCTCTCTCACTCTCAAAAATGAATAAATGTTTAAAAATTTTTTTTAAATTTTTTTTAACATTTTTATTTATTTTTGAGACAGAGAGAGACAGAGCATGAATGGGGGAGGGGCAGAGAGAGAGGGAGACACAGAATCTGAAGCAGGCTCCAGGCTCTGAGCCGTCAGCCCAGAGCCCGACGCAGGGCTCGAACTCACGGACCGTGAGATCGTGACCTGAGCTGAAGTCGGATGCTTAACCGACTGAGCCACCCAGGCACCCCTAAAATTTTTTTCTAAATAAAAAAATATTAATACTAGTTTTAAAGACTATTTCTTTTGTGAGGGTAAGATGAGTAACCATATAATTCTTATTCGACACTGAAAACTATTGAGAAACATTACTATTAACCTTGTGAGTAGAAACAAGTAAATTGGAAGGAACATTTTTAGATGGAAGTACTTGACATGCTTTAAAACTCACTCGTTTAAATTTGTCAGAATGTGTTCATTTTTGTTTGCAAAAAGGGGAGCTTTATTTATAGACGTGTCAGTGACTGTAAAATTTAATCATTCGAAATTAGAATAAAAGAGTCCATACACATGACACGAATGGCATTTTTAAGTCTGAATGAGACTTTACACAGTGTGGAAATATTCAAATGTATCCACAGATGCTGCTGAGTCTTTAGCCAAGAACATTGTAAGAATGCAATCTCATAAAGTTGAATATGCCTTGCATGAGAAATGCTTTTTGAACCTCGGGAAGCAGTCACGAAGGAGTGGAAAGAAGGTTGACACAGAACACATTTGGCTGGAAACAGTATTGTTATTCTAGAGATGAGGGTGCTTGAAACATTGTTCTGGTTTCTACTAAGAACCCAGTGACCACGAGCTTGGCATTTATTCCAGGTCTGTCATGATAGTACACCTCTGGTTCCCAACAACATTTGTAGTCATTAGTGGTATAGACATTACACGACCCTTGATGTAATGAACATAGAGAAAACGATGATAAACAACAGAGTGAGAAATTTAATGGGGAAACCCAGGAAAATGATTATGGAATCGATGAAATAAATGCTCTAGATAATCTCTTATTGTTGATAAGAACTATGAAGCCCACAAAAAATGACACAACAAAAATCTTAACAGATGGTAAATCATCTTAATCAAGCAAATTAAGGGATCATGCATTAAAAAAATAAAATAGTAGGTTATTTGACATGCACTGTAATTACACTGGATATATTGCTTTCAATAAACATTAAAGGACAAATTAACATTAGTCATGCCAGCTACATTTCTAAATCTGCTTTTCAAGCTTATAATTAAAATCCTAAATTATTACTGCTGCAAATTAACAGTTTTAATGCAATGCAGGCATTGTAATCACCAGTATTTACTTGTTTTTTAAATGGATTCTCTAATGCAAATTTTAACAATATTCACCTCAGTAAACAGTAAATACGAATAGCCTTTTCAGTGTTGCAAGAGAAAATTGTATGAGGCCGCAGACTTCTCTTCTATAAGTCTTTGCTCAACTAAACAGAAAAACTGGGCTCACCAAAGGAATAGCGCATCTCTTGCCAGAATAATCATGTCTGTCTCATTGAGAGGAGTGTCACGAGCAGGATATAGTCGTTTAAAATCTTCCAACTGACGAAGAGCAAAGGAGACTCCATAACTTGTTTGGAGGGCCAGGGCTATGGCACCCTTCGATGGAAGAAAGTCCTTTAGGCGGCAGGTGAGTCTTGTTGACTTCCAGGGATTCACGCTCTACAGAGGTCCCCATGCTCTGCTTGAACACACGATCTCAGTTCATTTTCATGGATATTTTATTATTTCAGCTTATAGGGAAATAAATGTTAAGACATTTACGACACATTTGGAGTTTTGTGATATTCCGCTCGAAGTTCTCAGTGTTTTACTTGTATTCATGCAAATTGATGTTTTGCAACATTTGTCTTCACACCTCTGCTTCACAATGCATGTCTCCTCTGATGTCAATGGTGTTGGATTGAATGGTTCAAGAAAGATGCGGTTGAAAAGCGTGACCACAAATAGCAAGGTACGATTAGGTCAGGCTGATCTTATGGAGTTTGGTGCAGTGAAATGTCCTCTTTAATTATTATATAATTGATGAAGACTTGATGGGGAAATAGGGAAATTAAAGATAATGTATAAAGATGGTGGTTTTTTAAAATATTTATTTATTTTTAGACCGTGCCAGCGGGGGAGGGGAAAGGGATGGGGACAGAAGATCCTAAGTGGGCCCTGCACTGACAGCAACGAGCCTGATGCGGGGCTTGAACTCAAGAACTGCAATCTCATGACCTGAGCCGAAGTCTGATGCTCACCTGACTGAACCACCCATGTGCCCCGAGATAGTGTTTTCTTTTTTACAAAGGAGACATGCATAAGAAATATTTGTAAACCTTGGACTTAAATGGACCAAGATGAGAGCTTTACAAATAAAAATTATGATGAAACTAGACACACACACAGTTACCAGTTACCAGTATTATTATCAATTATTCTTTGCAGAGATTATTTTACTCAAAGAAGATACACACCAGTGTACTTTTAGTATTCAATATATTTTTAGTTAAAATAATCTCAGTGTAAATTAGCAGTAGCTTCTTTCCAGGATTTTTCTCTTAATTTTACGGTTGAAACTACAGGGAAAAAAAATATCATTATCAACGTGTGGGGCCACTTGCAATTCTGAAGGCAAAATTTGTAGTTCAGTGATAACTCTCACATTAAATTCAGAAATAATATTAGTAAATGGGGGGCCTCTTTGTAAGTCTTCTTATTTATCTACTCTCTGCATTAATAACACCCCCATTTTTGTTAAACCCAAAGACATCTTTAATTTGTTAGTAATCTCTCCAGTCTTTTGAAAATGAAGGGGATGATGATGATGATGATGATGATAAAGACAATGATCCTTGTCTCACTTATTATGAATGGTTTTCATGAGTATAAAATGAGAAAAAGGAAGGTGTCTTTTAAACTCTAAAGCCTCTACGATGTAATGCATTAGTTATTATAAGTCGAAGCTCTTCTCTTTTCATTTCTTCTTAATGGAGGGTCACTGAGTTGGGAAATTCATCCACTCCCAGGTGTATCCCGTTGGGAAGAGAACTTGGAAATTACCTCTTTTTCAACCTCAGCTGTAGCATGTACCTATATCTCTGCTAAAAATATTCTATAATTCAAGTGCCAAAGTGATTATTGCTTAATTTCTTTTTTTCTTATGTAAAACACTCATAAGCTTGGAAAAATACCAGTGGTGTATACTCTTTCCTGAAATCACTCAAACTCTTACCATGTAAAACCTTTAATTTAAATAGCTCTCAGGCAGGGGCACCTGACTGGCTCAGTCAGTTAAGCATCTGACCCTTGGTTTTGGCTCAGTCATGATCTCACAGTTCTTGGGTTCAAGCCCCGTGTTGGGCCCATGCTCACAGTGCAGAGCCTTCTTGGGATTCTCCCTCTGTCCCTCTCTCCACCCCTCCCCTACTCTTGCTCTCTTGCTCTCTCTGTCTCAAAATAAATAAACATTAATAAAATAAAATATCTCAAATAGCTTATGTGGCACATCTTAACCCCAAACAGAAATATTGCCCTTGTTCTTTTCTTCCCAGTGTTTTAGACTTCCAAGGCTATTTAGACTGCATAACAGAATTGTACATGAGCTATTTTATACCCAGGAAAGTTAATGTATGGCCTCCCGTTTACTCTGCCCACACATTAGTAGACTGCATTTCATCTAGTGGATTCATCCTCTGAAATACGGCTGCCCTGCTGGCATCACTTCTGTGGATTCTCTAAGTACTCTTGACCTGCCTGCACGATTTCTGGATCTTTGAGGTTTCCTGGAGGCCTCTCTAAGGCACCTTGAATCATACACAAAAAGAAATGTGGACCATTCACCTACCTACTTCAAGAAAATTCTGTGCTCCCACATCTTACAAATTCAGTTCTACATGATAGCTCACCAGTTTTGATTTCCATGAACTTTGGCTACCTAACACCTTGGTCATGACTTAATGACTATTAAGTATTAATGATTATTAGCAGTTATTCCTAACCCAAAAGAAGCTTAGTCCAAACAGAGTGTCACACAATATATTTTTCTTTTTTGCTTGTTCTTTCAGTTTAACTTAGTTTGGCTCCCCAAGGCACCCTCTCACCCCCAACGCACATAAAGAAAACTCTGTTCTTACTTTTGTCCTTCGGTTGACAATATATACTATTTAATCATCTCAAAGTGTACGTATGTGATCATTGCCCCCATTAGTCTTACATTCTTGCAGAGAAATTCTAGTTTATTATTATGCCCAAGGGGTCATTCTGGATCCTCAGGGATTGACAGATCAGCATGGCCATTGCTTACTCCCACCCATTAGGGAGTTCATACATGAACACAGCATACACAAATGATACAAAAGTCTGATGAAATATGGTTTAAATATGCAAACTCACTTATAGTTACAGGATTAAAAATATATATTCTACCATTAAAAGGTTTGTGCTCAGGGGTGCCTGGATGACTCAGTCAGTAAAGCCTCTGACACTTGATTTTGGCTCAGGTCATGATTTCACGGTTCATGAGATCAAGCTCCAAGTGGAGCTTTCTTGGTATTCTCTTTCTCCCTCTCTCTCTGCCTTCCCCCCCCCCCACTCTCTCTCAAATAAACATTTAAAGAAAAAGGTTTGTGTTCAAATTCTGAGTCTGTCATTGATGGTGTGACTGTATCTTTTGCCTGTCTAAATTCCACTAACAATCTATATTTCCAACTACGGTTTCCACCATTGGGCTCTTCACTAGACCTTTTCCATTTCACAACCCTTGAGCGTCCAGGACTTGGCAAAGTGTTTATATCATTTCTCTACCTATAGCTTTTAAATTACTTTTTGAGTATTTTGTTTTCAGAGCAGAGGCTTTTTTTTATTGTTAACTTAAAAAAAGCCCTAAGTAACTGTCAAAAGTGTCAATCAGGAAGGTGATCACTCAGATGAGTGTAGGCACAATGCTGACATTGTTGAAGACTTGTTCGAAGTTGCAACAGCAAGGAACCAGGGATGACATGATGACGACAAAGAAATTTTGTTGACTAATAGATTTTGTTGACCAAGAAAAGTTGCCATAGAAACCAAGGTGAAAATCAGAAGTTTCATCCAGGCATACTATTACTTATGTGGAATGGATTGTAATAATTCAAATGTTCGCTCACAGCATAAAAGATCTGCCTCACTTACTGTTATAAATATATTCTTCAAAATCTCATTTTTAAGAGAAGGTCTTCATAATTAACTCTTCGGTCCTGTTAGCAACTTGATTATGGAGGTTTATCTGAGAATGAATGGGGTGTGAGGTTCCAAGGGTATTTGGGAGAAGTGATAAACTCTGATAGCCATGACTCAAATAAACAAAGAAACAATAAGAAAGGTAAATGGCAATTCCTCAGGAAATTAAAACTAGAACTGCCATATGATTTGGCAATTCTACTTATGGGTATTTACCCTCAGAACACAAAAACACTAACGTGTAAAGGTATCTGTACCCCCATGTTCACTGCAGCATTAGTTACAAGAGCCAAGATACAGAAACAATCTAAATGTTCACCAAGGAGGAATGAATTTTAAAAAATGTGGGGTAGGGGCGCCTGGGTGCACACTGGGTTAAGTGTCTGACTCTTGATTATGGCTCAGGTCATGATCTCACAGTTTGTGGGTTTGAGCCCCCATGTTGGGTTCGGCGCTGATACAGCAGAGCCTGCTTGGGATTCTCTCTCTCCCTCTTTCTCTGCCCATCTCCTGCTCATATTCTCTCTCTCTCTCTCTCTCTCTCTCTCTCTCTCTCTCAAAAATAAATACACATAAAAAAAAAGATGCTGTAATTATATACACATATATGCAATAGAATGTCATTCAGCCATAGAAAAGGATGAATTGCTATTTGTGACAAATTGGATGGAACTTAAGGGTATTAGGTTAAGTGAAATAAGTCAGAGAAAGAGATGTGCTGCAGAATCTCACTTACATTTACCATCTAAAAATAAACAAACAAACACACAAACACCTGTTCATAGATACAGAAAACAGAATGGTGGTTGGGGGAGGTTAGAAGTGGGAGGTGAGCCAAATGAGTGAAGGGGGTCAAAAGGTACAGGCTTCTAGTTAGAAAATAAATAAACTTGGGGCCCCTGGGGGGCTCAGCTGGTGGAGCGTCTGACTTCGGCTCAGGTCATGATCTCACGGTTCGTGAGTTCGAGTCCTGCGTCAGGCTTGGTGCTGACAGCTCAGAGCCTGGAGCCTGCTTCAGATTCTGTGTCTCCCTCTCTCTCTGCTCCTCCCCTGCTCACACTCTGTCTCTCTCTCTTTCTCGAAAACAAATAATCATTGAAAAAAAAAAGTTTTCATCATAAGAAAAGAAATCCTGTGACTACGTGCGGTGATAGATGTTAACTACACTTACCGTGATGGTCACTTTGCAATATATACAAATATTAAATCATTATACGGTACACCTGAAACTGATATGATGTTGTATGTTACATAAACCTTATTCAGAAATTAAAATTAAGAAGATTTTTTTAAATAAAAAGCAATTTTAAGTGTGGGTTTAAATATCATATTTACATATTTAGCTGTTACTCTCTTATCTTTTGTGCTGAAAGATTAACATTGCCTAAAAGTACAGATATCAGACAGTTATTATAAAGAAAGTATATAAATGCAAAATGCTCAGATTCCCTTTATAGGTCAACTTGACTGATCTATGGGATGTCCATATAGCCGGTTAAAATATTATTTTCTGGATGTGTCTGTCAGGGTATTTCTAGAAGAGATTATTAGCATGTGAAAGGGTAGACTGAATAAAGACCACCCTCTCCAATGTGGATGGGTACCACCCAATCCATTCAGGGCCGGAATTGAACAAAAAGGTCGAAGAAGAAGTGAATTTGCTCTTTGGTCGAGCTGGGACACCCATCTCCCCCAGCCCTCAGACATCAGTCCTCCAGACTTTCAGGTCTCAGTTGGACTCTATCCGGTTTTCTTTGTTTCCAGTTTGCAGATGTCAGAACATGAGATGCCTCAGCCTTCATAACTGAGTGAGCCAACTTCTATAATAAAACATAAACATAAATATAAATATCCCCTACTGCTTCTGTTTCTCCCTTGTGAACCCTAATACACAAGGGCTTCCCGGTGATCAGGAAAAAGAGTGGGACTATGAATTTTTTTTTGAAGAAATATACAAACCCTAAGAGTATCGGGTGCCTGGATTTCAAGGATGAGCTATATTATTTTAAAAATTTCATGTGCTCCATGCTTTGGTCATTAGGAATCTTTATGTAAAAACCATAACTGGAAATAAAATTTTACGTCTTCTTTAAATCATGCGTTCATTTTTCATTTACATTAAACTGACAAAAATCACATTCCATTTCATACTCATCTAGACTTCAAAGAAAGAATATCCTTAAAACATGAAGTGATAAAGCATAAAATCATACCATTATGTTTCCGAAATGCACAGTCACATTAGATATATATTACTCCCAAGTTCATCATTGACACTGATAACCACATTTTCTTCACCAATTGTGAACAGCCGTTTCAGAAATTTGATACTATTGAGAAATACTTGAACTCCCCGATGCTTTATTCATTGAAACATTATTTCCAGTATTTCTATCAAGATCATCTAAGTAACACATTATACCCATTTTCCCTCTGAGGAAATTTTATTGTCCTTGTTTGCAGTGATAAAAGATACATGTTATAAGATACAGATTCATAGTCTTAGCTTGAGTTCTTCCTATTATGAAATTTTAGAATGTGCCTTATCAACTTTTGTTGGACATCTTTGATAATATAATGTAAGAGAAAGCTGACATATTTCTCTTGGGTGGGAGACTTCAAAACCAGTCAACATGGTATGTGAACTTTGATAATTTTATCTTTAGGTCAAATATCTTAAGATCTTTTAAAAGAAGCATCCATTATCTCAAGTTTTGATTTTGGTAAAATGCCCAAGATTTTCTTTTTTATTTCTTTTGGACTTGTGGCAAAAGTATGTAACAAAAAATAGCAGAATAGATAAAAAGCAAACATCTTATAAGAATCAAATGATACAGAGAACATGGTGGGGAAATTGTAAATATATTTATGCAGATAAATTTATCTGCGCATGTGACAACAACAATTGAGACTAAAGTTTTCAGACTTTTTATGACATTGTGCCTGGGTACTATTCCCTAAAAATCACTTTACATTTTTATATTTGTACTTGGAGTTTTGAATACATTTATTAAAAATAATTTTTAAAATGTTTAAGTTTTAGCTAAAACATAAATAGAGCCAAAATATATTTATAACTTACTTAATTTAAATCCTTCTCCCTCTTTCAAAACCAAATATTCAGCTGGGTATCCATTACATTTGAGGGACACAGGACATCATATTACTCAGAACATTTCTGTATTAAATAGTAAGTTTTCCGATGAGGGTAGTAGAAATCCCAGCTATTCATGATTTCAGTAAACAGGAAATTATTACCTTACATTTAACTGTGTCGTTATCAATTTATTGGCTCTCACCTCCAAAACACCCTTTCAGAATTGGGTTTACAGTAGTAGATGGGATTCCTTTAAGATTTTCTCCTTTATACCTGCTTCCGATTCTGTCCCCCTCTCTTTCTGCCCCTTCCCCACTCACGCTCTGTCTCTGTCACTCTCTCTCAAAAACTAAATAAACATTAAAAATTAAATAATGAAGGAGGCTCCTGGGCTGTTGAGTCAGTTAAACTACCAACTTCGGTTCCGGTCGTGATCTCACAGTTTGTGGGTTCGAGCCCCGCATCCGGCTCTGTGCTGACAGCGGAGAGCCTGGAGCCTGCTTCGAATTCTGTGTCTTCCTCTCTCTCTCTGTCCCTGTCCCAATCATGCTCTGTCTCTCTCTTTGTCAAAAAATAAATCAACATTTTAAAAACTAAAAAGGAAGATCTTCTCCCTTACAGCGTGCATGATAATAAGCTTTCTCAGTAGAGGGCGCTGGAGGGACACTGCATAAGTAAGGGCATAGGGGACAACTGCATAAGAACTTCGCCAGTTCTGAGGTCTGCCCCACCTGGGGTTGTTGTATGGGTAAGAGGTCTCGGAGAAAACCCTGCCCCAGCTGTAACCTAAAATGCCTGGGCTCCAACCCGCCTGCAGCCTCAGACTTTTGTTTGTTGGGAGTTTTTAGATTACTGATTCAATTGCATTCCTAGTATTCAGTCTGTGCAGATTTTTTTTTTTTATACGAGATTTATTGTCAAATTGGTTTGCATAAGATTTTTTTTTTCTAATTTCTTCCTGATTCAGTCATGGAAGAATGCATGTTTCTAGGAATTTATCCATTCCTTCTAGATTGTCCACTTCACTGGCGTACAATTGTATGTAATCCACATCATTTTTAATCCATTCATCCATCCATGGACCCTTAGGTTGTTTCCAGGTCTTGGCCATTATAAATAATGCCGCAGTGAACATAGGGGTACATGTTGGTGCATGAATACCCAGAAGCGAAATTGCTAGGCTGTATGGTAATTCTAGTTTTACTTTGGGGGGGAAGTTCCACACTGGCTTTCATAGTGGCCACTCCAGTTTACATTTCTATCAAACGGTGCCTGAGGGTTCCCTTTCCTCCACATCCTCTCCAACACTTGTTATGTCTTGTCTTTTTTGATACTAGCCATTCTGACATGTGTGAGGTCATGGATGGATTATGCTAAATGAAATAAGTCAGACAGAGGAAGACGAATAACATATAATTTCACTTACGTGTGTAATCTAAAAACAATACAAATGAACAAGCAAGAGAGAACAGAAACCGACACATAAATACAGAGAACAAGCTGGCCGTTGCCAGAGGGGTAGGGGGGTAGGGGTTGAGCAAAATAGGTGAAGGAGATTAAGGGGTTCAAGCTCCCAGTTATAAATGAAAGAAGTCACAGGGGTGTAACGTACAGCACAGGGAATACAGTCAACAATGCAATAATAACTCTGCATGGTGACAGATGATAAGTAGACTTCTCAGGGTGATCATTTTGTCTACAGATTATGCTCATACATGTTGAATCCCTACATGGTACACCTGAAACTAATATAACATTATATGTCAATGGTACTCCAATAAATAAATAATAAAAACACCTTGCAGCCCCAGACCAGCATGCTGCTTACCTTCCCAGGGCTCACCTGACATGAATACCAGGTATCCCAGACTTTCTACACTGGGTGCTCCAGGCTCCTACCTATGTTGACGCCCTATTCTTTCTGCGTGCCTGCCTTCCTTCCAAGTGTTTCTTCCACAGTCCGTCCAAAGCTGTACCGTCCTGAAGTGAACACTACCCACTGCAGGTGCCCCGCCCCGTCTCCACTGCACCCCAACCCTGGAGTCCGACCGTGGCTCATCTGTGCCATAAAGGTTCCTTCTTGCTTGCTCAGCACCTACATTTCTGTTCTGGGAAAGCCCGCAAGATTCCCTGCCCTTTCCTGGCCTGGAACTCCAACTCCCCCAAAGAAGTCAGAGCCCTAGCTTTCCTGGAGAGGGTCCTGACCAAGGCTGTCCATTCTTAGCTACACACCATGAGTCCTAGCTTACCTTAAAGCTCATCAGTACTTTTTAATTATATTATAACTGTGATTTGTGTTAAACCTCATGTATTTAAATTACTCTGTGGGTCCCGACATATATATATATCTATATATATATATATATATATAGATAGATAGATAGATATATTTTCCTATATGTAATATAGAAATATATATTACAATATTTAGATTATTTTTCAGGAAAGATGCTTAGATGGTTATAAGCTGGATTGCTAGGCACATTAGCATGTGCCCTAAAACATGAATGCATATTATCAATTTATATTACAAAACTGTATGTAGCAATTTGCATTTCCATTGTCATTAAGTGAGAATACTGTTTTGCCCATAATTATGTCAGTATTATATGTTGTGTCAATCATTTCAATAAGAGAGAAATAGTGTCTTACTGTTTTAATTTGTATTCCTATGAGTAGTCATGAAGTGGAATATATTTTCACGTGTTTATAAACATTCTAAACATTCTCTATATTTTCTTCTATGGCTTGCTTATTTATCTATCCTTTATCCTTTATCATATATATATATATATCCCCCAAGGAGCTATTTGCAAATAATGACTATTGATTGTTTTAAGTGCTACAACTAATTTCTCTCAGGCTGTTTCGATATTTCGTAAAAATACATTTAAAGACAGTGATATTTTTCATTGATTATTTATTATTAAATCTCTCTGACTCTCCAAGTATTTGTTCCACTACCTCTGAGGTTATCGTCCGTCACAGGTCTTATCAAAATGATTACCTTATTTCAAGCTTCAAATGAAACCCTTTCATCTCTCAGCAACCCTATTTGTAGCTGTCTTGGATTTTTCAATCCCCAACCCCAGTGTGACAGTATTTGAAGACAGGATGTGTAAGAATATTGTAGAAGATTATAGAATGTTTTATAGAGTTTGAAAGACGATCAAGAATAACTTTACCAAGGTCCATGAGGACCCAATGGCAAGAGAGCGTTTCAGTATTTATTTTACTAGCACTTTTTTTTAACTTTATTCATTTTTTGAGAGAGAGAGAGAGAGAGAGAGAATGGGGTAGGGGCAGAAAGAGAGGGAGAGAGAGAGAGAGAGAGAGAGAGAGAGAATACCAAACCGACTCCACACCACCAGCGCAGAGCCCGACACGGGGCTCAAACTCACAAAGCGTGAGATCATGATCTGGGCCGAAATCAAGAATCAGACGTTTAACCCACTGAGCCACCCAGGTGCCCTTGAACTAGCACTTTTGATACCAAGTTGCTTGTGTTCCATAATGGCCTTGCCTATAAGAAATTCCTTCATATTTTATAAAAACACATGAGCTTTCTTTTATAAATAAAAGTGAGTAGGTAAAAAATGGAATGTTTGTTCATGAAAAGGAATATGCTGCCATATATCTGGTTGAGCCTCTCTCTGTCTGTAACATATTTATGTATTGTACTAATCTATATCCTTAACTGCTTCCTTAATGCATTTTTTTCTGCATTTGTATTCATTTCCCTGAAAAGTTGGTTATGTGACTTACCTGAAAAGCTCTGCTGTGTGAATTAGGCCACGTTTCTCTACACGTATCATTTACATGTCGAACTTCCCATCCTTATCTGAAACCTTCATTATCCAAATTAAGGCTCTGACCTCTTTCCATTTTGCTAATTGAGGTGTAACAATATCAGAATTAATATTCTCTGATTCACGAGGATGAGGGAAAAAAAGTCTCCTGTGTAACCGGACCAAAATGTAATAATTACTCGCCTGCATTAAATGGTTTATTTTGTGGCTGCGTTGCAAGTTTTATGTTTAGAGGATTTGTTAAATCACAGAGAATCAGTTTTAGGAGGTAACAAGTTTCAACAAAAAATGTGAATAATAGGTTGAATTTCCTCCAGATGCCAGGGAACTCCATAATGGAAGGTGTTTTCTAATTTCACGGGAGAGAGGTAACGGAAAGAGAAGCAGCTGAGAAAACTTTATTTACAATAAGTAAGGTCTGCAAGGCATAGATAGGTGTATATATATGTGTATATATATATATATATATATATATAGCTCAACCTCTCTCTCTCTCTCTCTCTCTCTATATATATATATGTATACTATATATACTATATATATATGTATACTATATATAGTATATATATACATGTATATAGTATATATATGTATATATATATCAACCTCTTTACAATAAGTAAAACTTTACAATATGTAAATATATATATTTTATGTATACATACATATATATGTACATATATATTATATGTAAATATATATTTATATGTAAATATGTAAATATATATCAACCTCTTTATTTACAATATGTAAAACTTTATTTACAATATGTAAATGTGTAAATATATATCAACCTCTTTATTTACAATATGTAAATAGATATATTTTATGTATACATACATATATATGCATATGTACATATATAATATGTAAATATATATTCATATGTAAATATGTAAATATATCAACCTCTTTATTTACAATATGTAAAACTTTATTTAAAATATGTAAATATGTAAATATATCAGCCTTTTTATTTACAATATGTAAAACTTTATTTATAATATGTAAGGTCTGCAAGGCATAGATAGGTATATATATATATCAACCTCTCTCTATATATATATATATCAACCTCTATAAATATATCTACATCTATGATGTATATCTGTAGATCTTTACAAATATAGAGATATCTATACAAATATCTCTATATATCTATATACCATATGTTACATAGATAGCTATATAAATACCTAGGATTATATAATAGATAGATATAGATATAAAGTTAAATTATAAATAAGTTCAAGCTTTTGTGTTACTATTTATTTACTAATTTTATTTATATTATATTATTTTATATCATATGTATTTATCGTAGAGTCTGGGAGCACACTGACAAAATGAAGGAAAAAAATCTGGATGTCTGTTAAATATTTTTATATATTATAATGTATTCTCTTAATCAGAAACATGATTTTTAATTTGTATTAAGCAACATGACATCCATTATTTCTGACTAATTATGCAGATAGGATTATATAAGAGAACTGATGCTGGGTTTGCCATGAAGAGAAATTTATCTACAAGGAAAAGATGAATTATACATTCAGATGAAGATTCTGTCCCTGTATTAGGATTTCAGAAGGGAAAGAATGTGAGCATGTCTCCTCTCACTGGTTTTCTGGAATAACCATTTTAAGTGGGAACCAACATTGTATTCCTCAATTAGACTAAAATGCAAATACCATTATTAGTAATTTTCACCACGGTTCTTTATGAGGTGACGTTTCAGTGGCAGAATAAGGCAATAAAATATCATGAGACTCCTATTTGCAGATTTACTCAGTACATTGAGTTCAGCTTGTTGTCGTTATTATGTCTTCAAAGAGCACCACATCTGTAATAGAGGCTGGGCTCCCACATTCTGTATCACGTAAAGTAAAATGACTAGGGAAACATCTGAATAATTTAAAATAGATAAGGGCTAAGTATCCTCACCTACCCTAAGTGTCTGTAGAATTGACTTCCACAGTCCTGCCAAGTTCCATTTTAATTTTCCACAGTCATCCAATTATGGATCTGAAAAATCAACCAGACATTGTGATATATTATTTTTTTCTGCTTAGAGCTTTCCAAGTGATTTCTTGTACATCATGCTGCACTGAGAGGTGGAGACGTTGTGACTGATGTGGATAAAATACTCAATGGCGTTGACACAGCTAGCATCATGTTCCCCTCCTAATATTCTCGCTGTATTTTCACCAGATCATGGACTGTTTTCTGTCAGTCCGAACTCTGGGGATAAAGGATCACATAAATTAGATGGAGGTTAGCGGTTCTCAATCCTAGTTCCATTTTTAAATCTGAGATAATATTTTAAAAATACAAACCAAGCCCCATCTCTAGGGACCTGCCGCAATCGACTGGGGATTGACTAAATTGGAGCTGCACAAAAGTTGTTTTCAAAAGTTCCCCCAGGGAATTTTTTATGAGTAGCCAGAGTTAGCGAGAAATAATCTGAACGATTTTCTTCTTTTCTTTTTGTTTTCTGAGACTATCAGCTCAAAACACCTTTATTAAAAATAAACCCAGGACACCTAGAGGACTCAGGTAAGCATCCAACTCTGGAATTCGGTTCAGGCCATGATTCTTTGGTTTGTGAGTTCAAGGCCCGCGTGCTCGTCTGGTGTGCTGACAGCTCGGGGCCTGCTTGGAATCCTTTCTTTCTCCCTCTGTCTCTGCCCCTCCCCTGCTTGTGCTTTCTCTCTCTTTCAAAAATAAATAAATAAACTTTCAGCTCCTGAAAGGCATCATGGAGGGTGGTTTTCCTCCACGATGCATTCCTAAATTCCCCACGCCAAATTAGGATCTTCCTCCCTCCCCTAAACTCAATAGGACCCTCTTCATCTACCTCCACGGACTCGCTTACCCAAATTAACCTGACATTATTACAGCTATGTCATGAAGATTACAACTCTTAGCAAATTACATTCTTAGAAGGCGGGTCTCGCTTTTTATTTGTTTTATCTTACCAATAATGCTTCCCAGGACCTTTCCCAAAGTAAGAACGTTCATGGATATTTTTATGAAATTTAATTGGATTAAAATGATCTTGGCACAATACAATAGCAATACAAAACATAATTTCATTCGTTCATTCGCAAGCTATTAAAAGTACTACATATTCTTTTTAATAAAGTTTATGAAAAGGCCATTTTAGCACTTTCTTTAATTAAAAAAAAGCTTGTTAGCTTCAGGAAAATTATTCTTTAATTCATCTATTTATAGCTTTTTATATGGAAAAATAGACCTGAAATCTAAATGTCTATCTATCGTGGGGCGCCTGGGTGGCTCAGTCGATTAAGCGACCGACTTCAGCACAGGTCATGATCTCCCAGTTCTGGAGTTGGAGCCCCGCATTGGGCTCCGTGGTGACAGTTCAGAGCCTGGCGCCTGCTCTGGACTCTGTCTCCCTCTCTGCCCTTCCCCCGCTCATGCTCACTCTGTCTCTCTCTTGCTCTCACACAAAAATAAATAAACAGTAAAAAATTAATAATAAATGAATGTCTATGTTATGTACCATATGTTCATAACCTTGTAGTTTCTCTGCTTATTTTTCTTTTTGATTCGTAGGCACTCTTCATAAAATGCAGAGAAGAGTCTTTCTCCATCATACGGGTTACAAAGAGTTTTCGGTGTTTACCCGTTTGTTTCCTTTTTACTCTTGCTGTACTATTTTTGCCACACTCTGTTTTGATGTAGTGAAATTGATCGAGGAGTTAAATTTATTCATCTCTCTCTTTGGATGGTCTCACTTCTGGGTCCTGTTTAGAAAAGGCTTTCTTCCTAAATGGCTTTTGAAATCACCCCTGCTTCTAGTTTCTGTCCTTTCTGTGCCAGCCTGGGCGCCCTACACTGAGAACTGAGGCGCGATGGGCCCGATGGGCGTGATGCGTGGGCTTCCAATTGAAACAGTGCATTTGACTCCTTTCAGCGTGTGTCGCGTACCTCGGTGCCCAGCTGCGAATGGTAAATAGACGGATTTGCTTACACCTCGTCTTTACGTAGTATAGGATTCCGTAGTATTCATGGTATGGCTCTGTGGCTGTACCACAATTTAATGTATTCTTTTGTCCGTTCCCTCCCTCTCTGCTGATGGCCACTTAATTTGTATGAATGGACTGTCTGTATATATGTATGTATGTATTTTTAAATTCTAGTTAACACGGAGTGTAACACTAGTTTCAGGCGCGACACACCACCCTGGGCTCATCACGACAAGTGCAGTCCTCAATCCCCGTCATCTATTACACTCATCCCTCCCACCTCCATCTTGTCTCTGGTAACCATCAGTGTGTTCCCTAAGGTTAAGGGTCCGTTTCTTGGTTTGCCTTTCTCACTCTCTCTTTTTATTTCCTCCTGTGCTGTTTGTTTTGTGTCTTAAATTCCACAGATGAGTGTTTGTCTTTATTTCCTTCCTCTTCCTTCCCCCTCTCCTCTTCTTCTTCTTTTAATTGTAATGAATACATTGTCATAATCAACCTTTTATTCATGTAAGATAGAATTCTAGGCACACATTATTATTGGGTAGTAGATTATCAGATTAGAGAGACTTTAAATCTAATATGGTACCTACCTACCTTTCAAAAAACCCACGATGTTTCATTTTTGATAGTTACTGCGCTAAATGCTAGTCCATTGGCCATTTGCGTACTTTCTGTGAACTGCACGTTTATATTTTTGACAGATTTTGCGTTAGTTCGTTTATATTCTTGTACTTACTTGAACTCTTTGTGAAGTATATCATCCAATTTCAATGTTCTACATGTGTCACAGATATTAGGTGGAAACCTCTTCCGTGTTTTTTTTTTCTTTTTGCCATTAAAACGTTTTAACTTCTTATGAATAACCTTTGACAACATCTGTTTTAATATCTTCTCCATTTTTTCACTTGTTCAGAAGAGCTTTCCAATCTGTGTGTTACAAAAATATTCTTTATTTTTCCCAATAATTATGATACACTTCTTAATCTTATCCGATCTAAAGCTTATTTTTAATACATTTGTATAAGCTATTTGCCTCAAAATATCTACTGAATAATCTATTTTCTAATGTGCTACATTCATATGTTTACTGGAATAAATTATAACTCTATAATATTTTGTGAAGGATTTTCGGTATTATCCAATTGTAAATGTTATGAGTCATAGTAGCTATATAGTTTAATAACTGTTGGTTTGTTGCTGCTTATGCTAGTTAGCTGTATCATCAGAATCATACTATATCCATACTATATTCTTCTCCTTTTGTGAGGAGGAATTAGGGAGGAGTGAAGAATCAAATCCTGGTACATTCCTTTATGTCTCTGGTAAATAACTGCGTGGGCTTTCTCCTCTTCCTTTCAGACAACTTCCCCAGAACTACAGGATATCACAAAGACTTTAAAGAATTTTTTCCATTCACGAAACATTTTAAATTCATTATCTGTGAAATGACATTTTTAGATTTGGTGTCCAAAGTATGGGGCTGCAGATTGCAGATGAGAGCTGAGGTCACCCTTGGGGACCAGGAGACCCACTAAGCAGACACTGTTGTCATCAAGGCTAAAGATAGTGGAAGCCTGCCGTAGAACAGGGGCGGTGGGAGGGAGGGAATGACTCAGGTGCCCAAACCCTTCCTCTGTGCTAGGACTATGGGATTGGCCCCTTGGATGAGACACCGGTTAGCTAGAGCAGGAGTGGCCCAGGCTCCACTGGATGCAGTGGACAGCCCCTTTCCTTGCGACCGGATCTGACTTCAGGTTGTTTAACTTCTATAAAAAAAAAAAAAAAAAAAAAGTTTATTCTCCTTTCCCCTCAGATCCATGGTTCTTTCCAGCATACCATCAGGACAACACTCTAAAACTTCTGGGTCATAATGGTATTCAGACTACTTGTAGCGACATCTCTCCCTGCATTAGGAGTATTTGTCCATTGCTATGGGTGTCGGTCTTAATATATGTTTAATTTTGTGTATAATCTCTTCTGTAGACCTAAGGTAAAACACTGGAATGGATGATGTTAGTTAAGAGAACTCTAAAATCTTTAATCATCGTGAGGGATGGGAAAATAGCAGCCTGAGCCATTATGCTAATTGGGTTTGTTAAAACACAGCAAAGTTACTGTAAATAAATGCTCGCAAATGTTCTTTTATGTAACATAAGTAATATAACAACCAACACTCTTACAATGACTTACTAAAGCAGTAGTTAGGAAGCTCCATGCGTGACTGAAAATTGAATTTCTTGAACTCAAACTGCCAAAATGTATTTAGAAAATATGAAAAGGGCTTAAATGTATGCTATTTTTACAAAAAAAAAAAAAAGGAATCAGGTACAATTGTCTCAAAATTCGAATCTGACTGCTATACCAGCTTTTAAGTAAGATCTACTTAATAGTAAGAAAATACTTTGGAATATCTCTGTACCATTATATTTCAGTCTTCCTGTTGCTAGAAATATCTGAGCTGATGATGCATAAATTTCTTTAAGTTGAGAATTTGAACATTTTTATTAGATATGGCATAATTCAAAACAAATGGTAGACTTAGATTATTCCCAAAGACACTTTATTAATTCATAGTTAATCAAGTAGCTTGGGTTTTGCTTTGTTTTGCTTTGCTTTATTTTGTTTTGTTTTGTTGTTAAGTGTGCGCTCACCTTTCCCTTTTGTCTTTATTAGGATGATGACTTCTCTGCTTCAGTCTCTGCTAAAGATACAAAACTGTTTTGCAGTGTTCTTTTCCAGTTTCCCACAAAACAGAATTTTCCCAGCCCTTTTTCAAATCAGAAACTACCATCAGACCAGACGGAAGCATGTAGGTTCAGACACTGAATTCTGTAAAAATGATGCTAACACACTGAAATCTTTGCCTCCTCTGATCCTGGTCCATGATTGTGGGTGGTTTTGTGGACACGTACCTGAATCATTGAAAACTGCTTTTATGACGTATGTGTGGCATAGACTAATGAAGGTAGGACATTTTTTTAACCTGAAAATAGGAAGAGAGATTTGCTAAATATCTGAATAAAAACCTGTACATTTGTACATTTTTCTTAAGAAAAATCAGTATTATAAGTTGATTCATTGTATCCATCTATTTATTTTGGGGGTTGCACAAACCATCAGAGCTTTTAAACTTGTGTGGCTATGGCACTTTTTCATTAATAATCACGTGAAAACAGAAGTAAATGAGTAAAAGTCACATGGATTTGAATATCCTCTTAAAATTTTCAGAAACAAACACTCATGCAGATGATTAATCCTGATCTTCTAGGGTTTTTTCGTTGGTTTTTTTTTTTTTAGTTGTTGAGAATTTATATTTACTTAAAACTCAGAAATCCTTTTTGTCCCATTCACTTTCTTGAAACGCATGCCTACTCAAGTACGTTACAAGTTATATCAGTGGAATCATGCTTTCATAAAATTTCAATTGCATAAACATCTCAAAAAATTTTGCCGCAAAAAATAGACATATTTTTATGTGTTTTTAGCACTTTGAATCAAGAAAATTAAAGGATTTTAAGCATCAGTTTCTTCAACTTTAAAGTCAGTGTAGAGCTATCCATGTTTTAGGCTCATTGCATAAATTACGTGGGATAAACTCTATAAAATATATGACATTTCTGAAATGCTTAGTAAATAAAATCTATGACTAAGCATTATTATTTTTTTAATGACATGACAGATATCGATGGCTTCTTACTCTTGTGTTTTTTAACAGGTGACATGGGATGTCCATATATTTCTGGGTAGATAATAAATTTAATTAATTGTTACAAAACTTTGGAGCAAACCATCAGCATCAAAGCAAGATGCGATGACCTCTGTTAAGTTATACGCTCTTATCAATATTTGACTCTCTTTTCTGCACCGAGGCTTTTCAGGAGAAAATAATTTCATCCCTGAGACTTAAGATATAACACGTCTGAGAAACTATTTGAAGAGGTAGCTCTGTGTCCACATGTTTGACTGACACCCAGAAGTCTTACCAGTAAACTTGGTGCGGCCAACGTCACGACTCTCCACCTTTGATGAAGTGCCTTGAGGTCGGAGGCAATAATGGGAGAAACACTTTTAGAATCACGGCTATTAAAAATAAATGCTGCTGTTGCAAAGATATTAGTAATTTTGAATATGCCGGAATCACAAGGAGCGGCCTTCTGATTATACAAAAATCTATTACAAGTAACGAGTGTGTATCTTGAAATCATATAAAATCTGCTATTGGGTCATCTGGGTTTTGCAAATTAAAGGAATACCTACTTTTCTCTCTTATAAAAACGGCGTATTTGTTCCCACTCTTTAAAATTCCTAGAATAGCTTTCCTCCCCCTATCAGGTGCCCTTTAAGTATATAGCATTTTTGTATCGAATAAAAAGGCAACGGTCATGGACTGAGAGAGAAATGGCTTAGATCCCCAAATTAATAAAACCTTACAGAGTACTTTTAGCTGTACTTTTACTGCAGACTAGCAAACATTTTAACAAGTGGAGATAAAACTCAGGTCCATGCCTACCACATGTTAGCAGCACCTCATCGAAATGTGGAGAAAGGGGGTTATTGAGAGTTCAAATGCGGGCCAGCCCCCGCCCCCGCCAGATTAAAAGCAAGGGTAAAAGAGAAGGTCTTTCATATTTTGAAAACGAAAATAAATTCAGTGCATGTGAAATACGAACTAAAAATATTACGTGTGTAACAATTATTTGATAGATTGAGTATAACATTTCAGGGAATATGAAAGCTGTAATAAATTCCATCAAATTGGTTCAAATATAATTATGTCAATTATACTTCACAGAAGCCTGTGCTCCAGCTTCATGGTCAGTGGTTTTATTGTTTGTAATATGCCAGTCTATGCTTTTCTCTATTCTACACATGGAAATTCTCTGCAGAATCCTGTAATGTATAAAGCAAATTCGTGCTCAAGATATATTCCTTAAACTATGATCTAATGGGCCTAAATCACCTTAAAACAGGGCTGATTAATAAGTAATATGTGCTGATTTTGCATTATGTATTTTGCGGTCTTAGAAAATATTTAGTATTCAGCATGAAATTATGTTCTTGTTTTATTCCATGATTTGAGCCACCAGGCACAGGTGCCGTTAGGTAACCAAAATATAAGTAACTGATGCAGACGCTTGAAGGAAAAGTAGTTGTTTGTGAAACAAACAAAAGCATCAGTTTTACCTTTGGTCTTTAAAAAAAAGCATATTAATGAGTGTGGTAAATGAAAGGGTTTACTGCTCCTACTCATATTTCGGCTGATGTGACGCCCTTATGTTTGAGATCTCAAGCAGCAAATCTACTAAAATCCATATTGCAAGCAAAAATGACTAAAGGCATAATGTACTCAAGTTATGAAATGAGAATATGAAGATATATTTGTAAGCCACCAGGAACATCATTCTCCAAAGTAGAAATGCCTTGTTTCTGTTCTTGGTCTCTTATATTAAGTGGATTTCATAGGGAAAGAGCTATGAAAGGTTGGAAGAGAATTAATTAGTCATAATAATATTTCAGGAACAGGATTTTAAACTTGGCATAGTCAATGACGCTCAATTTACACACATATATTACATGCCCAACGTGACACCGAGTAAACAGAAAATATATATACATATATATACTCTCATGTCCATGATTTTCAATTGCGTAACCTTGAACGATTTACCTTGAAATATTTTAAGATTCACTGAATATTAATAGAGTCTTAAATGTAATAGTACATATGCATGCACTAATCCAAATAGCCATACATTGCGTGCATTCTACAAAGATTAGTTTATTTTCACTTTCCACAAGGGAAAAAGAAACGATAGGTTTTGTTTTTGCTTTTGTTTTTGTTTTTCCTATGGCTTCCTAACCAGCAGGGAAAATGAGAGCTCCATGTAAATAAAAATCTCAATATTTCACCTGGCCCACATTGTTCTTCAACAGAAATGGCCCATTGCGTGCTAAGCACACGAAGGTTCATTTTGCACTACCAGCCATTTTTGGGGAATGAGATTATGGTTTTCTATGTCCTTTGCTGTCTTAGGCTGTTGCTAGACCTACTGTCGGAGGATTTATTTCAGTGGGGGGGTGTGCACATCAGGACAAAGTTTGAGCACTGATAGGAGAACCCCTCACCCAGCGCACTGCCTAGCTTGGATTTCTTCCCCACGGCCTGCGTGTCCTGACCTGTAGTCCGCACAGCAGAGACGGCGGCAGATGCTGCTGGAGAGAGTTGTTTGATGAACTTGGAGAGCTTCTTCAATCGGCTTCACTGTTCTTTTGTCTGCTATCGTTTCTCTTTGGTCATCTTGAAGGCAAACAAAAGAACAAACAACTCGGCGCGAGTTTAGGCTCATCCCTCCGCCCACCCCACTCTTACCCTACTTGGGGGTTTATACCACTTCTCCTTAGGTGACATTGGCATTGGAAACAAAAGAAGGCAAAAGCACATGCAGTTCATTTTAAAAACATACGCCGCGGTGCCAACGTGCTCTGTCTTTGCGGGTTTTTAGAGACAGAGGTAAATTTATTCGGGAAAATGGCAGCAAAGAAGATGATTTTTGCCACTAGCACGAGACCTTATTTGCAGTTGCCTAACTGCATTTCTTGGAATTAATTAAGTGTATCTCTGAAGCCAGCCACCTACAAAAATCTGGGTAAAACTACACATGTTTCTAGCAAGGCTTCCATATCAGATCGTGATTCAAAACTCTACACACAGACCCGTAACATCCCATCATTTATAAGACCCCAGACTCGGGAAACGGAAGGCTCCGGGAGGCATGCTGGAAGTTTGGAGAGACCCTCACCTTGTGCACCTTGACCTCCTGAACCAAAGCTGACGGCCAGTCAGTTGTAAGCCTTCAGTTGTGCTCCGGTCCAAAAGCTGACATGTGAGCATTAGTTGTGGTGACAGGCTGCTCTAACTTGGCTGTCATCTGGCCCATTTTCTACACAAACCATCAACATAATTCACTCTAAAGGGCTCTCTGAGAGGGCCTAATGCTTTTTCTTTCTTCCCTTGTACAGTGCAGAATTTAGGACAGCTTATTTTAATTTGATGAGCTGCACTATGATCTAATAAGGGACAGCTGTGGCAGCTAAGTCCCCAGGCTATTTATTGTCAATTAGAATGAATCCTAAATAAACTCCCTTCATTCTAAACTTGACCCATTCTTGAACAGTAGACAAAAATGGCACTTAGCAAAGGAGATGTGGGGAAGCGGAAGAAAGGGCCGATGGAATGTAAAACCTATGAAAGAGAGGACTCTTCAAATACAATTAGAAGGATGCGCGGTGATAATGACATTTTGATGTCAAATAATTGCTATTGAGATTTTGGTATTGGGGAAGATATCCATGGGGGGAACGCAAGAGAATATCAAGCTGTCAAATAAAATGTAATGTGTTGTTAGAGTCAAGCTAAAAATAAATCTATTTTATATGAAGGAGAAAAGTCTGGATTCAAATATAGACGATAAAGTGGCATAGAGCAGGGGATTACAAATCCTTTCTGTCCGTTGTCCATAATAGATAAACATTTTCCAGACAGACCTAAGACCCCAGGACACAAATCCATATATAGATCTGTTAAAATAAATTCTCGTGCAATAATAGTGATTTTCCCCGGTGTGACGAACTCTTTGTTTGTAGTCTCTTCCATCCCCCTCATAAAAAGAAAATGCTGATCACAACTCACCAAAGTGATTTTACCACCCCTTCAACAGTCAGAACCCACAATTTGAAACACAGTACTCCAGAACCAAGGAAGAAAATGCAAAAAGGAAATTTCCAAAGAATATTTAAGCGTTTTGAAATACTGATCATCAGAGGGGACTTAACAGCCCATTGAAGAACTAAAAGTATATTCTGGCAACACTGTGTGCTGCTTCCTTGAGTGTGAAGGGCATGGTGGACAGCAGAGAGAGGAAGCAAACATCATAGCGTGGGACCGTGGTCCATAAGCATAGCTGTGTATTATTTTCTAAGCACTTCTCACTTAAGCATATAAAATATAAAATGATAATTTCTTAGTGTCCTGGGCACCCTTCATATGAATAAATGCTAGAAGAGACAAGGGATGCCATATAAAATCAAGAGACTAAGTGCCGGAGTCCAGCCCCAGCAGGTCCAGGGGTTCCCGAAGGATGAACGGCATCGGCGAAAGTAACAAATGGATACAGACAACAGCGGCGTGTTAGACTGGCCGCTTTCTTGTGGCAAACGTGGCATTATATTTGTCAGCAATTTCCTTGTAGCGAGCGTCATCTATGTTTCTTAGCATTACCTAATTTTAAAAACGTTCCTTTGTGTAATCACCCATTAAGGAATATCGTGATTATTTCTTTGTAACGTTCCCTCCTGCTCTCTGCTTATTGATTCATTTCTTCATATTACTTTCCTTATGTATCCACATTTATTTATAGTCTATAAAGAGTTTGCTTTGCTATTTTCATGAAAGATCGTCTAGCTCTCAACACCTCAAGTGGAATGTTTACAGGGACATGACTTCTTAATTGTTCCTTTGAACCGTTTGCAGTACAAGGAACAAAAGTATTCGCTTTGGTCTGCGGTGCCGGGAGGGAGCCAAGAAGGCCCTGGGAACCCATGCCTTATGCGCTCCCAGAGAGACAATGTATACCTAGGAACTAATGAACCATTCTGTACCTTAACCCACCAGGTCTAGTTATGCTCTGGAATGCCTCTGGGGGCCAAGTGGGCCTAGGGGTTGGAGTAGCTTGTATTCATGGATACATTCTTTTGTTGCTGGAGATTTCGAACCCATTTGTCCCCCTCCTTAGCTGGGAAACATATGGGGCTATACTTCCTTTAGGTAGAGGATGGGCGGGCAGGGGTGGCACCGGCTGGATATAAGGTTTCTTTTTTGTCCTGGGGGGTCATCCCCAGAAAATATCCCCGAGTTTGCCCCCATGGGTTTATTTTGAATCATCAATGCCAATTGGACCATGGAGATGGCCATGATGAGTAAGAGGAGGGATACCAGTAGCTTCCCATTTGGAGGGTCGTTGTGCGTTGCCCTTCCACCAACCACCGGGCTGTGCCATCTGGAAGCTGGATGGATGGGTTCCCGGCAACTAAGGAGCCTACAATGTGAGTAGATGTAAGCCAAATGATTCTCCCATTTTGGTGAAATATAAGACACTTATTTTATTTTTTAATGTTCATTTATTTATTTCGAAAGAGAGCAAGCAGGGGAGGGGCAGAGAGAGAGAAAAAGAGAGAGAAAGAGAGAGACAGAGAAAGAGAATGCCAACCAGGTTCTGTGATATCAGTGCAGAACCTGACTCCGGGTTCACTCTCATGAACCATGAGATCATGACCCGAGCCGAAATCAAGAGTCAGACGCTTAACTGCCTGAGCCACCCCGGCGCCCCTAAAACATAAGACTGTTAAAGGGACTTTTAAAGTTTGCTGGAATTACATGGAGATTGCACAACAGTTTTGAAAGTTATTGTAAGGGCAGAATTGACAAGTAGAATTGTTTAAAGGGATCAGCTCTCCCTGGTGGAGGACCAAATCTGTCATAGGGCTGTCATTTTGTAATACTTGCTGTGGATACCTTTGTCTTTCAGGCAGACCCAGGACCGAGCTGAAGTCAGCTGTCTCTCCCAAGGGGCTTCTGCCTACTGGTAAAAGATACCATTGAACTCCACCTTTCTGCAGGTCCTGCACAGAAATTCATTGTCCTCAGCCCAGTGGGGTCGAGAGCCTAGAATTTATTTGTAGTTTCCTCAGCCCGAAGGATCTCCAGAGCCTTTATTAATGGGCTAGGTCTTAAACTCTGAACACTGTCTTTATTCACCTGCATGTAAGCTCTATATCAGTCCTTTCGGCTTCTTTTATATTAGAAAATAGTAAGTGTCAAGAAATAAGAAACGGGTCATATCTAAGCCGTGAAGTCTAAATATGATTTGGAAAATAATTAATCCTCATTTTCCACAGATTTTTCCAAATTACAGATGCCAACAAGAAGATATTTTCAGTGCCTCAGTCATCTGCCAAAATGGAAGTGCCTTTGGGGAAGACAACAGATTTTATGATGCTTCTCCTTGCAGTGAAAATGGAACTCATAGTTCATAGGCAAAACCAAAGGTGCGACATCCCAACTTATATAGTAATATGCCTTTTACATGTGTTGGGGAGGAGACGTTTCACTCGACTTTCCAATGTTCATTTGGTTGGTGTAAGAATGAAATTGACATGAGGCAGATAAACCGAGAAAACCGAATTCACTCAGGTATGGATGAGAGCTCTGTAAAGTAGTAGCGCCAGGCAGTCAAGCAGTCGAGGTTTAAAAGCCACCCAGAGCTAAGGAGAAGGGGGTAGGGGTCTGGGACTTCAGAGGGAAGGGAGAAAATTGATAGGAAGATGAAAAAGGGTGAATGTTTGGTCAACAAATGTTTTCTGGGCCAGGCAGAAAGAACAGGGCACAGAGAGGAATTTTAACAAAGAGACCCTGCTAGCTTCTGTCTCTCCTATTTACCACACCCCGTTCATATCATACTGCACTTATCTGTTGTAATACTTCCCTTTCCGGGGGCAGATCCTCTAGCCATGCTTGTTCTGTTTGGTGATTTATACTTTTCTCCTCACAACTCACTGCCTATCTTGGGACCTCCATCTTGACGATAAGGACTGGAGACCTTCCCAGTTCCCCGAATGTGAACCAAAGTAAACTGTGGAGATTAAGAAGCACCTCACGTAGCTATTATTTATTTTTCTACCTTGGCATCAGAAATGGAAATAAAAACATCACTGTAATGTTTGAATTTATGAAAGAGGGCAATGGGCCAATCTAGATATTGCATTATTAGTGATGAATAATAAGTGAAAGAAAACCTAAAACTTTGCTGTTCGTTCTTATTTAGGAGTATTCAGAAAAAGAGACTAAACCACACAGGTACGGACACACAGACACATGTTTAAGGAGCCACGACCTGTTTTCAAGCTGTGAATTACGCTCAGTCATTGTTTTGTTTTGTTTTCCTGTTTAAAAAAATATATATGAACGGTGAAAATAACCATTATTTTTGATTTCAGGAAAAGGCCTTTAATATTAAAACCCTAGACTCACCCGGACTCAATACTACGTAAAGAATTATGGCAATGGTTAAGAACTACACTGTATCTTCTTAATGGAATCTTATGTGGCCATTAAATACAATGAAGGAATAAAAATATCCAATCACTATGATGTACACCCGAAATTAATAGGATATTGCACGTCAGTTATGCTTTAAAGACACTTATGATATAGAGTTAAGTGGAAGCTAAAACTGAAAATGTTATGGTGTCAGCATTGTAAAACAATGCATATAAGAATAAAAACACATCAACCCATTTAAAGTAAACCCTTTGTGTGGTAACATAATGGACAATTCAACTTGCTCAAAATATTAAAAGTATTTTATTTCCAAGTGTACTGCAATAGATGATAGATAGATGATAGATAGATAGATAGATAGAGCTATTCACGTCTTAAGACGATTTCCTGACCAAAATGATACATATTTAAATTTTAAAGTCCCCAATACCTTTGTATGCAAGGCATGTAAACAATTCTATTTTCCCACAAAATATAAGGCTGACACAAATGAATCTAAAATATTATTCAATTCAAATATTCAATTCAAATTCAATTCAAAATAATATTCCATTCAAATATTGTCAATATAATTAGACAAGTGTTAGTTAAAACTGCACTGTGATACCACCTGAGGGGCAGAATTTTGAGGCTGATGATTCCAAGTGTGGATGGAGGTGATGGGGAGATACAGAAACTCATACATTTCTAGTCCAACTATAAATTGCTAAAGCTGTTTGAAAGAGAAATTTCACAATATTTGGGCCAGTTGAAGATTCAATGACTCCACTGTTAGGAATATATTCTAGAACAGCAATCTCACGTATGCAGAATAAGAAGTATGTAAGTGTTTTCCTTGCAGTATGCCACGCAATGATAAAAACAACTTGGAAATGCCACATTGTATCTCATTAGGGGAGTGAATGAATAATGTATCGTAAATTCAAACAAAGAAAAGCAATTAAAATGAGTGAATTTGATCTTCATATCTAAATGAATAAATCTTGAAAACAATAGCGATTGCAAAAGCAACTTGCAAAGATATTGATATCATGATAGCCTTTACATAAAACTTTAGAAAATACTACATATTTTTATAGATACTCACAACCAATACAGTCAGAGGTAAAATAAACTTAAGGATAGATGCTTTACCTGGGAAAAGAAAGAGAGAAGTGGAAGAGAATAAACCTGCGGGAACATCAACTGCATTAAAAAGGCTGAGATAATTCCCTCCCTAATTCAGTCTTTATTTCACCTGAGCTAAAACTATGTGGACATCTGCTGTACTATTCTGCTTCTCTATATGTTCGAGATAGTTTGCCATAAAAATAAACTCATTCTATAAAGCTTTAAAAGTTTATAGCTACAATTAATGCAATGTTAACTTTAAAATATCAGTTTACCTTTCTTTACTGTTGATGGTGAGAGTTTTATCCCACATCTCACAAGAGCATTATGGAGGGTAAGTCGCATATAAGAAGCATCTGTTTACAGTAAGTGAGGGGAAAATGAGAAGTCATTGCCACGCATACTGTAAATGCAACCGCATTTCTCCTGTTTCCTTTCGCCTCCTGTATGAGAAGCAACATAACGGGAGCAGGTGCACCCAGTTACAGGCCTCGCAGCCCTGCCACACTAGCCTGAGGCTCCCCTTGGTCCTCCGTGCTGTGCCTTTTAGAAAGGGCTTCCTTGATGGAGACCCTCCTCACGGGCCCTGTGACCTTTCAGCTGGACGGAAGGTCGATCGGTCAACTCCCGAGAACAATCCCCCTTAGGGTGGTGATGATAAAAGAAACAAAAAATCATTTGCCAATGACGCACTAGTTTCCTAAATTACTTCAGGTCTTAAAACAAAGTAACACTTGGGGCGCCTGGGTGGCTCAGTCCATTAGGCGTCCAATTTCAGCTCAGGTCATGATCTCAAGGTTGCAAGTTCAAGCCCCACATCGGGCTCTGTGCTGGCAGCTCAGAGTCTGGAGCCGGCTTTGGATTCTGCATCTCCCTCCCTCTTTGCCTCTCCCCTGCTCGCTCTCTGTCTCTCAAGAGTGAGTAAACATTAAAAAAATAATAAAAAATAAAACAAATAACACTCTAAACCATCCAGCAAATGCATGGTTCTGAGTGCTGGAATAATTAAAACTCCATTTTGACCTAAAACTTTTATTTTATTTTATTTTATTTTATTTTATTTTTTTTTTAATTTTATTTTTTATTTTTAATATTTATTCATGTTTGAGAGAGAGAGTGAGAGAGACAGAGTAAAACAAATAACACCCTAAGCCATCCAGCAAATGCATGGTTCTGAGTGCTGGAAATATAATATATATATTATATATATATAATATATATATTTAATAAATATATATATATATATATATATATATATATAATATATATTTACATTATCCAGGTACAGGGATCTCCCACTTTTCAAAAATTTGCATTGTGCCACATTGCTTTTATGAAAGACCTATATTTGTACCTGTTTTCTCTAACTGAAAAAAAAAAAAAAAAATCCAAAGAGAAATTTCACTTTTACCATACAAGGGGAAAAGTAAAAATAGCGTTCAGTGTTTGTTTTGCAGCGGGACCTCACAGAGGCAGCACACATTCCAAGCAATGAGAGCCGCACAGCCAAGTTCCTTCCCTGGGAACCACACTCAGTGTCCCCACCTGCAGCACCAGAGCTCTGAAACCTACCTGTGAGCATCTGGGCTCTATCTCGACTTACTCTGTGCATCCATTACTGTGATGTGTCCTGAGGTCTTAAAAAAGCCTAAGAGAGGTTATTGTTTCCATCTGGGAATGTTCAAAGTTTTTTGGTAAATTAATGGTGACGGATTCTTCACTTTATGCCATTTTGGCTTATAAAAGTTTCACAGGAACACTCTCTTGTCCGATAGTGGGAGAAACCTATGTATGCGATGTCAGCCATGTTTAGGTTCTAACCAGGCCCAACAGATAATATAAATCATATCCGTTCTAAAACCTAAAATTTAAGCCCATGTATTAGTTTCGGTAGCAACTGAATTTACAAACAGTCGTACTTAAGAATGTGTTGTTAATCTGAACTCTTATCGTTTCTATACCAATCTACACTACTAGTTTTGCTTTCTCAGTCAGATCACCACGATTTTTTCTGTTGGTTGTTTCCAAGGCCACCATTATTTGTCCTGATGTATGTGAACAGACTTTATAAACACTCTAGGGAAAGGGAAAGAGGGTTACAGAAGGAGAATTCTGAAAAGAGACTTATCTCTAAAAGATTAACTTTGAAACCAAGGATCTCAGCTCCCATTGGTATCTTTTTTGCAATGGCATATTCTAAACAGTTTATATTTTGACATACTGAACGCATTATATACCAAAATAATTTGCTAGAAGTTGCTCATTTAGCGTGGCTTTCTAAGCTCATATTCAAATAGTGGCAGATACTGTAAGTTCCATTACACAGTATCTGTTCTCAAGTGCATTCTTCTAGAACGTTCATTACTTAGAAACTAGAAACTAGACACCATTTCTAACCACCTTCTAGGCATGGCTGGCCACACGATTAAATTCTGTCCCAGAATTTGTAAATGGAAATTTTCTAGAAGAACGTCCCTCTGCAGATCAATAGTCCAGGAGAAGGAAGGACATTAGGCCCTCCCATGCCCCTTCTGTTACATAACTCAGGGATGACCCCTGAAGATTTGGGCAGGAAACCTGAGGATAACAGCAGAAACATGGCAAGAGTCTGGCTCCACGTTGACACTCTTAACTAGCTGCACCTTCCCTAGTCTACCTACTTCATGGCCTCTGAGTAGAAGAGAAAAATTGTCCCCTGCATTTAACCCTACTTCTGGTCAGGGTTTCTATTGCTGGTAGCAGAAGGCAATCCTAACTGATATGCAAAAATCATCCCATCCAAATTGTCAATGAGAATTAGTATTCCCTACGTATATTTTTTGGACATTTTTCCATATAATAGAGATAAGCTATAATTATTCAGGTTACATCTGTTCCTGTCTTTACTTAACGCATCTGAGGCACATACTTTTTCAGGAGACAAAACACTAGTGTGAGCAAATAAAGATCCCGTGATTCAAACAGATGGTCTGGTCAGGAGCATGGGGCACGTAATAAATTCATCTTGACACAATCCTTCATGATGGCCATTCATTCCAAGTGTTTTGACCATATCATTAACACAAATATCAAGTTGATAATAGAAAGATACACAGTGTTCTTTTAGAAGTTGTTCTTCAAAGAGTTTGGCCCTATGTCTATTCCTTCATTGCAGCCATACCCAATCTTAGACAAATTTGGCCACAATTTTGTTTTCCACCATTCAATGCCCCACAAGATCTCAGTATAGTGAAAAGCAACCTATACTAGATTAAGAAAACCAGAGTTAAAGGAGCTTATGATTCATTTCTTATAGACATGAATTTTCTCTTGTTTTTCCTGTGCTATAGATATCTCTCACTTCATGGAATGATTGCTGTTCCACTTTAAAAGCATATTGATAAAGTTTCATGCAACAGTCACTTCAGCTGTGTTGAGAATGGCAAGCTGTGTTCTGCAGTGTATTTGTGACATTGTTGTATTTCAAACCCACTAACCATCTCGGGTACACACACTGCTCTTACTGTGCTTTGATCTGTGATGTTAACGGATGCCCCAGGTTACACCACAGCACTGAGTCAGAATCTGACTATGTTCTCTGGGCCCTCCTCTGTTCCAGGGTGGCTCACAAAGAAAGGAAGATAGACCAGTCTCTGCAAACACAGCGTCATTTCTTATCAACTCACTAAGAAGTGTCACCTGTCTTGTTATTTTCAGTGAAAAGCCAGATGTAAGTGAAAAAAAAAAAAAAGTAATTACCAACTACCATCAAATTCCTTTTCTATTTTTTATTTTTTTTGTGGAGTGGGAAACTAGGATAGTACCAGGAGGTAAATACTAAAACCCTAGCACTTCTGTTTCATTTAGAAAAATTCATATTGCTAGGAGAATGAATTGTAGAAACATCACTATGACTTAGATCCCTGAGATCTCTATGGCTCAAAAATGCCCAAGCTGAACCATCTACATTACAAAGTCATGAACTTGCAAAATAACATACTTAATTTTCCAACAAGAAAAACAAAGTTTATCCATTTGTTGAATACATTTTTCTTCCCTCTTAATGGAAATCCCCATAGCTTTCTATCAAGATTAACTCTAATAACCTACAATTAAACTTTGATCTTTAGTTAAGTAAAATTTGATGTGATACATCATATACAAATCTATTTATCTAAAATCAATATTTGAAAGCATTTTACTTTATTACAAACTATGGAAAGCTTTATATATGATGCTTAAGTGCTTGTGAAGACTGATCTTAATAACACCAAGAGGAGCTATTTTGCAAGTGAACAAAATAATAAGTTTAATAAAAAATAATTCATGACAGATTTAATATAGAGTATAACCTATTTGTATTTCAAAATATTATATTTATATCTTCTTGGAATTTATACCATAACTCACAGACTCAAAGAAAACTTTTTCTTGACAGTTAATATTGCTATCATATTGTGTCATAATTTAAAATGTGTGAAATATCTTTATTTACCCATCTCATCTGCCATGAAATTAAAGTCCTGGATTTCTCCATTCTGATTTGACTCTCAATGCTGAGAACCCCAATCAGCAATCTAAGTGCTATTCACAAATACGTAATCTGGACCTCAGCCACCTTGTGTTGGACCACTTCGCAGGCCACCTGCTCTTTCCTTAAATTTTGTACAAAATGTTCACGCTGGAGACCCTCTAGACTCCCACTGAGCCTCACAAGCTAATTTAGATTTCTTGAAGTTGGATTTCTGTATGAAGATTATTGTAAGTTTCCCAGGGTGGGACTGTGGGCTGGATGTCGTTATTTAGAATGCTATTATTTTTTTTTTTTATTGATTGTAACACTGCAATAACTGAAACCCCTGGAGTTCATGCTAAATATAACCTTATCTAAATTGAATCAAAACTCAGGTTTTCTGTTACAAAATGACACGGATACACTCAAGTGAAAAATCAGCACACGGGTACAAATGACAGAGATGAGACAGGTTGTTTTCTGATGGAATGAGAAAAGGAGGATAAGAGACAAGAAAAATGGAAATCCTCAAGAGAAAATAGGATGAGCTTGATACATCACGCTGCTTCTTCCAGGTCGAAATTATAGTCTGATCAACAGTATTTCTCAAATTAGCAAAGATTAACGAGATGGACAGGATACACTGCAGGGAAACCAACAACCCAGACATGGGTATGGGTCCTCATTGTAGACTTCCAGACTTTGACGTTGATACCAGCTGTGTGACTTTGGGGAGATGGTTTAGTCTCTCCTTGTCTATTTTTAGTGATGCCCATCACTACACTGATGAACGTGCTTCAATTTCTTACTGGGAAATTATAAATGAACTGTAATTCACCGAGAATCCACAAAATACCTGCACAAGTGTCGTGGGTAATAACATTGGAGGTTCACATTTTTTTTTTTTATTCCAGAAAATAGTCTTAGAAGACCTGGTGCTCTGATAGACCGTGAATAAAAGCAAACTCAGATTACCGAGAAAAGTACAACTAATCGGCAAGATCTGATCCTCAGACACTGCCATGTTTATCAATGTGCGAGATTTTCCAGGAGTAGAACCAGCACAGCCTTGCTTTGTGTTTGGGACACTATAAGGTAGAGAGCCTTCTATCTGTGAAGGACTGGACTTTTCCTGCAGCCAAAGAAACCAGCGCTCCTCACCGCGTAGTTTCCTGCTCCCTCACTTTGCTGGGTGCAGAAGCAGGGGGCTCAGGTAAGAGATGCAGGGGAAGGCATCCCAACTCTTTACCTCCTTCCACTTTCCTCCTTTCCTCTTCTCCCTCCATTTCTCAGGGAAACTGACTATTTCTTCCCTCTTTTAATAACTTGAGCACACCGCAACCTTCTCCATCTTTTCCATTAAGCCCTAAGGGGACGTTACCAAATAAATCTCTCTCTCGATTCTTTTTAACTCGCAGCAAATAAAAGTATGAGTGGGAAAGAAATAAAGAGCCAGGAAAAGCAAGCTCTTTGTCCCACACCACAAACATCAAGGGGTACATTTTATGATGTGCTTCAATAAAGAAACACTTTGGGGGCACCTGGGTGGCTCAGTCAGTAAAGCATTTGACCCCTGATTTCAGCTCAGTTTCATGATCCCAGGGTCGTGGGACTGGGCTCTGCGCTGTGTGGAGCCTGCTTAGGATTCTCTCTCTTCTTCTCTCTCTCTCTCTCCTTCTGTCCCTCTCCCTGATCTCACTCTCTCTCCCTAAAATAAAAAAAAAAAATTTTTTAAATAATAAAATTTAAAAAAATGAACACTTAGAAATGTCTGCCAAATATACGCTGACAATTATATTTGCTGTTGAAAAACAATCATGTTTAAATAAAAATGGTATCCTTTATCATTCATTTTATTTATAATTCGATATTTCTTTTTTGAAAAATTACGTAAAGAATGGGTCATATCAAAGTCTCGGATATTCCACTGAAATGATGGCAATCACATTTGTATCCACCAACTTTTACTTTATATGGCTTCTGTTTTTCTTTTTTTTTTTTTTTAATTTTTTTTTTAACGTTTTATTTATTTTTGAGACAGAGGGAGACAGAGCATGAACGGGGGAGGGGCAGAGAGAGAGGGAGACACAGAATCGGAAGCAGGCTCCAGGCTCTGAGCCATCAGCCCAGAGCCCAACGCGGGGCTCGAACTCACGGACCGCGAGATGGTGACCTGAGCCGAAGTCGGACGTTTAACCGACTGAGCCACCCAGGGGCCCCTGGCTTCTGTTTTTCAACACAAATTGAAAGCGCTAAAAAAGGAGAGGCGGACAAAGAGCTCATATTTTCTAGCTCTCAGAGTAAAAGCGGAAGACCTACAGGACTCTTCATAGTCTTTTCTGGTGGCTCTCCCCTTCCCCCTTTTTAAAATTTATTTCCGTTTTGAGATTGAGAGAGACAGAACAAGCTGGGGAGGGGCAGAGAGAGAGGGAGAGAAATCCCCAGCAGGCTCCATGGTGTCAGTGCAGAGCCCGACACGGGATTTGAACTCATGAACCATGAGATCATGACCTGAGCCGAAACCAAGAGTTGGATGGTTAGCTGACTGAGGCACCCAAGCTCCCCACTCTCCCTTTCCCCCTTAACTCAGTAACTTCATCTGCTAGTTCTGCCTCGGTGTCCCCAACTCCAGAACACGGACCACACACCTTTTACTTCCCCATACCAGCCATAGCCCCAGCTTAACGCAAGGGCCCTGTGTTGTGCTCAACCTGTCACCTGACCAACTTCTTCACCTTCTTCAAGTCCTAGCCAAGTGGTTCCTTTTCTAATGAAGTCTACCGTGACCACCCTGTTGTAAATTTGAATATCCTTCCACACTCTTTATGACATCTAACCTCCTACGGCTTTCATTGTTCCCCATAGAACTGGCATGTGTTTGTACATCAGACCTGCTGTATCTCTTAGAGCAAGATGCCTCGGACTCACAACTGTCCTTTCTTGAAAAAAAAAAAAAATCTATGGCTGTTCTTCTCACAACCATAACAACAATAGACTTAATGGTTGAAGTATGAAGTGCTTTTTGGCAGAAGTCAAAAATGAAAACTGCTTAGTGACGCCAGTGTTGGACCGGGAACCGTGTGGGTAAATCACTAGATTTGCATTGAATGAAATCACCCCAAAGCGTGGAATCCTAGGCAATAATCGTATCTTTCTCTGTCACTTAGCCTTTTGCCTGCAGTGCATTTAGGGATAATTATAGTACAATTATTCACCTGCATCAAATTTGAAGCGGCTGCCTAATGTTTACCACAAGACTTTACAAGAGATATTTAACTCATGATTGATGGGATAGTAATTAGCAAACTCCTCAATCTTGTTCAAAATATTTTTTTTAATGTTTATTTACTTTTGAGAGAGATAGAGAGAGACAGAGTGTGAGCAGGGAGGGACAGAGAGAGAGGGAGACACAGAATCTGAAGCAGTCTCCAGGCTCTGAGCTGTCAGCACAGAGCCCAATGCGGGGCTCAAACACATGAACCATGAGATCATGACCTGGGCCAAAGTTGGACGCTTAACCTACTGGACCATCCAGGCACCCCTGTCTTGTTCAAAATAAATAAATACCCAAATAAACAAACATCAAAAAAATACAGCTAGTTGAGGCTAACTACAGGCAAATGGTAAAGTCTTGGAAAAAACAATGCACTTTGAGTAACAAAGGTAATTCTAAAAACTGTGGCTTCCAATATCCTTAAGACCAATCATAATTTGTGTTGTCATTTTGCATCTCAATGTCCATGAAATGATTAAACTGAAAAGTTTAAAAAATGGACCAACTATTTATCTGATAAAATATTATAGAACTCCCTAATCAAATTTGGGTAGCACTACATACAAAGGTCTCCTAAAATGTATATTTAATATATATGTGCCAACTCGAAGAAGTCATCTCTCACAGAGCAGAAATAGATCGGGACGGGAAAACTTTCATACAATTGTTATCTAGTAATCTTAGTAAATTATTGTCCCCATTTATTCTCTAGTAAGATGATGTCTTACTAGACATGTTTGTTTTATGTACACCCTGTCATTCTTACATATATGCATTTGTTGTGCCTGGAAATGAACTTTGGCTTACATTTAATCGTGAAAGACAAGCATCAAACATGTGATAAATGTCTAATTACTGAAACCTTTCTTAGGTATCTATTATATACAATGTAATGTTGAATAATAATACCGTTGAGTATTGGTGCATGTGTTTGAATTTTTAACAAAGAAAACACGTACAAATGTTGCTGTTTTGAAAGCTCCAATGATGATTTTATATCCCTGGTTACTGCTGAGCCAACCTCTTTTATCAGAGTCTCATAAATCTCACTGAATAATATTTAGTTACATCAATATATTGTTGATTTTTATTTAGTCTTTTGGGTTGAGAATAAAGAATAACAAAATGATATTGATTTGATTCAAGCTAGGTAAATCTTCCATGACCTTGTTGCTTAACCAAGTGTAATGTTCATGACCTTCTAGATTAATCTATTGTAGAACAAATCCACATTTGTTCTTAAGTGTTGAAGTATGAATGGATAATAAAATTAACTTTACTTTCTGGTGGATAGATGATATACCCTGTTTGTAGCTCCTATTTGTGAACTTTCATTTATTTACTGCATGTCTACCCCTGTACAAATTTATTCAAAATAAATTTTAAGTAGGGGCGCCTGGGTGGCGCAGTCGGTTAAGCGTCCGACTTCAGCCAGGTCACGATCTCGCGGTCCGTGAGTTCGAGCCCCGCGTCAGGCTCTGGGCTGATGGCTCGGAGCCTGGAGCCTGTTTCCGATTCTGTGTCTCCCTCTCTCTCTGCCCCTCCCCCGTTCATGCTCTGTCTCTCTCTGTCCCAAAAATAAATAAAAAAAAAATAAAAAAAAAAAATAAATAAATAAATTTTAAGTAATTTCAGTTTCTAAGGAGTAAATTGATAGAGACCTAAAACAGGCAATCATTAGTAGACACAGAACAGAACTAAGGCAGTAAGTAGTAAATATAGAGGTAAGGAAGCAAATATAAAATATATTGGAAAATTCACCAAAAAATACAGTAACCGATGTTTGAAGGCAGAAAAAAATCAGAAGAGAGGCTAGGTGAGATAACAGAAAATTACATATTGGGTGAATGGGCTGGTGATGGTTAAATAAATAAATGTACCTTTTGCTCTTTTCTTCTGGTATCTTCTTTCTTTCCTTCCTTTCTACTCAACTTCTATTTTGCTCCAGGGAAGAGACCTGACAGCCAACGGCCCAGAATTACAGAAACGTAAGGTTTATTATTTCAAGAGAAAAGAAAAATACAACTTTACCAGTATTAACAATGCCAACTAATGGGATTTGATGGCTGACGTTTGCCAGAAGTATTCATAGTGTAGCTCTATTGCTGTGGTCAAGGCAGTGAGTTGACTTTGAGACGGTGCTATATCATTGCCTTCAGTTCTAAAAATTTGTGTTTCCCAAATAATATTGTTTAATAATTTCAGACTACGCATGAGATTTCTCAAATGTTTTGAAAGTCAAATGTCAAATTGTTCAGAAATAAACCCATCCATCTTTAGTCTGTTGATTTTTTTATGTTTATTTATTTTTCAGAGAGAGAGAGAGAGAGAGAGAGAGACTGAGAGACAGAGAGACAGAGCATGAGTGGGTGAGGGACAGAGAGAGGGAGACACAGAATCCAAAGCAGGCTCCAGGCTCCGAGCTCTCAGCGCAGAGCCTGACACGAGGCTTGAACTCATGAGCTGTGAGATCATGACCTGAGCCGCACAGACGCCCCTAGTCAGTTGATTTTGACAAGGATGTCAAATCTATTCAATGGGGAAGGAATAATCTCTTCAACAACTGGTCCTGGAGCAACTGGGTATCCACACACAGATGAGTGGAGTTGTACCCCTTATGAACACCTAATTCAGAAATTAAGTGAAAATGGATCAAAGATCTAAATGTATAAACACATACAAAATCTTAAAAGAAACTAAAGCAGTCAATCTCTGTGACGTTGAATTTGGAAGCCAATTCTTAGAAATGACACCAGAAGTGCAGGAAATAAAATCCAAAAACAGACAAATCGGACTTCATAAAAATTAAAACTATTGTGCAACAAGGGACACCATCAAGAAAGTGAAAAGACAACCTACAGAATGGAACAAAATATTTTCAAATCATATATCTGATAAGAGTCGAGTATGCAGTAAATATAAAAGATCTCTTACCGGGCGCCTGGGTGGCTCAGTCGGTTAAGCGTCCGACTTCGGCTCAGGTCACGATCTCGCGATCCGTGAGTTCCAGCCCCGCGTTGGGCTCTGTGCTGACCGCTCAGAGCCTGGAGCCTGTTTCAGATTCTGTGTCTCCCTCTCTCTCTACCCCTCCCCTGTTCATGCTCTGTCTCTCTCTGTCTCAAAAATAAATAAACTTTAAAAAAAAAATTAAAAAAAAATAAAAGATCTCTTACAACTCAATAAGAAGAATATAAATGATCCAATTCAAAAATAGGCAAAAAGGGGCACCTGGGTGGTTCAGTCAGTTGATTTTGGCTCAGGTCACGATCTCACAGTTCGTGAGTTTGAGCCCCACATTAGGCTGTGTGCTGACAGCACTGAACGTGCTTGGGATTCTCTCTCTCTCTTTCTCTCTGCCCCGCTCGTCCTCAAAATAAATAAATAAAAAAAATAATCAAAGGAATTGAATAGACATCCTCCCCATTTGTATATAAAGAAGATATGTAAATGGTCAATAAATATATGAAAAGATGCTTAATGAAATTAATCATTAAGGAAATGCAAATCAAAGCTGCTCTGCAATAGCAGTCGAATGTACTAAGTTGACCGCAACTTAAGAGAAAATCCTACAGCAGAAAAGAACAAGTATTGGTGAAGATGTGAAGAAATACGATCACTCATTCCTTGTTGGTGGGAATGTAAAGTGTGTAGAAAGCAGCCTGGTTGTTTCCTTGATGAGTTAAACACAGAATTGCCACATGACCCAGCGATTCCACCCCTAAGCACATACACCCAAAACAGGTAATGGAAACAAACTGAATTGAATTGAAGCCAGATATTCAAAGAAATTCTATACAATAGCCACACTATTTCCAATAGCCAAAAGGTAAAAAAAAAAAAAAAAAAAAAGACCCCGATATCTGTAAGTAGATGAATGGATAAACAAAGTGTGATATGACCACACAGTGGAACATCATTCATCCAAAGTGAGAATGAATTGTGACACCTGTTACAACGTTGATAATCCAGCAAGACATTCTTCCCAGTGAAAGAGACCAGACACAAAAGGCCACATACTGTAAGATCCTATTTATATAAAGTATCCAAAGCAGGCAAATCCATAGGGACAGAGAGCTGCCTAGTTGTTGCCAGGTGCTGAGGGCGGAGAGACGTAGATGTAGTGACTGCTTAACGGGTGGGGAGTTTCCTTTTAGGGTGATGAAAATGCCTTGGAATTAGGTAAATAGAGACGATGATTATATAACATTCTGAATGTGTTGAATACCACTGAATTTATACTTTAAAGTGGTTAATTTTATGTTATATGGGTTTTACCTTAAAATTTTATAATAAATGCCCAACCAGTGCAAGTACAGTCTGTGTTAGTTTTCTGTGCTGGTTCTAAACCTTTATAGGTGACATGGTCAAAGGACACATGAGTAAAAGGTAATGTTCCTCAATGTGAACAAAAAACATGTCTTGTTAAAAAAAAGTGTCTTTTTGAAAGTTATAATGCATGTCTTTATTCAGGTACATAAATTATAAATTAAGTGTTTGCTATTTTACAGTAAGTTGTAAGAAAATACAAGATAAAAACAAGTTTTTTTTTTTAATTTTTAAAAAAAATATTTATTTATTTTTGAGAGAGAGAGAGAGACAGCGTGTAAGTAGGGGAGGGACAGAGAGAGTGGGAGACCCAGAATCCGAAGCAGGCTCCAGGCTCTGAGCTGTCAGCACAGAGCCCCATGCGGGGCTCGAACTCGTGAACTGCGAGATCATGACCTGAGCCGAAACTGGACACTCAACTGACTGAGCCATGCAGGGGCCTCTAAAAGACGAGTTTTAAGAAGTTGTTTGATCAACTGCATTTCATTAATGCTGGTGTAATATGTTATTTTTTATTTTGACTTTTCGATGGTTCCTCACAATCTCAATTCATTTTGATTATTTGTGAAGGACGGTTGAAGTGGAGTGAAATACTTTCTTATGAGTTGTATGTTTAAGTGCAACTGTAAATTTAAAACTTACAGTGCTCCAAAATATAATGCTACTATTTGTAGTTGGTTTGTAACTAATTTTTTGTGATTCATTTCGATAATTTATTAGGATTGGCTCAGTAATGACTTTGTATTAGAGCCCTGGTTTCAACACACTAAAAGTGTGCATTAAAGCACTGAAATCCACAGACAAGGACTGGCTGACAGCTTTCTTCTGCCTCCCTGCCCTCCACTTAGGTCCTAATTGTCCCCAACTATGGGCTCAGGTCTAGCTAAATGTTGACCTTGGTCTGGTTCACAAATCAAAGTCATTCTAGAGAACGATTCCAGCATTTGCTTGAATTCTTTCAACCTGTCATTTCAACATTTTCTATGAATCCATTAGACACTTTTTTTTATTTTTTAACTGGGCAATTTAAGACAATCATGGGCAAGGCATGGGAAATGTTCACAACGATTCACGGTTTGATGGGAACCAAAGGCAGGTTAAGTAATATTAATAAAATGTAATACACTTTTAAATACCTGAGGAAGAAAAGAAAACATAGCACTCCCATCCGAAGAGAGAGAGATGGTAAATGTATAGCTAAGGAAAAATTCAGAGAGGAAATATGCCATGAAATGCTTCTCAAGAGATGTGTACAGGCAGCAGGTACAAGACTTCAGACACCAATCTGGCGTACCTGCTTAGGACTCTAAGACACCCCTCCCTTCCGTTCATCACTGATCTCTTGGGCTCTAGTGCCCTGGGCATCTGGTCCTAATGTAGACTTCCTGAATCTTCACTGGCTTTCTGTCGGACATCTTCCACTTAACCAGACTGCCAGAATCTATCAGCGCTACATAGCCCAGCAAGATTCCAGGCGAGACCTCTCTCGGCGTCTTGTCCTACAGACAAGTGGAAAGTCATGTAAGAGAAGGAGTATTTTTGCTTCTTCAAATGAGCACAATTGAAACATTCCGTAGTTTATGACTTTGTTCCTGACTACACCATCAAGCAGGTATGAAAGTCCTAATTCCAAGACAAAGGTTTTTCCATAACCTCCACTGCAACGTTCTCAAAACAAGATTTTTCTCAGGGCTCATCACGCTAAGTGCACTCTTAATCCCTTTTATCTGTCTCCCCCCACCTCCCTTCTGGCAACCACCAGTTTGTTCTCTATAGTTAAGAGTCTTTTTTGTCTTTCGCCCCTTTGTGTATTCATTTATTTGATTTCTTAAATTCTACATATGAACGAAATCATGTGGTACTTCTCTATTTCCTTCTGACTTATTTCACTTAACATTATACTCTCTAGGTCGATCCATGTTGCAAATGGCAAGATTAAATTCCTATTTACAGCTGAGTAATATTCCATGGTGTATATATATCTATATCTACATATCTATCTATCTATCTATCTATCTATCTATCTATCTCTTCCTTATCCTTTCAATTCATCTGGGCACTTGGATTGTTTCCATGCCTTGCCTATTGTAAATAATGCTGCAATAAACATAGGAGTGCATATATCTTTTTGAATTAGTGTTTTTTATTTTTCTTAGAGTAAATACGCAGTAGTGGAATTGCTGGATCATATGGTAATGCTATTATTAACATTTGAGGAATGCCTATACTGTTTTCCATGATGGTTGCACTAATTTGCATTCCCACCAACAGCGCAGGGGGCGGGGGGTGGGGGTGGTGTTCCTTTTTTTCCATATCCTCACTAACATTTGTTATTTATGCTGTTTTTGAGGTTAGTCATTCTGACAGGTGTATAGTGATATCTCATTTCAATTTTAATTTGCATTTCCCCGTATTAGGGATATTGAGTATCCTTTCATGTGTTTGTTGGCCATCTGAATGCCTTCTGAGTAGGGGTTATTCTTTGTGGTTGTGTATATCCCCTAATACCTATAACTGTTCCTTGGATCCATTTATTTTTTGTTCATTGAGCAAATGTGCAAATATATATATATGTCTTGCATAATATATAAGTGTGTGAAATAAAAAATATATGTATTTAATTTCATATAATATATAATTTTGCAAAATATATGTGTAATTTATATACAAAATATATGCGTGTATGTGTTTATAGGCTATTTTCTTTAATACATTTTTAAATTTTTTTTTGAGGGAGACAGAGTGTGAAAGCAGGAGGGGCAGAGAGAGAAGAAGACACAGAATCCAAAGCAGCCTCCAGGCTCTGAGCTGTCAGCACAGAGCCCAAGAGAGCCTGATGTAGGACTCGAACTCACAGCTGAAGTTGGACGTTTAACCAACTGAGTCATCCAGGCGTCCCTATTTTCCTAACAGTGAATTGAATTGAATTAGATTGTAACCTCTAGTACAGAAGGACATAGCTTTTGCTGGTTTAGCAAATTAATGGAGAAGAATATCAAAATATAGAGCATTTTCCACTTTAAATACAAAAATTATATACTATTAGAATTGTGGGCTCAAATGGGAGAATCAAGGGCTTTATAATAATCTTGGCATTCCACATAACCATAGAAATCACAAAACTCTGTACTTTTACATAGTCCAACGTTTCTTGTTCAAATGTCATTTTAATTCTCAAATCAATCCTACGTGCTAATACATGGGCATAAGGAGGTCATATGGCTCAGTCCTTGAGGAGTTATGGTCATGTCCCCATTGCTCGAAATTCTAGACTGAAAACTGAAGTGTCCCAGAAGGCTTTAAGAAAAAAAAAAGGATCTGATGCAGCTGTGTTTTTGATTAAAAAAAAAAAAGATCCTGTCATCAGTAGTTTATGTTTAAGATATTTTAGAGAGCTTGCACATCCTCAGGCTTCAAGTCCCTGATGAAAACAAAAGCCAAAGGCTGAAACAGCAGCTGCCTCTAGGTGGGAGGGCTTAGGGCTCTTGCCTTCCTAATTTGGGCTGAAGATATGTCGCATGAAACACTTTTTTCCATGACTGACTGCACAGGAGAAAGCATTCATGGATGGACACTTTGCAAGAAGGTTTTGGCTCTCCAGAATAAAGTATAGGGGGACCCATCTCAAAGGTAACCCCACCAGGAAAAGTAAATTGTGAAATAACTGTCAACTTCGTAATATTGTTGGCAAAAGCAAAAAGCTACAGAATAGCAAAGGTGAAGAGTGAAAATTAGTTGAGCCATTCGGGAAAATCCTCTGTTCAGCAAACGTGAGATGGAAGTCCTGTTCTCTAAATGCAGAGATGCTACTCCATTTCTATCCACCTCTGGTGAAATAGAGCAATTGAATGGTGCTTCCCATAATGCTAATGGGCTAGTGCTGATTAATGATCACTTTCTCATCTGGTGCCTGAGACCTCTAGCGCCTAGTTCTGAGATACCTGACAGTGAATTTTGGATTCCAAAATGGAGTTTTGCACTGGGAGACCCTCCAATATGGAGCATAGAGTTCATTGGCTCAAAGAAGAGTTTACTGGGAAGGGAAAGTTCTCCAGTGTTTATCTCACTATAAAGAGGACCTCATGCTTAGGATTCTGATTGTTTTCCATGGTGAATTTCCACCCACTTTATGAGTGCATAACTGTGTACCCACCCACCCCAGGCCACAGGAAATAACAGACAATAATATCCAAGGAACAGAAATGATAATGACAGTAGAAAAGCACTCAATCTTTGTCCTTTGAATCTCTGAACAGGTGACAAGTGTATTGATATTACTCATTTCTTCATAATACATTGGGATTTGGTCACATATATGCTCTAATATCTTCTTTCTGCCCCCCAGCGGCCTTGCTCTGCTCTTATCTCTACCATTAAACAAGATGGACACTGGCAGTGCTTTGGAAATCACTGATGCTACTCCTGTTGATGTTGCCTATCTCAATCCCACTTGTTCCATCATGTTCTCAACACACAACCACTGTGGTGGTTAGAGAAATGTCCGTTCTAATAAAAGTCTCAGGGCGCCTGGGCGGCTCAGTTGGTTAAGCATCCGACCCTTAGCTGTGGCTCAGGCCACAATCTCCCGGTTTCGTGAGTAGGAGCCCCACGCTGGGCTCTGCTCTGGCAATGTAGAGCGTGTTTGGGATTCTCTGTCTCCTCTTTCTCTGATCCCCTCGCACTCATGTTGTCTCTGTCTCTCTCAAAATTAATAAACTTTCAAAAATAAAAGTTGAAAAAACATAAATAAATGTCTTAATTTTGTTAAACAAATAAAAGGATACATGTGATCTGCCTTTTTTTGTGTGTACAGTTTGCTTTTCTTTTCAGTGGCACCTCCAAAACGGTGTCTCCTTTTATTATGCCCACCTGCACTTGCTCTCTAACTTCTGGTCCTGGGTAGATTATGATGCTCTGGGTACCTGCAATGCACCCAGTAATATTTGCACTATTGGGAGACCCAACCATCAGCAAGCCTATGTCACGATGTATTTTAGAGGCTGCTAGCTGTTCCCCAAAACTCATCCTGGCCTTCCTCTTAAATACCCATGTGCCCAGAGAAGCTGTGTTTTCAGCCTCCTTGCTTTTAGAAGTCTTTATGTTCTTACCAGTGGAAAGTGAATAGTGAGAACTGGATTAATCTTGGAAGCTACATGTTGAGGAGGGCAGAGATGCTGCTAGCCTGGCTTCCTGGGATACTTCCAAGAGTAGAGCTCCACCCATCCTAGATTTTGTTTTTAATGTTTATTTTTGAGACAGACAGAGACAGAATGTGAGTGGTTTAGGGGCAGAGAGAGAGAGGGAGACACTGAATCCGAAGCAGGCTCCAGGCTCCGAGCTGTCAGTACAGAGCCCGACGTGGGGCTCGAACTCATGAGCTGTGAGTTCCACGACCTGAGCCGAAGTCGACGCTTAACTGCCTGAGCCACCCAGGCGTCCCTCCACCCATACTGGATTTTTACCCTACAAAGAAATTACCTTTAATTTTATTTGAACTACTGCATTTTGAGCTCAGCCTTATCCTAATTAACATACTATCATCTACACCATTTTTATACTGAAGTATAATTAACATACAGTGTTACATTCGCTTCAGATGTACAAGATAATACTCAAGAATTCTGTCCCTTACACAGTGCTCATCATGATAAGGGTATTCTTATTCCCCCACCCACCTCTGCTCTGGCAACCACTAGTTTGTTCTCTGTATTCAAGAGTCTATTATTTTATTTGTCTTTTTTCTTTGTTCATTTTTTTTCTTAAATTCCACATATAGCTGAAATCAGATGGTATTCGCCTTTCTCTGTCTGGCTTATTTTAGTTATTATTATATCTCTAGATCCATCCATGTGGTTGCAAATGGCAAGATTTCATTCTCTTTTGTGGCTGAGTAATATTCCTGTGTGTGTGTGTGTGTGTGTGTGTGTGTGTGTGTGTGTGCGCACCACATTTACTTTATTTATTCATTGATGAATGGACACCTGGGTTGTTTCCATTTCTTGGCTATTGTAACTAATGCCCAATGAACACAGTGGTGCATATATCTTTTTTGAATTTGTGTTTTCAGTGTTCTTTAGATAGATACCTAGTAGTGGAATTACTGGGTCATATGGTAATTGTATTTTTAATTTTTTGAGGAGACTCCATACTGTTTTCTACAGTGGCTGTACCAATTTGCACTCCTAAGGTATGAGAGTTCTTTTTTTTCCACATCCTTGCCAACCCTTAACTACCCTCAATACAATTGAATTAACTAGACATGGGCACGGGATATTTGAAATTAGCAGCCTCAGGAAAATTCTTGAGCAGGTATTATTATTTCTCTAATCAGGCACAGTAGGAGGTGTGAAACACAGAATATTCTATTATTTAGAAAATTTTAGGTACAGGTGTCATTGAAAAAAGAAGCTTTATATTTAAGAATGGAACCCAGGACATGAAATACATTATCTGCCAACTTTAGAGCCTACTGGTACCATTTTAATTTGGAGTAGAGAAAGAGAAAGAGAGAATAAGAGTTTCATGTAAGAACCAATAACAGTTTTTGAACAGTGGAGTGTAAGAAGAAGAGGAAAGTAGGAGAGTTAAACTAATACTACCATTCAACATTTTAAAACAGTGAAGTGTTCTATTTCACTGAATATTTGTTTAAAAAATAATAATAGTAATATATTTAATGTTAAAATTTATATGCACTTACTGTAAACAATTTTTAGATATCAAATAATAAAATATAGAGTCTTGTCTAAATCAATCTCCCATCAAAAGAGACAAAGTTGCAGCCTAACAGTTCAAGAAGCAGTGTTAGACAACAAGGCAGGGTCTTTGCCATTAAAAGCAATTCTCTCTCTCTCCTTTTTTCCTTGGAAGAGAACTTTAAAAATTGACAGTCCTAACTGATTGCAGCTTCTTGCTTTGCCTCATTCCATCTTTTGTGAATAACCACCTGTGCTACCAGGTTCCTGTTGCATCTACAATGATTTTGATCTTCTATCCTCAGCATACCCCCAGTTGAATTATAAAATTAAAGACCTCCCATATAAACTGTCCTTTGCAACACTCTATTAATTAAAAAAAAAAAAAAATGAGGCGCGCCCGGGTGGCTCAGTAGATTAAGCGTCTGACTCTTGATTTTGGCTCAGGTCATAATCTCCTGGTTCATGAAATTGAACTCCGTATCAGTCTCTGTGCTGACAGTGTGGTAGGGTCCCCCCCATGGAAAAAAATTGCAAAAAAACCAAAACAAAACAAGGCAATGTGGCTATATGTGTAGGTGACATCCCTCATGACCTTGTAACATGAGACCACTTAATCAGACAGCATGTTTGCATGTTACCACATATGGGAGACAAAGAAATAGAAAACCTATAAAAAACTACACCAGGTGGCGTTTGGGGCTCAGTTCTTCGGGTAGGAGCCCAACTGAGCCGTGCTGGCATGAATAAAGTTGCTTCCTGGAAAGAAAAGCTTCAGGGTCAAGACTCTGTGCAAGAATCCTGCTACAACAGCACACAGCCTGCTTGAGATTCTCTCTCTTCCTCTCTCTCTATCCTTCCTCTGCTCGCACATTCTCTTTCTCTCAAAATAAATAAATAAACTTAAAAATTTTTTAAATGAAAAAAATGAAAAATTATTCTGTGTAACCTGAATATGGCTGGACTGTGGCTCTCAGGAAATTCCACAAGGGATGGCGGTTCATGTCAATCAGGAAAGGCTCTAAGTATCACCTAGTATTTGACCTGTAGCTAAGAGGACAAAAAACAACAACGACAAAAAAATCTGCTTACTCTTGGAAAGTGATTATGTTAATATCACACCTAAGTTATATAAGGGCTTGGGCAAAGAGTCTGAACATTCCTAAAACTCAGAGGGGCAAAACTTGTTCTCAAGAGCACGAGGAGCCTTTGAAGCTGTCCCTACTTCCATTGTTGGTAATAATATTGCCACTAGGTCTTTATAGAGCTTTTATTGTGCAAGTAGTAATAAGGGCCTGTACCTGAACTCTGACTTACAAAAAGGTAATTACCAAGTAATGTAAGGTAGTTTTTTGAAGGTCATCAATTTTAATACTAATGTTCCAACTACTATTACTACAGATGATGATAATAATAAAAACGGTAATAAAAGGTTGTACGTACAGAGTCCCCACTATGGGCCATCCAATGTTCTATGCACCTCATGATTAGCTCATCTGGTCCCTATCACCAAAATGACACTATGCTATGGATATTACTACTATCCCATCTAACAGATGAGGAAACCGAGACAAAAGAGGATAAGTGGCTTTGGTGATGTACTATGATGTCCCACTTAATTTTAATGCCCTGCAAGAATCTAGATTGGGATGGATAGCCAACACCACAAATCCACTGGGAAAAAGTACTGACGTAGAGCACAGCAGCCAGGGGACTGGTGATGAGGGAGCATAAGGCAAGCTGACAGGTCACAAACACGCACCCCCCCCACCCCTCATATGATGTGCGGTATTCCTCAGGCACTGCTGGCTGCCCAAGAACAAAGGAAAGGAGGAAAACAAATGGTTAACTGACAGAGATCACAGTCCTGCAGGACCTAGGTCTCCATCACCCCTCCAGAGTGATGTGGGAAACAAAGGCAGGAGAAAATGGCAGATAGAACTGAATTTTTTATAACCTGCAGCCCATTGACAAATACTTGAGATTGGCAGAGTAAAACATTTTTCCAGGAAGTCCCTACTGTCTTAATGCTAATGCTTTGCTAGAGGGACAAACAGCATTAGCTTGACAATAGCTAGGCCTCCAGTATCCTGGGAGTCTTCTTTAGCATATGAAAATCTCACTGGAAACTTCCTCATGGACTTTATGTCACCCCCAACCCCAGTATAAAACCAGTCTCTCCCCATGGTCCTGGGGCAGCTCTTCCTGCCCAAGGCTCCTGTCCCTGGGCTTCAATAATTCACCTTTTTGTACCAAAGATGTCTTCAAAACTTCTTTCTTGGTCATCTGCTCCAGACCCCATGAACCTCACTGTCACCCCAAAATCTCATCACTGGGAAGGGGGGGATGGAGAAGGGATCGGTAGGCATATTTCCTTCCAATCAGCATTGAAGTCATACATTTGGAAGAGAGCCAAGAATACATTTGCGGTTTTCCACGGCAGGAGCTGGCAGCCTAGAAATAGGAAGAAGGAACAATTCGTGTTGAATCTATTCAATAAATACTCTCAAACCCAGCTTTCTATTGTTATAAGTTCAAGTTTGCTGCTCAGAAAATGGATTACTGTCAGAATTCGCCAAGGCTACTCACAAATGATGCTTTATTTAAACATTGAACCCATAATTAAATTATTTTACTGGGTGGCGCTGAAAATGTTTACGTTTTCTCCAATTTCTGCATGTTTATGGACTCAGAATGCAAGTTAGAGCACCAGCACTGTGATCCAGGACGTGCAGACTTCAGGGGGACATGCCTGGGAAGTATATAACTCATAACTCAATGTGTCTTCCAGCCAACTCGTGTGGACGCCACCCTTTAAAGAGATTACATTCGACAACGATATGCTATGCAGATATTTAGAGCATATGCTTTTTCTCTGATAATGTAGAAAATTGAATCCGTTTTCCACCTCATTTTGCACTTACAGATATTGTCTTAGTGGGCAAGTAATTAGACAGACACCAATGAAAGCATGTTCTGTTGTGGTATATTTGTTCTTTGCCTGAACAATACTTAATGAGCAATGTGGTTCACTAACTGAATTCGAGATATGAAAATGAATTATGCAAATCAGAAGAGCTGATAGCTAACTGTTATTAAAATAATTTACTTATCTTTTACCACAGATCAATTACCATGGCAAAGGTTATTTTTATATAATTAATAATAATAACTACTAATATATTTATTGAACAGCCATAGGCCAAGTGTAATAAACTGTATAAAAGCATGGAATTATGTCAAATATCTGGCAGTGTAGGCAAAAGACCACATTTTACCTAAGCACTGTGCCAAGAACATGTTTAGGAGAAAGATTATGAGTTCAGCTTTGGCCTTTGGATATGCCTGTAGACATCAAATGAATATTTAAATATACATACTTGAAAATCTTTAGAGAGATTTGTATTAGAGACACAATTTGTGAGTCAGCAGTAATTGAAGCCATGAAGATGAGCGTAGTCTCTCTAAGAAAATAGTATTAATTGAGAAGTAAAAGAATGTCTACTGTCAAGCACTGAAGAGCTCCCAATTCAACAGAGTCTGGCAGGATATTCAAAGAAAAATATTAAGGAGTGGCCACAGAGGAAGGTAGAAACCCAGCACGCCCGTAAGCAGGGGATGAATTCAAGTACACCCAACAGGGTTGGTTGTATAGAAGGAGGTGGGAAGTGCAGGTGCATTTTGCCCCAACGCAATCCTCCTCTAACGATTTTTAACTTGTCTGACTCTGCTGGGGGCCTAAAAATACACATAAACACAAACAGGTACATACATGCAGATGAACACACAGAGATATTCTTATATTCTTATATTCAGCCACACCTGTGCCTTCACCACCTCTACCCGGGGACCCTGAAAGAAGTGAAGGAAGCCAATTAAATTCCGTTGGAAGGCCGTGGAAGATAACGGCCATACAGAACCAATGTATTTTGTTTAGGTTGTAAGTAAGTATGGTCATTAAATAAAATGGCAAGAAAGATTTCTCTGGTATGTGGCAAGGTAATCCATGTGTAATGCCAATATTAACTGACCAAATAGTAATTACCATTAACATTTACGGAGTATTTGTATATGAGTGGAACTGTATTAATTAATAGGCAGTCTTACAGTAAATTTCCAGTTGAAATGCTTTAACAATCTCATGAGGTGGGGAACAACATATGGAACTTGAGTGATTTTCTCAAGATAACTCCGCTAATAAGTGGTTAAAGTGTCGATCTAGATGTGTGCGTCTTCAAATATCACAGTTTTAAACATAGGATCACCAGTAGAAGCCTCGATAGGAATCAAAAGAGAACATGATGATGTCTCTCCTTTATAGAAATGGAGCCACAAAATAACTTTGACAATGAGTATACCTGACTCTAGTCAGGCGAGGTAAGTGTTCTCTTTAAGTCTCAAAAGAGACGACAATTAAAGGCTTCACTGAAAGCAGCAAATCTCTCTCTGAATTTCGTGTTCTCAGCGGCATCTGTCGATTTTCAGTGGAAAAAAAAATTGGAAAGCAGTATCATTTATTTTTGGTGATTTCTCTTTCTTTTATCATTTATTTGTTATCTGAGCTTATATTTGTGAATATACATCCTGCTCTATGTGCATCCCATAACATGAACTTGAATTTCCTCTCCATAGTTTTTGTTGTTATTGTAAATACATTTGCTTCCTGTGGTATCAGTCTCCATGACCCAGATACACCCCTACTCATGTAAAAATGTTTCTATTGTGGGTGCCAATAATAGTAATACATAAAAATCTAAAATATGGTATCTAATTTATTAAATCCACTGTGAATAGAAAGGACTCTTACACCAAATGCTATTGAGGAAAGAAGGAGAGGACTGGAGAGCACATTTCAGACGCTCTGGAGGAAACATTTTGTTCCATTTTAATATATCAAGATTAGGAAATAATCAACAGCTGCAATGCTATTTCTACAGGTGAAAAATTCTGTCTGCTAGAAGAAAAGGATGAAGTTATAGAACTTAGTAGTAAACCGGCATTAATGGGAATTTTTACTGTAAAAAGGAAAGAGGTCATTCACTTATGATTTGAGTCTATGCTTTCTTGGTGATACTTACACAAATTCAGTTCCCTAATCCAGGGAAGAAGAATTTATTTCCCTTCCATTATTATATGAGTGATAAGATAGGTCACAAAATACACAGAACTGCACATAACATTAGAGTCTTGTACTATGTAAATATTTTTAATAGCCTCTTGCATGCTGTGTGTGTATCACCAAACTTCCAAAAAAAATTCATCTTCTTAGAAATGAAGTCTGATGGGAAATAGCATGAAACCAGTCTTCAAAAACATTGGAAGGAGTTCTCCAGAGTAAAATTAAATTACATGAGCTAAAATAACTATATTTATTTGGAAGTGAAGGCCTCCGAAAGGATTTATTTCTGTATCAAACTAAGAGCAGTCGTTGGTCCTTAGTAGATTCTTAAGAGCACGTTTTTAAAATCTGAATTTGTAGCACTTTTTTTAATCAGATGAAGAGAAGAAGTAGTGGAGGGAGGGAGGAGGGAGAAAAAGAAGAGTAAAAAATAATGGTTTTAGCAATAGTTTTGTTCAGTTCGTGCACGGTTGGATACGATTTTCATATAACAATATGTTTTTATGTTACCTTCTATAGTAGTTTTCAAGTCTGTCCTTCATAGTTTTATATCTTTGAGGAATCTAAATATATGTACCCATCTGGTAGGATAAAAATAATTAATGTCCAAAATGTTTTCATCAAGGTCATATTCATTTTCGAAGATAATGAAAACGTCCTGTAAAATTGCACACGACAGGAGTCAGGGAAAAAGAAAGACCAAAGGCGGGAAATTCAGGCACCAGCTCAATCAGCCATAACCTTTAGAGAAACAGGAACAAAAACAGTCACTAGATTGGAGAAGTTTGTCTCTACAAATGGCACAAGATACTGACAACGCCCTGTGCTCTGATTGTGGATTCTCCAAATACCTTTCAAATGTGTGGTTTTTAATCCTAAGAAGTCTTATCCACTTGGGATGTCTGCATTATGTAAACAAAGAGCACCGATCGATATATTAAAAGTTAAGATCTCTGTATAATAAATACTTTAGCATTGATTTTGTCAGTTAGTATATTTGAATTGGATGCAATTTAACTGTTTTTCTAAAAATTATCCCTGCTAGGATTAGCTGGCTGAAGAGCATTCCTAGAACTTCAAAGCGTGGGCCTTAACCCTGAACCTACAGTGAATGACCCAGATGGGTGTCTCTCAGTGTGCTAGGACATTCTACTCATCGTGAATGAAGCAGGCACTGACTTAGAGGATGGGTTCTTCAGGAACTCTATTCTGATGCAATTCTCAAAAGATAAGTTATTGTAAAACTATGAGAAGCACTTGGCGTGGGAGTATCTAAGTGGCTCAGTCCATTGAGTGTGCAACTCTTGATTTCGGCTCAGGTCATGATCTCATGGTTCTGGGATTTGAGCCCCACATCAGGCTCTGCGCTGACAGTGCAGATCGTGCTTGGGATTCTCTCTCTCTAGCTCTCTGCCCCTCCCCCACTCATGCATGCATGCATTTTCTTTAAATAAACAAATAAAACTTTAAAAAATATATGAGAAACACTTAATAGAACATAGAATTATGATTTAGGCAGAACAGAAATATATTTACTTTATGCAGTGCATTCTAGCACATTTTCTCTCTCTCTCTCTCTCTCTCTCTGTGTATGTACATATACATATACGTGTGTGTATATGTATATATATATATATTTTTTTTAAATATAATTTATTGTCAAGTTAGCTAACAGTGTATACTGTGTGCTCTTGGTTTCAGGGTAGATTCCCATGATTCACCACTTAACATACAACATCCAGTGCTCTTCCCAAGAAATGCCCTCCTCAATGCCCCTCACCCATTTTCCCCTCTCCCCGCCATCATCAACCTGCAATTTGTTCTCTGTTTTTAAGAGTCTTTTATGGATTTGCCTTCTCTGTTTGAAACTGTTGTTTCCCCTTCCCTCCCCCCACGGTCTTCTGTTAAGTTTCTCAAGTTCCACATATGAGTGAAAACATATGTTATCTTTCTCTGACTGACTTATTTCACTGAGCATAATACCCTCCAGTTCCATCCACATTGTTGCAAATGGCAGGATTTCATTCTTTCTCATTGCCAAGTAGTATTCCATTGTATATATAAACTATGTCTTTATCCATTCATCAGTTGATGGCCATTTGGGCTTTTTCCATGACTTGGCTATTGTTGAAAGTGCTGCTAAAAACATGGGTACAAGTGCCCCTATGAATCAGCACTCCTGGATCCTTTGGATACATTCCTAGTAATAGCACCTTTTCTTTCTTTCTTTTTTTTTTTTTTTAGGTTCTCAATAAATTCTTTTATTTTCAATATATGAAATTTATTGTCAAATTGGTTTCCATACAACACCCAGTGCTCATCCCAAAAGGTGCCCTTCTCAATACCCATCACCCACCCTCCCCTCCCTCCCACCCCCCATCAACCCTCAGTTTGTTCTCAGTTTTTAACAGTCTGTTATGCTTTGGCTCTTTCCCACTCTAACCTCTTTTTTTTTTTTCCTTCCCCTCATAGCAACTTTTCTATAGTAAATGTAGAAAGTGTCCACACTGCTGTCACTTTTAGTACTTAGAGAAGACTACTATAGCAAAATGACTCCTATGGTCAGAGAAACTTTTGCTCAGAAATTCCTACTCTTCCTTCCTTATTTAGTTTAATCACTTCAATCCCTAGAATAATTTTGTACTCATATTCACTATAGAAGAGTTCTATGATACAGAAGATAAAATGGAAAGAAAATAGCTTACATTTCCCTCAGATCATGCACTAATAGTAGAAAACTCTCTTAGCTAACTTAGAGAATTAGTAGTTACCAAAAAAGAGTGTCAATAGCTTACATAATTTAATATTTATTGATGCTCTACGATGCAGTATTTAATTTGGTTGTGTAAACTAACATATTCAAACTTTACTATATTATAGCTGCAATTGAGTGATACTAAGTTGGTATTCTGAGTGTCTTTTTGGATATGTTCCAACTGAAAAAATATTGACTTAGAGGGTAATTTAACCATGTCATTACCATAAGATAGCCATCTATGCCTCTTAATATATAAACAGAAGCAAATAAATGTTATTTGCATTGGTTTTATTGAAATATTTTAATACATGCTATAATACAGTGCTGGAATCGAAGAAGTTCATAACGAACAGCACTGAGATCCTCTAATGCCTGTATTATTATGTAATATTAATAACATTCAGAAATTATGATAAAAGATAATTAATATTTCATTATGTACTTACCCTAACATTGATTTAATTCATTCCAAATCATGCCTGCTAAAATATCTACTCTGTCAAGAGAACTATGAGGTAGAAAACACACACACACACACACACACACACACACAGAAATATCTGAGTTTTCCTTAAGGATCACACAATCTACTTAGCAATATAAGACCCACAGATTCAAGCAGGCAGAGAACAACTCCACGGAGTGTCTAAAAACTGATGGTTAACCAATCGGGCTTCAGCGTGAATTTTTTTTTAGCTTTTTCCCTTATTCCATGACACCTCAAATGGTAAGGCTATCTAAATTTTTTCTCCATGATTACCTATACCTTCCTCACTCCATGAGACTGATTGCTTAGGTATCTGGAGAAAATGTAAGATGTGTTAAAATTGCGACTCCGTGCATGTAGTGTGCACGGGTCAGGACATTGTGTTTTCTAACATGGGCCAGTTAGTAACTCTTTTAGGCTTTGTAAGGTATGAAATCTCTCCTACTCAACTCTGCCAATGTAGGCGAAAGCAGCCACAGACAACACATAAAAAGTGAGAGTGGCTTTGTTTCAGTAAAACTCGATGGGCAAAACCAGAACCGGCCCGCCAGCTGCAAAGGGTTAGTAAACCCTTGGTCTCGTGGATCACCCTAGTCCTGACCTATTTTCATATGCCAGGTGGCGAGTTGGCAGGGAGGTCTCTGCTCTAACTGTAGTCATTTCCATGTAGATAGTTATTTTACATCTAAAATTACAAGAAGCCAGAGTCTTTGACTTGGATACAGTTTTCTGGAGGCTTCATTTCTTTTATACGTTTCCTCCATGGCTGGGCAACTGATCTATGTCACTTAGTAGAGTGACCGGAAGCACAGACTCCCTTCCTTCATCACCAAATCTTGCTTCCAGATTTACCAACTGTTGGCCGCTCATCTGTGGACATCTTTGTTGAGCATGTGAACCTCTGCGCACTTCCTGAATATCAGACACTTCAGACATTTTCCCACAGTATTTTGTTTTTCCCACCAGCTTCTCACTTGCCTCCCCAGTTGTTTCCCTGGCTTGCCATTTCTACTATAATTCACCTCTGCTCAAACACCAGAGAGAACTGCCCCAAAACAATACACAGCAAGGAATGAAGGCCTTTCCCTTTCCAGAGGCTGTGCTCAATGCTCTACACATATAACGGATTTAACACAGAGATGGGAAGGTTGCCTATTAAAAGATACATCTGTGTGAATTAGATATATTTGCTTCCTTCATGCTCCCTCACAGTTATCCAGGATAGCATTTCACCCTTTTCCAGACCTCATGGAAAACAAAACTAAGATCCGAGGAAGCTACAGGTCTCAGTAAAACATAAATGTAATGTATTTAGTGAGTTTCCCGTGAGTAGAGAGGAAGGGGGGGGGGGGTGTGAGCAGAGAGTGAGGGCTGATGAAGAAGCCTCACAGGGACAGGGATCCCTCCCGGCAGGAACAAGGACCAAGGACGGGTCAGAAAGGACTCAACAAAGGGCTTTCTTGGAATGTGTGCTCCGCCCCACACAAATACACCCAATAGCCACACACCCCACACAAGAGAAAACCTGACCATGGAGAGACGAAACACTAGGCTCAAGTCAGACAGACACTGACAGAAGTAGAATAAGTCACAAAGACAGCTACATTCCTTCATTTTTCGTTTTTGTTTTAAGTTTATTTATTTATTTTGAGAGAGAGAGGGAGAGAGAGAGGGAGAGCAGGGGAGGGGCAGAGTAAGAGGGAGAGAGAATCCCCAGCAGGCATCACGCTGGCAGTGCAGAGCCCCACCTGGGACTCAGACCCACCAACCATGAGATTATAACCTGATCATGACCTGAGATCACGGGTGAAATCAAGAGTGAAATGCTTAACTCCCTGAACCACCCAAGTGCCCCACTTCCTTGTTTTCTTTGTGAATGGATGGATGCTGATTTTTTTCCAAATGCCTTTTCTATGGTTGATGAACATAAATATTTTTTTGTCTTCTTTACTGGCTTATGTGGTAAACTCCCTTGATGAATTTTTTAATGTTAAACTAAGCTTCTTTAGCTTAACCCCGCCTTGGTTATGCTCGATTACTTTTTAATATGTTTCTAAATTCTGTTTGTTAATATTCTTTTTTTTTTTTTTTTTTAGTTTAAATTCATCAGGGATATTGTTCAACGATTTTCTTTTCTTGCAATATCCTTGTCTGATATTGGGATTGCGGTCATTGTGCCCTCATAAAACAAGTTGGGGGATACTCCTCTATTTTCTATTTGTAAAGATGCTTGTATGAGTTTTTTATTTCTTTCTTAAACGTTTGCTAGAATTCACTTGGATAAGCACATCGGAAGTTCTTTTTTTGGTAGGAAAATATTTGATGATGAATACAATTTCTTTAACAGATTTAAGGGTTTTAAGATTTTCATTTTTTCTATGTCAGCTTTAATTGTATTAATAAGGAACTTGGGAAATGTATCTTATTCTTACAATTTTTTAAATTTATAAGTAGATCGTAATATTCCTATAAAAATTCTTACTCTCTGTAGAATTTGCAGTGATTTATTTCTCTCTTTCATTCCAGATACTGGCAATATATAATGTCTCTTTTATTTGATCCATGTTGCTAACAGTTTATGAATATTATTTTTTATAAACCCACTTCATTTTGTTAATTTTTGTTTTTCTTTTTTTGTTATTATTTACTTGAACATTCATTTTGGTTATTTCCCACTGTGTATTTGTTTGGGGTTTAAGTAGCTCTTTTTTTATTCTAATATTAAGCTGGGATCTTAAACAGTTTTATACTTTTCTCCTTTTACCAATATAACATGTAAAGCTATAAATTATTTCCCTCTTATTCATTACTTTAGATTTTATTTTAGAATTTTGCTACATTGTGTCTTTTCTTCCATTTCATTTTGAAGTATTTTTATTTTTCCCATGATATTGCTGAGGTTATTTATAATCTTTTGGTTATTTAAAAATATATGGAAATTTTATACATTTATTATTAATATTATTATTGTTGCTATTACTATTGTTTTTGGCTTCTTAATTTAATTCCATTGTAGTCAGAGAATGTGTGTATTGTTTGAATCCATTGAAATTTATTGAGACATGTTTTGGAGCCCAGCATATAGTCTTTCACAGTGAGTGTTCGAGATATGGATAAAAATAGTATACATTCTTCAGCAGTGAGCTGTAATGTCCATTATACCAATTTCCTTGATAATGGTTTTACAATATTCTATAGCCTTACTTATCTGGTTCCTACTTTTCTATCAGTTACTGAGAGTATCATAGTAAAATGTTCAACTGGGGGGCGCCTGGGTGTCTCAGTCGGTTAAGCATCCAACTTCAGTTTAGGTCATGATCTCATGGTTTGTGGGTTTGAGCCCCCATCGGGCTCTGTGCTGAAAGCTCAGAGCCTGGAGCCTGCTTCAGACTCTGTCTCCCTCTCTTTCTGCCCCTCCCTCACTTGCACTCTGTCTCTTTTTCTTTCTCTCTCTCTCAAAAATAAATAAACATTAAAAAAATTAAAAATAAATAAAAATAAAATGTTCACCTGTGCATTTGTCTGTCTCTTCACCTACATGTTTTCTTTCAAGCATGTTGAATTTCCATGATGAGGTACATACCTGGAAAAATTTTATATTCTCTGCTTTAATTGACCACCATTATTTTCTTTTTATCTAATAATGATGTTGTGAACTCTATTTTTCTAATAATAATGTGACCCACATCCTTTTCTCATGCTTCATTTTATGTGCTATATAATTTACCACCTTCTACTTTATCTGTATTTTTATGTTTAAAGAGTGTTTCTTTCCGGGTGCCTGGGTGGCTCAGTCGGAAGCCTCCGACTTCAGCTCAGGTCATGATCTCACTGTTGGTGAGTTCGGGCCCCAATTCGGACTCTGTGCTGACAGCTCACAGCCTGGAGCCTGCTTCCTACACTGTGTCTCCCTCTCTCTCTGCCCCTCCACCACTCATGCTCTCTCTCTCTCTCTCTCTCAAAAATAAAAATTAACAAAAAAACTTAAACAAATAAATAAATAAATAATGAAAAAATAAAGTGTGTTTCTTTCAAACAATAAATACCTGGATCTTACTGTTTATACCCAGTCTGATAATCTCTGTTTTTTTGATTGGACAGTTTCAATTATTTACAGTCAGTTAATTATTGACATTTTCAAAAATGATTTGGATGGCCTACTTAAACTTTATGAGTCTCAGATCTGTCATAGTTAAAATGAACGGAATAACCTGAAATTCTTCGAGATCAAAACTGGGTTACATGAGATAATTCACAAGAAGTGCTTAAATTCATGTGAAGTGTCTAACACAAAGGAAGAGTTCACTATTATTTATTTTCATTTGTATTCTTTTAAATTTTACTGCATAAACTCAGAATGAGCATCACTTCACAATTATAAATGCTCAGATTACATTAATTTCCCTCTGCCTCTATATGCTTGTATTGTTTATTAAGCAGCTATAATAAATATATTTATTAATGAAAATTAATATTTAGATATACCCTTTTGAAATACAAGTAAAATATATATTTCTGGGTATATGAAAATGTTGAAAGTAATCTATAAATATTTCTGGCAAAGTGCAGATCATTAAAGCTATGGTACCATCTAAAATGGGGAGCATGTTCTGGCATTGATAGGGAAATTTGATATTTAAATATGCATTATTCTCTTCATGAGCTTTTAATCTAAAATATATATTTTTTATTTTTTAATTTATTTTTAATTTTTTTAATGCTTATGTATTTAGTTTGGGAGAGAAAGAGAGAGAGTGAACAAGAGAGGGACAGAGAAAGAAGGAGACTGAGAATCCCAAGCAGGCTCCACACGTGTGGAGCCTGACGTGGGACCGGAACTCACGAACTGCCAGATCATGACTTGAGCCTAAATCAAGAGTTGAACACTCAACCAACTGAGCCACCCAGGAGCCCCATACTATATATATACATATATAAATACATATATATATATGTGTATTTATATATGTATATATATATTTGTTTAAATGTTAGTTTATTTTGACAGAGTGAGAGAGCATGAATGGAGGACAGGCAGAGAGACAGAGAATCTTAGACTCCACACTCAACGCAGAGTATGCTGCGTGGCTCGATCTCATGAACAGTGAGATCATGACCTAAGCCTAAATCAAGAGTCAGAAACTTAACTGACTGAACCACTCAGGCATTCTATTCTACAATATATAAATATTTTTAATATGAAATTTATTGTCAAATTGGTTTCCATGCAATGGAATGCATGGATGCAACGCTCATCCCAAAAGGTGCCCTCCTCAATACCCATCACCCACTCTTCCCTCCCTCCCACCCCCCATCAACCCTCAGTTTGTTCTCAGTTTTTAAAAGTCTGTTATGGTTTGGCTCCCTCCCTCTCTAACTTTTTTTTTTCCTTCCCCTCCCCCATGGGTTTCTGTTACGTTTCTCAGGATCCACATAAGAGTGAAACCATATGGTATCTGTTTTTCTCTGTATGGCTTATTTCACTTAGCATCACACTCTCCAGTTCCATCCACGTTGCTACAAAAGGCCAGATTTCATTCTTTCTCATTGCCACGTAGTATTCCATTGTGTATATAAATTACATCTTCTTTATCCATTCATCAGTTGATGGACAGTTAGGTTCTTTCCATAATTTGGCTATTGTTGAAAGTGCTGCTATAAACATTGGGGTACAAGTGCCCCTATGCCTCAGCACTCTTGTATCCCTTGGGTAAATTCCTAGCAGTGCTACTGCTGGGTCATAGGGTAGATCTAGTTTTCATGTTTTGAGGAACCTCCACACTGTTTTCCAGAGCAGCTGCACCAGTTTGCATTCCCACCAACAGTGCAAGAGGATTCCTGTTTCTCCACATCCTCACCAGCATCTATAGTCTTCTGATTTGTTCATTTTAGCCACTCTGACTGCCGTGAGGTGGTATCTCAGTATGGTTTTGATTTGTATTTCCCTGATGAGGAGCGACGTTGAGCATCTTTTCATGTGCCCATTGGCCATCTGGGTGTCTTCTTTAGAGAAGTGTCCATTCGTGTTTTCTGCCCATTTCTTCACTGGGTTTTTTGTTTTCCAGGTGTGGAGTTTGGTGAGTTCTTTATGGATTTTGGATACTAGCCCTTTGTCTGATATGTCATTTGCAAATATCTTTTCCCATTCCATTGGTTGCCTTTTAGTTTTGTTGGTTGTTTCCTTTGCTGTGCAGAAGCTTTTTATCTTCATGAGGCCCCAATAGTTCATTTTTGCTTTTAATTCCCTTGCCTTTGGAGATGTGTCAAGTAAGAAATTGCTGCGGCTGAGGTCAGAGATGTTTTTTTCCTGATTTATCCTCTGGGGTTTTGATGGTTATATTTTATGTAAACAATACATACAACATTACACAAAATTCTAAACTCAATATCTGGGTCCAAAATCGGTCCATGAACATATTGTCCTGACTCAACAGAAAGATGGCAATTCCAATGGCAAAATTAGTACGGCCACACTTATTGCTTCTTTCATTACCCTTTTTTTTCTCTTTTATTTTTCTTTCTTCCTGTATTTCACTGTTTTTATCCCTCTTTCCTCTTTTTTTTTTAACTTGTTACAATAGGTAGAATTTATCTTATCTTTGTTAATGACATGCTTTCTTAAGCTGTATGAATTGTAAAAATGTATAAGAATAATTTGTTATGTAGAAAATAGCATCAGTTACACGTGGCATTATGCTGTAATAACTCAAAAAGCCAAGGCATACTCTCACATTACATTTCCACCAAATTGGTTTCCATGCTGGTAAATGGAAGAATGATTGATCTACCGCTACCTAAAAATCCACAGCCATTTTCTGTCCTAAGGGTGACAAGACGTCTTAATAGCAAATTTTCCTTGCCAGTAAAATAATGCAGGAACTAGAAGAAAAAGCGCTCTGATGAGAATGATTTTACTAGACGAGAAATCACACAAATTGTTACGGAAGAGGGAACCAAAATAACAGATGACTCTTAAAAATGCAAACACATTCTCTATGCAAAGTATGTCTAGGGAAGGCCACGTAGCAGCTGGACCCACACAGTGTCAGAAGAGACACTTAAATCTGGAGAGTGTGATAAAAGAATATCTTTACTGTACTTATCAAATAATGACAGAATTGACTTTTTGGACATGCACCGCAAGTGTGGAGATGATGACTAGAAGGGCATAGAAATTGAGAACACGAAGTCATCCTGCAGAGCAAAGGACCGATTTGATGAGGTCTTCACCCCACGAAAGGTGAGGTGATGCAGCCATGATGAGGATATCACGTCTGGGGGCACATCATTCTGAGACCCTAGAGCTGCTGGGACTGCAAGAGTCTGGCTTCTGGGAGCACTTCATCCGTAAGATAAACTGTAGAATTTTTTTAAACTTTTTTAATGTTTATTTATTGTTGATTGAGAGAAACAGAGCATGAGTTGGGGAGGGGCAGGGAGAGAGGGAGACACAGAATCTGAAGCAGGCTCCAGGCTCTGAGCTGTCAGCACAGAGCCCCATGCGGGGCTCAAATCCATGAACCACGACATCATGACTTGAGCCAAAGTCGGACGCTTAACCGACTGAGCCACCCAGGCGCCCCTAAACTGTAGAATTTTTGAAGTAGAACTTCTCCTAGCTAGAAGCATATAAACTTGGGAGAAGAATTTTTAAGTAGCATTTGAGGAAATGCCACCAGAAGAAAAGAGGTCTTTATTTTCTATTTTGTTCCCAAGTGTTTTTTGTTTTCATTGATTTACTTTAATAAAATTGGAAAAAAGGCAGATTGGCATCACCAAAGAGAGTTGCTAGAACCTTCTGGATACTGGGAGTGAGATATAGGAAATACCAGAAAGTGTGGCAGTAAGATCCTGTTTGTGCGCTGGGTCCAAAAGATGTTTAAATCCAACTTTGTTTTTCTAAGAGACTTGATTTTTGAGTATCCTAGTTAGTCTCCTAACTTTCTGTAATCACATAAATCTACAAAATGAATAAACAAGCACGTGCTTTCCAGTATCTGTACATTTGTTACTCTGGAGATTATGAATGTCTACTATTATCTAATTATATTTGGACATTATAAAATATATGCAAAAATGTAAATTAAAAAAAAAAGTTAGGGGTGCTGGGTGGCTTAGTCGGTTAAACATCTGACTCTTGATTTCGGTTCAGGTCACAATCTCGTGGTACGTGAGTTTGAGCCCCATGTCTGGCCCTGGGCTAACAGTGTGAGCCTGCTTGGGATTCTTTCTCTCCCTCTCTATCTCAACATAAATAAATAAACTGTAAAAAAAATAATAATAATAAGTTAAAGGTAAGTTCAAACTCCGCCCCCCCCCCCCAACAACTGCTTCCAGAAACGGGGCTCAGCATTTCATGGATACCAACCATTACCTACCCTTCTGACATCTGCAATTCTAGGCCTCTTTGCAGATCAAATCCCAGATCTATCTAAATTCTATTGTTTCTCTCCCCAATTCAGGTAGACTCCCCAGCTGCAAACACGTAATTCTACACCTGCTTTATTTTCCTTCCAACTCTGTTGTCAAAATTTAAACTTCAGTCAAAAGCTAAATGTTGTTTTTTTAATTATTTTACTATTTTCATTTTTCAATGTAACCATCCTAGTTTTTCAGATGACATCCGTGCCTTTAAGCCAGTTATCGGATGCGAGATCATACAGTTTTTTTTGGAGCTGAATTCCTCTGTTACAGACCTCAAATAAATTTAACACCAGAAATGATTTAAACATTGATGTGTTCTGAATGGCTTACAGAAGTCATCGCTACACCATTAAAGGCATTCATTTACATAAGGAATTTTCTCCAGGGCAAACATAGGTAGTTTATTGAATTCGATATAAAATCAGTAGCTGTTTTTTCTTCAGACCAAACTATGTGAAAATGAGAGCACTTTAATAGATAAACTCTCTGAAAACAAAATATTGGTGTAATCGAAATGAATTAACATTTTCTGTCACCTTCAAATGATGAGTGTTTGGAACACAAATCCAGATGATAAATCAGACTTTTAGAGAGGAATGGAACATGATGTTAATGGAACATTTCACGTTCTGCAAAAAAGAGGAACAGGAAAATGAAGGTTTTCTTATCAAGTAATTCTGTAGACTACTTTAGAATCTTTCCTTTTTTTTTTTCTTGAAACTTCTGTGAACTGTACCTGCTTAAACCTTCTGATGTATGTTTTTGCAAATAGACCCCCTGAGTCTTCAAACCCCACTCACTAGTTCACAGGACTCTGTTCCTGAACGTCTTGGGGGTGGGGGGGATCTTAGATATGTCTTCTTTTAAGTTCTACCAGGCAAATGCAATTATTTGAGGCAAAGGTCAAGAGAACGATCAGTGACGACTCGTTAAAAGGGACCTTTCAAATAGATTGCTCATTTTCATTGCCGACTTCACTGCTTTTAAAAAGAAAGATGCCGGTTAATTCTTCCTGGGAGTGGTATTGCCTTGGTCATCCTGAAAGAATACAAGGAAACAATGTGCTTTGTCCCCCTACAAGTCACTTGTAAATACTAACATTTCCGATATTTCACTTATAAAATAAAGAGGATTTTTTCGAACGTGCGATTATTTGTTTTGTTGAAGAAAATTGGAAATCACAGGGTATTGTAATTACTGATAGTTGTTTCATTAATTTTGTTCTCTGTGCTTCAAAGCCTCCTCTGGAACTCATCAGTTATAGCTCTTTCCTCACCTCCTTCAGGACTTCTCAGATGTCATTTTATCATTGACCCATTGCCCCATCCCTTGGCTTAAAATGGCCGACTTCTATGATGAAGTGTTCTCAAAAATTTCTTTTTTCCTGTGGTTCTGTTGATCAAAAGTTATGATTCCCAAATAGTCTCTACACTCCATGGAGCCATGAGTCCTTCATCAGACAAAAGCTTTTTCCTCAAAGTCTTTTTCTAAACTGGCTTTCATTGCATCTCTGAACTTTATCCCACATCAGGAATACACCGTGAGTGGGTGGGAGATGTCAGCTACTACTCATCATGAAAACTCTGGTGTTTCACTTACCATGGACATGTAGCCACATATCCATGTACTTCACACGTTTATTGGATTGATCAAAGTGGGATTCTAGTCTCCCTTCATCTTGATACAGATAAGCTTCTATTATGCCAATGATGCTACATGGACACATTCTCCTCCCCGTCCCCTCCCTTCCAATGTTTATAGTGTCAATGAAAGAATTAAGCCACATTTATGTATATTTATATATGTGCATGAATGGATATATACACGTATATTACTAGAAAAGAGCCCCAATAGAAAGTCTCAACAAACATTTTCATAGTTGTTGTTTTCTTACCTGTATTGATTCACTCACTGTTTTTATTTCCTTCTTTTATAGAGATTTCATTTAAATTTGAAAAGAAAATACGTTCTCAGCAGCAACATTTGAAGAAGGAAAGATGATTCTCCCTGCCAAAACTGTCAGGAAGGCATCCTGCATGAGATGAATTTTGAACATCATTTTGAAAGAAGTATGTATTAGGAGAATTTTAATGCTAATCTTCAAATACTTCCATATTTCATCCTGAGCTTGCCAAGTAGACAATTACATACATTGACCAATGTGTCTGGAATGTTACCGAGACAGACATAAACTTGCCTTTGGATTCCAGTGATCAAGACTCTATCAAATCTCATATGTCAGCTATTTTATTTTGTGATTGGTCTCATCATATTCCCTGAAGATTTTATCTTTCATAGAGAAACCAGAAAGTCTTCCAAAAGGAGTAACTTATTTCGGCTTTCGTGTTTTACGTACAAAAGGAACCCAGTAAATGATCTTAAGCTATTTCATCTACGGTATATTTAAAACCATTTGTAAGCGTCTATGAAGTTAGCATTTCCAGGTATCTATGATTCTACATGTGTGTATATTTACATGCCTGTCCAATGTTATTCATGTGTCTCTTACAATATTATCTGAGTTATTTTCTTGTTTGCATTATTTCTGTATGGAGCGCATAAAATTATAAAAAACTCTGAGGTTTTGAAGCCCGTGTATCTTAAAATGTCCTAATGATTTCTCTTTACTTACCCAAATATATGCCTTGTAAAAGAACATAAAGGGTAAAAATAATTGTAAACATCTGTTCTTTAGTCTAGAAACTTAACGCATTCTATATGTGGAGTGGTACTCACGAAAAAACAAAAACAAAAACAAAAAAAACAGAGTCAGGGAAAGAAAGATGGGGCATGTGACAATAATATTGAGAAAACGTATTAAAAGATTCTGATAAGAAAATAAGTCAAGAAAATACAACTAATTATGAGAAGTTTAATTCATTTCACAATGCATTTTGACTTTAGTCCTCTGTGTGTGAGATCGCTGCTCTCCTCTAGATTAATGTCCGGTTCTGACAACAAAGGTAACATTCAGTTTGCAAAGGTAAAAACCAAAAAATAAATAAATAAATAAATAAATAAATTCCTAATATGGCAACATCATTAAGATTAAAGAATTGGTTAATGTAGATACTTCCAATACTTTGTTTACATATTATATTGTATATAATAAGAATATGTTGGGATTAATTTTGATCAAATTTGTTGTCATGGAATTATCTTTTGATTTTAACTGAAACTTTAAATCAGGGCAGAAAACAAAGGAAAAGGCATACATTTGGAATCAATACAGACAGAATGGAGGGATTAGGAGCCAGACAGACACTGATTCAAATCCTCCCTGAAATTTCGGCTGGTACCAAATTATTTAACAATTTTTTTCTTTCTTTTATTTTTTTTTAAGTAATCTGAACACCCAGCATAGGGCTTGAACTCATGACCCTGAGATCAAGAGTCAGATACTGTACCAAATGAGCCAGCCAGGCACCCCAGTTTAACAAAGTTCTTAACTTCTCTGTAGTAGGACAAACCGACCTGCTATGGACTCAATGTGGCAGCAAAAAATTGAAAAGAGAAGAATCAAACTCTGGCCCAAAAAGGGTACCTTCGTGCACCAATAGGGTAGATCCTCGAGTGCAGACGGGAATTCTCCAGCAGCCCCAGAGATAGACTGCCAAGCTTAGGACAGGACTCTGGGAGGGACAAGACATCAGGGAGCCCTGTCTACTTATGAGTATATTCTTAATTTTGGATGTATGTATTAAACTACCATTTATTTGCTTGATAGTGAATAAGCTTAAAACAGGTCCAATTGACCATTTCCTTCCAGTTTTCAAAACCAGATGAGCCTATGTCACTCTCAAAGGCTCATGCTAAGATGACGGCAATGATTGTTTTCTCATAGCGTCAAAGTGAAGGTTAAATGAGAGATTATATGTCACAAGCTCTGTTGAGCCCATACATATCACTGATGAATCCCAGTTATTCTTGTTGTTACCAGTTCAACCAAATAGTATAGTGAAATTGTTTCTACATGTCAAAAATTGGGAAGTAAGGCAATATAAACATCCTTGTTTATATTTGGTAATGGTAGATTTACAGTCACTCTTCCAATCTTCTAAATATGTTTTAGGAGAAACACACAATTATGTGTTTTTTTTTCAAAAACTCTTAATTTTCCCTTGCAACTTAAGTAGTGAATATGGAAATGGTTATGCTCCATTGTTCTGAAACATAAAATTGGATTAATTTAATTTGATCGAAATGAGTAGGAAATTTGATTCAATTCTAATTAGTGGGACTTAGTTTTTTGCAAAGCACTCTCTTTGCCATGGTAGAGATTAAAAAATGGGAAAGAATTAGGTCCAGCCTTGAAGAGGTACACGTTTTAGAAATGAAAATGCCCTGTAAAAAGCAAAGAGGACATGTTCTGTTATTTTGAGTGAAGCTAATAGCTACAACTTGACTTCTATTGGGTTCTTGCCACTCAATAGTTTTTGAGAACATTTACTAAAACCACGGAGCTGAAAATTAATACAAAAGAGTATCAATTCAATGTCAAGCAGGGTGATATTCTCTCACCTCCCTCCCTATCCGGATGGTCTTCTATCATCCTACTGTTGTTCACACTCTCTCTCTCTTTCCTGATCTCTGTAAGGGTTTAGATTTGAAATTACACTCCGTGGTTGTGCTTCAGTAGATTTAAAATTGCTACTTTCATATGTTATGATTTCACATGGTCAGTCCTCTATGGAAAATTAGTTTATCCTCCATTACCTTCAAAGTGAACTTTGACTAAAGTATCCCTAATATAAAATCCAATGTAAAACCACAGCTTTTTCCATTATTTTAAAGAATTGTGCCTACTGACTTTTCTCTCTGAGTTGCTGTTAGTTTAAATGACCTCGGTACCACAGTCACAGAGACACTACCATCAAAAGAAAAAGAATTTGACTTTGTATTTTCTTTTACTGGAATTGGATTCATGTGAACCACTTTGCGATGGGCTAATGGTATTACCTAACAAATTTCACTTGATTTTTGTGGTTATTATGCAAAGTAAGTTTACCTGGTTCAAATTGTTTAAAACTTTTTGAATTGGAGCTGCCTTAACTTCAAAAGTTAACACAGTCTACAGTGTTCTAGAATTTTTTTTTCTACTTTAATATCACAACTATAAGGCACACTCTTTCAGAAATGAATTTGGAATCTGTCTTTGAAATTTACAGATTGAGAAAATGTTGCTGTTAATCTCTCTGAAACCCTCGATTTTGTAATTGTTAACTGAAAGCAAAATGTCTTCAAGGGTGAAGAAAGAAACTTGTAGGTGACAAGTCAGTTAGAAATAATCTCCAAAAATGTGACCTGCCTTGTAGGTGCCACATAATTATAAACACCCACATAAAAGATAACAAGTATAATATGTAAATGTTTATAAGGTTAATTTTTATCTCTTTTGGATATATCAAGTTATTTTATTTTCAGGAAAGCAAATTAGGTAAGACACACTGAACAGCATCTTTCCCATTTTAACAGCAAACTGCAACATGGAAGGTTTAAATAACTCCACACAACCTCATAGTTTGGTATAAGGTGGAACCGAAGACTCTGTTTTAGCCTTGCTATATAATGCCACCTGAGATTCAATGCTGAATGAATGATTTTTGTGGAAGAGTCCCAAGCTAACGCCTTTTCACTAGACCATGGCGCCTCTCAATTTTGGTGTCCACTCTGTGATCTGACAAATCCTTTTCCAAACTGATGAATTACATCAGTAGCCAAACCCACACCATAGTTTCCAAATTCATTTCCTGACTGGCGGTCTTTAATATAAACTTATTGAAATACTTATACAGCATCGGGAAAATGTGGAAACCTGTTATACCTTGCATGATTTAGTTAGAGCCCTGTATCCTCTTACCCATTGTTCTAACAAAGGCAGTGTCTGGAGAATAAGATCCAGAGGGGCAGTTTGCTCTTGGGCTATACGGAAAATTTTTGCTATGGATGTTACTTATTTCATTCCGATTCTTTCCAGACGATCTCATCTTATGATAAAAACTTTTCATGATAAGATTCTTCATTATCCTTTAGTGACTAAGCTGGCAGCTGTGGATTTGAAAGTTGACATTGAAACCAAGGTATAAAGCTGCCGTTGTTGATGTTTCCATTGGTGTTGAAACATGAGGAAATGGAAGGCCGATTTCTGTAGAAATATGCAGATATCACTCCATGGTTTCCATCCCATTCCCTCCTCTTGTGTACAAGATGTTCTTGGCATCAACTGTGAAAGCCATCAGCTATGCCTACCCAGTGTTATTTTTTTCTGATAATTTATATTTAATGACATACAGAAAACCTAATATCAGTAGTCTTTCCTCCGGGAATGCCTACCACAAACTTCCCGCCCTCAAATTATTGTGGGCGCTTCAGAAAAGCAGCTAACAAGCTGGAATGAGAAGCAGATAAAGCAAAGATGATTCATAAAAGCACAATGTCAGGACTTCCTTCGACGTGCGTGTGTTGGTTAAACTGGGCTTTGAAGAGCTGTAGGACTTGAACAGTGAGAGGCTCACTGGTGGGTTTGGGATCACTGAATATAAAATAGCCTGGAGGATGGTTTTAAAATCACTCTTTGATTTGGAAGAAAATACAAACCCAGGTTTTGTGGATCAAGAGTACCAAGACAAACATTTTCAAATAATTGGGGAAAGCTGACAGGGAGACAAAGAGTTGTTGGGCACCAGGATATGATCTCCTCAGGAGGGCAAACTCAATACGCACACAAAAAAGGGTAAATACGTTTAGGGTAAAAAAAAAAACAAAAAAAAAACAACTAAAGAAATTGTCATCTCTTGGGAGTGGGCCAGAGAGAGCTTGGCTGAGTTAAAAAAAGTTCGTGCTTAGAGAAAAAGCAGTTTGGGGGGCACTTGGGCAGCTCAGTGGGTTGAGCATGTGACTCTTGGTTTCGGCTCAGGTCATGATCCCCGCATCGTGGGACTGAGCCCTGTGTCTGGCTCCACACGGAGCATAAGTGTGGAGCCTGCTTAAGATTCTCTCCCTCTCTCTCATTCTCTCTTTCTCTCTCTCCCTCTGCCCCTCTCCCCTGCTCACACTCTCTCTCTAAAATGAAACACAAAGAAAAAAAAGTTTTTAAGCACAAGTTTAGAATTAGACTGGAATTTGGCAATTTAAAATCATTGATTTGTTTAGGAAACACAGGACAACATAGACAAATCAGGTAAATTACGATGAAAAATGATCTAAAAGTATAAGACAAAGGAGTGAAATGAGCAGAGAATAAAAACGGAAAGCTCCAAGACAACACTTTTTGATGCTTTTAATTTGTGAATGTGTATTTGTGTCCTAATAACCTATGTATCTGTCACTCATCCAAATTATTTTTTTTCATGTAGACACTGTTTATTAAACCAGATTTTGTCTGCTAAAATCAATCATCTTCACAATAATAGTGTCTTACGTGTTGCTACTTAATGGACAAGGTCGGGCAAGTCATAGGTGCCGTGAAAGAGTCATTAGAGAGTGGAATCACTACCTAATGAGAGAAAATTGCTGGCAATAAATAATGAAGAAAAGATTATTTAAAAATTCATCCATTTTTTAATGAAAAGACTTGGGCAATACATGATGCTTTCAATGTATTTTTTTTACTTAGTAGTTTAGATTTTTCCCCACTTCCATAATTATGTATCTACATCAAAATGTTGATAGCCCCATAGTGTGTCATTGAATTCCAAAATAAATCTAATCATACTTCTATTATTGAATATTTGGGTTACCCTCCTATTTTTCATACTTAAAAGCCACACCGATAAACATTTGGTAGGTGTGCCCTGTTCCATTTATCCTATGATTTTGTAAGGACATGCATTTTTGATGATTAAAAAAAATAACAAAACATGAATCTCACATGATTATTGCAGTTTTGGTGTTCACTGATTGAGAAAATAGCCTGAAAATATCAGAGAGTCAGGATTATAAAAGGAGTTCAATAAGCTCCTTAACCCTTAAAATATTTTGTCATCAAAGAAACATCTACAAATATTTGAAAGATGTGACTTCATTTCCCCTGTGTTCTTTTTTTAAAAAATTAATTTGTTTTTAATGGTCTTGCTGAAGTGTCGTTGATATACAATGAACTTCTCATAATCAGCACATACACTGGGACGGGTTTGGACATATTCAGACACCTACAATAGCATCACCTGCATTCTTGTCTGCCTTCTTCCTCATGTGAAGAGTTTGTTGTGGTTATTTTTAATAATAACTCGCTGCATTTTTGCTATGAAGAGCAGTAGTTACCGGCAAGAGAAAGGTGCTTGTGTTAAAGATGCTATCGTCAAGACTCTGGGAACCGAGACTCCCCCTGGAAACACCTTAAGGAATCTTTGTGTTTGAGGACCTGCCTGCAGCCTCCCATAAAGAGTTAAGAATAATGGTAACCACTCATGGGGTGGTAAATGGAGCCAAACAGAGTGGGGGAGCAGAAAAGGCCAGAGGCAGAAAGAGGAAGAGAGACAGGGGAATGGCACGCACCCAAATGCCCACTGAATTCACCAGGTCTGAAATGGGACCTGATGGGAAGATAAACTCTGTACATCGAGTGTGGTTATGATCTGTTCCTGGTAACAATCCATTTTGGTGTGTGAGTGGAGAGTCTTCATGCCCTTCCAGGTAGATTGGAGATCTACAAGGTGCTTATGCCCATTCTATAATTCTAGCCCCTAGCACAGAGGCTAGAACATAGTAGGAAACCAATAGACACCTGTTGAATGAATGAATGTGTAGTACCATTGATTCGATACGCATGCAGTGTTATATGGACATCTGGATTTTCCACATTGTGATGATTTTAGAGGACATCCAGGGTCATGGACGCTAACCGCTCATTTACCATCTTTCGGGGCGGTATGTCTAGACTTTTGTTTATGCCATCTTTCAACCCCCGCCATCCTCCAGTTTCCTGGACAGTGAACTCAGCCTGCCACCTTTGTTTTACGAACCTCTTGACCAAGATCAATGATCTGAGACAAAATAACCCCCAGCAAGTCTCTTTACCCATCTGACACCGCACACGCAATAGATTAAAAATAACAATATCATAGCGTAGCACTCTCACTGGCATGCTGCAATGTAGCCTTAATTATTATTTATTATTATTTATTATTTATTGCCGATGCAATAGCAATGGGACACCGAAAGATCCGATTTGGTCCTAATGTCTCTTGCTTGCTTTCCTGCTATGTGTTAGTATTAGGGTCACATAATCAATATTAAATCCAAATAAATCCAAATATAATTGCTGAACTGTAAACACCTAATAACAATTAAACCCATCAGTCAGAATAAGAGATCATGGTAAAAAAGCACCCATTGGTTGAGACGATTATTTGTAAAACATACACCCTTATCTCTCATGGGCATTTCTTTTCTTCATTATCCCATTTAACTTCCTGTAAAATTCATCTCCATCAACATTCTCCTCTGAGAATTTCCTCTGACCTTGGCGTGCTCTGTTTATTCCCCAAAGATTGACCCTCTAGGTATGACCTCAGATGAACAAAATATCGTTGATTTTACAAGCTCGGAAAATTGCAGCCTGGCATTTCCTGTGCACGACCACCCCTCCATCAAGAATACACATGCTAGTGGTTCCCAGCAACTTCTTGGTTATCATATCAGGAAGATAGTGCACACACTAAAAAGGGACTTAGTAAATGAAAGGTCACTTCCTTTTTCCCAGCATGTTTAATTCTTTTTTATGTCAAAAAAAATTTTTTTTTTTTAAATTTTTTTTTTTCAACATTTTTTAATTTATTTTTGGGACAGAGAGAGACAGAGCATGAACGGGGGAGGGGCAGAGAGAGAGGGAGACACAGAATCGGAAACAGGCTCCAGGCTCCGAGCCATCAGCCCAGAGCCTGACGCGGGGCTCGAACTCACGGAGCGCGAGATCGTGACCTGGCTGAAGTCGGACGCTTAACCGACTGCGCCACCCAGGCGCCCCTGTCAAAAAAATTTTTTTAAGTTTATGTAGTTTTGAGAAACAGAAAGAGACAGAGTGCGAGCAGAGGAAGGGCAGAGAGAGAGACAGACAGACAGAATCCAAAGCAGGCTCCAGGCTCTGAGCTGTCAGCAGGGAGCCTGACGCGGGGCTCGGACCCACAAACTGTGTGATCGTGACCTGAGCCGAAGTCGGACACTTAACCAACTGAGCCACTCAGGTGCCCCTCCAGTATGGTTAATTCAAATTAACCATAATTTTACTTGATAAAAGTAATTTAAGCACTTTACCATTTTACCCTAGAGTAAATTAATTTTTTTTTAATGTTTGAGAGAGACACAGAGAGAGAGAGAGAGAGAGAGAGAGAGCATGTGTGCTGGGCAGGGGAGGGACAGAGAGAGAGGGAGAGAGAGAATCTCAATCAGGATCCTTACTGCCAGTACGGAGCCAAATGCAGGACTCAAATCCGCCAACCATGAGATCATGACCTGAGCTGAAACCAAGCGTCAGATGCTTAACCAACCTAGCCACCCAGATGCCCCTAAAATAATTAATTTTGCTTTAAAATTTTCTAAAGTTGCATTAGGAAGAAAAAGAAATACCTCAGTGTATCTGGCAAATTCTGATTTTCGTTAACATCACATAAAGTAACAAAACTTAATGTTTATTTGTTTGGCTTGTCAAATTGCATAATTAATAAAAAGCTTCCATTAATGGTTAAAACTTAAATTATTTAATGAAAGTATTTTGGTAAAAACTGCATTTGGTAATGTCTATTTGGGGCTATTAGAGCATTAGTACATGCCTGGCATATCTTTTTTTATTTTTTTTTATTTCAATATAGTTAAGTGGCATCTATGCCTTTTGGGCCTAGTAATTATTAATTACTAATAGTAATTATGAAAATTAAATTTAGTTCCATTAATGATATATTGCAAAGTGCAAAACTCTACAAGCCAAGTTAGAGGTGTTTTTTTTTTTTTTTTTTTTTTTTTTTTTTGTGTGTGTGTGTGTATTTACTTTTGAAAGAGAGAGAGCATGAGCAGGGGAGGGGCCAAGAGAGGGAGACACAGAATCCGAAACAGGCTCCGGGCTCTGAGCTGTCAGCATGGAGCCGGATACGGGGCTGGAACCCACCAACTGTGAGATCATGACCTGAGATAAAGTCGGATGCTCAACCAACTGAGCCACCCAGGCGCCCTGCCAAGTGAAACTTTAAACATGACTATTTAAAGAAGTAAGAATGGTATCCATCCTTTATCTTATGGAATGTCATAAGGAAAGGAAATATCTCTGAATGTCTGCAGGAGGGAAGCTTCTGCTCTGGTACTGTACTCATGGTACGGTGCATTTGTTCAAGCTTCATACATGTTACTGCAAGCCTGCAACCCTGGGGGTGGACTGGGGGGGGGAGCTGCAGCCCCGGGGGACGGGGGGCCCAGGGGTGGGGGGAAGACATCTGCTGCTGGGCACTTGTGCTTTGCCTTGGATTTATTCCCCTCCTATCTGCTGAGTTACCCCACAGCAGTTGTAACTGGCTTCCCTTCTTCCTCATTTTTATGTCTGTCCATGCTCATATATGACCCACTCTTCACCTACTTCTAAGCATATGTTATAACATAAAACATTCAGGAATAAAATAGCATCAACTACATGAAGTGAGTTTATTGCAAAGCTTATATAATTATTTGTTTTGCTGTACTTAGTGGGAAGAAAGATCCAAAAGAGAGAGAGAGAGAGAGAGAGAGAAGGAGAAAGCAAGAAAGAGACAGGGAGGGAAGAAGGAAGGAAGGAAGGAAGGAAGGAAGGAAGGAAGGAAGGAAGGAAGAAAGGAAGAAAGGAAGGAAAGAAGGAAGAAAAGAAGGAAAGAGAAAGAAAGAAAAAGAGAGACAGGGAGGGAGGAAGGAAGGAAAGAAGGAAGGAAGGAAAGAAGGAAGAAAAGAAGGAAGGAGAAAGAAGAAAGAAAGAAGAGAAAGAAAGTCAGGAAGAAAAAAAGAAAAAAGATAAGAAAAGAAAAAATAAAAAAGAAAAGAAAGAAAGAAACAAAGAAAGAGGGAGAGTAGAGAAAGAGAGGGAGGGAGACAGGGAGGGAAGGAAAGAATAGGGGGGAAAAAGAGAGAAAAACCAGAAAGAACTCTCCCATCCGGTCTGTGCAGGCTGGCTCCGCACTGGGCACCCCATCAACAGTAGCCAAGCCCTTGAGGACTGTTTCACCCCTGCCCTCTTGTTCACACTGAGCGTAGAAATCAACCAGAGGTGAAAGCATGGGGTATCTTGGGTCTTCTCTGGCCTGGGTTCTGCCTGGGCTTGCCTGTGACTTTGCTAAATTCAGGTGCTTTGGAATGCTCTCATCTCCCCAAGACACTCTCTCCCAGCGTTCCTCCCTAAGTGTTGTTATTATTACTTCAACTGAAATCCTTTACCCCCAGGCAGCAGTGGGGTGTTTCTTTACCTTATGACATTTTCAAAGAATGTCTGCATTCTGCTCTGGCTGAGTTGCAGATTAATCCAAAAAGGCCAGGTCCTTGTGTCAGCCCTTCAGGTAGAACCCAGACAGGCGGGGAGACCAGTGAAGCACATTTGAGAGGAAGAGCTGCTCTGGTCTCCCAGATCCAGATCCAGGAATCAGGGTCCCACACTGGAAATGTGGCTCCCGTCTTCAAGGCAACTGCTGATCCAGGAGAAGGTGGGACAGCGCAAGTCATAATATCACAAAGCATTCCTACCACTTTTGAGTTGACTTTCTCTTTTTTTACATTTTTATTTATTTTTGAGAGACAGAGAGAGACAGAGCATGAGTGGGGGAGGAACAGAGAGAGAGGGAGACGCAGAATCGGAAGCAGGCTCCAGGCTCTGAGCTGTCAGCACAGAGCCCAAAATGGGGCTCGAACTCACAGACCATGAGATCATGACCTGAGCTCAAGTCGGACGCTTAACCGACCGAGCCACCCAGGCACCCCGAGTTGACTTTCTCTTGATTCATTGATTTCCTTGTTTCCTGTATAGTTTTGACTGCTTTCCAGACAAGTTGCTTCTGACAGTTCTTCCTCGGTATTTTAAAGTTCCTATAGGGAACTCCTGTAGGGAGTTTCTAGGTGGCTCAGTCCATTGAGCATCGACTCTTGGTTTCTGCTCAGGTCATGGCCTCACGGTTGGCGGGAGGGAGCCCCACTTCGAGTCCCACGTCGGACTCTGTGCTGACAACGCAGAGCTTGCTTGGGATTCTCTCTCCCTCTCTCTGTGCCCCTCCCCTGCTCATGCTCTCTCCCTACCCCCAGCCCCCCCCCCGTGTCTCTCAAAATAAATAAACAAACTTTAAAAAAAATAAGTAAAGTAGAAGGATGGGTTTGGGAACTACTTACACGCTGTTTCCATTGATATCATTCTTGCTATTCATTATCCCTCACAAGAACAATGGCATAGTATACACATGTACAATTATATATACCATATAATATATATATATATATGTGTGTGTGTATATATATATATATATATATATATTTGAATATATTTACATGGATGATGGTATATCTATTCAACATTAAGTACTGAACACTGTTTTAGGATATGTATTTCATAATAATGAAATAATTTTGCTGCCGGATGAACGGGAGAGATCCCGAACGCTGAGTCCTTCACCCACACAACCTGTCCCTAAAGATACTTCCAAAGGCTTTTGGTCTCACAGGAGAAAGAATTCAAGGACAGACTCCACAATGCAGATGAGCAGTAGCAGCAGGAAAGTGTGGTGAAGGACAAGTACACTCTCCAGATGTGAGAGCAGGTGAGTTCAAGAGAGAGACACAGCTGGGAGCGCCAGGGTTTGGGCTGCTGTCTCCTATTGTCAGTTGTTATCAGGGAAGTGGAACATTCGTGACTTGGGGTGGGGATTTGTAGGATGCTGGTTTCCCAATTTTTCTTCCTTATTTGCTCAAGGGTTTCCTGTGCTGGCACCCGCCATCTTGGGTCTGTCTGGCTTGATCTGGCTTCTTACGGTTTTGTGTTGGAAAGCTGCCCGATAGGCCTCTGAAATTAGCATGTGGTCCATTCGTTCTTTAAAATGTCAGTTATTGGGGCACCTGGGTGACTTGGTCGGTTAAGCGCCCGACTGCGGCTCAGGTCATGATCTCACGGTCCGTGGGTTCGAGCCCCGCGTCGGGCTCTGTGCTGACAGCTCGGAGCCTGGAGCCTGTTTCAGATTCTGTGTCTCCCTCTCTTTCTGCCCCTCCCTTGTTCATGCTCTGTCTCTGTCTCAAAAATAAACGTTAAAAAAATGTTTTTTTAAATGTCAATTATTTCTGTTGTCCTTAAATTCTTAGCTTCAAAACATAACAAATCCTGGGTGTCAGAGGACCTGTGTGATCAAATTTCAACTGGCCACTGCCGTTTTATGCCAACCATCCTATTACCTTTTCTTCATTCTTCGCAGCAAGTAACAGTGCCCTTTCTTCGTGGCATAATTTTACAAGCCCATTAATCCTATGATCAAGTATTGAAAATGGATCCTGCAGTGGATTGGCAAATAACGCAGAGAAGTGTTACAGGTGCCTGTAATTCCGTGACTCCTGAAAATAGAAGAACTAAGCCATGCATTCTGAAGGAGCTAGTCTTAGTGGTGATGACTATTCATTTCTAAAAAGTGGTGCAAAAAACTCCTGTGCCACTCATTGAAGCCATAAGTAAACTTTCAATAAGTTTACATAACGTGTTTTAAAATAAACTCAAAAGCAATTTTCTATATGAATCATCTCCTTCTTATCGTCTTAAAATTTTATTGCCATATCTCTGCTATACCTCCGCGAAGGAGTACCTAGCGTTAAGAAATAACATAAGAAACTGATTTAGTCTTTTGCATCTCTCATACATATCTTGTAAAGTCTTTTGAAAATCATACCTCATTCAGAATTGTGTTCCAAAAGCAACATTCTGAAGTTAAATACCAAACAGAGTTCCCTTAATAACATTAGAACTTATGATAGTCTATTTGAATTCCACTGTTGGAGCTTTTTCAAAAACATGCCATAAAAAAATTATGACATTTGGAAGAAACAGCCAATTAAAACTCTGCTCTATCAGCAAGACAATGCAGTATTTATATTATTGGTAAAATATCAAAATATTTGGTTATGAATAGGGCATATGTGTAAACCCTGGCCCCTAGTAAATGTTAACAAATGCTCCTGAAAGAATGAATCAATAAATTAAAAATGAATGAACAAATGAATCAATAAATAAAGACAAGAAATACATAGTATAATGCTCATCAAATTACCTTTTATGTAAAGAAAACCTATCTTTTCATGTATCCCTTCTCTCTAACTATCCAAAGGTTAGTTATAGATTGTAAATTCATTCATATTGGCTAATTTATCAGATACTGAATTTCTCAAGTAGAGCAGTTTTTATCTACACTAGATATATACAGAGAAAAAGGATGTCTGGCTTGGAAAGTAAAACAACTCAGGTTTTCCTCTCTATTACAGTTCTGTTTGTATCCCACAAAATAATTATGGGACAGCTATTATGTGCCAGTGTTTCAACTGCTCTTCTTTAAATGTGAAACTTTTAACAAACTAAGATAAAAATTATTGCCTTTATTTTATTATTTTATGAGCCCACATACATTAAGGGAATTTCCCAGGGTCATCTAGTAAGTGATTAACCAAGATCCAAATGTCTCCCACTTCACTAAGATAGGCAGTGCAGTCCTGAAGAAAAAGCTCACATCCTTTCTACTTCAACAACATGGAAGCTGTAAGAGGAAAAAAAAATAATTTTTTCTCTATCTTTCTAAAGTTCTTAGATGAGACCTCTCTATAACAAAAGATTAACAAGAGAAAAAGAATTAAAAGTTTAATAACATGTATACCTTCTGTGCACATGAAAGGGACCCAGGAAAATTGAATCACTTCCTGAAATGGCCCAAGCCATCACTTTAAATAGCATCCCCAGCTAGAGACAAAAGATGTTGGATGGACCAGGACACAAGTTGTGGGAGGAAAAGTTGTGGGGGCGACCAAGAAAGGAACAGTAAATGACAGTAAGGTTGTTCTTCAAATTTGAGGGGCGCCTGGGTGGCGCAGTCGGTTAAGCGTCCGACTTCAGCCAGGTCACGATCTTGCGGTCCGTGAGTTCGAGCCCCGCGTCAGGCTCTGGGCTGATGGCTCGGAGCCTGGAGCCTGTTTCAGATTCTGTGTCTCCCTCTCTCTCTGCCCCTGCCCCGTTCATGCTTTGTCTCTCTCTGTCCCAAAAATAAATAAAAAACGTTGAAAAAAAAAAATTCAAATTTGAGTCTTTGCTTTCTCCATTGATGAAGAGTTTCTAGAGATGTACAGTCACCTTCTCTTCCTAGTACACAGAGAACTCATCCTTCCAAATGGAGAGTTTTCTTTTTATTTTTAATTTTTTATATGAAATTTATTGTCAGACTGGTTTCCATACAACACCCAGTGCTCATCCCAACAGGTGCCCTCCTCAATGCCCATCACCCACCTTCCCCTCCCTCCCACCCCCATCAACCCTCAGTTTATTCTCAGTTTTTACGAGTCTCTTATGGTTTTGCCTCCCTCCCTCTCTAATTTTCCCCCTTCCCCTCCCCCATGGTTTTCTGTTAAGTTTTTCAGGATCCACATAGGAGTGAAAACATATGGATCTGTCTTTCTCTGCCTGACTTATTTCACTTAGCATAACACTCTGCAGTTCCATGCACATTGCTACAAAAGGCCATCTTTCATTCTTTCTCAGTGCCAAGTAGTATTCCATTGTATATATAAACCACATCTTCTTTATACCTTCGTCAGTTGATGGACAGTTAGGCTCTTTCCATAATTGGCTATTGTTGAAAGTGCTGCTGTAAACATTGGGGTACAAGTGCCCCTAGGCATCAACACTCTTGTATCCCTTGGGTAAATTCCTAGCAGTGCTATTGCTGGGTCATAGGGTGGATCTATTTTAAATTTTTTGAGGAACCTCCACACTGTTTTTCAGAGCAGCTGCACCAGTTTGCATTCCCACCAACAGTGCAAGAGGGTTCCCATTTCTCCACATCCTTGCCAGCATCTAGAGTCTCCTGATTTGTTCATCTTAGCCACTCTGACTGGCGTGATCCCCTTTGGAACATAAACTCTGTGAAGGAAATGACCTTACATGTCTCCCTTCTATGTAATTTAGCACCAGTAAGTCTTCTTGAAACACATTGAACATTAAATATATATTTACTAGTTTAATGAATCTACGAAAAGTACAAGATACGATCACCCACTGCCACAATACGAGACCTTATGTATGAGGTGCCACAAGGAAAACAGAAAGGGACAGCTTCTTACAATTTTAGTGCAAAGAATGGAGTGTTCGAGCGGTTACTGGTCATGATTCTAGGACCAGGTCCAGTGCAGATGGTCTTAATCTGTAACAGGGTAAAGAACGATCTGCTGAAGCCAAGGAAATAGGTTTGAGTCTGCTGCTTAGAAAGGGTAAAATGTGTAAGAGTAGCTTTTGTGAAGAAAGTAATCAGGTAATAAGTGTCTAACAGGAGAGCTGGACAAGAGTGAACGCTTAGCTTGAGCATATACAGCAAGGCTTGGTAGGAAGCCCTCTCACTCACTTATTTAACACTCATTGAACATTTCCTTTATTAGCTGTCCTAACCAATTGCTTGTTTCTTTCTCGGGGGCTTAAATCTATATCCAAAGAGTCCATCTTATTTGCCAGGCAGCCACTCAAAGACTAAGGGCACTGAAAGACTTTATATCTGTGCATAAATATGTAGCAGATGTTGTATCAGCTCTTTGGAAAAGGTTCTGAAACTACGAATGCTTGCTAACTAATTTTATGTACTATATTTTTACAAGCATATAAAATTTTAGTGTGTTTATTCTCTAAAATACTTTAGAGACTCTAAAGTAGACACCCTTCTTCTGATGAGGTGGCTTTACGTTTCTTTCTGTCAACATAAATATCTATTTGAAGTCTCCCCTAAAACAAATTTATCAGTATTCTGCTTTGTGATGTATATTTACTACTTTGTAGCACTTAAGTAAAGGAAAGTTCACTCAGTCTCTCTCTCTCTCTCTCTCTCTCTCTCTCTCTGTTGATCTTGTTGTCCCTCCTTCTCTTTCTCTACCAGATTTGCAAGCTTTAGGAAATGGAGATGCAAAATTGAATCCATTGCTGAATACGTATGCTACCAACAAGATTTTGGAAAAGCATTTTAGTAAGAGAAAGACAAACAGGGAATACAATTTGGAGGGATGACAAGACAGGAAGGCTCAAGAATAGACAGAAATAGACAGAGGGGTTGTTGGGTGGCTCAGTCAGTTAAGCTTCTGACACCTGATTTCAGTTCAGATCATGATCTCATGGTTCATGAGTTCGAGTCTCACAGGAGGCTCTGTCCTGACAGCTCAGAGCCTGGAACCTGTTTCAGATTCTGTGTCTCCTTCTCTCTCTCTCTGCCCCTCCTCCCTGCTCACACTCTGTCTATATCTCCTAAAAAATAAATATTATTTTTTTTTAAAAAAATAGAAAAAGTAGAAAGCAAAGGTCCTTCTGGTGTGCAGAGGTAATACTCAGGGGTGGATACTAAGGAAAGAGGTGAATTTTCTCTCTGAACCCAGAGATTCTGGTGCTCTGTCTTCTTTTCATTGCCCAGGATTTATTAGCCATTTAAGATTTTATAAGGGTTTTGGCTGCTAATCACGCCGAGCTTCTTTTTATAGACTTTAGCTCCTCTGAAAGGGACGCAAAGCGCAATTTTAGACGAGTGGGCCCTCATTACCTCTAAGCACTTCTCTACTCTTCCCCTTGTTCAAACACCTTTCCAGTACACTGGTCTTCTTGCTTTACCTAGTACATGAGAGCCAGGCTGCACAAACTTACTCCCCTGCCAGGTAGCCATATGGGTGTCTGGAGAGATTCCTGCTCCCTGAATTTACAAGGGCCTTCATATGTATTCATTCAACAGTCAATTCCCTGTTTGCCGCTATCTACTTCCCCCTAAACTCTAAGCACCTTACTCATCGCTGGAGGCTCTCAATTAGCATGTATTAAAGGAAGGAAGAAATAAATGAATAAACATCTTCCCCTCTTATCCTCTTGGCGATACATGCGTTCCTGTTCTGGATGTTCTGGTCATGCCTTGGGGAAGTATGCATAGCAATTGGCAGTCAAATCAGAGGAAAATGTTTCCAGTGGCCTCAAGACAACTGCAAAATTATTGCTGAAAATTCATCCTAGGAATCAAACCCCTAAAATGCCCATCTATTAGTTACACAATTCATAATAGTCAGTAAGAAGATTCATGAATCACGCAGTTAGTAGAATTTCCCTTGTGTTTGATAAGAATAAAACTGAAGCAAGGCATCTCTTAAGCTCTAAAGGCCAGTGGCGTATGTGAATTTATGCAATTATAGAACAGTGATTATTGTGCCTTTCAAATGAATGGAGGTGAAACAAAAAGTAGCTGTTTCATGCAGATAACGTGCCTGGTTGGCCAGGCTATGGGGAAATCATACTGTCATAGGCTCCTGGGAGAATGGACGAGAGTGAGCCACCATGAGAGGGGTATTTCACAATATCTAGCAAAACTAAATTCCTTTTTGGCCCAGCGTCACCACTTTTAGGCATCTTATCTCAAGGATATACTGTCCAAAATGTGCAAGATCTTCTTCTTGAAACAACTCTTTGTAATAGTGAGACTGGAAACTACCCAACTGTCCTTGACATGTTGAGTAAACTATGCTACATGCATGAAATGGAATACAATGTCACTGTAAAGAGAATGAGAAAAATCTCGTTATATTCTTATGAAATTTCCTTCAAGATAATAATCAATTGTTAAATGAAAAAAAAAAGTGCAAAACTATGTCTGTGATAATTTTATCTAAGAAAGTACATACATTTTAAAAATGATTGATAGAGGGGTGCCTGGATGGCTCAGTCGGTTAAACGTCCGACCGCAGCTCAGGTCACGATCTCACGGTCCGTGAGTTTGAGCCCCGCGTCGGGCTCTGGGCTGATGGCTCGGGGCCTGGAGCCTGCTTCTGATTCTGTGTCTCCCTCTCTCTCTCTGCCCCTCCCCTGTTCATGCTCTGTCTCTCTCTGTCTCAAAAATAAATAAACGTTAAAAAAAAATTTAAAAATGATTGATAGATAATCAAATTAATGACACTTGCTTAAATACATATTTCTCTGTATTTCCTTCAATGAACTGTAAAGAACAAGAACCAACAAAAACCACATAAATTCTTTTGCAGGAAGACAGTGAACATACAAATTTCCGTTTCCAGAAAGGTGTCTCTCACGCTCCTCCTCTAACATTGTGTAGAATACTGGAGCCTTTCAGAAAAATGTCTTGGAATAGCGAAGAAGGGATTAGGTTAAATCATCACAGAAAGTCCACCCTAAGCATAGAAACATTGGGAAGGATCCTCGGGTGACCTAGGCATTGGCTGTACAAGAGCAGGAGGGCAGATCGACAATGTGGGTGGTCTCCAAAAGACAGTGCTCTTAGCTGGCAGAAGGCAGGATGAGGAAACGGAGAGAAGCCTGGTGCAAATGGAATATTGAGGGAGAACTCTGAGCCAGAAGGAAAAAATTTAGAATCCTGGAAGACAGAAAAAAACAAAACAAACACAAAAAAATTCAAGGACACTCAACCTTTGTCCTCATGCCTCACACAACCCCCACAAAGGTAATAAATAAATAAATAAATAAATAAATAAAATAAAAAATTGTTACTCAGAAGGAAAAGAGGGCACCAGGGTGGAAAGTCTGACCTCTCTGAAGATGATGTACTTGTAGTTTTGCCTTTAGAAGCATGCACACGTTTTACATAACTAGGCAACAAAATTAAATTGGTTTTTAAAGATGATCCTTAACTGTCAAAGGCAAAATAAAATAGTTTTGGCTCTTTCTTGCATCGGTGGCCTAATCCAAGTAAATGATTTCCAAACACAGTAATTCAGCTATATACATCTGGTGAGATGTGTCCCAAGAACGACAACGAATCCCAAGAGATCGTAAGCTCTTTCACTATTGATATCTTATAATGCAATTGAGGTGACACATAGACACGTGATCAAAGACGACAGGAAGCAAAAATAATAGAAAAACAGGGAGGGGGACAAAGCATAAAAGACTCAAATATAGAGAACAAATAGAGGGCTGCTGGAGAGGGTGTGGGAGGGGGGATGGGCTAAATGGGTAAGGGGCATCAAGGAATCTACTGACATCATTGTGGCACCAGATGCTTACCAACTTGGATGTCAAGTAAACAAGAAATAAATTTAAAAAAAAAATTAAAAAATCAAAAAAACCCCAAAGATGATAGGTACGTAGATAATAAAGCAAACAACTGTGTAGTTAAGATTCTCAGTAGAACAAACAGTGGCCAGAATGTAAACTCAAAGAAGTAAAAATTCTACAGTTTTAACTTTGAACTAGGAATTTCAGTGTGAAAGCATTATGCATATTTCCCTAAAATCTTGCCTCGTTCTGCCTAGGGTAAAGCCTGTAAGCAATGACCGGCCAAGAAGCAATAGCCATCCTAGTTGGTTATAAGTAGAGAACACTGTTAAGTGTGTGTGATTAACCCACTAGATTTAGATTCAGCTAACTAATTGAATTGAATCCTAGTTATGTTTCCATTTGAAAATCGGTAATGATGAGTTAACTAGGTATACTGGGTTCAGAACTGAATGTGTTCGGTACACCCCATTGTAATTTTGAACCAGCTTCAAAATCTTTCGTAGTTGTACAAATATTTACTAATCAATTTTCATGAGGCTAATATGCAAATTTCTTCACGGTAAAAGTAGATGATATTCATTTTTTTTAACTCAGTAAACTAGGAAAGAGTATGTAAAAAACAAAAGGTGCATGAGACATACGTTGTGCCTTGGATCTGATGTTTTAACTCCCATTTGCCTCTGTTTTATCAATGAATTCCAGCTGAAGTGTCTGCTAAAAGGAATTACCTCCAAAATCAATGTTCCTACATATAGAGGACTTATCTTGGCTTCGTTCTAGTTGTAGTTTTAATAAATACAAGCTAATAATGAAAAGAGCACTTGGTCTGTGCTATAAATAATGAATCTAATACCGAGACAAGCCTAATCCCAATTTGCTTATGAAATAAGCATTGTCACACTAGGAAATTATAGACTTATTCTAGCATATTGTTATTGAACAGAACATTTTTGCAATTCCACTATGGAGTATGATTTTGAAGCTAGTTTATGAGTCATGGAAATCAGTATTATTGCATTGCATATACACATACAGTGTTACCCAGAGGTAGACTGTTGTTCTGCATTGAAATAGGAAAACAAGAAGAAAAGAAAAAAAAAAACTTCCATGAAACATAAAAGGGTAAAGGACCTTAATATTACATCTGCTAATAGATTTACACACTTCTCAGTTCATTTCATGTTATATAAGGACATGTACTTTCCGCTTCCGTGTTTATTTCACTGAAATTGCAAAGGAATCTTGAAAAACATCTCTATGAGTAGCAAGTTGAGACTCTTTCCATACGAACAGAATGGGTTGAGAAACAAAATAAACACTGTCTATAGAAACAAAACCCTCTGAGAAGCAAGTTGAAACACTCTGTGTAAAGGTAGCACAGCTTCAGAAAGCCTACAACCAAAATGATGCAAGTAGTAAAGTATCATTATTATTTAATGACAAGAAGTGGCCACTGACCTTAAAGAGACAGGGCCTTGATTTGTACCCCACCTCCAACTCTTACCAGCTGTGAGGCCTTGGGCAAGTAAGCTAACCCATCTGTGCCTTAGTTTCGTGGTTTCTAAAGTAGTGTCTACCCTCTGAGGTATTTCAAAGATAAAGTGAATTAATAATGGCACATATAGCACATTTAGAGGACTGTCCACCACACGGCAAACATCAAATAGGCTAGAGTCTCCCTTGTTTCATTTGCTTTGGTTAGCTACCACGTCTTTGTTGATCATTTTCTCCTATTTACAGAATATGCTGGAGTTATTGATTTTTTTTTAATTGGAATGCTTTCTAATGAGGGGTAAGAAATCACATGATTAAATGCCTATGTTTGACTTTTGAGTTTCATTACAGAAGCGTGTCCTTATTTAGCAGGTCAATTTGTTATTAGATTCACCGGACTTTTGCAGCCCAGCAATGCTTTCCAAGAACCGCTCGGTCTTCTACTTTGTTGACTTACATACACAGAAGTGTTGCTGCAAATGTGGACGGGACCTCCAGTGATCACATCGTGGACGGGACCTCCAGTGATCACATTCCTGACTGTTCACAGCCACTGCAGCCTGGCTCCTTATCAGTCATCAGAGCCAAGCTGGGTGACACCTTTTCCCAGGCACACAGGCACCTTGCAACTCTCCTCCCCACTCATCTATTTCTGAAGATATCCTTGACCTTTAAAATATTGCAGATAACTGCTTTTTCTTTTACAGGTATAATAGCATGTAAAAGTTATGCTCTTGAGTTCAATTTTAAGATTCCCTTTTTCACTTTAAAGGGCAGCTGATATTTTAATAGATTGCTTTTGTTTCATTACTTTGTTTTAAGTCTGTTCATCCACTCTATCTGTTATTATTTCTACTTGAGTTTTTCTTCATATTTCCTCCAGTTTTTACTATGAATCAAGGACCCTTTTCTTTAACAAGTTATGGTTACCTAAGTCTAGAGTTGAGAATTAATATCCCTGTGATACTGGCTTCATGTATTTAATTCCATAAATTTTGTGTGTTATATTGCACTTAATGGGCATGCACTAATGGTCTCACATATTTGATTCTACACATTTTGCATTCTTCTGGGTTTAATGCTTTTTTGCTAATACACACCTACCAAGCTTTTAAACTGTTTGAATCAACACAGGATGGATCTATATGTCTTCGGATTTCAAGTTATTTACGTCCTCTTTGAATACAATTTCATAATTGAGTGTTATTTTGATAAGCATTTAAAATGACTGTTTTTCCCTTACTTTCTTTAGAATACCACGAACAACAAATCAGCAGAGAGAAATTACAGTGAGATTAGAAGGGCTCACAATCAGTGGCTCTTTACAAATGTGTTCTCATTCCTCCGGGAAATAATGAGGGATGTTCAGCGAAAAGAATTCAAACAGCATGGGACGCATCGGCACGTCTGAAGTGTTATTTATCAGACATCACGCCTCTCCTTCAGGTGTCTGGGAAGGTACCTGTGTTGCACCAGGCACTGGAAGCAAAGTCACCTCTTCACCTGCTATTTTTTTCTCTGGGTCTAAGCCAGTTTGTTTGGATTTTAAAACTGATGCTTGCTCGATAGGTTGTGCTCATCTCCTTCTTTGTAACCTTACATCAGCGATGTCCTGTTCCTCAGCCTCAGCCCAGGATCTGAATTCCTAAGGTTCTCTGCCTGTTGTCCAGGCTTTGAGATAATTCGAGGTGGAATCTACCCTTCCTTTTTTTTTTTTTTTTTTTTTTTTTTTTCAGATTTCCCTGATGTGTTTATCTCCTAGGCTGTTGTAAATAAGTAGCACAGACGAGGTGGCTTAAAGCATTTAGTCTCTGGTAGTTCTGAAAGCCAGAAGCTCAAAATTAAAGTGTTGGTGGGGCCATGGTCCCTCAAAACCCTCTTCTGACATCCTCCCTCACCCTTTGCAGCTTCTGGTAGGTCCTGGTGGTTTTGGGCTGTGACTGCATGACTCCAATCTCTGCCTCTGTCATTATTCAGGCTCCATCTTCTGTGTCATCCCTTCCTATACCAGACATATTGCATTAGGACCCCCCCCCCAAATGACCTCACCGTAACTAATCACTAATCTGCAAAGACCCCACTTCCATATACAGTTATATTCATAGGTCCACTTGCTAGAATTTCAACATCTTTTTTTTTTTTTTTTGCGGGGGGGACATGATTCAACCTATAGTTTGTACCCAGGCTTCCAACTGATTATTTTATCTCTAGCAGGATCTAAACCTTTCACAGTTGAAGGAAAGTCTAGCTGTATTTGATCATCAGTAACTTGGTGAAGATGATAATCTGCTTTGCATACTTTTGTTATATTTATGAAGACGGGTACGGGCGCTGAGTCGGAATATTTTCTGGATCTTCTTATAGGCAAGGTGCGGGGCTGGGTAGTGAAGGGTACGCGGGTAAGTTAGACACAGAGCTTTTGAAGGGCTTACCCTTCAGAAACAGGAAGAGGAAAAGGAGGATACAGTCTTACAAGTTCAAAGTAGAAAACAACAGTGCTCAAAGAGACAGGGGTGATGTGCAGGCAGGACGGCAAATATCTCCGTTGCAGATCCTCGTGAGCTAATAGCCAGGGCTGTTTCCCTCCCAGACGCAATTTGAGGCTTGTAAGCATCTTCTCTGAAAGCTTTAAATACCCTCGACATGCCCTGAACTCCAAGCAGTTCTCCCCAAGGGGTGGCCTGGACTCTACTATTTCCTTTTGGGTCCATGGGAAAATAAATTACACAGGGTGAGTAAGCATTTTGAAAGGTTTTTTTTTTTAATGTTTATTTTTGAGAGAGTGAGAAAGAGAACAGGGGAGGGACAGAGAGAGAGAGACAGAGAGACAGAGAGAGAATCCCAAGCAGGCTCTATGCTGTCAGAGCAGAGCCCCATGCGGGACCCCAACCCATGAACAGTGAGATCCCGACCTGAGCCGAAACCAAGATGCTAAACCGACTGAGCCACCCAGACACCCCAGCATTTTGAGTTTTAAACTAATTTTAAGAACTTTATGTATGGTTAATATAATACTACTACTAAATAATGTGGATTTGTGTTTTGGGTGCTTTTTCCCCTTTTCTCACTTGAGTAATTTGGTTTAATTGGATTTTGTAGAAGTATGGAGCTACGATATACCAGAATTTCAAAAATTAAACTCATTCTTCACCTCACATATTTGAAATACTGCGAAGTAAGGGCTTCCTCTTGGAGAAGAACGACATTGAAAGGCACAGAGCACAGCCTCAGGCCAACCCACCCCACAGACACCTCGCCGCCCAGAGTTCAGGTGACTACTAAGAAATGTAATACTTTCTGTTCAGATTCAGACCAGCCTAAACTGCCTGGGAAGGTGTCCCAAATAATTACCTTTTTAAAAACAAGAAGATTTTTGTCCTCATGACGTCCAGGCTTCACAACAGCTCAAAGATAGGCTGAGGGAGAACTGAATTAATTGTCCGAGCACTGCTTTCTGAGGTCTCCAGCTTCCACAAGGAACACTCTGGAACACTTCTGCACTTCACCGTTTAGAAGTCTCTCCCCCATACACCGCAGAGGGTATTTTTGCCACAGAAAGATGAGATTTGACGTGCAAACATTTTCTGCAGTCGTCAAAGCTCTTCCTACGTGGGAAAGTTCTTTATCCATGGAAAGGGTTATTCTCCTATGGTCGGTACGGTGTTGATTCTCAGGGATACGCCAATAAGAAAGAATGTTCTTCAAGTAAGTCTTAGGCAGAACCGAAGACATGAAATGTTCTCCAGTCTTTCTACAAGGATGTTTTGTGGCTAACACATCATGGGAAATCTTAACAAGGTAACGACTTCCAGGGTTTCAACAGTCTGACTTCAGGATGGACTTAGACAGTTTTCTACCACCCATCAGGATGAACGGTCAAAACATTCAAATACTTTGATATTCTGGATCTCTTTACCTTGTTAAAGCTAACGAGAAAGTGAATGTGGTTAATAGCTTTTTCTCAGAAAGACTTTCAAAATGAACATAGGAGAACTGGGCTGTTTGTAGTGCTCAAAGCAGCGGCTGCCTAGTAAATATCGCCTACGGTAGTTTCTTGCATCTGTGAATATGTGTTTGGGTTTGTGTATGTACCCTGGTAGAATGCCGAGAAAAACTTGTCTGAGAATTTTTTTATACACACCTTTCTCTCTAAAAACATAAAGGATGCTATGTTAGGTCAGCGGAAGATCAAGAACTTAAGGCAGCGTAATTCCTGTCCCTGGACGAAACGCGATCGGCGTACTTTCCTAACGCCGAGATCCAGCAGAAACAGCTTATCTTTCTTTGCTCCAGGAATTACCTGCTCTTGGAAGATAAAGTTCCAAAGCAACTAAACTGCTTGCTTATTGAGACTAAGTGTGCTCATCCAGACTTGCTTCAGTTTTCCCACCTCTTCGACGTGCCTGCCAAACCCAAACTATTTGTATTGGAAACCGTGCCCATTCCCAACCACTGCTACACCTTGAAATGTTCACCTGAAAATTGCCTATCCTGGGTTCTAAACCATCTATAGCTGTAAAGGTCTATCAACGCTTCCATAATTTCCTCACTAAGAGACTCTCCTAAGACTCGATGTGGTTTTCTTCCTGGGGTCCTAAGTCTCATCAACAACTTTTTCTTCTGGTTGTTTGGGGAAAGGACAGTGAACAAGGTGAACAAAAAAGAATTTAATTAATATAGAAATCTAGGTCGATATATGTGATAGATTTGTGGGCAAACTGTTCCCATGATTCCCCTATTTTTCCTTTATTTTTATTTATTTATTATTTATTTTGAGGTGGGGGGAGAAAGAGTGAGAGAGAGAGAGAGAGAGAGAGAGAGAGTCACTTTGCGTGGAGCCCGACATGGGGCTTGATCTCACAACTGTGAGACCATGGCCTGAGTGGAAATCAAGAGTCAGACGCTTACCTATTGACTGAGCCACTCAGGCTCCCCTCCATTATTCTTCCTTGAAAATCAATATTATTAGAGATATTGTTTAAGCTGTTTCCTTCGCCGTGTTAGTTTTCTCCTGCACTGCATGTACACGAAGGACCCCTTTCTTTGGTGGCCCCACTGGGCATGCACCCAATCTAGGCAATAGAGTTGACCTCACTGCCTCAATTGTTTTGCTACCTTCCTCTTATGAAAAATAAAGGCAAAAAGGGATATACATCGTATCAGTACTCAGATGTAGTGATTAGACACGGGGAAGCTGAGCTCAGGCATGAATCTCCCACAGAAGAAGAACCCTGAGAATAGCTGTTAGCAACTTGGATGCACAGCTGAAGACTGAAAGGGCAAAGTAGAAAGACCTACTTACATTCAGAATACAAGAAGCTAAGTTCTTCAGGTAACAAGACTGATCAGGGATGAAAGGAACCCCTGAATGACCCTTCTCGGAGTCAATTGGGTACCTTTGTGCCCCTAGGCTAATTATGAGAATTCAGGGGTCAAAAGCCAGTAGTCCCACAGAGCAATGGTTTCACAAAAGTTTCAAATTCATGTAATGCTTTTCTAAGGAGAGGTTGTCTATGAATCAAGTCTCCAAGGACAGCTTTATTATTCACAGAGGAAAATTTAAGACCAAACTTATTTCCCAACACAACAAAAGTTTATAGCAAAGGATGTAGCCTTGTGTTAAAATCTAGGAAACTCCCCCAGCAAAAACCAGGTTGCACACTACGCAGCTTGTGGGATCTGTGTTAATCTCCTCTGCATTGCTTTGCACTGCTTTGGGGCAAGGAACCATAGACTGTATGTAGACATTATTTTCATTCTTATCATCACTGTCTCCCAGCACAGAAATGACCGAATGATGAGACAATGTGAGCAGGAAGCAGACAGTCCGGGGTCCTCCCGATTCTACCAATACCCTTTTGAGATCCAAAGATTTGGTAGCCAGATACTCCAAAAGGCATATCCTCTTGAATCATGTGGCATTTCACCTAGGGGAGCCCGTCTGGGAAAATAGGAGAAACCAAAAGACTCAAACAAAATGAATTATGGAGGTAACTGAAAGACAGATGAGCAGATATTATAAAAACATCATAAATTCAGACTTTTTTTACATTTGAACTAAACAATTTTAATCTCTAATTTTAACTAAGCAAATACATATATATGTATATGTTTGTGTAAATATAGTGTATATACTGTATATATACAATATATATACTATACATGTTGTATATATTATATACATTGTGTACATATATGTATATATGTGAATATATATGTATATATTTGCTTAGTGTGTGTTTATATATATGTGTGTATTTATATATGTGTATATATATAAATATATACATATATGTGTATATATATAAATATATACATATATGTGTATGTTTATATATGTGTATATATATATATATATATATACACACATGGCTTATGTATTTTTTTTAGAAAAAAAGAAATTTTCTTTTCTTTTAGAGAAAATTTACAGGAATGTCTGGACACTTCATTACTTGAGCTATGATTTAATAACTCATTGTTTTAGTGATTCCAGGATGAGCCTTAATAGGACAGCCAAATTATATAGTCTTAAAAAATAAAAACAAAAAAGCTGCTCAATTAATTAAAAACATGGGTGTCCTAGATCTCCAGCTAGGAGAGTACACTTGAATTCTCCATTAAAAGGGAATCCAAATTCTTGCAAAAATGTTTATTATCCTTAACTCAACATGTACGTTTTTATTGAGGTCAGTTAATTCATTAGTTTGTTCAAGTTTTGTTGAAGCTTACTGTAGAACAAGCACAGTTTTTGCTACTAAAAAGGTCTTGGGGCGCCTGGGTGGCTGAGTAGGTTAAGCATCCAACTTTGGCTCAGGTCATGATCTCACAACTTGTGAGGTCGAGTCCCCTGTCCGGCTCTGCACTGACAGCTCCCGGCCTGGAGCCTGCTTTGGATTCTGTGTCTCCCTCTCTCTGTCCCTCCCCCACTTGCCCTCTGTTTCTCTCGGTCTCAAAAATAAATAAACATTAAAAAAAATTTTTTAAATTTAAAAATTTTTAAAAAATACATAGTTCTAAAGACTTTGTCTTTGCTTTTATGGAGTTATAGATGTTTTAGATGCCAAATGTGATAAGCACACTGATGGAGGTTATGATGGTTAACTTCATGTGCCAGCTTAAGTTGGCCATGGGGTGCCCAGATATTTGCCCAAACATTATGCTGGGTATTTCTGTCAAGGTGTTTTTGGGTGAAATTAACATTTAAGTCTGTTGACTGAATGAAGCAGATTGTTCTCCCTAACATGGGTGAGCCTTGTCTAATCAGTTGAAGGTCTGACTAGAACAAATGCTGACCCTCCCCCAAATAAGAGGGAACTTCTAATGCCAAAATGCCTCCAAATGGGACATTGGCTTTTTCCTGCCTTTGGGTTTGAACTGAAACATTGGTTCTTTGGTCACGAGACTGCCAGCCTTCAGGATAGAACTAGACCATCAGCTCTCCTGGGTGTCCAGCTTGCCAGTTGTGGATTTTTGGACTTGTCAGCCTTCATAATTACATGAGCTAATTCCTTATACTAAATATATCTTATATCCTATTGGTTCTGTTTCTCTGGAGAACCCCCACTAATGAGGTTTACAGAGGATATTGTGAGATTGTGGAGGAAAGATCACTTAATGAAGCATAGAATAATTAATTACAGTTGGCTTCTCAATGAATTAAAGTTTACTCTGAATTCTAATTCAAATATTTGAAAATGATACGCAAATTGTAGTCTTCATCAAAGAAAAAATGCAGTTCACTTTAGTATCTTCAAAGTTTTTTTAACACCAGAAATTTCTTTCAAATAACACGAGGGGGTACCTGGATGGCTCAGTCGGTTAAGCGTCTGACTTCAGCTCAGGTCATGATCTCGTAGTTTGAGAGTTCGAGTCCCGTATCAGGTTCTGTGCTGACAGCTCAGATCCTGGAGTCTGCTTTGGATTCCGTGTCTCCCTCTCTTTCTGTTCCTCCCCCACTTGCTCGCTCTCTTGCTCTCTCTCTCTCTCAAAAATAAATAAAGATTAAAAATTTTTTTTTAAAAATTGTAACCCCTAGAAATTTATAAGATGACATTTATTTGAAGATAAAAGTACAATTATTCCACGTGTGTTTACTGCTGTGTCTATTCCATCTGTGACAGAAGAATTAGCTAAAAGCAATTAATCATACCTGTTTTTCTCCAGGTTAATGAGAAAAAAATGCAAGGTATTTTGCCCATAACAGGGGAGATAGGCATGGATTTATGTCCAGAGGCCCAGAGCTGCTTTGTTGTTGTTGTTGTTGTTGTTTTGAAGATACTGCTTAGACAGACTACATAGAATAATCGAAGCAAAAAGCAGACTAAGCCAAAAAGTGCAGAGTTTGAAGTGTTGAAAGAGAAGAGATTTTCAGAATATAATAAAGATGCTTTTGTCAACAAATGTGAAAACTGAGGAGTCATCAAAAGGAAAAATAGCAATTCGGACATTTCCTCCACATTTTCCATTAAGATAAATCCACATGGACCAGTGAGCAAAACAACTGATTTAAAAAAATAGAAAAGCACAAAAATAAAACACGAGAGGTAGATTTGGTTTTAAAATTTTATAGTGGTCATGGCGTCTCTAAGAATGAAACAGAACACAAAAGACACCAAATAAAACACTGATACATTTTAATACATGCACATTTTAAGATATTTACAGAAAATTTCATAACGCCAAAGACTAATGTTAATTTGGGTAAATATTTTCAATTCACATCTTAAATAGCAAGAAAATTTCCTTAGTATATAAATACTTTTCTACATCAAAGGGAAAAAGAAGAACAAAATCATTAGGAGGAACAAAGGGAAGTTTACAGTAAAAAAAAAAAAATGCAAGTTTCCCCCCAAAAAAAAGGTACACTGATGGGAAGATACATTTTTATAAGCCCCATTGAAGGTCATTAGACAATAAGTATGAAAATGCAACGCACAGGGCACCCGGGTGGTTCAGTCGGTTGAGTGACAGGCTCTTGATTTCAGCTCAGGTCATGATCTCATAGTTCTTGGGACTGAGCCCCACGTTAGGCTCTGAGCTGAATGTGAAGCCCGTTTGGGATTCTCTCTGTCCCTCCCCAGCTCACTCACTCTCTCTCTCTCTCTCAAAATAAATTACCATTAAAAAATTGCAATGCACATGCTCTGTGACTCAGCAATTTGTTTTTCTGGGCATTTATCCTACACATTTCTAAAGGACTGTATGAACAAGAACATTCCTGGCAGCTGCTGCGTGTTAGGTGAAACTTCCTATACACCTATAGAATGAGACAAGTTAAGTAAATCATGCTACATTCATATGAGAGAATACCTTATTGCTTTATACGGAATACAACATCTCTAGATGTACTGTTAACATGAAAATTATTATTATTTTTTTTTCATCCAACAAGAAGCCATAACTTTATTAATGATAGAAACAGTACAAATTTCAAACCAAGCTGCAGTTATTCTTTTGAAACACCAAAAAAGGGTCCTCATTTTCAGACGGTTACATTGTTAATTCCATAATAGCATTTACAATATCATTACTGTTGTTCTTCAGGGCTCGAACTGCCTTTGCTCTTGATACATTTGCTTGTGACATGACCAGTTCTATGTCCTTAACCTCTACACCTGTTTCATCAACCTCTTCCTCTTCACTGTCTTCTTGTACAGTTGGAGTCTGTGTATTTTCTTGAATGTTTGAGACAGCTTCACCTTGAACTTTGAATTTCTCAGCAGCTGCTAGTTGTGCCTGCTGAGATAAATCCTCGATCTTGGCTTCCCCAAAAACTATGTAGGTATCTGAAGCTGGGCTCTTGTAGACATCTGGTTTTGTGATGACAAAGAGGATATTCTTAGATTTCCGGATAGTGACTCTTGTAACCCCTGTAACCTGTCGAAGACCTAGTTTGGACATAGCCTTCCATGCCTTCTTTTCACTCCGGCTCTGTTTTGCTTTACTGACTGGTTCTTCATCGATTTCAGCTGCTGCTGCCAGCTGGGCTTGTTGGGTGGTGGCCTGTGTGGAATCCTGTTCCTCAAGCTCTGGTACTGATTCATCACTGTCCGATTCTGTTCCAGACCCTGTCTCAGCCTGGGGCTGTGGCAACTCCTGCTCTGTAGCAGGGACGGTTTCTGTGGCTTCACCAGGCATTTTGTGCGGGGAACGCGGAACCAAGATGGCGGCAGAAAGAGAGCGAGCGAGAGCCAACATGAAAATTAAATCGCATGTCATTTCTCTGTGTGGAAAAAAGAATACGTATATGATGCTCGGAAGCAGAGAAACATCTGGAAAGCACTCAAAAATAGTAAATTCATCCAGGGAGGGGTCGTGGCTACTTGGGCAGGAAGAAGTGTGACAAATTTTCACAGTATTTCTTTTCATGCTTCTTAAAACTTACCCAGTGAATGTAAAACTTCTTTGGTAATTAATAAATTGAAAACTTGTAACTCCCCAAGAATTTGTAAGCACTAAAATCAGTCTTCATAATGTGTAGTCAAAGAATAATATCATTTTATTTTTGTAATGTTTATTTATTTTTGAGAGAGAGAGACAGACAAAGTATGAGCGGGGGAGGGACAGACAGACAGGGAGAGACACAGACTCCGAAGCAGTCTCCAGGCTCTGAGCTGTCAGCACAGAGCCCGACACAGGGGCTCAAACTCACAAACTGCAAGATCATGACCTGAGCCGGAGTCAGACGCTTGACTGAGCCACCCAGGCCCCCCTCCCCGCCAAAATAATACAATGAAAACTACAAAACACGTAGAATCAAATGATAGCAAAAACAATTTATATAAAATGTGGTCAAATACAGCTTTAGCTGAACTTAAATGAAAATTACAGTCTTAAATGTTTTTATTATAAAACAGGAAACACTGAAAATAATTAAGCTGACTAAGCTAAATAATTTAGCTTGACGTACAAGAAAAGATTATAGAAAATTTAAATAAAGGAAGAAAAATATGAATAATACATTTAACACCTGAAAAAAATACAAAAAAATGCAAACGAATGTAAGTAGGCAAAGAAAACTCCCAGAAACCATCAAGAAAGCAAAATATAGTCTTATTTAAAAAAATAAAACAAACAAACAACAGCTCAGGGCTCCTGGGTGGCTCAGTTGGTTGAGCTTCTGATTCTTGATTTGGCTCAAGTCATGATCCTGGGGTCGTGGAGTCTGCTTGATATTCTGTCTCTTTCCCTCTGCCCCTTTCCCACTCAAACTCTCTCTCTCTCTCTCTCTCTCTCTGTCTAAAATACATAAATAAACAAAAAAAATAGCTCAATAAAGTAAACAAATAAGGAAAAAATACTAAAAATAAAAAAGAGGATATTACTTCCTGAGGAGAAAAAATACCTAAACTCATCTGAGGAACGTTTTTACTGCAATAACTTGTATAAGTTTATTTTTTAATTTTTTTAACTTTTATTTATTTTTTAGAGAGAGAGAGAGAAAGAGAATGAACAGGGAAGAGGCAGAGAGGGAGACATAGAATCCGAAGCTGACTCCAGGCTCTGAGCTGTCAGCACAGAGCCGGAGTGGGGCTTGAACTCGTCAACTGCAAGTTCATGACCTGAGCTGAAATCAAACGCTTAACCGACTGAGCCACCCAGGCGCCCCTATAACATGTATAAGTTAAAAAATCTAAATCAAATGAGCAAGTGACTAGAAAAGCGCAAGTTCAAAAGGAAACTTATTCTAACCACACACACACACACACACACACACACACACACAAATACATGCACGTGCATGCACACACAGGTACACACACCTCACTAGTCCAATATACAGTAAAGACATTCCCTTATAAATAATCTATACCTTCCCCAAAATATAGAAAGTAGGACCACAGTCTGTTAGGCATATGCTTTTGAACTTTCAAGAAACAGGAATAACGATCTTATGCAAACTTTCTTCAATCTTATGCATTTTCTGCTTAAAATGAAAAATGTAACAAGGTTCCCTAATTCATTTCACAAGCCTTCCACTACTAAAGAGAGTAAAAATTCTAACTAAAAATATAGCTATATTTAACTCAGCTGTGTGTTTTTAAAAAAATGTATCCTAATCAAATAGTGATCTCCTAGAAGTACAAGGTTATTTAAATTGAGAAAACTGAGCAACGTAATGTAGGCAATTCATTCACAGATAAAAGAAAAAAATTGTGAACATTTTATATATGCAAAATACATTTTATAAAATTAAAACTTTCACAATAAAAACTCAGTAGAGTAGGATTAGACATGATGGTCAATAACCTGATAAATGGAATTAGCTAAAAAAAATTAATTATGAAACTGTATGCATTACATATGGGAGAAAAAAGCAAGAGTATCTGATAATATCCCTACCATCCAACATTATACAAGACATTCTAGCCAATGAGTAATACAGTAAAAGTAAACACAAAAATAAAATTACAGAATCACTAGTTAGTGATATCGTTGTCAACATTAAAAAGTTAAGAGATTCATCCAATAAAATTGATCGAGCTTATGAAACCAGAACTACAATTTGAAATCCTAGAAACTCGTAGCAAAAATAACTAAAAGAATGTAATAGAAAAGGAGAATCCATTCAAAAGTGAAAAGAAAGACACTATACAATTACCTAGAAAATAAATCTATCCAAATGCATAATACCTTTGGTAAAAATTCACAGAATTTAACTGAAGGGCATTAAAAAGATAAATGCAAATACAGATAAACTCTGAAGCATGTGAGAGATAACTTCTTATAAAAAATATGCATAACCTGAGATGGATATATCAGATGCAAATTTCCCACAAGAAATAGTGGTAAAGAAGCTCACGCTGGCAGTTCTGGGGGTATGATTATAGCTACAGTGTGAAGATTTATGACCCGACTTGGAGTTAAACAAGCAAAGTCAGTAAAAGTGCCCTTTCTTTTCCCACCAAAAGAAGGGGGCAACGTCAGGATGAAGGAGTCCCAAAATCTCTGCCAGGCGGTGTTGCAGTGCAGCTCATTGCCACTAATCTTCCCCCCAAATCACGTGCCCCGTTGAAGAGCTTTAAGTGTAGTTTTTCTGCTTCCCTGTGAACTAAAAAGGACACGTTATTGGTATAAATAGAGATGCATTGTAAATAGTGTAATAACAGGTAAACGACAACGTAGGACAAACTCAGCGTGTGAGTTCCTGGGTGCCCTGTCGGTGGAAAGTCCATGACGCGTGCGGCCACCACCGGTGAGAGTCTGTAAACTCTATTGTTGCCCTTGTCGTTTCAAACCCTTTGGAAGGTAGCTGGGTCTATAAAGAAATGGTTGACATAGTATAATAGATAACCCCTTTAAGTCCTGCTTTATTATATTCCTTGAAACGCAGGGCAGAATTCATAACATGGAACATGGTGCTTTAAATATAAATTTGAAAGATCTATGCTTGTCCTTCTTGCCCACTAGCTAATCAATGGATTGGGCCCTTAAATTAAAAACAGTTTATGAATATGTAAGCTATATGTCAAGTAAAGGAATAGATTACCCATCTTAGACTTGACCAGGTAGAGTTCGAATCTGTAACTACTCCCTAACATCCCGACCAGGTGGTTTCGAAAGGCTGCCAGTAACTAGGCAATCTCCTATTTCAATTTACAGATGAGAATGAAATCAGTCCTATAGATTTACATACAGAAGAATTCTCTTTCTTCCTCACAAAGGTATCCTTTTTCTTTCTTTATAACAAGTTGAAAGATTGAGAACTCCATATTCATTTGGATTCCCCTTCTCCACCGGGCCCTTCCTACTCGTTCTGGTTATTTGTGTTGACAGTTAGAACAGTGAGGCTTATTTTACGGTAATACTCCGACAGTCATATTTTCTCCAGGCTGAGTCATCTCCACTCTTTATTCATTCCCTGGCTGCATTTGAAATTTGAATTTTGTCATTCTGCCTTCCAAAGGCAATGGATTGGGAGAGCTCAGGCATGTTAGATAATGGAACACAGCCTGCTAATCTTTGATAAAAAACTATAATCCTATATAACATGGTGTCAGCCTGCTTTTTTCATTCCTTCATTTTGAATCTGATGAAGAATGGATCAGCACACTTAACTGATCATAACATATAAATGTGCTTTTGAAATCATATACCTTGAGTGATAAATACCATAACTTAACCAATACTTTTTGGACATGTGGCAATGAAATCCATTTTTCCCCTTTTGTATAATTTTGTTCACTCTGCCCCCAGCCTTTCCGTTGACAGAGTAGCGATTACGCAGGTGTGTAACTGATTCCGGTGATGTGACACTGAAAACTGAATGTCAATGCTAGCAGTTAGCCCTTCACCTCCTTCCCAAACCTCTGCATTCAGTAGCAGTATTAAGAAAATAAACTCCAGGTTTTAAAAGAGAAAATGGAAAATAAACACCTCTTAGTCATGGCTCCAGGTAAAACCCAGCATCTAAAATCCCTAATCTGAATACAACACCCATCATTAACCTGCTGAATTCTCAAGTGAGGGACTATTTAGACAATACATCGTAGTTACCAAAAGAAGCTGCATTTTCCCCAAGGCTTATCTGGTCTCCTATCCTGGTTGATAAATCCAGATCACACATAATCTTACTGCTTCTCTTTTCCAATGGAGGCAGAAAGAACAGGGTGCAGGCTTAGGCTGGCTGCCATTTTTCCACTAGCAGGGATCTTACCCAGGTCTTACGCTGCACTTTGCAAGGCATCTCACATTCTAGAATAAACTCCAGTTTAATTTTTCTGCATCAGCTATATGAATTAGAAGAAAAACATTACATAAAAAAAAACAGTATTGCACCTGTTATGTTCAATACATAACCATTTATCTCATCCGCAAAAGGATCAAAAGTCTTCCTGTGTTGCCTCATTGTAGCCTAGAGAACTCCACTCTGTGCCCTTGACTCCTGGCAGAGGATTCCTCCCCTTGAGATAGAGTTGGACAATCACGATGGGATAGCATTTTAGCGACTTATAAATAATAGAGATACTCAAGTGTCTCTCATGGCCCTCCAGAGACTACTGGATCCAGGTTGTGGTTCCAATTTATTTATTTTCCCACTATATGGTGAGAGTGGACAGGATAGGTGAGCTGTGGGCCTTCCACTGGGCATATGTTGACCACATTAAACATATGGGACCACCAACCTGCGGTTAGGGTGCAATGTGTGATCGACACACTCAAACAGGTTTTCTCCTTTATTCCCAATGGTTTTTAAAGCTTGAACCCAATTGATTAGGCTTATTGTGCTTCCCAATATAGGAGAAGTATCATTCCAGAAGAATTCCGCCTATCCTCTTGGGAGCTTCTTCCTGACAGTTTGTCATTCCTCTGTATCTATGGTCAAAATAGTGGAAGGATCAGCCCGTATGGCCTTTTATTTACTCTGACTTATTACCTCTATAAGCCACTTACGGCCCTGGCTGCTGTGTGGAGAATTGACTGTCAGGTAGTGAAGTACAAGCAAGAAAGCTCAGTCCAATGTGATGCAAATAGAGGTGAGAGTCCATGGTTGGATGGTGATGGTTTGGATTAAGGTGGTCGTAGTAGAAATGACAAACCGATAAACGGACCCCTGCTACCTTGTGGAGGTATCATTCAAAGTATCTGCCAACCAATGAGACATTTGCTTTAAGAATGGGACGCGTGAAGGATGCTTCCTATGATTCAGACCTAAGTATCTCAATAGATGGTGACATCCTGTGCTGAAATCAGAAGATTTGGGGAAGGAAAAGTCCTTGGGAATGTGGAAAGAAATCAATTATTTTGCTTTGGAGAAATGAAGCCTGAGACATTTTACATGGCATCCATGTTCAGACATTGAGCAGACAGTTGGACCCATGAACTCGGGGTATAGACAAGGGATGGAGATATAACATTAGGAATCACCAGACAAAAGACTGAACGTAACGTCATTTGGCAGGGACGCGCATGGGAAAGCATGTGGGTAAATGAAATGTGACACTGTGACTTCTCTCTTCCCACCAAATCAGCCCTTGTGTTTATTGATAAGCCTGGAGTGTGAAAGCACTGAAAGTCTACATCCATGTTCCCATGTATCAACTTAGAGCAATCTGAGTATTCACTTAGATATCCACACAAAAATATGTATGTGTCACATGACTTATTACAGTTCACATCCAGTGTGAACAGTAACAGTCAAAGGAATGAATGGAATTTGGGGCATTTCTTCAATATCTGAAGTCTGGGATATCTTTGATTTGAAATCATTTCAGCACCTCCAAAAATAGCTCTCACTAACCACATCTTTCCAGAGTTTTAGGAAACACTCAAGACACCCAGGAATACCAGAGCATCACTCTCACAGCCACACAGTGTGGAAGCAACCAAAATATCAATTAAATGTGACAAACAGCAGTTTATAATCTAAGTTCCAATTACTCTATTACAAAATTTTGCTCCAAAACATGTGTGTCAAAATCAAATATACATTGTAAAGTCTAGACTTGAATTTTCATGACCAGCTGCAGAAAATTATTGTAATTTAGGGGGAAAAAAGAAGATATAAGGAGAGTGAAACAAAAAGATTTCCAGATTTCAGGGTCTTCACGGCATTATTTCATCACTAACCTGTATAGTTAAAACAGTTACTTGAGCTGTTGCTACAAGGGTAGGCTAAAAATAGAATGGGGGCGCCTGGGTGGCGCAGTCGGTTAAGCGTCCGACTTCAGCCAGGTCACGATCTCGCGGTCCGTGAGTTCGAGCCCCGCGTCAGGCTCTGGGCTGATGGCTCGGAGCCTGGAGCCTGTTTCCGATTCTGTGTCTCCCTCTCTCTCTGCCCCTCTCTGCCCCTCCTGTCTCTGTCTCTCTCTGTCCCAAAAATAAAAATAAAAAACGTTGAAAAAAAATGAAAAAAAAATAATAAAAATAGAATGGTTAGAGAGTGAATTCTAGAGCAAGGATACCAGTGTTCAAGTCTCGGCTTTGCCAAATATTTGAAATACGTGCTTAAGCACACTGCCTCATTTCTTTCTTTACAAATTGCTCATCTTTGGAATAGTTATGATAATAGCTTATAATAGTTATGACAATAACATCTAAAGTCATGTCTCCATGCAACATTTGCCCATGGAAATACAACTGCTCAACAGCGAACATGAATGCATGTTCACTCCTGACCATCCCAGATATGCCCTGAATCCATCACTTCTCTAAGACATAACTAGAATTCATTTTGCTTTTTACCTTTTATATTTCTTCTTGTAGCTTGAGATGTAATGAAATGGTCAAACCTAAAACTCTCAGTAAAGATTCAAGTGTGACTAACAAGCCCACATAAAAGGGGAAATTGTGTTTAAATAACTTCTGTTTTACACAAAGGTTTTCTTCATGTAATTACTCTTTATATATAAGACTATGGTTTATGTAGCACTTATTGTGTGCCAGCCATTATTCTAAGTGCTTTGTAAACTTTATCTCATGTGGTTTTCACAGCTACCCCATGAGATTGGCCTGGGCTCTTCATTTCCCTCCCGTGCTACCTCTGATTGCAAATGTAGGGCATTGTACATTTATTTAAAATACTTGGTGAAAAATAAGATTTGTAGCCTACCATGGTTGATATTTCCACCCACTCATGGAAGGTTTGGGAACTGATACCGAGTCTATCACAATAGAAATTAACAATTTAGTGATTCCAGGATGACCCATCTAATTTTAAAACCCAGCCTTTCCCAAACTAGCCGCAGTTTGGTTTGTAGTGTGTGTATTGAGTGAGTTCTCATAGTGAGTAGCGTTCTAAGGAACTGAGTTTGGGAAATGCTGATTCACATTCTCTTCAGGACGGGTCGACTCCCTCTTCTTTTGTAGAAATATTCTGAGAAGGAAAGATTAAACTTTATTCAGTGAGTCATTCATGTGACATAGGAGGGAAGATCTTTTTTAAAGGATCTGTTGCATGTGTAAAAGGGGGTTCAGGTGTTTCTGGGAGTGGAGATAAAAATCATTGATCTATGTGTTAACTAACTTAGTTAACTGGATACCAGTAGCTTTCTGACAACTTTCATGCTGTTGAGGATTTGCAAAGTATGGGGCAGACTGTCTTTAAATACCGCGTGTGGTCCATGTTCCTTTTACGTATTCTGTTTACTCCAAAAAACTTAGGGGATCTTGCAACAAAGTCCCCCACCAACACACACACACACACAATAATTAACCTGTGTCTCTGACCCTTCTTCTTACATCACCACCGTCATTATTGTTAGACTTATAAGGTGAAGATCTTTAATATTATGAGGGTATCTCTCAGGTACTTTATACAGTACTCTAAACATTTAGACATACACTAAACATGTAAACATACAGTATTCTAAACATTTACAAAATGCATACAAAGTATGAGCACACCGTATATGCTCTTAAACATTAGTTCATCCAGTTGAGATGTGCCCCTTGTATACCAACTATGTTATCTTGTTTAGTCATGACACCAATTTTCTGGACTAAGAATTATCCTCACATTACATACGAAAAGAAAGAGTCCCAGAAAGAAATTGCAAAAGGACATAAATCATAAACAAAAGCCAGATTCAACACTTGGTCTTCTATAACCAGCCTTCAGCTAGAGCTCTGTGGCAAAGATCTCTCCCTGTAACTTTTTTTTTTTTAATCTTCAGGATTCTGTGGGTTTCCAAACAGATGGACTTGAGTGTCTGTGCCCTGGATGTCTTTGTCATAGCAATCCCATATGTCCCTTATAGTTTATTAAAATGTTGCTGGCTAAACGAGATCATAACTGAGTCCATCATCCAGACCTAGTAATATCTTCCATTGAAACGATAAATTTAGTGGGATGCTATCAACTCCATCCAGCTTGGACAGGGTTTGGGGGGCAAATTGCTGTGTTGGTTTAAGCAGACAAGAGAGCTGGGGGCAGAGAGCAGATATATCCTATTGTTAGATTCTAAACCCCAGGGCAAAAATTCTCAATTAAAAGTCTATGAGTGACCTTGGATTTATTGGCTGTCTAAAATAAAAGACAAAGTTGTTGTTGGAATGCAGGAAGGCATTTTTCTGGGGACTAAGCTAACATTGTATTCACTTTGGGGTTTCATGACCCAAAAAGTACCATCCACTGATGGAGAAGAGACACATTTAGTCACTCCCTTCCTCACTCACTACACCTATTCTGGTCCTTAGCATTAGAGTGACATATGTATGTCAAGTACAGGGGCATGCAGTTATTATCAGACCAAGATGCTAAGAAAAAGGATCCCTGTGGGGGATCAGGAAAATGGCTACTCCAATGCTTCCAGTGCTGTTTTCCTCTCTTATTATATTTTTCCCTATCTCTTTTTGATTCTCTCTGTGCAGCTTGTGTTGGAAAATTGGACTTAATTCAGTCTATCATTTTAGACGACCTGTCTGCTACAGAAAAATTCTGGGGTAGGCTGGCCAGGGACGTTCTGCTTTGGACAAATAGAAATTCTCCTGTGCTTTGATCAGGTTGTCCTTAGATTCATGCCTCTGTCTCTCTCTCTGATATAAGATAGTAGCTGCTAAAATAAAAAGAGGTCAAGTTAAAAGTAAACAAAGTCCTTGTTTCCTATACTTGTTTTAGCCCCATGTGCGCAGGTCAAAGGTCCAAGGGAGAAATTTGAAGACAAGTCCTCCAATATTTAAGGAAAGTGTGGATTTAACTGGAAGCATCTCCCCTGCATATCTCCCTTGGAAGCTGTGGTGGCTTGAACACGTGGAAAAAAATTCGTGACCTCAGATATTTGTCACCTCTGCCGTCTTTCCACCACTGAGATAGGAAGATCAATGATGACTATTAAACTCTTCATGTGTGGGGAGGGTTGTGTTGCTGGTGGTGTGGCATAACAAGTGTGGGCCTTACACTGACCATCTGAGAGGAAGTTTTGTTCTGTGTTAAAGGCAGACACAGGTCACCGAGGAAGACAGGAACTCAATATGAGTAAAGGACCAGTCTAGGACACAGCCACTTTCCAGCATCCATTTAGAGGTTAATTAAGAAAGTCTCATAGGCTTCTGGGACAAACCAAGGGGGAATTAATTTTATGTCCTTGGACACAATTGATTTTCAGGAGGCCACAAAATTGATGCCTATCTGTTAGAACGTCATGGTTGGAATTCTTCTTCCTTAGACAACTTTAGCTGTCAGACTCTGGTGGCAGCAAAGCAGCAAAATCAAGTTAGGATCAGTAGCATTAATGGAAGAAGAATCAAGGTCACAGTGTCAGTCAAGTAGAAAAACAAAATCTGCAACAAGTTTAACTAAAACAATAACATCTGCTATCAATTTCAAAAGACAACAGCAGCGGCCAGCTGGTCCTCTGGGATGGATATAGGAACTTCACCCTGGGCCTTCAGGGACCAATGAGTTGAAGTACATCATGAAGATCTACCATTTTCACTCACCCATTATCACAAAAGGGAAGAAGCCATCCCAGGTTTGGGCATTAAGGATACCGCGAGGGGGCAGAGAGAATTCGTTGGGCTGAAGACAGAAGCAGAGACAAAAACAAAGAATGGCTTCAGGGTAACAACTTTATGATTGGAAGCAGAGACATTGATTTTCTCAGTGTCTTGAATCGCTTGGGAAAGTATGGCTTACCCACACAAACACGAAATGAGCACTTGTTTGTGTGTAGTTTGGAAATGGAAGGTCAGGTGGGTGGGTTCCCTGCTGAGAAACTATATTTCAAACATCTATTTGATTTTTTAAAGGATTACACCAATGGCACCCGTGAACGGTTTTTCATTCAGTTTGAATAATCTGAGATAAGGAACAGAAATATGCTTAATGTAAGTGAATATTAGGAGCACAGTTGCTCAAGTTAATATTTTGTATGCAATTAGAAGCTGTAAGAGGATTCTTGCGACCTTGTGGTTTTGAGTTTAAGAACAAAGGCACATGATGCCGAGTACTCAAAACCACAGCGGGTGAACAGAAATTGACTGAGGACAAACAGAGCTCAGAAGGGCCCACAGTCAATTTCCAGGTATCTCTACCTATAGGTTTGACCTGGACCCAGTTGCTTAAAGCTTTCAAGCCTATGCTTTTCTCCCTTGAAGTGAGGATAATTATAATTATAATTATAATTATTTCTATTTCAGAGGGCTTTTGTGAGAGTCCATGAGATAATGTGATAATGTGTACAAAGTGTTCAGCACAGGACCTGGCACACAACAAGTGCCCTTTAAATGACAACTGCTGTGGCAAAGGCTACTAGTTGCTTATCCAACATACATGCTCCCCCCTTTTTGGTGCTAACAGAATCACGGTTTTGTTGGGAGTTGAATTATGCTTACTGAAAACTGTTTTCCAATCTATTCTGCAGATAAAGGTAACCATATGAAACAGATATGGGCAATGGAATGCCATGGAGTTTGTGAGTGTGGCATTAATGCAACCATTTTGCCTTTACTCCTTCTTCCTTGCTGGAATCACAGCTATGTTGCCTGAACATTAGCAGCCTTCTTGTGACCATGAGGCAACCTGGAAGATGAAAGTCTTGGGCTAAATACAATGAAGCAGAAATACTGAAAAAACTCTAGGTCCCCAATGACAGCACATAGCTGTCGTCATAATCATTGATTGCCCACCTGTGATAGCTAAGTTTATGTGTCAACTTGGCTAGTCCATGATACAGAGATATTTGGTCCAAGATTATTCTAAATCCTTTTGCAAAAGTATTATTTCAGGTAAAATTAATGTTTAAATCAGTAGACTTTGAGTAAAGCAGATTGCCCTCCATAATGTAGGTGGACCTCCTCCAAGTAGTTGAAGGCCTCAATCAAAAACCACTTTCCCAGGAAAAGAAGGAATTCCGCCAGAAGACTTTCTCCAGACTCAAACAGCAAGTCCCTTCTGGGTGACTCTCTCTATATCTATACTTATATCTATATCTGTACATCTATCTTTATCTCTATATCTGTATCTATATCTATCTATGTCTATATCCATCCATCGTATTGATTATGTTTCTCTGGAGAACACTGGCGAATACACTCATTAAATAAAATTAAAACTGAATTTAATTAAATACCTAGCTTCTAGGTTTCTGTTACTAGCTGTTCGGCACAGTTCTTTTCTGTACATGGACTATTTTTACTACTTGTTGCAATTTATCATGATCATCGTTCCATGTCAAAAGGCACAGTTTGTTTCCAGGCCTAAATTCTGTTGAGGATTTATTATCTTCAGATTTGAGACGGGCCGTAGAGGAAAGAGGTAGAGACAGTTAAAAATTTTAAAAAAGCAAAAGGAATGAGGTTCCGTGGTTAATTTCCACGAAGCACTATTCCCACTGAACTTTTCATTTGAGTCCACTATTACGCTGAAATCATGTCTGAAGACAAGAGGGTAGCACTTATGTGGCAAAAGGTATGAGGCACTGAGGAGGAAACATGTGTTCTCACTGTGACCAGCCCAGTAACTCTCCTACATGGAATGCTGTGTCAGCAATGACCAAGCAAAGCTAATGGAGATCTTTAAGCTCCATATCTACCCAACACAGCTTAAGTGCAATGTTGCTGACCACACTGCATATTCTGGAAGTTTAACTAAGGCTATAGAAAAAAATTCTGTCCAAACATTTTTAATCCTCGTGTCCCTTTCTTTAAGCGTAATTTTACAGATTTGCACAGTATAGGTGATATTTTAAAAATGACTTTTTTTTCTGGAAACCTCTCTGGTGAAAACGTCTGCCCATATGTCCCCTCTGTCTGCTTCATGATCCCTGAGGAATCCCTGTGGGACCTCCGCCTAGTCAAGATTTAAAAAACAAAAACCAAAATAACAATAATCATAATCTCTGGGGCGCATGGGTGGTTCAGTCAGTTGAATGTCAGACTCTTGATTTCAGCTCAGGTCATGATCTCAAGGTCCAGTCCATGGATTCAAGCCCTGTGCCTGCCTCTGAGCTCATAGCCTGGAACCTGCTTGAGATTCTCTCTCTCCTCTCTGACCCTCTCCTGTGTGCTTGTGCACACGCTCTCTATCTCTCTCAAAATAAATAGACATTTAAAAAATCCCCAATCTATAGGGTACTTTGAAGATCTATGCCCCTGTTCAGTGTCCAAGCATTGCAGAGATTAGACTCACTTTTTTATCTTGATCCCAATTCAGTTTCATGTCTATCATGTGCCCCATTCCATTTATTATGACCTCTAGATTCTATGTCCAAGTTGTGCTTAGCTTCAAAAACTTTTCTCTTTTTGCCACTTTCATATATTCATCCATTCATTTGTTCATTTTTAATAACAGCAACAAAGTAAACCACACAAGACCATTCTCATCGTTTTAAATCATACTCGTTGAAAAGGCACGCTAATTGCTATGGAGGTAGAATGAAACCTATCAAAGATCTAGGAATGCATTGTGACCTACTCCTGTGAAGGACAAGTTGACCATAAATTTGACAGTGATGGATACTAGTGATGGGTTTTGATTCTTTAAGTCAATTCCATCCTTCTGCTTTTGAAAGATAATGGGAACAGTGGCTCGTCTGAAACTTTGTGTTTCTTTCTTTCTTTTTTTTTTTTTTCTTCTGGTTAATAATATGTTGAAGAATACCTTAAGGAGTGAGTTTTATGCTTGAATATTTTAATGATCTTATCAAAATACCTGACCCATTATCATATAATACCACAAAGATGTCATCCTTGAAGGTTATAGGAACATTCGTATCATTATGTTACTTTGTGATAACATATGGAATAAACATATGAGGATATTAAAATGATATTCACATAGATGCATCCATCCCGACAGATTTCTTATACAAAACACTCCATGCCATTGATTTGAAGGTATGTAGCTAACGCTTACTTTTATGGTATTCTAAAACACGGGAGCATAATCAGTTAACATTGGCACATTTAATTAAGGAATTAGAAAGAGTTGTTTTCAGTTTGAACATAAAGGTAAACATTTAGTGTTCTGCTAACTCATCTTGGAGGTCATTGAGAAAACAGCAAATACAAAAGAAAAGTTCATTTTCAGTGACACAAGGAGACAGCTGGGAAGCCAGACCCCAAAACAGATGGAGTGGCTACCGGGGAAAGATACGGATGAAGCTGCTACCCAGGAAACAGTGCGGCGAATACACCAGCGGAGAAGACTCCGTCCTGGTGGATCTGAGCACAGAAAGAGGAAGCACAGTGCTAAGAAGCAGAGGAGCAAAGCGCAATTTATCTGCAAAAATACTAGCTTCCCAGTGAGGTGGCTGGTTCTAAAAAACGAAGGAAGGGGAAGGAAATGAGGTTTAATGGGAGGACAAAGAAGCCATTTCACAGAATTCGTACTATCTCCATGACAGCAGATGAGAAGCAAGGTTTCACATGATGGTTTTTTCACAGGGAGCTATTTCTCTCACTTAAATAGGTGTAAGAAAAGCATCATCAAACTCAGACAAAAAAGCAGATCTAAGAGAAGAAACAAACAACAACAATGAAAACTCCAATTAGCTTGGAACATGTCCAAGCAAATCCCAAAACATATCGCTCGAAAGTGGCTGCTGGGGATGGAGTGGGTGGAGAAAACTCTTCTTTAGATGGAGTGTATGCAAATATACTACGTGGGGAAAAGGGGGGGGGGAAGGGAACAACAAATGACAGACTGCAAACCATAGTCTTGCCACTGAGAAAGATGAAATAAAATGGAGTCGCTTTGTCAAGGGGTTTTGAAATGGAACCAGGAGGCCAGTCAGGAGGCGAGCCTTAATTTTTTTTGATGTTTATTTATTTTTGAGAGAGAGACAAAGAGAGAGTGCAAGTGGGGTAGGGCAGAGAGAAGAGACACAGAATCTGAAGCAGGCTTCAGGCTCCGAGCTATCAGCACAGAGCCCGATGCCAGGCTTGAACCCACAAGCCACAAGATCATGACCTGAGCCAAAGTTGGACGCTTAACTGACTGAGCCATCCAGGTGCCCCAGGAAGTGAGCCTTATATGCCTGTCCTTACCAAGTAGAACCATGAACTTTTGAATTGGGTCCAACCGCAAATATTCCAAAGACTCTGCACAGATACCTGCAACTTGCTACAGTAACACACTTTTGCTTAGTGAGAGCTTCAGCAACCAATTATATTTATTTTGAGGTCTGATGGAAACTAAGAATATATATTGTTTTTTAGTTAAGCAATACTTACTGAACTTGTAAAATAGCTGTACATAAGAAAGAATGTCTTCAGCTCTGTTTTGTTTTTGTTTTTGTTTTTGTTTTGAAGGCGATAGAAAGTAGTGCTTAAGACCAAGGATTCTAATACTGTGCTGCCTGAGTTCATGACCAGCTCTGCCATTACTCCTGTTCCATTCCTTAAGTTCCATATCTCCATTTTCTCATCGATAAAGTGGAGACAATTATACTAACCTACATTATAGGTCTGTTGTGAGAATTGATTAAGTTAATATAGATGAAGCCCTGAGAAGATTCTCTGGTACAAACTAAATTTTCATTGAACATCTCCTATTGTCATTATTTCTAATGTGAAGTTAATTTTCAGTCTTTTTATAATAGTTGAATAAGTTAGAGGTATATCATGGAAGTTGTGGCCGCTCTTTGCCATATATAAAAATCAAACTGTAAAGGTAGGATAATAATTCATTAAATTTGCAATCACGGGTTCTGATAGAAGTTCTGTGGGGTACATAATTTAGTTTTGCTTAGATGCATACATGTATTTAGTCATTCACTACATGATTTGTGTTTTGTCAAGTCAGTTTGCAAAGAAAAAATTTATTCTTAGTGAGGAGTTTTACTGAAACATGCAAAAAAAATGTAAAGAGAAATTGATGAGGTTTACAGTACACGGTATGGTTTTCTCCTTGGAAGTATTCCTTTAACACTACAGATGCAGAATGGATACATTTGATTAAAAAGCTCTAGAGGAATATGTAGCAAACAATTGCATAACAATGTCATAAGCTAATTTCATTAACTAATACATTTTATAGTAGAAGCTATTTATTTGATTCATTCATGGAGCCCAGCTACATTTTATATTACAGATTTCTGCACATAAAGAACTGGGAAGGTATATATTTACATTTCTTTTTAGCCTGACACATCCCAAGTCAAGTCAGGCCCTCACTGTTCCCTCTTGTTTGACACATTAAAAAAACATATTTCTGAATTCTCTCTCGAGTTCTATCACTCTACTTTGACTTATTACTAGAGCAGTCCCATCATTCAGTCATGGAACTGGCTGTACACATGTGGGTTGTGGATCTTTCTTCAAGTGACTGTGGAAACTTGGAAAGACAAAACTATTTTAGTCAGGTGTTTCAGATCCCCCATAACTTCAGAGTTTGTTTTTCTTTCTTGTTGCACACCTCGCCCTCAATAAAAGCCTCAAAGAAATACCAGTGATTTCCTGTTGGCACCAATGAACAGCATGAAAATTATTATTATGTTTTTTTATTCTAAAAACTTGGTTCCTGGATTCTCAATTAAACCTGTGATTTTCCTATGTATGGCATTATCCACTCCCTTACCCAGTTTGCCACTGATTACTTGTTTAAAAAGTGTAATTAGGTGATAGTATATTATTTTAAAAGAAATTACCCTAGGTTAAAAATAAAATTAAAAATGTTGTCATTTCTCCCTCGTTCATTATGATTAGGGAAAACTACAGTTGAAGACACCAAATGATGATAATGCTACAGATAAGAGTTGGTGTTATCAATTAATTTTATTGGTAGTAACACAATTTTTGTAATAAACACAATTCTTCTGCTTCAGATCAGGTAACTGTGAGTCTACAGCAGGAATGAGCAACGGTCCCAAGAGTCAGTTTCCATGCTACGCATGGCCAAAGATAAGGAAATAAGGATCCTGAAAACCATGGGGTAATTGAAAGAGCTTTCAATTTGCTATTCCAAATACCTGGTTCCTGTGCTTATTCCATCACTTCTTGATGGCACGAGTTTAGTCAATTTACTTCCTTCATTTTTTTCTTTAAAACTGAATTACTGCTGACTTTATTACTGGGATACTGCGGTAGAACAATGAGATTTTTTTTCTAAAGCAACTTTACAGAAGTAAAATATTTCCAATAAAATTTACCCATTTTGCATGTATAATTGATGAGTCTTAACTAACATATAGTGTCACATAATCATCACTACAATTCTAGTAGAGATCATTTCCATCATCCCCAAATTTCCTTCTTGCCCCTGTGCCGTGGATCCCCTTTCCCCACACCCAGCCCCAGGGGATCCCCTCTCCCCACGCCCAGCCCCTGGTGACTGCGGTTCTGCTTTTCCGTCACTGGCGTTCTGTCTGTTCTAGAATTTCATTTCAATGGAATAATCTACTATAGAATTTACTGTGTCTGGTTTCTGACATCTGCCATAATGTTTTCATGATTGTGGTTGTATATAGCAGTGGTTTCTCTATCTAATTACTGATCTGTGCGGTGTTTATTTATCGCCAAGTATCCTATTGTATGGATATACCACAATTTATGTACCTGTTAAATCTCGATAGCTGCACGTTGTTTCCAGTTTGAAGTTATTATGAAGAGCATTATGTTCTGTCTTCCTATAGACGTGCCTTCATTTCTCTTGGTTAAATAATTGTAAGCAGGGATACTGGGTTCCATGATAAGAGTGTTTACATTTATAAGTAACAAAAGAATTGTTTTTAAGGTGGAGCTGTCATTTGGAATTTCCACTAGCAATGTAAGAGTCTTATTTTTAAGTGCTCACATTCTCAACATTTGGTTTTTAAAAAAAGCTAGTTTGGGGGTGCTGTGTTCTCTGATTTTGGATTTAATCATTCCTATCACTAGAGATGTAGAAGATCTTGTCATGTGTGTATTTGGCATTTGTGTAATGTCTTTGGCAAAGTATCGGTTTAAATAACTGAACATGTATTGGATAGTTTGCCTTATTACTGAGGTGAAGTGTTCCTCTAATATTCAAGACAGAAATCCTTCATCAAATGTTCATTTTTTTGTGATTTTTTTTATTTTAAAGAATCTAACACACACCTGTGCATTGTTGATCTTCAGTAAATATCAAGATGATCTGATCTTGAAGGAACTTGAATCCGAAAGGGTCGGACTCCAAAGTCATCCCAACGCACTTGGCAAAAACTACTTCTGAGGATATGATTGCAATTGCTTCAATGCTGTTTAACGGGCTTAGTTCTGAAATAATTCCCTTGATTTGTTGTTGAATCAAACCTGGAACTAAAATATCTTTACTGTCGCCCACATTTCATGAAACTCTAGAGGAATGTTTTTTTCTGCGGTCCATCATCATGGAGGGCACACACGGTCACATCCATCATTTGGAAAACGTGTTTTGTGCCCCTTATTTAAATCTTATAACATTGCTGTACAAAAGGGAAGCAAGTGATAGAGCTTTTAACAGCCCAGACTCTGGAGTCAGACAGGCATGTTTGGTCCTGACCCCCACCGGTTAGTAGCTTTGTGACAATTTACGTAACCTAGCAGACCTTCAGTTGCTTCATCTTCAAAATGAAGAAACAAATACTTCTTACGTTATAGGGTCATTGCAAAGATAAGACACAACAGATGTGAGACACTCAGGGTGATGTCGCCACGCAATAAGTGCATAACGCAGTTTAGTGGATTATTCAGAGAATTAGTGTCAGGTTCCATGAAAATGTAAAAGTCTGATGCTACTCTAAATTGCCTCTAGACCTGAGCAGGCAGGCAATGAAATACAAACCCTGGCCTTCATTTCTGTGGCAATATAATTGTTACAAAATGTCTGAGATTTTACTGTTCCATGACACACAAATTAATTTATGTCAAGTCTCTTGGATCTCAAATGAGCTGTGGTGTCACTTCTTGGCGTATTGGGTCAGTGGCCTTAATAACTCATCTAAAGTTATCTTCCTCCTTTGCTATATAGTATGCCCTTGCTCCTTCTGTTTTCTATGAAAGACAGACAGACAGACAGACAGACAGGAAGAAGAGAGGGAGGGAGAGATAGAGAAAGAAAGGAAGAAAGAAAGAAAGAAAGAAAGAAAGAAAGAAAGAAAGAAAGAAAAAAAGGAAGGGGGTAGGGAAGGAAGGAAGAAAGAAAGAGAGAGAAAGAAAGGTAAAAGGTTAGAACTAATGTCATTTTCTAACATTTCCTGTATTGCTTTAGATTTTAACTAATTTAAGTAAAGTAGAGGGAATCGTTCTTTGGGATTATTACGGGCACATGCACAGAGCTTAGAGCAAAGGAGTCAGGTGGGTTGTGAATATCAGCGTCGGCTCCCTATGTCATGCAGAAACACAAGAGCAGTGTCTACAGGCAATTGGAAAACCATACTTCACTGTCAAGGGCACTCACTGTGGGCAACCTTTTTGAAGAGCTAGGTTTACCTGGGGTATGTACTTTTGGTCTGTGCACTGTGATTACAGGTAAAGTTCAAGAAATATTCCATTAAAAATATCTGGACAATTTTTGTAATTTAAAATAATTCATGGAGGGGTGCCTGAGTGGCTCAGTCGGTTGGGCGTCCGACTTCAGCTCAGGTCATGATCTCACGGTTCGTGAGTTCGAGTCCCGAGTCGGACTCTGTGCTGACAGCTCAGAGCCTGGAGCCTGTTTCAGATTCTGTGTCTCCCTCTCTCTCTGACCTTCCCCAGTTCATGCTCTGTCTTTCTCTGTCTCAAAAATGAATAAACGTTAAAAAAATTTTTTTAAATAAAAAAAAATAATTCATGGAACAGGATAAAACTTTTAATTAACGATAAATTTATGAGTATATATGTACAATGTAAAACATGTAAAACACTAAGATATACATATCTTAGTATTATTTGTGTGTGTGTGTATATATACATATATATGGTATTTAATAATGCACACTGCGGGGCGCCTGGGTGGCTCAGTCGGTTAAGCGGCCGACTTTGGCTCAGGTCATGATCTCACGGTCCGTGAGTTCGAGCCCCACGTCGTGCTCTGTGCTGACAGCTCAGAGCCAGGAGCCTGTTTCAGATTCTGTGTCTCTCTCTCTCTGACCCTCCCCCGTTCATGCTCTGTCTCTCTCTGTCTCAAAAATGAATAAACGTTAAAAAAATTTTTTTAAATAAAAAAAAATAATTCATGGAACAGGATAAAACTTTTAATTAACGATAAATTTATGAGTATATATGTACAATGTAAAACATGTAAAACACTAAGATATACATATCTTAGTATTATTTGTGTGTGTGTGTATATATACATATATATGGTATTTAATAATGCACACTGCGGGGCGCCTGGGTGGCTCAGTCGGTTAAGCGGCCGACTTCGGCTCAGGTCATGATCTCACGGTCCGTGAGTTCGAGCCCCACGTCGTGCTCTGTGCTGACAGCTCAGAGCCTGGAGCCTGTTTCAGATTCTGTGTCTCTCTCTCTCTGACCCTCCCCCGTTCATGCTCTGTCTCTCTCTGTCTCAAAAATAAATAAATGTTAAAAAAAATTTTTTTTTAAAAAATAATGCACACTGCATGCATATTCCTACTTCCTGTGCTGAGATTAAATATCAAGCCCATCACTGGAATATCGGTAATGTCTTTAGCTAAGTGTAATGAAGGATTTGGGCCCAGACCAGCCCTTTTCTGTTCTCATCTGGTTCTGGCCCCCTCCCATCTGCCTCTGTATCCCTCATTGATTCAATCTCCTCCCTTAATGTCCAGACTTTTTCTTGTCTCAGAGCTGATACATTATTTCAAGCATTCTCGAGGTCGATAGCTAAAATGCTCCCAAGTTAAATTTTGAACGCACATAGACTTCATCAGCCGTGTTTGCAATGTGTAGCGACGTTTATTTCTCTTTCCTTTTGCTCAAATGTCTTTAAATGTGTGCACTGCTGGGGATGTTTTGTGAATGCCCTCAGGAAAAATGTCTGGCTCAAAATTTCCATGAATTCCTGTCTGCAGCTGAAATGGCAGAATTTTTAGAGCTCCGTGGCTTTAGGCAAGCAAAGAAAAACTTTCCAACTAGTTTTCTCTTCAAATGCTCTATCCAAATAAACATGGTAGGTTTTTTGTTGTTTTTTTTTTAAATGATTGTGTCCTATTAACCCTTCCCTTTCCACCCACCTATAGTACCTCAATTGTTTACGGGCCTCATTTCAATGGCTTGTGGACCAGCCAAACAACGCGACTGTTTCCTTCGTCATGCGCGGTCAGGGAGAACTTGGTTCTTTTCTTTTCCCACTTCTTTTTTTTTTTTTTAATTGTGGGAAGAACCCTTAATATGAGGTCCACCTTCTTCACAAAAATTTAAGTGAACAACACAGTATTGTTCAGTAAAGCCACCGTGCTGTATGGCAGATGGCCAGAATGTATTCATCTTGCATAACAGAAACTCTATGTGCTTTGAACAGCCCATTTACCCCCTCTCTATGCCTCCCCCCTTGCCCCTGGCAACAACTATTCAACTATTCTACTTTCGATACCTCATATGACTGGAATCATGCAGTAATCATCTTTGCATACTGGTTTATTACCCTTAGCATAATGCCCTCCGGGTTCATTGTGTTTGTTGTTTGTTTTCCAACGTATGGAAGGAGAGGAAGGATCGGTAGCCATCTGTCCTACTGGTCTTTCAACATATGAGCTTGGTAAACATGTTTATTTGCTCATGCTTACTCGGGTCTCCTACCGGGCACCTCAGTGGGTGTAAAGCTCACCTATTTCTCTCTAAATTATTTGAGAAGATGGAATTAATGCTTGGGGAAAAGTTCTAAAATGGAAAATATTCAGACCCAAGGAACAAACAAACCTGGATTTGGCCCAGTATGAATGACAGCCTGAAATAAGTCATAAACCAAGGATGATCAGAATGTAAATGTTTTCTTCTTCTCTCCAGCAGCTTCTTTTTCCGACATATAAGACAACGCCCATTCAAGTCAACGACATTCAGCTAAGATGTCATTGCATTTTCATCAGTACCACAACAGCATTTTACCCTTACATTTAAAAAATCTATATGAAGTTTTGAAAATAAATAGTTGAAAATCCTGATCAAGCAAAACCTCAATCAAGACAGCATGTCCTGATTGGTGTTTACCCTGTTGGGTGAGCCCCCACAGTCAAGTTTACCAAGAATAAGAGGACCATTGATTTAATCCCTTTCTGGCAGGCCTTTAACTGAAATTTAATTATGTTGCTTTTTGTCTGCAACCTTCCCCCAAGGTTTCCGTGATATTAGAATACCTCCTTTAAGTGTTATGAAAAGCGCATTAGAGGGTTTTCCCTCTGATGATTTCATAACATAACATAGCAGTTCCTCCTGCCAGTGAGCCCACACAACTGTTTTCAATAAATGAAACAGTTTTCTTTTTTTACATTTTATAAAGTGTAGATTAAACATTAATTAGTTGTAGCTGAGTTTCTGCATTTTCCTTTCACAGTGATCTTTTTACCGCTCGTTCTCAAACAGCACAAATAAGAGCCCATAACGTGTGAACAATGGCATTGCCTTAGGCTTCATAAAGGGTGAGGATACTTGCTTAAGTCAATCTTAAATTGTTTTGCAATGATTTCATGCTGAGCAATTATTTCTATATTCCTTAAACGGTGGGAGTTTCAAAGGCGTAGGGGTGTGTGTATTTTTATAGCTAAAAAAATCTTATTAAATGGGTATGGCTTTCTGGATTTATTCCCTTCCTCTCTTCCAAACTCATAAAATTGAAAGAGGCCAACCCGAATGTGTACTAACCGCTGTAGCTTCTACATCTTTTGGTCACCAATGTCAATTTTTGTTTGGTTACTATTATTGGCACGTCACGGGCTTCATATCTCCAAAAATAATTGAAAATGAAAACAAACTTTTGTGTGTGTCCTTTTTCTCCCCAGCAATGTGTCAGCCTGGGAAAATGCTCTCTTTGAAAAGAAAGCAGAGCTGACATATAATTGTTGCCTTTACCCCAGCTGTTACTGACATTACATGCTGAACCTTCCTTGGAGACGGAAAACCAATTTTGATGTGACACTCTGAAAAGTCACCACTGGTACTTTACAAATAGTTCAAGGTCACAGAAATCATGCCCGAGACACTCTCAGGTAAACCTCTGGAGGGCTTTTCTTTCGTGGGGAAAGCTGTGTTTTTATTGATTTTGCAAATTGTAGACTTAAAGTCTAACAAAGGAAAAGCTATCAAGAGAAAAAAAAAAAAAAAGCACAACTAAATACAAAATCAATGCTTTTACATTGAAATTTTAAAAAGCAATCCCCTACAAGTATTATGGTGAAGGAGAAGTTAAAAATGTCATGTTCAACTTTTGAAACTTGCATGTGGAAATAGAGAAACAATATGACTTCATTAACGGAACGTTTGGTAAAAGATTTAACTTTTTTCACTCAACTATGATTCAAGTTCGTTACCTAAAAATTCTTGTCATTTAGAGTGTCATACCCATTACATAGATATTTGAGCTCGTTAGTCTCAGCTCTTTATTTTAACTTACATGATTCAATCAGCAATGTATCAATATTCTAATCAAAGCTTTTTTTTCTTTTTCTTTCTTTTTTTTTTTTTTTTAATCTTATCAGCGAAGTAAGTAGTACTTGTGTGAGTTTCGTTTCTAGTTAGTAATCTCTGGGATAAAGTAATCAACTCTCATTTCTTTCTTGCCCTTTGAACCTTCTTATCAAAGCTGAAATATCTTTTTAGTTGCTAAGATATTAAGTCAGCCAATCCTCTAAGGAAACTCAACATTATTAACATAGCAAAGGATCAAGACCTCAGTGTACATATTTGTTTTTGAGTTGGCTGACCATAGAAGCTACACTGGCCAATAACCAAAATGGTTAATCTGCACTCAAAGATGGAACTGAACTGGCTTAATAATCATTCTATATCCCTGTTAGTTCCGTCTTTTCATTCTCTTTTCAACACTATAAAGAATATACACTTACTCACATAGGTTGGGTTAATAAAGATCAATTTCCAAACAAAACGCCACTAGGAAAAAATATCCATTTCGGAAATAACAGACTCATATCTATGTTCTTTTTTATAGTCATCTTTTAATAATATTCTCATTATTTGTGAGCTTCAGGGCAAGAAGCAGCACATTTAATTTGTAAAGTTTATGACTCAATATTCACATTACTCCTATTCCAGAGACAGCTATCTTTTATGCATCAAGTCATTTTGCTTTGTTCTAAACTCAGATGGAAATATAGAAGATAGATGGATAGATAGATAATAGAAAGATTATAATAGAGATAGATACATGATAGATGTATTGGGTATGTAAAAGATATGTGTTCTATATATGTCTTTATTATATTCTTATAAAGTACTATAACTCCAGTTATACAAATGAAGAAACTGCTCACAATAAGATGATTTGCCCTAGTTCATAAGGGAATGGGGAGTAAGTGAATAAGTTGGAATATGAACCCTAGTCTATTGGGCTAAAAATCCAGAACTGGTACATTTGACCAAACTAATCCATAAAGGAAACTAGCAATTATACAAATCACTCTATTAATGAGCAAGATGTGATCATTTTCATGAGATATAAATAGCTTTATAGAAATTCACATCTGTACCTTTGGCATCAAGAAACATTTAGGAGAAAATATTAGCTTTATTACAAACTTGAAGGCAAGGTAAGGAGTAGATAAAGGAACACTGATGCAACACAAAATCGAGGTTGAATAGAACAATAGAAGAAACATGATCCTGGAGACCATTCATTGTTTTTGACCAATATCTTACCATCCAATTGATTACAGTGTGGGATGTCATGTTAGGTTAAAAGAGAAAAAAGAAAAAGAAAAGAAATATATATCTAATGTATTGGGTTGGCATTATTGCAATGGTTTTTGCATGAGAAGACTGATTTTTTTTTTAAATGAGGTTACCATGTGAGGTTACCATTTAAGATAGGAGAGAGAGTGAATAGCAAGGTTAATCTTTCAAATGAAGCCTGAAGAGGCTTGAAGCAGAAAAATCAAGGAGGTGGTTGTATAGCTCAGGCAACATACAACATGGGTGTGATAAAGCATACAACATGATGTCTAATAGAAAAAGTTGTTTAGCAAATGTTGAATTTCTTCCCTCCTTTCATATACTGTGAAGATCACATTTCACTTAGGTCAGGAGTCTGCAGGCTTCTGGTAAAGCAGCAGTGTCCCTAAGAGTTTGCTTAGGCTGCTATAACAAAATGCCATAGACTGGATGTCTTGTAATTAGCAAAAATATTTTTTTCTCAGATCTGGAGGTGGAAGTTCAAGATTACAGTGCTGGCATTGTTAGCTTCTGGTGAAGACCTTTTCCTGGTTGCAGATTGCCATCTTATTCTGTCCTCACATGATGGAAAGATGGCAAAAGCTCCCTGGGGTCGCTTTTAGAAAACACTAATCTCATTTATGAGGGCTCTGACCCCATGACCTAATCACCCCCAAAGGCCCCATCTCCTAATACCACCATTTTGGATGCTAGGATTTCACTATATGAATTTGGGAGTAGAGACACAAGCATTCAGTCCATTATAGTTACATAGTAAATATTTTACTGGCAAATACAGTCTCTGTTGCAATTTCTCAATTTTTCTATTATAGCCCCAAAGCAGGCATACATAATGCATAAACAAATATGTCTGTGTTCCAATAAGACTTTATGTTAAGCAGGAAGCTTGATGGATTTGGCCTGTGGGTAGGATTTTGTCAACATTTGACCTGTAATGAAATATCTTGGACAAGTGGAGAGCTTTGTATAATTTGATCATAGATAATGGAACGATGATGTCAAGTAAAGCCATATTATAATATTATTGATTAATATTAATAGTTTAATTGATGCCACAGGACTTAAACTCTACATGAAAAAAAAACTTAAAATAATCCTATATTTTTACACATACGGTGACTCCTCAGAAGAAAGCAATTTAGTTGACCCGGGAAAGTCAAGAAGATTCTCAGAAGAGTTGGAACTTGACATATGTCTTAAAGGATGATTCTGAGAACATCAGGAAAAAGAGGAAAAGAAGAAAATGACAGACATAAAATGAAAAAGGAACAGTATGTGAAGAATCACGAAGATAAAATGCACTGAGTGATACGCTGAGAGCACAATAGGAATTTTGAAATGAATACACCCAGGTATGGAGGGAGGATGAAGATGAGGCTAAAAACGTTGGTGGAAGATAAAGCATGAATAAGTGCTTGGAAAATAGGACTTTGCGTATATTTCTGGGATTCGCCAAGGAGAAAGCAGAAATCGTGGTGGTCGTCAGCATTGCTCATCAAGGATTTCTGCTTTGCCCCCTGTGCAGAGAGTAAAATTGCAAGTGTCCATTTTCTTGAAATGAGAACTCGCTTTGGCCAAGGAATAAAAGCAGAAATGGCGTGCCTCACTTCCGGGCAGGACCTTCAAAAGCCAGGGGGCAACACCTATGATCCCTTTCTCCATCCAGGGCGATCATAGACTCACAGAGTAGAGGCGGAGCCTCCCCTGGCCAGGATACCCTAGCGAGGATGACGTAGGGCGGAACACCTACCCCAACTTGTCCAGTGGGAGGGAGAAATGAACTTTCAGTTTCTTAGGCCACCGGGTTGTTTTATTTAGCTCTGAGCTGTCGCGTCTTCTTCCTACAACCTATCCCCTTCGGACCAACATGAATGAAGTAAAGTAACGACCCAAACAATCGTTCACTGGTGCTATAACCTGATATTTAGAATACCTGCATTAAAATTTGCACAATACAGTATTTAACGTTGAATAACTTACTTGTAAATAAAACACAAAAAGAAGAAATATGCCAGACCCGTGGGGGCCTGAAGTTCCTAATCCTCGGTAACTTGCTGTACATCCTGCATTTGGTCTAAGTGAATTAATAAATCATGGTGTTGAATGTGACTACACACATAAACAAATAATACATTAAGAAGTTATCTGATTCCGTCTATTTTAATTTTTTCACATTTATTTATTTTTGAGAGAGAGACAGAACATGACCAGAGGAGAGATAGAGCGATAGAGAATATGAGGCTCAGCCTAGACATAGAGCTCAAACTCACAAACTCATATCTTGACGTGAGCTGAAGTCCGACGCTTAACCAACAAGCCACCCAGGCGCTCCCAGTTTATTTTAGTGTTAAAATTGAACAATATCATTGATCTCTGAATTTCTTTGTTCAGTTTGGAAGAGTCTCAACGTTTCAGAGGGATATATGATAACAACACTAAAACTGTTATTTTTGCAGGTATATATTACTTTATAATAGTAATAAAAAAGATGCCTTTTGTTGTGATCAACATATTTGGCACAAATAACATGTTTAGTCTCTTGTTTGCTGTGCCAGGGAAACCCTCAAGGGAGACAAATCCTTGGCCATGGATGCAACAGCTTAAAGAGTGGTGTTAAGGAATGGCAGGCATATAAAAGGTGGCTGTTGTATTTTATTCTCGCATATTGTGCGAAGCAGTAGGTGCACCAGAATTTTTATGCACTGTAAATCCAGCTCCCTAGTGTTTATGCTCTTAAAGTTTCAGCAGCTGAGAAGCAAAAGTCCAGATCAACACATTAAATTACATTCACACTGATTGGCATGGGCACATGCAATACTATTCTTTCTTCCCACCAACGGTGCTTGAGGTCACGTCTTGGAGGAACATGGAAATCTCTGCATCTCAATCTGGCACATTCCAATTGACTCCCCAACGTGATTTACCTAAGTAGTTATGAGTGTGCTACAGTCAATTTCACAAAAAACTATGGTTTGTTCAATAACGTTAGCCATCTATGAAAATATCCTCACCTGTTTTCTAAAGGAAAAGTTGTACTATGTAGGTATAATTAAAACTTTAGAGGGGCCCCTGGGTGGCTCAGTCGGTTAAGCGTCCAACTTCAGCTCAGGTCACGATCTTGCAGTCTGTGAGTTCGAGCCCCGCGTCAGGCTCTGGGCTGATGGCTCAGAGCCTGGAGCCTGCTTCCGATTCTGTGTCTCCCTCTCTCTCTGCCCCTCCCCCGTTCATGCTCTGTCTCTCTCTGTCTCAAAAATAAATAAACGTTAAAAAAAATTAAAAACAAAAAACAAAAAACTTTAGACAGTGTTTGGCTCAATGGAATGCAAAAAAATCCAATAAAAAATATATTAATATATATATGTACATATTTTTTCTCCATCAGATATAATAAGTAAAGAGTACGAAGGTGTCTGTGTTTCTCAGGACACATTTGTTTTATATTATACAGAAATAGACTTTGGTGGTCAAAGGCTAGTCAAACATTATTCTTAGCTTAAGGAAGACAATATCTTAATAAAATATTAGAACAAAGGTGAAACGCCCTGACATGGTCTATAAGATTCTACATGAAATTATCCCTTTCCAATTTAATTTCATGCCATTCTTTCCTCCTTCATTTTTATTAAAATGCATTAGCTTCTATCTCCTTCAGAAATCAACTCTCATTTCCACCTGAAGGCCTTTTGCACTTGATATTGCCTAAAATCTTCTCAGAATTGACCCTTGGCATTTTGCTCTCCACTCATCATCCTACTGGAAAGATGAGACACTCAATTAGTAATGACTCCCTCTTTGCCCATTCACTCTCTATTTTATCTGCTTTTGATCAGTTACCACTGTCTGGGAAATTTCATGTTTATTTTATAGCTTATAATTTGCCTTCACCTACTAACATAGCAAATATTACAAAGTAAGAATTGTCTCTGTCTTGTTAACTATTCTATATTTTTGTTCCACTTATATTTGTTGAATGAAAGAAAAAAATTTCCCTTTATATTTTTTCTTTATTCAGTCTCATTTTTTTCCTTTTTTCTTTATATTTCCATGAATTTATTTTATTAGTGATTTTTAAATATATGATATGTTCTTACTCTCTACCTTGAAACCACCCAAATAAATAAAGTTTTTATTTATTTTTTTAATGCTTATTTATTTTTGTGTGAGAGACAGAGAGACAGAGCATAAGCAGGGAAGGGTCAAAGAGAGAGGGAGACACAGAATCCAAAGCAGGCTCCAGGCTCTGAGCTGTCAGCACAGAGCCCAATGCAGGGTATCAAACTCAAAAACTGCAAGATCATGACCTGGACTGAAGTCAGACACTCAACCAACTCAGCCACCCAGGCACCCCTGTATCACTTTTTTTTATACAGGTTCTGATATACATTTTCAGAAAGCTCATTTTGCATATAATATAGACAAGTTTGTAATTGGTGTGTGATTCAAGGTTCTGCCTCATGTCTCAGAGGTGACTTTATAATTTAAAATAAGATTGTCTTTTATTCTTTATCATTGAAAGCTTGGCATAATTTCTGAATTTCCTGTCTTTGTAGTATTGAGAGCATCAAGGTAATTACCTACATAGATCCTTGACTTTTCTGTAGCAACCATATTTATGTGTGTTTATTAACTTTATGTTGACTATTTCCATTTTAATACATTGGAAAAGAGAGGACGAGAAGGGTGGGCATACCATATCAAAATGTGTGTTCTTAATGAATCATAAAAATTATTAATGCCTAACCAACATCCATATGATATTTTTATTGCCATAATAACCACTGAGACTTTTCTGAAAGATATTGAGCACAATTAAATTCTATTGTGTGTTCATTATACTTAAATGACACAAGTCGGCATCCACTCAGAATTAATGTAGTAATATTCTTTAATAATTGACCTTTGATGAAGCATAACAAAGAGCAACCTCATGTAAATTATTATACTATTTTCTGAGGTATTAAAACCATCAGATTAGAAAGCAGAGAAATAAAACCTTTAGAAAGTGAGTGATTTTCCTTATCCCCATAGTCAAACACTGGTTAGGTTTCCTCTTGGAATTTGATTTGAACTGGAAAATGCAGGATATAATTTTTATACATATGGGGCAGAAAGCAACTCTACAGAAATGCCATAAATTGATGTGTAGAATTACTACAGAAAGATAAATAAATAATAAAGATTATTAAACAACAATTGCTTTGTAGAGAGAGCAAAGGGGTACTGAGAACCTGAATCAGTATGGTAGGTATTTCTGTTTGGACTATGGGATCACAGTTGGGAGAAGGGGAGAGGAGAATATCTAACTCTTCCTGGATTAGATTTATTACCATATTTATATTTATTACTATATTTATGGCTATATTTAGTACTATTGCTATATGTAGTACTATGGTAAGGTGTGAACAAAAGGACATAAACCAGTTATAATACCTGGTCTCAGAGGAGAGTAGTTAAGATAGGGTCTAAAAATGCAGCGATCTCAGACATGACACGGAGCATCATAGTTCTGACTGATGCAATTAAACTGAACACCGGACAGCACTGGGAAACCCATACCATGGATTAAAATCAGAAGCCTATTGAGTGGAAGTCCTTTCAAAGACACTGTCAAATTACAGCAGGTCTTTTTCCTGAGGATGTGCATAGGTAAGAAGTAGATTATATATTGAAGGACGCTGAATAGAGAAGTGTCCCAGATGTGTGCTTGGGTTAGTGCGGGATCCCAAATATACTAGGGTAATGCTTGGCAATCTGAAAGATGGTAAAGAGATGTTAACTAATCTGAAACCAATCCTGGGGATTGAGCCAGGTTCAAAGGGCAAAGAGGGTGCTGAATATGTAGCTTTGTGTGTTTGAGAGTTTTCTGAAAGCTAGAAAGGAGGAAAATATATTAGTGCAAATGGACCCCAGAAGGATAAGCTGGCTTCCAGCTCCAGGATCTTCCATAAATCATGGGCTTCATGATTTATGTTCAGAACTTGTCAGATGGTGAGGCTGAATCTATTGAAATATATCCTAAATCGGTCTGGAATATTCTAAGAACTAGGATTCAGTGATGGATATGGGTGGAAAACTAACTTAAAAGGAAAAACAATGTGGGAGCTGGCAATGGAGGCAGTGGGAATAAAAAGCAGAAGGCACCCAGGTGCCTGGGTGGCGCAGTTGGTTAAACGTCCAACTCTTGGGTTTTGGCTCAGGTCATGATCTCAAGGTTCGTGAGTTTGAGTCCCACATCAGGCTCTGTGCTGGCAGTACAGAGCCTGCTGGGGATTCTGTCTCTCTCTGTCTCTCTGTCTTTCCGAAAAAAATAAATAAACTTAATTAAACAAAAAGAAAAGCAGAAGTTAACTGCACAAGGAGCTGTGAGCACATGAACAATGGGACTAATCCAATAGATGCATGTTTTGCAGGAGAAGGACCAAGGAGAGAAATTTGCCCCATGATGTCTTAAGCTTAGTTGATGGAAGAGTAAACAGAGATAAATAGTCAGCAGGAGAAAGCAGTTTGGTGGTGAAATATAACGAGTTAAATACTGGATAAGGTGAATTCAAATATGTTTGTGCTTTCTAATGCAGCATTAGAACTACAAAAGCGTAAGTGAAGATATCTCCTTGTGGAGAGAAAAGGCGAGAACATAGATATAGGAAAAACTATGGGGAAGAAACTTATGAAGGGACATCATGTAGAGTTGAAGAGGAATAAGAAGAATGAACAATGGTAACAAAGAAGCGATGTTCAAAAAGGCACAAGGATAAATTGGTGATATAGTGTGGAAAGAGAATTTCACTCATGACTGAGTGATCAAAACTGCTGCACTGAGGGAGTAAATGAGGATAAGCCTAAGAGAAATTATTTTTGTGCGGTATTGGTAGGGCATTATTACCCTATAGAAAAGTAGTTTCTTGAGGTCAGTGGAGATAAGTGTCGAATGTTAAAAGGTCATCCAATGAGTTCAAAAGGTAAGAAACTATAGGCAACAAGTGTGTGCCTTCCTTATTACAAGATTGGGTGTGACAGGGGAAAAGCAAGAAACAGGCCATCTGAAAAATGCAAATCTGACAAACAGTATTGGGGCATGTTAGTGGGCAGGAAAGGAGATGGTCAGGCCAAGACTGAGGACCAAATACAGGGAATTGTGTTTAGAAGGAGGTCAGGTGGTTGAGATCCAACCAGGGCACTTATGTAAGAATAATAGTCTTAGGAACAGAGCAGAAGAGAAAGAAAACAATGAATGGTGGTGAGGTGAACAGGCTTTCTGAGATAAGTGAAAGGAAATACAGGCAGTTTTCTCTGGATAGCGTCTGCCTTTTTATTTAAATAGAGGCCAAGGAGGAGTTTCTCTTAGGAATTGAAGATCAAAGTTTGGGAAATTGAGATTAAATAATTGTTCTTTGGAGAAGAGACTTTGGGGAATTTAATTGGGAATTAACAAATGATATGGGAACTACAAACCAGAACTAAGAAATTTATTTTCCATTCTTAAGCACTTTGGCTACTTTTTTAAGATAATGTCACACAGTTAGGATAAATCTTGTCTCATAATGATATTCAATGAGTTGCTCAAAATGAAGCTGTATTTTAGTTTTCTTTAAATTTCTATCCTGGGGCGCCTGGGTGGCTCAGTTGGTTAAGCGTCTGACTTCGGCTCAGGTCATGATCTCATGGCTCGTGAGTTGGAGCCCCGCGTCGGGCTCTGTGCTGACAGCTCAGAGCCTGGAGCGTGTTTCAGATTCTGTGTCTCCCTCTCTCTCTCTCACCCTCCCCTGTTCATCCTCTGTCTCTCTCTGTCTCAAAAGTAGATAAACGTTAAAAAAAAATTAAAAATAAATAAATAAATAAATAAATAAATTTCTATCCTAACATTTCTAAAGCCTTTTGCTTATTTTACCAAAACCCATACATTGAACTTTATCCTGAAGTTTATAGTTGCTTATTTATTTATTTATTTATTTAATATTGTTTATGTTTACTTAAGTAATTTACTGGTTTATTTTTATGGACGATGTCACGTGAATTTTAGATTGATACAGTAGTCCCTCCTTATGCCTGGGGAATATATTCCAAGACCCCCAGTGGATGCCCCAAACCACAAGTGGTACTGAGCTCTATACGCACTGTGTTTTCTCCTATACAGACATATGAATGGTGAAGTTTAATAAATTAGGCACAGAAAGAGATGAACAACAATAACTAGTAATAAGAGTTACCATAACGATGTACTGTAACAAAAGTTGTGTGAATGTGGTCTCTCTCTCTCTCTCTCTCATTCTCAAAGTGTCTACTTGCCCTTCTTCTGGCGATGAGGTGAGATGATACAAGGCCAACGTGACAAGATTAAGTGAGGAAACGATATAGGTGTTGTGACATGGCTAGGCTAGGACTGACTTTCTGCTGATATGTCAGAAGGAGGATCATCTGCTTCCGGACTGCAGTTGACCTGGAATAGCTGAAATTGCAGGAAGCGAGTCTGCTGATTTGCTTGGGGGGGGGGGGGGGGGGGCAGGGAGGAGAACCACTGTACTATGGAGTTTTCCTGGCATTGTTATTTTGTCCCACACACTACTGCCCACTTACAGCAGACTGAAATTTTGTTTGCAGAACTACCTTCAATAATCCCCTGAGTCATCTGACTTCCTCTTGCTACTTTTACCCTCCCGTTTTGCAAGACTATTACCTCAGGTGGCTTTCTAAGGAAGGGTTAATAGGACCCAAATTGTATACATCCTTGAATGTTTGAAAATGCCTATATTCTCCCCGCAGTCTTGATTACTGATTTGAATAGCATAGACTTTTTGGTAGAAAATACTTTCTTCATAACCTGGAAGGCATTGCATACAGTTTTTTTTTTTTTTTTTTTGTCTCATCTAATCAAATTCTATTTATAGCAAAGACAATGGAGATTCTGAAAACACCTGCAATAAGAGAGAGTTATACATAGCTCAGATGAAAAGTGTGACTTCTTTATATTTTCAGCTGCAATATGCCGGTTAATTGCTTCCTTTTTGCTCTTTCCTAAATAAAGACCTACTCCATCCTGATGATCGGGTATTGGCATAGTTTTGTTTTGTATCATTTTGTTTTTAGCAACTGATACAGTCTTGACAGTACAAGGTCACTAATTTCATATCCATTAAAATTACAACTCCCCACTTCTTTGTGAATAATAATGTAAGTTTTGCTTATTATAGGATGTGCCTGCAAAAAGATTCTGTATGAATTTAAATTCTATGGGGTGATCAACTATCCATTGTATTTCTGGTTTATCGGATTTGACCTGGGACACATATTGAAACTATAAAAAAAAAAAAAACTCTTATAATATATCAGACATATAATATATATATATATCTGATATATATCTATATATATCTATCTATATATAGATAGATATATATAGATATATATATATCTGATATAATATATCAGACTCATATTAATGTCAATGAGTTTTAAAGGACTTACCAAAACACTCTGGAATAAGTGGTATGTATATGGAATTTTATTCAGTATATGTTGTGTTATACAATTTATGTCTTTGCTAAATATGGTAGAGAAAAAGAGAAAAAGAAACAACAGCTACATTTTAAAACAGTTTACTCTGTCCCCTTTTTCTTCTCCAGAGTGAGACATTTTGAGGTGGAAATAAATGTGCACAGTAATTACCATTACTAGTTTCTGGCCTAGGTCTTGTTAGCAGTATCGCTGTTGTTTCTTAGGACAATTTCTGAATGGGAGGTACGAGAAAGCATTTTCTCTCTCAGGCTTAAGGTAAATTATGGATGCACCAGTCTCAATATGAAGTGGGCTATCAAGCTAGAGACATTTGACAAGACACGAAAGGGAAGCCACTGAGAGCACAAGTTCAGGGATTTGTTTAAAAAGTAATTTATTTTTGGCTTCACGCCATCTTTGAAGATCTTTCCCCAGGCAATAAACATTAGAAACTTTATTATCATTTCCCTGGTCTTGGCTTCTTGGGGAATCAAATATCTTGTCTCACTGTAGCCTAGGGCTGCCTTTATGGCTTCCTCCAGGAATAGCGACCCCGGCTTGCAATGAAAGTCATGAGGTTAATCTGGTACTTGGAGTTGCTTTCCCCTCGAGATCCTAATTCGTACATTAAATTATATTTTTTCATTACCCATATTCCTCATTAAAATTCTTTGCATTAAAACCTTTCAAATGATAGCATATTCTGTCCCATGTTTTCTGAGTGCAATTCTGGGGGCTTTCTCTCACTCTCCACTAGAGATCCTTTGGAAACTAAATCAGAATAAGCTCCATTTTTTCATTTCATTAGTTTCCCTTCGTGATGAGATCTACAACAGGTTAATCAGATAGCCAGAGCTGTCTTATTGGTACTTAGTACTGTTTCATGAATGAGGACGCTCTGTTATTTTTTCAACTGACAGTTTCTTGAGAAGTACTGTCATTGTAATAGCATCCCTACTTTAAAACCAACCTTCTCAAAAGAGCATTCCAGAAAAACAAACAGCAACAAACCTACACATACTTTCTTTTCCTCAAATGGGCTCCTTTTGTGCATATAAGTTTATAACCAAAACTGCTAATATAATCACACAAATAAATTATATGACCTTGTATTCAAATTTTTCACGTGTTAGAGTCTCAACATGGTTTCGTTATGTCTTGGAAAGATAATACAAAAGAAAAATGCATAGTAATTCAGATAAGAAATGAGATTTTTTTTCCCCCAGAAGGAAAGAAAGTGGGAAGAGAGAAAAGGTCTCTGATGGTAGCACAATGTTTGCTCTTGTCTGCTGGAATCTTCAGTGAGCATGTATCAGTCAGGGTAAGACTGGCAAATCCAGAGTGTTTCTCTGGTTGTTTTTGTTAGACGCAGATTTAATACATGGAACTTACAGCAATGGAAGGAGTTAAGGGGAGTGCAGGCCAGTGACTGCTTTCAGGAATCAGGGATCATAGAGACTTTACCTGATGACCCCACGTATTCGCACAAGTAGTTGAGGAGAGATTGGGAGTCAAAAGAAATTACCACTGATAAGCTGAGCCACCTGACCAGAGCCTCCCTTTTTGGCTCCCTATAATACTTAAGAATCAAGAGATTTTAGGGCAATGTAATCTCAGGCCTCACCCAGTGATATGAAGGGAAAACCAGAGGGAGGTGGCAAAAGGCTGAGTTGACAAGATCCAATCTGCCAGGGACAGGGGGGTCAGTAGTGTTAATCACTCTTACTTTAAATATGTAGTAATTTCAGTTCACAAAGTTTTAATGGCTCTGAGTAGTGAGTGATACCTTTTGTAACAATCAATATATTGTGCGTGATTTTATATATATTATATAATATGTAAATATGAATGTGTGTGTATATAGAGATACGTACAGGGAGAGAAATCACTTGTGATGGGTTTTGTGCAATATAATGCATGTATCTTATCTCCTGTGATCATTACGACAATCCATATATTACAGATGAAGTAACTGACATTTAGAGCAAGGAATTCAGCCCTGGGCACACAGCCAATAAATGCCAAGTTAGGATTTGAACCCACTTTTTTCTGACTCCAAAGTGTGTGCTTTTAACTAGTAACATCATTTCAAGAGATGTGCAAGATAATCCATTGGATTAAAGGAAACAAATATTATTGTCGTTTCTATTTATTTCTCTCCTTCAATATTAGGAAAATGTTATATTTACATTTCGTCTACAGATTGCCAAGAAAGCTCACACTTGGGCCATCCCATACCTTCCTGTTATGCAGGATATCTAAGCAAAGAGTAGAAGCTCTAAAAATCTATAAAGCTGACCAGTGTGCCCACTTTCTTCTAGTACTTTTGTGGGTCTATCTGGTATAAGTTATCACGGATAAGACTGTTTTATAAAAATAGGAGTTCTAGATACTGAAGGCTTTACAGTACTTTGGAATCAAATGTGCTAGCGTTACAAATATTTTGTACAATTATGAAATCCACCAGGTAACTCGGGATAAAATAATTTAGAGTATTTGAATTTTAGAATGCGTTCCATGAACTTCCAGTATTATCTAAGAAGGAGTAAGCTCACTACACTTCAAAATGCCGGGAAAATATAAAAAGAAACTACCTAGAATAGTCTTCTCATATAAAAAGTAAGCAAAATCAAATTGACTGTAAAGTCAAAGGTTGAAGAAGCAACTTTTGGGGTGAGATCCCAGGGTTTTTTGTTGTGTTTGGTTTTCTTTGTTTTTCTTTTCTACGTTCTGTTCGGACATTGACCTGAGGATGACACCCTAGCAAGGCTGTATGGGCAACAAAAACTTCAGGGAGTTTTGTCTTTCTGGATATAGAACCAGGACTAAGGCCACTATGAGCAAGAGAGTGGGAGGGGTGGTCCTTCCCACCCCTTTCCCTGTTCTGGCCCAAGGGCAATCTCACTCACTGACTTGTAGGAACCAGAGCAAATGAAAGAATTTAGTTTCTAGGGTGTAATTTTTAATTCTTAAGTTGGTATTTAATCTGAGGAGTACTGGCAGGAGAATAGGGAAGAATCTGGCTGATGAGATTAATTGAATAAATCATAAATCGCTAAATAAAAGGCAACATGGCTGGGTCTCAGTGAGCAGGAGAATGGTACAAGGTGAGACTCAAGGGAAAAGCAGAGGCAGAATTATTCCAGGCGTGGGAGGTCAAGTCAAGGACAATAGCAAATCCTTACATGGGGCTCACTATGTTTGAAACACAATTTAATTGCTTCCATAGTTAACTGGTATAATTTTCTAAAAAACTCCGTGAGAAGTGTATTTTCACCTTTAATTTCCTCATTTTAAAGATAAGCAAACTAAGAGACAAATAGATTGTATGCTGAGATTCACTGGGAAGACCTGGGAATAGGGTTTAGCTTTGTGCAGGGGTTTAGCTTTTATACTAAGTGTAAAAACAGAGTGACGGGGTAGTATTCAGGGCAATAATAAGTAGGCCTTAGCCTTTCAAAATATATTTCTGGTTATTATGTAGCAAAGAGATTAAGGCCAGGCAAGAATGAAACGGGAAGTCAATAAGCCAGATAAGAGATGCTAATATATCAAAATAGAGAGCGAGCACTGAAATCATAGAGAAGCAGATGATTCAGGAGAATGTTTTGTACGTGAAATCAACCAGCCTGCTAGTGACTTATGTGGGACGTGTCAAGGAAAATTCCTAGGTGTTGTGATCAGCAATTAGTTGGCTAGATGTGAACTTTACTGGAGATGAAAAACACTAGACCCAACACAGGCTAGTTTACAGCACGTCCATCACATGACAGAGAGTGATGACATCTACACATATTCAAATAAGACATTATTATGTAAGTGAGCATCTCAGAAAACACATCATGACTGGCGATGCAAGTTTAGGCATCAGAAAATCCTGATGACACTTAAAGCAGTAAGAATGACTTTGATGGCCTGGAGAGAAAGGGTACAATGAGAATTTTTAAAAAGGCAAAAATCAAGCCCTTACTACTCCAATGTGTAGAGAAGTGAGTAATGGAAATACTTCTCACCTCAGAATGTTCTGGGGTCTTTTTTTTTCCTCTCTCTTAACATTTTTCCTACTCATCCCCTGATATTTAATCTAGTAATGTGATGCTCTTAGGCTATTCCTGTACTTATAAATCAGTCCCAAAGAACAATAGTCATGGTTGATCAATGTTCCTTAGAAGTTAAATGAAACATTTAAGCAACTGGTGAATCATATCCCCCTGGAACACCTCTAGAGTCCATTTCAGCATGACCTTGGCTTTGCACTTCTTCTACCGAAGAGTCTGTTCCCATAAAAAAAAAAAAAAAAAAGAGTCACAACCAAAAGATTGTTAAATCAAGGAAAGATCTCTAGCTGGCTCTGGTGTTTGTGTGCACTTTGTTGTGGAAATGCTGGGCTTTTTGGTCTTTAATCTTAGTCTGCCAGTCTGACAGCTTTGAAATTGCTGCAGAAAAGTTCACTGAAAGAGATAAATCAGTATATCATCTGCATAAAAAAGACAATGCATCATCATGGTAAATAAGATAACCAAATGAAGCATAGATACTGGGGAAAAACTCTCCTGGGCAGGCTCAATAATAAGACTAGGGATTTCAGGGAAGTTAAAGAAACAAAAGCCATATGAATATGAAGTGAATGCAGAGCTCACCATGGAAATAACAGACACACACACACACACACACACACACACAAATGTAGTCAAGAGGCTTCATACGTGATGGACGTGTCAAGAAACCCTGAGTCTGAAATTCGTTATGGAATAAACGAAAATAAAAATCACAGACATATAGTGAAAAGGTCAACATAATAAACATAATAAGCTTCTCTCTGAGAGAAGAAATCTTTTTAGGAACAAATTAAATTTGGCATTTAAAAATCATAATTTAATCTATCTGACCCCAAAGTCTAAGTAAATCTCATTAAGAAATATAATATGACAGATAAATTGGAACTATCATACCATAATACGTAGTAACATCTTTGTTTAACAACAGGGTGGGTTTGAAAAAGAGCAGACACCTAATTGTCGGAAGACGAAGAAGCTGTTGCTTTATCGGAGGCGTAAGTAACCAACTACCGTGCCTCCCAACCCATGCTGGGAAACGTGAGCACTCCTGAGGGCTGCAGGATCTCTCATGAGCTGTCCCGTAAACCATGCTAGACTTCTAACTTCTTAGTAGTTGTGTGCTCCTGCTCTCGTCTGCTTGGTGATGAAAGGCGCTGTGGAAATTTCAATATGTATGTCTAACAGAAACTGATGACGTAGGCAGGGCAGAATCCGTAGATGAGTCAATGTCAGAACAAAAGGGGATAGTAGCCAGAGGTGGCCCACTGCAAAAGTTCCCAATTTTATTTACCCAGAAAATCAATTCGAACAGTTGAACTTTTGCTCACGCACTGTATCCGAGAGATGAGTTCACACTGAAATTACTATTGTCATCATCTTTTACTTCATTTTTTTTTAAGAAACCTTATATACCTTTGCTGAAAAACAAATACAGTAAGGCCTTGGCTTGCAAGCTTAATTTGTTCTGGAAACAAGCTTGTAATCCAAAGCACTCGTATATCAAAGTGAATTTCAAGAACCACTGGCTCAGTTGTGATCACGTGACATTCAGGGACACATACTACTCGTATTGCAAGACGTCGCTCGTTTATCAAGTTAAAATTTATTAGAAATGTTTGCTGGTCTCATGGAACACTCACAGAGCAAGTTCCTTGCAATCGAAGTTTTACTGTATTTGTTTGGGGAGGCCACAATGCCCTCAGCTGGGGACTGGAGCCACAAAACAAGAACACGAGAGCCGCTGGGCACAGAGTGTCCACGGTGAAGTAACCTGCGTTTTAAAACCATGTTTTCAACTGTGTAACAACATGAGTGAATCTTAAAACTGCCAACAAGTGCTACTCCTGAACAAGGCTAATATTTAGACAAGTCGTTAACACGATAGGGAAGGACAAACTGTATTTGAAAAGAAAAGCCAGCGTATCTTTAAGGAAGGAGACCAAGTGTAATATTAGTTTGCATCAAATTTTACGGACACGTGAAATTCTAGAAAAGAGAGCCAGAAGTCCTCAGCTCATTATGAGGTATATAATGTTCATTCATTTTATTTCCCTTCCTACATCCATTTTTCCCCCTTCTGTGGACTTGCACTCTGATGCAGGTAATTTGGATTTCTCAGTACCCCATCCTGACACAGAGAATCCACATCTCTCTTCCTTCTACTTCACTTTGACCCTGCCTGCCATCCACCAAAACATACACTGAAGCTTTGCCCCCCTCTGTCTCCTTCCCTCTCAGCCCCCTCTTCTTCTAGCATCAACGCATAATTGCGATCTAGTCTGTGAATGCAAGTTTTAGGATCCAAAGTTTGCACTCAATTCTCAGCTCTGCCATGTAGCAAAATTGAACTCCGAGCCAAGTCACAAAGCCTCTCTGTGCTTCTTTTCTGTTCTGTTAAGTGAAAGTAGTCATAGCACATCAAAGATGGAATGAGAAAGTGGATACGAAAACAGTGTTGTGCACACGAACGTCATTATTAGTAATGTGCTACCACACTTAGGCACGGATGCCCATGAGGAATAACCCTCCTTTGAAAACTGCCCAGTGGTAGCTAGTTAATAAAGGACGTCTTATGGGGCGCCTGGGTGGCTCAGTTGGTTGGGTGACCGAGTTTGGCTCCTGTTATGATCTCATTGTTCATGGGTTTGAGCCCCACGTCGGGCTCTGTGCAGACAGAGCGGAACCTGCTTGGGATTCTCTCTCCCCCCTCTCTCTCTGCCTCTCTCTCTCTCAAGAATAAATAAATCAACTTAAAAAATAATAGTTTTCTATAAAATTCCAGAACCTGCATGCTGGGTTTTGGGAAATTTTTCAGTGTTAGGAGAGACCCACCCAACCTTCAGTATGACCGCTGAGAACAAGATGAGATCGTGGTGTGATTTATTCCCCCTACATAGTAATTCGTGAACACCTTTGTTATGGTTCATCAATCTCCATATTTATGGGTTGACTTCTACGCAACATGATCCTGAAAACTTCTCAAGAACTTGAACTCCGAAGTAAACCACTCAGCTTTACAGATTTTGGATATAGACCCAGGCAAAATTCATTTTGTTCCTGAGTGTTGTAGTGGCTGGGGCATCCGATGACCAGGCAGCAGCATTCTAAACACCCTGACACAGGGGCACCTGGGTGGCCCAGTCAGTTAAGCGTCCGACTTCGGCTCAGGTCATGATCTCACGGCTCTTGGGTTCGAGCCCCACGTCTGGCTCTGCGCTGACCGCTCAGAGCCTGGAGCCTGCTTCCGATTCTGTGTCTCCCTCTCTCTGCCCACCCCCCACTTGCACCCTACCTCGCTCTCTCTCTCTCAAAAATAAACATTAAAAAAATTTAAAAATAAAAGTAAAATAAACACACCCCCCCCCCCGCCCCGGCACAGACTCACTTTTGGTCAGGTGGTGACATTCATGGCACCTTCCACGTCGCCCCGTGGGGTGACAGCAACACCATTATGCCACACAGGTTAAATTCTGCAGGAAGGATTTGGGTGTGATTCCCGGAAACTTAGCTGGAAGCTTGGTTCTCGCATGCCAAACAGACTGTGAGTCACCCAGTATTCTTTTACTAACCACCGTTTCTGCTTGATCGGCCATATTCAACTTTGGTTCCCGGCAACCAAGAACCCCGAGTAATTCATTGTCGCATTGCCAGTTTGCAGCCACTGAAATGATCTTCAGAGCCGGGGCACGACCGGCTAGGAATAAATGCGCTAAGGGATTGGGAGTAAAGATGAAATGAAAAAGGGAAGCACCCAGCAACTCATTTTAATGGGACGAGATTTGCCAGAGAAAAGAGGCTGAGTGTGTGGTTGTGTCTCTTTCTGAAACCTGATAGGCTCAGATTCACACGATGAAGTAGGAGGACAGCGAGAGACGCACGGGGCTAAACAGGCCACAGATAGCACACATGTGCAAATGACGTCTGGAAGGAGACTACGTATGGGTGTGCACACATCGTCAGGTGCAGCTCCAGTGGAATCCAATCCACAGGGAGCTGACTTTGAAGAGTATTACCGTCAAAACTACAACCAGTCTGGACTAAAAGAGACTGTGATCATTAGAGACCAAAAACAAAAACAAAAACAAAAACAAAAACCCAACCCTTGGTCCCCAGCAGTCCACAAGCCAGAAGCACACTGAGAAAGCTGCTCATCCCAGGGAGGGCATTTTCTTTAACTTCAGATGTGGCCAGGCAGAGTAATGGAAAAGGAAGAGCCTTAAGAAACCACGGATGGGGAAGCACTCCCAAGAGTATCAGGTGAAGAACATTCCCCATCCTCCAGGGAAGCAACCAGATCGTGGGTTTAGTGGGCTTCTAGGTTACCATGAATGAACAGTTGCTATTCGTTACCTTTTCTTCCCCTTCAGGGATGGGAGTATTTGTTGTACCCATCCTGCACCTGTCTGCCCCTCAATGTATACTGAGATTATGAAGAAGAGGAGGGATTCCGAGTCTCCTGTGTTCAAAAGTCTCAAGTCCCAGGGCGCCTGCGTGGCTCAGTGGTTAAGCGTCGACTCCTGATTGTGGCTCAGGTCATGATCTCACGGTTTGTGAGATTGAGCCCACATGGGGCTCTATGCTGACAGTGCAGAACCTGCTTGGGATTCTCTCTCTCCATCTCTCTCTGCCCCTCCCCAGCTGTGTATTCTCTCTCTCTCTCTCTCTCTCTCTCTCTCTTTCTCTCTCTCTCTCTCTCTCTCTAACACACACACACACACACAAAATAAATCAACAAACTTTTTTTTTTAAGTCTCAAGTCCCAGAAGACACTCCCATGAACTGGGCACAACTTGAAGGTCTTGGGTTTTAGTTTGGACATAGTGACTGCATCAGACCTTCTAGAGATGTCTTTGGGAAAGAGGTTAGTGCATTCTGCATACAGGAAGGACAGTGAACTTAATATTTTATGACCAAATGGATAAATGGTGATAGTCAATGTTGCATTGATGTGGCCCACAAATATTTTGAACTTTTCATCAGAGCAAGGAAATAACCTTGTTTTCTTATCCCTGCAAGGAAGGAGGGAGTCAGGTAAACTTCTGTGGCCAGTGAAATGTGAGTGGACGTGTAAGAGCCACTTTTGGTAGAATAGTTAAAGGGCCGTGTGCACTGACTAGTCTCTCTTTTCCTTGCCCACCGAGACAATGTTTCAGAGAGTTGGGTGTCCCCTCAGCACAGGACCCAAACCGAAAGTGGCTGTGATGCAGAAGGGAATCCCCAGTGACCCTTGTTAGAAGCACGGCAAGAGCAAGAATAAAAACTTTGATACTTTAAGCCGCTAAAATCAGGAGGTTGTTGCTTTTACCATAGCAAAACTGAGACCACCTGACTGGTGGAGGCATCATGAAACACAATTTCTAATCATGTTCTAGCAATCCATGGATATGCTAGAGAGGGGGAGAGGGAGGAGGGAAGACAGACATAGCATACAAAAAAATGAGAAATATGCTTTCTTCGAATGAAGATTTTGGATCAAAACTAGGAACCAAAGCTACATAGCAACACGGTCTAACCTTGCAAATACAACGACAACTCCAAGTGCAATGTCTGTATGTGTGTGGAAGGAAAACAATAAGATTGGATAGAATTGAGGCTTTAATTCTAATTGGCCCGCACAGATAGAAAGAGTAAATGACTCAGCCCACGATTCACGTTCCCACTTCCTGTGTACCTGTGCGGAAAATCCACACCTGCGTGTAGAAAAGCAAAGAATACAACTGGAAAGGTCTTTCTGAATTAGAAATATATTGACGCCATTAAAAATACTTTAAAGTGTAATTTGACTTATAAAGTTAATTTATCACCTTTGTCAAAATAAAAAAGGAACCCTTCTCAGATGTGTTTTATCCTAGGTTCACAGATAGTATCAACCTTTTTTTGTGTGTGTGTTTGTTTGCTTATTTATTTATTTATTTATTTAGAGAGACAGAGAGAGGAGAGGCAGAGAGACAAAGGGAGAGAGAATCCCAAGCAGTTTCTGCACTGTCAACACAGAGCCCTAGGTGGGGTTCCAACTCACACACCATGAGATCGTGACCTGAGCCACAGCCAAGAGTCAGATGCTTAACCCACTGAGCCACCCAGGCACCCCAGATAGTACCAACTTTTAAGCCTCCTACCAACTCACTCACTTAAGTAAACTTGTCTTTTTTTTTCCATCACTATATTCACACCCCTTATATTTACTTTCTCTTAAGAGAATACAATTCCCACCGTATTCTGATTTATGTTATTATTTTTTTAGTGGTTACTGTGTTTTCAATGACAATATAAAGGCGGATCTATCACAAGCCTTTTCCGAAGTAATACAGATTTTTATTTTTCCAAGCAGGTGAAAAAGGTGAAGAATCTAACTTCATTTTTCCAAGTGGAGAGTTTGCTTGACTAACACAGGAAAAAAGTAAATAAGGATCCAAAACAGAAAAAAAAAAAAAAATCAACCTGATTTTTAAAAAGTCAGAACCAGGGTGCCTGAGTGGCTCAGCTGGTTAAGTGTCTGCCTCTTGATTTTGGTGCAGGTCAAGATCTTTCACTTCCTGTTACTGACACCAGTGTCAGGCTCTGAGCTGACCGTGCAGATCCTGCTAAGGATTCTCTCTCTCTCTCTCTCTCTCTCTCTCTCTCTCTCTCTCCCTCCCTCTTTTCCTGTTTCATTCTCTCTCTCTCTCTCTCTCTCAATAAAAAAAAACTTAAAAAAAAAATGAAGTTAAAAAGTCAAGACCAAAAAAAAATAAAAGTCAAATGAAAGCAAGACAAAAATGGTCATAGAATTAGGGAATAAAGGAACTATATTGTTTTGGTCGAGGAAGTGTCCTGAATAAAGTAAACTAAACATTCATCTCTCTGAATAATAATAAACAAAAAGTATGCAAAATCTCATTTATCATTGGTACATGCTTTGAAAAGAGAATAGTCAGTAGGTTCCAAGCTTGTGAATTGCCTTGTTCCCCTTTAAACTCTTAATGCTTGTTTTATTGTGTTCTCTACCACTTTCATTTTAAATTTGACTTTAAAAAGTTTAAACTGCATATGGGGCACCTGGATGGCTCCGTTGGTTGGGCACTAACTTCGGCTTAGGTCCTGATCTCACAGTTTGTGGGTTCAAGCCCTGTGTTGGGCTCTGTGCGGACAGCTCAGAGCCTGGAGCCTGCTTCGGATTCTGTGTCTCCCTCTCTCTCTGCCCCTCCCCTGCTTGAGCTCTGTCTCTCTTTCTCAAAAAGAAATAAACATTAAAAAACTTAAAAAAAAATAAAAGTTTAAACTATGTAAAGACATCTACCCACAAACATGGAATTCATTTTCTAGGTAAGATAGGGTATAAAATGCTTAAAGTCCAAGCTAATGACTAACATAGATACTTATGGGCTTATTCATAGGAAGACTGAGTCTCTCACATTAGCCCGTTTGACACGAATGTCCCCCATAAGTCTTAGAGCAAATCAAGTTCAGTATAAATGTCAACAGAAAGAAGAGACCTTATTAAGCAAGATACAAAGTTACGAAGCAAGTAGTGGGGACAGGGGACTCAATTTACTTGAGAAAACACAAATGGTTTTTGAGACCAGGTCAAATGCAGAACTTGAGTAGCTGGAACTGTTGCATCTAGCGTGGGAAAAATTACAAATCAGTGCCTAAGATTGTTAAAATGGCAGGAAGTTAACTTGCGTTACAAGTGTGTCAAAGAAGGTTCTTTTTGCAGGCTCAAGGCTTTGCCCTCATTCGGATGCCCTTTCAGACCTGAACGTTCCTGAAGGTTCTAACCACCATTTCAATATCTGACAAATAAAATATGTGATCAGTTAGTTAAATGATGTTATCACAGGTAATCACTGAAAGTATGGTTTTGCAAAGGTGTAAAGGAAAGGAAAATGGCAGATATAATGTCATATTTAGAGAAATGTAATCTTTTTTAAGTTTATTTTGAGAGAGAGAGAGAGAGAGAGAGAGCAAGGGAGTGGTGGGGGTGGGGGGTGGGAGAGAGGAACCCCAGCAGGCTCTGCACTGGCAGCACAGAGCCTGACATGGGGCTCGAACCCATGCACTATGAGATCATGACCTGAGCCAAAATCAAGAGTCAGATGTTTAATTGACTGAGCCACTCAGGCACCCCAAAGATTAACTTACCTTTTTTAAGGATCTATAAGTAAACTTTTATTTTTTTTTAAGTTGATCTATCTATTTTGGGAGAGAAAGAGAGAGAGTAAGGGAGGGAGAAAGAGAGAGAGAGAGAGAGAGAGAGAGAGAGAGCTGTGCTATCAGCCTGACACAGGGCTCGATCCTATGAACCTCAAGGTGGTGACCTGAGCCGAAACCAAGAGTTGGATGCTTAACCAACTGAGCCACCCAGGCAGCGTGAGAAATATAATTTTAAAAAATATTCCTGGGAAGATCTCAGAGGTGAAGTCAGAAGCTTTAAAACAAGTAGAATTCACCATAGAACATTGGTTCTTAACCAAGGGCAATTTTGACTCTCCTCACTTCTCAAACCCCAGGACGTTTGGCAATGGCTGGAAATATTTTTGTTTGTCGTACTGAAAAGAAACCAGGGATGCTGTTAAATATCTCACAATATACAGAACAGGCATCAAAACACAGTGTTAGAAAACACAAAATGTCAGAAGTGCAAAATTGAGTCACTGCTCTACAGATAGTGTCAGAATTCCAGAATTGTGCCTACTTGATATGATCCCAAATCGAAAAAGAAAAAAAAAAAAATACTAGATTTTGGACATGTTCAGAAAAGTTTCTTAAAACACAAAAGATAATTTTCTTCCTAGGATTACTCATATCAAAACAGCTCTAATTTGGATGAGTGGTTTCGGTTTAGCCAGACCTCAGCTAAAAAAATGCATTTTGCTAGATAGGAGCTTTTCACTTTGGGCACGTGCACAACAGTCTCTAATCCTGGTTTTCTAATCGCAAAAAATATAGACGCTGTGATGCTTCCATTGCAGCAATGCTGTCGAGAGAAAAATGATACGACCACACAGAGCAAATGATAGCAATTGGCATTATTATTGTCATTCCCACTCCTTTATACAGGTTAATATAAGTCACTCTAATCCTACGCAGTAAGATTGGAACAGTATAAAATATACTGACGATGTCCTAGTGGAAGATAGCAATACAAAATAGAACAAAAATTACATGACTGTTCTCAAGCCTTAAAATGTCCAGCTGACTTGACTCTTTTGAGACAGCGCCCTCAATGCAACAAGAAGGGATACTGACCTGAAACCAAACTGTCTCCCATAAGAAACTCAGAGAAAATACTGATTAGGTAGGTACTTGGTGTATTTTCAACTGATAGAAGTCCTTGGTATGATGGGGGAGTGTTGTGTCAGGTACAAACCCTGAGGCGAACCCCAGCCTCACTTCCTACAATGACTTCCCCTGAGTGGAAATTGTGTCTACTGATAGAATATGGCAAAGGTCATTTGTCACTTCCATGTTGATGTCACATTACATAAGGCTCTATCCTAGTAGTCTGGGCAGAGAGATTCTCTTGCTGGCCTTGAAGAAGAAAATGGCTGTCTGTGATCCGCCTGTGGAGAAAGCTACGTGACAGGAATCTACAGGCAGCCTCTAGAAGCTCAGGGTGGCCTCTAGCCAACAGTCAGTGAGAAACTGAGACCCTCAACCGTACAGTCAAAAGACAAAAGAAGTGAGTTCTTCCCCAGTCAAGCCTCCAAATAAGAACACAGCTGGTCAACATCTTGATTTCAGCTTGGGTAGGCCCAGGGCAGAGGACACAGCTAAGCGCTTTGTGGACTCTTTATCCTAAGAAATGGTGAAACAATAAACATATTTTAACCCCCTAGGCATGTGCTAATTGGGTGTGCAACAATGGAAAGCTAATATGGGGGGGGTACTGGCCCAGAATATAAATCATTTCCCTAAAGTGGAAGTAAAAACTTGAATATTGAAGGCATGAAGAATTATAAATAAAACTAGAACACAAAGAGGCTTCATGGTTCATGGTTTCACACCAATTAGACATAAAAGTCCTACCTTACAATCTTACTATCTTATTTAACACACACACACACACACGCACATGCACACACACACACACACACACACACTGGTTTATAGGAGACCAAAACTAATCACAGCTATGAAAATATTTTAGAATTATTTTACTAGACATTTGCAACTGCATCTATAAAATACATGTTTTTATGTAAGAATTCTATGTCCTCTGGATATAAATGAGAATAAATGAAGCCAATGTACTAAGCAGAAACTCTTTTCTAATTGGCAGTACTCCTCGAACATATTATCATGCCAGTAATCTGGAAGCAATATATGAATACTTAAAAGTTATTAATGTCATTGTAAGCATTATAAGCACATGAAAGCCAACATGAAAAATTAGAATACATCCATTCATTATCAAAACATAGTATCAAATTAAATGGGCTTAGGACCAACCTTATTGCACTTGAATAATGTTGAAGTCAAGGTCAAGCTTTAAAAGAGTACATGCTACATTATACCTTACGTTTTTCATCAGTGGCATGGAAAGAGTATTTTAATTACTTCAAGAAATTTATTATTTATGGAATTATATAGAAGTATAAAAGAAAGCCATTTAACCTGAGAGCAGGAGGGGAAAAAAAAACAAAACAAAACAAAACATGGAGCGGCATTACGTTTCAGCAGGTCGCAAATATGAACAAGGTGTAGAAGAGAAAACGGAGAGCAAAATGGAAGATGTTTCCTGTCTGATGAAGAGAGAAGGACACACAAAGGGGCATATCTCCCCTCTGAACCCTCCCATGTCCTCCACAGGCTTCCCTTCAAACAGTTAAGTCCAAAGAGGAGGTTAATTTTTTTTTTATTTTTTAATGTTTATTTTTGAGAGAGGGAGAGAGACAGAGGGGGAGCAGGGAAGGGACAGAGAGAGAGAAGGAGACACAGAATCCAAAGAAGTCTCCAGCCTCACTTCCTGCAATGTCAGCAGAGCCCGATGTGGGGCTCGAGCCCACGAACTGTGAGATCACAACCTGAGCCAAATTTGGATGCTTAACCGACTGAACCACCAGGAGCCCCAGTCCAAAGAGGAGTTTTAAGTCAGAACTGGTGATGTCACTCACCTGTAGAGCTTTTGGGCCCTAAGTTCTTATTTCAACACATGATAATACGATTGGGGACAATCTTCACATGAACTGATTTGTTTCATACAAATGCAGCTTGCTATCTTTGATGACAGTGGTGCTACTTCTTTCCTGTCGTAATTAAAACACACGTCCAAATACATCATTAGATGGAAACCCCTCCCTGATAATTTTTGACCGGCTAAACTAATAGAAGTAACAAGGATTTGGTCCTGGAACAGGATTGAAAAGATCCACAGGGGGAATAAGTAAATGTGGATGAATTATAGTGGGGTTTTTTTTGTTTAGAAAATACAATAATAAAATATATACTTCATGTGACAATTAAATGAGATGATGTTTGGGGCGCCTGGGTGGCTAAGTCGGTTAAGCGTCCGACTTCAGCTCAGGTCACGATCTCGCGGTCCGTGGGTTTGAGCCCCGCGTCGCGCTCTGGGCTGACGGCTCAGAGCCTGGAGCCTGCTTCCGATTCTGTGTCTCCCTCTCTCTCTGCCCCTCCCCCATTCATGCTCTGTCTCTCTCTGTCTCAAAAATAAACAAACATTAAAAAAAATTAAAAAAAATAAAAAAATAAATGAGATGATGTTTACAAAACCGTCATATCTTACACACGGGATGGAACTTTTCAGATATTGCTATCGTTGCTGGTTTTATGTTATCCAGGCTCCAACTCGAACCACAGCCATCATACAAATAGACCCCACAGTAGACTTCACAGAAGACTCCACTTTGAAAGGCTTTCTGTAAAACAAACAAGCAAAAAAAAAAAAAAAAAAAAAATGGCTTTAAAGGAATACTATGACTCAGTGATTAAAAAGAATGCAAGGCTGCCATTTGTGGCAACATGGATGGAACTAGAATGTGTTACGCTAAGTGAAATAAGTCAGAGAAAGAAAAATATCCTCTGACTTCACTTATGTGGAATTTAACAAATGAAACATATGAACACGGGGAAAGGAAGAAACGTAAGATGAAAACAGAGAGGGAGGCAGACCATAAGAGACTCTTAACTACAGAGAACAAAGTGAGGGTTGCTGGAGGGGCGATGGGCTAAATGGGTGATGGGCATTAAGGAGGGCACTTGTTGGGTCGAGCACTGGGTGTTATATGGAAGTGATGAACTTCCCAGTGATCACTGGGTTCTACTCCTGAAACCAATAATACACAGCAGGCTAACTAACTTGAATCTAAATAACTATTTAAAAAAAGAAAAAAAGTTTTAAAGGAATGTATCTTTTTTTTTAATTTTAAACATTTATTTATTTTTGAGACAGAGAGAGAGAGAGAGAGAGCGCATGAACGGGGGAGGGTCAGAGAAAGAGGGAGACACAGAATCCGAAACAGGCTCCAGGCTCCGAGCTGTCAGCACAGAGCCCGACGCTGGGCTCGAACCCACGGACCACGAGATCGTGACCTGAACCGAAGTCGGACGCTTCGCCGACTGAGCCACCCAGGCGCCCCTAAAGGAATGTATTTTCAATTGAAAATGCCAAGGCCATAGATGAGCAGAAAAGGTGGTATGTTTTCTTCCAACTCAACGCTATGGTGACCTGACGCTAAGCATCAAGGGAAGAAAACTCTAGGTTATACCAATTTGAAGGTCTCTTTGGATTAGCAGATTTATGAGAAAGCCAGAGGCTGAGAAGCAAAACCCAGGAGAGTTAACAGTCACAAACCGCTGAACTGTCCCTTACCATGCTGGTGACTCCTGGCCAGGGAAGCGGCCACGTTTGAGAAGAGTAGGTCTCTCCCTTCTTGGTACAACATGAGGGAAACATGGGGTCAGATGACACAAAACCCTTGTTTCATTAGTGCTCCAGAATTACAGAAATGCCAGGGTGTAACAACAACCCATATTAAGGACAGGGGGGTTTCCTCGTGTCAAATTCAAATTGCTGTGGTGTTCGTGGTATTACCAATTCTACCCACGTGTGACTTTGTACGACTCAAATGAGATAGATAAACAAGTTCAGATAATCCTAAAACTCAATGCCTCCTGTAGTTCTCTCTGCCTTCTGAAAGTGCAGTAGTGAAATGGCATAATTCACTGACTCTCTAGAGTGTCATAGTTTAATGGCATTTCACAGCCATGGCACATCACATTACATTATGTTCACAGTGTCACCACGAAAGCCACAGCACCATAAAGTGATAACATCGCATAATGAGACATACAAACCCAATGTGATGTGACATACAAGAAAATCAATGCAGCATATCACTAAAAGCACCCCAGTTTGGAAAGGGGTACCTATGGGCTTTTCAAATGAATTTACAGATCATTCATTTCCTACATAATTCTACTGTATTTAATTTCTGTGCATCTGCAGGCTTCCACAGAGAAATCTAATGTTGAGTTGGCAAGCTGTGCAACTGCACGACCATATTTCTTTTCCAGAGGAAGCCATGAAGAAAATGTAAATACGGAGCAGAAGCTATTTGAAGAAACTTAAAGAAGGGCAAGTATTTCTTTCTAAAAGGGTTTTCTCTTTGCAAAGATTGTGTAAAGGGCTACGCATTTCTTAAATGAACTGGCAGAATTCTGACCTTTCAATGTGAATAAAAGAAATAGAGGACGCTTTGAAAATAAAGAAGTAGCAATTATAAAAGGATTAAAGGTAGGATTTACCAGGAAAGGTTGCATAGGACATGGAGTGCTGGATAGAATTAGGCACTAAGTCAGTAAGAGTTCCTCAGCAACAATAGCCTTTTACTATAGGAGAAAACACTCCCAGATAACACTACCCCAAAGCCAGGTAACAGGTTACTACGGGACCTCTCAAGGACCAAACTTCTAATACCAAATCACTGGTAATAATGCCTTTGCATTTTGCACAATAGAGGCAATAGTTGTATTCTCTTAAATCTGTTGATAAGCTAAATCCCACATCTGGTGTAGTAAGTACAAGAACAGAGTTAATGTCAGGATGAGTTTAGGTTCTGACGGTGTATCTGATCAGGGACATTGTAATCAGGAGTCATTGAACTGCAAAGTGGTAAAACATGGTGACCAGAAGGAATGGGTTAGACTGGAAAATATTCTTAAGGCAATGTTAGATTTTTGAATGCATTATTTGTTCGTTTCTGTGGCATCATTTTCAAACCTGAATAAAAAAATTTAGGAAACTGCCTTTAAAAGGACCTTAAAGTCTGTGGTTTACATTTATGCAAATTTCCAACTCTACCTTGCATAGTTAGGGTGGAAATATGTTCCACCATCCACTTACTTCGACCCCATTCTTTTTGAACTTTAAGACCTGCACCAAGAGCTCTGCCTCTGACGTCGTAACATGTATGGATCCTACCAAGTAGTTCTTTGTGCGTATTACTTTTCTCCCCCGGTTCTAAAACCATCTCCTTATTTGGCATCTTAGGGTCGAAATAGGCATACCTCCAAAATGATCAGAGTTTATTTGGAAGTTAAAATAGACATGAGATCTTGAAAATTACAATTATCTTTTCAAAGAAAACACACGCCAGTGTTCCATCATTATCTTTTGTGTGGGTGTGAAAACACATAGCGTGACATCCACCCTCTTAACAAACTTTTAAATGAACGGTACCCTATTGTTACCTATAAGTACAAGATTCTAAATCCGTTTTCTAGGGCTTCTTTATTTTGCATGATTGAAATTTTATACTCTTTGAGTATCAGCTCTCTGTTATCCCTTCCCGCAACCCCTGGACATCATCATTCTGTGCTCCCCTTCGATGACTTTGACTACTTCAGAGACCTCTTACAAGTGGGACAATGCAGTATTTTTCCTTCTGTGATTGGCTTATTTCACTCAGTGTAATATGCTCAAGGTTCACCCATGTTGTAGCATGTGACAGGATTTCCTTCTTTTGTATTTTGTATTTTTTTATTTGTTTATGTGTTTAGTGTTTATTTATTTTTGAGAGAGATACAGGGAGAGCGGGGGAGAGGGAGACACAGAATTCAAATCAGGCTCCAGGCTCTGAGCTGTCAGCACAGAGCTTGACCTGGGGCTCAAACTCATAAGATGTGAGATCATGACCTGAGCTGAAGTCAGGAGCTTACCCAACTGAGCCACCCAGGCACCCCTCCTTCGTTCTTTTACAGTCTGAATGGGAATCCATTTTATGCATAGACCACATTTTCTTTACCCATTCATCCATCCATGGACATTTAGGTTGTTTCCACCTCTTGGTTATTGAGGATAATACTGCGATGAACTTGGCGGTGCAAATATTTTTTTGCGATCCCATTTTCAACTGTTTTGGAAAAATACCCATAGGTTGGATTGTAGGTCATATGGCAGTATTTTCAATTTTTTGAGGAAACTCTATATATCCTGTTGTCCACAATGGCTGCATCATTTTACATTCCCACCAGCAGCGTATGAGGGTGCCAAATTCACTACACCTTCCCCAAAACACGTTTGTTTGTTTTTTTAAATAATCATCAAGATAACAGGTGGGAGGTGACATCTCATTATGGTTTTGATGTGCACTCCCCTGATGATTAGTAACATTTAGCATCTTCTTATATAACTTCTAGCCGTTTGTGTGTCTTCTTTGGAGAAACATCTATTCAAGTCCTTTCTCATTTTTCAACAGTTGTAAGAGTCCTATGGTTTTCAAATACTTTTTTTCCCCATTCTGTGAGTTGTCTTTTAATTCTGTCCGTGGTTGCCTTTGCTGTGCAGAAGCTCTTCAGGCTGAGGTGGCCCTACTTGTCCATGTTTGCTTTTGGTGCCTGTGCTCACAGGGTCATCTTCAAGACATTGTTGCCACGACCGATATCATGAAGATTTTCCCTTCTGCTAGAAGTTTTCTAAGAGTTTTATAATTTTGGCTCTTACATTTAAGCCTCTAATCCATTTTGAACTCATTTTTGTGTAGAGTGTCAGATAATGGTCCAGTTTTGGTGTTATTTTTTTTTTTTTGTATGCCCAATGGTATGGCACTGTGCCAGGATACTATGGTGAACAGGTACCATGTTCTTCCTATTGGCTTTGATGCAGCTGCTTTTGCGCTTACCTGGGGTGCAGGACCCTTTAATTGATTTCTGGGTTTCCCACAAAGGGAAGTGTTATTGCTGTTGAATCAATATTTCCATGGGAGCAACGAAGTCTTGGGTCTTCCTATTGTGCTATCTTTCGAGGCCACTCCTCTATCATTACCTTTTATGTTTAGCCCATTTGTAAAAACAGCACTTGGGGGGTAGGTATCACAATTCACAGATGTGTGAACATCCTTCTTTATGCATCTAAAATGCCTCTATCTCCCACCGTACAGAGGGCATAAAACAAAATAGATTCCCCTTATAAGGCTGAAAAATGAGAGCATTCTAGATGATTCATGGTGTGAATCTAGCGATGTGATCATCTTAGATATCATTTTAGATCATTAGGTAGTAAGTTTCCTGGTCTATGTCTCTGTCACAAAAACAAAAGGAAAGATACTAAAGAGAAAATAAATATGTTATGTTGAAAATTATTTGCTTCAACTTAAATTTATCGTCCCTGTCTAGTCCTTTAATTTGTGGGTTCTGTTATGCACATATGTATGCATGTATGTATGTATGTTTTACCTCCTGCTCAAATCCTGTGTTAACGTGCGCTGGAATGTAACACTCGTGTACTTATGGTGTGTGCTCTGATCATGGCAAGCACGTTTAAAGTTAAATTAGCACTGGGTTGCAAACCTAATCATTTAAACTAGCATACGACCTAAAGAAATTTGTAAGTAAACCTTTGGCCAAAACAAAACAAAACAAACAAAAGCAGGTTTAAACATGTAAAAAAAAAAAAAAAAACTTTCACTCAACAACACTCATCTTAGAAGGATAAAACCAAGGATTATTGACCACAGGTGATGATTCGTAAACAGTAAATCTATTTGGGGCTCCAGCTCCCAGGAGGACAATATCAGAAACCTCTGATTTCCCTAAGATCTATAGCTCATGACAGTCCCAGAGCGTCTGACAAGGTGTTCATACAACACATGTCAGTGTCCATAAATAATCACTCTTCTCTGCACAAGACACAATCTGTTTCCTACTTTAATCAAGGTCATGGTACAAATATGGCATCTGAGTTCCCTCCCCCCACCTCCTTTCCTCTCCATTCTCTCTGCCCAGAGAAAAAGGGCACAGCCTTCACTCATTTAGACCTCATCTTTCGGCATTCAGAGACCGCAGGCAAGGAGACACGCTTGTGCAAAAGAGACTCGGTCAACCTTGCAGTTCCAGTACTTTGTTCGTTTGTTTACAAAATTAAGTCCGTCATTTGAGTGCATTTTTCTTCTGCGCTCCCATGATAGGGCACACCTCTGTGCAGGGCAATTAGAGAGAAATCTCTTCCCCAGGATTTTCCAAGTCCCTCCTCTTTGCTGTCTCTCTGTCACTCCAGGGATTAGAGGTGTCAGGGAAACATTCTGCCTTTTTTATTCTTCTTTCTAGTACAAGTACTGGGAAACCAAAGAGGTTTCCTCTTCTCTTGTCCAAATTATTAGGGCTCTCCCCACGTGTTGTGCTAAGGCTTTATCTGGTCAAAGACTATGGTGTCAATTCCGGGCTACTCTCTAACAATAAAATATATTTACTTTTCATGTAAGCTATGGCAGAACCGGGGTGCCTGGGTGGCTCAGTCGGTTAAGCGTCCGACTTCGGCTTGGGTCACGATCTCACGATCTCACAGTCTGTGAGTTCCAGTCCCACCTCAGGCTCTGTGCTGACAGCTCAGAGCCTGGAGCCTGCATCGGATTCTGTGTCTCCCTCTCTCTCTCTGCCCGTCCCCTGCTCATGCTCTGTCGCTCTCTGCCTCAAAAATAAATAAAAACATTAAAAAAAATTTTGTTTGAATAAAATAAATAAACTCTGGCAGAACTATTTTGGTTATTACCTACAATGATTACAAAAATATTGTTCTGTTGCTTGTTTTGTTTATTTTTTTTATACCCATTATGATTCCCTCCCGGCACTGGATTTTATATATCATCATGTTTTGATGTTTACACATCATCATGTTTCAGAAAAAGCATTTGATCTTCTTAGTACAAAATTAGCATTAGCTCACTCTTTTTCAAAACTGCATTTCTGATAGTATATTACTTCTTAACTTACCTTAATACTTCATTTTCCCTAGTTTTGATCTATTTTTCCCACCAAAAATTGCTCATCCGTTGTGTTTCCAAAAGAATAACTTCGAAAGTATCACTATCAACTGATGCCACCTACAAATTCCAAAGTTTGAATTCTACATAGGTGTGTTCTCTACATGCTTGAAAAAAAAAAATCGTCAGAATTTAACCAATGCTTAAACTATGTGCAAAATATGTAATGCCAATACATTATCAAGATAATTCAAAGTGGATTGGGAGAAAGAAAAGACTTTACACGAAATGGCCAGATAGTGAGGGAAAAAAAAATTGGGGCTAATAAATGTTAACAACTTCATTTTTATCCTTATAACTAGACAAAGATACTTCATGAGAACAACACTCACTTAAAGGTAGTTATTCCATGAACAATGGATACAGATGACAGATTGATGGTTGCCAGAGGTGGGGGGTGTTGGCGGAAAAAAATCAGTGGAGAAGGATCAAAATGTACAAACTTCCAGGTATAAAATAAATAAGTCGTGGGCTACCACGTACAGCACAGTGACCATAGTTAACAATACTGCATTGCATACTTGCAACTTGCCCGCAGAGTAGATCTTACAAGTTCTCATCACAAGAAAAATAAATTTTGCAATTATGTATGATGACAGATGTTAGCTACAGTTGCTGAGATCGCTTTGAAATATATACAAATATTAACGCATTGTGTTGTATACTAATACGATGATAATTATCATGTAAACGAATACAATCTTGTATGCCAATTATACTACCTCTAAAAAAGGTTACTGGACATTAGCGTATGCCCCTTAGCAGCAAAATCACTCCCACTAAGACCACTGCTCTAGAGATAATCAGTAATGCCATTTCCAGTTCTTAGTCTCGTATTTGTAAAAAAAAAAAAAAAAAAAAAAAAAAAAAAAAAAAAAATGTTTTTAATGAAAAATGAAGTCATCAGCTTTCTACAAGGTCCTCAATCCTAATTGCCTATCCAAAGTAACCTTTTAACAAGCTCTCTGGGGATATAATCACTTATCTATCACTCTACTCAATTTATTTGACCTCATTTTGTCGATTAGAAAAATCACCCTTTTTATTTAGGTATATCATTTCTTTTTTTTTTTTTTTGTCATTTTAAATTTCCGACCAAAACAGTGAAATGAGAACAAAAGTTCTACAATTTACTGATACACAACTGTAGATAATGGACTTACAAGGGACGCATATATGTCATATACATTTGTCAAAGAATTGTTTTTTTCCACTTTCATTCAGTTACGGTTCAAACAACTGCATGTAACCTTCAGATCCCCCCTGGATTCTACAGTACGAAGAGGGAGAGACTTTCCAGAAGGGCTCTCTCCTGCTTGTTAAAAGGATGGAGTGTCACTAACATTTCCTATGTGGTACGGGGAACAAATAGTAAGATCAGATCGAAGGGCAGAGAGATATCCTGAGCTGATGTCTTTGCGGCAGAGGTAAAGTACTTTTTATTACTGAAAAGAAAACATTTATAAAGACATTGATCTCAAAAGCAAAATCAAATGCAGTATTTTGTACCATACTGAACTGTGTAATAAGCTTTCCTCTCTTATGTTTGAAACTGTGTTTTTATATGATGACAGTGACATTTTATATATTTAGCCCACAGTTTTAACAGCTCCTAAATATTCATAATGCTAATTTTAAGTCACAGCATGATTTGTTAATTCTTATAACTCTGCCAAACCTTGATAAATTGGGCTAAATTTGAACCAGATTTTCTAAGCCTTGCAGGGACATATTAATTCAATATTATTACTGTCAAGCATAAAATATGTTCAGAAGCTTCCAGCATCACTTCACAGATGAACTGGCATTTCATTCCCTTAAACTGACTAACTTATCTGCCATTGAAATAACCAATAATGTTGTCTATTGTTCATTCTTTTGACCAAACTTGCAGAGTAGGGAGAGGAAATAGGGAAAATTCTTTTAAGAAAAGTAATAGCTTAGGTAGTTAATAAATATGAACCCCCATATTTCATAAAATTTAAAAATGTCAAGAAAGAAAAAGAAGCTAATTGTTGTTGGTCTACCAAATGCTAAATATGGCAAATGGCTCCAAATGGGCAAAGTAGAGAAATGTCTGTTCCGTTCTTAGGGACATTTCAAAAGAATTAAACATAGTTTATTGGTTTTCTGTCATTTCTAGTGCATTATAAGTAAGTCAATATCTATTCATATTGTCTGAGGAAGTCTTCTTTCCTGGATATGAAGCTGTGTTGTTTTGACATTGTCCTATTTTCATGGCAAATCCAAACGTGATTTAGATTTTGAATTGGAAAAGCAGTTTCCCTACTTTTTTTTTTTTTTCATCTGACCCTTCTTCCCCAGGGAAGGTTAATAACACCTGTGATTATAAAAATGTAACACCCAAATGATCTTGAGTGTCAATAACTTAAAAGATAAATGACACAGATGTTTCTCCAAGATTCTTCTCTTGCATTATCCTATTTACGACTTTTTGCAAAACTATTTTTATCTCCCTGAGATTCTTCCTCCTCTCTTCATGCCTCTGGATCTTGTCCCCTTTCATTTACTGAATGATTTCTGCTTTGGAAATTGTACTCCTTCTTACACACTTTCCATTTTCCCCTCTTTGATGCATTCTGCTTTAATGGGTAACATCTTAAAAAAAAAAAAAAAAAGGACCAAAAGAAAAGTATCCTTTGACCCCACTGTTTCCTCTGGCTACCATTTTATTTTCTGCTCATGTGGAGAACAAAACTTCTTGAAAAGAGTCTGTAGGTCCATTTTTCAACAATATACACATTTTTTTCCTTGAAAATGCTGTAGATTTTTTTTTTGCTTTTAAAATAATAGACTTTATTTTTTTAGATTAGTTTTAAATTTACAAAAAAAATGAGCAGAGAGTACAGAGATATCCTATTAATTCTTGGAAACCACTGATCTTTTTACCGTTTCATAGTTTTGTCTTCAACATATACTTTTTAACTCATTTAAATATCTCTACCCAAATACTCTTTCTACAATCGCTAATCATTTTGTCAAGTAAAGTACGATGATGAATTCCAAGTGTCAACCTAGCTGGGTATTACAACATTGACAGGTGATCATTCCTACATTCTTGAAAAACATACATATCTTTGCTTACAGGATGCCTCATCTGTCAGACTTTCTCCTTTTCCTCTCTAGACATTCGTGTTCTATGTCCTTAATTGACTTTTCCTTTTCCAACCAAGTCTTAAAGGTTAGGGCAACTCTGGGCTTGCACCTGGCCTTCTACTTTATTCTAACTCCAGGGACTCTAATTTATCTTACTCACCTGGGAGACTTCAAATAATATGCATTGGTTAAATTTGCCTCTGGTTGTACAAAACTGTTAATTTCAGGACAATATAGAGTATATCTATTTCTTCCTATTCCTCCTACTGAGTACAACTAAAAGCTCTGAATATTACATATGAAGCAAAGAGAAGATGACTCTGAAAGATAGAGAGAAGAAGACAGGCCTTCTAGGAACCTAGAGACCCAAGGAATGACATAGTGGTGGCTTCTCTGGATTGTCTGCTGCTCATTATAGTCCAGACTGGGTTCTGAAGAAGATACTCATCTGGAAACATCAATGGATACAGATTTTTAAAAAAGCCAAGCAAAGCTTCTCTATCTAAGCAAAGGACCAGGAAAGGGTCATCCTATCTAGACAGAAAACTTTCAGCCAAATACCATGGGTAAACTGTGGCTCCATTATCAACACTGTGAGCAAAGGTCAGATTGAAAGCCCCACCTTCCAACTTCACCTGGTTTTTGTGAGGTTCCCCGATCCCTTACTGGTGGTTTCAAAGAAGGTTGACTGGGGTGCCGGACTTCTGTCCTCACTGGGCAATAAGGAGCCCCCACCCAACACACACCCACAGTGTCAGAGGAAGTCATAAGAAGAGCAGTAATGAATGGTTTCTGCAGAGCACTGCCAGGGAGCCTGACTTACCCACCCAGCAAATGTTGCTGTGTTTCCTTGCTGGCATGGTGTCAGAGGAGGACCGCGAAAGCAGAAGATATAAACAGGATCCAGATTCTCATGACATAATATTCAAAATGGACAGGATACATCAAACATCACTTATTATGTCCCAAACCAGAAACCATATCAAATTAAATTAGAAAAGATGATCAAGATGCCTGGCACTGTGGTGGTGGAGATGCTGGAATATTCCGACACGGGAAAAAACAGCCACTGCAAACATGCATCGGTGAGCCATTACCGACCCGCTGGGAGGAAATGAGAAAATAGGAAGTCCCATCAAAGGGAATGGTCACACACACGCACGCACACACACGCACACATGTGTGCGCACACGAGAGGAAATGAGAAAATAGGAGGTCTCATCAAAGGGAATGGTCACACACACACACACACACACACACACACACACACATGAGAAGAGTCAAATGGAAATTGTAGAACTGAAAAATATAAAAACTGATATTAAAAAATGTCATGAATGGGCCCAATAGGAGAACAAAGATGGTGCAGAAAAGATCCAGTTAACTTGAAGACAGAAGAGAAAAATTGCCCACTGCCAACGATAGAGAGAAAATTGACTGAAGAAAAATGAACAGAGCCTCAGGAACCTGTAAGACTATAACAAAAATCTGGCATTTCACGCTATCCGAGTCTCAGGAGAAATGGAAGAAAAGAATAGGACTGAAAAGGTATCCCAATAACTAACGCCCGAAAACGTCTCAAATTTGGGGGGAAAAATATAAATAAATAAATAAATAAATAAATAAATAAATAAGTGTATGTACATATTCAAGAAGCTGAGCAAACTCTAAACAGGATAAACCCAAATAAATCCATGCCAAGATACATCATAAATAAACTCCGGAAGACCAGACACAAAGAAAAAAATCTTGAAAGCGGTGAGAAAGAGGCATCCTCTTACCTTTAAGGGATAAACAATTCAAAAGACAGCAGATTTCTCATCAGAAAACAGCGGCCAGAAGGAGGTGCACAACACTGTCAAGTACTGAAGGAAGAGAATGATCTCCCTGAACAAATAAGTGCAAAACTAACTTTACAAATTATTATTTCCTTAAGCCCCGTGGACCTTGATGGGATTATTTCGTGAGTTTTAGTCCCAACGACGCAAACTCTTCCCCCTTTCAATTTTAACTGTTGCCCCAAATCCTCACGAACACTGAAGTTTTCTTCTGATATCTAGGTTGTTCCAAATGCCTGTAACCTTGATATTCCAAGTAAGGGAAATCCGGTTGACAGTGGAGCGTTATATTAGGAAACAAAATATGTGTACTCAAATCCTTGTTCAACCACTTACTATGTGAACTTTGTCAGGACCTTTTATCTCTAAACTGTGATTTCTTCATTTATTAAATGGGATGATAATATCCGTTGCCTATCTCACATTGAGGACCGAAGAAGATAGCCTATGAAGTAACAGTTTTTCAGATTTCATTTTTTAATTATATCGGAATAGATAGAGATGTGTACCACTTAATTTATTTTTTTTAAATATTGGGCATGCTTTTCCTAGGCATGGAAAGAACAAAAAGGTCAGTCTCTACCAGTCGGGTAAATACTTAATGGGAGAGACAGACCTGTACACATTGCATGAAGGGCAACATAATGATGCAAATGATGTTTATAGATGCAAAATTAATTTCTATGGAAGCTGCAAGAGTCTTAATGTAAACACCCGGATCACTATCACTTATGTCACTGGATAGATTATTAATATCTCCAAAGTTCAGTTCCCTCATTGACAAAATGGGGATCAAAATAATGTATCCTCACAACTCAAATAAAGACCATTCATGTGAAGCATCTAGCCAAGAGCGTGACACACAGCATTCTACAAAATGATAGATTATTATTGTAGTTATTAATCATAAGATTATTTGTCAGGAGTGGCTTTCACATGACAGGTTTTGGCGAGAGCGCAGGCTTCTAAAGGCAAGTACATCATGAGTTACAGTTGTATTCGAAGCTGACAAAGCAGGATATCGAAAGCCAGAGAGCCAGAAGGCTTCAGGGTATGTTCAGTCCTCAGATAGGGTTGGAATACAATATAAATGACAAGAGGAGTACATTGCAATTTGACTTTAGATCATCTTATTGACAATAAAGAGCTCTTAAGGATGCTGGGGAACAGACAGGGCATGATAATCATTGCATTTCTTAAAGGTATTCTGACGGCAGACAGAATGTCACAGATGAAACTGCAGAGGCTGGAATCAGGAAAACCAATTATAATGCAGTTCCGATAATCCAGGTAGCAGGTGATAAAGACCTGACCTAACAGGAGAAAATGGATAAAAACGATGATGGATACCAGAAGCAGGGAAAGAACACCTTAGACTAATACAAGTGAGCTGATTTTTGAAAAGAATCACACACAGCAGTAATGGAAAACACAACAGGAAGTTTTCGGAACTTGACATTTTTACCCACTGTAAAACCTTGACCTCAAAGAGCCTGAGAACTGTGTCAGAGACCCAGATCATCTATCTTAGATATTCTTAATTTTTGTGCCAAGCAACCAGCTCTCTCTCAAGGGCAAGTACGATGCCTTATCGACTCTGGCTGGTAAAGCAAATATCCTGAATGCCTACTTACGGACACTTCAGAATTACATCTTTTCTAATGACTCAGTGGGTGTGATATTCAGTAATGGAAGTTCTTAATTCGTGCTTTTGATACACCGAGACCTTTCTCCACAGCTGCATTTTGTCCGCTGATGTCATTGTCTGCAGGGATCCCGTCTGCATATGCCGCTTGCAATTTCCTGTTGTGTACTCTACATAATTGAGTGATGCCCTCAGCACTGGCTTTCCAATAAAGATCACTTACAGTGACCTTGAAAATACCCTTTCTCCTTCAAATGCTCTTTTTCTAGCTCTGGTCATTAATCAAATGGACTAACAGAATATTTGTTAATCTGGAAAATTACCCCCCAAAAAAATAGTGCAAATAAGATATTGAAGACAAATTATTTTCTCTGGGACTACTAATTGTATTAAACGATGCTTTATTAGAAGGAATGTGTCTCCATAAATGAGCATATATATCTTCATGAATACATGTTTTTACACAATTATATTATCTAATGCTTCCTGAGGGTTGTAATGGGCTGAACACTGTTTTTAGGCTTTATATGTGTTATATTGTTTTAAGCCGTAAAAGGTGGGTAACATGACTAGCCCCATTTTACAGATGAGTGAAGTGAACCTTAGAAAGTTGAAAGATGCAGCTCAAAATCAGGACTTGAAGGTGGTGAATCTAATAAATCTAACTGTCATAGAGCAGTGTGCATTCTAACGTGTGCATACCCATGTAAGTACACATGTGCGCGTACATAGGCATATTTGACTACATAAATACTGCTAACGATATATTGTACCTCAATGCAGATGTTAAGAAGCACGTGCCAAAGCCCGGTTACGGAGTACTGCCTCGAAAGAAAGAAAAATGTCCACTATAAGTTAAGATTATTATTTCTCTTCCTCTTGGCCCATCTATCTATTCATAAATCTGAATAAAATGGCAGACAAATTCGGCCGCTCTGTTTTCACCAACAGTTGTTAGAAATCCCAGTCACGTTAAATTTCTAGAAACCTCCTCGCAATCTTTAAAAATAGCAAGATTTCAAATTTCAGTCTTCTGCAGCAAAAGCCTTACAAAATATCTATAATTAGGACATTTTAAATTAACTTAAGGTTAATTCAACTGAAGTATAGAGTGTAATTTTCAGGTCACCCAGTTAACTCTCCAAAAGTCTGAGTTTCTCTGAACACCAGCCTGAGGTGTGACTACACATAAATGAGTAATTTAATAAGCAATTTTTAAAAATCAATCTTATTATTGTAGAGCAGAGGTCAAAACCGGCAGGCTACAGGCCAGATTTTGCCCTCAGATATGTTTTGTTTGGCCCACGTAATTTTGGCCTGTCCACGGTTTAAATCTTTTGAAATAGTTGCCAACATTTAAAACTTGAGAGATACATAAAAATGTGTTCTGGCTTCTTTTAAGAGAAGCCTGAAGTTCTGGCAAGCTGGGCATGCCTTCTCTGGCAGACAGTCTAATTCGTACGAGGGTAGGTCCCAGCTCTCAGTTCACTGTTGACTCTGCCCTTTGTTGCCTGAGCTTCCCTGAGCCTTCTCCTGACTATGACAGTTTCTCAGGTCCCTTGCTTTTGAGATTCTTGGCAGTCTTTTTTTTTTTTTTAATTTTTTAATGTTTGCTTATTCTTGAGAGAGAAGGAGAGAGACACAGCATGAGTAGGGGAGGGGCAAAGGAAGAGAGAGACACAGAATCGGAAGCAGGCTCCTGGCTCTGAGCTGTCAGCACAGAGCCGGATACGGGGCTCAAACTCACGAACCATGAGATCATGACCTGAGCCACGCTTAACCGACTGAGCCACCCAGGTGCCCAAGATTCTTGGCACTCTTAAGGAGGATTGATCAGGCAGTTTGTAGAATGTGACTCAAGGGGGGATTTTGCTACAGTGTTCTCATAATTAGACTGTGGTTATTCCATTGTTTTCAGAAGAAGATCACAGAGGTGGTCCCGCTCAGCACATTATATCAAGGGTACAAATCATCCACATGACTTAACACTCTGATCATCTGGCTAAGATAGTGAATTAATTATGCAGCCCACCTCCTTGGGACCAAAAGATTTACACAATTATTCCCGTATTTTTCTGCACGATGTAGAGATTTTTCATATAAAGAATCGCGTATTTCAGAAAGACTGATTTTAATATCTCAGAGAGAGGCTTGATCTTCTCAAGAATCTATTCATTATTTATGTCTTTCTGGTGATTCTTCTAACCTACCAGGTGAGATAACATTCTACTCAATATCTTATAAAAGGTAGACATTTAACAAGTATTTGTTGACTGCATTAACGAACTATGACCACGAGTTTATTTATATAGTGCATGTTATATGTTACACATAAATATCAATCATTTTGCTGATCAGAAAGAGCCAGGTAAAAATAATGTACACATGATGACTCCATATGTCACTAAAGTGACAGAAAGCAAGCAAGGGTCAACTGAGATCAGGATTAGCTGGAGAATTTGGGGGTGATAGAAACATTTTATAATTTAATTATAGCTGGAATTACATGCATACTTACATTCGTCAAAGCTCATCAATGCATGTTTTAAAATTTCATTGTTGACTGTGTTAAATTAGACCTCAATAAAGTTGACTTTTAAAAAGTAAAACATAGACCCATTTTCCAAGGTTTCTTATCAGATGAGAGACAACCATTGGAAACTGTGAGAAGTAATTAGATTAGAAACTGTTAAAAATGGTTATAAATTTAATAAGTAAAGAGGAGTGGATCAGAGACTGGTAGCCAGCAAAGTTCATCTCTCTCTATTTGCCATAATAATGGAATTTAAGCAAGAAATATGGCCTTATATCTAGAGCATACATTTCCAGCTCTCCTTTGCAAGTAGTTATATAGCTACGTAGTTAAGTCTTCACTAAATGGATCTGGAAAGAATTGATATGTACAGCTTCTACCTTACTTACTAAACAGAAAATTGCTTACATGGCCATCTCTGATTCTTTCTTCATGACCACTGCAACATGGATGTGCCTGTGCCCAGTTTTAATTATTCAGCTGAAGATAAAAGCTTATATACTGGTGAAGCTAGATCATTGGAGAAATGTGAATCTCTGAATGCCCATGTGGAGCAGAGCCTCCCAGCCAGTCACCCAGGGTGGGTACAGGTCAGTGAAATAACATTCTTCTTTAAGCCAGCCTGGTTTTGGTCTCTCGTGAAAGTTTAGAGTTTGCTTTACCTGAAACCAGGAAGACCCAAGGTATCTCATCTGGGACTGACGGTATGAATAAAGGCAGAATGATATCTAAGGCTGACGTGAGTAGACACGACTCACTGTATTAGGAAAAATTAGGAAAAAGGGGATTCAGAAGAGGGATTGTGATAAAAGAATGGGGAACTAGGATCATGGGGTAACAAGATTGTCGATGAACTTATAAATTATACAGGTCAGTTAAGGTTGAACAATGTCTGAGAAGAAAAGAATGATCATGAACATCGCAGGGACACATTGGAAGCGTTTCTTCAGGAAGGTCAAACAAAGGTATACAATCGGTTGGAGAAAAAAAGAGGTCCTAGCAAAAAGATTTAATGATTTAAAATAAAGTGATAAGTACTAGGGCCAAGTGAGGGGCCATAAGAGAAGACATTAAAAGCCAAGATACATCTTGCAGAAGTTCCTGGCAGAATGAGGTGGTTAATCCTGAGAGTCTGTATAGGGGTTCAAGAAATCCATCTACAGTCTAAAAAATCAGACAATTTGGTCATTATAGACTCAACCAGTTCATCTTCTTGTTTCTTTTGTGTTATGAGTATTTCAATGCTATCTTCAAAGAACTATATTCTACTGAAATTTCTAATTAATTTCAGGAATATGTATATTTTTAAATGACTTGTCTGCATAAATTACAGTGGGTTTCTGTATCTGAATTATATGGGTTTCCTTTGGTAAAGAATTTCAAGCTTTTTTTTTCTTTTCTTTTCTTTTTCTTTCTTTTCTTTTTTTTTTTTTCTTTGTGTACTCCTTTTCTAGGGAGCATAGAAATGTACCTAATACTGTCATAGGGAGACCATGCCTTTCTCAAGAAGACAACACTGCTGTGTTAAGTAATAAACAAAACTTTCCAAGGTGTATGGAAGAAAAGGGACTTATGCTCTGAAAATCATGTAAATAGGTAAGATTATATGGAGAAATATGGCAACATTGAGACATTGCAAATACTCTGATTGGTCAATACACGAAGTATGTTTATTAGGGAAATTAAAGTGGGAAATATCCTTTTCCTCCAATCTTACTCCTAAATCTTTGGGTCAGGTCCATATGACCCAATATTAGTTCTGATAGTAGGTTTATGTATATTCTTCCTCCAGTCTATCCAATACATTTCTTTTTTTTTTAAATTTTTTTAATGTTTATTTATTTTTGAAGGAGAGAGAGACAGAATGTGAGCAAGGAAGGGGCAGAGAGAGAGGGAGACACAGAATCCAAAGCAGGCTCCAGGCTCCGAGCTGTTAGCACAGAGCCCGAAGAGGGGCTCGAACTCACAAACCGCGAGGTCATGACCTGAGCCGAAGTCAGACGCTCAACCGACTGAGCCATCCAGGCGTCCCTCTCCAATACATTTCTAATCATGTTATACTCTACAATATATGTCGCATTCAACCCTCTCTGGTTTCCAGCCCCCTGGAAGCCCCCAATTACCTGAAGAGTATAATTTCACATCTGTGCATGGCTGTTGAGGCTTTTTAAGATGTGAGTCCAAAGTATCTTTCATCATCTGCTAAATGAGACCAGAAGTTATACTCTGGTTCTTTACTACAACCTGCTGTTTCTTTTCTCTTTTCTTGCCTCATGTGCTCATCGATTTATCTTTACCTGTGAAAAATCAACTTATCTCCATGGTTCAGATTAAATGGCACTTATTCTTGGAGCTTCTTATGCTATATATAATGTTGTTATATGGCTTATTACTTTTTTCAGTTATTTTATTTCATTGTACGTGGCACTTCTTATGGGAAGAACTAAGTTATAGGGCTCAAATCCTGAAACCTGATAAAATGTTTTTTTGTTGTTGTTCTTCCATATGCTCCATCCATTCCTTTCAAACGAAGCACAAAAATCTTTGCAGTAGAAGAATAAAGCCACATACACTTGTACAAACAGGTGATATCAGTGTTTCACTTCCATAATGAGTTACTTAGAGATCCAAAAAATATATATTTACCAAATAATATTTCTTTTTCACTTTAATTACTTGCTATACCTGGCAATTTTCTGACGTCAAATACCAATTTGTAGGTGGTGATGATAAAAAATGGTCCTCCCCAAATCCTCTTGTCTAACATATTCATAACATAGAGAATGCAAATTGCCATCCTATGAACACAATAAAAAGGGAAAGTAATATTAATAACAATAATAGAGAACAAGAATGTGTAAGAAATGTATTGGCTCAAATATTGAAAGAAGACATAAGTCTAGCTTCAGACATAGCTTGATTCAGGCCTCACATGACACTGTCAGCTATTATCTTTTGCTCTGAATTCTTCAGTTGACTTTAATCTCAGACCCTAAACAGTAATCTCTGTTGGTTTCATTCAGCAAGTATCTTTTGAGTGCCTATCGTATACCGCGTGGTGTATGTGTGTGTGTGTGTGCACGCACACACATGTATATATGTATATTCAGTGAAAAAATGAAACCTAATTCAGGGTAAGGAGCATAGGGTGATGAGGAAGAGTATTTTTGGTAGGGCTGCTAAGAAAGTTGTCAAAGAGAAAAGACTCTCCTAAGAGAGTGTTTGCCTCAGGACTAGAATGCATTCCAGAAAGGACCATTGGAGATATCTCTAGGAAAAGGCTTCCAAGCGGAGGGAAACCAAGAAAGAGATTCTGAAGGTGGAGTGTGCCTGATGTGGTTGAAGGACACTAGACAAGTCAGAATGGGCAGAACACAGTGAGAAGGGGATACAGGTGGGCAAGGCACTCAGAAAGGTAGTTCAGGGATGAAGTCATCTAGAGCCACGTAAGTCATCATAAGAATACTTGCTTTTACTCTAAATTATAGCCTGGGAGCTTGGGTGGCTCAGTCGATTAGGTATCCAACTTCAGCTCAGGTCATGGTCTCATGGTTCGCCAGTTCGAGCCCCGTGTCGGGCTCTGTGCTGACAGCTCGGAGCCTGGAGCCTGCTTCGGAATCTGTGTCTCCCTCTCTCTCTGCCCCTCCCCTGCTTGCACGCAATCTCTCTCTCTGTCTCAAAAATAAATAAAAACATTAAAAAAAATTTAATTAGAGACTGAAAACACCCAGAGGGTTTGAGCAAAGATTGACATAACTGATAAGCATTTTAAAAAGAGCACGACTTCGGGGACACCTGGGTGGCTCAGTCCATTAAGCGTCTGACTCTTGGTTTTGGCTTAGGTGGTATTCTTGCATTTCATGGGTTCAAGCTCCACGTCGGGCTCTGCGCTGCTGGTATGCAAAGCCTGCTTGGGATTCACTATCTTCCTCTCTCTCTCTGCCCCTCTCCCACCCTCCCTCTCCCCCTCAAAATAAATAAACCTAAAAAAAAAAAGAGGAACACTACTTTTAAAGTTTCAGATCAAATAAGTACAACTCTGAGTTCACAAGTAGAGAGTGTCCTTATATCAGAGAACTCAATGTAAATTCCGGAAAGTAAGGTTCGTGGTCACTGAACCATCTGATTTACCTCATGCAGCCTTTTCTAAACTAATCATTGGGTCCAAGGAAGGGGATGGAAGGTGACTGCACTGATGGGCTCAGCCTGACTCATGTGCCCCCAATCCTTGTATCTGGTGCTGGAGATAGCATCAGCTGAAATATATAGAAAAACCGTAAAATATAAAACTCACTGAATTCATTAATAATCTGATGGGCATGATGGAGGAAAGGGTGAACTTGAAGTTAGATCAATATAAATGATCAAAATTGAAAAAGAAAAGAAATGGAATAAAATAATCAGGGCCACAAAGACACCACTGGCAATGTCAACAGATCTACATTATGGGTAATTGCTAACTCAAAAGGAAAAGAAAGAGTATAGGTCAGCAAAGATTCCTTGGAAAGAGATAATAACTTTCAACATGGAGAATCAGACATATATTTATTACCTTTAAGAAGCTCCCTGAAACCCAAACATAAATGTGAAGACAACCATACGTAAATACATCTCAGTCAAATTTCTGAAAAGCAAAACTGAAGAAAATATTTTCAAAGTAGCCAAACAAAACCAATACATTATGTACAAGGGACAAATCATGGGATTACCTCTGGAATTCTCATTAGAATTGATGTCAGCCAGAAAAAAGCGAGACTTGCATAGTGGCCCAATACAGAGTCTACCTTGGTGAATAAGACAATGTGTACTTGAAAGGAATGTTTATTTTGTAGTAGTCATGGACAGAGTTCTATAAATATCAATTAAGCCTTCTATATTTTTATGGGTTTTTTTTCTAGGTGTTTTATCAACTGCTAGAGAGAAATGTTCAAACCTACTATGATTGTGGACTTAGGATTTCACCCTTCAATTTTATCATTTTTGGCTGCTCTGAGGCTCATTGTTAGACACATCTTCATTCCTAATGGTTTTGTTTTCTGAATGAACGGACTCTTGCGTCATTATGTAAAGACCTTCTTTTAAATGCTAAAGGAAAACCAACTTTCACCCAGAATTCGGTCCAACAAAAATCTCCATCAAGAGTGAAGGCAAAATATTAACCTTTGCAAATGAAGGAAAATTAAGCTAATTTGCCATTACAGTTATAATCATACCTACACTGTCATGCTATATGTAGTTCTTAAGGTTGAAAAAAAGAACACCAGGGGGCAGCTTGCATTTTAGGAAGGAATAAAAAGTGCTAGGAATGCTGACTATATGAGAAAATTTAAGAGACTATGTTTCTTATTTGTTTAAAATATGTGTAACCATTTAAAGCACAAATTGTAACCTTTTTTGTGGGGTTTTCAATGTGTATCGGTGTAACACCTAACATAACTATAGCTTAAAAGGTGATGGGTTAGTCAATACAACCTTATGGATGCAAGTTTTCTAAATATCACATGAGATGGTACATGCCATTAGATTATGGAAAAAAAAAGAGAATGTATATTGTGATTCCTGGTAGAATAAACAAAAATTAATAGAACAAATAAGTAAAGAGTCAAGAGATAAAAGAGCATTCTAAAAGTTATTCAAATACTTCATAGAAGACAGTAAAGAAGAAACAGCACAACAAAAAAACAGAGGGAACAACCAGAAAATAAATGGCAAATTAATAGACTGACATGCAAAGTTATAAAGAATTATATTATTCTAATATACCAGATAATCCCATTAAAAAGCAACAGTTATTACAGTAGATCAATATAAAATTATATGCTAGTCATAAGGAATGTACTTTAAGTGGCTTTACATCAATCAATTAAGTCTGCAGTGGCCACAAGAACATCAGAAAAGTAGACATCAAGACAGAGAGTATTACAGAGATAAAGAGGGCTGGCCAGTTCATAATCACATAAAGATCAATTCACCAGGAAGACACAACAATCATAAATGTAGATTTGTCTGCTAGTAAAGCCTCAAAATACATGAAATAAAAATTGACAAAGTAAGTAATAGGTAATTTCGCAACCATAATAGGATATGTTATCATCCCTCTTTATTTGGGTGATAAAATATCTAGAAAAAAACATCAGTGGAAAGATGGATTGCTTAATTGGTATTTATAGAGCACTGTGCTCAACAACTGAAAAAAAATCCTTCACAAGTGTGCTTTGTTATATTCACCAAGAAAAGCCAAAGTATCGGGCCATTAAACAATTCTCAAAACAATTAAAATAATTGAAGTCTGATTACAGAGAGTGTTGTCTGAGCACGTAGAATTGAATTAGAAATCAGATATTCCAAAAAGAATATTTGAAAATATTTATAAATTGAACAACTTTCTCAATGGTACTTGGGTCAAAGAAGAACTTAGAAATCAGAAATGAGAAAATGGGTTGTCTGGGTGGCTCAGTCAGTTAAGCGTCCAACTCTTGATTTCAGCTCAGGCCATGATCTCTTGGTTCATGAAGTCGAGACTTGCAGTGCGCTTTGTGCTAACAGTGTGGAGCCTGCTTGGGATTCTCTCTCTCCTTCTCCCTCTGCCCCTTCCTTGCTCATGCTCTCTGAAAATAAATAAGTAAACTTAACAAAAATAAAAAAATAAAAAAATAAAACAGAAAACATCTTGAACTATATATTGTATTAAAAGAACCATATATTAAAATGTATGAAATGGAGCTAAAGCAGTGCTTCAAAGAAAATGTTGGGGTTCACATTTGAAAATCCATAAACGTAACAGGTGATTATAATAAATAAGCTCTTTTTCATCTAATTCATTAGCAAACTAGGAATAGAGAGAAATGTCTTCATGCAAATAAAGGGCATAATTAATGACTGAGTTGTGAATGCCTCACCCTAAAGTCATCGACGAGACAAACATGCTTTGGACCGGAGGCCTGCCCTGTCCCGAAGAGCCAAGGGAGAAAATGCATTTAGATTAGAAAAGGAAAACTGTCTGTAATTGCAGATGGCGTCATTGTTTACATGAGAGATTCTGAGATTCACAAAACTATTTAACCCAGTATGTGAGTGTAAAATTGTTGAAGGATAAAAAGTTAATAAATTTAAAGCAATCATATTTTATATACTACCAACCAACAGTAGGAAAGTAAAGTAAAAGCTCACTTACAAGAGTGTCAAAAATAAAATATTTTGGAATAAATTTAACAAAAATATATCAAAATTATCTCTTCACTGGAAATTATAGAAAGTCACTGAGATGAAAACAATGAAAACCACCCGGAGAATAATGTAGACTTATATTTCGTTCATAGATTGAAAGTTTCACTATTTCAACAAGGTCAGTTCTCCCAAACTGATCTATAAATTCACCTCGATCTCAATCAATATCCTCCAGAACATTCTGTGGATGTTGCAATTAGGTTCTAAAATGTATAATGAAGTTAGAAAAATCTAAAATCACTATAGCAAATTTTTAAAGAGAGCAGCAAAGTTGGAGGGTTTACATTAACCTGATTTCAAAATGACTAGAGGAGATAGAACAGTGGTATTAGAATCAAGGGGGACTAATATGTAAAAGGAACAGAGTAGAAATTGACCCATATTATGCAGTCAATTGATTTTTGCCAAAGGTGACATTTCAAAGGGAAAAGAAAGGTTTTTTTTAACAAATTTTGTTGGAAGAATTGGATATCTATATGGGGAAAAAATTAATGATTGACTTTATTAACACCCTACACAAAAATATTATTCGAAGTGGGTTCAGACCTAAATGGGAAAAGCCTAAACTATGAAACTTCTAGGAGAGAAGAGAGAAGAATATGTTTGTGACTCTGGAGTATTTCTTAGAACACAAAAAACATAAATTGTAAAGGAAAGCATCAATAAGCTGGACTTCATTAAAATGTTGTTCAAAAGGCACCAAAAAGGAAGGAAGTAGGCAAACTACAACATGGGGGAGAATATTCTGTATACATTAATATGAAACAAATGTAGCCACAATATATAAAGAGCTCTTACAACTCATCATTAAAAGATATACACCCCAATAAAAATAAGCAAAAGACCTTAATAAACATTTAACAAAAGAAAAGATGAATAAACTTTAAAAAGGCTAACCATCATTTGCTATGAGAAAAATGCTAGTTAAAGCTTTTTACCTTTATTAAGATGTCTAAAATTAAAAACAATTACAATATCAGGTATTGGTCAGGCTGTACAACAACTGCAACTTTTATACATTGTTAATGAAGTAAAAACGCATTACCACTTTAGAAACGACTTTGAAAATTCCTTTATAGCTAAACATTAACCGTTTTACCCAATAAGTCAGCTTTCACATATTTATCCGATACATGGAAACATATGCCAACAAAAATACTTGCTCAAATGTCATTTCACACAGTTTTATCATAATGATCAAAAACCGGAATCAAGGGGCGCCTGGGTGGCTCAGTCGGTTAAGCGTCCGACTTCTGCTCAGGTCATGACCTCGCAGTCTGTGGGTTCCAGCCCCGCGTCGGGCTCTGTGCTGACAGCTCAGAGCCTGGAGCCTGTTTCGGATTCTGTGTCTCCCTCTTTCTCTGACCCTCCCCTGTTCATGCTCTCTCTCTCTCTGTCTCAAAAATAAATAAATGTTAAAAAAAAATTTTAAAAAAACGAAATCAACACAAGTGTTGATCAACAGGAAAATGGTTAAATAAACTTTGCTATCTTCTTACAAAGCATTTATATTTGGCCAAAAAAAAAAAAAAAAGGAAATAAACATTGTAGATAAATCTCAAAAACGTTATGCAGAACAAAAGAAGCCAAACTAAACAAAACACACATTGTAATTATACTTACATGAAGTACATATTTTATGATTTCATTTATATGAAGAACAGGCAAAATCAAATGTCAGAGTAATAGTTACCAGCGAACGATGGAGATTGAATGAAAGGGATACAAGAGAACTTTGGATTATTGTGTATATTTATCAGGTGATTCTTCATCATTGTATATGTCTATCAAAATTCATAGGACTTGGAGTCCCTGAGCCTGGGTGGCTTAGTTGGTTAAGCGTCTGACTTCAGCTCAGGTCATGATCTCATGGTTTGTGAGTTCGAGCCCCGTGTCGGGCTCTGTGCTCTCAGTTCAGAGCCTGGAGCCTGCTTTAGATTCCGTGCCTCCCTATCATGCTGTGTCTCTCAAAAAATGAATAAGCGTTAAAAAATTTTTTTTTAAAAATAAAAAATTCACAGGACTTAAATTTTATCTTCATTAAAAAAAAGAAGAAAGAAAGAAAGAAAGGAAGAAAGAAAGAAAGAAGGAAAGAAAGAAAGAAAGAAAGAAAGAAAGAAAGGAAAGAAAGAAAGAAAGAAAGAAAGAAAGAAAGAAAGAAAGAAAGAAAGAAAGAAAGAAAGAAAGAAAAGACCATCACTGTGTAACAGTGCTTGGTTGAGGAGTGGATTACGTTTGAAGAGTCTGCGAAGTGAGGTGTTTGTTCATTTACAGGTCTATTGCAATTGCCCTAGGGGCAGACAGAATTTAGTATGGAAAGAAAGAATAAACTAGTAATGGGGAGAATTTACTCATCTCTATTTAGCCTATGAGCATGGTGAGACCTGAGAAAATTCACCTAAACTTCAGTATCGGATATAAGATGGCAATAACAGCCAAAATAATAACGGCCAACACTTAGTGTTATTATGGGCCAGATGTGCTTCTAAGAACCTCAAATAACATAACTCATTTATAGGAAGTACTCCGTTTATGTCTGGTGAAATAAAAACCTCCCTCATTTAAAAGTATCCCAGTGCATTACAGAAGCCAGTTACGCAGTTTACAACAGACATTAATCTTATTGTGAGACACGCATACCTGATGCATTGCTAATATAAAATAATAGGTGAGGCAGTATATTGCTCTTTTATATATTCGGAATTGAGAATACAACTGCATTTATAAGAATACTAAAACCAGCAGAGGTCATTTCTTTAGTCAACTGCATTTATAAGAATACTAAAACCAGCAGAGGTCATTTCTTTAGTCATTAACCTGCATATTGCCATTTGCCCATGACTGATGCTCTTACGGTGCCGCCACTCCGAAAACCGGTCTCTAAGATGCTCTCAGACTTGGGACTTGCCTTTCGAGGAGTCTCAACTATGTGACAAATTCTTGGAAATGCATCCTGTGGTGTTCTTCTGTGCAAGTAATTTCAATAGAAAAATTGGTGTAAACGCTGTGAGGTGAATTTAAGGAGCTAGCCTCGCGTTACCATTAAAACCGCCTTATGAGGCTTTCAACTAGGAAACGACCTGGGCCCACATAAGATCTCATTTGCTGGAGATGTGCCCCTGAGAACATTGTAAAGGAAATGGTAAGCATAATTGCCTTATTCAACTTTAACGCTGGCATTCTTAGACTGCCATAAGTAAATTAAATATCAGAAGTTTTATTTCTTTGAGTTTATAATTCCTATCCCCAACTAATTCTGGCAAATCTGATCAATTGAGAAAAAAACATACACAGCACAGTGGTTCAACTGAGCAAATCTGGAATTCTGCACACTTTTCAAAGGGATAATTAAAACTAAACCATAAACAGCTCCAATGTATCCTCGAGAAAGAAAGACCAGCTACGGCACCTGCTTATCGCTTTCACGTCTCTGTGGCCTTTTCTCAACAACTTCGGTGTTCAAAAGACCATAACTTTATGTATCTATGTATCTTTATTATCCCCACACCGTACTTTTTCTCATGAGAACGTGCTGAAAATCTTGCCTATAAAAATTAGTCGTAAATCGTAACATCTGGCCTTTTGTTTCGTGGCAAAGTTTAGGTAAAATTAAAATGATCTTCATAAACTGTGGAAACTAAACCCCACGGAGGATGGTAGTTTAAAGTAAAAACGGAGCCCATCTTTGTGTTCCTGTCTAATTGAAACAAAAAAGCAAAACCCCAAACGTCAAACCCGTGCCTCTCAAAGAAGGAAGACCCATTGCCCACAACTAGCCTGACGAATTATAAAGCAGAATTGAGAAGGAGGAATGAATTTGGGTAGATTTTATAGCCTGGGTTTGCAGAACCATTAGCAAACCAGATTCCAAAAGCCAAACACTGGAGTAAACAGCTTGCCGCGAAATTACTCACGGAATGCTCTCCGAAGCTGTGGTCAATACATCTGCCACAGAAGCTAGCTGGTGGACAGGATGATTTAGCACTGCATAGAAATCCGTGGCATTCCATGTCTGGGTGCCCAGCGAGCGGCTGGCAGGAGGACAGGAATGCCAGTCACCAAGTGTCACTTCTTCATTCACAACACCCTGGCAGTCAGATGGCGGCTGAGAACCCGAAAAGGGAATTTATTGTTGCGAGAAAGTCAATATTTCACCATAACTCTAGGCAGTGATTTAAAAGGCCATTTTGTGCACACCATTTACTTCTTCATACACTTGTATATTACTATTCGTCGGCACGGATACCTAGGAGCAGAATAATGCCACGAGGCTACCTCATTTGAAACACTGGGTCTTTGCAAAGCAAACAAACGACCTGTGGCTCATCAGGAAAACGGAGTTATTAGAAAGTTCTCTGAATTTCAAGAGAGGCTATTTACCTCACTGGTCTCATTTTCTCCTCTTGAAGAATTTTTCATTCTTAATGAAATCTGTCACCACGTCAAAACTGCCGGGTGTACCCTTCCTCCTGGTGACTTTGCCAACACAGTGCTATAGAAACAGACATAGAAAACAGAGCGTGAACTTGACTTTTCACAGGGATATTATTTTGATGGAAGGGAGAGTATATTCAGAAACCTCAGATAAACCTAGTGTCCTCTTGTGAACTAACGTCTTCTTGTTTATTTGTAAGCAGAAGTATAAGCAATATTTATGGTTTCGGTAACATGGTTTTTAAATGAACTTAAATAAAAGAGAGAGAGAGAGAGCTGTTTTAACTGCGGTTGCCTTTTGTGGCACACACACATACACACATATACACACCACACAAAAGTAACCAAAAGGGTTGGGGGGAGGGTGCCTGGGTGGCTCAGTCAGTTGAGCGTCTGACTTCAGGTCATGATCTCATAGTCTGTGAGTTCGAGCCCCGCATCGGGCTCTGTGCTGACAGCTCGGAGCCTGGAGCCTGGTTCAGATTCTGTGTCTCCCTCTCTCTCTGCCCCTCCCCCGCTCACACTGTCTCTCTCTTTCAAAAATAAATAAACATTAAAAAAAATAATCTAAAAAAGAAGTGACCAAAAGGGCATGTTTCAGTCATTTTTCATAAACAGGTATGCGGTAAATAAGACCAAGGAAAAAACTCAATACATCCGAGGCAACTATTAGCATTGCAAAATCCTTTTGCTTTTCCCTCCATTTTTTTTTTTTCTTTTCTTTCTCTGTGGAACAGAAGGATTGGAATACTTGTGCACTGACACCGGATTCATTATTTATGTTTGTGTCAGACTGACTTCAGAATACACCTTTCTTTGTCATTAAAAAGAGCAACTTTGTTGAAACATATTGTCAACCCTGAGCTCAAAATCCTAAAGAGGATGTTATCAAAGAGAAAAATACAGGATCCCTCTCGATTAATTTCGAATTTCTTCAATCGCTCATGGTGCATAAAACAGCCTCCCAACCCACCCATGCCTTCTGTGTGGCGCTTAATGTCGGCCTGAATCATCCGGGTTTGAGACTCTCCGGCCGAGTGTAGGCCCATCTTTTCTCCTTGACATTTGAGTAATGTCTGTGTATTTAAGTAAAAGGAAAGCCGAAGTTAACCTCACAAGAAAAATTTGTTTGTCTGGATAACTGGCTAGAGCAGAACCTGTTCCTTTATACTGGTTCAACATGAGCTTCACCACCGGGAAATCACCGTTGCCTTTCCAGACTCACGTCCTGAAGAAGAGCCAAGACCCAGATGACATCCGAAGGGCTGCAAAAAGCATCTCAAAATAGTTGTGGAGATGGAGGAAGAAGTGGATCAATTTTCTTTTTTTTTTTTTTTCTTTTTTTTCTTTTTGGGACAGAGAGAGACAGAGCATGAACGGGGGAGGGGCAGAGAGAGAGGGAGACACAGAATCGGAAACAGGCTCCAGGCTCCGAGCCATCAGCCCAGAGCCTGACGCGGGGCTCGAACTCACGGACCGCGAGATCGTGACCTGGCTGAAGTCGGACGCTTAACCGACTGCGCCACCCAGGCGCCCCAATTTTCTAATCAGCAAAGCAATATACCGCTTACTGTATTTATTCACCCACCAAATCCAAGCAGCTGTGAGCGTGTCTTAGGTGGGTGATTCAGGAACTTTCAAAAGGGCTGCACGGCCAGCCCTCACAATTAGGAAGTGACCCTTGACCTGCTCTCGACTTAACCCCTCGCTGCTGGCCCTTACTCCTTCCGGTATTGTTTCTCCAAGCTTCCACGGCTCCCATGCTTCTAATTTCACGTCTCCAATGAACCCGCTTCTCTAGATGTCTCGCCTCCTACCGCAGTCTCAAGTTTATTATCAGTCTCCTCTTTGTCATTGCAGCAAACTGTTGTTTGCAAACAAGTACTTCTGGGAATAGACTTGTACTGACCTGGCTTCAAGACACCCTCTGGGAACGCTCTGACTTGACATATTTGTCCTGAAGGCTGGAACATCTTGTGTGCCAACATTTTGTCTGTTCTGGTTCAGGACAACCAGGACGAATAATTTTGCCAGTGTTGCTTCACAATACAAATGCTTTCCTCTATTCGATTACTTTTCGTGTCCCTTGTAAAATCTTTACATTTACGACTCAAAAAATTAGCCCAGAGAGTATGTTGTGTTTGTGCAGTCGACTATGAAGGGTACAAAGGACAAACTTATGAGCGATTTCTTGAAACCTGACTTGGGGGAAATATAAATTGTTCCCAAACCTCTTATCTCTACCAATCCCTGTTTTAATTGCAAGAAAGAGCTTTTATGATACTACAGTGCCAAAGTTCAATTCCCGGCATTGTATTTGACTCTTTTAAAACAATGCCAGTTTATTTACATTTAAATAATATGCTTATTTTCATCGTTCCCTTTACTGATTTGACTTGGTGGCTTATTTAAAATAAGATTGGTGTGAATTGATTGAATGTGAGAGACTGTTTCTTTGAAGATAGAGAAGGACATATTTTTGAAATTCTATACATTGTCACAATCAAATAGTCTCCTAACATTTAAAAGCTCTACCCCCTGAGTCTGCTCCACTGGTATCTATCTGACTGCATTTAAGGAGACCATAAATGAGGCCAGCGCTGGGTTTAGCATTTTAATAAAAATCAGTTCAGCCTAAAATCACTTCAGCACAAATGACAAAAGCTGCATGGAAAATTAATTTTAAGGATCACTTTAAGTCATGTAGCCTTCTTTAGGATCAAATTGCCAGCGTTGTGGGAAATATGAGGGTCAGTAATGATATTTGTGAAATAAAATGGAGAAAAAGCAGGAGCCTTGGAAGCGGAAGTAGATGAGATGACCCTCTATGGACAAATTGTGCCAGGAGCTTTTAAGACAATCAAAGGATATCAAAGCACCGGGACAGATTGGACAAATCCATACACATTTCCATCCATCATTCCTCTGGGGAATGGAGCACATGTAAAGAAGAGGAAAATCAGTAATGACAGAAGCAAACTTCCCAATCATTCTGCTGTACTCATCCCAAATACTGTCTGTGTGCCTCTCAGTTAGCACGTTGCTTGTATCAAAAATACTAAATGGCATACATCTATAAGGCCGGCAGTAGACAGGTGAATGAATCCTTTTGACAAGTCTAAAGGGGAGAATTCTAATTTACAAGCTACCATTCGCATAGTAGCATGAAAATGAGAGCAATGTAAATTATACCAAGAATATACTACTGATAGGTGCCACGATGTGAACGAGACGCAAAGAGGTTAAGCTGAGTACAAGGAGGTGCACATACTACGTGGTTTTCCTATGTGATTGTATAAAGTTCTGGAATATGCTAAACTAATCAACAGTGGAGGAAATCAAATGGATGCTTGCACTGTTTGATACATGATAGAGTGGTGGGTTACGTGATGGATTCATTTGTCAAAATTCTTGGAATAGAGAAGTAAATCTGTGCCTTTCACTCACCGTAAAGTCTTCTTTTCTTAAATCATGCACGGAAAAAATCTTGCAACGTAGGTGAACAAATATTAAACCCTGGAGATGAAAGCATTTTCATTAAATATAAAAAAAATAACAATTCGTTGAGTGACAAATTACTTGGAGCACTTAGGATACATCAGTGAACCAATCAGAAAATGATCAGTGCCTCCATTTCAACAATCCAGAGAAAAATAGCAAAACAGAGAAACAAATAAAAGAAGCAACAGTTATAGTCTAGTTGTAGAAGGTGATAAATGCTACAGAAAAGTAAAACAGTATAGCTACATAAAGTGAATCGTGAGTGCTGGTCAGGGGAGCAGAGGGCAGGGTTGAATTTTAAAGAGGGTGGCCAGGACAAGTCTCACTGAGAAAATGAACTGCATGTCAACCGACACCTGCAGTGGGTGCAGTGGTTACGCATGTGAACATCTGGGTAAAGAGAATTCCAGAGAGGAAGAATGGCCAGTATAAAGGCATCAGGTGGGAATGTACACGGAATGGGTGAGGAACAGCAAGGAGATCGTTGTGGGTGGTGTGGAGTGATCCAGGAGGAGAAATCAGAGACCTCTGGAGTCCAGATCTGCAGTGCCTCGGAGGTCATCACAAGAATTTCGGCCCTGGATTGGAAGGAAATGGGGAGATTTGGAAATTTAAAAAAAAAATCTCTCTGGCCATTTGGTGGTGAGTCACGTTTTGGGGAGGTGGGGACCTGGAAAGAACAGAAACCTATTGGTGAAGGAGGTCACGTTCTGAATATAATTTGAAGGCAAAGCTTGGAGGATTTGTTGAGTAATTAGATATGCAGTGTGAGGGAAAGAAAGAGGTCAAGTTGATTTTCAGTTTTCTAGTCTGTTGAAGGCTGTTGGTGGAGCAAATGAGGAATAAAAAGACAGATAACTGTAGATCACATATAGTAAGCCAAGGTGAAGACTTTACTCAAATGTGGTTTATTCCTATCCCACCAGGTTGGTTCGTAATGGAAAAAATATGAGTAACCTATAAAGAGTAGAGGACCCAAGGTAAGAAAATGTTGCTTTCCAAAATTGTCTCTAACACGCAACACTGAGTGACCTTGATAAGTGACCTCACCTCACCATCCCCTCTGTTCCCCAGTGAAAGGAAGGTAACACCCTCCCAAATGCCTCACAATGACAGGGAGTAAACAGAAAGATAAAGGACAGCAAAGGTAGATCAGAGATGTTTAGAATTGAAGTTATCTTGGTAGTCAACTCTAGATTCTTGCCCTAGCTTTAAAAAAAAAAAAGGCAAAACGTCATCTGAAGTATCCAAGACTGTTGGTCCTTAGAGAACTAGAAAACTCAGCACCTTCAGGATGACGCATTCCACCACCATGCTGCTGGAATTGCAATAAAGTTCCTGGGTAGATCGACAAAGTCCTGTCATCGTACAATTTCTATTTCTGCACTGAGTTTTGTTTTAAAATCTACACTGAGTACCCATTATCTCCTTCCTGGACAAACACAAATATCTCAAAACAATCAGTATATTTTTCCACACCCTGATTGCCTCAGATGTGCCTCATATACTCTTGTTTCTAAATCATCTGTGGTCAGTTTGACCACTCTCATGGATGGCCTCCTAGGCTGGCTTCAGCTTGGGGCCAATATGAATGAAGCTGTAAATGCTCTTGTGCAAATCTTTCTGTGAACCACATGTTCATTTATCTTGGGCAAATGCCTAGGAATTAAGTACTGTGATCTTAAGGTAAGTGTGTGTTTCCTTTCATAAGGCATTGCCAAAAATTTTTCCCAAAGTGGTTATACTATTCTCACATCATTGTATGAAACTTCCAATTTGGGGTGTAGCAGATGTAGGGACTCACTGAACACAATACCGAGCAACATTTTGGGGTGCTGGAAATGGTCTATAGCTTTATATGCGTTTTGGCTGCACACATGCCCATATTTGTCAAAACTCAGCAAGTGTATGCTTTTGCGTATGTTTCATGGGTTGTAAAATTTATATCATAAGAAAAAACGGTAAACAAATGCTAAACACTAGCTAATAAATGCGTATTGAAATATTTAGAGTGAACTGTACTGATGTCTTCAATTTACTTTGTAATGAATACAAAAAAATAAAGAGTGATGGGTGGACAGAGGGTTGAGTGCATCGATAGGCATCTGATAAGCAAGTATATCAACTATCAATGACAAAATTTTATGGTGGGCTTACAGGTGAAGAGAATAAAAAGGCAAAACAATACCCACCAAAGGACGAGCTCTTCTACTCATGGAACGAATGCATATGTCTATACAGAAACTGTACATGAATGTTCAAAGCAGCTTTATCTGCAGTAAAAAAAAAAAAAAATAGAGGCAACCCAACTGTCCACAAGGAGGTAAGTATGATGAACATGAGTTGGTACAGCCATAGGGTGAACTACCGTTCAGCAGTGAAGAAGGAAAGAACTGTCAATACACACACGTGGATGTGTTTGACACCATTCCATCATGCGAAAGAAGCCAGAGCAAACAAAAATAAGTGTGTGTGTTCGTGTGTCTGTATAGTTCCATTTATATAAAACAGTAGCACGTGGAAACTAATCCCAAGTGACAAGAAGCAGAACAGTAGCTGCCTGGGAATGAGGGGCAGGGGTAGTATGGAGAGGGGAGGGAGAGAAGGATTACAAATGGCAATGAGGAAACGTTTGGGCCTGATTGTGATGATGGCTTCACAGTTACACACGTACATTGACATCTATCAGATTTTACATTTTATTTTTTTAATATTTATTTTGAAACAGGGAGTGTGTGCGTGCGCAACTGGGGTGGGGGAGGGGCACAGAGAGAAAGTGCGAGAGAGAGAGAGAGAGAGAGAGAGAGAGAGAGAGATTCCCAACCAGACTCCATGCTGTCAGTGCAGAGCTCGATGCGGGGCTCTGTCCTAGGAACCATGAAATCGTGACCTGAGCCGAAAACAAGAGTTGGACACTCCACTGACTGAGCCACCCAGGCCCCCCAGATTTTACACTTTAAATAGGTACAGGTTAGAAGACATCAATTGTACTTCAATTAGGGTGTGGTTTTTTTTTTTGTTTTTTTTTTTTTCTTAGTCCTCAAGAAAAAAATGCTGTCACTTTCTGCTCACGTGGTTTTCAGCCATCTTTTAAATTGAGTCACTAAGACCTAAGCATGGTGTTAATAGTGGAGAATGTAAGGTTGTCTTCTCTTTGATTTATGTATTCTATTCCTATCAATATGGATTCAACCATTATTACTTTTTGGTAGTCCTGGAGTACTGTTGCTGGATAGTGTAACTAGAGCAAAAAAAAACCAAAAAAAACAAAAAACAAAAACACCAAACTCTTGAGTCCTTTCAATTTTCACTTAAAACATGTACTGCTATTGAACCAGGTCATTTGCAATTATACTGACTCGAAATTTGCTGGTGACTTTTTTACTTCAAATGCAGAACTGATATTATAATCGAAGTATTAGCACTCACTGTTCCTTTTGTGATTCCACTGCAAGGAGATGGCAACCATTTTTTTTTCCTTCTAATTCCCTATCCTGTACTTTTGATTCCAGTGACTTATTCATCCCATAACTGGAAGCCTGTGTCTCCCCCTTCCCCTTCACCCATTTTCCCTCCCCCCACGCTGACCGGTGGCCATCAGTGTATTCTCTGTATTTATAGGACTGATTCTGCTTTTTCTTTGTTTGCTTATTTATTTGTTTTGTTTTGTTTCTGTGGATTGCACATAGGAGTGAAATCATCTGGTACTTTTCTTGCTCTGACCGATTTCACTGAGCAGAACACCCTCTTGGTCCATCCACACACGTTGCTGCAAATGGCCAGATGGCATCCTCTGTGAGGCCAGGGTGATATTCCACTGCACAAATATACCACATCTTCTGTATTCATTTATTAATGGACACTGAGGGGGTGACAACCATTTTAAAGTGAAAAACTCACAGGTATCCAGAATGTAAAACTGACAACTCAGGGGAATAAAAAGAATAAAATGAAGAAGAATAAAATTAAATCACATTATACAACGTGGCTGATGTTTTACTACGAAGTTTACACTGTACCAATGTATTGCAGGTTATCTAACCTAATCTTTACACTTTGTGGACTGAATAGATGGCTGACAGATGGGATCACTGAATATGTGGGTAATGGTTATATAATAGATAACTTTAATGTAATAAATATTGTTCCTTAAATAAAGAAATGATCTCTACTACGAATTTTTGCCATGTTTCCCTGGTCAAAACACCAGTGTCTTGTTTGTTCTTAGAATGTGACAGCTGCCACTCTTATCAGTGTTTAGTTCTTACTACGTGACATTGTTAGTCTGTTCCATCAAGAGTCGTTGTATTATTGTGTCTTATTTACACCCTGAGGTTATATGGAGAAAATTCTGTGCATTCCTTATATTTTTTAATGTTTATTTATTTTCAAAAGAGACAGAGAATGAGTGGGGGAGGGGCAGAGAGAGAGGGAGACAGAGAATTCCAAGCAGGCTCCGTGCTGTCCGTGCAGAGCCCAGCGTAGGGCTCAAACTCACGAGTTGTGAGGTCATAACCTGAGCTGAAACCAAGAGTCAGACACTTAACCAACTGGGCCACTCAGACACTTCTGTATATTCCTTATTAAATAACATGAAATATTAGTAAGGTAAAAGCCTAGTTAATGGATGATTTTTGTTAACAACATTAAGGTGAAAGAAACAATGGTTTGAAAAAGTTGAAATTGCTACATTAAGTAGAGAACAAAATCTGTATAAAGAGGGGCACCTGGGTGGCTCAGTTGATTAAGCATCCAACTCTCAGTTTTGGCTCAGGTCATGATCTCATGGTTCGTGGGTTGGTGGGTTCAAGGGTTTGAGCCCCACACTCTCAATGTGGAGACTGCTTGGGATTCTCTCTGTCTCCCTCTTGCTCTCTGCACCTCCCTCGCCTGCATTTTCTCTCTCTCTCTCGTTCAGAATAAATAAATAAACTTAAGAAAAACTGTATAAAGAAAAATAGCATACTTCTTGCTTTGGCAGATTAAAATAAACTAAAACCATAACACATGCATGAACCATCTCTATGCAGAAAAATGTATTTATTTAGTGCTTCTTAGCACAGACAACAGTATGGCCCATGACAAAATACTATACATATTCTGTTAAACTTGTATGAAGGCATTAAAATTGTGGCATATTACTAAAAGTTATCTTATTTTAGAAATAATATATAAGTGTAAAGTGAAGTACGAATAAGTTCAGTTGAACAAAAACAATGAGATAAAGAAATGTAATGAATGAGTCCATCCCAAGTCACAGCCTGCTAAAATAAAATGAATATTTATTTTTAGTGACAGTGTTCCAGTTAAAGTGCCTTTTATTCTTCTTTTGATTGTGTTATGTTACCGTGTAAGGTGCAAATAAAGTTATAACTTGTCAAGCACTCTTATTACCCAGTGCAGCTGATGGTCTACTAAAAGGTTCAAAGAGGACCATTTACCATGTGACTAATGATATTTATGGGGGCAAATATCTTTTACTCCTTTGCCTTCACCGTTATCGTTCCATCAGGTCTCTATGAATAATGATAAAAACATGCTGGGTTCTTTTTTGGCTGCTAACAGGAGCACCTTCGATCATCTTCATAATGAAACGACCCCATATTTCTGGAACACCCCATGTTTAATAGAAAATGTGTTCTTTGTGTAAGTATTTTTGGATGAAAATATGTTGTTTTCAAATAAAGCCAATAAATACATAGAAAGGATACAAAATAAACTGAATTACTTGTAACCACGGTCATATTTCTATTGTACACATCCAACAAACAAAGTTTTTTCCAAAATAATAATATGTGATGAATTGCATTAAAGAGAAAATTATATATGTCAGGATTGTAGCTGCTGTTGGAACCACTCAACTACCCATACTGTACCTCCCATCCTTTCTGCAACAGAGATACTAACCCAGTCCTCATTGTCTGTTTGCTTAAGGAGGAAGAGCACAGCACATGAGGCTTTGTTGGATGGTCTAAGTAGATAAAGAGATTTCCGTCCCCTTTCTCAAGAGATGAAAAGAACGAAGTGAGCTTCACCAAGAGTTGTCGGATGTCAACCACTTACATAATTGGACAATGGTTCTTTCTTTGGATCAGGAAACTATTAGGCAAACACCTTGTCTTGGCATTGATGAGAGTCCAAGACATGGGCCCCCCACAAGTCATGCTACATAAATATCTTTGCTTTCCTAAATTAGAACTTAATGTCTTGAAGAATCCCAAAGTAAGAGTCCTAAGAACCCTATGTCTCATGGACACCTTTGTGCATAGAAATCACATGAAACATCATGACTGTGGGTTTGTGAATGGGAAGTTAAGTATGAAATCTTCATCATGAGTTGAATGCTCTCCTTGGGCTTTAATGGAAAGAGGATGCCTTTTCTGGGTCCACTTTGTTGTCTGGATTCTAAGTGTGTTTTCAGTAATAAAGACATTGGGGTTGGGGGCTGTAAGGAAGTAAAATGTGACTCATTAACTGCACTCGTCAAATAGGAAGCCCATTAAATGGTCTGTGATATGTCATGCAGTAAATTAAAGAACATCGTGGAAACATGGCCCGTCTGGTTTTATTACTCATCCTGTTACACACGTGATTAAATCAGTGAACCACATTTAGAATCGAAGGGTGGCGAAGATGGCTGAACAAGTCTCAAACAAAATGGTGAGGAGTCAGGACGGTTGTTGCTGTCCTTTGTGAATTAGAGGTGGGCACCGCATTTGGTCCAATGGGGATAGACGCTGGGGTAGGTGAGTAGTAGATGCCAGACATTCTCATTTCTGTTGGGTAGTGCACAGAATCTGAAATTTTAGCTAAGGGCATGGGTTATTCTGAGGAAAAAAAAATGCTTAAAAATCCATAAACGCCTTCCTATTGTTCATGGTTCTATTAAAGGACCACAGACAATGAGAAAAGAGTAGATAATAGTGTAAGAGGATTATAAACACTAAACGTTGGAAGGTCAAAGAGCAAAATGTCGCCCACGATCACTGAGATTGGAAAGGCACGCTCTAAAAGTATAAATTATCCAGTTTGACTAAAAACGCACATCACAATGTAGAAGACCAGAGAGAAGATCACAGAGAACGCTGCATTTCAGGAGAAGCTCTTGGTTTATTCTTTACTCTGTTGAGAACTGGGGGGCGGAGCGGGGGAGGGCTTGGAGATTTCCAGGAGAGGAGTGACACCACCATAATTGAACCTTAAAATGAGTCATCTGGGGTCACGAGAGGAGATAACCTAAGACTATTTTGCAATCTTCCAGGGATAACATAATAAAGATCAAGCTTCGAGGGGTGGCAAGAGGCAGCGAAGGAAGGAATAGACGTAGCAGGTGTCAGATGCAGGACGCTATGAATGACAAAATGCTGGGCCGGCGAGTGGGACAAACGCTGACATGACTGCGAAGGCAACCTACTGGCTAAGGAGAATTGCCTCAGTATCTGGGGATAGAAACAGGGAAGTGGGGATTAGGAGATCGGTTTGGGAGAAAGAACGGGACTGATTCCAGGTAACTCTTTGCTGCAGGTTGGAGAATGCAAAAGAAACGTTCCGAAGCGGTTTACGGGGTAGGAGGTTAGGCTCGGGAGGTGCCTGACCTCATCCAACCCTGGGCTTCACGACTTAACCAGCAACATAACCCCCAGCAGCCCTTGTCTGGGCCTCACCTGCGTCTCCTTTAAGATGAGGGAAAATAATCGTACCTGCTTCGTGTCTGTTTTCTTGTGCTTTTGGAATCATAAGTGGGTTAATGCATGCTGAGTGCTTTGAGTAACACCCAGCTCATAGTAAACCCTCAATAAATGCCAGCCAGTTTTATCGCCATGACATATTAGCTGGGGTTTAACCCTCTTCCTTTAACATATTCTTAGATCTAACTTCCTTCTCTCTTACCAAACCGCTGCTACATATTCTCTGCAAAAGTGGAAAATGGTTGTTCATGTTGTTTGCTATATAGCCCTGAATACAAATTATTCCCTATGCTTCTGGTTATAGTTCTACTTTTTAATAAACTCGGTGACTTTTTTCCTTGTACACAAAACTAATCTAATAGAATACATTTCCCCCAAACTATTCATATAACGACTAATGCTTATTGCTCAAAAATACTGCCTGAAAGCTTCGTAATATAGTGCAGTATTTTACCTGAATAAATAATACCTTTGCTGCAAAAGCAATTCCTGTAAAAATCATGTTTGGTAAAAAGCCTATTAAGACAGAGAGATTTTTCCTAGAAAATGAGAATTAAAAGGGGCATAGATCACGTACGTATACACATTGATTGCATTAGGGAGCTAGAAAAATTACTCGTGTTCTATACTCCTATAAAACTGTGCATTTGTCCCATGTGCAATTAGTGCTGTGGCCACATTGGTTTTTATGCGTACACAGATCCTTCTTCATAATCAATAAGATGTCACACCTCGAAATCACAAAACTAATACAGCTCTTCTATTGTAGTTTTTCAATAAAATCTGGGCCTTTCATCACTCTTGTTACCCACACAGAATTTCTATTGATGTTGCTAAGAGATGTGCACATGAATCAAACCTACTAAATGACACATAATAGCTAGGAGACTGAATTGCTTCAGGGATTAGTAATGGGCCTCTGACCTACAGGTCAACAATTTGAATCCAGACTCAGTTAATGGTAGCTAAAAATTGCTACAATCTGATGTCTGATTGACAGCCAATGAAAGGAGACCTACAGTCTCTGTGGGATTCCAAGTTAACAGGTGCCACGGCACAGAATCCCAAAAACAATGGCCAAGTTAAAAGGTCAAAGATTAAATCAGTGTGGAAATCTAGCTACTTCTGATCGGCAGAGGAAGCCTCTGCAGAACTTACTGGTGCGTTGATGGAGCAATACATCCTTCGCATTTTACACGTCTGAGACACCTCTTCCCTCTGTGACAGCGTCAACAGACAGCACGACCACATAGCGACTGAGAAAATTAAATTGTGCATGTGCTGAAAAAAGTTTGTGTGCCTCTGGGTTTATATAAATTTCATTTTAAGTGTAACTCCTCTAATAGAGAGAATGTAGTATTTTCATAGAATTTACTTTGATGTGCAAAAATAAAAGGTTTCTTTTACATGCACACACACACACACACACACACCCATGCGAAACTGAAATGATAAAAATAAGACCCCTCACGGATAAAAAGCAAATGCATGTTAGCTGTTACTTAATGAATACTATCACTGTGACTACATTTTCTTGTTGATGTTATAATAAAGGTTTCTTTCTCAGGTGACAGTCTCACTTTGTACCCTTCAAGAAATATCTCAGTACTGTTACTTTTATAGTGTTGCATTCAGAAGCCGTCAACAATTTTTGAACCTTATTGTAGCCTATACAGAATGAATTTTCAAGAATTTGTTGAAAGCGCTGTCCACCTGTTGATAGGGTATCATCAGATCAAATTTTTAATAATACCACGGGAAGATAACTCTGTATCAGTCATCTTTGAAAATGAGGACATTCATAAGGTGTTTGCAAATTCCTAGCCCAACCTTAACTTCTAGTCAATGGCGAATGTATGCACAATGAGAAGAAAACTGCAAAAATATGTGATCATTTTTTCAAGATAACAGGATTTGGAGGACACTGAAGCCAAAAGTTTATGTATATAAGTCAGGAACTAGTTCATCTGTAAGTGGAGAGTATTTTCAAACCGTTAGAATATAAAATGACATTATGTATCGCGAGAAAGCTAGATATTTTGCCTTTTAGCTCTTATCCTGTGCAGACCTAAAATTATGTCACAATGTAGATTGCTAACAACTTTTCACCACGTTCTGATTATGCTTGCACTCTAAGTTCCTAAGCAAGTAATTTTTACATGGCCTCTACCCCTTTATCATAAATCCGTGTCTTTAAAACAATAATCCAAAATTATAAACTAGCAATTTTTAAGTTATCCATATTTACATCTACGATCAAAATAAAGATTTACCATCTATCTGAAATTACTCAAGTGATCTAAACAGTCCCCTAGCACCCTGAGTATATGGTGACTTGGTAAAACATTTTCTGCATCATAGTGGTGAAAAAAATGAGAAAAACACTAAATAAGACAGGTTTGAAAATTTAAGTTTGGTAAAGTTTCTTGCTCTACCTTGTTTTGATTGCCTCTCAAATCACATTGGAAATGACTCACTTTAATTTTTTGAAGTGTTCTAAATCATCTTTGCTTTGCTGACATAAAAACTCTTTGTTTTGTCGCCTCTTAATAAGATGACTTATTTGTAGCAAGACCAGGAAGATAAGCCCACAGATGCTATGCTCCCCCGTGCTTTATAAACGGTGTGCAAAAGGTCAGATGTCATTGACCTTTTAGATGACTGGAATAGCTGATCTTACAAAGAAGCCACTCTTCTATCCCTGATTGAAGATTGCCTTTCTCAACTAAAACAGTGTGAATGGACGCCTGTTAATATGTTCAATAACCTGACTATTTTTAACATCTAGAAATTTTAAAACTCTCTGGCCCTAAGCTAGCCCTTTCTCCTCCTGACAGTCGGTGATATTTTCTGTTGAAGATGAGCCAGTTGTAAATGCAAACAAACTCTTTGCTTTTTCATGGACACAAATTCAATAGTAGCATCTAATGCACTTGCAGACTTGTCTCGTGTATTTCTTTCCATTTACTTGTTCATTTAACCTAAACTCTTCCTCATTTCAGAAAAGCTTTAAGGTAGACTATAGAAACGTGTCCAGTATAATAAGATACATAACACAAATCCAAAAGACAGAGAAAGAAAAATAATGACAGTCAAGAAGCGTCTGGCTGGCTCAGTTGGAAGAGCATGTGACTCTAGATCTTGGGGTTGTGAGCTTGAGTCCTACATTAAGTATAGATATCACTAAAAAAATAAATAACTTAAAAAAATAAGTCAAAAAAGTAAACAAGCAGATAACAGCTAACATGCATGTCAGTGATAAAATGTGTGTGTAGGGGCGCCTGGGTGGCGCAGTCGGTTAAGCGTCCGACTTCAACCAGGTCACGATCTCGCGGTCCATGAGTTCGAGCCCCGCGTCAGGCTCTGGGCTGATGGCTCGGAGCCTGGAGCCTGTTTCCGATTCTGTGTCTCCCTCTCTCTCTGCCCCTCCCCCGTTCATGCTCTGTCTCTCTCTGTCCCAAAAATAAATAAAAAAAAAAAAAGTTGAAAAAAAAATTTTTAAATGTGTGTGTATAATGACATATATGTGCACACACACACACACACACACACTATTGGCTCAGGGTAGTGAGGCCTTCCCAGATCTCAGTTCTGGGACACACTAATCCTCTGGGCCCACTTTAAGGGGGACGGTAAGTGATAAAGTTGGTGACATTCCTAACAATATCACAATGGTAAAGTCAGTGACAACATTAGGAAGTGGTTCCTTGCCACATCCTTGAAAGAAGGGGAAGGTACAGTCACTTGGCTCAGTTCACTGAGAGCAACTTTGCAGGCATGGAAAGAATTCAGCCCTAATATGAAATTTATTGATGCCCAGTTAGATGAAAGTTTAAAATCCAGACTGATAATTCTTAAACTTGAGTGTGCTTCAGAATGAGCTGAGTGGCGACTAAAAGACATTGTTGGGCATCACTTGCAGATTCTAAGTAGGTGGAGGAGGGAGATAGGTCCCTAGAGTCCAGCAAGAACCACAAGACTCAGGGCTCCTGGGTGGCTCAGTTGGTTAAGCGTCCGACTTCGGCTCAGGTCACGGTCTTGTGGTCTGTGGGTTCGAGCCCCGCATCGGGCTCTGTATTGACAGCTCAGAGCCTGGAGGCTGCTTCGGATTCTGTGTCTCCCTCTCTCTCTCTGCCCCTGCCCTGCTCACACTCTGTCCATCTCTTTCTCAAGAATAAATAAAACATTTAAAAAACAAAAAACAACAAAAAAGAGCCACAAGACTCTGGTGCAGGACTTTTGAAGACCAACTTGGAAGAAACACTGACAAGTGGAAGTGGCATTCACACATCTGTCATCTAGTCTTCCAGAATATTATTTCTAACAATTAGCATTGGATATTTAAAAATGGATATCATAAAGATTTCAAGTTATGATCTGGGTAATTGGGACCTTATGAATTCATGAAGGCTTGATACGATATCTTTAATAGGAGAATAACAATCCAAATCAGGGAATGTAAGTTCCCACTTTATTCTGTTCATGCATATCTGGAATATTAGGCTCACATCTTTGGTGCCATATTTATGAAGGATATTGAAAATTCGTTCAGCATACTCAAGAAATGTTTTCTGTCCAACACAACATGACTATGGCCCTGTGCGTATTTCTGTAATTGAGGCATGTCCACAGAAGCAAACAACAGGGAACAATATAGATGTGTTCCTTGAGATGGACGTACCAGAATGCAGCTTTTACATTAAAACCAGGAGCTCCAGAGCCAGATTCACCAGATTTAAAGCATAGTTTGTCCACTTCATAGGTATGAAGGCAATTTATGTAACTTCTCTGTGCCTTAGTTTCCTCATGGATAAAATCACAAAGTATTAGTACCCACTTCATAAAGGTTTTATGGAGGAGCAGGATTCTATATATGTATTGTACTTAGAATACTGCCAGTCATATAGTAAGCATTCAATTAAATTCATGTAGTACCTATTAAAAGCTTGAGAAAAAGACTTCCTAGCCCATCATCCTAATAAATGTGATAAAGTTAAACGTTTATAGTTCATTTTAGAAGCTATCCTGAAGAGCTTGGTCATGTATTTGACTTCTCAGTTTAGAATAAGATTTAAAGAATAATATGGACCAAATAGTTACCACCTGGCTGCTTTACAGTTTGAGACACTTTAATAAGTGTCCATTCATTGTCACTTTGGATCAGCATTTGTTACTTATCTGAAATAGTGTATTATTCTAGGAGCCATAACAAGAACAAATAAGTCAGAGTTCTTGTCATTAATTAGCTTACACCTACAATTTTGAAGATTAAATTGACAAGTAAATGAAAAGTTACTTAGCAAAGTGATTTATGTTACAATAGGTATAAACACACGGTGTTAAAGACACCTATGAGTGTGTAGGATTGAAGCTCCAGGCTTGGGGTAGAGGCTGGGGCTGGGGCGTGTCAGCAAAAGCTTCCTGAAGAAATGATCCTCATGGGAAAATTGGAGGGTGATCAGAAGTGAGCCTGTTGACTTGCTGGACGAGACTCCCCAAAGCAAAGCCACAGAGTAAAACAGAGCATGGCACACTCAAGTGTGACAAGAACAGATTATGCAAGGTGAGGAAAAGAGGAAAAGAGGACAATGGTGATGAAAATGTGGATAGGAGCTCAGATGGTGAAGAACCTCACAAATCCTGCATGTCAGTGTATAGCTTAGAGAATTAGGTTATGGAATTTCCGCTTGAGAAAGCGAAAGTTCTGTAATCGACAAGACATGAAGAGGTTATCATAACACCAAAAGTAATTAGAAAATCACAGTGAGCAAAGGACAAAAGCATTGAGATCATGTATCACTAAGTGTTTGAGTCCAGACTCTGTCACTTCCAAGCTAAGGATTTACTTAACTCACTTAAAATGTATTCAATATATATATATATATATATATATATATATATATATATATACACACACACACACATATATACTGTATATATATATTTATACCGTATGTAAATATACATATATAGTATATATACTGTATCTATATTTATACTGTGTATAAATATATATATAGTATATATATACTGTATATATACATATTTATTGAATATATATACTGTATATATATATATATTTATACTGTATGCCAGGCTCCAATAAAAACAACTTTAAAGAGAAGGTGGGTAAGAAGAGGAGCAGAAGGAGGAGGACTTGGAGAAGAGTATGGAAAGAAAAAAAAAGCAGACTCTGACCTCATAGAATTTGCAGTTAACCAGTAAATGCCACCTTCGCTTTATCAAACTATCACACTATTGAATATATAATTACAAATGACACATGTACTTGAAAGTGAAGAAATGGATAGCAAAGAGATTAGGAAAATCTTTCAAGATGAAAGGAAAATTGAGCACAAGTCTAAAGGATGACTAAAAGTCAATTTGGCTAAAGCAGGAGTGGCACAGTGTTGAGCTACATGATGAATAATTCAAAACAAATGAAAATGCTTTCTAGTGGAATTTGTAAACATGTTTTATGGCAAAATAATAGCTGTTCATTGTTTTAACTTCTCCAACAATATACAAGAGAATAAAGAAGAAATTATAAATCAACCAACATGGTAACTCTCTTCCATGGTCATATTTTAATGACAAATATGCTTTCCTTAATACATGTCTTGATTGAATTATCAAAACCTGTTAAGGATACGAGATTTTTTTTTTTGTACTCTATATACAAGCATGTAAGTTAACTTGTTACTGTTTCAATAAAACATGAGTCTTCTGGGTCAGAGACAAAGGACTTGCTACTCCCCGCACAGCAAGGAATGTGAGCATGATGACAATGTCAGTTCCCCAAGCCCAAAGCCCCACAAGCCCCACTGGGATAAAACCACTGGGCTTTCACAGAAGCCTATAATGCAGTGGGTTGTGTTATAGGAGAAGCTTGGGGGATTTGCTACATTTCTTACCAACGGAAGTGTATTCTTTGTTCAGAAAGAAACTGCACATCTGAAGACTGAATATCTCAAGATTTCTCGCTGCAAACATAGCTTTAAGCAATGGCCACTTGTGACAACGTGGGTGGACATTATGCCAAGTAAGACAAGCCAGACGGAGAAAGACAAATACTGCATGGTACCACTTCTACATGGATTCAAAAAAAAAAAAAAAAGTCAAATTGATAGAAACAAAGAGTAGAAAAGTGGTTGCCAGGGGCCAGGGGATTAAGGAAATAGGGAGACATCGGTAAAAAGTTACAAACTTTCTGTTCAGATAAATGAGGTCTGAAAAAAAATCAAGAAAAAGGAAAAGCCTGGTGAAGCGCAATCAAGGCTTTATGTTCTCGGCATTCTTAGTAAAAATGTATCAGGGTAACAGGGTCTATGGCACACTGCTTCATTCAACATGTATCTCATGGGGACACAAAAATGGGTAATGGGTAGGGGTAATATATACATGTGATTACTTAAATTCTTGAAGGAAATAATAACATTAGAAAATGTTTCCGTCATTAAGTTGTTAGTATCTAAACATTTGATTAGTACCAACAGTAAGAGACTTGTAATTTTTTTATTCTGGAATTAGAGCTGTATTTTGAGGTAGGCAGACTGCAATCAGTCTAAGGGCGGTCGTTACTCATCATTATCTAATATGATATGGAAAGTATTGAAGATTATAACGATAACACAAACCTAACACACTGTCGTTGGTTGAATTGTGTCCTCCAAAAAGGCACAAAATCCTAACGCCCAGTACCTGTGAATGTGACCTTATTTGGCTACAGTTTTTTTTTCTTCCATATGTAATTGGTTAAGATAAATTCAGATTGGATCAGAGTCCTAAATCCAATGACTGGGGAATTTATTAAAAGGCCACGTAGAAATGCAGAGTCACAGACACAGAGGGAGGAGGCCATGAGATGTTTGGAGGAAAAGACTGCAGGGCGGGGTCTACAAACCAAAGAATGCCAAGGGCTGCCTACAACCACCAGAAACCAGGAAGAAGCAAGAAGGGTCCTCCTCCAGAACCTCCTGAGAATCCAGGCCCTGCCAACACCTTGATCTCAGACATCTGGTCTCTGAAACTGTGATGAAAGAATAATTTTTTTGTTCTTTTAAGTCTTTGTAGTAGTTTTTACAGCAGCCCTAGGAAAGGAATATACATATAAATATCACCTTTTTCTTCCATGCCGCTAATCAATTATATGCATGATATGTATCAATACACATACATGCTATCTTGTGTCATTGATGCCTGTCTTCGCTGGGGTTTCCCCCAAAGCTGATACTGAGACACGGACTTTGGTGCGGCTACTGTATTTGAGAAGTGATCCCAGGAAGTGCAGGGCAGGAGAAGCTGAAGGTAAATGATGAGGTTATTGCTGGGGGCACCCAGGAGTCAGTTCGATGGCTGGCTGATCTTTTCTGTGAAAGTCTGGTAGAGTCTGAGGAGAAGGTCTGCTTGAGGGTGTGAACTCCTGCTATTTCTCTCACCCTAGGGATTTTGCACTGTTCCAGCAGCCCAGACTCAGCCTTCATCAGTTCCTCACCTATTGTAGCTGAATGTCAAGGGCATCCTGCTGCTTCTACAACAAGTGAATACACATTCGAGTCCCCTCTGTCCCTACAGGCACCTTGTCTCTTAGATTTTCTTCCTGCTATTTTCTCTGCCATCTCAGCGTTCTGATAGGGTTGAGAAAAATCAGGAATTTTCTGTTAGTTTGGGTCTTTTCCATTGTAAGTAGAGATTTCATCTTTCTGTATCCCAAGCTAAAGAAGCCACAAATTCCAGACTCCATTTTAATAAATTCCATACTTGCATTTTAATTTCTATTAGGTTGTCAGTTACAAAAGTGAATGTGAAACAAATATTTAACATATGAATTGCATCAAGGGGTAACAGTTGCCTTGTATCAAGTGATTATTTTGCAAATTAATCTTGCAAATCTGATTTCAGACCTATTTGACCATAAAATTTCTTCTGGGTTATACAATTTCAGTAGTCTTATATACATATACATAAACTGTGATTAATGCTTTCTAGTTCAGTCCATCACATCCCCCTAGACTTAATTTCGAAGCTAGGAAGATCATAACTATCCTTCTACACACATTGATATACCAATTTACCCTACAAATTGATTTTTATGAATCTGGAAATAGAAAGACAAAAAGAAATAGTTTCATATTCACCTAAGTCTCACAAGAGCACTACAACTGTATATTACTACTGACGTGAAATTTAATTTCTTTGCTAACACACTTGGTCCTCATGCCTTGACTTAGGCACACGCCAATGCCACCGCTGTTCACGTGACTAATATGCAAATGTTATGAATATATTTTTATCCAATAAGGAGTCTGGTGGCCCTCAAAATACATTTGGCCTTTCTAAATACATGCACAAGTATGGAAGAATTTCTATGATATAGAAGTGTGATGGCAGCGGCTAATAGACACCAAGGTTTTAGCAGGAGAGGGGGGAGATACCCTAAATAGACGGTTTTACACAACCATCAGAAAGTGGAATGAGCTCCACAGTGTAATTTGACAAAGTCCCCTCATATCTCCAAACCTTCTCCATTTGTCCCAAATAGCTGTTAACAACAAGATTTTATTAAGTAATAATAATAATAAACACTATAAAAGCCAAGAACAGTCTGTGCTATTGTAATTTACACTGAGAAACTTATATTCAATCTCTTTTTTCTGGCAAAGAACTCCTAAGTAATTTACTTGAGATTTAGGCAACAATAAAATAGATTAAGGTGTCTTGATATTCATAACAAACCTCTTTCAACACAGCTGAACTTATGTCAATGAAATGAATTTTGGAAAACACCTAGGCCTGGGGGCTGGTTGCCAGGAGATCCAACCATGTGATCTGAGGGTTGGCATTTTTAGTCTCCCCCGCCCTCCAAATTTCTGGGGAGGGGAGAGGGACTGGAGATTGAATAAATCATCACTGGCCAGTGATGCAATCATGCCTATGTAATAAAATCTCTGTTAGACCCAAAAGGATGGGGTTTAAAGACCTTCTAGGTTGGTAAACTAGAACACTTTCATGTGCCTCCCCGCCAGGATCCCAACTCCACGGAAGCTCCTTGGTTCCAGACCTTGTGGAATGTATCTCCTCATTGATCCTTTAAGACCTTTTGTAATAGAACAGTAATCTAGGGAACAAATGGGTTTCCTGAGCTCTGCGAGTCACTTTTGCAAATTAATTGAACCCAAAGAGGGGTTGTTGGAACCTCCAATCTATAGCTGTTTCTTCAGAAGCACAGGAGACAACCTGAACTTGCAATCAGTATCTGAAGGTGGGGGTGGGGGTGGGGGGAATCTTGTGGGACTGAGCCCTTAACCTTGGGATCGAATGCCATCTCCAGATACATAGGGCCAGACGTGAACTAGCTGGTACCCCAGAATTACTTGGTGGTGTGGAGAAAAACCACACACTGGGATTTGTTGTCAGAATTGTAGAGTCAGTATTACTCTTTATTCTCAATATCAAGGATACGCACTGCTTTTGCTTAGAATCTAAACGTTCACAGGAAAAGCTACATTTTAAAGTTCAATAATATTAAGTTATATCATTTGTTGATTTCATGAAAATCTCATTTTCCACTTTGAAAATTTTTTATCAATTTGATTTTGATTTTAACACCATTATCTATTTGCTGTTATTGAGAAAAAAGTATCAGAACCAGTATTTGATAAAGCCCTACAGTCTTTTCAAAAATTCCTAAAGCAGGTATTTTTTAAATTATTATTTGAGGAAATACAAAAAGAACATAACTAGATTCTAGATTTTCAACAATAATTTTGCTGGCTAGTAAAATATTTTACATGAAAATAGGTACAATATCTGTAGCTATATTTTTCAGTTTGATACAGTGTGAAGTAATAGGGTGATGACAAAGCACAAACTCTCCTTAATTTTTTTAATATTTTACTCTATAGTAAAAATCCAATTATTATCTGGATTAAGGTTTTTTTCATCATTAGTCAGCCAGTGTTATAAATTTTGTTTATTTTCAAAAATAACAAATTTTTGTCTGTTTAATTTCTTTTACCCCGTTTCCATTGTGCAAAAAACAGTAATCGATGCAATAACAGTTAAACTTCAAATAACAGTGTTAGCAGATAGTTATAATATTATAATATATAATTTTATATATTTATGTATACAATTTATAATGCTTTTTTATAGTGTGCATATTTTAAATACTGATTTGTTCCCAGGAAAATAAAAGAAGACACAGATCAAGAAAAAGCTTATGCCTTTCTCCTCAGTTGAGAAACAGCAGATCTCTTGGGAAATTCAGCTTTACCCTAAGTCAAGAATGAAATGTAGACCCTGTAACAATTTCATCCATAATGCTCAGTTTAGCTTTTTTTCCTTGAAAATTGACCAAGGAAGAGGTAGCTATATTTGCTTATTTGTCATGTATTTATTTATTTACTTGCTTTTTATTACATTTATTAGAGTGTCGTATTGTATTTATTTATTAATATTTATTGTTTATTATTTATATTTCTACTTATAATGCAGTTGATTCTATGCATGGTCTACACGGTTATCTACACGGTTCTATGCATTGTCTTCTCGTCCCAAACACCTTGCATCTTGCATTGTGACCAGTGTGTATTGGGCACAGACTTCTGTTCCTTTTTTTATGCAAAGCCTGACCTCTGGGGCGTGGTTTTCATTCTCAGCTCACCTCAATTTAGACGAGCTCCACGTCACATGCTCAGGAGCCACTGTTGCGCACCGCCGGCCTAGAAAACAGGAACGGGCAACAAAATGGCGTCGCTGGAGCTGTAGCCTGAAGAGTTACCAAGGGACAGGGATTTTCAGTTTTTAAAGCAATTAATTGGCGCCAACTCTCCAATGACTATGTTTAATTTTTGATAAACGCTTTTTAAAATATATTGTGTGGTTTCATGCATCCAGGCAATATTGCTGAGCCCCTAAGAACATGGTCTATTGCTGTAAAATATCACTGGTTCAATGATCTTGGCTCAGACGAGATGGTTGATGACGTGCAGACAGAGATCGCTCAATATTTAATTTCCTACCAGTAACTCCTAGAACTTTCCTGGGTACTCACTGAATATTTTTTAAAAAGAGGTCGATTTCAAAAGCCCTTCTCTCTAGCTCTGGGATTTCTTCCTCAGCCAGCATTACCCAGAATGTAGGTAATGTGAAGACAGACCTATGAGAAAGCATGAAAAGGAATTTAGAGTGGCAGAAGGTTTGTAGCATTGTTCTTCTGCACCTGAAGTCTGAAAATGAAGAACTTTCTAATTGAAAGTTATCCTTGAAATCTGAGCTTCAGCTGTGTGCTATAAGGAAAGGAGTTATATTCAAATTCATTTGTGTTCAAAATTGCCTCCCTCACGGCTCACTGCTGAGTCTAAACTCATTATTTATCACTAAAGGATCTTCATTTTCTAAAACCCTTCTGCAGACAAGCTTTTTAACATGATTTCTTGTTTCAGTAACCCCAGGAAAATATTACCACACTTTCTTCGAGTACTGGTGGGTATCAGTTTCCTGAATTTGTCTATAAACACCCTTTATGAATTGCATATGGTACCACCATATGCCAAGATAAGGAAAGAGGAAAAATATATGCCATAGATGTTCCTGGAATAGATGCCCTGATGTGGACCCATTGTCAGCTGGATCAAGAGTCAGCTAACTTTCTGGGCACCTGGGTGGCTCAGTTGGTTAAGGGTCTGACTCTTTCTTGGTTTCAACTCATGTCATGACTCACAGTTTGTGAGTTCGAGCCCACATCAGGCTCTGTACTGACAGTGTGGAGTCTGCTTGGAATCCTCTCCCTCTGTCTGCCCCTCCCTTGCTCTCTCTTTCTCTCTCTCAAAATAAATAAACAAAACATTAAAAAAGAGGGAGAGAGAGAGAGGGCTAACTTTTTTCTCTAAGAGCCAGGAGGCTTTGCAGGCCAAGAGACAAAATCAAGAATATTATTCCAGTGCTTAAAGAACAAGAGACAAAGCGAAGGTTCACATTTTTTTGAGGAAATTTAAAATATAGTAAAAATAATTAAGATTTTCTGTAAAACAAGTCCACGAGTGAGAAGAATAGACTTGTTTTTAAAGGGGATAGTATTTCACTGAGCTGGGGTTCACAATTGGAGTTCCCTATAAAAACATCGATCGCAAACATCCGTGGGTAAAAAAAGCTCTTAGCTCACTGTTTACAAAGCCATTGGTGGTGGAGCTTTGGCCTGCGGGCCCCACATTGCAGATCTATAAACCCGAGAAGAGCCAGAGGCACCTGAATTCCTCACTGAGTGTATGTGAACCCAGTAGTGACATAAAACCACTGAGTGTGGAAAGTAATTTTGGCAAATTTCACTCTTTTTTAAAAAACTGGTCCTAGTCGTCCCCTACTACAGTGAGAAGATATCTTTAAAGAGTAGCATTAATCTTCTGTTATGACTCTAACAAATTACCACAACCTTAGTGGCTTATAAGAGCACACATTTACTATCACACAGTTCTGACAGACCAAGGTACAGTCAGTCTTGATTGAACCAAAGTCAAGGGGTCAGCAGGGCCGTGTCCTTCTGGAGGCTTCCGGGAGAGAACTGCTTGCTTGCTTTCTCACCTTCCAGAGGTCACTGAGCTCATTGGCTCATGCCCCCTTCCTCACACCGCTCCAACTGACTGCCTCCATCATCCCCTCTCCTATCACTAACTGATCATTCTGTCTGCCCCATAAAAGGACCCCTGTGATTCTATCAGGCCCATCTGGAGAACTTAGGATAATAGGATTTCAAGATCCTGAATTTAAAATCATCACATCTGCAAAATCCTGCAAGGATTGCTTTACCCTGCAAGGTCATATGTTCACAGTTTCAGGGGATTAGCATATGGACATTTTCAGGGGCCATTATTCAGCCCACCACGATACCTTTCTGCCTTTTATGCAATGTGCTTGTGGCATTATACTTAATGAGTTTCACTCGCTTTCCTGGGCCAGTCAAGATTCTTCAAGTTGACTAAAGATTTCAATATTAATCTCTTTTAATCTGTACAAGTAATTTACAAAGCAGTAATGGAGCTGTGCAATATTATATTCCTGAGTACATAAGAGTTCCATACTCATTTTCTTATTTAGCTATCAGAACAACCCAGTGAGGTATGTGTTTGGTCTTCATTTTTCTTTCATCTGGCTGTTCAGCGTCAGCTGACCACAACTACTGAATCTGTTTGAATAACAGCGTATAACTCCAGTCCTCCCGATGTTTCCTTGAAAACATTCCTCTTCTGAAATAATCCCAGCTGGAACAACATGTTTGAGCAATCAGTGAAGAATGAATTTCATTGTTTCTTTCCAAATCAAATGCAGGAAATCAAGCATATGAAAATCGTATCCCCCCCCCATCATCTGAATGTAGATTAAGAAATGTTTATAGAAATAATTATGGAGAAAATGAACAGAGTTTTAAATTAATTTAATATAATCAGGTAGGCTCTCAGCTACCGTAGGTAGACAGGAAGAAGATAATTTGAGCAGATTAATGCATGATATTTGGAAAACTCTAAAGAGATTTGTTTCAGGATTGATTAGCACTTACCTTTAAAATAGAAAAATGTATTCAGATTTGAATTGTAAATTCCACTCTTGTTTTCCACAGCTACATAGGAAAGGTATTTATTCTATGGAATAGGAACCAGTAGGCATCAAATTCAATAAAGATAGGAGTTGAAAACTACAGACTTTAAAATGTTAGTTTATTGCATAGTTGAGATTATTTCATATGTGTCAAGTCTAATCTGAATCAAGTGTATCAACCATTGAGAAATAAGCTATTTCATAAATCCTGCACCCTGTAAAAACATAGAGTTTTTCAGAAATACGGAGATAAAAAAGACTGTGGTTTAAGACATAATCGGCAGCGTGGTCCATGAGCAGGTGGTCATTTCAACAACCCTCTTTTGCATATTATTAAATCTCTAGATGAATTGTTTAATTTTGCAAATCTATCTTATTTTGCACATATGGAATTTGGATATGTGAAAATTTTGACAGAAATGTGCTTTTGTTCCAGCTAGGAACATTTAGTCCATACAGAAGAACAATCCATTTCTCTGAGTATTAAAAATGTCATTTTTCCTGAAGGAGACACAGGTCAGATTTCCCTTCTGTTCACTTTGTTGCCTAATAAAGTGGAAACCAGCAAGGTTCCCAAAGCATCTTCACCAATTAAGGATAAGGAGAGGTTATGTAGCATCCTGAAGTGTAAAATAGATCTGTGGAAACTACAACAGCAGCCTTAAGGAAAATTACACTGTGAACATTTTGAGAATGAATTGTGCAAAGCATGATATATCATGCAAGTAAAGGACAGTGACATTTAACATCCATAATCCAAATAGAAAAACGTTGTCTTGAGAGATTAGAGATGACCAAATTTCTCAAAAGTCTCCCTTTTAGATACATGTTAGGAAATGAAAATCGCAAATATTCTAAGGAAAATTGCCATCGATAATTCAAGTAAATTTGGGGGGAAAAATGACAAGAAAACGTTTAACTGTCAAAACAGATAAACCCACGATTGATAGAAAAAATACATTAAGGCACTAAAAAGTAAAGGACAAATGGACTATAAAGAATTCATAATATTTCTCTCTGTTAGTGGCCTCAAGGGAAAATGGAATCTATATTGCAAAATCAGAGCAAACTGTTCGATAAAACTAAAAGAAAACATTCAAATATATTACAGGCAGAAAGGAAAGACCTCATAACTTTTTAAGTGAATCCGTGATTATCTCATTCATTGTAAACGCAATGCTCTTTCCGGTGTCCAACTCTGTCCTCCAGTAACTATGAAGAAGCAAAGTATAGCCTGGGGAGACACAAGACAGGGACCCACTGTGAACACTGTTAGACCTAAGAGTGGCCACCAAATGTATTCCACGCAGATGTGTGTGATCTCGCGTGGCCAACTAGCTCACTAAAATTATCTTTGTGGAAAGTGCTTTATTCTTATATAAGTTGAACGCCATTACGATTTTCTTCTTTCTTCCCCAATCCAAATAAAATCTGATGTGTTCTTTGACTGAATTTACTCCACTAAATACCCCACCTGTCTGTGGTGGGTATTAGAAATGGCATCAGTCTCATTAAATGGGAAAAAATTCATTTAGGATATTCTATATATGTAAGACACAGTGATAAGCACAAGTAGAGAGGTTACTATGAATGATACCTCTTTTATCCTTGAGATCTTAATTGTCCAAAGAGAGAAACAGGAAATCAAATACGTTATACGGATGCACGCACTTGAGCGTATGCACACATATATAGTCTTCTTTTGATGCTAAGTTATTTCAACATTGTACCAAAAAGCAACTTGTTACCATGGTCGATTTTGCTGAACTACTACAGATTCCTAGGAATGACAGAGATCTTCTAAGATATTAATATTGTTTACCAAGAGCATCATGTCCTAAAAGAGTGAACAGTAGAAAAGAGAGGCAGAACGTTTTCAGAATTGACTCAAAGATTTAGCTTCTTAAATAAAAATCAGCCCTAGGACTCATTAATTTCCATCCTATTGGTTCTGAATCTTTCCTTTTGAGCTGTCGGGAAAATGTCTAATCAAGCTTATGGGGTATCAGTTCAACATCTAAAAGTATTTTTTTTTCTCTTTTCTGTACTCAATAGCCCTAGCATTTTCTTTCCAGACCTCCCCTCCTTACTGCCACTCTCATTTGGATACGTCCTGATCAACCAGCATCCCGTCTCAAAATGCAATGTCTAGAAAGGAGTACAACAGTCTGACATGGTCTTGCTAAGTCAGAAAACAACTGGAATTTTCCTTTTCATTGGTTGAATCCCTGTTGGTGTAGGTTAAATAGGATTCCTTCTTCTGGCAGCCACTTCATGTGTTTGCGCTTCTTGTCGGTTTGAGGAACCCAGGTGAGGAAGCAGCCACTGAGGAGAAGCCTCTTCCAGATGCTGTGAAGCTGGGCCTCCTGGGACTGTTAGCGTGAGAGTTGCGCTCAGAAGCTTCGGATTACCTAGTCTTCTCAAGCCTGACGGTTTTGTCACTGCTCCTTGACATTCTCGTGTTGCGTGCCCTTCACCCCAGGGCTGCTAAGCCCCTTCTACAAAACTGCTCCCCTGAGCCCATCCTATAATTTGCTTTCTCTCTTTTTAATCTTCAGATGATCCGGTGCTTCTCACAACTCAGTCAATACATGTTCATCCCCAACCTCACAAGACATGAATCTCTTTCTGTCTTCTTTCCCCCGGTTAAATCCCCACTGTCCCCAGTGACTACTCCCATGTTTCTCTAAGAGCTCTTATCTACATAGATGACCCACCTTCCCCTTTTCTAGAGAGAACTGAAGAACTCAGGGAGGAACAGTCTCCACTTCTGATCATCCCTATCCAGAACACCATCCCTCTTCCTTCTCTTCATTTTCTGGTAATGAAGTTTCATTCTTGCCAAAAGTAATCCTTCCAGCTATGTTTACTTCCCCTCTGTGCAATTTACTTCTTCTCTTCCTACTCTTTTTAATGTTTAATTTTTTTTTTTTTTTTGAGAGAGAGAGAGAGAGAAAAAGAGTACAGGAGGAGCAGAGAGAGGGAGAAATATAGAATCCCAAGCAGGCTCTGTGCTGTCAGTGCAGACCCCCATGAGCAGTTCGGACCCATGAACTGTAAGATCATGACCTGAGCTGAAATCAAGAGTCAGATGCTTAACTGCCCCAAACACCCCTCTTCTCTTGCTACTTTTAAATTCTTTTTCCTGCTGATTATTTTACATGAGTCTATTTCAGTCTTCCCTTTGAAGACTTTCCTGGAAAAAAAGACTTTTTCCTGGAAAAAAAGGAAAATGTCCCTTGACCTTGCTTTTCACCATCAGTATCTCTTTCCTACTGAGCCACAATTTTTGACAAAATCAACTACACTCACTGTAAGAATTTCCTCCATTCCGAGCCACTGTCCAGATCCTTGCTTTAGGACTTGAACTCACACTAAGCCATGGAAACCATCACAAGCAAAATCATCAGCATCACAAATTTTATCTTACTGAAATTATTTGGCACTTTTTTCACTATTCTTTACATAACAAGAGTCTCAAACCCTTCCTTTTTTTCCCCCCAAACCTTTCATTTTTATTACATTTCTCTTTTCTGAAATTTTCCACCTCTCTGGTTTCCTTTAATCTCATCACAAGGGATGTTGGGATTCTTTGGTTACATTGCCTTTTCCCTCTGTTCTGATCTGTACATATTTTGACTTAGACAATTGTATCCACTCTCTTATTTTTGTGACATCAGATCTCCAACTGTGACTTTTGTGCTACATTCACAAAGATTCAGATGTGTGTATAAGTTTGCTCATCAAACATTGTCACTTGGACATCCAGTGGAGATTGAAATTTTAGTATGTCAAAAATGCAATTAATCATATTTCTTTCAGAATCTGAATTCATGACATTATTCCTCTTCTAAACTATTCCTAAATTCAATTCTGATCTGCTGACCAGTTACCTGAGCCATACAACTGAGAGTTATCCTATAAGGTATTCATTCATATCCAATTAAATGATCACGGTTTCCACAGTTTTATCTGATTTCTCAAAGCTGTCCCTTTGTCTTGTTTTCACCACCACAGCTTTAAGGTTGGGCTTTATCATTCATTCCTGACTTACACACCTGCTCTAGATTGGCTTCTCCAACCCCAGCCATTCTCCTTCTGGAGCCCTCTCTCTGCCATATAAATCAGATTTTTGTTCCTCTCTCTTAAAAATCACGTGGTCACTGTATCATCTGTAACAGAACTCAGGTAACATGCAAACACCTCGTCATCTTCTCCAGCATCAATTTCAGGCCACAAAGTAGTGGCACAAAAAAAAAAAAGACAGACTCTGTATTTCCCTTACATACTTAGAGATGCTTCGTGTGTTGGGGACTTTGCCCTCTCTATTCCCTTAGCCTGAAAATCCCTTCCCTCAATACTGTTGCCTACGGATTTCCCAGAACCTAGTATCTTCTTCAAAGCTGATCACTTCCCATCTACTCACCAGGGGTTTGGAGACCTTCCTGTGACCCTATAACCACAACACGCTTACCACACTGCATGTAAGTGTTGTCAGAACCTTGAAGACAGAGGATCTCCCTGTTTTATCTTTGTATCCTTGATGTCAAATACTTAGAATAATATATTCAGTAAATGTTTATTACTTTGGAACTTTTTCATATGAACGGCTTCAATACTGACCCCATTTAATACACATTTATCTGATTTGTAATTGTTTTCCCAATTGCAGGTGAACAACTTAATACAAACTTAGTGTCTTAGCAACGCAGATTTATGCTTTTATAATTCCAGAGTTCAAAATCTAAAATGGGCCACTGTGCTACGTCCTTTGTGGAGGGTATAGGAAATAATCTGCCTCCTTGCTTTTTTTTTTTTTTCACCTTCTGAGGTCACTTACAGTTCTTGACTCGTGACCCTTTTCTCCAGCTTAAAAGCCAGTAACATGGCTTTTTCTTGTTTCTGACTTCTGTTTCTATCCTCAAACTTTCTCTCTATAACTCTGACTTTCCAACCTCCCTCTTGAGATGACATTGGACTCACCCAGGTAATGCAGGATAATCTACCCCCTTCCAAAAGAATTTATTATACTCACAAATTTCCTTTTCCATATAAAGTGTTGTGAATCCAGATTCCAGAGATTTTGAGTTGGACATCTTTTAGAGAGGGGCCATTATCAGCCTACCATGGTAATCTCACTGCAAGCATTTACATTCAGCTTCCTAAAATTATATCCCATTAACGATGGCTTATTTCTTTCTCAAATATCTGTTAAAACATATAAACCACAAGCCCTTTGTCTTTATATCACTTGCTAATTTACAATTGTACATTCCTTTTTTTTTTCATTATCCAAATGACCGATGCTATTTATTTAGCTTTTCAACCAGCAGTAACTTTTTCTGACTTCGTCACTTCCAGTCACTTCGTCACTTTGTCCCTCTTGTCTGAAAGAAAATTGTAAAATTCTATATGCATCTAAGGTCATAGATGGTACACAGTTGCTCTACTCTCAAACTATATAAAAAATATTTCAGTTTCCCTTGAATTATGCTTAATGGCTTTTGCTGTATGAATAATATGCTTAGTAGATCTTTGCCTATAAAAAAATCCTAAAATTATCTTTATTTCCTAAAATATTGTTTTCTTCCTTTTTAGAAATCAGGATATTTCTCCATATCCAGTATTTTCCATTTCTCTAACTCCTAATTATTCCAGATGCATTTATAACAGTAGTTCTGTGATCAAACGTGAAAATCCATAATTTGACTGAAATGTTTTAAGTATTATGGATTTATTACATTTACTCTTTGAATGTCCCAAGAGAATTCTAAGGAATAACAATAGTAAAACATATTTTTATATTCACATTATATGCAGATATAATATGTAATATATATAATTATTATGACACATTAGAAATAAGCTACACTTGTAAATAAGTATATAAATGTATTATGCCTCTCTATAAAAGCATTTGTACATTTACTATTACTTTATTACTATATATAAATAAAAAATAAATATTTTTGTTAAGTATTTTGTAAGGAGAATTTCATCCCAAGATTATAAATGGGGATCTTAGACATCATGCAACTATAAGGAAATGTGCGTATTTCAGTGATTTTGTGAGCCGTTTTTTTTTTTTTACATAGTTAAACATGTAGAATAAATCTCCTCTGACTTTAGAATTATTCATAGTCTTCAATTTTATTTCTAAGTTACACCCCAAATTTCTCCTCAGAGATAATATAAACGATTTTACCCTATATATCTAAAGAATCCTTATTTTAAAATCCCATTTATTGAAATAACATATTAGGCAACTTATATTTGCAAAACGATATAGTCTTTACTGTAAAAATATTTGGATTTTCTATTTCCTTTCTGAGGCTGGTGTCAATGCCCCACGTGCAAGCGTGTGTTGAACAGACGTGATGCTGATGAGGTGTGAGTGAGGCCGCCATCTGCAGCTGGGGAAACACACGCTCTGCAGGGCCCGTGCTTGGGCCCCAGCACGGCAAAGGCTTTTAGGTCATCTCTAGAATATGATTATCTTTCCATTTTCAAGGTTAACTATACTATAACAGAAGTGTGGGATTTCAAGCAGTCGTCTGAAGGATTTTGAAACGATTTCAGGTCATGTTTAGGAGAAACGTACTCTCTTCTTTCTCTCCTAAACCCCTCTCAAGACACTGGGTATGGCAGCCGTTCATTGGGAAGTCAAATTCAAATCTCTGCTAAAGAGACTCAAAGTGCAAAATATTCACAAAAGGGTAGCACAGTCACTTCCTAATGCCTGCTGCTCCACATTTTATAGATGATGTATACTGTAAAGACAAATACTAATCATCACCATTGTCATCATCACCATCATTTTCTCCTTCTCCTCCTCCTCCTTCTTCTTCTTCTTCTTCATCTACATTGAATTCTTTCTGTTGAAGGACTTAAAAGTGTTTTTATGTAAGTTGGCCAAAATACACTGTCATTAATAAATTGAACTAATAAATAGGAATGTTATCCTTTCCTTATTTAAATGCTTTAAACCATCTCAAGTAAGGAAAAATGTACTCAGCCCACGTATCCCTGAAAATTGTTTTGATTTCATTATGTGCACTCCGCCTCTCACATGACTTGTGTAGCTTTACTAATATTTACCAAAATTAAATTTTCACTTTAAGGATAAAGCTGTTCTTGGGATGGAATTGTTGGGTACATGCCCAAACCTATGCACACGGAGGGTGATGTGTTCTTGTAAAATCATAATAGTGGGAAAGAAAAATAATCTGTGGAATAACCTCCATTTATCAATGAACATCACATTAAAAAGGAACATAGGAAACTTGCTTGACCAAGATAAAATTTAGTTAACTTAGACACATCATTCTATCACATAAAAAAGAAAGCACTCGTGTAACTAGAATGCCCTGGCAGTGTAGATTGTCAGTATCACCTTTGCCCTTGAGTTTATGATCGAGTGTACTTCAAGTTCAATATCAAATCTGAATCATCGTAAACCAGTTTATGGAACGTACTGCTTGAGGTCATCAGTGTAAAACCAAATTTTATAATATGAAAGAATTTGGGAATGGCTGTGCTCTTTTGGCTTTTTATTTCATTTTTCAAAATGCAAATGCCATAAGATTTTTATTCATTTTAATACATGAGCTGAATTTGGACTTCATTACAGCTTTATTATTATTATTATTATTATTATTACTTATTTGCCATTTTAATTACAGAAACTGAGGAAAAAACATCCAAATACAATTAACATATCCTATCTTATGATTAAGATGTAAATATGCCCCTGGAGTAAGAGAAGTCTGTGGATTTCTCCCATGCTGAAGGGAGTTGTGTGCTGATCTTGGATCAAACAGACACCAATGAGCTTTTAATATTTCTGCTTACCCTATGATGCCATAACTAAACTAATCTGCCAAACATAAAGAACATTGAAGTAATGCTTATACATTGCACAGAATAGAAAAAAATAAAGCAGAATGTGTTTTTGTTTTGGGTCTTTTTAAAAACCTTGGCCATTTAATGTAGCAAATATTAGAGATTACTTTAAAAAGACCATTGAGAATGTAAAAGAAAATAGGGTAGCATCTTAGAATTTCGGTAAAATGCCATGAAGTTTACATGGAATATTCCCTGAATTGTGTAATATTTCCTGTAATCACACCTGCTAATCTGTTCTAAATCTGATCTTTAAAGTGTTGAAAGCCTCTAGACGGAGAGTAAGGATCTCTCACATGTTTCAGTTTATCCTCTGTAAGTATTCGCGTGAGTTTCTTTCATAAAAATATGCTTTAAATATGACTGAGAGATTGCCTCGGAGCTCATCAAATTTTAAGTAGACAATATTGTTTTGTTAAATGTATTCTCACTTTCAAATATGTATAAGGCAATAGTTAATCATGAAGTAAAATGATAGAGGTAAATTAAGATAACATAAATTACTTGTGATTAATCACACATAATTGTGAATATTTGTGTAGGTGTGTCCAAGGTTGAGTTTCACAGAAATAATTTTGATCTTTTTACCTTAAGTTCTCCTAAGTAATAGGTGTGTTAAAATGGGCAATCCATTCTTAATAAAATTTACTAATATTCAATGTTACCTTAGTAAGATGCAAGTGAAAATTTCAACCTAGTTTATTGATTAAGTGAAACAAATAGTACCTGCCCGCTTCATACTAAGATTGCAGGAGCAAATCAATCTAAGTATTGTGAAAGAGTTCCATAAGCAGTAAGGTATCGCAAGAACATTATATTAATATTATTCAAGTTGCCTGTATGACCACTACAGGCCCCATTTAAATGGGAATCCTGTTATCTTCAATGACTGCTTTCAATTATCAAATCGATCAAATATATATTAAAAGCTTATTACGCTTGCGATTCAGTATGAAGTGCTTTGGGTGATAAAAGGATGAATAATGGGTATTCCAGCACTTAAGGGGGGTTTAATTTAGTCAACGTCACTTTGGTTGCAATGGACAATTCACAGGTCACTTATTTCTCAAGATTTCCTTCCAAAATAATCAATATTCTTTGTTGAGAAGTATGGCAACCTTACCTGGAGCAGAAGCCATAGACAATAAACTATGAGCCACATATTGATAAGTATATGATAATCATTATTATTTTTTAAATTTTTTTAACATTTATTCATTTTTGAGAGACAGAGAGAGACAGAGCACGAGTTGGGGAGGGGCAGAGAGAGAGGGAGGCACAGAATCCGAAGCAGGCTCCAGGCTCTGAGTTGACAGCTTCAAGCCCCATATGGGGCTCGAACTCACAAGCTGTGAGATCATGACCTGAGCCGGAGTCGGACGCTTAACCAACTGAGCCACCCAGGCGCCCCTATATGATAATCATTATTAACTATTATCGTTATTAATGATAACGTACATGTCGCTGGCAAATTACTGGAGGCCGAATATGAATTCGCCCAGGAGAGAACATCTTGGAACTGCAGTCACAGGGGACCATGACACTTTCTTTACCTGAAGACCTTCACCAGTTTCTCACGGTAAAGATCCAAGAAAGATTATTTTCTGACTCTGCCAAAGGAAGGGATGAGTCAACATAGTCAAACCGGAGACTTTGCCATAACAAAGACCTATTCTCCACGGTAAAGGACCTCACCAGCCCACACTTCAGAAATCTTATCTAGGCCAGAGAAAGGCAATTTCTCACCCCTCCAGCACCCTCCGGCTTTCTTGTACAAAGTAAGAGGGATGATTTTAGTAAATAAAAACCATAGTTAAGAGGGGACAGGGATTCACAGAAATAAATTGAGAACACTACAGTGAGGGACAGGTTAAGGAGGGGAAACTATACCAATGGAAGAGAAATAGACACATGTGTGAAAGCTGGAGTCCTCAGACACAGGCTCACAAAAAGGCTGAGGCTTAATCAGAAGACTATGGAATACTTCTTGGCTCATATCCTACCATCAGCAAGGCTCCAGATTAATAACAAAAGTCCTAGCTGAAACAGCTTGAGGACCCACCCTCTGTCTGAGGAGCAGTCCGTGGGAAAAAAATCAAAGCCTTGAGGGTCTGCACAACCGACACGCTGGAGTTTGAAGCCGCTGGTACTGAGCTACGGCAGGCATTGAACACAACCCAACGTCTAGCTGCGTTAACATAAATCCTCAGACAAAATGCCTCGTGACTTCAGTACCTCTTATCCAGAGCGATATGGCTGGCTTTCAAAAAATGTTCAAGACATGCCAAAGACCCAGTAAATCAACACACACACCTACATACGTGTGTACGTACACACATACCAGTGTGGAAAAGACAAAGCAGTCACCAAAGTGAGAATCGGGTATGCCTCAGATGAGGTTCAAAGTATCAGCCAGGGAATTTACAATGACGATAGTTAAGGGCTCTAATGATAAGAGCCGGCAACACGTAAGATCAGATGCATAATTTAAGCAGGGAAATGAAAACACGCCACAGAAGCAAAAGGAAATGCTAAAAATTAAAAAAGCGAAACAAAACTACAAAACGGTGTAAGAGAAATAAAGAATGCCTCAAGCCAGATCGTAAGAAGACTCAGCATGGCTGAAGAAAGAACGAGTAAAGTTGGAAATAAGTCAATAAAAACTTCCCAGGGTGAAATAAATTTAGAACATATTTGTAACTGAAAGACCCACAGGGGAGAAAGAATAAAGAAGACATACCTAAAGCCATAGCAGCTGAGAACTTACCAAACTTAATGACACATAACACATCTCAAATGCAGGAAGTTCAGTGAACACCAAGCAGTATAAATATAGAAGAGTCTATACATATATCGTATTCAAGCTGCAGAAAACCAAAGACAAAGAGAAACTGGAGAAGGAAATTAGAGAGAGAGAGAAAACAAAATTCCCCTATAGAGACACAAGAAAAACAATTGCAGTGGATTTCTCTTTAGTAACCAAGTAAGCAAGGAGTGGAGTGAAATTTTTAGTGTTGAAGGAAAAAAATATATGCCAATCTAGAATTCTATATTCAATGAAAATATACTTCAAAACTACAGCAGAATAAAGACTTTGTCAAACGAACAAAAATTGAAAGGATTATTCCTAGCAGAACTGCTGAGCAAGAAATGCTGAAGTTTCTTCAGATAGGAGAAAATATTAATAGGTCATAAACATGGATGTGCATAAAGAAAAACATGAGAGGGAACAAATGCAGGCAAAATAAAACCCCTTATTGTTTATAGATTTTAATTGATTTAACAGAAAATTCCTATGTGAAACAAAACTGGTGACAATGTGTCTTGATCTGTGTAGCTGACCAATAAATGAAATGCAAAATGTCAGAGGGAGGAATGAGAATATGCTATTATAATACACATACAGTATAGACGAAGCCTTGTAATGTTATTTCAAAGTGGACTTCTATTACTTACACTTGATCTTAGCCAAAAGGCCGAGAAGCGATGGACTTCGATTACTTAAAAATGTATGTTGTAAATTCTAGGGACACCATCAAATAGGCTTTCAAAGAAGCAGAAAGTATATGCTCGAAGAAGAAATTGAATGAAATTCTATAAAATAGTCGATCAAAACCAGAAAGACAGAGACAGAAGAGGGAGAAACAAGCAGCAAATGCAATGAATTCCAAACAGTTCCCAAAATGGTGGTTATCGATCCCTATAATCACCATAAATATCAAAAGTTTGAATAAACAAATTAAAAGACAGACATTGGGTGTTCTTCCCCAAAATCATTCACACATTTCAAAGTCCTACCTAAGAGAATGACAAGCTGTGAACACTGTGTTGTCATTTGGCCTGGGCAACTTATCCACTAACTCATTGAGCTGATGCCATCTGTACATGTGAGACATATTCTCTGTACTATTCAAGTAATTTAATAAAACTGTTGGATATTGATATCCCCAAAGATTGCTTCTTATCAACATTTTTCTGTGAATATATCTATGTTGCAAATCAACCAAAGTGCACTATAATCTAGTTCACTATAGAATTTTATATTCAATACGGGTTATAACTTGGTCCATATTTTTCCTTTGTGCCCGCAAGGATATCAGGGAACCTTAAACCAAATCACCTATTGAAACGTAAGCAAATTGGACCAAGGCTGCTGTCTACCTCCTTGACATTCCCATCCCAGTGCTCATGGGATGCTCTGAAAGGATCATGAAACGGTGTCGGCTGAAGACTGTCACTCTTGGATCCATTCTAGTTTTGTGTTATTGCTGTTAAATTATTAACAGACACACTCAGCTATTGTGTGTGTGTGATTTTCTTTTCCTCTTTTGAATATTGCAACACATCATCCACGACCCCTAAAGTAATAATAAGTAAAGCTCAACAATTATATCTGCACCTTTTCTAAAGGAACTGGAATAGTATTCACCAGCCATGAAAGAAACTTACTTAGACAAATTAGGAAAACCCTAGCAATCTCTCATCTTTTGCTTCACAAATTCAACCTTATTTATTTATTCAGCCAGTATTTATTCAGTGCACATTAAGTGCCAGATATTGAGCTAGAAGAAAAAAGTTAAGTGACGCGTGAGGGTTTGACTCATTCTGTCTGCCATCTGTTAACAACCTGCAGTCCTTCTCTTCTCTTGTTCCTTTTTAACAAATAGTTTTAAATTCCCCCAATTAACACAGAAATTGGATAGTTTTGATAAGAGATAGATGATGGATAGATAGATAGATAGATAGATAGATACCCATTCTTTAAATCTGTAAGATACGTTTAACAACCAATGACAAAGGTTTACTGATTTATTTGAAAATATTCAATTTTCCCATAAAAGATAAGGAAAAAGACAGGATGGGTAAAATTCCTAAAAAACATTAAATCTAAAGAATATATAAGTTATAAGCTTTTGAGATATGAGTGAGGCTTATAGGAACTGTTAACTCTGTATCATGTGGTGACAAGTTCCTTGACATAACTCATGAGAAGTAATAAATATTAATAGTAAAATAAGACGTAAGACGTGCTAAAGATAGTTTCGAATCAACAGAAAATAAGATCTAGGGGTGCCTGGGTGGCTCAGTTGGTTAGGCGTCTGACTTCGGCTCAGGTCATGACCTCCTGGTTCATGAGTTCAAGCCCAGTGTCAGGCTCTGTGCTGACAGCTCAGAGCCTGGAGCCTGCTTCGGATTCTGTGTCTCCCTCTCTCTGCCCCTCTTCTGCTCACACTCTGTCTCTCTCTCTCTCTCTCTTCCTCAAAAATAAATAAACATTAATTTAAAAAAAAAAGAAAGTAAGATCTAATTAATAAAAATTTACTTAAAGATGGAAAAGAATGGAAAGATGAGGTCATTGTCCTGTGACCTCTGGGCTGACAGCTGTGCATCTTTAGGTCCAAAGCTCTTTAGAAACATCACATATGGTTTCTTGAGGCCCTGCATATACTTGCCCAAATACGTAGGTGAAAATATAGCTCTTCAGGAGCTAATGACAAAGGCACAGCTTTGGCCAGGCTGGCCCCACCTCTCTCCTACAGAGCAAGTGTGGCTCATCTGCTTAACATGACCAGCATGTGAGAGACAACCCATGGTACTGAAAACTCTATCATCGAACTCAGGTTCAAATGCGTGGCCTCTCTGCCTACTGATGCCCTGGAGAGTCTTAACTTATCCATCTCTTTTACTTCACTTTTGACTCCATTTAAAATCGATTTAATGAGTCATGCAATCTTAAGAACGTTAATCTGGTACCTGAGATTTTGGTCTCGGTATCTGGAAGAATTTGATTGGCAGGGTAGCTGGAGATGTCGCCACATCAGCGTGATTTCCTGCACAACAGGAAAACTTTGTATCATAATATGTGTCCTTTCATTAGTAACTTCCTCAAATGGCCGAAGTCTGGAAAACAGGGAGACAGTTAACTCAAGATGTTTAGAAAGAGAGTGACTACCTTGTAGTGTAGGCCCGTTTTTCGTTCAATAATGTGTTACTCTGTTTCTCAAAATAGGAAGTCAAATTAATGAGAGATTATTAGGCCATGACTGTGGTGCACAGTGTGTTATGGACAATAATTTTTAAAACATGATTATTATTAATTGGCACGCATTTTTATTCTTTATAAAATTGTGAGACAAATAGAATTTTAAAACGTTCAGCGTAAAATAATTCTAAATATGAAATACTCCTCTAATTCTGCATGTGCATCTGACTGTGTCTGCCATATTCCCGTTTTACATATTTATTTACTTTACCCCAAAATTGTACATAATGAATTTGCTCCGTAGTAGATACTGACATAGATAAAATGACATATTTCTTAATTACTACACTAACAACTCTACCATTCATTATGAGTATCCTGAATCAATTTGAATTTTGAAGATCTAATAAAAACATATTTAATTAGTCTGTTTTATCATAACACTAGTATAATTTGACAGTGATCACATAAGCTCTAAAATCTGGCATATATTACAGTGAACATTTATGTAGGTGGGATATAGTTGATGAGCTCAGCCTCTCTTGTAGCATTTCCTGACTTAGTGAAATCATCCAGAGACAGAAAAATCTCATAACGTACTTGAAATATTCAGAAAAGAAAAATAAGGAAGTCATTTTACTTCAAAGCACAAACAACGAAATAATTCATGTCGACGTCAAAAGATTACCGAATTCGTAACAGTGGATGATGGAGAAATATGGAGTGATGAAGGTCTTAACATTTAAGATTAACATTTAAGAATTTTATTGTTTATTAGGAAGAAAAGTTAGAGGAGTTTAATCTACATTTCCCTGAAGAACTGACGGTATTGGCTTCATTCTTCTTTAGCAAGGGAAAATAATATTTGCATAATACATTTTTATAATTTAAATTCGAAACATTTTAATTATTAAAAAAAAAAAAAACACCCAAAGTAGTTACTTAGAGCAGGAAGGCTATTGTCGTGAGAGACTGTTAGAAATTAAAAGTAGTTTGTAAACTACATAGGATTAAATTCTTAGAGACAGTAACTAGTCTGACTTAAATTTTCTTCCTGATTACATTTTCAAATACCTGAAAAAGTGGGTATTTATTTTGTTACATAATTCACTTCGAAAATAAAAGCATGTGCCTTTTAAGTGAGAGATACTTTCCCAACCCATTTAAGACAAACAGAAATTTTAAAGATATACTCCGGAGAAGGAATTGTAAAACTTGACCATGTAGAGGGATGCCAACTTTTATGAAACACTGGCTCTAAATTCCCGGGTGAGGACCGGGGATTTGGGCTTTGGCCTGGATCGCCAGAAAAATCCGAATGCTGACAGCAGAGATTGGCAAAGTTGACAGTGGTTTCTTTCCTCCATAATGTTATCCAAAGCTTATTCTCATGTCATGCGTTGATTCCGCCATCGGGAAAGCACTTCTTTACAGATAGGTGTCACCGAGAGGAGAATGACTATGAGGCCCTAAGCTGATTGTACGGTGTGTTGGTAATAAACTATTTTTATGCCCAGCCAGGAAACACCGCATGAGATGCCAATGGTTTTATACATGTGCTTCTGTAGTAGAATAGACTTTCTCAGCAGATAACAGTACCCACAGTCAACAGGAGGAACCCTTCATGCCCCGTCACTGAAAATAACAGGCACTATTACTTTGTCAGCATGAATATAATTATCTCTTTGTTCTTCTGTCACAATTCGTTTTTTGATAAAATATTGAAAAGTGTAAGTGGATTGTGGAAAGCAAGGTCCTCACAAGCTAAATCAGTTGAAGAACCACAGAAGAAAGCACCTGGAAATAATGCCTCATGACGACTTCAAAATTGAAATTTCACGATAAAGCCAAGATAGAGTTAGCAAAAGATTTTACCGCCTTGCAAAACATTTGCATGATTTCGTATTAGGGTGTATTACACGGACATGTGTGATCAGCGATTGCGTAAGAAATTCTCCCAGTCCAAATAACATCTGCACACAAATTCTCTCTGAATTCCACTTTTGAAGACATTGATAAATAAGTTTGGATGCATGAATTCTGTGTGGGGCACAGTGTCTGTGTTTGGCAAACTGCTGATTCTGTTACTGTGACGTTGGGTTGTGTAAGAAATGGTGCGTCTATGGGGCGCCTGGGTGGCTCAGTCGGTTAAGTGTCCGACTTCGGCTCAGGTCATGATCTCGTGGTTCACGAGTTCGAGCCCCGCGTTGGGCTCTGTGCTGACAGCTCGGAGCCCGGAGCCTGCTTCTGATTCTGTGTCTCCTTCTCTCTCTGACCCTCCCCCCATTCATGCTCTGTCTCTCTCTGTCTCAAAAATAAATAAACGTTAATTTTTTTTTTTTTTTTTTTTAGAAATGGTGTGTCTAATGAAGACTTAAATGTCCTGTGAACAGTGTTTGCCTCCCTAAGTTTGTCCTGTGAACAGTGAGACCTCCTGCTCGGTGCTTTTACCTTTCATTACACAAACAGCACTCAAATTCTTCAGGAGATATACGTACCTAATGGAAACCCTTGGACTGAACTGGAGAGCATGTCTGTCAGCAGTATCTGTCTTAATAGGCAAGTCAATTCCACCTGCTTCTCCCGGAGCCACCTTCACAGAGCACCTCATCATAATTATGATAAAGCCTCAGACTTTATCTCAGAGCCATTTAAACAACCAAGAGCTGGCTCGATCAACAATTTGAACCCAAAGGGTCTGTTTTTCCAGCCAGCTGGGGAAAAATAAGCTGGCTCTGTCATCGTCTTCATCAGGTACAGTGGTGTTGAAACTCCAGGGTCCTCGCGTCCTGAATATTCATGCTCTCACAAGTTCCTCATTTGGAATGCTGCAACAGAAGTAACGAACCCCTTGCTGAATGTCATTTTTTTCCCCTGCATTATCTGGGAAAATACACTTTTGCTCTAGGCTTTATTTAAGATAGGCTCCAGCAAACTTTCTTTCTCTCTCTCTGTCTCTTTCTCTCGGTCCCTGTCTCTCTCCATTGTGTGTGCACACATATATACGTGTATATTTGTATGTGTGTATATACAATATAAATGCATATATTAAAAGCACTGCCCTTGTCCTCATATTACTCGCTTATGAAGACCTCTAAGCAAGAAAAGTGTTGGTAGTGAGGTATGTAAGCCGAAAAATCCATTAGATAATCCACATGGTATATCATATGAAGTTCTGTAAAATCTGGGGAACTATATCTGGGGCAAAAACATAAAATTTATGCTCTTTCGAAGATCCTGTGAGTAAGAGTTAAGTCACAGCCGCAGAACGGTATGCTAGCATTGTAAACAACACAGTGTTCTAGGTGTCTGGGTCAGTGTTCTAGGCTGTTTGAAGATGTTAGTGCAGATATGTTTCCAGAAGTTTACCAATGTCTGGATTGAGGTCTTTTGTAAAAGAATCACTGAGGCTCTCATTTCTCAGAAATACACAGCGTTGAAGACGGGAGGAAGGACGGTGATGAAGTGTTCTATACAGGAAATCAATCAGGTTCTAGAGCAGAAGGCAATGCATGTGGTTAAGAAGGAAAAGATCACAGTCGGAGGGGATTGCTTGTTGTTTTAGATAAACATCATTGGCTCCACCGTGCTCCCTTGTTTCCAGACAACAGCTAAATTAAAAAGCGATGAAGAAGATCCCTTCCAGGAAAGTGCCGAGTGCATATGTTGATTTGGCTTTTTTAGCGCCAAACAGCGTGTTCCCATATAGCCATATATGCTGTAACTTGCAAAGTAAGTTAAGTAAAAAGTAAGGATTTTTCATCTCAAATGTGCTATCCTGTTTGGCCCATACTCTTTCAAATCCGAATCTCTAATAAATACAAAGAAACGACTCTTGTGTTCCAAAGAAATATGGTTTTTTGTCCCTTGTCCATGTTATTCTTATGGCCTCACTTACTAACACAATTTAAAAGACAGGTATACAATTATGTATGGAAATGGATTAAGCTGACTTTCAAGTTGCATTTGCGCACTCTCTTTCTCTAGGCAATACTATGTGTAAACCGTGTAAGGGAATCACTCTCCTTTGTTTCCTCTTGGCAGTCTCAAGTTCTGCCTTTCTGTAGCCATACAATATTTCCTGTATATTTGAATCCAGCACTGGTTTTGTATTAGGTTAGGCAATACACAGGCTGTACCTTGAAAATTATCTTCTTAAAGCAAAATATGGGGGAAAGAACATTTGTCCAGTTTTAGCTATTTGTTGCAGTTATCTCGAAAACAGGCAAAACTGGGGGGCCTGGGAGGCTCAGTCAGTTGAGCGTCCAACTCTTGATTTCAGCTCAGGTCATGGGATCGAGGCTCATGTTGGGCTCCGTGCTGAGCTTGGAGCCTGCTTAAGATTCTCTCTCTCCCTCTCCCTCTGCCCCTCCTCTGCTCATGCACATTCTCTCTCACAAAAATAATTTCAAAAATTAAAAAAAAATAAAAGAGGCAAAACTAATTTGGGGATTTCAACAAAATACAAAGTTAAGAAAAAATAAGATGTTCTCTGTTTTACCAGAATTGCCATGATGAGGAACCCTGTAGCTTTATGTTGTGAGATTAGGTTTATGCAGAATAATTTTTAGCCCTACTTCTCCCTTTCAGAGGTACCACCCGCTATTGGGTAATGTAAATGAATAAAGCAAAGAAAATGGAATGTTTATCAATAACTTCTGAACAAGGTCTTCAGCATAGCTAATACAATACATAACCTAAGCAAAATGAATTATGCTATGACTTGACATATATCGAGAAACAAAAGAGATTTTCTTCTCCAAATATACACATTCTTGGTCTTAAAATCCACACATCTCCTGAATCTAGGATATTAAAACCTTACACCTTTTAATCTTTGTTCATTTTTAATTTTTTAAATTTTTTTAAAATTTTATTTATTTTGAGAGAGAGAGAGAGAGAGAGAGAGAGAGAGAGAGAAGGTGGGGGAGGGGCAGAGAGAGAGGGAGAGGGAGAATCCCAAGCAGGCTCTGCTCTCAGAGTGCAGAGCCTGATGCAGGGCTCAAACTCACGAACCGTGAGATCCTGACCTGAGCCAAAGTCCAGAGTGGGACGCTTAACCAACTGAGCCACCCAGGGGCCCCTAATCTTTGTTTATTTTTAACATGCAACTAATGAGTACCCACACGTATACTGTCACTCGAATTTATTTTTACTTTATAAGTTTTCCTTGTTCAACGTGATTCTGAAAGCCACAAATAATAGCTTGCTACTTTTTCTACTGCCCTATGACCATATTGAATCCGTCAAGAATTGTCAATAGGAATAAATACCATTTTTATGTACGAATTGTCTGGAATATTTTTAAATGTCAAAACATTTTATATGTTTTTTTTTTCAAGTGATATTTTAATCATGTGAGTGCTGTGTGACAGACTGGAACATACCAACCTGCAGACCAGCCTGTGGTAAATTGGCAGATAGAATATGCATGAGCACAAGAAAATGTTTGACTTAAAATTTACCATTAAGTTTTAAAATACAAAGCAAACACACTCGGTGTGTGACAGGCATCATATTTACTAAAATAAAATAAAATCCTCCATTTGTCCATAACTTATATTCAATAAAGTTAGCCCAAAAGCATTCCTGTATTTAATTGGTTTCCCAAAAGTGGAGTCAATCTTATGAGCTTAGGTGCCCTTAATGTTATTTATTCTTATTTCAATTGGTTACATTGTATTAGGGTCTGTCCTGTTAATTTCCAAGACTTTTCAAGTACAGCTTGGCTTGCTTTCTCTCCGTTATCAACCCATCTCAGGTACGTAGGCACCTGTTGGGATGAGCACTGGGTGTTGTATGGAAACCAATTTGACAATAAATTTCATATTAAAAAAAAAAAAAAACCTTGCTGTAGTCATACAGGTCTCTTTACTATTTCCTAACTCTATTGTTTTTGTCTCCATTTTTGTACTAAAGTCTATGAATATCTCATGGTATGAATTATTTTCCACCTCCTTTTAGACAATTCATGTCATGTCTCCCTTTGATGTATAGCTTTCAGCACCAAGAATTCTTCTACAGGCCGTGGTTGGGTAATTTATGCTTCTACGTGCTTCTCTTTTCCTCCCCCACTACCCCCCCCCACCCCCCGCCCCACTCTGGTTATTACTCTGTTATCTGCGGAGTACGGTGAAGAGAATTGATGAGATTTAGGAACTTACTCTCTAGTGTTAGCACATTCATCATGTGATGCTGGGCATATACTTTGGTATCTCTCAAATTCTATCGCCTCGTCTATAAAATAACTATGCTAAAGAGGATCCCCTGAAAGGCTCTGGTGGGGGGCCCCAAATTCCATAATGCCAAGCATGTGCCAAGCCTGCTTCTCCAAAGCAAGACCATTATGTTCTGCTTTTTGTTTTTGTTGTTGTCGTTCCCACTGTGCCTAGTACATGTAATCAACTCGGTCTTAATGAAGTGAATCCTTGTGGAATAAACTGATTGCAACAAGAATCTTGCTGGGAACGACCCAATCCAGCAAAACCATTGTGGAGCGCATTTGTGTGCTAGGTTGCCCAGGGTCCCAGAAATTCTGTGGCCCCTTTGGACTTTGAAACCTTCAAGGAAGAGCAGGATCCCGAGTCCCACACAAGGCTCGAAAGCTCAGGGGTGGAATGTGAGCCTAGAACTCGGTTTCCATCACCAGTAAAGTGTCAGCTGCAAGATCCTGATGCAGCAACTCACTTCAAGCCATCTAAGAACCAAACTAAACCAAACCAAAACTTCAGTATCTTGCAAAAAAAGGTGAAAAACTGAGCATCAAGTATGAACAAAATAGTTTCTGCCTATCATTCAATGCTACCCGGAATCACCAGAAAAGAAAACAAAGAAAGAAAGAAAAGAGGAAAGGTTATTTTTTTTAATTATTTCCTCTTCAATTCTAGGTTTTATTCTTATAAATTATTTTTTTAACCATACCAAAGGGTGAGGTGGCAAATGTCAACATGATTCCAGTAAACATTCCTTAATGCCCAAATGGAAACACCAGGAAAACTCACCAAATCAATTATGGTCCGTAATTTTCGTGCCTTCCACTCGGTCACCCTCCAGCTTATTTAATTCCGCCCCCCCCCCCCAATCTGGAATCCAAAAGAGCCCCGCGGCTTTGGGTAAATGCTAGGTGGATAAGAAGTTCTTTGTAGCATGAGTGAGTTTATTTCTCAGTGATCTTCCAGTCCACAAGCCTCATGCTTGCAGGACATTTGAAGATGGATGGGAATGTCAGGCTACAGTAAGTTACACATTAATCCACACTCCCACTGCAATGACAGTTAACTTTCCTTGGTGGGCGATGCAGAGGAACAGTGATGTAATGTGTATGCTGTCCAGCTTCCCCATTTCCTACATTGCTTACGAACTCCTTGAGATGACGAGACAAAGCTTAACTAAATATCCATTTCAGAGTCCGATGGGCTGTATTCCCTGGGTAGTTACTGTCATTTCATTCAGTGCCATTTCCTGAGGCTTCAGGTATATTTTAATTTTGCTAGCTATTCAGATAGTTTCATTTTTCATTTACCCAGACTGAGCTTTTCTTTCCCAATGAATTCAATACGACTCAGCCTATAAGTCACCTAAAAACCTTAAAGGCAAATAGTCTTATTTTGTGTTATTGCTTATTATATAATCCATTTGATCTGCTCTATCTTTAATTGTATTTATGTGAATTCTAATGTGAAGTTAAATGCCATGGTTTTCTGGGAATCACATACCGCAGATCATTTTACTGTAGTGTTATTGATTTAATTTAATTTTTCCCTGTTTTTCCCTTATTTTTCTAAGATTGTTTCTGTATTTAAATAAACTGATTTAAATACAATAACAATACTGATATAATAATACAATTAAATATTGATTTAATTTAATTTTTCCCTGTTGTTTCGCTTATTTTTCTAAGATTCTTTCTGTATTTAAATAAATAAATGCATTTATTTAAAAATTAAATACCAAAGACTATTGCCTAAAGCAGAGAGTGATTTGCAAATTTATAGCCATGATAACACTCATTTCTATGTAAAAGTCCAGCTGTGTATATTTAGCATATTAATCATAATAATAAGTAAAGATGGAGCATCTCTATGTCATACAACTTGAAAGAATATCAGATAAAATATTGACAAAACAAAGCTATTTATTTTAGCCAGCAATAAGTTTTGGAATGAGGCCCGCACACTGATGATAATTAACTGATTTTTAAAACTATTTTATAAACCCTGTGGGGCATTAGTCCCTTTTGCCACTGAAGACATAGAAATGAAACTTTAAATACAGGTTGGTTTAAGCCACAGAAATCAATCGTTGTGGCCTTCTGGCCACATGATGGGTTGCATCATGTCAACCCAGGGTTGGTCAGTCCTGGGTTATATAATCCCCACTAGTATTGGAAGGCCTGGTCAGTTGCACCTAAATAAACAGATAAGATATGGTTATTACAAGATGAAGAACTTCATATCTGTAGTAGGTTGAATGGTGTCCGCTCCGCCCCCCAGCAAAATAAATGTCCACACTTCAAAATCTGTGAACTTGACCTTGTTTGGACAAGGGTGTCTTTGCAGATATAATAGAGATTACAAGATGAGATCATCCTGTTTTATCTGCATGGACCTGAAATTCGAGGTCCATCAAGTGTCATGATAAGACATGCACAGACAGAGGGGCGTGTGGGTGACTCGGTGGGTTAAGTATCCGACTTTGGCTCAGGTCACGATCTTTCAGTTCGTGGGTTCGAGCCCCGCTTTGGGCTCTGTGCTCAGAGCCTGGAGCCTGCTTTGGATTCTGTGTCTCCCTCTCTCTCTGTGCTCTCTGTCCCTCCTTTGCTTTCACTCTGTCTCTCTTTCTCAAAAATATTTTTTTTAAAGACACACACAGACAGAGAAGGCCATCTGAAAACCAAACCAGAAACTGGAGAAATGCCACCATGAGTCAAGCACCACCTGAAGCCACTAGAAGCTGGAAGAGGCAAGGAAGAATCCTTCTTTAGAGACTTTAGAGGGAGCACAGCCCTGCCAAGGCAGCCCTATGTCCAACACAACATCCAGAGAAAGAAAGATTGAACACATAGGAACTTCAAAATCATACTAACTATCCCTTAACATAAACCCTACTTGGGAAGGATTGACAGCTTCCAAGTGTTAATTCAGAAATGGAGAATTTATCTCCATTCATGCAGTTGTCAGTTTGTATCCATAAATAAAATTTTACAATTTCCGTGATGTATGTCCTGCCTGTTGACTGTTAAGTATTATCAAATACTTTTGTCCATTTCCATTTATAATGCAAACTTGGAAGTTTTAATGTATTCTTTTGGTATCATTATTTGATGCCGCATTCGTTTTTATATCATTTAAGTCTCTTTGTACATCTTACCTGTACACGCATTAAGGTAGAAAGGAATAAAAGAGGAAAATAACAAATATTATGATCTCCGCACCCAGAATCCACCATCACTTAAACCTACTTACTTCCTGTCAAAATCTCTTATATATCTGCTTCTCTGTTTCTCCTAAACATGGAGAATCTAACATCCTATGGTCCAGCAGTATCTTTTTCCCGCTTTTTTTTTTTTTTTTTTTTTGATGCTGTTTTCACTTCCCTGCTTGGATCCCTCTACATTGGTTCAGGGTATAAAATTCAGATTTTCAGGTCTGTGAAATGTATGAATACGTGGTCTTGTCTATTTTTGGTTTGCTAAACACAGGCAGAAATTTCTACAGCTCTCCACCCTCTCTACTCTCATATAATTGCTTCTGGTGATTTTCACTTCCAATTCGTACTTACAAGGTACTCTGTTATAGTTGTATGTATTATAATTATTATTATTTATAGCTGTGCTTCTCAGCGGGATCATTACATCCATTTGGGATAAGGCAATACTTTGCTGCTCAAGTGTCCTATGCATCAAAGGTAGTAAACACGAGTAGCATGCCCTTATTATTCTGACAGGTAACAAAGCTCTCACATATTTCCAAATGCTTCCAAAAGGAATAGCACTGCTCCAGCTGAAATTCCTAACATGACTTAAAATGTGTTTACATCTACCAATATAATTTACAGATATTGTTGATTTCTGGTCCTTTGACATTTTATCTTTACAGCAAGATCAATTTTCTTCTTTTTTGCAAACTATGATAATAATTTTCCAAGTGAGAGTGTGTAATGGTAAATTCCCCAAGTCTTTATCAATGTCTTAGGGTCACCCTCCCTCTCTTTAATAAGCATCAGAGTTGACCTTGAAGCTTTATTTTCCAGCAGCCATTTGGATGCTTTGCTTCACTGTTCACAAATCTTTTGTTGCCAATGAGAAATCAGATACCAACTGATTCTTGATTCTTTGCAATTAATCTCTCTCTTCTTTCCAATATTTTCTTTAGATTTTTTCCAATATTCTTCCCGGCAGCTTAGAGTTCTACAGTTCAGTGCATATGTGTGGATTTATTTTTGTTTATTTTGCAAAACACTTAGTGGGAACTTTCAATATAAAAATTATGTATTTTTTATGAATACCTCTCGGGCACTATTCTTCGAGGGACAAATGTTTAATCTTCCGGTTCTGTCTTTTATGGTTGAACTTTGCTTTTAGAATTAATTGTTCTAGATATTTTGTGTTGTAATCTGGAAATTATTATTTGCTCAATATACTATTCAATAACATGTATTTGTCATACCCAGTCTTCTAGATGAGCCATTAAGTATTTCTTGTATTTCAAACTTACCATTTTCTTACTAAAATTTCTCTTTATCTCCTTACTTTTTCCACTGTTTTTTGAAATATCTGCCTGTTCTTCTCCTTGCTATCTTAATCTCATTACTAATATAAAAACATTCTTTTAAACTCTTATTTTGCTCTATGATTTATTTTTCCTGGGGGAGTATTTTCTCCTTTTTTTATTTGTCTCCAATGATACTGATCATCCCCTCTGTTAACATAGAAATCCACAGGAATTTGTAGTTGGTTTAGCCTCAAAATTACTGGGCCCATCTGTAGAACAGATGCTTGCTTGGTCCAAATATACATTGTATTATGTATTTCATTCATCTCAATGTACTTTGTACTCTCTTTGTTTTTCCTTCCTTGACCCTTTAGTTACTTAGGAGTGTGTTGTTTAATTTCCATATACTTGTGAATTCTCAAATTTACTCCTGCTATTGATTTCTAATTGTATTCCACTGTAGCTGGAGAACATATTTTGTATGCTTTCAATGCTTTTGAATTTATTAAGGTCAAGATATTATGTCTCACGGAAAAAATTCTGAACTTATTTTTGTTAACAGGTGTAGTAAATGATTAAGCAGAGTCTATTGAAGGGCCTTTGTCTCAAGGGACCTCTGACCTGTCTCTATACAAGTTCAAGAAGATAATGACAAGGTGGCTACATTTTAGAAAGTCAACATGACACAAATTTGTATTTGATTTTACTCTTTATTGTCTTCAGTACCAAACTTCTTTCAGCCTACGTACAAGAATCATCTTCAGTTAGCAGTGAAATTTAAAAAATTAAAATACTTAATTTGTTAATTAAATTTGAATTATTTTAGTTAATTTAAATACCTTGCAGTATATCAGATAATATTTATAACGTTAGTGTCACACTTTGTATCGTATTAGGCTTGCCTATGGCATTTATAAATGAAAAGAAATCGTTCCCTTCCTTTATCCTTTTTACTTTCTGTTTGCCCCAATTTGTTGGTATTCCTATTATAGCTAAAAATCAGTTTTCTCAAGTTATATAAAGGCTTGAAATGTGAAGAAGACTATGTTGAAAATATTGGAGCTATTTTCCAACACTTCATTCCAATGAGCATAAATAAGAAAACATACTCAATGATTTTTGCAAAAGCACACATGCAAGATGTGAGATTCATAACAGAAGCAGTGTGGCTTATCCAAAGACAGAAATAAATTAAGTCTTTCAGCTCTATAATTTCTAGAAGAAACCACTTACTTAACACTTCTGCTATCTTCTACTCATGGCGAGAAGCAGTATCTATGTTCACCACTGTACTGAGACCTGCACAGATACACATGTATTAGGAAATGCATTACTTTATACACTCTCCTGGTATAGTTTTAAAAAGTGAACATTGGCTATTTACTCCTTTGGAGGTAGAGGTGAAGTTCACATATCTCCCTATACCTAGTTCAACAGAAAAGATTCTTCTTAGTAAATATGGATGTTCATTCATTTTTGTGTCAGTGATGATTCTGATAATATTGTAATTAAAGGACTTGCACTGAGCTTGAGTATAAAATGATTTCTATAATTAATAATTGATAATTTTCATTTAATTGCATATTTCTAATTTCAGGCTTTGTATATGGCCAATATTTTTCTCATGTTAGGAAAATATTCATAAATAATAGAAATGAGGGGAGCCTTGGTGGCTCAATCAGTTAAGTGTCCCACTCTTGATTTTGGCTCAGGTCATGATCTCATGTGTCATGAGATCTAGCCCCCCATTGAGTTCTGCACTGACAGCGTGGATCTTGTTGGGACTCTCTTTCTCCTCTCTCTGTCCCTCCCCTGCTTGGGCTATCTCTCTCTCTCTCTCTCTCTCTCTCAAAATAAATAAATAAACTTCTTAAAAAATAATCATAGTAGAAATTATATTATTCAACAAACATTAAGTTATTTTAGAAAAAAATGTGTTTACTGTTGTAGCCACCAAGGAATTTACACTATTTGAACTTTATTTGAAAATATGAAATTCTTTCTAATGTAACTTTGGGGCATTCAGAAATTTCATATACAAGAAATTCAAAATTATTAATAATAAAAAATTATTGCTATAGTGGGTTGACTAGTGTCCCCTTAAAATTCATGCCCACCTGGATCATTGGGATGTGACCTTATACGGAAAAAGAGTCTTTGCAGATGTAATTAGCTATGGGTCTTGAAATGAAATCACTCTGGATTTGGAGTGGACCCTAAATCTAATGACTGGCATCCCTATGAAGAAAGGAGAGGAATAAAGCAACACAGAAAAGGAGATGTGAAGACAGAGGCAGATATTGGAGTGAAGTTATCTATAGGCCAAGGAAGGTCAAAGATTAACTGTTACCACCAGAAACTGGGAGAGAAGCCTGGGGTGGTTTCTCCCTCAGAAACTCCTGAAAGAATCAGCCTTCCCAACACCTTGATTTCAGACATTTTACCTCTTGAACTCTTAGGGAATAATTTTATGTGGTTGTAAGCCACCCACTTTATGGTAATTTGTTATGGCAGCCATAGAAAATTAATACAATTGCATGTGCAATGAATTTTATACCTATTTTCAATTGCTTATTTAACAATTCTATTTTCTTCATTAGTGCAGACTTTGGTGATTGCTTCATTGCCATTTTTTAGAATAGACTCTAAATAGTATTTTGAATTATAATTGTTCTTATTGACAATGTAATGTTCATTTATAAATGCAGCCTAATCTTATTTCTGTATTACTGTTAATTGATATAAGAAACATTGTCAATTAAGCAAAAATTGAAGGTCAATGCTGTCCTTAAACTACCCTACCTTGAATGATAAATATTTTATTTTTCAACTTTACACAGGCAGGAAGACACATGATGTCACTTATTAATATAATCGTTAATGGCAGAAGGCAGTCCTCTCCATTTCAATAGTTCAGTTTAATTATATACATTACAAGACGCTCATTAACTCATTTTTAGATTCAACAAGCATTTATTAGTGACTTTATGTGCCAGACATTGTGGTGAATGCCCAAGATACAAAGATGATGAACACATTCATGATACTCACAATCCAGTCGGGGGGGAAAAATACAGTGCAAGTGAATTTAATAAAGGGGATTAAAAGGATGCCTTAGAAACAAGCAAGGTGGTACCTAAGTTGGTTCCAGGAGGTCAAGAAGCTTTCATGGGAGAAATAATTCAGGACCTGTGATGGTTCACTTTATGTGTCAATTTGACTGGTCTATGGGGTGCCCAGATATTGGATCAAACATTGTTCTGGATGCATCTTTAAAGTGTTCTGGGTGAGATTAACATTTTTAAATCCATAGACTTAGTAAAGCAGATTGCCCTCCCTGATGTAGGTGGACCTCATCCAATCTATTGAAGGCCTGAATAAGCAAAATGGCTGACCTTCCCTTGAGTAACAGAGGACTCCTTCTGCCTGACTGCCTTCAGCTGGGACATTGTTTTGTTCCTGCCTTTGCACTCAAACTGAAACAGTGGTTATTTTCGGGTCTTGCACCTGCTCAATTCAGACATACCGCTGGCTTTTCTGGTTCTCAGGAGTTTGGACATATACTAGAACTACACTGTACTATCTGGTCTCTTGGTCTCTAACTTGCTGAATGCAAATCTTGGGACTTCTTAGCCTACATAATTATATGAGCCAATTGCTTATAATAACTTTCTTTACTTAAAAAAGAAATAACAAACAGAAACAAGGGTGCCTGGGTGGCTCAGTCAGTTGAGTGTCTGACTTCAGCTCAGGTCATGATCTCCCAGTTCATGGATTCAAGCCTCACATCAGGCTTTGCAATGATAGTGCAGAGCCTACTTGGGATTCTGTCTCTCTCCCTCTCTCTCTCCTCCTCCCCACTTGCATGCTCTCTCTCAAAATTAAACACCAAAAAGATAAAATAAAAATAAAAAACCAAAATTTGTTGTTTCTGTGGAGAATTCTGACTAATACAGGGCCTAGAGCCTTAGTAGATATCGGGAGAGCAGAGGAGAGGGGAGTGAGTAATGGACAGATGTTTGTGGGCAAGGAAAACAATGACTGCACTCAGGGGGCAAGAGGAATTGTGGCGTTAGCAGGTTGGAAGCTCACATAACAAGAGGACCAAGTGCAAGTATCATGATGAAAGCAAATGATGAGAAAAGAGGGGATTGCAGACATCATGAAGAACTTTGCAAGTTTCCCTCAGTCCTAAAGGCCATGAGAATCTGTGGAAACACATGAGCAGAAGCACAACACGCTTGGCTTTGGACTTTAGGGAGTTCCTGACAGTGATGGAGATAGGAGAGGGCAGGAGTGGAGATACCATTCAGAGACCGTCGCTGTAATTCTGGCAAAGAGCATGGTGGTCTGTGTTACAGAAAGGACACTAAGGACAGAACTAAGGAAATGAAGGAACAGTTACATAGAGGAAAAATCAACTGGATCAGCAATTGATTGAGTGGGAAAGGGAGTGATGGGCAGGGAGAAATGTGCAAGCTGGGGTCTGGGTTCTTGGCACAGACAGCTGAGTAACACGGCAAATACAGGAGAAAGACCAGGTTGGCAAGAAGGTACCACAAGTTCTTCGTGAAGATTCTGACTTCGGGACATCCCTGTCCCGACATATTAAGAGACAAATATCCAATGGACAATTATTTATAATCATGTGAATTTCAGAAAATCTGGAATAAGAACTTGGCGGTTAATGAACCAATACATTTTTACCATTATGCTATTCAGCAAATCACTGTATTAGCTTTCTACTATTGTTATAACAGAGCATTACAAGTTGAGTGGTTCAACTGTACATCCTCATGCAAAATGTGTGATTTTCTGATGAGTGCCCTCCTGCCTTAGGGATGAGAACTGATTCACCTTCCCTCCTTACAGGAGTCTGGAGGGTATAGCTCTTGACAAGAAAACCAATGAGAAACCAAAACTCAGGAATTTTAAGGATGAGAATTACCCTAGCTTATGACAGCCGGGCTATTTTTCTGGTGGTATGTATTTCAGACATAAATATTTCAAGCCATTTTTTTACTGTTTATTTATTTATTTTGAGAGCAAGAAAGTGCAAGTGGGGGGAGGGGCAGAGAGAGACAGGGAGAGAGAGAATACCCAGCAGAGTCCATGCTCAGAACAGAGCCTGACATGGGGCTTGGTCCCACAACCATGAGGTCACGACCTGAGCCGAAATCAAGAGTCGGACGCTTCACCGGCTGAGCTAACCAGGCGCACGTCAAATCATTTTGCAAAGGTGAGATCATATAAGGATAGTTTGTAAAATTATAAAAGGAAGCAGTCCTCGAGCAAGTCTTGAAGAAGACAAGATTCATCAGACTCTCAGAAAAGAAGGAAAAAAAAAAAAGACTGCAAATTCTGGGGAGGTCAATGAGAGCTTCACAGAGCTTAGAGAAAGAACATAGGTCAAAAAAGAAAAGCTGGCCCATCAAGTACCGCCGATAATTTAAGAAAGATAGGAGCTGAGAAATAGCCACTTGATTTGGTGACCAAGTTGCCATCGCAAACCTCCTGATGCCTCTGTCCACGGAGTGGTGGAAGCCAAACAGAATGGATTCAGGACTGAGAGGCTGGTGATGAAAAACAGAGTTGGGCAGAGAAGTCACTGGAATATGCTAGAGAATCCCTTTCTTTCTCACTAAGTGAAATGCCGACCTCATAAAGAAATAATGTATCACTAGTAAGTAGTCGTTAGGAATGTCAGTGGTGGTATAACGGGGATCTGAGAAGACATCATGTTTGGGGTACTTAAACTCCTTTTGCCAGGAAATAAATAATCACATTTCACCTACTTCCCATACACACAGGCATGTGTTCAGGCAGTCCAAATGTCGTGGATGCTGCTGTGTTGTGAATGAAGGAATCAATAGCAAAGATAATAATACGAAAAATGTTCAGGGATGCCTGGGTGGCTCAGTCAGTTGAGCATCTGACTCTTGATTTTGGCTCCGGTTATGATCTTGGGGTCATTAAATTGATCCCCAGGTTGGGCTCTGTGCTAAGCATGGAGCCTGCTTAAGATTCTCTCTCTCTCTCTCTCTCTCTCTCTCTCTCTCTCTCTCTCTCTCTCCTCTCTCCTCTGCCCGTGCTCTCTCTCTCAAAAAAAAATGTTCAAAGAATCTTCTGTGCTAGACATAATACATAGATATATATAACCTTATTTAACCTTTACATCCTACCTAGAAGGTTTTAGTGATGTTGATTTTAAGGTCTAAAAAAATGAGCTCGAGGGGGCTGAGTAACTCACTACCCATATCCCTTTGGGCAACTGTATATCACACACTAATACACTGGTCGTAAAGGCAAAACATCATACTGCTTGTGAGGTGCCTTGCACAGTATCTGGCACATAATAAACACACACACACACACACACACACACACACACCTGAATCCACTCTGGTTATGGTTGCACTAAATAACCTAACCTAACATACTCATGGGAACACATGGGGCTTGGTGAATTTTTTTCCCCAACTAGCCTATAGTTTTCTTTTCTTTCTACTATAGATATGCTCCTTTTTCAGATATGTGCTTTGGTTTTATTTATTTTATTAAACTCTGATCTCCACGTGGAGAGACCAGGCTTTTTTAACCTTTTGTCTCTTGTTTCAGAAGAATCATCTATCCAATATAAAAGTGACTCAAAGTTTTATTTAATAGAAGTGTGTATATCTGAATCTATGTTAATACATCCAAAAGCTTCTGGGTCAAATGTTTTTGTCTGGATTTTTACTTTTTAAATAGTATTCAAAGACTGTAGCACATTCTTTTTAATATCATCAGAAGTTCTTTATATTCATTCTTTGAAAGTAGATTTTATATGTTGGAAACACTTGAAACTCATTTTAAACTTATTTTAGCAATGACGGAAGCGACCGAATTGCTAAATAAATAAACTCTGATAAAAAAAATAGACGTGACTGTGGAGTAATAAGATGAACTTTTTAAGTAATGGTTCCTAAATTGACTTCGACTGAAATCCCAAGGCCCATAATCTCACGATAATTTTCATTTGGCAAAATAAATTTGGGTAGATCTACTTAAGTCTCTCTTTACAGTAAAGTTGCATTTGTGCAGATTGCTGCATTCAAGTAAGTGTTTCTATCTTTTCATTTCATTAGACTCAATGCCTAGATAAATGAACACTCAGAAGCATCTGCTTCAAAGTCATGGAAACGTGGACGGGAGCACGTGTTCATGGATCAGTTCTGAATGCGCATGTCCAGTGCTTTGGCATTGTAACATTGTCTGCCTTCCGTATTGCATGCATGGAACACACGATTCTGCCATTTGGAGACATTTTTTTCTTATATTGCAGTTCAGTTGATCATAGGGTACGTTGATAATATCCCTACCGGTCTTACTCGGCAGTTTATATTTTTCAGTGCTATATTCAAACTTTAATATGTTCACGATATTTGAATTTATAAGGATTATTCAAGCAGTCGATATTTGATTTAAAGAGGTTGATTTAAGTTTGTATTTGAAAGTACATGGTGTGGGATGTGATGTGTCCATGTGCCTCGGGGTAAAACTGTAAATTATTTGGGGACTGTATCACTAATTTCATTCTCCATTTTGTGGTAGCGAGTACAGCTCTGAGGATATTGTACCATAGATATTCTGGAGCAAATTATGGCTTAAGAGTTAACGCTGACTCGCTGAACAGTCAAATTTATGCAGATTCCAGTGATAGCTATAATACTCAGTGGATCTATCTGCAGAGAAAAAAAGCATAACATTTTTAAATTTTTAAATAATTTTTTGTTTATTTCTTTGGAGAGTGAGAGAGAGAGAGAGAGAGAGAGCATGAATGAGGAAGGGGCAGAGAGAGAGAGGGCAGAGACAGAGACTGAGTACAGAGCCTGATACGGGTCTGGATCCCATGACCATGAGATCATGACCTGAGTCAAAATCAAGAGTCAGACGCTTGACCAACTGAGTCACATAGGCTCTCCGCATCACCTTTTTAAATTAAACGGATATATTCATAAATAAAGATTTATTGTTATTGATACATACTTTCTACTTTTATTCAGTTATCTTCAGGCAGAAATGGGAAGAGCAGAATTTAAGAGAGGAAAGAAAGAAAAGAGCCTCCTTCCTGCATGTGTAGTACAGCCATCAATATTTTCTGTGCTCCATGTGCCAGAGGATTTCCACAAATGGCTTCAAATTCTATGATGTCATGTAAAAATGTAAACTCAGTCGTTCAGTTGTCTGATGATCCTCATTTTTCTCTACTATGCGGTGAGTTGGAGAAAATGTCCTCATTTTTCCACTAACCCTGGGGTTTATTTTGGTCTCATGACTCTCTCTCTCTCTCTCTTTCTTCCAAACCTAACTCCATTTTTTTTTCCTTTAAAAAAGCATGCATTCATGTTCATTTGTCTCTGCAAACACCATGAATGATACAAGCAGCAGAGGAGCCAGGAAACACTGGGTGAAATGCTGCTGTCTCCCATTACATCTGGTCCCCGAGGATCGCTAATTGCCTGTCACAGCCACTGAGCCATGGAGCCGGCCAGGCTGCCACTTCCTGTTTGGTCAAGTTGTCGCCTCCTATTAATCTGAATCCTGTTGTGTTTCCCGTTGCCTCTACTTTCTCACTCCAGACAGAATGAAAATCTATTATCTAACTGTGATACGAGCGTACCAAAATTTTAATTTCGAAGATAAAAGATAACAGAAGAAGGAGACCTTCTCATCAAAAGCGGATCTCTCCGCGGGGCTGCATGGTATTTTCTCTGCCCTGCTGATTTTAAAGGGCTCCTGTTATTTTCTTTTCCACTACGACTCAGCTATTTTCATAGCGCTGGAGATCATCCGGTGAAATTTTGCAAACTGCAAGCGAGAACAAAATAAAAACATAAAAATGCAGGGGGAGATTCTGAGGCCGGTTTAATAATAGTCAGAAAGTTTTTGTTGCTTTTACGTTTTCTACAAAATAGTATGGAAAATATGACTGCGTACCAGAGGGGGCCAAAGACCTCATTTCAAGACCGTTAAAGCGTAACCCAGCCAAGAGCTCGAGCTAGAAGAAGTACTTGAGCACCCCAGGATCACAGCAAATTCATCAAAACCAAGTAGTCGAAAGAAAGCAAAGAATCCACTTGCAAACAATCATAAGAATCTTGCAGGTGGAAACCCCCATGAGCCAAGGCTTCTGTATAATCAGCCAGGAACAGGCTGACATTTACTGTACTACTGACTGGTTGCCTTCAATCTAGAGCATTACATATTTTTTTAACTGAGCAGGAAAAGCCTCAGCTTGCCCACTCAGAAAGCCTCAATTCAATAAACATGACAATCTGCAGCAGAAGTAGCCACGAGAATCATCCCCATGTTACAGGGTTCCTAATCCGGAAGCAAGGTTCAAATGCACAGCCTGTGTCAGGTAGGGTGTCCTCGGGGAGGATAAACAGAGACGCTGGTTGTGGGAAAAGTGATCCCTTTGCCTTGACTTGCCCAGTGAAAAAGCTGTCAATAATTTTTCCAAATACCCCATGCATATGTAACTTACGAGGTGGCCAGATCCGAAAACGTTGTCGGAATTAACATATGTGATTCTTTCTTTTAGGTGTTAAAGATTGTGTATGGGGACGAAACTGGTCCCCCTCATTTCAACATGTTCCCGTGTGGGTACGCACCTGGGACCAGCAGAGTTACTATTCGGTAACACCTGGTTATCACTTGGTAACACGTGGTAGAATCTAATAACATGGTACCACAGGCTGGCCCGCTACTGTTTGCTCAGGAAGTCCTGAAATCGGTCAGAGAAGGACATGAGTGAACTCCAGGGCTTTACTATAGCCAAAGGTTGAAGATTGACTCTTGATTCTGACTTCTGTCCTAAATCATACCCAACGGGTTTCTCCCATATATTTCACCAAGTTAGGGAAAATGATAGTATCAAGCTCAACCAACATATCATATAGATGTAACAAAGGTCTACTTTCAGCAAATAATTTTTTAAGTTTATTTATTTTGAGAGCAACAGAGAGAGCAAGTGGGGAGGGGCGGGGAGGGGCAGAGAGAGAGAGAGGAAGAGAGAATCTCAAGCAGGCTCCACACTGTCATCTCAGAGCCCAGTGTGGGGCTCCAACCCATGAACTGAGCCGACACCGAGTTGGATGCTTAACTGACTGAGCCACCCATGCACCCCTTTAGCAAATTCTAAAGGAGAAATTCAAGCTCTCTAAGTTAATTCCTAAGGCTCTCATACAGTAAACTCAAAAAAAAGTTGAAAGTCCCAACTTCATTTATTTTTTATTTTTATTTTTTGATCTTTATTTATTTTTGAGAGAGGGAGAGAGACAGAGTGCAAGTAGAGGAGGAAGAGAGAGAGAGGAGTTCATGACCTGAGCTGAAGTCAGAAGCTTAACCCACTTAGCCACCCAGGTGCTTCTCAAGTCCCAACTTGAAAGTCCAAAGAAAACATATGTCAAACATCACCTGTCCTAAATTTCTCGTGTCACGCACTTGCCATCGGAAATATATAGCTAAGCAGCACCACCTGCCCCCTCCCCCCACCCAGGAGCTTCCAGTCTCCTGGAGGGGACATTTCAATCCTGCTATCGGTGGATTGGCGTCATTGCCTCCTAGCCCCCAAATACCTGTCTTCCCCGCACTCATAGTCCTGTAAGTGAGGAGTCACCCATCTTAGATCCAAGAACCGAAGCTTCACTCAAGTTTTCATAAATCTGTAACACTAGGAGCCTAGTGAGGACCCACAAACCAGGCTGAACGCTGTCAAAGCCTATCTGTATCCATCGTGCGGCGGTGGGATACGTCTTGACCTGTCAGCTTCCGATTGGTTCCTGCTCCTTTAATAAAGGATCTGTCGTGTTCACGCTTTTTCATTTGCTCTTTTCCTTCCGTACCTCTCAGAGGCCCGGCACCATTTGTTGTATCTGAGGACTCAATTTCTATCTTTGCTTTCTGGCCCTGACATTTTTTGGCCAGATATTCCTAGACATCTCCTATAGTAAAATGTATGAAATAGGAAAGTTCTAGGCCCTGCCAAAGGTGTGCATGGTTCACACCAACCTTTTCTGCCTTCCTTTTACGGTTGGGAATACCGAACTCCAAAGCTATTTTTCCATCAGATGGCCTCCTACCCAGGCATGGACCTCAACCTTCTACTTCCCTAAAGCTGTTTTCTTTTTTTTTTAATGAAATAAAAGGACAAGAAGTTTCTTTTTCCAAGTCAATCAATGTGTTTCCTCACAACATTTAATATTGATAAATTTGAATCCTACAATATGTTGCAAGAACAGTACAATGAACTCCTGTGTATTTTTTCTCCTAGATTCACCAGCTGTTGTATTTTGCTACATTACTTTTCTTTCTATATGTGTGTTCATGCTGCTGTTTTCTTCTGGCACATTTGAGAATTATTCACAGGTATAATGACCCTTTCCACCTAAATTTTTCAATATTTTTCCTTTAGAAAGAAGGAACTTCTGAATATCCATGAGATAATGGCCACACTTAGGACATATAATATTTATTTTACACTATTTGCTAACACACAATGCATTCAGTGTTCACCAGGTGTCCCACTATTGTCTTCTAGAGCTGCTATTTGTTTCTTTGTTTTGTCAACCGAGGGTCCCATCAAGGATGCTGCCTTGCGTTTAATTCTAAGGTCTCTACTCTTTTAACCCAGTAGTTTTGTTCAGGCTTTTATAAAACCAATTTTATTTGTCTAGTTTTGTCTCTTAGTTTCCTCATCGTTAGTTACAAATTAAACACTTTTGGCAGAAATACTATATAAGTAATGTGTTCATTTTTAATGTATCTTCTGTTCCTTGTGCCTTCCTGGATTCCTAATCCCACATATCTCTCAGGTACGTTCTCCAGGAAAACAGGTGACCCTCCCATCTCCATCCATGAGAATGGGGAAATCTTAAAACTCTTCCAACAGTACTTAGAGCATTGTCTTTGATCTTCCTAATGTGCCCTCTGAAAGTGATTCACATTTTTCCCAATGTCTTAGTAGAACTGCCCAAATCTTCAAAAAAGGCTCTCTAATTGCTAATGTGCAGCATATAAAAGCGTTCTCAGTAGATTCTAGGCTGCTCCCTGAAGACTCATTCCTGACTCCTTTCTGAGCTCTCCTAAATTATTTGGAGCCTTGACCACCTTTGCTGATATAGTAATCAGCTGAAACACGCCTTCATGGTTTACATACGCTGTTTGAGGGCTTTAGGACAGCAGGGTATGTTGTGAGGTCTATTCCTGTTCTTTCTTGTAGACGTAGATTTATTTCTGAATTTCAGCCTCTTGATATCTGCCCATCTGCTTCTCATGTTGCATTACAAATCTCCTGGTTATCCCTGTGCTTTAAAAAAAAAAATGCAACTGTCTCCAAAGCAAAAATATGAGAAGTTGGGAATAAATGTGCCCTAATAAATGTCATTGATGACTTCCCTCCTTCTACACATAGACTGGGAAGTAGATGTGTCTTACATCCCCTAGAAGCAAAGCCCGAGACAGTCCTGGGAGCACAAGCTTTATTGAGAACAGGAAGAGTGGGCCAGATCATCGGGGACTCAAGGGTGAACCTCCATGCATCATTAGCTCCATCTGGAAGAAAAGAGGTGGGTCTTGTGAACCCCACATCAGCTCTCCCATCCTTGTCTGCAAATCACCCTTTTGGCAGACACGAAAGGAGTAGAGTGGGCAGCAGGGCTGGCCATGATTTCCTAAGAAGCTGTACCCCATCGTCTGAGAGGAATTTTCTGGAGAAGGGGCAGCTATGAGCCAACAGCACCTAACTCACAACAGCTGAGGGCTGGGTGTGCTGGCCTGCTTAGCAGATCTGAGCAGGACATCAATAACACTCACTGCATGGAGACTGAGTTTAATCTCCAAATAAGCCCTGTAGATGGGGTCTTATAGCGTGAAGAAACTGTCCCCAGTTTTACCTCAGCTGAGCCCATTTTCTCATTCTGGACCAACTAAAGATACACTATTCTTTTTTTTATATGAAATTTATTGTCAAATTGGTTTCCCTACAATGCCCAGTACTCATCCCAACAGGTGCCCTCCTCAATGTATACTATTCTATTCTAGTGCACGTGCAAAAGCTCATTTAACTCTCCTAAATAATACTTCAGTCCTTTGATGTAGTTAATATTTCTTAATGGCTTTTTTGTTTTTTTACCTTCTAGCTTCCATTCTTTCTACCTAGCCCCAGCCTTGGGAGGAGGTTACATTCAGGAATGCATTACACTCTACAGAGCCCCATCCCCTCAGATCCTTCTTAACACTTGTCACCATGCAGGAGTTCATTAATTCCCAACACAGTGCCCAGGTGTCCTTCCAAGAACTTTCCAGAAAAGTTCAGGTGCATTTCCAAGAACCTCTGGAGTTGTTTAGTTGGGGATGCCACAAGTCCTGCTCATCAGTCTTCTGTTCCTTCTGGAGGAATCCCTGGCATCCGGGGAATAAATTCTCATTTTCCTTAAGTTAACTGGATCCAGTTTCTATTGCATATAACAATAGGAATTATTCTATCACATATCAAGATTTAAAAGTTTACATAATCTAATGTTCCCCGAGTGGAATTGCTAATAAGCTTTAGGTACATATCACGTTCAAGGGCAGCAATGCTTTTAAAACTTGTGTGTGTGTGTGTGTGTGTGTGTGTGTGTGTGTGTATGGTGGATCATAAGGTACCAACTCTAGAGTTATCCAAATTATTCAAGGATAAATGCAGTAGTAAGGAGGAAAAGGTATACATGGCAGCATACGGGTAAGAACATCAAGGAACATCATTAAAGTTCAATTTTAAAATATTTGCCTTTGACAAAAATCCCAAGTGCCAGTGAAAAGCATCAACGATGAGACTTCCTTTCAAATGAGATTATCCTGAGTGGATCTCACTCTGGTTGAGCTCCCATGCATCCTATACCCTTTGAAGGGTATCCCTCTGGAAACAAATGCGAAGAAGGTATTTCACAGTGTGGTGAGCCAGACACTTCTCAGGTCCCAAAGATGCTTAGGAAAGGCGACTAAGGTAAGATGCTTTGTGTCTCCTGACACAGCATGGGGCCTACGGAGACCAATACATTGACCAAGGGACAAGCCTGCTTCTCAGGGATGTACACTTCTGATAGCCACAGCTGTGATTCAGGGACTCCTACATTTGTCTTTTAGGGGACAAAGTTATGTCTTCACAGGCAAAGTAAGACCCCCACAATCAGTGAAATAAATGAGATTTTTCCCATACAAATAACTGGACTGAAAAACCTGTCTTGGAGATAGAATCTTTTAAATGTTTCTGTTCCCTAGCTGATTCCTTTATATACTACATAAAGTATAGAATTTATTATGCCTATCTTAACTTGTAGATCAATTTGAAGGTCATTATTTGCATAACAATCTGTCAGTGCTCATCTCTCATTCCTCAGCTTCAACATAACTCTCTTGTTTCCTCAGAGATTACTAATTAATTCAATATACTTTTATGTCACTGTTTTTACTTTGGGCTTATTCATTGCAGTAACTTTGTATTTCACCAAAATTCACATTCCATCTATCTGGCTGGGGTGCACAGAATTTAGAAGCTGGGAGACATTCTGTTCTAGATTTGACATGTGCCATATTTTAGCTAAGTATTTATTTTAAACTGGCATGATTAAAAAAAAAAAATCCTAGAGTTTTAAGTGGAAGTATCTGGCCAAAATATTCCATGACTTCCTTCACTGAAAACGAGATGCATTTGAAAGGCATTTTTCCTAGAGTTTAGAATCATGTTTCCCCTTCCAAGAGTTTTGGTGGGAAAAAAACAAAAACAAAAACAACCCCCCCCCCAATCCTCCACACACAAACAGAAAACAAGCACAAAATCAACAATAATAACAAAAGGTAAAAAACATTCCTTATCATTAAGGATATTGAGTAGAAAGGCCCCCTTCCTTCCCTAACCCAGATTCCTGCCTTTAGAAGAAAATGTGCTTTCTGATTGTCGGGTTGGCAAGTGATGGACAAGCATGAAACAGAGGAGCCAGAAGATGCAAGGCCTTGAAGGTTGTCACAAGCAAAGGATATTCATGGCACTCGAGAGATATTCTAGGGCTAGAGTTTGTTGGGGAAGTTTCGAAAGGTAGATACAGAACAGATTATAAAATTCTCCATATGCCATGTGGTGGAATTTAGATTTATTGTGCAGTAAGCCACTGAAATTTATCTTTAGCGTTGGAATAACAACACAGCTATATTTAACTTTCAGACAGATAGCTCTCACACCAGAGTGAGGATGAAGTAGAGATCCGAGATAAGACAGAAGTCATTTGAAGCAACGTGGAAGAAAGATGATGAGAGTCTCTGCAGAAGTGGAGGAAGGGCTGTAATTAAGACCATTTTAAAGAGAGAAACAAACAGACCTTGTGACCAGTGTGATTTAGAAAAGAAAGAACCATGCTCTAAGACTGTTGTATTCTTCTTAAAAAGATATTAGGGTAAAACCCTTCTTTGTCCCTTGCTTATTGGGTCTTCTCACAAAACTAGAGGCTTTGAAAACTGTTTGCTGTCTGAAGACTGAGAGACTCCCCACTTAAGGCATCTCCTGCTGGTGTGCAGGACCTATCGCCTTGCATTTCACAGAAAAGGACAAAGAACAATGTAATTAAAATCTCAAGTGTGCAGTTCTTTCCCCCCTGGGGCTTTAGGTAATAATGACTGAGGTGACACATTATAGCTAAAGGGACAGACAGATAATAATGAGGAATGTTTCAAAGTAAATAAAAAATATATAATTTCCTTCAATCTAATCCTCGGTTTCCCTATAATTTCCACCCCTGAGTCTATATAATATCTATCTCCAAACAGCCTCTTAAAACTCAAGACCAAGTTTATTTTTAAGCAGTTCAGACCAGTCACTTAATGCTTTATCAAATTAGACCTTACCACCAGTCCCCAAATGACCATGCGTGCTGGTTTAGTCACTGAGTTTTTACTGTGCTATTGTTCTCAAGTCCAATTTCTCTATTTCATCCCTAGTGACTGGATCCCTGGATTGATTAGCTCAGTCAGTCCCTTTGGGCCCATCTGCACATCCCGAAGTTTATTCAGGATTGGAAAGTGCCTTATCTCTTTATTCCCTTTGGGAATGAGAATTGTTCTCTTGTATTAAATTTCCAAATACCTGTGTTGCTAGGATTTGCTTCCAATCCATGCTGAAATCAGCAGTTTTTCTTAACTGTGGATTCTTAATTATAGATCCAAGGTATGTGAATTCTGAAAATCAATAATGGAAAACCTCATTAAAATAAAGTGGGGGAGCTTTCGTCATGGGGAGCTCTCACATCCTACCAGTCCTAATCAACTGCAGACCCAAAAGGGAGAGATGGACTTGACCTTACATAGACTTGACCTTGCAATGGATACTACCTTATTACTTCAGCCAGAGGAGGAGACCCTTTCCTTCCCTACCCCAGCAACAGCTCAACCAATGAGAAGGCACCACACTTTGAGCTTCCAGTTTTGTCCAATGGAATTTTAGTTCATAACAGCTATACCCCTTTTCTCCTTAAAAGAAAAAAAAAAAAAAAAAAGAACGTACTTCCTTGGACTTTCCTAGGTTTTTGTTGCAGCTTGTTTGTCCTGGATTGCAATTCTCATTTATTCCTGAGTAAACCCGTCTTTTGCTGGTAAAGTAAATGGAAGTTTTGCTTTTAAGGTTAATAGAATTTATCTTTAGCCATTACTGGACCTCCTGATTCCATACTCCAGCTTTTCGCAGAATAGTGACCTACAGTTCACTGGCCAACCCCACAAAATCCTCATCTTTTACGATGACCTCTGCTAATTGTCTAATGCCCAGGAACCACGTTTCCAGTCATAAACTCCTATGAGGCTTTTCACTTAAATGTGCATAGCCTCCTTATCTTTCTTTTCCTTGACCTGGCCCACCATACCAGCAGATGTTGGTGGATTAAGCATTGTCAGACTACAAGTTTCTTCTTTTCCACTTTATTGAGATCAGCGCTCCAACTCATTTAGCATTCCTGTGAGTTTACATAGTTTTGCTACAAAATTAAATAGACACAGCAGTATGAAAAGGGAATTTCTTAGGGTCAAACTGCAATATCTCTCCCGTGCAGCAATGAATATATTTTCCCTAGGTCTCAATTTCTTTATTCTGGATCTTCTGATTTTCCCAGAAGGGAAGCCAGAGAAGAATCTATTTTGCACTTTGTCGTATTCTATATCTCTACCTGCTACCAAGATAGGTAACCACATAAAGACTCTGTGAAAAATGGAATGAAAAGAATGATTAGTTTTTAAAAGGCATATATCTACAATGGCAAAGAGAATGGGTGATAAAACAACAACTACAAAATTTGGGAAGCTGCAAAGTAAGCCTGTTCGCAAACTAGAACTTAGCTAGAGAATGGTAAACCTGAACCTCGCAAAGGTGTTGGCCAGCAATTCCGGAGGGTGGCCCAAAGAGAGCCTATTCACACCATGAACCCCAGAATTACTCAAGAATTGGAGGCATCAGCTTGCCCCAAAGCAATGTTTCTCATAGGGCTGAAAAGAGAAGAGTCAACTGAAAATGCAGAAAGAAAACAGTTTCTATCCCAAGCTACCAAGCCAGGCAACGATGCCTCCCACTCTAAGGCAGACAACTGGAGCTTTAAAATCAAAGAAGCCAACTAAGAAGCAAACCAGCAAGAAAAAGAGGGATCCCTGACTAGGGTAGCAGGCACCGCTGATGGTGCACCCATGACACTGACTGTGAAATTAAGTGGACGCCTATAGGCTAAATGCTGAGATTGCCAACTTCAAGTATTTGGCTCCTGTGTGACCCTGAAAAAAATTTTTTTATCAATACCTATCCTGTCTCTCTTCCTTTTTTCAGTGGAAGCCCTAGTTTTAGCTGAGTACACAAGCAAACATTGCTTTTCAAAGTTTCTGTTGCAGCTAGGTAGGGCCATATGCTTACATTTTCACCAATGGGATGCAAACAGGAATGATGTGTACAACTTGCATATCATATATTTAAGAGATAGCTGCTTAGTCTACACTCTTACTTTCCTCCTTTCCTCTGGTCAGGAATTAAGATGGTCTTGTAGAGTGGGGGTTCCTACCTGTCTTGTCCTACCTACTCATACTGAGTCCCTCTCAGGGAAGAAAACCAACCTCCATATCGTTGCAGATTTTGCATTCATTGGTGTCTTTAGTATAGAAACCAGTAGTCTTAACCAGTAGTCTAAGAAATTGCTTAATTGTTGGCGACAGATTGAAATTTCACTTTGGAGCCACTACCTTCTCTAAGAAATATAACATACACATACCAACAGTGGGAGGCCCCCCAAAATTGGCTTTATCCAATCACTGAAATGAAGAAGACATTAAACATTCTTTCCAGGATTACAATCAGATATTTGGTCCTTAACTTTAAACATAAACACAAAGAGAATTACTACTACTAGACATCTGAGGAAAGCCTCTAACAAGAAAGACAGACACATATCAACACAGATAAGGAAACAAACAATGGTATTGAGAAGAAACACAGAAAATGAAGGGAGCCGAAAAAACACCTTCAAAAATCTATAATCATTATCTTCAAAAAGTAAAAAACTGTATTGCACCCACAAGAGAATAATAGAGTACTATAAATGGTTATGTTTGGAGAAAAAAGTTGAGATTTAGAAAATTAAACATACAACTAAGTTTAAAATAAATCAATAACATATGTAAATTATAAAAGTGAGATAATTTCCATAAAATAGGAAACAACAGGAGTAAAAAGTTAAGAAATGTCAAGAGCATCCCAGGAAGCCCAACATACAAATAATAAGAGTTCTAAAAATCAAAAAGTGAGAAAGTAAAGAGGAATAAAAAGTAAAGAGTTAGAAAGAAGAATAATTTAATCAAATATATATACACATATATATTTTAATTGTGCCACGGAAGACATGGCTTCCAAATGAAAATGCTACAACGCTTAACAGAATGAATAAAAAGTGACCACAATAAAGCTTTATCCTCATGAAATTTCAGAATCTTGAGGACACCTCATAATTTTAAATTACCATGGAAACAAATAAGTTACATGCAAATGATCAAGTTTCAGAATGTGAATAACTGTGGAAAATATATAGAGAAATGTTTTTAAGTTATGAATAAAGAAGATTTTCTATGAAAGAGAAATTACAACTGATACCACAGGAAAAAAAGGGGGCTACTATAAGCAATTGTATACCAACAAACTGGATAACACAGAAGAAATGGATAAATTCTTAAAAACATACAACCTAACATGATTAAGTCATGAAGACAAAGTCTGAAGATATATATACCTACTATGGAGATTGAATCAGTGATCAAAAACTTCCCAACAAAGATTGTCCCAGGACTAAATGGTTTCACTGATAAATTCAACCAAACAAAGAAGAATTAACAACAATCCTTCTCAAACTGCCAAAAAATTAAAGAAAGGAAAAAACACTTCCAAACTTATTTTATGAGCAATACCCCAATACAAAATCCAGACAAAGACACCACAAGAAAACTACAAACCAATATCCCTGATGAATGTAGATACAAAAGTCTTCAACAAAATGCTTGTAAAATGAATCTAACAGCACATTAAAAGTGCCATACATCATGACAGAGCTAATCTGTCCTTGGGATGCAAGAGTGTTTCAACATACAGAAATCAATTAATGCAATACACCACACTAACAGAATGAAGAATCAAAATTACATGATCATCTAAATCGATGGAGAAAAAAAGTGTTTGACAAAATTCAACACTATTTCATGCTCAAAAACCAAACAAATAAAAACTAGGAATAGAAGGAAATTAGTTTAACAATAAAAGTCATATAAAAATCTCACAGCTAACATCATACTCAATGGTGAAAAGTTTTCCTCAGATCAGGTACAAGGGAAAGACCCACTCTGGACACTTCTATGCAGCACAGTACTGGAGGTCCTTGCCAGAGCAATTAGACAAGAAAAATAAAAATACAAAGCATCTAAACCAGAAATGATGCATAAAATCACCCCTGTTTGCAGGCAGCATGAACTTATATAGAGAAAATCCTAAAGATTTCATAAGAAACTCTAAGAACTAAAAAACAAATTCAGTACAGTCGCAGGACACAAGATCAACATATAGATATCAGTTGTGTTTCTATACACCAAAAAATCTGAAAGGGAAATTAGAAATATAATTCAATTTATAATAGCACCATAAAGAATAAAATACTTTGGACTAAACTCAGGAGATGAAAAAATTCTATATTGAAAACTATAAAACATTGATTAAAGAAATGAAGACACAAACAAATGGAAAGACATTTTATATTAATGAATTGGAAAACTTAATATTTATTAAAATGTCCCTATTAGCCAAATCATCCACAAATTTAATGTAACCCTTATAAACATCCTAATGGCATTTTTTGACATAAATAGAAAAAAAGCAATCCTAAAATTTACATGGAACCACAAAAACTACAAATAACCAGATTGATCTTAGAAAAAAGAACAAAGCTAGAGGTATTATATTTCCTGATTCAAAATACATTACAAAGCTACATAAATCAAAATAGTATGGCACTGGCATAAAGACAGACATGAATGAAGTAGAATAGAGACCTCAAAATAAGTCTACACATATATGGTCAACTGATCATCAACAATAATACACAATAGGGAAAGGATGGTCTTTTCAATACATGGTGTTGAAAAAACTGGACAACTACATACAAAAAAAAAAATAGAACTAGAGTTTTCCTCCTTATCTAGTTTTCTTCTTCTAGAGTTTTGTGGTTTCGGGTCTTATGCTTAAGTTATTAAACCATTCTGAATCTATACATTTTTTCCAGAGGGTAAATCCCATGTTAGGAGTTATCAAAATACAGTATTTCCAAGGAAGATTTTTATGCCCAGTCAAATTACGAACCTAATGAGCATTTTGAAAAATAAAGACACATTCACACATTAACTATCTCAAAAATTGACCCTCCATGCACCCTTTCCTCAAGAAACTGCTATAAGGTTTCATCCACCAAAATGAAGAACCAAACTAGACACAGTAGAACATGGAATTCAGAAACATAAAACCCAAACTAAGAGAGAGTTAAAGGGAAATATCAGAATAGGAAAGGATATCCAGAGATATCAGCCAGTGGGCAAGCCTAGAGAGTCAGTATACAGGGTTAAATACAGAGAAATAACCCCAAAGGAAAAAGAGAAGGAAAGAAAGAAAGAAAGAAAGAAAGAAAGAAAGAAAGAAAGAAAGAAAGAGAGGAAGGAAGGAAGGAAGGAAGGAAGGAAGGAAGGAAGGAAACAATAATTTGAAAGTATTTAAAGTTGATATATATTTTGGTAAGGGATTTACTAAATGAATTTTTGATATCTACTACACAATTAACCAAATGGAAAAACAGGTCTATTATTAACTCTAGAGAAAATAAAAATTTTAAAGCAGAAATATATAATCATAGAATATTAGCATAATTTAATTAAAATATTATTAACATAGCCATGATAATATAAACACTTCATGTTGATTTTACTGAAAATTCTGATATAGCTATTTCAAAAAGATCAAGGAAAGGAGGAAGTGTGTGTTTGTGTGTGTGTGTGTGTGTGTGTGTGTGTTTGATTCCAGTGCAGAGAGATGACAGTTGAGTTCATATCTTTTGTATTTTTAATTTATTAGTTAATATTGAAATAATAAAAATATTAAAAAGTAGTTAACTTACACATACAAAGATATATTCCAGAGAAATAGTTAAAAATGACATAAAAGTGGCACCTTTTAAGCAACAGAACTCCAAGACTGATTTTCTTTAATGTTGTTGTTATAAGACATGTTGCACTATTTCAGTTATTTTCTTATATAACTTTGATTTTTAACAATCAAAGGAAAAAATACCTTTGAACACAAATAATTACCCTCACTACATGAACCTTCTGGGACTCCCATAACAAAATACCACAGACTGGGCTGGGGGAGGCTTAAATAGGACTTTTCACAGTTCTATTTCACAGGATTTTTTCCTATTTCACAGGATTTTTTCACAGTCTAGAGGCTGGATGTCCAAGATCAAGGTGTCAGCAGAATTGGTTTCTGGTGAAACCTACTCTTTAGTTTTAATAGATGGCCACTTTCTCACCGGGTCTTCCCATGGCCTTCCCTCTGTGTACATGCTCCTGGTGTCTTTTCCCCTTCTTGTAAAGACCCCAGTCCTATTGCATTAGGGCCACACCTTCTGGAATTCATTTAACTTCACTGCGTCCTTAAAGGACCTGTCTCTGTGGCACCTGTGTGGCTCAGTTGGTTAAGCATCTGACTTTGGTTCAGGTTATGATCTCGTGGTTTGTGAGTTTGAGCCCCTCATGGGGTGCTTAGCTGTCAATGCAGAGCCCACTTCGGATCCTCTGCCCCTCCCCTGCTCACTCCCTCTCTCAAAAATAAATAAATGTTAAAATATAAATAAATAAATAAATGGCCCTATTTCCAAGTACAGTCTCATTGGGAGTTAAGGCTTCAACATATGACTGTGAGGGGATAAAATTCTGTCCATAACACCCACATATTTCTAGTTGTTCAAAACGCTGTCCAATTTATACATTCAAATATGTCATTTATAGTCAACACCCATTCTGACTGGCTAGAGCCCAAACTGTACTAGTTGTTAAATACTTTTATTACTTCTATAAACACACATTACCTTTCTTGGAGATATTCCCGGGCTTAATAGTGCATTACGTCTATTTTCAATGTCTTTATCAAATATTTAAACAGATAAATGTTTCTATATATGGACATGTTAAAGAACATCTTCCTTGCTAACGCTTCATAATGTGGACTACGGAATTATGCTTGAGTTTAAGAAGTTAAGAAGATAGAGGAATGAACAATAATTCACCACATATATGCTCTGAAACTACTAATTCTAATTTTTATGTGTGCACCTGCTGCTAAAACCAAATGGACTATTCACCTCCTTCTGAAGGTTGCAAGTAAATGCCCTTTGATTAGTGGCTGCAGCTGGTGTCCAAAGCACAGGAAATTGACTGCAAATCTGCCTCTTAGATTAGAGGTCAGCTACAAATGTTTCCTCCAAAAAAAGCAAGTCTGTTTGCCAAATTTATTTACATGTTTGATATACAATTAAAAGCATGAACTGAGATACAACTCCTGGGTCTGAAACTTGCCTGAGTCTCTTCCTTCCTGTAACTTGGAAGTATCGGTAGAGACTACCATAGAGTTTTCTAGAGATCAAATGATATAATTTATAGAAAGGCCTCTGTGTTAGTGCCTCCCAAGAATTCAATAAATAGTTACTATTTTATGGACTTCTATTTGCCTGTTATTTTACCTGTGTCTTTTATCTGGGGCTTCTCTTGAAGTGCACCTTTTCTAATGGTTTTAGAAATCTCCCTGCAAATGGTTTCCTCATTCAGTTAGCAGGGGCAATATCACTGCCCCTTCTTTAGGCTGATACTGTGGTGCAAAGATTAATGTGGCATTTCTCAAAGAAATCAGGCCATGCGACCCAACAAGTTTCACTTAAAAAAAAAATGTATGTTGTTCCTCCAAAAGGCACTGTCAAGGTTTATTAGAAATTTCAAATACAAATTTAAAAAAAGCTAACTTGCTTCCACATTTCAAAAGAAATCATTTTGTAGCAGGCAAGTCTGGTTAAATAATTACTAAATACATACAAGCATACATACATGCACACATACATGTATACATAAACCCATACATGCACACTTATAGTTAAATTGCCTTAATTCATAAGCAAATGGCTGACACATGTTAAATGGTCAATAAAGGTTTATTATTTCAAGGCATGATTCTGTGTGCAAGTAGGAATTCTATTCTACAAACTCTAAGATGAGGATTATTTTAAATGGTGTGTGATTTCTCGGCCACCAATAACAGTCACGTGTATTTTTCTTTAATTTTTTTTTAACATTTATTTATTTTTGAGACAGAGAGAGAGCATGAACAGGGGAGGGTCAGAGAAAGAGGGAGACACAGAATCCGAAACAAGCTCCAGGCTCCGAGCTGTCAGCACAGAGCCCAAGGCGGGGCTCGAACCCACGGACCGCAAGATCATGACCTGAGCCGAAGTCGGACGCTCAACCGACTGAGCCATCCCGGCGCCCCAATTTTTCTTTAATTTTTAAAAGGACTGGTATGTATGCACTTCTGTGGATGAGACTACACACAGTTGACACAGAACTAAATTCATTTTAGGGAAGTAAATCATTTGAATGACTTAATACAGCTTTCAATAAAAAAGCTCTATACTTTTTTTAAGTTGATTTATTTATTTTGAGAGAGAGTGTGCACACGAGGAGGGTAGGGGTAGAGACGGAGAGGGAGAGAAAGAGTCCCATGCAGGCTCTGCACTGTCAGAACCTGATGCAGGGCTTGATCCCACGAACCGTGAGGTCATGACCTGAATAGAAATCAAGAGTCAGATGCTTAACCGACTACCCCTGTGTCCCCCGAAGCTCTATGCTTTTGGCAGTTGTTTGTAATGTCACATTTTGCAAGGTGAGTGCTATGTTGTGTGACTTACTATCTTTTTTACTCTCTGACTCCAAAATCAACATAAAAATAGATAGGAGTCATATTTTAAAAGGGAGAAGGAAAGATACAAGAGGTCTTTGTCGTTGCTTTCATCTTCTTCAAGAAGAACTCTGGTCTAGTGTAGCTATGGGCTTCATTGTAGGAGCTATCGTGGTATGAGCTATGAGGGAAATCGATGAGTAGATACAGCACAGTTCTTTTCCTTAAGTAGTAAATGTTCCCTTAAAACTCCCAGGTTTGCTTGTTTCTTATTATTGTCGCGTTCTTATTGTTTGCTTGATTTGTTCACCTCCTCTCTGGAGATTGCTTCAAGGTATACCCAGTCCTGTGTTAAGTAAGTTTCTGAACCATATAAATAGATTGTTTCACTTGGGGATGTTTCAACATTTGTCTTCTTCAATGATAACTGCCTAATGAAAACATTTAGAAAAATACTACTTCTGTTGAATGACTTTAACCTGTGGCATCGCCCAGAACACAAATGAAAATCCTTCTCCTTTAAGCGGGGATCTCTGCAAAGACAGGGTGCTAATCCAGAGTGACCCTTCCATGGCATTCTTTAATCGTTGATGACAGCAAGTAAAATGGGACTGGACGCAGAGCAAATTGCTTCATTAGTAACATAGCCTAGAATACCTGTGAAACTATAACGTGCATTTCCTAATACATGGGCCGTGAAATGTGATTATTTAACTCTCACAATTTAGACTCATTGTCTACCCAAGCCAGATTTTCTTTTAAGTCTTCATAAATTACTTGTTAAAATGCAAATTTATTATATTTTCCTGAATTTTTTGATGTTCAAATATAAGATATGGCGGAGGGATGAACAACACGATTCTTAACAAAATAATGCAAAACTGAAAATAATTGACTATAGTGTGTAATTTTATAGTGCATACCCGAAGGGCATGCATTAAGCAACATATTTGTCCTCATTCATTTTTGTGAGTGATGGATGAAATGGACTAATCCAACCAATACAGAATGGGTATTTTTAACCATCAGTTGGTTTTAGCAATATTTCACAGCTGCAAACATGAGTGACAAATTGCTACCATAACTATCAGATGTGATTTGATATATATGCTCTTAATTCCCAGTAACCAAAAGCATGCAATGCAAACTCACCCTGTGCCAACCACTGTAAGAGATACTTGACTCCTGGAAATGAGTTGAAAAAAAAATGCATGATAGTTATATCTGTCAGCTGACTAACTGAAAGCACGACTACACAGTGCAGCCTCTCAAGGAGGAAGTGTGACACTTTTTAAAATTAGGATTTTCCCCTGAGAATTCTACTAAAAATGCCAAAAAGCAACATTGTCTTTTTCTTAAGTTAAATTATAAACTAGGGCATGCGGCCGGCTCAGTCATGAGAGCATGTGACTCTTGATCTTGGGGTTATTAGTCTGAGCCTCACACTGCATATAGAGATTACTTAAAAATAAAATCTTTAAAATATATGTCTATATATTTTATTATATATTCCATTACATTAATTATTAATTAATTATGTTACATTATATGAATGGATGACAACAAGATCTAAAGCATTTCAAATGTTTTTCTAGATATAGGAGAGAAAACAGAATAACAAGTGAAGAAATATCTTGCTAAACACTGTAACAAGTTTTTACTAATTTAAAAAAAATTTTAATGTTTATTTATTTTTGAGAGAGATAGAGAGAGACCAAGTGCAAGTGAGGGAGGGGCAGAGAGAGACAGAGACACAGAATCCGAAGCAGGCTTCAGGCTCCAAGCTGTCAGCACAGAGCCCAACGCGGGGCTCAAACTCTGGAACTGTGACATCATGACCTGAGCCGAAGTTGGACGCTCAACCGACTGAGCCACCCAGGCGCCCCCTTACTAATTTTAATCATAGAACAAGAGTGGGCAACTGTGTCTGTAGAAGATCAGATAGTCATCATATTATACCCTGTGTTCATACAGTGAATTCAGCTGTTTTAGCACGAAAACCACCAGAGAAATATATAAATGAGGGGTGTGACTGTGTTTCAATACAATTTCATGTACCAAACCAGGAAGACAACCATATTTGGCCCATAGAACATAATTTACCAAACTTTTATCCTAGAATAACACTAAGAGACTATAATTTTTAAGAGACTTCACCACCCAAATTAAGCTCCCGAACCCAATAAAATTAATTTTGGATAGATCAGAAAGATGATAAGGGATATTCTAGGATATCCTATTCTACCAAATCTGTAAGTATTATGCTGATGTCATTTAGAGTTGCTTTCTGTGTTCAAAGCAATTGATTTCAGCCGTTTAAAAGCACTGACACTGATACATTTAAAAAATATTTTAGGGGCGCCTGGGTGGCTCAGTCGGTTGAGCGTCCGACTTCGGCTCAGGTCATGATCTCACAGCTTGTGGGTTCGAGCCCCGCGTCGGGCTCTGTGCTGACTGCTCAGAGCCTGGAGCCTGTTTCAGATTCTGTGTCTCCCTCTCTCTCTGACCCTCCCCCGTTCATGCTCTGTCTCTCTCTGTCTCAAAAATAAATAAACGTTAAAAAAAAATTTAAAAAAAAATATTTTACCAGTACATGATTTCATGTTTGAAAACTGTCAATCCATACTGAATGAAGGTACAGGGAAGGGGTAATGAGCAAAAGTTCAAGTTACTCACGTTTAAGTTTGTTGAGAAGGAAAGATTTTTTCCCCATTAGTGTATTCCAATGGCCCTACCTAGACTAAACTGGATTTACAAGCCATTGTTTTCCTAAATAGAAATAGATACATTCCTTTTGTCAATCATTACACATTCTGAAATTCTATCATTACAAGTTTTTATCAGTTTGGTTGCCAAGTCTGTTTTTCACTAACAAAAATGACACCAAATAAAGCAACGACAATACTTAGCAACAATTTCTCACACACAGTATCTGGCTGATCCTTATCACAGCAGTAAGAGTGATCTTTTTATTTTAGAACTAAAGATAATTTGGGTTTAGGAATTTAGGGAACTGCCAAATGTGACATAACTAATCAGGACTGGCATCAAGATTTACAATGAGGTACCTTAGTGATTTTAAGCTTTTCTCATTACAAAATATTTAATGGGGTCATACGGTGAATCTGGAGCTTTACATACAAAGGAAGTGTTAGCATTTCTCTTGTAGAACTGAGAGAACCATAAGCAAATAATTTGTCCATGGTCAGAGAACTATCAGAGCCTGAATTGGAATTTGCTTTGACTGTCTCCAGATCCAAACTCTCCCTCCTGAGCCCAGCTAGAGTAGAGTAGAAATGTGAGGCTATATTTCAACCACACAGTAATTTAATGTTTAGATTAGGAAAAGCAAAGGTGGTTAAGATCCAATGAAGCATATGGGATAAGATTCTGAATGTGAAAGGACAGAACTAAAAAGAAGAGAAATATTTAAAATAGAGAACAGGGACACCTGGTTGGCTCAGTCAGTTAAGGTTCCAACTCTTGACTTCAGCTCACGTCATGATCTCACGGTTCATGAGAGCAAGCCCACACTGGGCTCTGTGCTGACAGTGTGGAGCCTGCTTGGGATGTGCTCTCTCTCCCTCTCTTTCTGTCCCTCCCACACTTTCTCTCTCTCTCTCTCTCTCTCTCTCTCTCTCTCTGTCCCTGTCAAAATAAAATAAAACTTTAAAAATAAAATAAAATAGAGAACAAACTATGGAAAACCAAGAGGTTTAAACCCTCTTCTAATGTTAACCATTGCATTAATAGTATCCAATTGATAATAAATATATACGTATATCTAAACATGAATATAAAGATAAATAAGGACATATTCTATATTTTTTACTTCAACCCCTTCATGTTTATTTAAAATTTTTTGTTAGGTTCGGTCTTATTTTAATGTCCAAATATATGGAGTTTTTAATTTGACATTCTAGAACTGATTTCTAATTAATTTGATAATGGTTCACTGATAGTTACTAAATTAATTTGATAATGGTTCTCTGATAGTTACTAAAACTTGGTTAATTTTCATGATATTCCATGTACACTTGGGGGGAAGTTGCTAACTTTAAAATAGAACAATCTAGGGGCGCCTGGGTGGCTCAGTCGGTTGAGCATCCGACTTCAGCTCGGGTCATGATCTCGTGGTTTGTGAGTTCAAGCCCTGCATAAGGCTCTGTGCTGACAGCTCGGAGCCTGGAGCCTGCTTCGGACTCTGTGTCTCTCCATCTCTCAGCCCCTCCCCTGCTCATGCTCTGTGTCTCTGTCTCTCAATAATAAATACATGTTTAAAAAAATGTTTTTAATAAAATAAAATAGAGCAATCTGTTGTGTTGCTCAAATCTGTTACAGCCTATTTATTCATCCCATTTAAAAATTACTGAAGAAAGGATGTTAAACAATGATGCCAGATTTTGCTCATTTCTCCTGGTAGTCCTGCAGGTTTTTTCTTTATGTATTTCGAAGCTGTTATTAGTATAAATCAAGGTTAGAATTGTTGTCTCTTCCTAGTGAATTAAAACTTTAATCATTGGGTAGTTGCCATCTTTATATCTTAGAAATACTTTTTGGCTAAATTCCAGTTTTACAAAATTGTTTTAATGTTTATTCATTTTTGAGAGAGAGAGACAGAGTGTGAGTGGGGAGGGGCAGAGAAAGAGGGAGACACAGAATCTGAAGCAGGCTCCAGGCTCTGAGCTGTCAGCACAGAGCCTGAGGTGGGACTGGAACTCACAGATCATGAGATCATGACCTGAACTGAAGTCAGATGCTTAACCCACTGAAACACCCAGGCGCCCCTAAAGTCCGGTTTATATGATGTTATAGTACAGCTGCAAAACGTTTGTGAATTTAAGTAGAAATTCTTACACATTTCTACTGTTAAATAGTGTTTTTTTGTTTTTGTTTTTGGGGGGTTTTTTTGCTTTTTTTTTTTTACTTTTTAAATGTTTATTTATGTTTGAGAAAGAGAGAGATAAAGCATGAGTGGGAGAGGGGCACAGAGAGAGGGAGACACAGAATCTGAAACGGGCTCCAGGCTCTGAGCTGTCAGCACAGAGCTTGACGCGGGCTCAAACTCACAAGCTGTGCAATCATGACCTGAGCTGAAGTTGGAGTCCTAACCGACTGAGCCACTCAGGCACCCCAATATTGTGTGCTTCTTATTAACACTATAAACAGTCTATAGTGATTTTTAATACGATCTGGTATTAAACATCACCTTTAACAAAAAAGAATTTAGTCCATATATATGCATTGTGACTATGATTTCATTTACATTTACTTTTAACATTTTATAATAATTGTCTCACATGAGTTTTTATAATCATTTTTTTCATTTCTTAATTTATTTGTATTGATTAAACTGATTTTTGCCCCTAAAGTTCAACTTTTCTATCATTTTGGAAGATACACTTCTATTAGGTAGTTGCCTTAATAGTTTACCAAGGATGTTTAATTTCACAACGTAAAACACGAATTCTTATCTTAGTCTCCTCCTAACCACACAAAGACAATAAAATATTTTAACTGAGATTCTTTTTCTGCCTTGTTTTCATTGCATAAATCAGACTTTTTGTCATGATGCATAAAATCAGTATGTTATCAGATTTTCCTGCTCATTATTCCTTTTTCATAAGAGGTCATTTTTCTTCCTCCTATACTGTAACACTTAGAAAATTCTTTGCTAAAATCCGTTAATGGTAAATAGGCTTTTATGTTGTCTGAAAATGCTTTCATTTATTCTTTCTTTTTTAAAGATAGGTTGCTGAGCATGCAATTCTAGATTAACAGTTATTTTATGTGATCACTTTGAAGAAATGCTTTCATTATTTTTTGGCTTCCATGATTCCTGTTGAGAAATCAGTTATTTGCCTAATTGCCATCCCTTTGTAGGTAATCTCTCTTATTCCCTTGAACTGCTATTAAGATCTCCCTCTTTTTCTTTCACTTTAGTATTTCCAGGTGCCTAATTTTTGCCTTGCTTTCGCTATCATGTTTTTTGGTGTAAAGATTTCCTTGTACTTATCTTGCCAAACATTTGTTTGCATCTGTGAATCTAAAGATTGGTGCCCTTTATCCATTTTGGAAGATTTCAATCAATATTCTCTTCAAAACTTGCCTTTTTATAATCTTCTCAAGTCTAATTAAATGTATGTTATTTTGCTACCTGCGTAACTTCTCCATATTTAATCTCTATGAACTTCTGTGCTATATTCTAAAGAATTTATTTATAGTTTCCTCGTAATTCTTCCATTTGGTCATAAACTTCTGACCAATCATTGGTCTACCAAATGTAATTACTATATATTTCATTTCTAGAATTGTATGTGGGCCTTAGTATCAAATATAATGGACTTTGTTTTCATTTCATTTTTCTGCAGCACATTTTGAAGTTTTTTTAGATTTCCTTAAGCATTATTAAATCGTGTATTTTATACTTTGTAGCATGTATTTCTAATATCCAGTCTTTGAATGTCTGATTCTTCTAGATTTTTTTTTTAGATTTTGGTTATTTCTTTTGAGTGTTCTAATGCTGATACTTTTTCTCATGTGCTTTACAGCTTTTGATTAGTGAGACTCCTTTAAAGTGTGGGTTGAAAGTGCACACCTGCCAAGGGAAAATGTGTTACCCTTTCCCAAGCAGCAAGGATAACTTCCTAATTGGGACCACTTTAAAATCAATGATCGCCTGATAGTTTTTATGCTTTATAGATGGTTACTCACTTGAGAGCTTTTCTTTCATTTGTAGCCAGAAATTCATAAGAAGTGCTACTCTTTGTACTCTAGTCCAAAATCAAGACAAGCGAGCATCCTTATTACTTTGTGTTGTAAACTTTCACCAAGTATGTAATCACGGAAGGTTTCTATAGGGATCTCAATTAGACTTACCAAACTATGTCCTCTGTGCCCCGAATTAGGCTCATTAGTAAGGAAATTTTGATCACTAGGGATTAGTGATTTTTACTTCTGTGAATACTTCTATTTTACTTCTGTGAATAAATACTTGGCTTTCAAAGACTTCTTGCCTTTTCTTACATTTCTATACTTTAGTATATTTTTGTGTTTTTTAGTAGATGGAATTTAAGGATATTGAATTCACCATATTATGAATGTTCTGAATCTATTTTACATTCTGATAATTTGTGAAATTTCAAACACACACACAAACAAAAACAACAAAAATACACTAGGCTGCAGGAATTCAGTGAGCACTACAAACTTAACTCCCCATCTCACTGCTGAGTTCAGTTCTCTAGTTCCACCCTTATTCTTCAGTGCCTCTTAGCTGATCTCCATCTTCAAAATGAAACTATTTTTGTGTCCACTTACCATGCCAGCGAAGCCTGAAAGCGTCATTTCAATCTAGGTAACTTGTCCTTTCGGAAAAGGCTGTTTGGCCATACATAGAAGGTATTCTCAGTGGCCTCCAGATAACCTGAGCTGATACTTTCCATTTTAACAAGAAGCATTAACATTAAGTTCCAATTTGGTCTAATCATTACCTTGTCTAGCTTGGAGCTTTCCCATAGGAAGTCAAATGTAAACTGTTTTGTATAAACGACCTTTATTTTGCTCACCACTGAGCCTGAGAATAATGTTGACATCTAAATTTCTTCTTTTTATGTTTTTAATATTCAAATGAGCTTAACCAACAAAAATAGTGGTGATGTCAACACATAAAGTGAAAGTCAATTTACAGCTTTGTTTTCTTAAACATCTCCGATGCTGCCATGAAAATATAAAAGAAACTATCCAGAGTTAAAATAAACTTATAAACACATCTTGTGTTTCTGTCATTTTCAGATGTCCATGCTGAAAGGGTGAAGCTATAAGAGAACTCTTTCTGACTGTGAAGGACAGTGTCTGTTCTGCAGCTGTAACAGCTGTTTGTGGAACCTCTGTGTCTTTTTTTTTTCCCCCAGCGCATAGCTTTACAGATCACATGGCACTTAAGTGGCAGAAAGAGTTAATGCTCCTTCACTGTGTAACAGGAAGTAATTATGCCCCTCTAACCAGTGTCTTTAAAGACAGAGCTCTTTTTTTTTTCCTTTGGCCTCGCTAATTCTGCTGACTGCAATGTGAATCGGTGGCTGGAATGAGCAGCCATATTGGAACATGAAATGACCTTGGGAAGGAGAATCACAGAAAAGTAGGGCAGATGGAGCCTGAGTCTTTGACCCCCATGGTGAAACATATGAACCTTAATCCAGATTACCTCTGAACATCTGGAACATAAGAGTAAAAATCTCTGGGTCTTATTTAAGCTACTCTTAAGTGCTGAAGCTATTACTAGTATTCATAGGTACACCTAATCCCAACCGATATAAGATTTTGATACCTGGAAAAAGGAGGCTACAACTAAGAGGACCTAAACTCATAGAATTTGCTTAGTGGAATTGGTTGGGTGGGATAATTCATGGTCTGAGTTATTGCCACCTGAAAACATATTGTACCTGGACAAAACATTGATGAATGTATCCCCTGCTGTTTCTTATGAGGCAGATCACATGTCATCTAATGTAGTAACATTAGGGAAAATGCTAAGAAATACTAAGAAAACTCACATTATTGATTTTTGCCGGCTGCTTCTTGTCACTTTAGCGATGCCCTGAGGAGAAATGAACAATGTCTGTGCTAGCCTTTCTGCACACCACTGTGGGAAGGCATAAGTGAGGCACTCTCTATCCATGGTCAATACCGTAAACGGATTGAGAGTCTAGTAAGCGGGGGCCTTGTAGATCTGAAAAAATAAAATACTTTCCCTTCCAAAACTAGGGCATTTATCTTCTAAGGCTTCTCAATAGCAACCTCCACAGAATACAGGACCACAGCTTCTTAAACTAACTTTCATTAAAAGTTCTATGCCAGCGATGCCTGGGTGGCTCAGTCCAACTTCGGCTCAGGTCACGATCTCAAGGGTCCAGGAGTTGAGCCCCAAGTTGGGCTCTGTGCCCACAGCTCAGAGCCTGGAGCCTGCTTCGGATTCTGTGTCTCCCTCTCTCTCTGCCCCTTCCCCATTCACATTCTGTCTCTTTCTCTCTCAAAAATAAATAATAAACATGAAAAAAAATTACAAAAGAGTTCCATGCCAGATGAAGGGGGGTCAGCCCAAGAGCAAATTCAAATTAAAGATGGCGCCTCCCCATTCAAGTCCCTCCCCATTCAAGTCCTCAAAAGGGCCTCAACCAGGGAAGCAGCAATAGAAGATTGCATTTTCACAGATGTCCAGACATGTAAAGATACAGATAGACAGGTATATAGATATGGATTATTTATTTACTTACTACAGGAAATTATGCAATCGCGAGGGCTGGATGAACCAGCCTACAGTCCCCAGGACGGGTGCTGAGGAAGGACAGGCCACCAAGACCACGAGCAGGCTGGAGTCCGAGGAAAGGGAGAGATAGCTGGCATCCACAGAGGAAGCAGGAGAGCGATTACAAGTTCAGCTGCTACAACAACAGTGACGAGACAAGCCAGCAACGAGATGATGGTGCAGGTCCCAAAATGGAGACAACCCTGCACCTTTCCTCCCTTTTGGGTGATGGGGCAGGAGGAGAGACAAAGATGGGGAATGGATGGGATGGGGAAACCAGCTAACACAACGTGTCACTTGAAAGCTAAAAGCTGAGATGACCTGTTCAGAAAAGGGGCCGGGACACACAAAATTTGTGAAGAAATTATATTTTTAAAGGAGCAGCAATCCTGCTATGCAAACACCTATGTCTTTTTTCACATCTAAAACACCCTAGGTCTCCAAACCCACACCCTGAGAAGTCTGATTAGCTCCCGAAAGAGCAAGCTCCCCCGTCCATGTTAGACATGACCGGCCAGGGAGTACAACAGAGGGGAAGAATCTTCCCGCAGGCAGAATCAGGTGCTCACAGAGGACAAATATGGGAGATCCTCCCAGATCACAGAAACAGAAGCATCCGGAAGGTCAAAAATAATTTCTTCCATGGCCAAAAATGAGGTATTCACCAACACCTCCCTAACAGATTTGGCAGTTGCTAAGGAAGAGTGACAACTTTCCCAAGTAGGAGTTTTGCGTTGTGGTTATCCTGTTCCCACCTGTAAAGGTGTATTAAAAGTGGTGGCTGTCGATGACTTGTCTTTGCATCCGTGGGTGATTAAAGAAGATGAGGTTCGACACAGCATCTTTTTTTAATCTATTTTTTTAATATATGAAATTTATTGTCAAATTAGTTTCCATACAACACCCAGTGCTCATCCCAAAAGATGCCCTTTTCAATGCCCATCACCTACCCTCCCCTCCCTCCCACCTCTCATTAACCCTCAGTTTGTTCTCAGTTTTTAAGATCGACAGCATCTTAACCAAGCACTGCACATTACCCAGCTATCCGGGAATTTGCGCTGGATGAAATCTTTGGGTAGGTGGGGTGAGTAGCCAAGTGGGTTGTCAAGCAGCCGAGACAGCTTCTCAATTTCCAAGTGGTAGGATTTTACCTAGATCTTGACCTCCCAGAATAAGGTTACATTTCTTTGACCTACTTGCAACTCAGCGTGGCTACGTAACTGAGCCCTGCTGGATAGGAGGCAAGCGACCGTGTTGGGATGAACTGTAGTGACGAGAGAGTGATAGTAGCCCAGATTCCTAAGAATGTTTTGAAGAACTGCCTTCACAGCCCTGGCCTGTGAGACCCAGACATTTATACTTGCCAGAAATTATATCATTCCATTTCTTACGAATGAACATTCTTAGCATGATGTCTCTAAAGATGCAAATATTTGTCCTTTTTCTGTCCACGATTTCTCATCATCCCCAGCCTGCTTCCTTACTAGAAGTTTCACCTACGGTTTTCCTGAAGTGTGTGCCTTTAGTCATCTTTATTTTGCCCACCCTGTGGACAGGCACTTATAGCCACTGTGTTGGGATTTCTAGAAAGAGCTTTTGTAGTCATTACCAACAGAGGCCAACACCGATTCAATTCCTTCATCCGGACTACATTTGCACTGCTAACTTTTGTTGACTCTGTCTTGCCATGAAGTTTAAGCATGCCTCACGAGTTATACTAACTAAAATTGCTCATGAAGAAAGCATGGCCCATGTGGCTTGTACAAGGCTCCTGGTCGTAGGACTTTGAAAACCAAACACAGCTCCACAGACTCCGTTATATTTCAAGTTGGACAGCACACTGTCACCGCATTCCAGCTTTCGGGCTTCGGAAACATATCTCTCTAACTGTCTTAACTCGCTTTTCCACTTTGACTACTACTGATTCATGCCTTGTGGGACTGCAGACTGTAAGATGCCAGGGTCACCAACAAAGATGATCTTCAAGATAATAGAACAAGTGCAGGACACAAAACTGAGAATTGCACATCAGATATATCAAACTCCAAATGGTGTTATTCCAGCATTTCCAAAATTCTGTCCTAGTGAGAGTTAATGGTAAGATCAAACATAGAATCTATATCAGCCAGATATAGATTATATGTGAAAAGGGAAACTTTGTAACTGAAGAAGTTTAAACAAAAATGTGTTAAATAAGATGTAACAGGTCTTAAAGGTACTAGAGTACTAGTTGACTAGTACTGGCCAAGTGTTTCTCCGGGGACTGGAGGTACATGTTGTTGGTGTAGGTTACACGACATTTCTCAAAAACTTAGAAGACTAAACATCTTTTTTTTCCCCTCAACAGCCCATGTGCTATAAAATATTATTGGAAATATGCTGTTGCATTATCAGTAAGATTGACCTGGGGCAACCATGAAGCCAATGTAGCTGCTTGGGATCTTGGAACCCTCAGTGGAGTTTTAGTTGTGGCATGGTTAGCAACTTATTTTTTTTCTGTTCACCGAGTCAGGTTGAACAAATCGGTCTAGTATAGTTAAATTTATTGAGAAATGCTTAAGTTGTAAAAAGTCTGGAAGCGAGTATTAAACTTCAAATCTGACCATCCAGAAAAAGCTAAGGCTTAGAAGAGCTTCCAGAACCTTCTGGGGCAGATGACTGTGTTCGGCAAGCGCAGCCCCAGGATATGTAATAAATCACGGACCATTTGACAAAGATGCCAAATGAGGCATGTGATCCCAATAAAACCAAAGACGTCTGAGTTCAAAAGCTGTATGCTCCAGGGACAGACAACAGAGAAAGATATTCACTGACAGAACGTATCTCATGTGTGGCATTATGTGTGAAAGACTGATAAAATTTTTACAGTAAGAGACTGATAAAATAGATGGGCTCTAGGCAAAAATTTTTCTGTAGTTGTGTATTTTCACATAAGACAGGTTTTCCAATGGTGTTATTTGACATTTTAAAAAATATCAAATTCGTTATGAACTTTGTACAACAGAATAAAACCCCTTGTATGAAAAAAGATCCAACCTCACAATAAATTACATCCTGATACCTAACCTAATCACTTTATCCCCATCATCCAAACATTTAAAAATCAGGAGCACTTTCTCATTCATGGAGAAGCTCAGAAACAAAACTCACACATGCGTGTGTGCGTGCGTGTGTGTGTGTGTGTTTGCGCCAGGTGAAGAGATGAATTCACCAATTTTTATACAATATCAAATATTTACTTATTTGTAATATGTAATCTACAGAATTTTGGTGATTTTTAGATCAGCAAACCATATTTTTTCTAAACTGTTTATCTCTCCTCAGCGTAATATGAAGGATTAGAGATCTCATTTCAGCCTGTTGCAATGCAAAGAAAACTTTTAAAAAAAAATAGTCATTTTAACAAGCATCCTCCGTAAGATATACACAGCAACAAACAAATTGTATGACAAAATTAAGAAGAAAGTCTGATTTTAACACCCTGGTGTTTTGTTGATTATAAAATGGTTTACTTATCTCATATTTTCTTGGGTTTAGTGACTTACCTCGAACCTAGACTTACCTAGACTTACCTAGAACACACAGCATGTATAGGATCTCCTGGACAGTCTCTAAATACAGAAAGCCCTATTACTATTAACCGGTCTGTAACAGCTCAGCCGCCCCTGTTTGGTATCTCTCTCTTTCTGTCTCTCAATCTCTCTCTCTAGCTATCTCTTTCTCTTTCTCTCCTTTCCCTTCCCCCAGCAAGTAGCTCAATGCGGTTTCTAATAAACAGGATTTCTCTCACCTGACTTACTCTATAATAGAGAGCTACAAAAGCTCCAAACTTCTCCTTCTTCTTTTCAGACAAAATACGAGAAATTTATTAAATGTTCCGTATAAGTTTTGCAAGTGTCTTAAATCTCTTTTTTTTTCCCCTTTTTTGTTTAAGTAGCCCCCTCCTCTTTCTGCTTAGACTCATACTGGTTCTGTCCCTTTGGCCACGTGCTTGAACACGCCCACGTGCTTTGTGTAAGTTCTCCACACTACACAAGGAGAAAAAATCAAGTTGTGCAACTTAATGTAAATAGTGCGAAATTTGGTCAATTTGTGTTCTTTGCTGAAGGATTGGAAACATAGCATTCCCCCATTTCCGTTGGAAACATAGCATTCCCCCATTTTCATTATTCATTTACCTGAATGTTCCAATTCCTCTACCCTTCTTTCTCTTTCCAACCCAAATTAAGGGGTCTGCTAAGGAGTTTTTAGTGCTCTCCTTCCAGAAGCCTGCATAATTTGCTCATGGAGGAGGCAGAATGGGCGACATAATTCACTGTTAACTGTGTTGTCCCATGGAACACCAAAATTCAATATGCTGATAGAGGCCCAAGCAATAGGAAAAAAGAAAATTCCCCAAAAACTTAAACCCTCCCACAACTTGAAAGGATTTCTAATAGCTGAGATCTCATTAAAAGATAAGGTTTGCGTGGATAGGCAGACAAGAGCAAGGGAGGCACCCAGACCCTGATTCACAGAGCACCTGTGCCCTTCGTCCCTGAGAGACCTCTAGGCACAGGGTCAGTGGCCAAGGGCACGCAGCACTTTGTTTAATTCAGAATAAAGAGCTTTGTTCCCCCTTTTCCTTATCTGGGCTCCTGGGGCCCGAGTTCTTCTACACAGGTCACTTCACCTCATTGCTTAAAGAACGATAGGGGCTTCTCAGTGGCTCAGTTGGTTGAGCGTTCAACTTTGACTCAGCTCCTGGTTCATGAGTTCGAGCCCTGCATCCAGCTCCCTGCTGTCAGGGCAGAGTTACTTCAGATCCTCTGCCCCTCCCCCCTTTGCCCCTCCCCTGCACTCTCTGTCTCAAAAATAAATAAAAGATTTAAAAAATAAAGAACTATAAACATCCGTTAGTGCAAGTAAACCCCCTTGTAGACAAGTACTGAGAAACCCAAGATTCAGGAACAACAAGTTCAATAAACAACTACACACACACACACACACACACACACACACAATCCCAATATGATTGCATTATGTTTCTATGTTCTATGGCTTACTTCTAATTTTTTCTGTCCTCTCAATAAAGAAAAGGGGATATTAAAAAAATATGTATGATATGCTAACTTGATTCCCCAAAACACTTCATATTTCACCACCATTGTCAAACTCGCAGTCCACATGTCCTGCTTTGGCATTCAATGTCTGCACGCATCTGCTCTCAGAAGATTGTGGCCTTAGTCTCAGGTCTTTAAATGATCGCCTCTGTGAATTGGGGAAGGCATTTAATTTCCTTAGGATTTAGTGGAATGAAGATGCTTGCTAAATGTTTTTACTATGTTATTTTTTGAGCATGCATGGAGCATCTTCTGTGTAAGAAACTCTGTAAACTATATGGAGAAGAAAGTGACCAGTGTGATCAGTCCTTGCCTGTACTATGAGCTTGATGTGATACGAGAATCAGAAAGACAACCTGACCAGCACAGTCTGTTATGATCAGTCTGTTGTCTTAGCTCACTTGACCCTCTATTCTAGGCTAGTCCATCCCGTCAGCCCCTGTCACATGGCCACACAGATAGCTGTCATCTCTACACCTTCACCATGTCTGCAACAAAATTCTGAACCAAACATTTTAATTTCCAGTTGGCTTACTTAATTATATCTAACATCATCATTATTTGATTATCAAGAATGTGTTGAGGGGCGCCTGGGTGGCTCAGTCAGTTAAGTATCTGACTCCCGATTTCAGCTCAAGTTATGATCTCATGGTTCATGAGTTCAAGCCCCATGTCGGATTCTGCGCTGTTAGCATAAGGAGAGATTCTCTCCCTCTCTCTCTGCCCCCCTTCACTTGCACGTGTGCGCTCTCTCTCTCTCTCTCTCTCAAAATAAATAAATAAACTTAAGAAAAAATAAAAAAGAATGTATTGATCCCTTGGCCCCTTTAAGCTTTGAAGTACAGTGTTACCAGATGTACAAAATACTCAACAGAAGTAAGAGTACCAGTCTATTAAATGGAAAACCAAATTCAGTAGAAAAATTTTTAAATGACAAATTATAGTTCTCTAAAACAACAAAAAATGATAAAATCATAGCAGTGTGATTTAAGGAAAAAAAATTAAAAAAAGATTTCAGTAATACAAATGAAAAAGAAAAATCATTACAGATACTTAAAATGTCAAATATATAAAAAGGATGTAGGGCCACCTGGGTGGCTCAGTTAAACATCCGACTTCTGTTCAGGAAATGATCTCATGGTTCATGAGTTCGAGCTCTGCATCAGGCTCTGTGCTAACAGCTCGGAGCCTGCAACGTGCTTCGGATTCTCTCTCTACTTCCCCCACCCCCACTCATGCTCTGTCTCTCTCTCAAAAAGAAATATTCATTAAAAAAAATTTTTAAAAACATAATCCACAACTGTATGTCAATACATTTGCTAATTTAGACAAGAGAGGAAATTTTTTCCGCAAAATATACAAAAACTAGAATAATAAGAAATGAACTGTAAATAATCATCCTTTTGTTTAAAATTTGGATCTTTAATTAAGACTTCCATGTGAAAATACTTCAGGCCCAGACTGCTTTCCTAAGGAATTCATCTTCACATTGAAGGAGTAGTAATTCAACTTTACATAAACTCTTCCAGAGAAGAATACAAAAATTGAAAACATATCAACTCCTTTCATAGGAAGAGCGTAAACTCGTTAACCCAAATTGGCCAAAATCATTACAAAAAGGGAAAATCATGGGACAGTCTTTCTCAGTAGTCAGAGAAAAAAACCCTAAGTATAATATTTACAAAGAAAGCCTCCTGTCACATTTAAAGGAAAATCCATGATGATGAAGTAATTTTATCTAGGTTAACACCTTAAAGGGAAAAACTATGGTCACCTCATGTTCGTAAAAAAAATATTTGATGAGAATAAATGCGTATTGATGATTAAAATCTTCTCAGCATACTTAGAACAAAAAGAAATTAAATTCCCTTGTACAGTCCTTTCTTCTTCCTCTTCCTGAGAGCAAAGTTCATCTATCCCTCTATGTTCAACAGAAATGTTACCTCCTATCTAAACATGCCTCAGACCATGTAATCCACACTTGCCTCGGGTTTTTTTGAGCTCTTGTTTTCTACAATAAACAGGTTATTTTACTTATTGCCCCCCCCCCCACACACACACTTACTTATGGAATACATTTAGTGACATTTAAGTGTCTTGTATTTGCATGGTCTTCCAACTAACGTATCATGTATTTGAAGCGAGGGACTGCAAATAAGGTAGACCTTTAAAAGATAAAGAAATAAAGAATTTATGTTTTCAGTAAATAGATACAAAGTTTGGACTATGTGTTAGGTTCTAGACATATAGTAAGACATGAAGCTCGCCCCCAAGAAATTCAGTGTAATAGAGAAGATAAGTATATAAATAGAAATAAATAATAACCCTCATGGGCAAAGATACAGAACAATGCAATAACAGAAAAAAAAAAAAACTATACTTAAGTGAGTGATAATATAAGCTTATTTAATGTCATATTTGAATAACACGTTCTAAGATTTTTCTATTTATTATATTTACATTTATTAACTGAATTCATTTAATTGATATCATTAACAACTTACTATGTTCTTGAATAAACAGAGGGATGAGACATAACCTCCCCGCCCTTATCACAACCAGTCTAATAGAGAAGGGTGGATAATAATGAAACGCATACATTACGGAGATAAGAACAAAGCCATCTGGGAATGAAAAGAACAAATTCACCAGCTCTGTCTGAGGCATCGGGGGAAGAACCCAGCAGTGGCCATCACTTATTCTTTCAAAGAGTACAAATGTGTCCTTCAAAGAGCTGATCCCTGGGCTAAAAGCCAAAGTTAGACCAGTAAATAAAATAGACCAGAAAAGTAGCAACATTTGATCTGGATTTTTTTTTTCTAATAGTCCCTTTCAAAGACCGTGTGGTCTGGGAGAAACTTAGAGATAAGAAGCAGCTGGAGAGCTTAGTGGTGGGGAGTGGACAGGTTCTGCGGCTGGAAAGCCTGCGCATTATTCCTGCCCGAGGTGCTCGCTAATTGGGTCACTTTGGGCAGATTAATCTTCCAATGTTCCATTTACCTCATCTTTAAAATGTGAATGATGGGGCACCAGGGTGGCTCGGTCATGATCTCATGCAGAGCCTTGCATGTGCTAAGCATGGAGCCTGCTTAAGATTCTCTCTCTCCCTCTGCCCCTCTCACCTATTCTCTCTCTCTCTCTCCTTCTCTCTCTCTCTCTCTAAAAAAAAAAAAAAAAAAAAAAAGAAGGCAAGGGAGATAGAGAATGCAAGTGGGGGAGGGGCAGAAAGAGAGGGGGAGAGAATCCCAAGCAAGCTCTTAACTGTCAGCACAGAGCCCCATGTGGGGCTCAAACTCACCAACCGTGAGATCATGACCTGAGCCAAAGTCAGATGCTTAATCGGCTGAGCCACGCAGGTGCCCCCCAAAATAATTTTTTTTTGACATGAATGATGATACTCAGAGCAAATACTACTCAGGTTTGTTTAACTTAAATGCTTTAATACCTGAAAAGTCTATAGCACAGCGACAGGAATATAGTAACTCCTCAGTGCAACTCATATCAGAAACGTAAATGTTTTTAGGTAAGAAAATGCACATGATCCATTTTTTGTTTGAGGAAGATGGTGGTGGTTTCAGCAGAATAAATAATGGCCTGGGCAAGTAAGGACCTTTAAGTAACGGACAGTTGCCAAGTCAGTGGCAATAGAGGCACAAAGAAGAACATACTCAAGAGGTGTGTCTGAATATAGGATATAAAAGGATGTGCGATGCTTCTGTGGAGTGGGAAGCTTCCCATTCTGCACTGGGAAGCAGACCAGATATCGCATCAGGTTCCTAGGGTTAACGTAACAAATCACCACAAACTGAGTTGCTCAGAACAATGGAAGTTTACCTCACGTTCCTGGAGAAGTCCAAAACCAAATCTGAAGTTGGCAAGATCCGCTCCTTCTGGAGACTCTGAGGAAGAATCTGCCCCATGCCTCTCTCCCAACTTCTGGTGGTTGCCAGTATCCTTGGCATCCCTTGACTTTGGACCCAGCCCTCCAATCTGTGCCTCTGTCTTCACCTGGTGTTCCATCTGTGTTCTTCCAAAGTGTGGCCTTCTTACGAGGAGTCGAGTCATCAGATATGGGTCCCATCCTAATCCAGTATGACTCATCTCACCTAATCACATCTGAAAGACTCCGTTTCCAAGCAAGGTCACATCCAAAGTTCTGGCGCACCTGAACAGGGGGCAGGACGGGCAATGTGCAACAGAAGGCGACACTCTTAACAGGTGAATGAGAAGGTTGAAGCCGGCGACTTGGAGAATGGCTTCCGCTTTCAACATGCTGAACTTTAGATGCCTACAGCAAATGGCAGTGACTGTGCCCAGCAGGCAGGTGGAATCAGGAGTCAGGGTCCAACGAGCATACGAGTTTGGAGAGAGAGATTTGGAAATCAGTAACTTTCAGGAGATAATATTATTTTAGTGAATGCAGGCTTCCTGAGAGAATAGCCAGAATGTGATGAGAAGGAGAACAAGAAAACCTTCCTAAGGTGAAACCTTGCAATCTTCCAAGTTTCTTAAAATATTAAGGTTTTCTCACACTTTTCTTTGTAGTGTGTCAATCACTGATGATGGTTCTATTAAATTTTTAAATCTCTTTATAAGCTCCTATGTTAATACTGCCAGTTTTATTAGCCAAAAACCAGAAAGAGAATTTACAGATGCTTGATAAAAAGGGGCACAAACCTCCTTGACATTTAGCATTTTTATCTATTCATTTATTTTTGAGAGAGAGAGAGAGCACGCACGAGAGGGAAGACAGAGTGGGGGAGCGGCAGAGAGAGAAGGGACAGAGGATCCAAAGCAGGCTCCCCGCTGACAGCAGAAAGCCTGATGTGGGGCTTGAACTCATGAACTATGAGATCATGACCTGAGCCAAAGCTGGACGCTAACCAGCTAACTGAGTGGCTAACTGAATCACCCAGGCGCTCCATTTAGCATTTTGTTTCTATTCTGATCAAAATTATTTGTCATCTCTTGAAATACCTGCAACTGTGTTTCATAAGCTATATTATACTAATTAAAGAGGTTCATAGTAAGACTTCATAAGTCTCAGCCTTTACCTTGCTATTTCCCACACTGTAGCAGGTAGAAGTTTCATCATTTTCTATTCTATGCTCTCTAATAAAGGTTTCTGCAGATTATATCACTTCCATGTCTCATTTCCTATTTCCTTTGGATGAATGCAGTTTTTCCATCAATACGTACTTTTGTCCTATATAAGACTGCGTGTGCGTTGGAAAGAATACTATATTTAAAACTAAAGGAAAAAAGACACTTGAATTTCCCCGCAACTACATGATTAACTCACTGTGACACTGATCACGTCACTTGACCTTTCTGTCTCAGCTTTATTCACTAAGAAGTGAAGAAAGTAGTATGCCCGCTGAGTTTACAGGTTTCCAGGAATCTTTAATACGATGAAATGTGTTTCCAGTGTTGTCTGTAAAGGGGTATATAAATGAAAGTTTCTGTGAAACTGATATTAAGAAGAAGACACAGTTTAAAGGGGTGACCACTATCCAAGAAGGTTCTATAGTGAGAAGAGTGCTCAGACATCACGTAGCTTTGAAATGAGGAGATGGAGTGTTGGAATGAGAAGCGAAGACGGCAGAGAAACAGTGCCTTGGGTTCTCTGAAGCGCAGCTCTAATAAAGACTAAGAAACAGCCCGAGACTTTTAAGAAAAAGCACCATTAGATATACCAGTTTGGCAAAAAAGCAGAATGGGCTGCCACCCACCCAGAACATCAGTCACACCTTTAAGGTAAGCTGTGTCGTTAGAGATTGCACCGTGTTGTGCAAATAAAGCTCACAGAGCCACAACCAGTCAGCAGCCTGCGTAGGAGGACGATGGAACGAGGAATTCTTTTCATCCTCAAGACCCTCCACATCTTCAACTACACTCACCCAACATACGGAGGACTTTAATAAGTAACTATTCAGCCGGAGAAAAGCTGCACAGTAGAGAAAAGTAGATGGAGGCCGGGGGCGAGGTGTAGTCTCCCTCTGATTGAGGAAATACAGAATGGATGTGATTTTTGTGTGCAGAACCTTAGACGCAACGTGAGATTCTCAAAAACAGCAAGCACTAGAGAGCAAACCAGGCCGGGTTGATATATGTGCAAACAGGGCAGGGTGGGTTGTAATGAAGTATAAGAAAAGGTAAAGGGGATGATATACTATTTTTGGTCTCTGTGGAGTTAGTGCATGGGACAAATTCCCCCTGCTCCTGCTTTTGTAAATAGAGCATTACTGGACACAGCCACACTCATGCAAGTATGCATTGTCTGTAGCTGCTTATGCCCCACATGGCGTGGCTGAGATTTAGGGACAGAGGCCACATGGCCTGCAAAGCAAATACATATAATATCTTCCTTTTACAGAAGAAAAATCCCCTAACCTCTGAGTTCGAGGAATGGAAGAAGCAGAATCTTAGAGGGAAGGAGTAAATCCGAACCAAAACACAGAGCAAGAAGTGGGATTTGCAGTTAGGAAGAAAGTTGATTGCAGGAAATGGCAAACACTTGGGCCACGTCGCAGACAAGACAACCACGACCCGTGCTCTTCGGATTATTGAAAATGAATTGAGAGCGGGTCAATAAAATGACAACTCTCCGATGGCCGAGCTTTCAACTCTTCTCAAGATTCCATCATCTGTAAAGTAAATATTTGGACCAAATGATCTCTGGAGTCCCATTCAGACCTGAGCATCCACGACCGTAGACATATCTGACGATCTCCAGAGGGAGTGTTTTGCTACCCTGCAGAAGGGGTTATGTATTTCATTTGTTCCCTTACAAACCAAACGGGGAGAAGCACTGATGTACATTGTTAAATCTTTCCCATTGAACACACTTTGATGATAAAAGTTAACTCCCGCGGAAAAGGCCCTTTAAAAATCTCAAAGCCTAGAGAAAAATGTGAATTTTGGGGATTCTGTTCACGCTGTATGTGAATCAGGAGCTTACATGTGTGAAGTGGGTGAACATGTTACAAGGGGAAAACGAAAATTTTTCAACTTTGATCTCAAGAATTCAAACTCATCATCATCCCTACTTCATCCCCACATTCCCCATAAGTTCTGCATCTCCTTTGCTATATAAATTACAATATTGTCTATTTAGTGATCCCTGCGAAGAACCCAGGAGTCACTTCTAATGCTTGGTTCTTCCTCTCCTTCTGTAGGAGCTCCCAGGATGTCTGTCCAGCTGCAAAGCTCTCTTAGTGCCAAGGAGAAATCTGACGCCCTCCACCTGCCCTGCTACTCCGCGGACCAGGTTTACCCCCATCTTGCTGCTACAACTCCCTCCCTGGCTCATTTAGACCAACACCGGAATCTTCAGTTATCAACTGGCATCTTCAGTTAATCGACCCTTAAATTCATTGGAATCAGAATAAAGTGCATACCCCCTTAAATGAATCTCAAGAGCATCATGACTTTGCCCTGTGCTTGCAAAACTCATGTAATCACTCCCCTTCCTCAACCTCTCAGGCACTGGCTATCTTTGCTGCCACCGTGAACTGTATTCTGTCATCTCTGTGTCTTTGGACACGTTGTTTTCTCACCTTGGAATGACTTGTCCATACCCCTACCTGTCCATACTCAACTGCCCCATTATTGAGAAATCAACTTAAATGTCATTTCTTCGAGCAAGCTTTCCTAATCCCATGAGGAAGGAGGAAACACCCATATCGAGTAGCCAACGACAACCAGGTACCAGCTTACATCATAACATAGCAGAGAGGTGCTGTAATCTCGTATCCCTTGGTTTGTCTCCCAGACGACATTATACTTCCCAAGTACAACATCTGTTTCTTAATTATGATTTTACATCCAGTACCTAAAATAGACTACCTGGCTTGTAGTAGACAATGAAGAAATATTCGTTGAAGAAAATAGTGAACCAATAAGTCATTGAAATACGTAAACAATAGAAGGTGGGAGTTTCACTAGAAAGTAAAAGGGTGAAAAAAGAATAGCCTAAAGATTTATACTCTGTGGCCATCATAAGAAACATCGCTATACACAGTGTATGTGTTTAAAATGTAACTGTGAATTCATCACAATGATTTTACTATATTTTGTCATATTTGAAATGCTCTCAGAATGGGGAAGAGAAACGATCCAATGTCAGTCCTCAAGCAGGCAGTCCAAACACAAACATATGGACACAAAATCATGTATGAGTTCATACAAAAATCCCCAAGAATTCGAGACCAGTTAGGAAACTTGAAAACAAATGCCAAAACACACCATCCATTGACAGGAGTCAATGGACCACTGACACCTGATAGTCCAATGAAACACCACTGTGTTGTTTCGATCCCTTCATTTCTGTGGTATTAGCCAGGAGGAGTCAGGGAGCAAGGACGGGGGAAGGGGCAAAATACTCTGTATGTACCAAGCTTTATTATTATCATTTTGGGGCCATAGATTCCTTTGGAAGTCTGGCAAATTCTATGAACCTCATCACAAACGTTATTTTGGAATGCATAAAATAACACCCATGAGAATGTAAACCAATTACATTGCAATCCTGCTCTTAACCCTAAATTAGGTCTACTTTGATATGTAATTATTTCAATAAGAACAAACTTGTTTTTTGAGTCAACGATTAATAATGTATATGAAGTGTACAAATGAGGTATTTCGCTTCTCCCCATCATTAAATCTGTCAGGGCGGGGGTGGGGGGTGTTGTCACTAATCCTAAGAGATTGTAATGAAAACAGTCTCATACTGTTTCCAGTTATCAACAGCAATACAAAGTTCTTGAATGCATCGCAAAGGCTTTATATGATGTGTCAGCGTAACATATAAATATAACAATTCATCTCCATGAATTGAAGAAAAGTCTGTATGCTTTTCTCTACCTGTGCTAGATACTACTATTATTTTGCTGACTTAAAATGTATTCCTTGATATTGATATCATATGCAATTCTAGTAAATTACAAGTATGTATGCGTAGTTACTCAAATTAGACACACGTAAGTATAATATAATTGATTATATTAAAATGTAGAGGAACCATTGATTAGTCACATCAAAATAAATAAAGTTAGATCACCCTACGCGATATATCAAAACACAAGTTTCAATGAATTATAGCAGTGAGTGTAAAATTACAGTTAAAAGAAAATAAAAATACAAATAAGTAATAAGTGCACATCTACCCATCTGATGGAAAATATCAAGTGACATTATGAGCAAAGGCTTGAACATAAAGAAAGAGCTGATAGAGCTAACAATGTTTTTTAAAAGAAATAGTTGCTTAAAATGCAAAAATTAAAACCAGATTTGGTACATCATTTAAAGAGTACACAGTGTATTCTGCTTAAAACAAAAAGAAATCTGACAAACCATTAAAAAAGGAATGAGACAACTAACAAAAGCAAGTGAGGAACCAAACAGACAATTCAGGAAGAAGTACCCATGCACATAATTTTAAGTTTCATCTTGATAACATTTTTAAAACTTCAAATTAAAAATGAAGTTTACTGGGGCGCCTGGGTGGCGCAGTCGGTTGGGCGTCCGACTTCAGCCAGGTCACGATCTTGCAGTCCGTGAGTTCGAGCCCCGCGTCAGGCTCTGGGCTGATGGCTCGGAGCCTGGAGCCTGTTTCCGATTCTGTGTCTCCCTCTCTCTCTGCCCCTCCCCCGTTCATGCTCTGTCTCTCTCTGTCCCAAAAATAAATAAATGTTGAAAAAAAAATTAAAAAAAAAAATGAAGTTTACTGAAAATGTTGAAAATGAGAATGATAGGTAAAAATATGATCAAAGTAAAAAACACCATCAACATAACTAGAAATTTTTTTTCTTTTCTTTTTTTAAATTTTAAAACACATTTTTATTAAAGTATAATGAGCATACAGTGTTATGTTAGTTTCAGGTATACATGATAGTGATTCAACAATTCTACACATTACTCAGTGTTCATCATGATAAGTGTACTCTTAATCCTTTTTATTTTTAGCTTCTTAACTATACGTATCTTTTCTTTTCCACACCTAATAAAAAGCTTTGGAACTCCTTGAAGTCTAAGCAGACCAATGTGCTGTGATCATTGCTGCTGTATCTAAATAACTTTGAACTTGAGGCTTTTAATGTATCATACTAAGGCAAAAACTGTCTGATTTAAAAAAAAAAAAAAAACTGAAGTAGGGACACCTGGGTGGCTCAGTCAGTTGAGCATCTGACTTCGGCTCAGGTCATGATCTCACAGCTCATGGGTTCAAGCCCCACGTCGGGCTCTGTGCTGACAGCTCAGAGCCTAGAGCCTGCTTCGGGCTCTGTGTCTCCCTCTCTCTCAGCCCCTCCCCAACTCACAATCTGTCTCTCTCTCTTTCTCTCTCTCTCAAAAATAAATAAAACATTTAAAAAAAAATTAAAAAAGAAAACTGAAGTCAATTTTTGTCTCAGACAATTAAAAACAAAACTGATTTTCACAATTGGTATAGAAAAGAAGAGACATATATATGTTGGTAGGGCTAATTTGACCACATGTGCCGATGCATTAAAAATATTAACTCAGTCACAATTTATCCTAAGGGAATAATCAGAGATGTACAAAAAGAAGTTATGAGCAAAGATATTCATCTCCAAAAGAAAGAATATATAAAGAACTTTTAAAAAGAAGAAAATATGCTTATTATATTTTATGTGTAAAGAACAATTTGAAAAGCAAAAATGCATAGGTAGAAGCATATATATGTAGAAAAAATCTTGAAAAGATGCACACCAGATTATCAAGGGAGCAGTCTGCTTGCAATCAGGAAGACTTACCCTCCCACTTGAGACAACTAAATATTAAAGCAAAACACATGAAAAAACAGCCCTCAAGACTTTAGATGCTAGAGAAGGCAGGGCAGAGATTTCTAAGAAATAAGAAATGGGGAAGTAGACAAGGCGAGCTGGGAGACTGGTCCCACTTGCTTCTTGGAGGAAGTTTCCAGCCCACAGGGTGAGGAAGGGAGACACGGTCAGAACCAGGAGTCAAGGAGCCGGTAAGGGGAGTCCAGCAGAAGCAGGGCAGACAGACTTCTCAGGACAGCAGGACAAGAGAAAGTTGCACAGGGAGAAAACTCCAGAGTTCTGCAGAGGGCCTTCCTCAACAGGTTGACCGCTGTTGATCAGCATGTGCACATGAGGAAAATACCTGAAACATGGAAGAATCAACGGGAAAAGTTCCTGGACGGTCAGAATAATAAGTGCTAGTTGGAGGGAATTGATGAGAGTCCTGAGGATTTTGCCCCAGAAGAGGAGTTAATTCCACAGAAAATGAAGATCTGGTTCTATGTAACAAATCCTTAAAGAAAGATATAAAAGAACCAAGCTTTTCTCAACTGACATAACGCTGTCTAGTACCGAGCTCAAGAGTACTTGCAGCATAAAAATACGTGCAGAAGCACAGAATGTTCCTCTTGTTCAGCATCCATTCAGAAATTACAGAGTACAGAAAAAGGTAGGAAAGGATCACCTATAATGAGGTAAAAAGTCAGTCAATTGAAACAGATCCAGGAACAACAGAAATAACAGAATCGGTAGACAAGAACATTAAACAGCTTGTATGGCCACATCTCAAATGGTCAAGATAGTAGAGGAAAGAATAAACATTTCGGCAGACTCATGGGAATATAAAAAGACCGAACTTGAATTTCTGAGGTAGAAATGGCAATGTCTGGGAAGAAAAACGCTGTGCTTGAGACTAATGGCAGATTAAATACGGCAAAGGAAAAGGTTAGTAAACCTGATGGCTAGCTTTCCTTAGCTTTCGGACTGTTGTCATAATGAATGACACAGACTCAGTGACTCACTGAACGTGCTGTATTGTTATCGCATGGTTCTGTCCATCAGGGGACCAACACACTTTTCACTGGGTTAAAATCCAGGTGCTGGAAGGGCTGCTTTCCTTCTGGAAGTTTTCAGGAATCTGTTTCCTTGCCTTTTCGGGCTTCTAGAAGCTGCTCTCATTTCTTGGCTGCTGGTTTCTCCAGCCATCTTCAAACCCAGAAACTGTGTCACGTCCATCTCACGTTTCTTGGCTATTCTTCTGCCTCCTCCTTCTTCTTTTCAGAGCTCATGTGGTTAGAGTGAGCTTCCCTAGATAAACCAGGACAGTCACCCTATTTTAGCTCATCTAATAGCAATACGAGATCGATCAACACTAAAGAACAAAATCAGGAAAAACGAAATGTCTCAAATGACCTCAGCTTCCTCCTTAAGAAATGAAAAGTGAGGATTAAGGTAAACCCAAAGTAATCAGACGAAAGAAAAGAAAATAGATCATAGTATAAATCAATAAAAATCAAAATATACAAATGTATATTGCATACATCCTATATATTATATTTGCACATTATATTTAATTATATTTATTTTTCTACTCGGTATTTTTAATAGAAAGAAATACCACATCCATATTTTCAGAATTTCACACAATATTTTCTAAATCTCCAGGCTAATAGATTGAAAACAAAGATTACTCTTTAACAGAGGGCAAGCAGTCCCCAATATTGAGATGTAATTATCACAAAAATCTCCAACGAAGAAATCAAATTTAAGAAAAACAATTGAGCAAACAAAGAAAACCAGAGACAAACAAAAAACCCAGACTCTTAAATACAGAGAACAAAATGGTGGTTGCCAGAGGGATGTGGGGCACTGAAATAGATGAAGGGGTTAAGAGTATACTTACCGTCATGATCACTGAGAAATACAGAATTGTTGAACTATTATACTGTACATAATATGTACTAACTGCACATGCATAATGTACATGATGTGTACATTATACTGTACATCATAGGAAACTAACGTAATACTGTATGTCAATTATACTTGAATAAGTTTTTTTTTTTAAGAAAGACAACAAGCAAAGAAATCAAAACCAATTCTAAGGGAGGAAGAGAATATTCTTTATCAGGGCCGTCTTTCAGAGGGGTGAGCAATGTAACAGCCTCTGGGCATCCATTTACGAATTCCACACCCGTGTATTAAGCACCTGCTTACTATGAATGACGGAGTGCACGGAGACCGAAGCTGGAGCAGGGAACAAGAAGTGTGTTTCTTTGTTAAGCAGATAAAGATGTTGTGTTGCTGCCAACAGCATCTGAACCACTATCCAGGGTGTTCTTCTCACCTCCACCTGAGAACCACACTGTGCACATCGGTTGATGAAGGTTTTCCGAAATGCCTCCCCTGTGCAAGGGGTGGTTCTGTGACAACCCATTGCCACCCCCTTCTCTTCCCCAGGGCGCAGAGACGCATTGAGTGGGTGGGGTGCTCATGCGCATGTGTGCTGGGGATACAGCAGGGGAGGCAGGATCTTGCCAGAAACGTTGCTTCTTCCTGTATTCAGACCTACCTAGGGGTCTGGCTCATAATACCAGACACAATTGCATGTAGTGACCTTCCTTGTACCTCATAAATCCTATGGCTTTTTTCTCCAGTTGGCTATCTTTTGGAAGCCAGGAAAAAAATATTCAATAAGCCTTGACTATCTCCTCATCTCAATTCTGGTCTGAGTTAATTTTCTATCATGAGGTTCCTTGGCTGTATTTACATCAGTGCAGACATTCTTTGCCCCTGAACCTAACTCAAGTGGTATAAAGTCCCCTGCATATGCTCCATGGCAGTTAAGAGGTTGAAATGGTGTATTTCGAGGACATTTAGAGAAGGGCGTGGCCTGAACCCACCAGCTAGCATAATTAAGTGTCAATGCCATATCCCCAAACCACTATTAAATAGAACTTGTGTGTTCCCACTAAGTTGTGCAGTCTTTTAAGGCTATATCTCACTTATTTCTGTACCTTTTGCACTTTGAAGAATAACTCATGTAGGAAATAGACAATAGATGCTTATTAACTAAGTGACAATGGTCACCAATTTCATCCAGAGGTTTTGAACTTGATCCAGGTTTTACCAAGCATGCCTGCCAAATAAAATGCTCTCCCTTTCTAACTTCAGAAATTGTAGGGAGGATATTCGCCAAGGCTAACTAAAGGGGGATTGTGGATCTCTTTTTCACAGTTCAGGCTAGAGAAACACAGCATCTTTCGTTTTTCTCTCTGAGTCCTTTAGGTATTTGTGATTTATTTAAAGTGAGTTCAATCCGGGCACCTCAGAGTTCTTCTGAGAATTTTCACATGTAAAATTAGATCATTTTGGTAAGGAATTTTACAGGTCAACACTTATGCTTAAAATGGAATTCCTTTCAAAGAATTGTTTTTTAATAGTGTACAAATATAAGAAAAACTCAAAGTAGACAACATCATGGTGATAACTGGAGTCCCCGTTTTCCATAGCAAGAAATGTTTTGTTTTCTTCTTTTTTTTCTTTAACAATTCTATTTATTTATGGCATCATGCTCACAAACACTTATTTATGTTATGTATCTGCTCTCATATCTGCTTTTTTGAAACATAAGCTGAAGAAACACTTTAACGTTTCCTTGAGCTGTTTGTGTGTGTGTGTGTGTGTGTGTGTGTGTGTGTGTGTGTTTTACTGTTTTGTGGACACTTGTAAACATTCAAACACTGTTTTCCCTCAGAGTTGCCTAGTTAGAGTAACCTCATGAATAAGGTCGTTTACAACATCTGTGTCCTTCAAAAGTTTCTCCAGGGACGCTTGGGTGGCTCAGTCTGTTAAGCGTCCAACTCCGGCTCAGGTCATGATCTCACGGTTCGTGGGTTCGAGCCCCGCGTCGGGCTCTGGGCTGATGGCTCAGAGCCTGGAGCCTGCTTTCGATTCTGTGTCTCCCTCTCTCTGTGTTCCACGCCCGTTCGTGCTCTGTCTCTGTCTCTCTCTCTCTTTCAAAAATAAATAAAACATTAAAAAATTAAAAAAAAAAAAAAGCTTCTCCAGCAAGATTTTCTCAAGAACTCCAAATAATGGGACCATCACGATGCTTTGCGAGCTCCTTTAAAAGGGGAAAGGGTTATTGTTACTAATGGCCCCAGGAGTGGTCCTGGTGATGTGTCATACCTGGCTCTATGAAGGAACTTGTGCTTAAACACAAACAGATATTGTCTCAATGGAGTTCCAAGGCTAACTAGCATGAGCTTTCATATCACCAGATACACATGAAATTAATCTGACCAGTTTCCAATGGTACTTCCCATTCATAAGTTCTTAGTACTACCGCTGCTTAGATCGCTTGCCTTTTACTACCACATCTGTCTCAGTGGGGCAAGCTGGAAATGAGATACAGTGTCAGCTGCCCCCTGCTGACAGGGAGCAGCTGGATGTGATGTGCTCTCCTTGCAGTTAGTTTATTTCCAACTTGGTACCTAATATATACCTCGCCCCTTCTCTTATCCACCTGGTAATGACGCTTACCGCTCAAAGAACAGCTCGAAATTCTGATTTTCTAATCTTGCTAAAGAACATCACATTCGTCCCTTAACTTTGTATCTCCACAGAAGTATGGCATTCAATTTCAATATTAATATAATGTTTTAACGCTTTGGTTTGGGACACTTCTGTTTTTAATAACAGCACTATTTCCATGACTAAAATTTTTCTTGACAATTAAAAAAACAAGATACTAAAATTGTTTGAAGTTACAGTCACAAAACATGACAGAGATGTCAAATTAAAATAAATTCAATTCAATTTGTACCTCAAAAGGGGGCCTGGAGATCGGATTCATTTAGAATTGTAGGCAGAAGTACATGGAATAACGCGGCGTAGATTTATTCAGGGATTGAAGATCAGAGCCCCTGGTTACAGACACTGAACACTGGCTTTACTTTCACTGTCTTTGATCAGATCTATAAGAAATTTTAGGATTTAGTGAGATGCTTAACTCATCCCCCAAATCAATACTTTGTGGGGGGGGAGGAATTATAAGTAGAAAATGACAAATGCATTATGATTTCTAGAACCAACACATTTCAACAAAATTAGAAAAGTTTTATTTATTTTTGAGAGAGACAGAGACAGAGTACAAGCAGGGGAGGGGCAGAGAGAGAGGGAGACACAGAATCTGAAACAAGCTCCAGGCTCTGAGCTGTCAGCACAGAGCCCGATGCGGGCCTGAACCCACCAACTGTGAGATCATGACCTGAGCCGAAGTCGAACGTTTAACTGACCGAGCCACCCAGGCGCCCAGAAAATTTTAAATAGATACTTTAAAATGTTTAGAGTCAGGAAATAAGAGATATCTACCTAAGACTCCTTCATTTTCAAAGGCTTTTGCTTTTAGTTAACATCAATGGCAAATGTAAGCCGTATTGGTAGCTGTTTTTTTAAGAAAATAAAGTATGAAATTTCAAAGGTAAACACTTCCCGAGAACTCTAACGTGGAAATCTAATTATGTACGTGGACATCCATAACTGTCATATAAGCATGCTATTATAAATCAGAACAGTGTTAAAACAATGATCCTAAAATATCCTGTAAATACTAAAATATTCACATTAGAAGAAAGATCATAGGTATCTGACATAAATGGCAAGATTTGTTTTTTCTTTGGGGACTAAAACATCTCTACATATTTGTATTTTGCACATGAACTTTGAGACTATAAATTATAAAGCACAAACCGGTGGAAAGTCTAACTGTATGATTAAGAAACTAAACTAGTTTGCATTTAAGAAGGAATTTGAATTTTGTAGACCTTACAGAATTATATATTCTGCAAAAGTTTGTGGCATACACACACATCCACATACACAACCAGTTATTTTAATGATGTCTTAAATCCCAATAGAAATACTGAAGGAAATAGTGGTGGTCAGAGCTGAAACTGACCCAGAGGAACAGGAGGAGGAATTTGTAAAGATATGACTGTTCCCAAGACCTCCAACTTTGAAAAGAGGAATTAATGGCTATAAAGGATATATGACAGCAGAATTTCTCAAACATTTGGCACATTATTTGTCCCAAACCACAAAATGATGTGTAAGCACTTCAGGAAAATCTCAGAAGTAAAAGAAAATGGTTCCTACTTGCAAAAGAAAAAAAAAAGGATCTCACAATTTGTCACCTTGGAAAGATTCCATTTCATTTTTTGCGAAATTTGTTTTTAAGTGTGAAGAGCAGAAATTCCCTTCACACTCCAGAGTGTGTACCCTTCACCTCGTAGTCACAGAATAATTCACAGGAGAATATATGTCGTATATTATATATTACCAATGTATATGGTGAAAGGGCTTGGAATATTTTCTTGGTATAGTTTTATTTATTTCGTATCTGTTAAAAGTAGAGTTCCTTTTAAAATACAATAGAAGGACAAGAGCCTAACTGATGCTGATGATTGGTTTTTCGTGTCACCATCCAAGAGCAGTGTCTCATACAGCCCTATTCAACCACTGCCACACCCAAATTTAATGACTCTGTAGAACCCCACAGCATGCATTTCCTTGCAGGTTAATTTCTGGGGCTACACACTTTAACCTGACTCCTAAAAATGCATTTTCTATCTTCTACCTTCTTGTGTCATATTTATTCTTATAAGACAAATCATACTTTAAATGACACGGGTTATTGAAAAATAAATGAAGAGATCATACATCGATATACTCATAACTTCCTAAAATCGATAGAGACTGTGGCAACATGATGTCAGTTTCCCGAAATTTGAAAATATATAGCATACTGACCCCCCCATTTCTCAACTCTGAGCACACTAATCATTTATTACACGATTTACCACCTTACTGTATACACTCTCACCCTCTTGTTTCTTGTGTGTTTTAATGTAAATAAATTATCGTGTTGAAAGCTTCTTACAGAAGGGAATTCAACCTCCCACCTCATTTTATACTGGTCATGGTGTCTAGGAGACTAGATGACACAAAGCGATAGCTCAATAATACCTGTGGTTGCCTGCTGTGATTGAAGAAGGTATGCCCAAATGGAGTTCTTTATGAATGGCATTCCTCTTCCAAGGTCAGCGTGCATGACACCTTCTTTCATTTACACAGTGCCTTCTGGGTAGCTCGCACAAAAAGAATAACATTATTCCTAAATTCCACCCTCTTCATCGATTCGTCCCAGCACCTTACCTATACACACACATTTACACACACGCACATACACACACGTGAAAAAATACCACGGTAACATGCAAAGTGTTTGTTTTTGGTTTATTATTTTGTTCGCGTGTTCAATGCTTTACCCTGTGAATAACAGTTGTTGCTTTGTTTTCTTTTGTTTTGTTTTTGTTTTTTTAAAGGAGAGGAATGGGCCACCTGGGTGGCTCAATCGGTTAAGTGATCGACTTTGGCTCAGGTCATGATCTTGCTGTTGTGAGTTCGAGCCTAGTGTTGGTATCTGTGCTGACAGCTCAGAGCTTGGAGCCTGCTTCGGATTTGTGTCTCCCTCTCTCTCTCTCTCAAAAATAAATCAACATTAAACATTCAGAGAAACTTCTCTAGTAATGAACTATAGAAATGATCCCTAAAAGTATAGTCTTAAAAATAAATTAACATTAAGATGAAAGGAGAGTAAGAAAGGCTGTTCTGAGTTAATGAATAATGTTAACAAAATTATGAATGTGACAATCATACCTTAATTTAAAAAACACTGACGTTCTTTCTGAACTAGTTAGCAGAGGAAAACCCTTCTTATTTGGGCCTTTCCAAGGTCATTACTTTGAAGGCAAAGAAAAGTCAACTAATTTGTGCTGGAATTTTAGTAAATCTCAGTAATTTCCCTCACCACCCGTTGTCTAGGACAATACGTCGTTGTGACTCATACAAGTATAATTCATATATTGATGGTCTTATGTTCAGAGTTTTTTTTTTAAAAAAAACATCAGAAAACATCTCTCTAGGCATTTTTTTTTCAAAGAATCTGTTGCATTAGACTATGTCAAATATTTGATTGAAACAAATGACATTTCCGTATAACATATAAAATGTGTGCATTGTTACTTCACTTCATGATGTGACACATGACCACGATGTGATGGTCATCATAACCCATAGCTGAAAGTACTCCATCCTCTAATAGCCCAGCCAATTGACCATGAAGCATTTCAGCCAAACAGAACCTTGTAAAGTCCTCAGGTCTCTCTGGCTGCACGTGGAGTTGTTTGTTTTTATCAGATGTTAAAACTTGGTCTCTGTCACAGGGTGGAATTCAAGATAAAATAAAGGCTTAATTATTCTTAGTGAATGCACAAAAATAAAATAACCAGGTAATGCTCCTAATGAAATATTCATAAACGGGAACGCATTAAAGGTGTAAAATATAAATTAGGTTATGCAAAACATAGACAGAAACACTTGTTCATGCATACACACAGTTGATCTTGAAAATATGCAAGCTTTCAGGGTGCCTGGGTGGCTCAGTTGGTTAAGCGTCCTACTTCTTGGCTCAGGTCATGATCTCATGGTTCCATAAGTTCGAGTCCTATGTAGGGCTCTGGGCTGACAACATGGAGCCTGCTTGGGATTCTTTCTCTCTCTCCCTCTCTCGCTGCCCCTTCCCACTGGTTCTCACTCCTCTCTCTCTCTTGTTCTCTTTCTTTCACTTGCTTTCTTTCAAAATAAATAAACTTAAACAAGAAAGGAAATAAATGCTCCCTGACAGATTGCCAATGCCTCCTATACGAAATTCATAAAAATCATCAGATAGACATTTTTAAAAGTAAACAAATGAATACAGAGTTGGGACTGAAAAGAAAGAAAACTCTGGGTCAACCAGAAACTATAGGGGTGCCTCGGTGGCTCAGTTGGTTAAGCGTCCTACTTCTCGGCTTAGGTCATGATCTCATGGTTCACAAGTTCAAGCTCCACGTGGAACTCTGTGCTGACAGCTCAGAGCCTGGCACCTGCTTCAGATTCTGTGTCTCCCTCTCTCTCTCTGTCCCTCCCCTGATCATGCTCTGTTTCTCTCTCTCTCTCAAAAAAAACAAACATTAATACAATTTTTTTAAAATAAAATATGCAGTTTTCCTCATTTGCGACTACTCATCAGGCTCTAACTAGCTCTGGACCTGCTTCTGGTAACATGAAGGTGGACCATTAGAAGAAAGAAGTAAGTAGCATGTGTCCATTCACTGCCTAGTAGCATAACACACAGAAGCCTCGGATTTCAAACAAAAAAGAGAATGTCCACCTCCGGAAAACAATCTCAAAATATAAAATACATACTCTGAAAAAAATCACCGCAGTCAAACTGAGACAGGGAAATCACGAGGCACACCAGCAAGTCCAAGCGGTGTTCCCAGGAGACGGCATAAAGCTGCGATATACGCGGACACACGTTCATTCGAGCAGGGCATAGAACACCCCATCTCCAGCAGACGCCTCTGTTTCCAGTCTGTTCCCCGATAGGTGTAAGGCATCAGAGAAAAGAAAAATGCCTTGTTCTCTTCTTCATGCAGATAAGTATACCCAGTGCACCTCTAACTCCATAAAACTTTGCTTTTCCCATGACTACATTTGAGTTCTGGATTAACTTATCCCAAATGCAGTCCATCCAGTCTCTGACATTCATAGCCCGGCGTTTGTACAGCCAACCACAGTAAAGTGGATATCAGGACCAGTTTCTAACTGAGATTATTCCCAACTGTTATAGTCTGCTTGACGATCCCTGTATTTTATAATGACTTTCATGGCATACCCACATTCGTATGTAAATATATTTACAAAATCATTAACACGATAACAATTCAACTAAGGTAATGTGACATAAAAACTGGCAACATGAATCCTGTGTTTTAGAAGCCACAAAAGTAAGAATCAAAATATTCCTCAGGATTTTTTAACAATTTTTTTTAATATTTATTTATTCTTGAGAGAGAGAAAGAGAGGGGAGGGCAGAGAGAGGGAGACATAATCTGAAGCAGCCTCCAGGCTCTGAGCTATCAGCACAGAGCCCGATGCAGGGCTTGAATCCACAAACTGTGAGATCATGACTGAGCCAAAGTTGGATGCTTAACTGACTGAGCCACCCAGGAGTCCCTCTTCAGGTTTTTGCTTTTTTTTTTTTTTTTTTTTCATTTTTCATTCAGGGAATTTTAAAATGTTAAATGTGGTACAAGAGCTATTTATCAAACTTGTTTCCAAAACATTTAGACATTGAATAACAGAATGCTGTCAAAGTAATTAGTAGAATGGTAGAATATTTATTATAATTCATATATATAAATTATCTATACTGTATAATCTAATTATAATTGTATTTAATTGAATGCTCGGGCATTAAGGAAGAAAGGAAAAGAGTGATCAAAGCTTGTGCTAAAGCCAGATCTCAACATGAACATACTTAATTCAGTCTGGCATCGTTCACCAAATGGGAAGAGAAATCATTGACGATCAAGCTGTAAATCTGGGTAGGTAAAGATGAATAATTTTGAACGCTGGGCTGAAAACTTTTGATGTTCTTAGGTAATGTGTGGGAAGCTATTTTATACGCCAGTAAAAGTAGTCAATTCTTACAAGATTCAGCTTCGTTTAGAGTAATCGCCCCTGGCCAAGGTTTTACCTTCCCTGGTGTCAGCGGTTGGAAAGCACGTGATCTTCCGGCTGATGTACCGTCAGAAGGTCATTAGGACCTAAAGCTAAGTCACGTGCCTACACCATTCACCTCGCTTCGTCTCGTCATGTGGGCATCGTATCATCTCACATCATCGGAGAAAGAAGAGTGGGTATAGCACAAGAAGGTGGTTTGAGAGAGGCAAAGAAAAACAACACGTTCACGTAACTGTTATTACAATACATTGTTATAAGTGCTCTCTTTTATTATTAGTTATTGTTGTTAACCTCTTGCTGTGCTTAAATTAAAAATGAAACTTTATCATAGGTGTGTGTGCATAGGACAACAACACAGTGTTTTTAGGATCCAGAACTAGGTTTCAGGCATCCACTGGGGGTCTTGGAATGTATCCTTCGTGGATAAGAAGAGACAACTCTCCTGGGGTTTTTACCAATTAGAGAAGTACATGGGATTCAATTATAGCAAAGGGCACAGAAATTCATGTCTATTAGTTATTTTACTCTTTCATAAGGGTATCTTGTTTATGTTTATTTATTTATTTTGAGAGAGAGAGAGCAGGAGAGAGAGCAGAGAGAGATGAGGAAAGAGACACCCACACAGGCTCCACAGTGTCAGTGCAGAGCCTGATGCAAGGCTTGAGCTCAGGAACCATGAGATCATGACCTGAGCCGAAACCAAGAGTCAGAGGCTTAACCGACGGAGCCACCCACGCGCCCCAGTCAGGGTGTCTTGAGTCTGAAACCACAACATTTTCTCTCTGTACCATATTACCTGATTTAATTGTGCATGTTTCCTCTATTCCCAATTAGCTCCAGTTGATATAAGGTAAAAGAATGAGAATAGAAAAAAAGAAAATTTTAAGATTTGGGTTTGGGAATGATTTTTTATACATATTGTAAGGAAATGAGACTGAATTCTTCATCAGGTTGATACGTTATCCCTGAAGACAGTTTTAAAACAGAAGCACAATAGTGGTAGGCACAGAACTGGCAACCCAAACACCATTGACAAACTCTTGTTAGGGTGCACCCTCTCACCAGATTAGGGCTTTAAAGATAAATGGTTACTTCCATAGGCTTCCTTTCTGCTTAGGTATATATGACTGACTCCAAACCATGAAATGTAAAAGGAAGTCTTCTAGAGGTGCTTCTGGGAAAGCAAAGAAAAAAAGGGGACAAACATAGATAAATGTAAGTACAGGAAACATGGACTCTGCTCAGGATGTGATGGCTGGAGCTGCAGCAGCCACCTTGACCCATGACACAACCTCCAACCAAACAGGATCATTGGTCCTACGGGTGTTAACCCACCGCACCAATACCAGCAGGAGCTTGAAAAACTGTTCAGTGGGAAAACAAATCTCAATTGTTTAAGCCATGGAAAGTTAGGGGTTCGTTTTACTTTGTTTTCTTTTTGCTGTTGCCACGGATGTTATTGTTACTTGGAATCAAAGTCACTCCTGATCAATATAAAGGTTTTTTTTGTTTGTTTTTGTTTTGTTTTGTTTTTTTAAGCAAAGGTAACACCATCGAATAAAAGCAGAGTTAAAAAAAAAAAAGCTGAGACGCAAAAAACATGAAGGATAACCCTAAAATATAGCATCCTTTCATGGGCCTGAGCTTTGTATGCTACTTAAGCCAACAAACAAAATATATAGCTACACAGTGAAGGTTTTGGTTCACTATAATAATGCAAACTTCAGTTTACTCACGACATGAAAAGTCACTGATTCTGAAAATTTGCGCCCTAACTTGTTGAGATGAGTTTTGTCATGCATTTGAGACAAGGCCATGTCTTGGGGATGTTTTTATTGTAAAACAGAAATAAAGATAAATGTTTTAAAAAATGAAATATTTAATAGTATATGTTATTATTTGTATATGTATATGTTATATAGTATTATATATTATATTATATACTGATATGTTTATAATTTGATATAGTATGGTGTGCAATATGTCTATTTTATATATTATATCTTAATACATTTTACATTTCTATTTTTAAAATATTTATGTTTAACATATATAAATTTATAATTAATTATAAAGTATAGAAATATGTTTCCATAGTGTATAATATTATATATCATATACATTTATTATATTTATTTTTACTTTAATATAATTATATATTATATACTATGTACATGGGATATAATATTCATATATTTTAAAAGTTAAAATAACCAGTTTTGATGGTATCTTCAAGATATGTAAAGAATTTAGGGGCACCTGGGTGACTCAGTTGGTTCGGCATCCGACTTGGCTCAGACCATGATCTCATGGTTCGTGGGTTCAAGCCCCACATCAGGCTCTGTGCTGACAGCTCAGAGTCTGGTTCCTGCTTCAGATTCTGTGTCTCCCTCTCTCTCTACCCCTCACCCGCTCACACTCTGCCTCTCTCTTTCTCTCAAAAATGAATAAACATTAAATTTAAAAAAAAATATGTAAAGGATTTTGCTTTGAAGGATTCAGAATATCCAATGACATAATCTATATTTCACACTATGGGGATACTTTTAAGTGAGGAGAAGAAGGTGGTAAACATGTCTATAGGTCTTTCTAAAAGTGTATTTATTAATTACTACTCAAAAATTAAGAAAAGGGTCAAAAAGCATTAAAAATTAAGACATTTTGAGGTTCCTGGGTGGCTGTTGGCTAAGCACCCGACTCTTGATTCCGGCTCAGGTCATGACCTCACAGGTTAGTGAGATCAGCCCCACATCGGTCTCTGCACTGACAGTGGGGAGTCTGCTTGGGATTCATTCTCTCTCTCTCTCTCTCTCTCTCTCTCTCTCTTCTCAAAATAAATAAATAAACATTTTTTTAAAAAATAAAAAAAAACTAAGACATTTTGAGCATATGCTTATATTTGTTCATGTTATATAAACCTTTAGCAATTAGTTGCCATGTTCTGGGAAGTATATGCCATGTTGTATAATTTTCAATTAATTTGAAATAACATTCATAAGCTACAAGTTCTCCATCTTTGTTATCTTATCCACCCAGAGCCTATTGTTAATGAAATGATAAATATTGAATGTCTCTAAATAATCTTTAGGCATCAAGTAGAGTGCAAAGGCTCTTTATTTTATGCCATAATTGTCTGATATAATGAGGCTAGACTTCCTCAAATTTTCAGGAGAGGTAGCTCAACATGACTGCAATGTTTTCGGTGTTATAAAGGAAAAAAACTATGTGTGTCCTTCACCAAAAAGGATGACGGTTACTGAAGAATTGAAAGTTCAGCAGTTTGTTCTAGAAGATTACATTCCTCATTGGTGCTTTCATGGGGAAAAAAAAAAAAAAGACCAGAGGTTGGTAATGCTACCACTGATTAAACAAACTTCCAGAAGCAGGACGCCTTACATGGCTGTCGTTGCTATGCTCTCTTCATAAGTAATTCAACTACTTAAAACTGTTTTCCAGGGGCTCCTGGGTGGCTCAGTCGGTTAAGCGTCCGACTTCAGCTCAGGTCACGATCTCGCGGTCCGTGAGTTCGAGCCCCGCATCGGGCTCTAGGCTGATGGCTCAGAGCCTGGAGCCTGCTTCCGATTCTGTGTCTCCCTCTCTCTCTGCCCCTCCCCCGTTCATGCTCTGTCTCTCTCTGTCTCAAAAATAAATAAACGTTAAAAAAAAAAAAACTGTTTTCCAAAGTAAAGAATGCAGTGAGTACAATTTTGTGTGTCTGCACTTTGAGTCTCTTCTCCGTTAACCTTTCTCTGAAAAGACATGCCAGACATTATTTTCAGACAATTGTTCTGTTCAGAGAAACACTAAGAACAAATAAGCATATGCATTTGAAGTGTGGAGAACATTTTAATGGTGTTAGAAATAATTTTGCCTTGCTTAGCTGCAGGGCTAACAAAAATGACTCAAGAAAAACAGTCCCAAAATGTGGTGAAAAGCTATTTAGATTTATCACTGAATTTCGTCGGCTGTTTCTCAGACCTTTTCTTTCACCGGCTGATAATAAATGTCATGTATCCTTCATAGTCCTGTCACAAAAGAGAAAGTATCTCTTCATTGAGGCGTAAGGCTGTTCATCTTGTCAAAACTGACAGACTTCCAAATAAAAGATTAAAGGTCTAAGATTTTAATCTCTCAAAGTTGGGGGGGAAAAAAAGAGTTTCTGGAACTTGGATATTCTCTCACAGTGACAAATTATCTTAAAATAACCAGGAGAGACTATATTTTAGCCTCTTAAGCAATAAATGAAATCACAAATAACTGGTATTCGGTCCTAGTAATCTGTCTTAGCAAGTATATGTTGAAAATCTACTAAATAGCTCAGCATTGCTTATGCTACTGAAGGATATCTGTTAAGAAGCTTACACAGTTTTGAACTGGCATGGCAAGCAGGCAGACATAAAAACAATAATCTAAAAAATCTAAAGCAGAATGTGAAGAAATGCCTCAGGTAGGGGCAGAGTCCTCATAGGGAGGCTAATATAATGCGATAATACCGAATATGGGTTCTCTGTTCAGGTATTCTGGGCTCAAATATTTCCCCTCTTCCCTGATTCCGACCTTGGGAAATTGACCTTATCTCTGTGAGCTTCAGTTTTCTGATTTCTGAAATCCATTTTCTTGTCATTCTTTCATACCTATTTTTCAAGGCTGTACCAGCTCCTTGAGAGCAAGGCTGTGTCTTACCCACCTTAATATCTGGTGCATGACTAGATTTGAGTGTCATTTGAAATGTCTACCCCCATTGCCCCAAGAAAGAGATGTCCATCTATCTTAAAGCAACATTTTCCATGTCTGTCTCTCTGTCTGTCCCGGAGACCGTTTATCTCCCTGCCCTTGTTTTCTTTTCTGTGTTGGAATCTGCTGGAGTCCCCCACCCCACCCCACCTCCAGGTCGTTTTCCAGTCACTGTTGAACCAGGAGTCTAAATGTTTTCCCTGACAGAGGTAGGCTCAGAAAGCTTACCCACGCTGTCGTCCTCCTGGTTTATCCCTTGATGTCATATGCCCTTCTTTTTGCCCCTTAAGGTAAATTTTCCTTTTTATCAAATGCTCATTTTTCCTTCATTACAAAAGAGTGGAACCACACAAACATACCAAGAGTGACCCGGGAAATACAGTGGTACCCAGCACTCGCTTACAAAGTACACACTTCCAGTCATTCACACGAAATCTCTCCCCTCGTCTGACCCCATTCCCTCCCCTCCCCTTTCCTGACTTTGGTGATTATTACTCCCAAGCATGTCTTTAAATTTTACAACTTATGTTTGTATATGCAATTCCAGAAGTATCATGTTATGTTTTTAAATTCTGTATAAGTGGTATCACATAGCAGATCTTCTGCAAACTCTCTCTTGTTAAATATTATTGCAAAGATTGGTTCGTATTCGTGTGTATACTTTGAGTCGGTTTGCTTGCCGGACAACTTCATGGTACTAATATATCATACTCTATTCTCATTTTGATGACCTTGTTCATGTTTCCTTTATTTATTTTTTGCAAATATCTTCTAAGAATACTCTTGTCTGTATCTCCCTGGGTACATTTGTAAAAGTTTCTCTAAGCTACAAGATGGATATAGAATGAGTATTTGAGAGAGAGAGAGAGATTCTTACAATTTTTCTCTGCCTTGCAAGAAAAATACGTAGCAAGTTTTTATTGGAATTGTATTGGTTACATACTAAACTCAAGAGAATTCATATCTTTACAATGTTAAGATTAAGTCTTTCTTAATGTATTCCAATAAAGTATTGTAATTTTCTCTACACTGACTTTGCACAGCCTCGTTAAATCAAGGGAGTCCTATGAGCCATATTTTGTTGATTTTTAAAAATAACATTTTTGTGTAATTTGGAGCACCCGGGTGGCTCAGTCGGTTAAGCGACTGACTTTGGCTTAGGTCATGATCTCAAGGTTCGTGGGTCTGAGTCCCACATTGAGCTCTGCGCTGTCAACCCAGAGCCTGGAGCCTGCTTCAGATTTTCTCTCTCCCTCTCTCTCTGCCCCTCTTCCACTCACACTCTGTCTCTTTCTCTTTTAAAAATAAATAAACATTAAAAAATTTAATAAAAATGAATTTAAAATAATATATTTATGTAATGTGTATTTCATCAATTTCATTTTTGGGATATAGTAATTAGTTAATGTTTTATATGGCCCATATATCAGGCACACTTGATCAATGTGTTATGTTAACTTTATTCATTCCAAATAATTCATTAGACTTCCTAAATCAAAATTATATCGTCTGTGAATATGGACGTTTTTATTTTCATTGTCTTTTCAAGTTTTACACCACTTACTCCACTTATTGTCTTTTGTTCTTGCTAAGATCTGTAGGACAACATTGAAAAGGAAGGGTTAGGGCGCCTGGGTGGCTCAGTCGGTTGAGCGGCCGACTTCAGCTCAGGTCACGATCTCACGGTCCGTGAGTTCAAGCCCCGCGTTGGGCTCTGTGCTGACAGCTCAGAGTCTGGAGCCTGTTTCGGATTCTGTGTCTCCCTCTCTCTCTGACCGTCCCCCATTCATGCTCTGTCTCTCTCTGTCTCAAAAATAAATAAACGTTAAAAAAAAATTAAAAAAAAAAAGAAAAGAAAAGGAAGGGTTATACCAGGAATCATTGTCTTGATCCCAGTTTTAACAAGAATACTCCAATGTTTCAACTTCAAGTATGTTACCTGTAGGCGGGTACTGGGTATGAGTTTAAGACATGTTCCTTCGATTCCTGGTTAGTTAAGGTTTGTTTTGATTGTTTTGAAACCATGAATATGTGACCAATTCTGCAGAATCTTATAAATGCAGTGGAATACATTAATGACTTTCTAATGTTAATCCATCCTTAAAGCCGGGGAGCAAACTTCAGTTATTACGAAGGGTTATTTGCTTCATATACTGGCAGATGTGGATGGCCAATATTTGTTCCAGCTTTTTCCTTTTATGCCAGTGAGAGAGAGTGCCCTATAATTTTTGAAGACTTCACCTGATTTGGATATCAGTTCTCTGGTAGCATCATTGAAAGAAATTGTATTAGTTTCTCCCTTTTTAGGAAACTGTAAATACTTATCACATAAGAGCTTAAAGGTATCTTAAATATATCTAATCATTAACTATAAAAACATTTAACCCATTTTTTTATTTTGAAGAGTACGTTTTTTATTTCTTTTTTTTTTTTTAATGTTTATTTATTTTTGAGACAGAAAGAGACAGAGCATGAACGGGGGAGGGTCAGAGAGAGAGGGAGACACAAAATCTGAAACAGGCTCCAGGCTTCGAGCTGTCAGCACAGAGCCCGACGCAGGGCTCGAACTCATGGACCGTGAGATCATGACCCAAGCTGAAGTCAGACGCCCAACCGACCGAGCCACCCAGGCTCCCCTGAGAGTACATTTTTTAAATGCAGCAAAATGTACATAATATAAAATGTACCACGTTAACCGTTTTTAAATATATAATTCCATCTTATTACATACACATTTTTGTGCAACTATCACCACCCCATCTCTCTAGACTTCTTCCCCAACTGAAATTCTATAACCATTAAACACTAACTGAAAGGTATGTTTTTAAGTGCTGAATTTCTATTGGTTTTTAGAATATTGCCTTCAAGCTGAAGAAGACTCCTAGACATGAAGAGGACATAAACAAAAAGAATAGAGGACATTTTATTGTTTAGTGTTTGAAAGACCTCCAGAAACTGGAAGGCGTCCTCCACAAGTAACCGTCTTGCTTGCCTAAGATATGGAAACCATTATAAAACCCTGGAGGACAAAAGGTTCCTCAAAAAGGCACAGCCCTGGGGCACCTGGATGGCTCAGTTGGTTGAGCCTCTGACTTTGGCTCAGGTCATGATCTCAATGGTTTGTGGGTTCGAGCCCTACATCTGGCTCTGTGCTGACATCTCAGAGCCTGGAGCCTGCTTCAGATTCTGTGTCTCCCTCTCTCTCTGCCCCTCCCCTGCTTGCTCTCTGTCTCTGTCTCTCTGTCTCTCTCTCTCAAAAATAAGTAAACATTTTAGAAAAGGGACAGCCCCTCCTCCCCCAGAGACCTTCTAGAAGATACTCTACCAGAGAGGTTAGTGGATAGGTCTGTGAACTGGAAATTAACTTGACTTAGGAAAAAAAATTAAGTGATACTTCCTGTTGACCTGACTTAGAGGACTCAGACTCATACCCACTTCATATGAATTCTAAATATGGATTTCTTTTGTTACGATGTTCTTCCAAAGTCTGAGACAGAATCCTCTCACTATATGGAAATTGCTGCTGGAAACCATAACAAGAATCTTCGGCCAGGAAAGGAGCTGTTCATCTCGCATCAGCTACAATGGGAATATTTTCCTAAAGCCAGTTCACAGCTTGACTTCTTTGACATCTAAGGGACAGCTTTGATAGGAAAAGCACTCAGAGGTGCCTGGGTGGCTCAGTCAGTTAAGCATCTGACTCTTGATTTCAACTCAGGTCATGATCTCACAGTTTGTGGATTCAAGCCCTGTGTCAGGCTCTATGAACCAAACCTACGCGGGATTATCTCTCTCCTCTATCTCTCTGCCCCTCCCCCACTCACACCTATACTCTCTCTCTCAAAATAAATAAATAAACATTAAAAAATATTAAAAGTACTCATATCAATCATACCAAGTCTCTAAAATTGCTATTTATTTTTTTAATTTTTTAATGTTTATTTATTTTTGAGAGAGAGAGAGACAGAGTGTGAGCAGGAGAGAGGTAGAGAGAGAGAGGGAGACACAGAATTCAAAGCAGGCTCCAGGCTCCGAGCTGTCAGCACAGAGCCCAATGGGAGGCTCAAACTCACAAACCGTGAGATCATGACCTGAACCAAAGCCGGACGCTTAACCGACTGAGCCACCCAGGCACCCCTAACATTACTATTTCTATCTACCTATTGATGTCTTCTCAAACTAGCTTCACATCTACTGGGGTACAGTCTTGCCTTTATGTATCTACTCCACTTGAAATTCTAGACAGTCTGGAAGGTGGCAGTGAGGGACTGGAACCAGAAGTTTGCTCTGTTTATGCTGTGACTGAAGCTGACATGTAATTGCATCTATTCCCAGCTTCAGGGGGAGAGACTTAGCTCAGGAATGTGTAGTTGAGTTAGGGATGTTCTGCAGAACTCTAGGTGTAATTATCTCTCCCTAATATCTTCACCATGGGGCTTTGGTATCTTGTTTGAAATGAACTTACACAGAGTTGGACATACCTATATCTGAATATGAGACAAAATGGTGCTAGTAGCCCCCACTGGCACCATCATTAATGCAGATGCTTTGGAGAGCTCACAATTTAGTATGAAGCTGGGAATTTTTTTTTTCTGTGAAGATCCAGACATACAGTAATTATTGGGGTTTTGCAAGCCATTTAGTTGTGATGCAACTACTCCAGTCTGCTGCTGTAGCCCAAAAAGAGCCAGAGAAAATATGCAATGGATGGGCAAGGCCGAGTTCCAATAAAACTTTATTTACAAAGAGGACAGACGCTGGATTTGACCCAAGAGACATAGTTCAACCTCTGCTTTACTGTGAGCTTTCCTTTCATGTCCTCACCTACTTCTAGAAGGATCAAACTTGGGGCTCACAGGTGGCTAATTAACTTCTAAATATCCCAACCCTTCCCAGGTTTCCATTTGAGTTGGACTTAGTTATCATTGAACAAAATGATGTCTGAGAGTTATCTTATCCAAGTGACTTGTCAAGAGAGTGATTTTTATGTTTAACGTATAAGGTTTCGGGGATTGATTTCATTCTGATCTTTATTCTTAGACTTCATTTATGTATTTGAGTTTTGCCTCAGATACATTCATAAGAAAAAATGTATTACTGCAAAAGTTCTGATCACCCCTCTGTGCTTGTTCCACGCAGACCTTGAGGATATCATAAAGCGCATGAATGGAGATCGGGGGTCATGCCATAGATGCAATGTGTCTACCTTGGGTGACATCGAGGCATTAGTACATAACTTGTCCACAAGTGATAAAATGACACTAGTAGGGTTTTTTTTTTTTTGGAAATACGCTCACAACCTGGATATTAAATCCAGATGGCTTGTCCTGCAATCATTTAAGATTCTCAAGCAGTGTGCCCGGGGGCTCTGGCAAGCTACTATAAACTCACATGGGTACCAAAGGGTATTTTAAATTTCCAAAGAAGAGAGATAGTCCATACCTTTCTATTTATTTATCCACTTATATTTCTGAATTGTCCTTTTGAACCTTTTTATACCTGTCATTATTAAACTTGGTAAATTTTTCTTTATTTATCTAATCATGGGTTTTCCATTATATGCTTATTTTTCTAATTCTGGAATTTCTATTATTCTGGCATTAACTATTCTGAAGCTATCCGTAATAGCTCTTAATTTTTTTTTTTCTGCCACCATTTCCACCTCTTTGTCTTTTTGCTTTTTCTGAAATAAATCATTGGGTTACTCCTCTAAAACTTTAAATTCTTTTTCATATTACCCAGCTGCAATTAGTTCTGTTTCAACAAGCATCTTTGTCTTTAGGAATTTGAGCATAGCCTTTCGCAGAACCAGGCTCACAGGTTCCTTCTAGGACCAGAACTTCCATATGAAGTAAGAACTCCTTGCCAAGGTGGGAGTAATCCTTTGGATGCAACAGTCTGAAATTATATGATCCAACTCATCTACCCTACACACAACTGTAGTCTTCATAAATTACCATTTTAATTCCACCCCTACCAACTCATCGTTCAGATTGACTTGTATCAATGTCCCTGAATGTGATTCAGTTTAACCACTGATTAAACTTCATTTTGTCTTTCAAATCCATTTCCAAAACTAAACAATACTCTTTCATCAAAAAACTCTACCAAAAAAAAAAAAAAAAAGTGAATGGAGACCAAATCAAAACGTATCCTTCCTAATACAGAATCTATTTGGTAGAAAACAATGTTGGTTTCAACTTGTACATTACAATGCTAAAAAAAAAATTGTCTAGATGTGCAGCTATCAGAGCAACAGAAAAGAAAAGGGCACATTCAAACTTTGTTCTTAATTATAGAAAAATGTATCAGTTGTGAAAACAATTCATGTCCATACTCTAGGATCTGTGTAATTCATAAATCATTTTACTCTTGTAGATAGGACCCTTTAGGTATTTTCATTAATGAAAGGGTACATCTTTGAGAAAGTATCCTTTCCAAATAATGTTGAGGAAAAGCAGGACGCTATGAATTCCCTCCAAAGATCAAATAAACTAACTAGCTGAGGTCCTGGCCAGTTTTGTTTCAGAACCAAAGTTAAGGGTGGGAGTAAGGGAGCGATTTTGTTAAACTTTTCAGCTTTATATCAAACTAAGTGCTGTCTTGAATGCCTTTACTACGTAACATGGTGTAGATCTGGTTCAGTATTCAAGAAGCATAAATCCTCCATCTGGGTTATATTGTAGGTGTGAAAGTTTTTAGCTGAAAGACATGTACTTGGCAAAAACTTAAAATCACAGGAAGCTTTTTGAGTAAGTGAAAGGTGAGAAATTACTACAGTCAGAAGATCTGAATATCTGATTTCTTCATTCTGACTTTTACAGTTTTCTTTACAGCGCTTGGAAACTTAAATGAGTCTAAAATCACTATCATTTTATATTTATTTTTCAAAAAAAAACTTCTTTAGAAACATTTTGCTCACTGATGTAGAAGACTATTTCTTTACAAAAGTGTTCTAAAATATACAGAAAATCTCACATTTTACAACTTACATGATATTGGAGGTCAGAACCGAAAAAGAGAGCATGAGAAAAAGACTTTAATAGGAATGTATGTCCCCAAAACTACCTCTCTTTAAATTTCAAAGCTGTAAAGCGGAATGAGTATAATGACACCATCCGTAACACTAGGATGGAAGGGCCTACCTGAAGATAAGCTTCTCTGAGGCCCTTGTAGTCTTTCAGATAGAAGGGTGTAGAGCCTTGCACACACAATTGGGTCTGTCCCTCCAGGCTTTGTACTGCACGGGTATGATCTTGACCACATCTGTAGGAAAGATTCCCAATCTGCTACATCAGTCTTCTTCACTCCCCAACCCGTATTTCCAGCTCCCTATTGCATATCCCCAACTGGTTGTGTCAGAAGCATCTTCAGCACAAGCAACAGAAACACATTCATGATTGTAAGGTTCAAGTTGAATGTCTATGCTAATTCCTGTATAGGTAAATAAGTCAGTGACTTGGAAATCACGCTCAATTCTTTTCTTTTCCCTGACCACCGGATGTAACCCTTCCTACAAAGACACACTTCTAGGGACCACTTTAATTCCCACATACCTCTTGCTTTCATCACATCCTATTTAAACCTATTATCATACTGTTAGATTAGAGTCTTACTATTTCTTACCCCAGTCTCCAGCAACCCTGAAAAGTATCTATCCTCAGGTCTCCTTTTCCTATTGAGATATAATTGAGATATAATTGATATGTCAATTATATATGTTTGTATATATATGTTTGTATATACCAAACAAGGTGGATAGCATATTGTTTGGTACATGTATATATGGTGAAATAATCATTACAGTAACTTTAGTTACCTTGGATATCACACAGTGTTACATTTTTTATTCCAGTAGTGACAACTTCTCAGATCTACTTTCTTAGCAACTTTCAAATATGCAATACAGTATTGTTAACTATAGTCGTGTTCTGGATGTTACATTCTCAGAACATATTTATCTCGTAACTGGAAGTTTGGGCTCCTTTTTTATGCCCAGAGTGGCCTGAGTGCTGTGCAACTTCAAGGACAATATCTGGTTATGTCAATTATTCTTAAACTCCCTGCAGCCGGTCTCCAGTGACTGTAAGATCAAAGACAAATTTAAGGGCAAATAACTGGAAGAACTCATGTGTATGATATTTATACCCATGTAAATAATATAAATAAAAAGTGCATATAACCATCATAACGTTTGTTAATTTGTGCATATAACACAAAAATAGCAGAAAACAAAAATAGTCAACAAGAGTTTATAATTTGAGAAAAATAATTGAAGTTAAAACAAAGATCCTTTTATTATTTTATAATAGGATAGAGTTATTAATTCACTTTATGGTATGTTATATATACACATCATAATATGCAGGGGACCCACTAAAGTTAGAAATGATTAGTGAACATTCCGAACTATTGAAGGGAAAAAAGATAAAGATAATTAGGCTAGCGTGAACAAACAAAATTCTCTAAAAAGTATCAAAGCATGAAAAAGTTTGAAGAATAAAAAACAAAATCTGTCAGATACATGTTAAACAACACCCAGCTGATGAACAGTATTAATGCCAGATGGATTAGACTTTGGAGTAAAATTATAGTAAAGATAAGGTGGGCCTACAAGATGGTCACAAATCCATTAATCACAAAAATAGAAATTATTTAAATGTACACATTTCTAGCATTATTGCTTCAGAATATATTTAGCAAGGATTGAAAGAATGACTAATATGGTATAAATCTGCCATAATAATGGAAAATTATAGTTTACCTCTCTGAGATACGAGAAGTAGACCATTAAAAATATAGTATGAATTAGAACAGCACAGATTGCACTAGTCAGAGTCCAATCAAGAGACAGAAATCACATAGCAATTTGAACAATTATTAACTATACCTGAAGAGTTACTACGCATAAAGTTAATTCTAAAGAACATACAAATAGTAGATACAAGAGCACCTTCTGCCTCTAGGGATGAGATCGTACCTAAAGAAGGAAAAATTTGGAAAGTTCCCCACCTCTAGGCCTGAGATCTAGAGCTTGCTGGACGAGCCCAGCCAAAGTTCACAGAATGGCCATGGAGGCCATACCAGCAGAAGTCACTGGGGAGTTTTCATCTGGGTTGTCAAGAAACAGCCATTTCAGGCAGGTTCCACCCACAGACCTTAGCGTGAAGTTACTTAGTGTGTGCCAGGGAAGCTACCCCAAGAGAAGGTGCAGAACATGCGTGGTCACCACGTTCCCCAGGAGCCTACTGGGAAGAGCTCACCAGAACCTGAAAGAACTCTTCCTCTGCCAGTGCCCCTCTGAGTCTCAAACATTGCAGCCTGACACCATGAAATCTGGTAAGAGAAGAATGCTGTAGACCACAAGCAGGGCTCCATGGGGTGGGTTTGGAGAGAAAAGGTGATAGTTTCTAACTGGCACAATGATCAACAAGCCTGAGCTAGTAATGACATGAAGAAAACCATACTCAAGGAAGACACACTAATTTTGACCCTCCCCATGGGACCAAAAAGGTTGGTTGACCCTCACATGGAACCAGATGGAACATTTCTGAAAATATAGTTACCAAAGTGGTATAGATTTGGAAATTAAAAAAGAAAAATTAAAATTCAATGACATCATGAGTCAAAGAGGAAATTAAAATGAATGCTTACAAATATTTAGAATGGACAGATAACAGACATACTATATATAGAAAATTTATGATGCAATTGAAATGGTTTTTAAGGAGAGATTAATAGCTTAGTTTTAAAAAGAAGAAAGCAACAAAATTAATGAAGGTGTGCATCTAAATTATAAAGTCAAAAGAGTTTAAAAAAATAAATCTGAAGAAAGGGGAAAAGGTAAGAAATAATAAAATGGAAGACAGAAATGAATACAAATTTTAAAAGTGAAATAGTGAATGAAATAGAAAACAATGTAAGGTTCAATGAAACCAAACACTGGTCCTCTAAAATACAATTCTGATAAGTTAGTAAAATATATGTCTTAAGGAGAGAGAGAGAAATAGGTAATGTTAGAAGGAGCATTAGAGAGGAGGAGGAAGAAAAGAGGAGAAAAAGAAAACTAAGAATAATTTGAAGAGATTTGCCCTTTCAAACATCAAGACTTACTAGAAAATTAAGGCAGTTTGAATAATTTGGAAGTGGCACTGGGGCTGGATAAGTAATGGAATGGAATGGAATAAAAGAGCCCAGAAACTGGCCAAATGTATGTAGAAACTTGATTTATGACAGAACATCAGTTGCAAATTCATGGGAAAAAATGGTAGATTATATAACAAGTATTGACGGGCAATTGTTTGTGTTTATAAAAAAGATAAAATTCAATTCATCTCTGACTTAGTAAAACTATGAAATCCATATGGATTACATATATAAATATGAAAGGCATAATTACGATTTTGAGGCAAGGAATGATCTTTTAAACGCTATATGCAAAATAAAAGCTTTATTTTTTTAAATAAAACTAACCTTTAAGCTTTTTAGTAAAAAGGGGACCGTAAAAAGGATGTAAAAGACAAATCATTAACTGGAAAATATTTCCAGCCCAAGCAGCAACAACAAAAACCCTCCAAATCAGTAATAATCATTTAAAAATACATACAGCAGGGATAACTCTGGAATGGCAGAACAAAGAGCTCGGTGAAGACCCCTCCCCAGTGAGACAACCATAACTGTTGTCTATTTTAACAACTAATTAAAGTTTCTGGAAACTGTCCTAAGGCTGATTTTTAAACAAATTTTTAAAATTATTCAAGAAAGGGATGCCTGGGTGCCTCAGTCATCTGACTCTTGATTTCAACTCGGGTCATGATCTCACTGTTTGTGAGGCTGAGACCTGCCTCAGACAGAGTGCTGAGCATGGAGTTTGCTTTAGATTGTCTCTCTCTTCCTCTGCCCCTCTCCCCAACTCTCGCTTCCCCACCCCTCTCTCTCTCAAAGAAATGTATCAAATCTTGCTAAGAACAGCCAGCTTCTCTGGAACTTGAGGCAGCATCTACTCCCTTCCCAACCCCAAGCTGGGCAGGATGGAGGCTCCATTATGAGCAGTTAGGGCCAAAAAAATATATGGCTTCCTTTCAGCCAAAAGTGGTGGTAGTTCCCACTTTTGGTGTAGACTACCAGCATTTTTCATCCCTCCGAACTCTGTGTTGTAGAGATTCTATTCCAGATGAGTGTTACCAACAGCTCAGCAGCTCCCCTGCATCACCCACTCTTACCCCAGGGGTAGGGGATCATGAGCAGTGGAGCCCTGTCTCTCATCGCAACTCCCACCTAGGGCTGGGGTTCCACATCGGAGGAGAAAGCCAAGAATACCAGTGGCTACTGACCCCATCCATAAAATAAAATAAACCTCCACCCTATCTTCATGCCATATAGAAAAATTAATTTGAAATAGATCATAGACCTAAACATAAGTGTTACAGTTTCCAAAAAATATTAGAAGACAATCACTGTGAACCTCAAGAAGGCAAAGAGTTTTCGTATAGAACGGAAAACATAAAACAAAGAAAAATTGATCGTTTGGACTTCAGCAGAATGAAAAACGTATGCCCTTCAAAAGACAATGCTAACACTTTATGTGTTACATGCACTGTAACACTTTTCTGCAGTCTGTGGCTAGACACATGTATTTAACAGAGCATTGGTATCCAGAGTATATTAGAATAAAGCCCTATATCTCGAACACAAGCAACTCTAATCCAAAGATTTGAATGGATGTTATATAAAAGATGTAATTGGCTAATAAGCACACAAAAATGCTGATTATTAGTCATCATACAGATATAAGTTTAAAACACAGTGAGATACCTTTCCATAGCCATTGGAACACCTAAAATTGTAAATACTAAAAATAGTACTGTGCAGGTACTTTAGAACTGTTTCTTATAAAGCTGAGCATCCACTTATCATACATCTCAGTAAATATCCAGTAATGTTAGATCCAGTAATGGTCCCCAAAGAAATGAACATGTATATCTGCACAGACTGGTAGATAAATATCAAAAGCATTTCTATTCATAGTAGCCAAATACTGAACATAACCAAAATGTTCATTAATGTAATCCATGCATAAACAACTTGGAGTCTATACCTACATTGGAATATTACTTAGCACCAAAAGAAAATTAAACTAGTGATACTCTCATTAACATAATCATTAAAAGTTATGCCGAAACAAGTATAATGGTTACATTCATATGAATTCTAAAAAAAGAACACCACTCTTTAGTGATGAAAAGCAATATTAGGGTTTCCAGTAGTGGGGGGTCAGATTTATTGCCAAATGGCATCAGGAAACTTGCCAAAATTCTTCAAACTGTTCTTTTAAAGTGAATACATTTTGTATTTAAATTATACCTCAATAAAATTATTTAAGGAAAAAAAACCCTACAAAATACAAAGAAAACAAGCTTCAAAAATGTTTCTTAGCTGGGGGCACCTGGGTGGCTCAGTCAGTCAGCTGTTGAGCGTCCGACTTCGGCTCAGGTCATGATCTCACCCTGCGTGGGTTCGAGCCCCGCATCAGGCTCTGTGCTGACAGCTCAGAGCCTGGAGCCTGCTTTGAATTCTGTGTCTCCCTCTCTCTCTGCCCTTCCCTACTCATGCTATGTCTCTCTGTGCTCTCTCAAAAATAAATAAACATTGAAAAAAAAAAACTTTAAAAAAAGTTTCTTAGCATTCTTTCTAATAACACAAACATGAACATTTTGAATCTATTGAATTAAAATAAAAAAGAATTGTATACAAAACACACCACAATCCAACTATCCGAGGCTGAACAAAAAAAAATCAAAGGCTTCAAAAATCTTTTTAAAGTGCTGGAAACAAATAAAATGATTCTTTTTCTGGAGTAGAAATCTCGATATTTCAAAAATGTGAGTTGCTTATTCCTAATACTATAAATGTTGGATGAAAATTACATTCAAAGGTTGTAAATTAAAAGCGGAATGTGTGACAAACATATTTTTTAAAAATGGCAATCAGGTCTTTTAATCTCAGAGTTCAACCAACAGTAAAAATCAATATGAAAAAATAGCAAATATTATAAATCAATTGTATAAAATAAAGCGTTTGGAATATTAAAATTGACTCCCCCAAATCATGAAAAAAACAAAACAGAAGCTAATTTGTGTAGCTCTCAAGCTCTTAAAACTGGGACAAATTGAATATAAAATAATATTGATTATATTGAATTATATCATATTAAACTGAAAACAAATCCATGAGTGTATACTAATATTCCTTCAAAACAGGAAAGGGAGAAAACAAAATGCCAACTAATAAATACACAGAAAAAATGGAGATTAGAGTATCACTATACTGATTGCAAACCTAGAGGAGGATCATCCATTGATGCTAAAGCCATTGGGTGAAAAGTATCTGTGCAACCAAGAATATTTGCATGGCCTCAAATTATCACCCCACAAAAAATTCACTGATTACAAAGGGGAAAGGGGAAAATGCAGTCTTGGGATAGATAGCCTCATGGGCAGCCATTTAACAAAGTGATTGAACTTGCATCGCTGATATAGGTCATCATTAAGATGTTTCCATAACTATATCACCTATATTTTTATTTTGCCATTAATGTTTAATATGTTTATAAGGTGAGGAAATAAATAAATCCAGGATACAAGGAATTTTCCCTGGATGGATTGTAGGAACTTGACTAAGACTTTCAAAACCTTCAGTGTAAAGAAAAAGAGAAAAATGTGAGCAGACTATTCTTTATCCAAAACGATTCAAGAGACAATGCAGTCAAATTTAATATGTGAACCTTGATTGCATGTGCACAGAGGAAAAGTTTTCTAAAGATATTTTTGTGATAATTTGGGGCATTTGAATATAGACTGCGGATTACATGATTTTTTCAATTCAGTGTTGGTAGTCTTAAGTATAATGACATTCAAGCCATGTAGGAGCATGTCAGTCTTAGGAGATGCACCAGTAGAGAAACGTCTGTGTGTGTCCGTAGAAGAGATAGAGAGGGAGAAAAATCTTTTATTACTTTAACAAAATGTTAACAAATTGTGTGATTTAAGAATTATATGTTAATTTTACTATTATTTCTATAGTCCTGTAGGCTTGAAGTTTTTCAAAATGAAAAATATTTAAAATAATATAGATAAAGCATGTAGACAAAACAAAGACAATAAAATGCTATCAGAATGTTAACACTACATGAACAGCATAACTCGAGACATGAAATATTTGGAGTGACTTAAAAGTAATTGGCATAGTTCCATTATTGTTATAGTAATTTATGGTTGTACTGGGTGCAAAATATCTCCTGATCCCAAAAACCAAGTTTTGTGAAAACAAATAGTGAAGTAAAATTCCATTCACTTTTCTTTCTTTTTTTAAATGAAGGTTTAAGTTTATTTATTTATTTTGAGAGAGAGAGAGAGAGAGAGAGAGAGAGAGAAGGCAGGAGAGGGGCAGAGAGAGAGAGGGAGAGAGAGAATTCTAAGCAGGCTCCGTGCTAACAGCCTGATGCCAGGCTGGATCCCGGGTACCATGAGATCATGACCTGAGCCAAAACCAACAGTTTGTCGCTTAAACTATTGAGCCACTCAGGCGCCCCTCATTCATTATTTACGAATATTTAACTCATTTACATAAAATTTTAAAACACAAAAAGTAAGAGTCTGAGAATAGTTTAAGATACTTTGTTGTACTTACTCTTAGAGTAGCTGGAGAAAATACCTGAAATAATACGTGTAACTTTAATATCAGTGCTTAACAAAAACCATCTTACGAAATACTCATCGTAAAATTTGTTGGATATTTGCAAAGGTTGCAGTCAGTGTATTGTTATTCAGAAAGTCTGAAATTTAAGCCAATTTTTAAAACAATCTCATTCCACTTTGGCAATACCTTCAGGGCAATACGCTCCTCTCTCCTAAGAAGATAATATTAGGTTAAAAAAAAAAAAAACCATCAGAACCTCTTCTAAAATTTTTTTATAAACTTTTGTTATCTTCTATTACACATCAAATAACCAATCACAGAACATGAAAATTTCTAACAAGCTGGTGGTAATTGACGGAATCCAGTTTGGAGGAGTATTTGCAGTTTGATGCAGCCTCAGTTTAGACACACAGGGTCTTAGAAACTGTGGCGTGGTAATAAACACTTGGGCAAAATTATAGTTCAGCTTTACTAAATGATGTCTAATGGAGGTTTTAATACTTTTTTGGCTTCACAAGAAAGGCAGATTTTGGTTCTTAGAGCTGACAGGTAATTCAACAGCTGGTAAGAGTAGTTGAACATATAAAATTGAAAAGAAATTTTGCAAAGAAGTAATGCCTGTGCTAGAACACAAAGAAGTGAACTCAGAATTTAACTGAGCTACGGGCATCTGTATGGTCCTTCCTTGTCTAACAGTATATAGTGTTCTATCTCAATTTTCTAAATTTGAAGATTCATTCAGCCAGAGCAGCGGACTTCATTTCAAACAAACGAAAGTAATGCACATCTGATTTCACTTTAAACCTAACCTAAAGCGACCTAGGTTTGTATGTAAGAGACATCAAATTGGTATGCAAAAAGGTCTTTGAAATGAATTGAACATATCTAGGGCTGGGAACCTCGGGTATTAAACAGGGGGAATTTTTTTTTTAATCTCATTAAATATTTCTCACTGTGGACCAGAATTTGTTTCTGTTTGATTCTACCCGGGGGTCCTGAAAGAGTGAGCAGGCTCACGTCTGAATGACAGGATAATAATAACACTCTATGTCTCCCATCCCCAAGGAACTCAAGGGCTTTGTAGGAATGATCTCATTAATCCTCACAACATCCCTGCAAGGTAGGTAGGCGAAAAGAACTGTCATAACCACTTTATAAATGAAAATAGTGGGAAATTTTTTGCAGTTTCACATAAATGAAAAAGAAAAGTGCTACCTTTTGACTTGGAGTGTAGTCGCTGTGTATGCTGGACTGCTACTTTATTCACTGAGATTAGTTTTGTTTTGAGATCACTTAACTCGCTCAGCAATATCTTAATTTTGGAAATCCATCTGCATCTCACCAAGGTTATAGTCTTCGATTGTTTCCATATTGAGCAAGAATATTTAAATTGTCATTGTAAGAGTTCGATCACAGGGACAGAGGTGGAAAATGAACACGACCTGAAAGGTTATAGCCTTACACGGTGTAAACAACAGTCCATCAAAAATAAATGTAAGTAAAGGAGCGCCTGGGTGGCTCAGGTGGTTAAGCGCCTGACGCTTGACTCCACTCAGGTCCAGATCTTGTGGTTGGTTCATGAGTTCGAGCCCCACGTCAGGCTCTGGGCTGGCGTTGTGGAACCTGCTTGGGATTCTCTCTCTCTCTCTATCTCTCTCTCTCTCTCTGTCTCTCTCTTTCCCTCCCCAGATTGTGCTCTCTCTCTCTCTCTTAACATAAATAAATAAATATTTTTAAAAAATAAATGTAAGCAAAAGAACAGTCAAATAAACAGGACATTTTGCCTCACTACATATAGTTTTCCAATTCAATAAATGTCATAAGTATCCATATGGCATGGAAAATATTAAAATGTATCAGATGTTTTCTTGCTGCACATGGCAAAAAGCATAGAAAACACAAAAGGTACATAAAGCAATATATAATGATAAAAAAACATAAAAACCACTTTTCATAATCCAACAATCCATAATAAACCACCGTAAAATATTGGCATATTAAATTATAGGTCCACACCCATACATATTTTAGCGCATACATTATAAAGCCTATATTCTGTAATTATACTGAATAAGCAATTTTGAAAACACATTTCACCTAATATTGTAAGTATTTTTCAGGGGCTTAAAAATTCTTCAAAACATTAATTCCATGGAGTAGGATATTATAAATGCACGATATGCATTTAAACTCTTTCCTTTGGCAGGTAATAGGTTACATCTGCTTTTTGTATTAAAAGCAATGCAAGGATGAGTCTCTACAAGCATCAATTATTTGTCCACATTTCATGTTATTTCTGTAGATTGCTTCCTAAAGTGAATTGCACATGTAAAGGACATAAACTTGCCCTACCTTTTGGGATTCCAATCTCCAGGCTGTTCTTGGGGATTTATATAATCTACATTCCCAGTACCCATGTGACTTTGTCTTCACAGGCATTTATTGCTATGTTTTTTTTTTTTCTTTTTTCTTTTTTCATTTTTGTCTCAAGGTTTTATTTAAATTCCAGTTAGCTAACATATAGTGCCATATTGGTTTGGGGAGTAGAATTTAGTGATTCATCATGTACATGTAACATCCAGTGCTCATCACAAGCGCCACCCCCCCACACACACACACACCCCACATGAGCAGCCTTCAGTTTGGTCTCTACACTCTCTCAACCTTTTAAATTTTTATTTGTTTGTTTTGTGATCAATGAGGTTCAACCTTGCACACACACACACCCTCTTTTTCATTAAGTATTTGTGGTACCACATTTCTCCATTGTCTGTGTATTTATTTTCCTCAACCACCTACTGGGTTGTGTTTCTCACTACATTTTCGAAAATGATGTGTTGACTTATCAAAATAATACAACCTCATTAAAAATATCAGGCTGAGGGGCGCCTGGGTGCCTCGGTGGGTTAAGTGGCCAACTTTGATTTTGGCTCAGGTCATGGTCTCATGGTTTGTGAGTTCGAACCCCTCATCAGGCTTTGCGCTGACAGTGTGGAGCCTGCTTGGATTCTCTCTCTCCCTGTCTCCTTGTCTCTCTCTATCAAATTAAATAAATAACCTTAAAAAAAAACTTAAGAAAAAATATCAGGCTGAGAGGAGTCTGGGTTGCTCAGTCGGTTAAGCAACCAACTTTGGCTGAGGTCATGATCTCATGGTCTGAGGGTTCAAGCCCCGTGTTGGGCTCTGTGCTGACAAGGTGGATCCTGTTTCCGATTCTGTGCTCCCACTCTCTCTGCCCCTCCCCTGCTCATGGTCTCTCTCTCTCTCTCTTTCTCTCTCTCAAAACTAAATAAACATGAAACCTTTTTTAATTAATAGTGGCGCCTGGGTGGCTAAGTCGTTTGGGCAACCAACTTCAGCTCAGGTCATGATCTCATGGTCTGTGGGTTCAAGCCCCGCGTTGGACTCTGTCTCCCTCTCTCTCTTCTCCTCCCCTTCTTGTGTTCTATCAAAAATAAATAAACATTAATTTTTTAATAAATAAAAAATGCATCGGGCTGAGAAAAAGGGAGACAAAGAAGAAAACTCTTGTCACTAGAGTGGTGCCACTCTAGTGGGTGTCACTACAGCCCAAGTGACAATCTGGCCTCAAGGGTCCAGAAAGAGGAAAGTACTGAGAACAAATAGGAGGCTGAGTGCTACAGAAAGAAATAATTTTGCAACAATACAATTTCATTAAACACGCCTAAAAACATATTAAATTCAAATTTAGTTACATTAAAGGAAAGAAATACAAACTCAATTGATACTGAAGGGATGCTAAAATTTCATGGAAGTGTTTCTTCACTCCAGGACATACTATTTCTTTAAAAACCTCTTTAAGATTGAGAGACACTGATATCTATGTTGAGTTTGGAGTTGTCATGGTTTTATTCAGCCCACATGATTATACTTTCAGTGCTATGAGATTGACTCCATGCTCTAAAAATGAGAATTTCAGTAGCCATCGATTTCTTTCTACCCCCTCTATCCCCACTGACCTATTTTTACTGCTGGGATTTTTTTCTCCTTGTCATATTTTATTGCATTTACATCCTGCTCAGATGTATAATTTTGTTTCTTTATTTAGATGAGCTTAATTCTCAAACCCATTCATTTTACCACATCTGCTCTTTTCAGACTTCTTTATTTTGAGTCCTTTATGGATTGGCTGTATTTCATTATGGGGTTGCTTATTTAACTAGCATGTAAATAATACTATATTTGAAAATGTCTTTTTACTTGATGCTCAAACATCTTGCCTATGTTTAAGATTTTGGAGTCACACGCCCTTTCCCTCGGAATAACATCGTATTTTCTGTATTGTCTTTTTTCTAGTTCTAGAGACGTCTGGGACAGCCTGACATCTTCTACTCCCAGTGTTTCCCCCTGTCTGTCCTGAGAATTCTCTCTTTATCCGGCAGTCTGCTCCCTTGCTCTGGATATGTCTGTATGTTGATCTCCTGCAGGTGTACTTTTGTTATACCTAGTGTGCCTTTCCATGGTCCAGTTCTTTCTTCACGTTATATTCTGTCATTTCTTCTGAGTTTTGACCTGTTCAGTCGCTAATCCACATTTCAGCTCTTTCTGTTCTATTTCCCCTGGTTCAAATTCACACATTAGTTCTGGAATGGCACAGTTCGGATTTCGTATTTATTGCCTGTATCCGTGGCTTTATCTTTCCCTCTCGTTGTGTCTTTGCATCTTTATGTCCCTGCATTTTTATTTTTACTTAATTTATACCATATAATGCACAGCACACACCATGCAATCTTCTGTTTTTCAGGCAGTGCTTTCCTTCACACTGTGCTTTACAAGCAATTTTCCTTTCTGTCCAATTCTATTTTCTCTCTGCTGCAGTGCTGTGTATCATCTTTGTCCCATTTCTCCTTATCTAACTTACATTTAATGGCAACACCTCTATCCAGGTCTTTCCATGTGATAGCGTGTCTTTTCCCCTGCAGACTACAATTTGATGTCAGAAATTGAAGAGATCAAACAATTTCTGACATCAAATTTCTGACCTCCTCCTCAAATCCATCTGGAAGAGGCTTGTTCACCCAACTTGGCCAGTGCTCTGGAGGAAGGACAAAGTCCTTGTTGCCTCTGATCAAATCTCAGACAGGTGTATGGGAGCTTTTTCACTTCAAGGCTTCCCTTACTCAGCCCAGGGCCCACTTGATTCTTGGACTGCTTCTCCCCAGCTGGAGAGCATTAGCGCAGATTCTCAGGATTACGTGAACTCTTTCTCTCAGAACAGTTTCAGAGGTGTGGAGGGGCAGGTTGGAGATGAGTTAATAAGAACGAAGAGGCTCATGAGACTCCTCCAGAATCTTTATTTCTTTGTGTGTTCTCTACTTCTAGAAGTCTGTACAATAAGTCTATTCCCCTTTCCTTATCGTGTGATTCTTGGTAAAATGTTTTGCTGTATTAATTTGCTTATTGATCCATCATTATTTTATTTATTTAGTCTTATTGCAGTGTTTTTTATTTTAATTTATATCTGTTTTAAATTCAACATAAAATAAATTTATATTTATATTGGATACATTTATATATTTATTCTTTATTTAATACAACTTATAATAAATACATTTCCATTCATTATATATGTATTTTAATTCCTATTTCATGTTTAATATAATGTGTAATAACTATATTTAAATTTATTATATACTTTATTTTAATACCTGTGTAAATGTGTATATTGGGTATGCATAAAATTAAATTAAATAAGATAAAATGGGTAAGTAAATAAAAAGTATCTTAAAGGGTCCATATTTTAAATATACAGAGCTATTCACATGTAATATGAAGAACTTCTAGGATCGCAAACGGACTGTCTTTCCCATAAGAAACTCACACACAGAAACACACACACGCATGCACACAAACGTTAGGAAAGGAAATGTGTGTGTGTGTGTGTGTGTTAATTTTAATTTTTTTTAATTAGAAAGAAACCATCAATTTATTTTTTAAACAATAATTACCTGTTTTGTAGCAATGGCATCTAAAAATTATTAAATAATACAGAAATATCAAAAACTTTTTAAATTGCCTAGTATTCTACCAATTATGGTTAACCATTATTAACATTTGATTGACATTATTTCAAATATCTCTTTATGATAGACAGAATGGTAGATTAGATATATAGACAGACATATTAAGAGCTACGTATTGACAAAAATTACACAATTTCACAGAAATAACAATCACACTGCGAATGCTTTTAAAATAACATTTTATTACTTCATGTGATTAAATTTAAAATGTCAACTTTATTAACAGAAGAAATGGAAGTTAAATTAGAACAGAGGATGATCAAACAAACACTCTTTACAAGGAAATATAATAGTTCCTAAATTAAATCCAGTAAGAATGCAGCATACATTTATATGCTTAAGGAGTGCTTTATATATATATATCTATATCTATATATATAGATATATATAGATATAGATATATACACACACACACACACATATGTATATATATATATACACATATATACACATGTGTATACCTGTATATATACACACATATATACATGTGTGTGTGTATATATATACACACATATGTGTGTGTGTATATATATGTGTATGTGTATATATATATATAAATTTACCATATATATATATTTATACACACACACACACACACACGCACACACATACACCTTGGTTTGCAAGCATAATTTGTTCCAGAAACATTCTTGTAATCCAAAGCACTCGTATATCAAAGTGAATTTCAAGAACCATTGGCTCACTTGTGACCATGTGCCATTTGGCATCACATACTGCTTGTATGGCAAGACATCTCTCATTTACCAAGTTAAAATTTATTAGAAATGTCTGCTTGTCTTGTGGAACATTCACAGAACAAGTTGTTCACAGTCCAAGGTTTTTCTATATATATATTTAAATTTGAAATATAAATATATAAATATAAAGTCAGAAATTATCCAATATTATATATGTATTTAAATTTGAAATATAAATATATAAATATAAAGTTAGAAAATATCCCTTAAATACTGGATTTCAAGTAAGTAATTAGCACGGTTACCTTCATCTCATTTCCTGATATTTGCTTCTCATAGCATAGTGTTACAATGTGGTCTAATAATATACACATGAAGTGTATTGATTATCATTTACAACTTAAATCTAGATGGATCCCAAAATTACTATTAGTTGTGCTACATGGCTCCTTTCCATTCTTGGGTATGATTTGACTTTGATATATCTCTGAGTCAGTTGAATTTTGGCATACACTAGCTACTTTTAATCTTCTAGGTCACAAATTCCGAAGGATTTAAGGATCTGTCAGACTATATTTTGACTTTATATTCAAAGATTTAGTATAAACTTGGGATCGTGGCTTACTCCAGAATTTTTTTCGGCAAACCTTCCTTATTGTCTGGCTTTGAATGTTGCTGTAGAGAATTCTAAGGACAGCTTGATATTTTCCCGTTTAGTGATTTTTCCTACCGAAATGCTTGTACATTCCTTTTTCCAGCCATTGAGTTTACTTGCTGTTACAGGATGTTGTTGTTTTTTTTTTTTAAGTTTATTTATTTTGAGAGAGAGAGAGCACCAGTGAGGAAGGAGCAAAGAGAGAGAGGGGGAGTGAGTCCCAAGCAAGCTCCACACTGTCAGCACAGAGTCCGATGCAGGGTTTAAATCCATGAACCACGAGATCATGACCTGAGCCTAAGTCTGACATTTAACAGAATGAGCCACCCAGAGGTTCCTAGGATGTATTTTAGAGCTGATTATTGTCAGTATTTCCTGGGATTCAGAGGGCTGTTTCCAACTGCAGATTCAGTTCTTCGCATACTTTGGGTATTTTTTTTTTTCTATTTCATCTTTGAATGTTTCTTTTTCATTTACTCTGTCACATATACAATTGATTTGTTGGCTCTCTGTGTTTGTTTCTGTATCTATCATCCTACATCATATACCTGTTATTTCCCAATCTCCTTTGCTCCAGCCTGTCCACCAAGTATGTAATGGCTTTAACTCCTGTGTATTCTGAGTATTATTTGTTGTTGTTTCTTACATGTTTTTCGTGTCTATAATTTCTTTTGTTTCTTTCCGGAAATCTGTGAGCTTGCCTATCATTTCATTCTGTTATCCAATAATTCCATACTTAAGCCCTTTTAGTGACTACAATTTGCTTTTTCTCCCTCTTTGCTCACTTTTGAAAGAGGAATTCGTAGAAAGCTCTCTAAGAATGAAGAAAAATTAGGGGAAATATTGTGTTTCTTTGAAAATTTATTTTCATATATAGATCATTCAGAAAAGATATGCTAATGTTTTTTCTTTTTTTACATTCCCCATGCTTATACACAAGGCCAGTATTGCTAACTATTTATTTATTTATTTATTTATTTTTGTCATTTTTTTTTTTTGTTGGTATCAGTAGATTCAGGAGGGGCCATGAACTAAATGTGCCTCACTTTACTATTTTGAAATAGAAATCTTTTAGTGTTTTCTTTTGTTTCAATGAATATTATCTGGGTTTATTTTTTCTTATACTACATTTAATATTTCACTCAGAATCACTTTATGTGAAAAGGACTTTTTAAATTTTCAAATAGATCTGCTATTTGAGAACATTAAATAAATTTTTCATAAATTTTTCAAAAAGATTGAAAACCTTAATACATGAAATAAATACATTTCTGTTATAGTTATTCTGGAAATGATTTTAGAGTCATTTCCCTCTAATCTTTATTTTATTCCCTGTAGAACCTACTAAAATTTATCTGAATTTTTCTCTGTTGAAAAATATCATTGCTACTTTATTATAAGTACTCTAAACCAAAAGAGAACTAATAACTGATATACAAAGATCCTTACTACATAATGTCTAATACATGCTTTTTAAATTCAACAATGAAAATAAAACAGACCAGTATGGATGAACTAACTCTTATGGAAAGATTCTGTTAATAAGCTTGGAGTACTTTTTTTGGATGAGGTGTTTTGGATTTATCATCATAACAAAATGCCAGAAAAGATAAGCTCTTTGTATTATTAGAGATCTTAGCTACAATTTAACAACATCATTAATGATAAAGACATTTAGCGTAAAGGCAATATAACTGTCATGTATTTTGTTTAGTGAGTGAAAATACTGCTGCCAAGAAAAACCAGATTTCATAAATTCTCATTATTTTTGTGGTTTTTGTTACAACAGATGTATCTTAGTTTTTTCCCCCTGAAATTTGCTTTATTTAATTTTTTCTGTCTCACTGAATTTGTTTTTAAAAATCTGAAAAGTTTTCTTAATCTTACTTTCAATAATACTTTCTTATAATTCTAGCGTCCTCTGAACTTTTAATTTTAAATGGACTAATACAAAAATCCTATCTAAATTTAAGTACTTTTTTATTGTATTTCTACAGATCTGGAGGGAAGATCACAATTGTAACGGTTCTCCTTTAACTCAGCATTATTTGGGACATCCATTAGCTAAATTTCAGAAGAAAATGGTGACGTGTTCTACCCTAGGGATTTTGGTGTTCCACGATACAGTGAAAGAATATGCCTTTGTGTTAATTACGGCTTTGACATGGCTCCAGATGTACATAATACATGATGTGTAAGCCAGATGCCCGTGTGTTCGGGCCTCCACCTGGACACTGCTGCTCGAGGAAATCAGAACCCCTCCTGCTGCAGGTGGAACATGGCAGGCGTCCAAGATCTGTCTCATGATACGTTTGCTGCCCTCTGGGGAGAGGTGCAGGATTGCTCTGCAGAAACATTTATGATTTCATTAAAGAATGAATCACCAAGAGTCAATGGGGGCCTGCTAATTGGCATTTAGAGATATAAATTTATTTTAACTGTAAATGAAGGAATTTCCATCTCCTTCATCCCTAACCATTTGCGGAAGTTATATATCCTAGCAAACCTTTCTTACGCTCCCTACTTTGAAAGCTTCCTAATGGTTTTTCAACTTCAGAAGGCTACATAATTCTACCAGAGAATTCCTGAAAACATTAAGAAATGTAGATATGCCTTCAAATCTTTTATATAGCTTCTACTGAAATTTCACCCAGTGGCTCAGTAAGTTTTTCATTGTTCCACTGTCGTTCAAGAATTCTGGAATCCTGACATTTTGCAGAGTTGGTTGGCCAATATGTTGATGAGAGCGACACATTTGTCTTTTATCCAAAAGTATTTTCCTAGCTTTTATATAAGGGAAAAATAACGGTTTTTGGCTTAAAGTTTATTGTATGTGATCATTATTTCTGTAGCTATTTTTGAAGTATCTATCACTACTGAGTAAATAATTATTTATATAGTGTTTGCAGTTATCATAAATATGGTTTTAGTTTGGGCAGAGTGATTGTTTGTTTATATGCCAGACTCTGTAAGTTAATTAGTTATCTGTTTAGAGAAAATTCAGGAACATATATTGCTTCAATTATCCTTCCATTGTTACTTTATAAAAATTCTATCACCTAAAACATATAACTTTGACTAGTCAAGATTCTATTATTCCACTGATTTTTTTTTTATTTCAGTGGAAAGTATAATTGAATAAACCTGTAAATCTGTAATCCTGACATTAATATTTTCTTAGAAAACAAAATTATGTTGGTAAAGACTATTTTCTCATTAAAAATACTAGAAAAATAAGCATTTTTTATTTTCTCTTCATTAGCGAATATATTTTTATTAAAATTAGCAAAATTGGGGCACCTGGGTGGCTCAGTTGGTTAAGCATCCGACTTTGACTCAGGTCATGATCTCGCGGTCTGTGAGTTTGAGCCCCACATCGGGCTCTGTGCTGACAGCTCAGAACCTAGATCCTGCTTCTGATTCTGTGTGTCCCCCTCTCCCTCTGCCCCTCCCCTGCTCAAGCTCTGTCTCTCTCTGTCTCTCAAAAATAAATAAATGTAAAAAAAAATAAAATTAAAAAAATAAAATTAACAAAATTAAGAAATACCTAAATATAGTATTATTGTTGACCCTATTTAATTGTATTAGACAAGTATTAATAAAGACAAACTTTTACATGATCAATGCCTCTAATTATTCTATGACTTATTAAGTGCTTAACAAACCTTTCATCCAATAAAATTGGTACAAGTCACCTTTCTTAATTTTTAGTTTGAGAAGAACTTTGGTTTCCTATATTAAAATTGTAACCTCTATTCACACCCCAGCATAAATGCATGTTTAGAAAAAGTAACAAAAGAAATTAAGCAAAAAATAAGTGTAAATACAATTTTCAAAGAATAAAAATACAGTTTGAGAAATAAAATTCTGATTTACCATCATTGCTAAAATATAAACACTAGCATAATTATGAACTTCCACTATATTAATAACTCCTTTGTTTTATAAAATTTACTTTTAAAATACAGATTCTCAGCTGTTAGATTATAATTCATTCTTCTTAATATCTTCCTGAAAGGTCTGACTCCACTTTTTTTGGAACAATGAGCTTTTTTATCATTTCTCTCTCACTATTCTTCTGAAAGAAGCCTTAAATCACAGGACATAAGTCCAATGACAAGAATTCAACAGTTTTGTTTTTTGTGGTGAATTGAATATACTCATTCTCTAAAAATTAATACATAAACCAAACACAGAATATCAAATAATTAGAAAATTTACAAATTACAGAATTACAATACAATCAACATCAAAATTCATATAATTCAGATGTCACTCCAGAATTCTAAAAGGTTAAACATCATCGGTGTGAATGTTAATGACATAGTTATATTTGTCTTAATCTTGGACTAAATTTACATTGGTTAGCTAAGTATCTTATTTTGAATAATTTTAAAATATATTTTTATATCTATACATTTGTGTTTTTCTATTTTGCAAAAATCATGGTACAGAAAAAATCAGTTTTGTTGTGTTTCAATTACTGTGCGTGAGTTCAAAAAAAACCTTCCTTTTACTTGTGTCTCTTCATTCATTCATTATATTTTTTTGAGAAAAGAAGATTAAGTGAAGAGTCTATATAATGGAAGTGACTTTATTTAGGAGAGTCTGGTTTCCATGAACTACACCCATTGAATAGTTGACTAGGGGCAGTGAATAAATGGTAGCATTCTTTATCACATTATATAATAATTCATGTTGCTATTTCTCAATTGGATAGTTTTCTCAGCATGTAGATTATCTGGTCTTGTAAATCAAAGTTCAATTCATACCTTTCAAAATCACAAATACATTACAAATCATGTAATAGTAATTCTCTATATTTAAAGAGTCCCTGTAGGAAATTTGTGATCTAAGTGAGATAATATTATTAGTGAAATGAAGCTTCATTTGAACCCCATTTTGATAAGCTATTTCAAAGAACTGAGCTTTATAAGAACAGGGAGATTTTCTATGAACCTGAAAATACCATCCGTAAGGTCTGTCGCTATTTCTATGTTTATGCTTCTGAGCTCCTTTCTTAAGATTTCTTTTCTTAACACTAAATCTAAAATCATCTCTCTCTCTTTGAATTCTTAGTCATTGCAGTCTCAAAGTGATTTAAATTTTACAACTGCTTCACTTCCAGGGGAAGAGTTTTATTTTATGTTTCAAAGGGTTTTAATTTCAGCCTTCGTGTCACTTCCAGACGATTCAAATAAGGAAGTTTTTAATCATCAGAGGTACTGATTACATCAAGGCTTAAAATGATGTACAAAATTACCTTTTACTAGATGAAGTCTACAGATGTAAACACAAAGGTTCCCCTACTTCCCAAAGGTTCCTGTTTCCCTGCTTCACTTTTACAAAAGACCTACATTAGTAAGGTAATAGTTTTTTTTGCAAAACCAAAGTCCCCGTGGATTTCTTTCGGTTAGCGAAAGGAGGCACTACTGTAAGTCCTTCATAAAAGCAGCAAGTTGTAAATCAAACTTCCAGAAGGAGGGGAATACTCTACACTTCATGTCATTTCGGTTTATGAAAGATTTCATAGGCACATTCTACCTTCAGATAGCGGGGGAGGGGAATCAGTAATCCCTTATTTGTAAGTATAACTGATTGAAAAACTCTGTAATTCATTGATTTATGTATGTTCATGATGTTTGTTGACCACCTGTTTTGTGCTTTATACTACACCACATTCTGGTATAAATAAAGACATCTTTGAGGGTTTCACTTAATCCACTGAAGAATTCAGAAATGAATATGTAAGTGCAATGTAATGGACAAAAAGTGACATACGGATATGCATGTTATGGGCACTTATCAAAGGGAGACTCTCACTCTTCACATTGGATATGCACATGTCTTCCAAAGAGGAAGCAAACTTTGTTTCGGATTCGCAAGAGGGAGTTGGAGTTTGATAGGTAAAGAAGATGGTAAAAGAAGTCCAAGTAGAGAAGAAGCAAGGATAAATGGGCAGAAAGATGCAGACCTTGTTCCATTATATGAACAGACACAGAAATAGATTGTCTGGCACGTGAGAAGAAAGTTGGCCAAACATTATGGCAGGAAGCGTCACGTAGTTTTATGTTGGACGTCATGCTAGAGTTTGCACTGGTATACACAGGAAATGCTATAAGACTTGACAGATTGTATGTCAAGAAGAGAAATCACCAGAATTTTGTTTGAGGAAAACCAGTCTGGATAGGAAAGCAAAATGGCCTACCGGGGAGTGAAAGAAACTAAAAGTTAGTGACACAGATCATTACAGGAATCTAGAAAAAGGAAGATAGATTGAAATAATAGGTGGTAACAGAAGAGGATCCTGACAGATTTTGGAGACATTTTGGAACTAATAGCTTTTCATAAGAAGGTTTACTGTTCTTATGTTATTAAATAAACTTTGGAACATAAGCTTAATTCTTGATCCAGCTAACACATAGGTACATGTGTTGGCAAATGTTTTATGGGTATTTAAATACCTTCCTGGGGCGCCTGGGTCACTCGTTAAACGTCCGACTTCACCTCAGGTCATGATCTCACAGTTTGTGAGTTTGAGCCCCGCGTCGGGCTCTGTGCTGACAGCTCAGAGCCTGGAACCTGCTTCAGATTCTGTGTCTCCCTCTCTGTCTGTCCATCCTCCACTTGTGCGCTCTCTCTCTCTCTCTCTCTCAAAAATAAATAAACATTAAAAAAATTTTTTTAAATACCTTCCTGTTTTTCTCTCATAAGCATCCATAATACTCTAAGGGGCTGAATAAAGAATAAAGAAACAGGTAGAGGAAGGCATGAATCCCACCTAGTGAGACAATTTTCTGCTAAAACATTGTCTCACATTTTTATATAGATATTAACGCTTGCTATTTTAAGATCTTCAATATCCATCCATATTAGACATGTTTTTTCATCCATGCCAAACTGCAAACATCTAAATGTATGCTTTATTTAAAACTTTTTCACAAGGGGTTCTGACCTAGATATTGACCCAACAGATATATTGAATCAATTAGTCTGGAAGATTAGAAACAATAGGTAGCCATATGAAAGGGGCATGTCCTAAGCCACCTGTAATTCAGTTACCTGCCCTGAGGGTCGTCAAATGAAAGAGGGTAAATATTACCCAGATCTTCTACCTTTTGATAGTACCACTGTGATACAAAAGGAGCACCAAAATGCTTTGTCTGTCAGATCTGGACTGGCTGGAGGTGACGGGGAAATGCTGGCAGCTGACATATTCTCTATGGAGTAACTAACAGATGATGGCACCATTGACTCAAGATCAGAGAGGATGATTGCTCTGGTGGCAAGCAAATCCATTTTAGAAGTTTATTTTGAGATTGTGTGAAGCATGAAAGGCATGTATTTAAGTTCTTTAGTATGTAAATGTGTAGATAGATGGACAGACTTTATATTTATAAATGTATATTTTAAGATAGTTTTCTATTTGTGTCTTTGACTAGTCTACATGGATGCAATGGACACCATGAGAGTAGGTGGCCAGGAGGAACGTGCAGAATCAAGGAACAAGAATATTGGGGCTGAATCCACACACAAATAGACACATTTAAAAAGTGGTCGTTATAAAGTCAGTTAACAAGACAGAAAAAAACTGGTCAGTGAAATGAGAGTACAGGAGAAAAGCAGCCTCAAAACCAAGGAGAGGAATAATTTTAGTAAATGCGTGTTAATCTGAGTAATATGAAAAAAAAACTCAACATGACTCTTCCGAGGTGAATGTTGATGTTTCTGTGGGTGATAAGTAGATTTCTACATTTTCTGATGTCATAATTAACACCCATCGTTGTTTAATGAGGTATATATGCAAAATTTCTTGAATGGCAATGAATTGAAGGCTATATGAATCCATAATACACTTAATTAATGAAATAGCATTTTAACCAACCAGTAGGCAACGGCCTGCTTAGAATAAAAACGGTTGTGACTGCAAATGAGTTTGTTACATTCACCAGTAATCAGACCTGAAAGATTGTTATGGTAATATTTTTTTTATAAATCAAAAAATAAATGGAATAAGCAGGATAACTGGAATTGAGATGAGGATCTCTGTGGCATTTGATTAACTGCCAGGAAATGACTGATTTTCCAGCAATCAAACTGAAAAAGGCAATCAGGTGGGTTTATAATATATACCACCACAGGTTCTGGGATATGTGTTATTCATAATTTACCCTTCTTGTGGATAATTAGCATTGTGAATACTCAGCATATATTAATGGTTCGCAAGTAAGAATTTACCAATGTGCCACAGGTTCAAAGGATCTCGAAACCACTCAAGGGATAGCAAAAAACACGGCGATCTTTTCAAATAGCACCTGTTATAATCAGATGCTAGCAAATGCAGCCATGAGCACAGAAACTCTTCAAATCTGTTGTGTTTGGGTTTGAAGGACATCGCCATTAGGAGAGGTTAGGAAAAGAGCTCTTGAACTCTTCCAAGTTTTCTTTCCAGACAGAAAGAAAGGTAAATAAATGCATGCTTGGAACAAATAAAAACACAGAGCAAAGCAGTTCCCAACTCTACAGAAAGTTAAAGATCCTTCCAATGAATGACTAAAGACAATGGGTAGACACAAGAGAGCCACTTTAAGCAATTGTCTTTTCATAAGGGTCTGGTATCTTAACATTCATGATTTAGAACCTCATCGGGGGCCATTTACAGCATTCAGTACTGTGAACTTAAACTCTCTTAATGAGAGAAATGCCTCATTCCCATTAAAAATCCAAATTCCAGTAATGTTAAAAATTTTCTTTATGCATACCTGAATATGGACATATAAATAAATTATTCCTTAAGAAATGTTTTCCTTTGTCTTTTTAATTTACTAAAAATATAATTTTTAATATTTTAGCACCATTAGAACTATTTTTACTGAAAAAATCAATAGCTATCACTTGATTTAAAAATCCACATGTTAAAAATATATTTTTACTTATTTTTTATTTTTTAATTCTTATTTTTGACAGAGAGAGAGAGAGATCATGAGCAGGGGAGGGGCAGAGAGAGAGGGAGACACAGAATCCAAAGCAGGCTCCAGGCTCTGAGCTGTCAGCATAGAGACCGACGTGGGACTTGAACTCACAGTCCATGAGATCATGACTGAGTCGAAGTCCCACGCTCAACAGACTGAGCTACCCAGGTGCCCCCAACGTAGATTTTTTAATGCAAAAGCGTTGTTCTACTGATTACAATACAAAAAGTAGGGGCAATACAGCTTACATTGGGTTCAGCTCCCTGTACTTAGAGATGGAGTAATCATCATTAAGTTTGCTGCTCAAAGTGATTTCAGAGTTATTGGCAAACTGGTGTCTATGTGACTCAGAGAATTTGGGGAATTTTCTCGTCAGTATAGTATAGTTCTTTCCCTCTCACCGGGGCAGTAATTACAAACAACTAATTACTTAAGCTTCCCTACACACCATTTTTTCTCTCTCCATATTGCTTTCTGGATCGCCACTCTGGATTCAGTTCAGTCTCGGAGACATTAATATTGCGATTTTCTAATGTTGGCACAGGAATAAGCAGAATGTGCCCTCCGACACACAGCTCAGGAGTATGCTTTGGCACCAACACAAGTGACTCTCGGGGCAGTGGTTTTAGGGCGACAGAAGCTGTCACAGCAGGAGCACTAGGTAGAAGCCAGCTAACCAGCTTTTTTCCATCTGAATCAGAACTTCCGTAAGAAGAGGCTGTTCCCATATGAGGCCTTCAAAAGTTAGAATGGCACCAAAACATCATTTGATGCACAAAACTCTGCCTAGAGAAATATCTTTGTTGGTATTTTTCATGTTTCTTAGACTATGAATAACGAAGAGCACTTGTCTCTAATACCTGTCTGTCGATATGTGTGTGTGTCTGTGTGTGTGTTAGCACCTGTGTATTACACACGCGTACACACACATGCACATTCACATTTCAGACAAATCCTAACCAGCTGTTTTTTTTTTATCCCATATTGTGTGATTCATTTATGGCAAATAGTTTATCCACTTGACCATCAGAAGTCTATAAACATGAGCATTTGACTATACCAATATTCATAATACTTTTGGGTTCAAGAACTGCCCCCCCCAAACCTTCTTTTCTTAGTATTTCATGTGGTATTAAAGAGAGAGAGAGAGAGATTCTCTAATTATTTTCTACATGCTCCAAAGACCCTTTACTAAATTTGCCAGGGGACTATAGACTTTTGAAAGAATTTAAAAATTTTAAATGAAGAGGTTATTTAACTTCAATATAGAATTTAGGTTTAATTTTCGTTATAAAGCAGCCATGATCAACTCTCTGAAAATAGGACCTAAACCTGGGTCAGCCTTCGTCACTTCTGTGACTTGATTCAATGAAGTGTGACCATCACCTTCAAAAGCACGGGGACAATAACGAGACAGTTCAACAGTGATGGGATCAGAGAATTTCAGAGTCCGAAATCACATGTGGGATCCATGGATACCCTAAAAGCATGGAAGAGAAATAGATAATGATACTATTTTTTTAAAAAAAGAATAATTTGTTGTGTTGAAAGAGAAGACAAAGGAGTACCTTGCAATTGCAAATATGTACATAAAAATGGAATATAAGGACGCCTTTGCCCCACATCACAGCAACACACACACCCACACACACACACACACACACACACACAGGGACACATAATCACACATAATGGCAAAATATACCCCTTCCTGTCCACTCAAGGCAAAGAGTGGAAGTATACTATGTTGGAAATCGAGACATTTGCAAATAGATGAGTAAATACACAATGATGTGAGCTGTTGTTCAGACTATCCAAAGAACTTCTAAATGCTGAAATCTTAATATTTTCGTGAAAAATATATTGGCTAATATTTGTAGAGTCGTTTTTAGATTTCAAAGCACTTTTTATGTACCTCATTAAATTGACACAATAATCCTGTGAGATAGGTATTAATATCCAAATTCGCCATATGTGGAAAATAAATATTGGAGAAAATCTAACGTAACAAGAATCCCACAGTTAGTAACTTTCTTTGACGATAGCACTGCTGGTGTAATACCACAAGAGATAGGCAAAACAACTTATCTGAAGAAATGTTGGGTTTTAGAAAGATTTCCTTACAAATTAAGCATTAAAAGTTTAGGTTTTCAAACAGGATGTGTCTGTTGTTCGGGGAATACACTCAAGCAGACATAGATAATCCTGGGAAAATTCGCACCGTCTGATGCAGGGAACACTGGTGCGGGCAGAGTCAAGCTTGAAATTAACGCCAGGCTTAACGTTTTACTCTTGTGTCCCATTGCCTTTATTTATTTACCTTCATTGAACATTAGTGATGTCATTGATGAAAAGTGGAAAATGCCCATTTCAAAGGGCTGGTGTGAGGCTCAAAGGAGATGACGTGTGTGAAATGTTTCCTGCCAGCGCTTCCGTGAGTCCCATTCAGAAGTTTTGCACAAAAACTACATTTCGTAGATTTATGCAGAGATCTTCTGTCTCATTCAGACAGCGCTACGGTTCCATTTAGAAACATATATATACATATAGGTAATTTTATATACACACGTATGCATACTTATACACATACATGTAGGTGTAGAAATAAGCATATATAGATAAATATAGATATAGATAAGGAAGATATAAGATACAGATATATAAACACATTGATAGATGATTGATAGATAGATAGATAGATAGACCCAAAATTCAGCAAAATGCTAGAATCAGAAAATACTGAAACAAACCCAACTAAAATCTGGAACAAAACAAGGATAACTATATAACTGCAATCATGTCATGATGCAAATGAGGAACTAGGCAAAAAAATAAAATAGAAAAGAAAAGAAAGAATTATAGTTGTAAAAATCCAAAAGAAAAAAGTAAATAAAATGATCAATCTTAGCTGACAACGATGCCTGCTTAAGAAACTGAAAACAATAATAAAAAAAAATGATTGGAACCAAAAAAATTCAGAAAGATTTTATTAAACATAAAAATATAAGGAAATCAGTTGCTTTTACACATACAAACACTAACTAGTTAGAAGATACAATTGAAAGAAAGGTCCTTTATAAAAAAAATTAAAATGATAAAACACCTATACGTTTGCTAAGACCTGTGCCAGACTTATATAAAAATGACTTTTTTTTAATGTTTTTTTAACTTATTTTTGAGAGAGACAGAGCGAGTGGGAGAGGGGCAGAGAGAGAGAAAGGGAGACACAGAATCCGAAGCAGGCTCCAGGTTCTGAGCTGTCAGCACAGAGCCCGACACGGGGCTCTAACTCACAAACTGTGAGATCATGACCTGAGCCGAAGTTGGACGCTCAACTGACTCAGCCACCCAGGCGCCCCAAAAAGGACTTTCAAACACCAGTGAAAAACAAAAAATAAAAATTAAACAAAAGGAAAGACACGTCATGCTCCCTGAGAGGAAGACTCAATGTTGCCCAAATGTCATTTCTCTTTAAGTTCATTTGCATATGTTACATGTACCTAATGAGATGCCAAAATTGTGCTTTTTAGAACCAGATCAGTTGGTTGTAAAGTTAATATGAAGAAATAAACACCATGAAAAAAGAAGTTGGTCTTTGCTGAACGAACAGGCCAAGGAAAAGCATTGGTCCTGCTAAATATTAAAATATAAGGCATCCATACTAACAATAATGTGGTGTAGGTATATAAATAGACAATCAAACAGAATTCAGAATCTATAAAAATTTAAAAATCTTAAAAAAGAATGGAATTCAGTGTAATGTAAAGATTGCTCCTAACTTACAATATCAGCAAGGAATAAGAGGCTATTCTATCTGGCAGAATAACTAGGTGGACATTTGCAAAATTGTAAAGTTGGATCCCTGTACCACCCTTACTCCGGGATAAATTTCCAATGACCAAAGATTTATATGTCAAATAAGTAAGCCATGAAACTACTAGAAGAAAACATGGCTGAACCCCGTTATAATATCAAAATGGGAAAAGTCTTTTTAACTAAGACTTAAAACCCAAAAGCCATAAATGAAGACCTTGATAAATTTACCTGCCTAAAAATCAAAACTGCCTAATATAGAAGTTTACCCAAGACAAACTCAGGAGGAAGGCGGTGGGGTGGGAGGGAGCAGGGCTCAAACTTACCATAAGAATCAAGCCTGGATAGTTAAATTGATAAGAAAGCAATCTGAAACCCAGTAGGAAAAGTAGTGACAGTTTGTTTACCCCAAAGAAAATTTAAAGGATCCTTAAACACATGAAATGCATGGTCAGCCTCTCATATAGTAAGCAAAGTATTTACTAAAGCTATAGTGAAATATGTTTTTTCCAGACATTGAAGGGGAAAAATTGTGGGGTTTTTTTAAATTTTTTTAATGTTTTTATTTATTTTTGAGAGAGAGAGGGAGGGGCAGAGAGAGGGAGGGGCAGAGAGAGGGAGACACAGAATCCAAAGCAGGCTCCAGGCTCCAGCTGTCAGCACAGAGCCCGACGCGGGGCTCGAACTTGTGAATGGTGAGATTATAACCTGAGCCGAAGTCAGACACTTAACCGACTAAGCCACCTAGGCGCCCCAAAAGTTGTATTTTTGATAATTTACTGTGTCGTGAGGCTACAGGGAACCGGGCACATTCATACATTAGTGGGGTAGGAAATAACTCAAATATCCAGCGATAGGAAATAACCCAAACAGCTAACATCTCATAATGAAAGGTGACACAGCTTCAAATGAAAGAATGGTAGGGGCGCCTGGGTGGCTCAGTCTACGAAGCTTCTGACTCTTGATTCCAGCTCAGGTCATGATCTCAGGGTTCGTGAGTTCAAGCCCCACATCGGGCTCTGTGCTGATCGTGTGAAGCCTGCGTGGGATTCTCCCTCTCTCTAATAAATAAAGAAACATTTTTTAAAAAGAATGATAAAACTGTATTCAACTGTGGAAGTATCTCCAAGATACTCCAAGTACAAAACAAGATACAGTCATGCTAGTGTGTGTTGTGTTTGGCAACACCTTGGTACGTACACGAAAAAGAATAAGAACATACACATGTGTGTGTTTGCATGGGCAACATAGACTTCGGAAAGAAGCATAAGAAACGAGTGACCGTGGTTACCCTTGTGTGGGTGTGCATGCTGCTGGGACGGCTGTGCAGGTGGAGGACGAGAACAGGAGACTTTCCCTTCATATATTTTATAACTTCTGATTTTACCTTGAAATTCTTTGATTATCTATTCAGTTTCTTTAATCACAAGAAAAATACCAGAGGAAGCAAAGGCTAATATATATATATATATTAGGCTAATATATATATATATATATATATATAATATATATGTAATATATATATGTAATATATATGTAATATATATGTAATATATATTCATTTATTCATTTATTCGATCTATTCATTTATTCCACAAATGTTTACTCAACAACGACAGTGTGGCAAGAACAGTGCCAGGCAATGGGGGAGGAATGATGACAATTCTGGTACTTAAGGAGCATACAGTCGAGTGAAAGAAGTTGACAAGCAATCATGACCTAGATTTACACCTTGAGTGGTTGAGGAAAAGGAAGCTGCACCAGTAGAAAGAAAAGTCAAAAGGGAAGACCACTCTACGAAATAATATAGTTGATAGGAGATGCTTTGGGGTTTGATGAAATGAAGGATTTATGCATATTAAAAATTCCACCAGGGAGTAGATAAGAGAGCAGCGTTTAGAAAAGATTCTAAAACTGAGGGGCACCTGGGGGGCTCAGTCAGTTAAGGGTCCGACTTCGGCTCAGGTCATGGTCTTGCAGTCAGTGAGTTTGAGCCCCGTGTCAGGTTTAGTGCTGCCAGCTCCCAGCCTGGAGCCTGCTTCGGATTCTGTGTCTCCCTCTCTCTCTGCCACTCCCCTGCTCGCACTCTGTCTCTCTCTCTCTCTCTCTCTCTCTCTTAAAAATAAACAAACATTACCAAAGAAAAAAAGAAGATTCCAAAACTGGATTTTCAGGATTCTTTTGATGTGGAAAGTCTAAAACAGAAAGCAAAAAGAGAGGGGAACCTGGAAGGGGTCCTGGGCAATGTCCTCGTTTATTGGGTTGCAGACATTTTTCTTTTTTATCGGAGTTCCATTCAAGATTCTGATTTTTAAAAGTAGCCTCGGTAAAGGAAAGATTGTGGTGTTTTTCGAATATACCTAAAAAGGGCTTAAAGCGCTGTAACAGTCTCTGGCAACACCTCCAGCTTTTTCTTATAATAATAATTAAAACGAAAACTCCATAGTGAAGATAAGTACCGTCTATGACGTGATATTTCTGAATTTGTGTATCTGACATCTGGTGAGATGCCTGGTGCCGGTGTGTGATTTATGACGCAGGAAATGTGCAGGTTCCTTGGATCCAGTATTACTCAGGTGAAAAAGACAGTTTGATCCAAATCCACTTTCTCTTCTTGGTGGTCATTCAGAGAAGTCATTTCATGTTGAATATTGATTCTTCCTAGAGCCAGCTGGCAGAACACCATGGTAATGAGGCCAGGGTTGCCATTGGCTCCCGGTACTGCGGGCCGGCCCCACACGGGGACAGCTTTTTGGTACGTGCTTCTAATCAAGTCCAGCTTTCTCCAAGTTTGGTACTGGGCACAAAGGGACCCGGGTGGGAAAGGTGAATTCTTCAGCAGGAACAGCATCTACAAAAGTCGCAGAAGTTTCTAACCTAGTTAACTCGCATCTCACAACACGGCAGACTGTGGGCTCCTGCCACCTGCATTCGCCCTTGAGGGTAACACAAGGGTATGCAAATAACTATGTCGCAAACGATTCACTCAACCAGGATGCAGGGAAAATCCAAGGTGATGCCTGCAAATGTGGCCACATCCCTCCGATGCCTCTTAGGCGCTGTTATTGTCAACCAGATCAGGCTGTATCGTTCTCGTTTTAAATCCGAACATAGGGGCGCCCGGGTGGCTCAGACGGTTAAGCGTCCGACTTGGGCTCAGGTCATGATCTCATGGTCCGTGAGTTCGAGCCCCGCGTTGGGCTCTGTGCTGACAGCTCAGAGCCTGGAGCCTGTTTCAGATTCTGTGTCTCTCTCTCTGACCCTCCCCCATTCATGCTCTGTCTCAAAAATAAATAAACGTTAAAAAAAAAATTAAAAACATAGCTTCGTAGTGCAGGAAAAGAAACCCACAAACAAAAATGCATTTTCAGACCCCATCACAAGTTCTGCCAAGCATAGAGTTTACAAGTGTAACAATGGCAGCTGTTCCCACTGGTAAGAACAGCTGGGAAAAACCGAACCAGAGTCATTATCTCTCAGATTATGATCTGTTGGAACGATGCCCAAAATATCAACACTGACACTGAGTGACAGCGGTTAGCCTGTCATAACCCCCTTTAAGTTTGTGTTTCATTTCACCAAAAGAAATTAGGAGTATCACATATTCAAAAACAAACAAAACATCTCAGAATTATCCCAACAATTGAGGTACAAGCCGATTTTCTTTTAGGTATTTCAAGCTGCTGGTATTCAAGATCAGAATGAATATTAATCACTCTATTCCCCCTGAAAGATTACAATCTAAAGCAGATACACTTTGGGGAAGAGAAGTAATAGACTTGATATACTGTCCAGGTTAGCCAGGAAATACAATCCAGTTGTGATAATTAGAAACTTCCATGGCTAAAAACAGATACCCCCAATGTCCAGATGACTGAGGATGGATGAATATCTTGTCAACCTTATGCTCTGTGGGCTTGAATTGGGATTATAATTCAGAAGATGAGTTAAATTTAAGGAAAATCTTAAGGGAAATTTAGAAAAGAGAACAATGTGTTGGATGAAAGAAAGGATGTAATTCAAACAGAGGCAGGAAGAAAAGGGTTATCAATTCAGTTAGGGTAAAAGCTGGAGCATATAATATTGTCATCATGATTTTGGCTACAGAAGTAAAATGAAAGTTCATTTTTTCTTGTTTTTAATGAACATCATAGAACAAAGAACAATCAACCCAGACATTAGGTAGCCACAAAGGTTGGCTTCATACAACTGGAATAAAAGGCACTAGATTCTGGAAGAATTTGATATCAAGAGAAATTAAGTTTATGTGCAAAATAAAGTCAGAAAAAAAAACACACCTGGAATCTCTACCCATCATGCATTCCTTTATACCCATCGGATTTTATGTTTAGCAGAAAAATTTAATTCAATTACTCCAGATAAGTGATGAGGTTACAAAAACAGAGATGACATCATGACTTACTAAAACAAAAACAAAAACAAAAACAAAAACAAAAACAAAACCATGACAGGTGCCCAGGTGGCTCAGTCGGTTAAGCGTCCGACTTTGGCTCAGGCCATGATCTCGCAGTTTGTGAGTTCAAGCCCCACGTCGGGCTTTGTGCTGACAGCTCGGAGCATGGAACCTGCTTCAGATTCTGTCCCTTCCCCCACTTGTGCTCTGTCTCTCTCTATCAAAAATGAATAAATATTAAAAAAAATTTTTAAAAAGCATGAGTTTTAGAATTAGGCAGAAAGAAGATATAGCTGGCAAATTGCTAAACCACAATTGCTAAAGTTTATCCAGTGCTTCCTATGTACCAAGGGGTCTTCTGCAGGCTGGACACGAATTTATTTCTCACCAAATTCCCCCCAACCGTCCTATGATTTTGGTTATTATTATAGATGAGGGAAATCTTATAGATGAGGGAAATCAGCCACAGAGAAGAAGCTAAGTGTCTTGGTCAAGGTCATATAGTAAGTGGCAGAGCTATACTGTAAATCACTTCATTTCCCTTAAGTATCATCAGCTGGGTGACCCTAGGAAAGTCATCTCACCTCGTCCCCTCACTCTGCCCTTCTGTGCAATATGCCCTCTTGTCCAGCTCTTCTGTACCCTATGAGTGAAACTTCATAAAGGGCATCATGTGTTAGCATCAAAACCAGTAATTTCTGCAGAAGAGTAGCTCAGTGCTGGTTGACATCATCATGGTGGTCAGCAAAGATTTTCTGTGGGAGACCTCAGGAGGAGAAAAAGACCACTGTCCTTCCCAAATGCCTAAAATGAGAAAGTTCCTTGATTGCTCTTAGCTGGTAGGTGAGGGACTCTTGTAAAGTAACCTGTTTGCCACAGTCTTGAGAAGTACTTATTTGCGTTGAGCTCCAGATGTAAGCCTCACGCTGTGACATTTTTCTCCCTCCACATTAACAAAAAATAAACTGAGAAGTACTACATATCAGAGGTGCTAATGAGAGGAGGCAGTAAGTCCGAAGATGAGGAAGAGACTTAATGGCTTCCTATATAATTAGTGACTGACTTTATTCCTGCCTGCATGGACCAAGAGGGGTTTTTCATTCCCCTCAATTCAGCTAAACTTTAAACAGGGGTCTTCTGCCTCTGGTCCCTGATCTCACTTCCCTCAGAGCACTTAAGGTAGCAAACTCATAATTGTAAATTCTTTCTCTGCTCTTTGAGGTGCAAATCTTCTCTCAGCCTCTTGCCAGTTTTACAACCCAGGACTGTCTTTCTCAAGGACCTGGAAGCCATCCCTTTAACATGTATTAAGGGGAGGTGGTACCTCTGTTCCCCAGTCTCTATGGGACAGTAGGAGCACCAATTGGCAAACGCAGATGCCTAATAGCATCCCTCCAGCATCTTGCTAATGTCCTCCAGTGCTTTTAAACTAGATTCCCCAGTGCTTAACTCCCCCCTCTTTTGTTTCAAGAACTGAGCTCTGTCTCTCTCCTGTTGCAGTGGTCTTGACCAAAGTCTCCCTTTCCTGTTGAACTGCATCTGATGCAATTTTTCTTTGACAGCGGTGGTTTTAACATTCACTGAAGAGGGCAGACACTAGACAGGAAAAGGGAAGACGAGTGTGTAAGTGGATTTTCTGGGCCCGGCATCCCTCCTCATGAGCTCTTTATGTAAAAGCAGGGGCACCTCCGTGACATCGTGATTGGGTCATGAAAGGAGGCACCCCCAGAACGCAAAAATCTTGGTAAGAACTGAAAAGGAGGGGGAAAGGGTGAAAAATAAATGACAGCTTTAAAAAAGAACAATTATAAAATTTATATTCTAAAGGCATAATAATAGACTTTTATGCAAATTAAAATGCATTTAAATGCAAATTCAAGGCATATTTTTATGCAAATTCATATGTGGTCCTCCTGCCTATTTCGCATATTTTGGCTATGACCTTGTAAAGACCTTAGCAACAATTCCTACCTAAAGCTTTAAAGAGTTGGGTAAAGGAGAAATCTTTTGTGAGCCATCTCCAAGGGACTGGGTGGTTTCAGGAGGAGGAAGAGTACGATAATTTCCTAAATATCTGAAATACTTAGGAGAGGCCAGAGCAAGAAAACTTTTCCAGGACAGCTCCAGCCATGATGGGCCAGTGTGGATTTCCGAGCTCTTGGTAGTCATTAGAACCCATTGTCTACCCAGCAGCATGAAGGAGCCCTGAGGAGCATACCTAACCTTTTTTGGGGCTGGGGGATCTTGGAAAACACCTGCTGCCTCTAAGAAGAAAGGCAGGTGCCACCTCTGTCCCTTTACCCATGAGAACCCATATCAATATACTAGCTGTGGGATCTTAGGTGAATAAAAGATTTAACTCTCTGAGTCTCAGATCCTCAACCAAAACAGAAATAAAAGTCTAGGGGGCGCCTGGGTGGCTCAGTCAGTGAAGCGTCCAAATCCTGATTTTGGCTCAAGTCATGATCTCGTAGTTTGTGAGATTGAGCCCCAAGTCAGAGTCTGCATCGACAGCACTGAACCTGCTTGGCATTCTCTCGTTCCCTCTCTCACTGCCCCTCCCCTGCTCATTCTCTCCTCTCAATCTCTCTCTCTCTCTCTCTCTCTCTCTCTCTCTCTCTCAATAAATAAATAAATAAATAAACTTAAAAGAAAGAAATAAAAGTCTCTAATAAAGAGGACATTACAATGCAGAATACTCTACTTGCTATAGAGAAGTCACTAAATATAGGCAACTGCCATTGTCATTATTATCTTTGCAATTATTGTGACTTTTCCCCACACTTTATCCTTTATTCCCAACTACCAACCCTACCAATCTTAACAGCCATTTCCGCCTGACTGTAGGTTCCTCTGTGTGTGTGTGTGTGTGTGTGTGTGTGTGTGTGTGTGTGTTCTCCAGGCACCTAATGCGTAGCTGTTCTTGTCTGAGAACTGAATATCAAGTAGCTTCAGTCCTGGATAAATTCATGTTTACCACACAACATTTGCTATAATGTCACAGATGCAATATTTGCTCCATACTTATTTCTCAGTGACTTGCCAAGTCCCGTGCTATATCGGTTTGCTGGGGCTGCTGTAACAAGGTACCACACACTGGGTGGCTGAAACAATGGAATTGACTTTCTCACAGTTGTGGAGGCTGGATGTCCAAGATCAAGGACTTGGCAGGCTTGGTGTCTCCTCTCTCCTTGGGTCGTAGATGGCCGTCTTCCCCCTGTGCCTTCACATCTTCCTTTTCTGTGAGTCAGGACCCACCCCTCTCTTAATAAGGACGCCAGTTATATTAGATTGGGGTTTACCCTAATGGCCTCATTTTAACTTAATAACTTTTGTAAAAGATCTTGTCTCCAAGTACGATCACATTCTGAGGTACTGGGTATTAGGATTTCAATATATGAATTTCGTGAGGGACATAATTCAGCCCATAACATGCTCGGCCTTCATAAGCATCTATTTTTTTTCTTTTCAATATAATCTTTGTCAAGTTAGCTAATATACAGTGTATACAGTGGGCTCTTAATTTCGGGAGTAGATTTCCATGATTTATCACTTACTTACAACACCCAGCATTCATCCCAACAATGCCCTCCTCAATGCCCATCACCCATTTTTCCCTCTCCTCCACCCCCCACTATCAACCTTCAGTTTGTTCTCTGTATTTAAGAGTCTCTTATGGTTTGCCTCCCTCTCTGTTTGAAACTATTTTTCCCCTTCCCTTCCCCCATGGTCTTCTGTTAAGGTTCTCGAGTTCCACATATGAGTGAAAGCATATGTTATCTGTCTTTCTCTGACTGACTTATTTCACTTAGCATAATACCCTCCAGTTCCATCCACGTTGTTGCAAATGGCAGGATTTCATTCTTTCTCACTGCCAAGTAGCACTGCATCGTATATATAACCATACTTTCTTTATCCATTCATCAGTTGATGGACATTTGGGCTCCTTCCATGATTTGACTAATGTTGACAGTGTTGCTATAAACATTGGGGTACAAGTGTCCCTATGAATCAGCACTCCTGTATCCTTGGATAATTAAGGTCAGATAAGCATCTATTTTGTATACTTTTCTCACTTCACCCATTATATTTTCCCATAATTGTTCTCTGTATTCAGACTCCTTTCAAACTTAATGGGATACAGAAAGACCCTAGTCTAGGTATGTGACTCAGAGTCACCTAACCTCTTAGAATAGGCTGGGATCTTGCATAAGAATACATAATAGAAAGAATAAGACCGTAAATTCCTGGGAAGTGAAGTCCAAGTATTGTATTTCTTTGTAAATCCCACAGTGCTCAGGCCACACAGTAAACTCAGAGTAAATGCCTGTTGGAAGAATGAGTGAATTGATAAATGAGCGAGCAGCAGTCAGGAAGCAACAACTAATATAATCCCACTTCTTCTAAAGGCCCACAAAGTAATTCAGTTGCCTTGTCGAAGACTCTTTGGAGCTGCCTAACTGGGAAATCTTCAATTTAAGAAATGGCCTAGGGACCCATATTCATGTGCAGAGTAGCCTGAACTACATCTTGAGCTTTTCCAATGTTTCCAGAGTTCCATGAGCGTCCTTCCAGAGTATAAAGATATGTCACAGAAGGAATCTGCCAAGGTGTTGAGTAGACTCTGGGGAGAAGAAAGACAAGAATACCACACAGCTGCAATGATTGAAAGCAAGAAATTGAATCATGAAAATTGGCAGGTCATTGCATTTCTTCTTTTGAAAGACCAATTTGTTCACTCTGACCAAATAGCAGGCTTAATCCACAAACAAGGAGGCAACCCATTTAATCCCACAATGACTGTGCCTTCAAGTGATGAAATAAAATTAGTCCTTCCAATAAACATAATCTACCAACACACTAACCACGGTGCTATATCTATAGGGAACTGTGTAAGTGTACAATTGTCCATTCCCAACAGAAAGCCATCATCTATTTTTTTAAAGAAATCTGCAGCTCCCCTAACTCCACGACTTGCCCTATCCATCATTTTCAAGTCCCTGTCCGTTCATTTCGCACTTTTTCCACTTTAAAATTGAACTTCAAAAAATTAAATGAGCTAGATAGATGATAAATAAATAAAAATAAAGATAGAATCAGACAGATAAAATCATCAAAACTCTAATCTCCATATAGAAAAAAGATTCCTGTTACCAACACACATCTTCGTTCTCTGTTTGTAATTTTGTTTTGGTTTTCAACAAAGACAAAGCGATAGAACGGAGGAAGACAGAGGAGACAAGTGTACATTTCTAAGTGTTTTATCAGAGACTGAGTTTAGAGGTTGTGTTACAGTCCCTAGTGGAAATTTGTTTTCATCACAAACCACCTCACGGTATGATACAATTTATCATGATTGCCATCCTAAGCTCAAGAGAGAGCAGAAATAGAATCCTCGAGGCTCTGTGGGGAAGAACGGGTGTACCCAAGTGCCTGGTTAAACCTTAGAAAATCGTCATTGTCACTGGATGCTAGCTGCTAGCTACTTATTCTCACAAATCAGTAAATGACCCTAATTTCCCAGCCTCATCTCTTAAATTGGCTGGAATGTACATCAATCGGTAAATATTTAGGGGAAAAAAATCATTCAAGTGCGTTAAGATGCTTCCCCAAAGTCAACAGCAACATATTGTATGCACTTCTAATTCTTTATATAGACAAGGCATTTTACATTTACTTCTTTTCTTTTACTTTCTTTTCCTTCAACTGCGTCTTAATGCCCCATGAGCATTTAAAATTCTGTCAGAAATGTTGGCTCGAAAAAAGATTTTATCTTTAATTTGAAGAAGGGGAAGGAAATAATGTCTTAAAAAGAAGAAGGCAGTGCAGTGTTTTCTGCAATTAGCAATATAGAAGTCAGTTAGGATGCCTTCTGGAAATCTCCAATGCATAGGGGGTAAGTTAGAATGACAGCAGGCAGCGGATGAAAACAGCACTTGGCAGTTTGGGAATCCTTTTCTTGCGACACACTATCCAGTAGACAGCACTTTTGCTTTTCTTTAAACTCAGCTATCTTGCTTTTATTTTGTTTGATTTTGATCATTAGTGCAATGGCACATCCAATTGTCAGTTAAACGAACTTCAGGCTGAATTCATGCTTACACTCCCACCTCATTCTACTTAAGTACTTTCAGAAATCCCATCTCTTTTGGGAGAAACATTAAAACCAAAAAAGAACTAGCTAGAAAGGTCCCCCAAACTTTAAAACCTGTCCCAGTCGCTCCTCTCCGTTATTACACACCAGGCAGCTGGAGTTAAGTTGTCTGGTCTCATTAATTGGGCTTGGACCCCAAGTTTATCTCTACAACCCAACTTTTCCTGTAGATCGGAGTCTTATATTCCATTTCTACTGGACAATCCATCTGGTTAAAACATAGGTACATGCCCATCTGGACAAAAAGACAATAGTCTTGCCTCAAAATATGTTCTTCTTTCTTTAAAGAAAAATTGTATCACTATTCACCCAGTTATCTGCTTCCTATGCCTGGGGTTAACCTTTTTTTCCTTCTCTTTTTCAGCTGCAACACTTACACAATCACCCAGTTTTCCAAATTCTCTCTCCAAGACATCCTCTGAATAGGCCCATTTTCCCATACCCACCGTCTCTTACTTCAGACTACAGTCACCGCCCGCCCCCCAACCTAGCTTATGGCAACAATGGCCTCTCTTGGCCACTCATACACATTCGCCCCACAGCGTAGCTCGTTCTACTTCCAAAGTGCAAATCTCATTTCACTCTTGAGTAAAAACCCTATGCTGGTGCCACATCGCTGGCTAGAAGGTGGGGGGGGGGGGGGGAGGGACAGGAAAGATGGGACAATGAAACGGCCCACTCCATTGAGTTCACACTCAGAGTTTTGTGCAGGGTAACTCATTGACCCTGAGGGAGCAGGGGTCTAGCCCAGGATGAGCCACAGCAGTTGTGTCGCTGTTCTCCAAAAAGCCCTGACATTGGTCCACAGATCTTCTAGAGGGAATGCGCAGAAAGGCAGTGTGTGAGATCAAAGTGTTCACATGCGTCTTAAAGGGCCTGGACACTCCTAATTGCCTGCTAACCTTTAATGAGACCTTGTGGCTCCACCTGTGAGTTGGGAAGGGGACCGACCATGTTATCTCTAACAGATTCATGGCAGGCCAAAACAAACTTCCCCCCAATTCTGGCCTTGGCAGGCGTTTCTAAGCTATGTATATTAATCTTCAGGAGGCCCAGAACACACAGTCCCAGGAGACGTCATCAAGGGAACATGAACAAGAGGACAGGCCAATGAGGGAGTCTGTATTTTCAGCACTCCTACATCATCCAAAGCCCAAATGGCATGGGATGGTAAACAAACCCTCACCATCTGTCCCTGGCAAACCTCTCCAGTCTCGTGTCCTCTTCAAAAGCACTTATTTCAGGGGCCCTTCGGTGGCTCAGTCAGTTAAGCATCTGACTTCGGCTCAGGTCATGATCTCCCCGTTCGTGGGTTCAAGCCCCACATCAGGCTCTATGCTGACAGCTCAGAGCCTGGAGCCTGCTTCGGAGCCTGTGTCTCCCTCTCTCTCTGTCCCTCCCCCACGCATGCTCTGTCTTCATCTGTCTCTCAAAACATGAGTAAACATTTAAAAACCTTTTAAAAAAAAAAACACTTATTTCAATGGGAGCTTGCTTTCGTACCCAATCTTGCTCTATCCTAGCAGCTCCTTAAGATCAGACATTGTCATTTTAGTCATTGTTTATTACTGAATCCTGAGTACCTCATGCAACCCTGTGCCCATAAAGTTGTTGCTCAGTGAACGGTTCTTGGAGAATGAATGAAGACACACGGCAGAGGAAAGTGTCGTAAGCGTCAACATCACACTCTGGTCATTCAAAGCTGGGTTGCTGTGGTGTCGGTGAGGTCTTGGGGAAACCATTTACCCTGTAAAGAAAGTAGCTCTTTCATCTTTGGAGTAAACATCTACTGAGGACAACCATGTTTTCTGACAGAAACCTTTTTTAGTTCTAAAGGTTTCGCTTTACCTCTGCTAAGATATGGTTCCTGCGGCTTGCTGCTTTTTAATTTTTTTTTTTCCTGTGCTTCTGACAGACTACTATCTGCCTTTTATTGTAAAGCATTCCACACGAAACGTTAATCTAGCGTAGGCTGTTACCATACTATGAAACATGCAGGGGTACTTTACCGACTGTGGGGACAACAAGGAAGAGACCCCCCCCACATTTATCCCAGTAGCCAAAACTCAGCTTTGAAATGTCAAGTGTCTCTGCAGTGTCTCCTTCCAATTTACTGAGGAAAAGGGAGGAGAGCTTAGAAAAATGACAAAATGTATGGATATTTTGTACCCATGAAAAATAAAGAGTCATAAAAAATAAATTGAATTTATTATAATTAAAATTTTTACGGGAAATTTCTAAGTTATTGAGAAGGAAAAAACCAAGAATTTCCAGATTCAGAAATCAAACTCTTTGGACTTTAGGAACTATTGGTTTTCCTACCTGTAAAACAGAAATCCTACATACCTCAAATCGTACTTACATTCTTACTAAATCAGACCTGTTTTTTTATTTATTTTATTTTTATTTTTTTATTTTTTTTAATTTTTTTTTCAATGTTTTTTATTTATTTTTGGGACAGAGAGACACAGAGCATGAACGGGGGAGGGGCAAAGAGAGAGGGAGACACAGAATTGGAAACAGGCTCCAGGCTCCGAGCTGTCAGCACAGAGCCCGACGCGGGGCTCGAACTCACAGATGCGAGATCGTGACCTGGCTGAAGTCGGCCGCTTAACCGACTGCGCCACCCAGGCGCCCCCAGACCTGTTTTTTTAAAACACACAAACATGGAGAGGGGGCACCTGAATGTCTCCGTAGATTAAGCGTCCAACTCTTGATCTCGGCTCAGGTCATGATGTCACGGTTCATGAGTTCGAGCCCTACATGGAGCTCTGTGCTGACGATATGGAACCTGCTTGGTATTCCTTCTCCACGCTCTCTCTCTCTCTTTATCTCTCTCTCAAAATAAACATTGAAAATAAACTAAACTAAACTAAACTAAAATTAAATTAAATTAAAAAATACACAAACATGGGAACTACATCAAACTAAAAAGCTTCTGCATAGGAGAAGAGAAGAGAAGAGAAGAGAAGAGAAGAGAAGAGAAGAGAAGAGAAGAGAGCCATCAACAAAATGGCAGCCTGGGTAAATAATGCCTCCTCTTGTGTGATATTTTATGCTCCAGTTACAATTAAACTAAGCAAATTGTAAAGCTGTAGCTTATTTTTGCATTTCTCCTGTATGAATTTGGAGGCAGTTTCACAAGGTAAAAAGAAACTGATGCTTAAGAAACAAGTGATGACAGAACCTCAGAGACAGTAGAAAAGAGAATTGGGAGAGTGAATTTTATGCCCACCTGGGTGGCTGTGGGTACCCAGATGAAACATTATTTCTAGGTATGTCCCTAAGGCTGTTTCTGGATAAGATTAACATTTGAATCTGTAGACTCAGTAGATTGTGAGCCCCCCCCACCCCATCCAAGCTTTTGAAAACCTGAACAGAGAGAAGGGCAGCGAGGAATCTGACCCTTTTCTCTGACTCACTGTTAGAGTTAGACCCCTCCTCTCATCTTTTCCTGCCCTGGGGCTGGGATTTACTGTCCTCAAACTCGGACTGAATTATGTACCACAGGCTTTGCTAGGTCTCCAGCGTGGAGAGAGCAGATCTGGGGACTTAACCTCCATAATTATGTGAACCAATTCCTTATAATGAATACATATTATTTGCATACACACACACACCCTGTGCACACATTTCCGGTTCCACTTATCGGGAAAACCCTGACCGGACAAAAATGTGCCATTAGCAAATGAGATCACTGTAAGGAAAAGCAATAGGGCTCTATCCACAAACATCATCTAAGGCAATAAAGCTTCCCTAGATTGTCTGTCAACCGACTTGCAGTAGCTGCCTCTTTACGAAGATTACATGCATGATTCTGTGAGAAGGATTAAGAAGAACAAGCAGTACAGCCAAAAATTTAAAAAAATAACAAAACAAACAATTCGGAAATCTAAGACATTTCCAAAACTCAAAGGAAGAGCTAGCTCTACTGAAAGTCAAGGTGGTAAATTACAAAGTGATAACATTTCTTATGTTGGGGGGGGGGTTTGACTTCTTAACGTTAATAGATTTTGTTACATTGTAAAAAATCCATGGCATCATTATCTTATATAAACGATCTACCCATTCTGTAGATCCTGTATTTTTAAAAAGTTGCCTGGATCGGGAATTCAATTCATTTCAAAATGTGCTAATGCAGTCAGAAAATAGTTGAAAACGCCATTTATAATCTCTAGTCCTGTCCTCTGAACATTGTATTTCACAAGCCCTCAGCATACTTTTGAAGAGAGCCATGCTAAACAAAACAAACAAACAAAAAAAGATGATGACATTTGCTTTGTTATATTAAAACAATTCAAGAAGCGCATAGCAGCTCCTGAGATGAATTTCTTGGGGGAAAAATGGAGTGAGTTTTAATATTAGCTCACAAATATATTTGCACTTTATGATATCTATTACAGAGGCTCAACTAACAAAAAAGTCAAAAAATTTAAAGCCAACTGAGGCTCTGTAATTTGACCAAAAAGCATATCATTATATGTGGTTTGTAGAATGAACTGCTTTCAGACCAATACCCTTTAATGTTCACATTTGTTTGAAAAATGTGCCAACAAAATCCCTCGGTGAAATCTCCCTAATGCACATTGAATAAATAAGAGAGATTTGAGGTACAAATAAACTAATAAAATCTTCTGCTCATTATTTTAAGCGGATGTCACCAACTGACCAGAGATATTTCACTTCGTCAGCTCTGAAATCTTTAACAGACTCATAAAATAAATCATAACCAAGCGCATGTAGTGAAGGTATGGTTTTTTTTTCAAAAAACGCATCCAGCGAATTTTATTTTCACTTCCTCAGATGTGCTATGAGCACTCAAGGGGAGTAAAGATGGTTTTTTTGAGGTGTAGATAAATTTCAGTAACAATATGTATATGCCTGCTGTGTTCATGGCAGTATCTTCTTCTGAATCTGGCTTTATTTTCACATGCCCAAACTCAGGTTTGGGATGAAAAGTTCTGTACAACACACCAAAGTTTATTTCACGTGAACGCATGGGAAATTTTATAAACAGGGATTTGGTTTTATGCGGCATTTTATTTTTTTTTTTTATTTTTTTTTAAATTTTTTTTTTCAATGTTTTTTATTTATTTTTGGGACAGAGAGAGACAGAGCATGAACGGGGAAGGGGCAGAGAGAGAGGGAGACACACAGAATTGGAAACAGGCTCCAGGCTCCGAGCCATCAGCCCAGAGCCTGACGCGGGGCTCGAACTCACAGACCGCGAGATCATGACCTGGCTGAAGTCGGACGCTTAACCGACTGCGCCACCCAGGCGCCCCATTTATGCGGCATTTTAAACACAGGGCCCAAATGGATTGGAATGTCTTCCAATCTAGAAATGGGGGGATTGTTCCCTACTTTTGAACCTGGACTCTGGGTGCGCTGGAGCAGTTGGGTACAGCAGAAGTGATGCTGTGCTGATTCCTGTGCCCAGGCCTTCAGACATAGGCGGCTCTTGAACACAACCACCACCAAGTGGGAGGGGAACCCTGAGGCAAGCCCCACGTGGAGAGAACCTGCCAGCAGCGCCCCCTGGTCAGCCGTGTGCAGAAGCCATCCTGGGGGCCCCGTCCCTTTCCCACGGAGCCGCCTGTCCCAGCTGACACCATGTAGGACGCCGGTGAGCTCTCTCCATCTCGCCCTGACAAAGATGCAAATTAGCAATCGAACGAAATTAATGCTGTTGTTTTAAACATGAGTTTGGGGATAACCCGTTCCGCCGTTGGCAGATAAGCAGAACACTTACAAAGACCAGCAGGTGCACTGAAGAGTTACTTTCAAGAGAAGGGCAATACCACCACGTGGTTAATGCCAAGGGAATTTTTGCTTTGGTCCTATATTTGGTCTTTAGATACCCAGGGTCATGCAGTGGAACCTGAAACCCCGGAACTTGACCGCCCTACTTGATTTTACATTTTATGTGAATATATTAGTGTATACGTCTATAAATAAGAATTGAGAGAGAGAGAGATAATAAGTTCCAAAATAAATGCAGCACATGTCCTCTTACTTAGAAAGTAAGCATAAACTATCTGTGACATAGATTAGGTAATCTGGCCACGTCTGGGAACCTGAGCCACACCATGAAAGTGGCCCCAAGTCATCGACCTATGGAAGAATCTGTAATCCATCTACACAAGCCCACGTCCTGACAAATTGACCTCATCACCCAGGAGACTGGGCAGAAACCAGAAGACTAAATAGACTTCCCAAAATTTCAGCTTACATGAGAAATAAGAAAAAAAAATGTTTCTGTGGTTCCACCCTAGAATAATTAACACATTGAGGGTGTGGTCAGACATCACTGCTAATACACAGCTGAATGAACTTGAAAGACCCGAGCAATTCTAATAAGAGATAAAGCTGATCAGCACTGATGTGGTGTCTCTACTTGTAAGTTCTTTTTCTTGCCCAACCACATTCTAAAGTAAAGTGTGCATCTCCCAATAGGTATACAAAAAAAGAAAACCCATAAACTCATCTAATATGAAAAGAACTGAAATATAAAATAACCAGAAGTTGTCCTTTCCCACCTATCAGATTGGGAAAATTAAAAAAAAAAAAAAAAAAAAAAAAAAATCATATCTAGCAATGGTGAGAAAATGGCACAATATAAATTCACATAATATTGATGGGAACATAAATTAGTGGAACTTTCAGGGAGATAATTTAGCATCTTCCATCAGATGTAAAGGTCACATTCTCTTTGACCCAACAGTCCTGCTTCTGAAAGGTCTGTCCTTCAGAAGAATATACACACATTTATAAGTTGGATCTAATTCCCATTGGATCTAAATACAAAAAGCTAGAAGCAATACAAGTGTATCAAGATAGGAATAGTCAAATAAATTGTGATGTGTTACTTCTATAGAATATTATGTAACCATTATAAAAGAATGAGATATTTGCAACAACATGGGTGGACCTCAAGGACATTATGGTAAGTGAGACAAAACACATAGAGAAAACAAATTATGTATGCTCTCACATACACGTGTAATTAAAAAAATGGTTCAAACATACAGAGAAGAGATTGGTGGTTGCCAGAGACAGGTGGTGGGGAGGTGACAAAATGGGTTAAGGGGTCAAAAGGTACAAACTTCCAGTTACAAAATAAATAAGCCATGGGATGTAATAATGTGCATCTTGACAGTTACAGTTAATGATACCTTATTGCATATTTGAAAGTTGCTAAAAGAGTCGATCTTAAAATTTCTCAGCACGAGAAATAAAAAAGCTCTAATGATGTAAGGTGACGGATGTTAACTACAGTGATCATTTTGCAATGTACACAAATATTGAATCATTATGTTGTACACCTGAAACTAACATAATGTTCTATGTCAATTACACCTCAATAAGAAAAGGATAGATTTACAGGTAATGACAAATACACCTCTCCAAAACACAGCATTAGAGAAAATAATAAACCACAAACTAATATATACCATATGCCGTACTTACCTAAACATAAAACCTGTGTGTGTGTGTATTCGTGTATGTGCATGTACACTTATGAACACACACCCATATGTCTAATTGCATGGAAAATGGGATGGGAAGGGGTCCTCTCAAGGATGAAAAGTGGTCACCTCTGGATGTGGGAGAAGAATTAGGCCGAGGATAAAGGCAGAGTATTCATTTGCTGCCTAATTTTTAAAATAATTTTTGTCAATGAAAAGCAAAAATGCTCAAAAAATGGCCTGTGACAGTTTCTGTTTGTACTCATCCTCACTGGGGTTAAGAAATTGTGTATCTGAGGGGCGCCTGGGTGGCTCAGTCATTTGAGCCTCCGACTTTGGCTCGGGTCATGATTTCACGGTCTGGGAGTTCGAGCCCCCGTCGGGCTCTGTGCTGACCGCTCAGAGCCTGGAGCCTGCTTCCGATTCTGTGTCTCCCTCTCTCTCTGCCCCTTCCCCGCTCATGCTTTGTCTCTCTCTCTCTCTCTGTCAAAAATAAATAAACATTAAAAAAAATTAAATGTAGGCACACTTGCCCATTTATTTAAAAAAAAATTGTGTATCTGACCTGCTCAGTTAGCATAGGTACCAATGCCTGCCCCAAACGCCCAACTTGGGTGTGATCAATTATCAAGGTTCGTATGCAGCCTCCATGCTTCAGCTGCCTCTTTTATTGCTAGGATTGTGCAAATGTGACACAAGGGTGATCCATTTTTCTACACTTTTCTAAGAAAAATCAAGTTTTGTTTCATCGATTCCCTAACTTTCACTACTAGCTTATGAATGTCAATTCAGTTATCACTGTCTCCACAGAGAACGTTGTCAAATAATTCTCAGGAAAATGTTTATCATTTCAAGGTTTTGCACCAGTGTTTCTGTCTACCCATCGTACATATTGTCACGGTGACATTTGCATTGTTATAATTGCTAGTCAATAAAAGAAACAGAGAAACATTACATTATCCGAGATCATTGTGCCATGTGTGTGTCTGTTTCATTTGTACTCAATGTTCTGAAAATGGTGTATTGATAGACTAACTCCACACTGAGATGAGCTTTGAAAAGATTATATTTGTAAATGTTCATCATCTGGGAAGCATTTATTGAGCCCCTTCTATATGTATAAATATGTTCTAATTGTTCTACAAAGGTCGTGAGCAAAGGAGTACAATTCCTGACCTCAAGCAAATTTGAATTCACTGAGAGACATAGCATTACTGATATCTAAGAGGTAAATTTTCATTGAAATTTAATTGTTGCATATATATATATATATATATACACACACACACATATACATACATATATATTCACTGACCTCTTATTATTCTGGGCTGGGAACAAGTCTGGGCCCTTGAAATAGAACAGGGGAATAAAACAGAAAAAAAAAATTGTAACTTTCTTCCTTCATGTTGTCCTGGGGGAAACAGACAATAAGAACTAAGTAATGAAATTATAATACCATTTAAGTTCTATGATATGTTAAATGTTGTAAAGGCTTTAAAAACTGGGCAGATAGGGGCGCCTGGGTGGCGCAGTCGGTTGGGCGTCCGACTTCAGCCAGGTCACGATCTCACGGTCCGTGAGTTCGAGCCCCGCGTCAGGCTCTGGGCTGATGGCTCAGAGCCTGGAGCCTGTTTCCAATTCTGTGTCTCCCTCTCTCTCTGTCCCTCCCCCGTTCATGCTCTGTCTCTCTCTGTCCCAAAAAATAAAATAAACGTTGAAAAAAAAAAAAAAAAAAAAATTTTTAAAAAAAAAAACTGGGCAGATAGAGGAGAACGTTGGGAGAACAGGCAGGAGGGGGCGCTGTGGTGCTGGGGATGGTGTGACTAGGTGCAGTTTTAGACATAGGGGTGAGGGAACCCCGGGGGGGCCCCGTTGGTCAAGTGTCAGATTTCCACTCAAGTCACGATCTCACCGTTTGTGGGTTCAGGCCCCATGTTGGGCTCTGTGCTGACACATCGGAGCCTGGAGCCTGCGTCAGATTCTGTCTCCCTCTCTCTATCTCTGCCCCTCCCCTGCTTACAATCTCTCCCTCTCTCTCTCTTTCTCTCTCTCAATAGAAATGAACATTAAAAAAGAATTTAGACGCAGGAGTGAGGGATGCATGACCTTGGTGAGAAGGTGGCACTGAGGACCAGCTGAAGGAGCTGAGGGAGTCAGCCTTGTGATTCCAGGCTGAGCGCACAGATGACAGAGACGACATTCAAGGGCAATGATGTGCCTGGCAGATTTGATGAACAGCAAAAAGGCCAGCGTTCTGATGCAGGGAGTAAATAGTGGTCATAGAAAATAAAGTGGGTGTGAAACAGAAGCGAGGCCGGTAAAAAGGGAGAGAAGAGGAAGGAAGAGGTCCTAGAATGCCCTTGAGTAGGCAAGGAGAGAAAAAGTGAACTCGAAGGAGGGGGCGGCAAGGGTTAAATGAGAAAAAGAGAACAAGAAAGGAGAGTCTAGATCAGTAGAAAGATGGATCCATGAACTAGGGAAATAGAGGAAGATTGTCATAGAATTAAATGCTTCCTTGGGGTTCATGGTTAGGGATTTCATTTTTTTTTTTTCAACGTTTTTTATTTATTTTTGGGACAGAGAGAGACAGAGCATGAACGGGGGAGGGGCAGAGAGAGAGGAAGACACAGAATCGGAAACAGGCTCCAGGTTCCGAGCCATCAGCCCAGAGCCTGACGCGGGGCTCGAACTCACGGACCGCGAGATCGTGACCAGGCTGAAGTCGGACGCTTAACCGACTGCGCCACCCAGGCGCCCCAATGGTTAGGGATTTCAAATGAGACTAGTCAAGACGATGTGTCCTTTTACTTTGGCCATATTAAAATGCACAGGAAAAAACACAAGTTAAGAACAGTTGGATTTAACTAAGGTTGTGGATAAGCCAAGAGAGCGATCAGAGCCAGAGAGGGGCAAGAAAGTGGAGGATAAAAGCAACACAATAATTATGGCAAAATAGCCACATAAGGATCGATAACCTCCTACAAACATATATGGTGTGTAAATCCTTGCGGGATAGATTTTTCAAACTGATATAAAAGACTCAGATGATAGTCGCCCGCATCCAAAGCGATTCTTTTCACTTTGTCAACCCCACAGTCTTCTGTGGCTCAAATTTTATGAAAGTTCTCTTTTGCAATTGTTTTCAGAGTCTGCAACACCACCTTTCCAGTCCGTGCAAAGTTGACAAATCTTCAACTTTGGCAAACCAACTTTGTTTTGGAAACAGTAAAAGTCTTTTGGAGCCAAAGCTAGTGAATTAAGTGAGTGATCAGGCTATGAAATTCTATTTGGGGTCCCAAACGAGGTGTGATTATAAAGTAATGAGACTTATTTCCTTGAATGACTCATAAACTGGCTCTGAAGAAAATTCCAAAGGAAGACTTACACAATTTGGAATTAGGGTCAACTTAATCAGGAAAGAGCTTCTGGAAAGAGCGAGTTTCAAATTGGGCCTACAGCAGGGGACAGAAAGGTAATGGACTAGCAGACGTGAGGAATGACCTTAACAGGTAGTACTTAAAGTTCTGCAGATATTTTAACTTCAAATATTTGATATTGTTCCAGGTACCCCCATTCATCCTTAAAATAAATGTGCAAAGCCATAGTATAGAATTGCTGTGTTGTGAAGAACATAGGATTCTCTATTCACTCACTACCTCTATTAATAAATGAGGAAACCAATCTCCAGAATTAAAAAAAAAAATTGTCCAATATCAAAGAAACAGTCAGAAAGAACAAGTAAAATTGATGAGTCCTGTCCTAACTCAGGGTGGTCTCTCCTGAATTGTCGAGGTCCTCAAAATTTGACAGAAATGAGCATCAGAATCCCTGTGTCTTTATCGCCAACTGCCAATTGTTGCAAAATATGCGCTGAGAGAGGAGCTTCAAAGACTTTCTCCAATAAAGGCTGTAGGTCAGTCGTCCTCAAATGGCATGATTTTGCTTCCCAGGGCACGTTTGGAGACAAGACTCCAGGAGCGCAGGAAGAGGGGTTACTCTTGGCATCCGGTTTGCAGAGTCCAGGAACAAGCATCCCACAAGGTAAACCCTCCAACAAAGACTCATCCGGCCCCAAACGCCAGTCATGCTGAGGGTTAAGGAACACTGTCTTAGATCTAGAGCTAAAAGTAATGGGTAAACTTGGGAACATGATTATATTGTAATGAATAATTTGTACATAGTCCTTATACAGAACATACTGAAACTAGGAAACATGGGTGGAAACTCACCCCTAGGTTTCTGGGTTATCAAGAGTTATGTGAACATGAATACATTTTGAAATGTATCGATGTTTATGTTTTGTGTTTACTTGTGTATCACAGAACATGCAAGCTATTATCCACAAGTAACCCCACACGTACAGTTATTTTTCAAAGAAAATATTTCAACATTTGCAATATTTTTGGATGGAAGAACATGCTTAGTTAGACTCTAAGACAGCTGGGCCGAGGTGTGAAAAATGTTGCCAGAAGTTGTGGCTGGTGAAATCATCCACAGCCAATTGTGGTAAGAAAGGATAAAAGCAGACAGGTCAATTAGGAGAAAAACAAGGTTCTACGCTAAAAGTCTGGATGTTTGTAGAGAAGAAAACCTCCTTTGGGAAAGGGGGTCCGATGACACATGACTGTGTCAAGCATTTACTTGAGAATTCAAATAAGATATAAGTATAAATGAAATCCCAAACTTGGTGAATGCAAGGTTACATACATACTGGTAGCTGCCTAAATTGAAATTGGGGGGTTTCTTTTTTTTTTCTAATTTTTTTAACGTTTTATTTATTTTTGAGACAGAGACAGAGTATGAACGGGGGAGGGGCAGAGAGAGAGGGAGACACAGAATCGGAAGCAGGCTCCAGGCTCTGAGCCATCAGCCCAGAGCCCGACGCGGGGCTTGAACTCACGGACCGCGAGATCGTGACCTGAGCTGAAGTCAGCCGCTTAACCGACTGAGCCACCCAGGCGCCCCAAAATTGGGGGGTTTCTAATCAAACTGATCTTTTATGTACGTTAACAAATGTGTTCGACAGGGACCTTCAAATATAATAAAAATGCAAATGACTTCCTTAAGAAGAACAATGGACAATGCCATTTAATACTTTGAGATTTTATGTTCTATTAATTAGAAAAAAAAGGTTCTGTCCCTTCTTAGGTACACTGTAGTTAATTTTTAACTTAGGAATCCTTATTGCTGTTGAGGACAGTGGTCCTATATTTTATAAATGGAATGCATTTATATATGAAAACAGCAGCAAGAGCATTTGTTTCCCAAAGCAGTATTTCAGAACTCACCAGATTGTGTGGCTGTTGAAAATCGATTTTCCCTCACCTTGTGGTCTGTACATGCAGTTTTTATTTTCCAAGGGGAAACACCTGCAATCAATTGATGAACTGCTGTTTGTGGATCCAACTGTCACCGGGGCCATGCAGTGGCAAAAGCCTCATTAGCATGACAGGAAAGTGCCTGCAAATGTATAATTGAGATGCAAACCATGAGCACACATATGATTGGATTTGCAGATTCTTCTTTCTAAGAATGAGCCCAACTTTTAGAACTAGTCATACTGAAACTTATCTGATGAAAACTACCATTTGGTAGTACTTTAACGACTAGACTCACTTTTCTATTTCTCCTTTGTCAGCTCACAGTAATTTTCCAATTTCGTCTCCCCAAAATAGCCAAAAAAAAAAACCTCACTAAATCTCACAGAAGGTATTGAGTCTTAGAGTCTGCTCAATTTACGAATTGCTTTCGATAATACTCTGCATTGTCCCAGCTGGTATGTGACCTCTAAGATTTCTTCTAAAAACTGAGAGAGAAAAAAAGATTCACCTTGTGGCATTACGACAAATTTTATAATGGTATAGAATTACTGTTTCTCAGCGCCGCTTGGTGTAGCTTTATATTAAAATCTCCCCTCGTCTTATAAGCATCTTCATACCATGATTGCACATGAACAAATGAATTTAAGTGAACTAAGATGCCATCCTGTACAATCCATTTGTTTTCAGAAGAGGATTTAGGGTCCATTGGTTACAAAACTTGTTGAAGTTCACCTGGCTAATGAGGGCCCCATGGTGACTTGAATCCAGGTCTGTTTTGTATTTCATAGGGACTGAACTAAGCCCAGAGAATGCTGTTTTGTGCAATGGCAAGATGGCAAGGCTGAAGAGTTGACAAGATGTTAAGAATTTCCTCATCCAGTCAGTTTTGGAAGTGACACTAACAACATCTATACCTACTATACACGTATTAAGCGCCCAATAACCTTTGCATGAACGAATGAACTGATGTGTTTAAGTGATCTTCAAAGGACTTTTTTCAACAAATAAACTTTTACTTTATTTTGTTTTTTTTCGAGAGAGCATGCGGGGGAGGGGCAGAGAGAGAGAGAGAGAGAGAGAGAGAGAAGAGAATTCTCAAGCAGCCTCCATACCCAGTGCAGAGCCCAACTCAGGGCCCGATCTCATGACCGGGAGATCAGGACCCGAGCTGAAATCAGACGCTTAACTGACTGAGCCACCCAGGCACCCCAATAAACTTTTATTAACCACTGTCATGTCTCTGGTAACTGGCTCAACACTAAGTATACCACGGTGAGTACAGCAGAGCTTTACCCTCCAAGAATTTGCAGATTAGGGCAGGAAATTTATAGGAAAATATGTAGTGTAAGATAATGTGAGAGATGCGAAAATAGAAGTATGCGATAGGTACCATGGCCACAGACAGGAAGGGATATCCAATTTTATTTATAGGGGTCAGTGATGTCTTCACATGGAAAACAATGATGTCATGTGTTTGAATGGCCTTTCTTAGAAATGCATTTTGGTTTGGTTTTACTAATTTACCAATTGGTGTCAAAGTATAGTATGTAGGTTCTTTCAGAGTTAGAGTCTCACTAAGAAATAACATCAATGATATTTTAAAAGGGCACTTTTATTGTTTTTTTTCACTCTTCACCGTATAATAAACAAAATCAAAGTAAAATAAATAACAATACAAATGCTTTCCCCCTTCCCTACTCCAAACTCCTGGTACTGTTTATGGAAAATGTCTTCCTGGTCATCTAAGGGAAGCTTACTCTTGATGTTGTTATTGAAAATCGGGATCGTCGGGATCGATTACGAAGGGACATGCAGAAGAAGAATGTAATAGGTAGTGTCTCTGGAGAGTGGAGAGAGGAGGCAGGATGCTAGGAATTGGACAGAATGTGAAGAAAGAGCTGGAAGAGAAATCTCCAGACTTTCAAAAGATGAGGGGCCGCTCTGAGACCCAGGAAGCCCCCAGGGAACTAAGCCACCTCCTTCATCCTATAAGCCTACCCACTGCTGTTCTGAGGGACCAGGGAACTCTCATTCCCATCCTCTCGGTAACTGTGAAGGCTGTCTTTTTGGTAGCTTCTGGCATCTCGCTTGTAAACGCTCACTAGCAGGGATGCTGACCCACACCTCAAGACGTCGCTCCAAGACGGTGCAACTCAGTGGCATGAGCAATCCCCCTCTCCAGCCTGACACCGTCCACCACAAATACCCAGGACACTAAACCCCAGTGCTATGGACTGAATGGTGTCCTCCCCAAATTCATATGTTGAAGCCATAATCCACAATGTGATGGTATTTGGACACGAGGCCTCTGGGAGGTAGTGAGGGCCACACGAGGTCATGAGAGTGAGCCCTCATGATGGGATTAGTGGTCTCATAAGAAGAGGTAGGGAGAGAGATCACTCTCTCTTGTTGTGAGGACACAGCAAGCAGGTGGCCATCTGCAAGCCGGGAAGAGAGCTCCCACCAGGGAACCAAATCAGCCAGCACCTTGATCTTGTACTCCCCAGCCTGTGGAAGTGTGAGAAAATAAATTGCTGTTCATTAAGCCACCCAGTCTGTGATAATTTGTTATGGCAGCCCAAGCAGACTAAGAGACTAAGTAAGTGGGGCATCTGGTGGGATGGTGACTACTTTACCCACATTTATTCTTTGACCAGAGTGGGAAAGCTTAGAGGCTGGACTGAACCAACTTGAGATGCCCTGAGGTGAGCCACTGGTCTATGACTTATGGAAAAATGTGTACCCTCCAAAGACTGAGCAAATGGAAAGAGCTTTGGTGCCTCACCATACCCTCCTTCCTTCTCTCTCAAGTAGGTAGGCTTCTCAAATTTCAGACCTAAGTGTGCTCAGAGTTGATACGTGAAACCTAGAAAATGTCTAGCAGAATGAGGCTGAAGTTTCTCTTTGCTTCCATTGCTACCCATGAAAATATTTTTTTCAAGATGTTCAAATCACATTTACTGAGCACTTTAGGGCATAACATAAGACACATGCTCTTGAAGGTCTAAAATATGATTTCTGAAATATTGAAAGAGGATTGTCTAAAACCTAAACACTCTAAGATGGGATTATTAACATGGAAACATTTATTACCTGATGGCCACACTTCGGCACAGCTGAGAAGAGATTAGCCCTTGGGAGAGGAATTAGGGCTGCGCTGTGTTCCTACAGGGACCCAGAGGATATGAACGAATCCGGGCATAAAAAGAAAAAAAAAAAAATGAGTAGCTCATGTAACCAAAAGAAGTTTGAAATAACAACAACCATGCTTTTTTTCTGTGGATTCAGTTAATACACTGATGGTAAGACGGGAAGAACTGGGTGATGTGTCTGCCATGTGAGGACAGGTTCTCAGAAATAGTGTTGGGTTTGGCCAGAACTGTGTGGGTGCAGAGTAGCTCCGTCAAGTTCTTTCTTCACAATCTCTAAACTTTAAGTTAATTTGCTATGAATTAGAAATATTAATATCCCATGGGGCGCCTGGGTGGCTCAGTCAGTTGGGCATCCGACTTTGCCCCGGGACATGATCTCACGGCTCATGAGTTGGAGCCCCACGTCAGGCTTCGTGCTGACAGCTCGGAGCCTGGAGTCTGCTTCGGATTCTGTATCTCCCTCTCTCTTTCTGCCCCTCTCCGCTCATGCTCTGTCTCTCTCTCTCCTTCAAATATAAACATTAAAAAAAAAGAAATATTAATTTCACCCATCAGTCAATAGAAATTAATATTTCTGGATAGTTTTCATGAAAAAAATTAAAATGTAGGTATATATACACATATGTATGTATAGATTCATATATTTGTCTATGTCTGTGTGTATATATGTATATCCATACAAAGGTATGATAGCTACATAGATGATTATAGATAGATACATAGATAGTCAATAAATAATGGGTAGAATGGATAGAGCTGACCCAGTACTTTCCTCCCCTCCATTATTGTGTTTGTCAGTGTCTCCCAAGATAGCTAAGCCTACCGGGTACCAGCTCCCACCGCTATCAGATTACAGGGCCTGGAACTAGCAATCAGTTCTGCATTATTGGTTCCCCCCCACCCCAGGCCAGCATGCGCCCCCTCAGACAGCGACAAGCTGCCCCCATCTACGGGTGGCTCTGGATGGTGAGGGTGGTGTTTATTTCCTTTCTTCCACATCTCCCAAAGTGACAAGCACTGAGTAGGCGTTAGGTAAGGCTTCCTTGCCGAAGGGAATCAGTGAATAGCTGGGTGAATAAAAGAATGACCGAGTCACCCATCAGTCAATAGAAATAAGTTCCTTAGGTCTGGTCTGTAATCACGGCATGAAGTATTTGAGAACAACCCAACATGCAAACCGGTAAGGGGCCCGGGAGAGTCTAGCCTCTGAGAAGTCCTGAGTCCGCAATGCCACATCAACACATGGCCCCCCGCAGGGCCACAGGGGCAACAAAAGTAACAAAGGAGCAAGTGCTGGGGAGGAGAGAGGCAAAGGCCAGAGCCAAGCACATCCCAGGTAGACTTTTTCATTGTTTTTCAATGTTGCCTGTACTTTTTCTTTGCATTACACTGAGCGGAAATCCCGGGACGTCTGCAGGGCCTGCTTCCTGGATCTTCCCCCACAGCCCTGGAAGAGGTGGGCTGCTAAAGGCCTTGCAGTGTCACTCTGGGAGTCGTCCATTCATTTGCAAGAGAGCTAACAAAACCAGCACTTCCGGGCTAATAGTCGACCTCCCCCAGACCCCCACCAGGCCATGGTTTCATTCTTCTGTTACAATAAAAAGCTCAGGCTGACACCATTAGCTGTGACCGCCATTTTGGTGTCCCCACAGGCTTGTAGGCAACTCAACTGTGCACCGTGGCCTCGCAACAGTTGACTTTGTCCACGTCCCCTGCTGTATCTCTACACGACAGCTCTGTGAGAAGTACTAATTGATCCTGAGCTAGCTGCAACACAGACACAAAACAGCTTGCACTTGCTCTGTCACCAGTGATTCCTAGGGGAAGGGAAGAGGTAAGGTGATTAACGGCACCAGCGAGGAAGGTTTTATCTCAAATGAGATGCTTATGTAAGACAATCTGGCTCTTGCAACTTTCCTTTTCTGCTTGTGTTTTTTTTTTTTTTAATTTTTTTTTTTTCAACATTTTTTATTTATTTTTGGGACAGAGAGAGACAGAGCATGAACGGGGGAGGGGCAGAGAGAGAGGGAGACACAGAATCGGAAACAGGCTCCAGGCTCCGAGCCGTCGGCCCAGAGCCTGACGCGGGGCTCGAACTCACGGACCGCGAGATCGTGACCTGGCTGAAGTCGGACGCTTAACCGACTGCGCCACCCAGGCGCCCCTTCTGCTTGTGTTTTATTCGAGGTCAGAAAGAAAGTGCATTTGTAGGGGAAGCTCCCCCTGGTGCCCTAACTTATTTTATGGCTCTGTTCTCCGAGCTAAGCGCCCCAAGGGTCAGAGGCCAGGGTAGAGCACTGGACTAGGAGTCAGAAGGCCTGCATTCGGGGCTCAGCTTTGCGAACGTGGGCAAATGACTTGACATCTCAGAGCCTCAGTGTCTTCATCTGAAAAATGAGATGAGCTCATTCCTCACCTTCTCCTGCCTAACCCATCATTTTGTTCTTTCCACGCTAACCTCTATTACTAAAAACCTGAGCCTGTCCTCGAACGAACATGTATTTAGACGTTTGTATGTCTTGTACATACATTAATGTTTTCATATACCATGTATGTTAAACATAAACAAAGATAGACATTTTCAGAAGCAGACACGAAAATAAAAGAAGCTCTAATATTTACTGCCTTCTCCCATCCTGAATGTTCTCTGGTGCACAGGCCCACCATGTTGGAGACCGTGCTCTGGATATAATAGATTATTTCTATTTCTCTAACTGTGACTTTTTCCCAGAGTCTTGATACTCAAAGGGCTGTCCCTGGACCCGCAGGGTCAGCATCACCCAGGACATATAAGAAATGCAAAGTCTCACACCCCACTCTGCACCTGCTGAATTAGAATCCGTGTTTCAATGAGACCTCCAGGTATGCACTGACAGAGAGAGCCTTTTCCTTGAATAAACTCCATTCATGTGAGTGTCTAAAGAGTGTTTGCTTACCTTTCAAGACCCCAGGGGGAACACACAGATATTAATCAGTCCTTCCGTGACACCCTCACACCCCCACTGAGGTAGATGCATTGACCTTTCTGATCCCACATACTTTATGCGCTTTGGCTTAGTGACAGCTCTTAGATGCTCACTAGACTCTGAGCCCTTGACGTCACAAACATTATCTTGAATGCATCTGTCGGTCTTCTTGGCACTACACAGGACTCTGTTATCAGAATCAAATGACAGAGTCTATGTGGAAAGGCGACGATGTATTCATTCATTCTAGAAATACTGCTGCAGTGGGCCCCCGATGCCAGGAAAATTCCCAGATGTGCAGTAAAAGAAGGCAGGGACACAGCCCTCCCTTCAGGACCTCAAGGTCTAAAGTATAAAAGAGCCATGATTTTCATCCTTTGTCTGTGGTCATTCCTGTGTGGGGGCTTAGCCCCAGGGATTTTGGAGAGTAAAACACTTCTATGGGGGCTCAGGTGTTCTCTCCTGGGACTGCTGTCGAGCTGGAATGTGCACTTATCTGGTCCAGGAAACCAAGCTCTTCGTTTTCCTAGGACCCCAGCATGACTCTCTATGCCCTAGACCTTCTCTTTCCCCTGCAGGGGCCGAACTCCTGTCAGCTCCAAAACAAATGGAAACTTACTTACATTTGCAGTGGAGAACTCAATAAATAAACCCCCAAGGATGGCTAGATAAGAGCCTAAAACAATGTAGTAGAAGAGAAGAGTGGTCTGTGAGATGTTCTTCTTTGCATTTGATAGATCTTCCTTATCCTGACCTCCATACCATGGTTCAATGAAATTGCCTCCAATTACAAAAAAAGAAAGAAAAGAAAGAAAGAAAGAAAGAAAGAAAGAAAGAAAGAAAGAAAGAAAGAAAAAGAAAAAGAAAAGGAAAGAAAGAAAAGAGTTTAAAATGAATTTGCTACTACTACAGTGAGGAATTTCAGAGCACCTGGTATCATGGCCTCAATAAAAACTAGAAAGTACGCTCTAAAAAAAAAAAAAAAAAAAAAAAAAGACCACACCATATTTGGTGGACCATCTGTCATGATAGAAGAACTAATCTCTAAATAAACACATCTAGTTAATTCCAACAGTTCAGAGCAATTGCACCTTGCCAGCTGCCCAGGCACAGCTACAAAGGAGATCGCTACTCCGTCCTTACAAATATAGGAACTGAAGCCAAGGGGGAGAAAGAACTCTTGTGAACTCTCATTCCCATCCGATGCAACGTGGTCTTTCCTTTAGTCATTAGCTCCCATAATATCACCTTCAGTAGCTTCCATCCCAGCTGCATCTGTCACACTCAGCACACAGCACCTTAGATACATTTTCTCTAAGACTGCCTGCCATCTCTAATTTTAATGCAATATTTCCAGAGTACTTATTCACAGGTTAACTTTTAGCCTGTTATAGCTGTAGTTTCTTTCCTCCACTACTTACGTTTCTTAACCAAATTTGGAACCTAGAGGTGCCGATGCACAGCTCTGTGTGAATGGCATTCCCTGGAATTGTTCAGTGCACGACTTGTACTACATGCCACAACAGCCCTGTGTTCACTCTTTTTCTCAGTTTTGTTCTTAAGCTTACTATTTCAGTGTTATTGGTTTTTATGTTTTTCTGTCTAATCTCAATTCATAGATTGTTTTGATAGGTAAAGTATTAACCTCAGAAGAAGGACTGGTTTTCTAATGGAAATGCTTGACCATAATAGCGTGAATGGTGTCACTATAATTACCATTTAAAGAGGGAAGTGGAGAATGAGGCAGAGTGGTGGACTCATTAATTTTCCTGCCTCTAACCCCCAAGATTCAGAACCAGCTCAGAGAGAGAGGCCAAAAGCCATATCAATCCATGCAATCAATGTTTAGCATAGTGAAATGGAATGTCACAAGGCAAAGGAAGAAAGGGGCTGTTCTGCCACCATGTTGACCTTGAAGCAACAAAATAGAAATGTTAATTACCGTTTGGATTATCATTCTGTAATGATGTTTTTATTATGGTAATCATTACATTTTAAATAGTGTTAAACACATTACATCAGATCCTTAGATCCTACTGCTTTAGTTTGTAAAGATATCTACTCCAAATGTGTCTTTGAGACTAAAATGTATATAGTAATTTAGGTGGGATTTGCTTATGAATAAGTCTTGTGCATAAAAAAGTCTAGACTATAATACACAGAACTTACAGCCTTAGTGCTTTTGTAAAAACACATTTTTAAATCCCATGCTACAGTATATTTTTATTAAATGTAATTTACAACAACTTTTACATGAAAATAAAAAGAAATCTGTGTGGACTGTATGGGGAATTGCAAACATTTTAAATAGGGAAAATCTATTCCATGTATTTATTTTCACCAAGTGGCACAGTTCTTAGGAAATGGAAACTATAATAAACGATTGAATGAAACATTTCAATAATTTTTATCAGACTTGAATAAAGCTATAAAAAAAACACATGCCAATATTTTTAACAATATTTGATGACAGAATTGGGGCCCAGTTAAATATTACCCCTGGAATCTTATTTTAATTTTATAGACAAATGAAATAAACAACAGAATTATATTCTTTGGTTACTAGATCTATTTCCTTACATATTGTACTTTTTTCTTATATACATTTATCAAAATTTATACACATATTTTTTATTATAAAAAAGATTATGATTTGCATATGTATTCTGCAAATTCCTAGTTGTATAGTCTTGAGCAAATTTTTAATCTCAATTTCTTTAGTTGTAAAATGTGAATAATGAAATCTACTTCCAGAGGGAGAGTGGAGTGTATGTAAAGCTCCAAGCACTAGCAAATCTCACTTCTCTCTGGGTGTGACTTTGGCCTAGCCTGGAAGGTGGAGGTGTGGGCAATGTAGGCAATCTTTTTTTACACCAATTTGCCACAGATGTTCAATCTGTGCTTCCCTCTTGCTCTTTCTAGATTTATTTTCTCCGGCGCTGTAAGACATGCATGGTTCAATTTTCCCTTAAAATCCTTAACTTGAGTTTTGGCTAGGAGAGTAACTGGACAGTATCCACAGTTTGCTGAGTTCAAGGCTATATTGGCCCAGTTAACTTAACAAAAAAGAAAAATACAGTGAAGGGTTTTCCATATGGGTGTTTGGGCCAAAAAGCCAGTTTGACAGGAGCCATCTTGCTTATGATTGACAGGTCATGCGCATCACTGGGAGGGAATCTCATCACACACCAACTTCAGCTATGAACAGGGTGTCGCAGTACTGTGTGAACTTCTAATACTATGCTAATTTTTAAGAACTTTTGTGTTCTATATTGACATCCTTTTTTAGATATTTTTAATTGTGGTAAAATGCATGACACATCAAATGTACTATTCAACCATTTTTAGGTATACAGTTTAATAATATTAAGCACGTTAAAATTATTGTGCAGCCAATCTCCGGAACTTTTCATCTTGCAACACGGAAACTCTGTACCCATTAAACAACAATACTGGCATCCATTTAATCCTACCTAAATATAGAAAGACATCAAACAAGGCCTTAAATGGGGTGACGTGGTCGTAAGACACTCAAAGCGAAATATACCACCGTCCACGTTACCACTGACTGTTTACATCCATGTATATTATTCTGTTTAATACTCAGAATTACCTGGTATTCATATTCAATAGTATCATTTAGTTAATACTCAGATTTTATTCCCTTGCTTTTTTTCTGATAGAAAAACATTACCAAAGAAGTAATATTTCATGAGCCACAAAGTTGGTAACTGCGATTCTGGGTTTCCTCCCAGCCCCGAAAAATGTGCTGGTCACTGTCCATTCCACTGTTTTTCCCGTAGCTTGCATCGTATTATTTCTTGCCTGGATTACTGAATGAACATTTTAATCCCCTATTTGCTAGTGTGCTTCAATTCCCTCTCCCTTTTGTGTCCAAAGAGACCCATACCAGATGCAAATCTGACAGAGTGATTTTCTTCCTGTAATCCTACGATAAGCTCCTTTAACATTAAGGGCAAAAGTAAACATTTTTCCTGTCTTGCTTTGTTTTGTTTTGTTTTAGTTTTCATGCTTTAATAAGAGGCACATACGTGAGGTATAGAAACTGATAAGAGTAGACATATGCATACACCTGTAAAATTATCAACATAACCAAGATACTAAACAGGCCCACAACTCCTGATCTCTAGGTAGCTGTTAGTAACGCAACACTACAAATTAGTTTGCAGTTTCTACAATTTTACATAAACAAACAAACAAAAACCCACAAAGTGTGTTTTTTCTATTTATTTATTTATTTATTTATTTATTTATAATATGAAATTTATTGTCAAATTGGTTTCCATACAACACCCACTGCTCATCCCAACAGGTGCCCTCCTCAATGCCCATTGCCCACTCTCCCCTCCCTCCCACCCCCCCATTGAAGTGTGTATTTTGGGGGGCTTCTTTCATGAAGCATAATAATTTTGAGATTCCTCCACATGGTTGAGTCTATCAATAGTTGTTCCTTTATGTTGTTGAGTAAGAATCCACTGAATAGATTAATCTGTTTAACCATTCACTGGTAGACACACATTTTGTTTTCAGTTTAAGGTTATCATGAACAGAGTGCTGTGAGCAATCATGTACAAGTCTTTGAATGAACACACGCTGTGGTTTCTCTTGAGTAAACAGCCAGGGAGTAGAATGGCTAACACATATCATAGATGTATATTTCATTTTTAAGACAGAATCAAACTGTTTTCCAAAATACCTGTCTGAGTCTGCGTTGGTGGTATAGTGGTGAGCATAGCTGCCTTCCAAAATACCTGTCTGAGCCCAGTTGCTCCACATTCTCACCAATACTTGGGATGATGGGTCCTTTTTTTATTTTATTTTATTTTTTATATTTAGCCATTCCAGGGGGATATCCAAGTGGTATCTTATTGTGGCTTTAACAGGCATTTCTTTAATAAGTAACACTATTGGACATCATTTCATGGGCTTATTTGTAATCTGTGTATCTATGTTAGCAAAATGTTGCCTCAAAACTTTTGCCCATTTAAAAATTTTTTTATCTATCTATAGCTCACTTGTAAGGGTTTTTGATATCAATCCTTCATCAAACGTATTATACAAATATTTTCTCTCCATCTCTATTTTTTTTTAATTTTTGCAACAATGTCTTTTGAAGAGTAAAAGATTTTACTCTTGAAAAAGTTCAATTGCTGAATTTTCTTTCTTACATTTTGTGCTTTCTGTGTTCTAAGAAATTTTTTTCTCAAACTGAAAGTCAATAAGGCTTTTCTCCTGTGTTTTTACAGTTTTATAGTTTTAGCTTTTAAATTTAGGTATGATCCATTTCGGCTGAAGTTTTTAATTCATTGTGAGGTTAGATTCATTGTTTATTTTGTGTGTGTGGCTATCAAATCATCCCTCCATCAGTATTGAAAAGATTATGATTTCTTATTGAATTACCTTGGTACCTTTGTCAAAAAATCCATTGACAAGGGGCGCCTGGGTGGCGCAGTCGGTTAAGCGTCCGACTTCAGCCAGGTCACGATCTCGCGGTCAGTGAGTTCGAGCCCGCGTCAGGCTCTGGGCTGATGGCTCGGAGCCTGGAGCCTGTTTCCGATTCTGTGTCTCCCTCTCTCTCTGCCCCTCCCCCGTTCATGCTCTGTCTCTCTGTCCCAAAAATAAATAAGAAACGTTGAAAAAAAAAAATTTAAAATAAATAAATAAATAAATAAATAAATCCATTGACTGTGTATTTGTGGGGCTTCCAGACTCCATTTTATTGTACTGAATTTTTTTTTTTTTGCTAAAATCTACTCCAAAACAATAGTATCTTAATTACTGTAGCTATCTATAAACCTTCACACCAGAGAGTACGTGATCTCCCACTTTAATTGTCTTATTTAAATATATTTTGGTTATTCTAGGTCCTTTGTATTTCTGTCTTAATTTCAGCATCAGCTGGTTAATTTCTACAAGTCTACTAGGATTTTGACTGGGATTGCATTGAGTCTATGAACATTTGGGGGAGCACAGACTTCTTATAATGCTGTGTCCTGTGGTCCATGAACACAGTTCTGTAGAATATTCCATCTAGACAATCACATCTCCTGTGAATAATGGCAGTTTGATTTTTGTCTTTATGCTTTTGACGCATTTTATTCCTTTTCCTTGCCTTACTGCACTGGTTATAACCACCAGTACACTACCAATAGAGGTAATGAGTGTGTATATCCTTGCTTTATTCCCAGACTGAGGACGAGAGTTCAAGTCTTTCGCCATCAGATGTGATGGTAGCTGCACATTTTGATGGATACCCTTTATCACTCTCTTCCCGACGTCCTGAGAGTTTTTATTTGGAATGAATCTTGAATTGTTTTAAATATTTTCCTTTATTTTCCTTTTTTTTTTTTTTTTTTTTTTAGGTATGTGGATGACCACATTGGCCTCTCTGAACTCTCAGACCTATCTTCTCAACTTGGCAAAAATATTGGTCTCCATCTGAATTCCCCCTATTGTGCTGTGGCCTGGAAACACTCCCAGAAGGAGGCAAACCAGTTGTAGGATCACCTTGTCTCATCTCTCTGGGTTCACTGCCAGGTGCCACCTAATGTGCGTTGTATAAAAATTGCTGTTTCATGTATTTTCCCTGTTGTTTAGTTGTTTCATGTGGGAGGATAAATTCAGACCCTATTACTTCATCAGTGACAAATATTGATGTCATCCTATTTATACAAGCCATAGCTCTTACCAGTCTCCAGCTTGTAACTCTTTCTTTGGACCAACAAACTATTCATGGATCTCCAAACGATCCACGCCCTTTCTCTGTGTCTTTTCATACTCTGCTTCCTCTGCCAAAAGTGCCTTTCTCTTCTATAAACCTCTCATCTTAGAAGATAAAGTCCATCTGCTATGCCCTCCCAGAAATCTTCCTTGTCCTTCCACAAAAATCAGAGTCCCTCATGCGTGCACCCCAATGCCTTGTGATTATCACTATCATATTAGTCCTGACCCGCTTCCCCCAACAAATTGTGTCTATTTGAAATCAAGACCTCTGCTATAGTATCCCTGTTCTTCCAATGTCTAGTTCACAATAGGAATCAATCAGCTGAATAATACCTAACCTATTTCTCTGTCTACCGTGGCATAGATGTGTCTATATTTCACTGGAATTTCCCTGATACTATAGCTATTAATCATGAATTGAGAAATATTTTAGTGAGAAGTTAAAAAATCTGAGTCTCTTGCTCAACAAAATGAATTTATCTTAAATACAATGAATAATTTTTTTTTATGTTTGAGAGAGAGAGAGAGCATGCAAACAGGGGAGAGTGGTAGAGGAAGAGAGAGAGAATCTTAAGTAGGCTGCATGCTCAACACAGAGCCCAATGTGGGGCTCGATCCCATGACCCTGGGATCGTGACCTGAGCCCAAATCAAGAGTCGAATGATCAACAAACTGAGCCACCCAGGCACCCCATACATAATTTTCATATTCTTAAACTTATTTTACATAAAGTAGCTATTAAGAATACATAATATAAAATGTCCCTGGAGTTTATTTGTGCTTAGAGGCCACACAACTGTTTTGTGATAGAACAAGAAATTAATAATCATGGAAGGAACAGGATAGAAATGTTTATGCAATGAAGAAGAAAAACAATGTTTTTGAATTTGTCTGTGACATTTAAATTTATAAGTATTTGTATGGGAGTCCTCCACAAAATTTCTTTAACCTCATTTTATTTAGATGCCAATGTGGCTCTTTACATTGAAATATTCCTTAGTGTATTCCATATTACTCCATGGCAATAAAAACAACGTGTATATCAAGCTCTATTGCTCCAGAACAGAAAAAAATAAATGGTTAATCAAGCTCAGGTATCCTTCTTAATGATCCATCATATAGACCTTTTTTGGTTCACCTATATTTGCTGCTGTTGGTTGCTGTTGTATCTTACCAAAAGCTAGGAACGATACCTCACACATAGGGTTTTGTCCCATTGAGAATTAAACTCGACTATTCTTGGTAGCCCATTTGATTCAGAAGTAGAAAGCCTGACAAGCTTACTTCGCCCTCATTTTATTCTTAGACATCAACTGGCAATGATCCACCTGCCAGTTTCAATATATTCTGTTGCTATCATCTTAACAGATCCACTGAAGTAAGAAGAAATACTGCCCCTGGATTTTCCTAAAGAGTCCTGATTTCTAATATGGTCTCCACTGGATGGCCCCATTTGTACACTTACACGTGTCAAATCAGGCACCTTGTTCTTTGCACAGGAAGACAGACGTGGATGTAGTCAATGCTAATCTCTCTGAAAGCTGTATTTTTATTTCACTGCTTGAATGTTTAAATCTTTTGGAGTATCATCTTTTCCCCTCTCTGCTTTGTACCCTCCTTAATTGTTTGAAAAGCATTTTCAAAGTCATCCACTTCAATCATCTTATTTTATTTTATTTTATTTTATTTTATTTTATTTTATTTCTTAGAGACAAACTGAGTGCACATGAGAGTGGGGGAGGGGCAGATAGAGAGGGAGAGAGAGAATCTTAAGCAGGCTTCACGGACCCCAACGTGGGGCTTGATCTAAAGACCATGAGATCATGACCCGAACTGAAATCAAGAGTCAGACACTTCACTGACTGAGTCAGCCAGGTGCCCCCACGCATCTTATGTTAAAGAGGACAGCAAGACACAGAAAGACTAAACTAACCAAAGTCTCACAAAAGTGAGAAAAGGGAAATTCAATAAAATATACACTTATGCCTTTATTGATTATTTTAGAGTCCTCACTAGAGTTAGGAACTATCCCCTCTCTCATGTCTGCCTTTCTCCCCCTTCACGGAAGGGAAGCCTCAGGCCTGAATGTGAAAGGCAGGGTGTTTACAGGGTCAGTTGAGGCCCTTGTTACTTCACCCAAATGATCTCATCTAATCTTTGCAACAACCTCATGACCAATGTGAAACTGCACTGAGAGAAATGAACTAATTTACCCAGATTGAAGAAATTAAGAGTATGCAAGCCCACGTCAGTTGGACTCCAAAGTCTTTACACTATAGAGTGATCTTTCCATGCTGTCCTCTAAAACAACTCGAAACTTGAATGAAGGGCAGAGACAGGGAGAAAGAGGAGGAGGAAGACAGGAAGTGTTTACTTTCTAGTTAATTTCTGGAATATTCTTTTTACTGTCCTCCCTCATACCGAGCCAAGCCTCCCAAGGACAAGGACTGTTTTATTCAACCTCGCATTTTTGGTGAGTCCCCCAAGGCCTGGCACATAGTAATATTCAACATATGGTCACGTATTTAATAAAATAAATGTAAAAATATACTTAAATTTGCTATCAGAATTTCTACATATTTTTGACCTGGAATTAGAAAGTAGATCCCTGAAACAAGACATAGTCCTTCTATTTTTTTTAAATAAAAACTGAAGAAGTAAATGTTTTATGATCGTTTTCCTCCATTTCAACTTTAGAGTACAATTACCTGAGATAAATTAGCACTCATAAAAATTGCATAACATGTGATTTCTGCACTAGCAGACAGGCCCTTCTCAAAGCAAAACTCCATTTTTAGTTTAGAGTCACAGAAGACTTGCTCTTTGCGCCCATTCTTGCTGCAGACAAGTGCCGATGCCAACCATTCCACGCCAGGCTTCAAACAGAGCGATCCCATCTAGAACATCCCCTTGCTTTTCACGGCACCTGCTTACCCTCAAGTACCTCTCCCCCACCTACCGTAACTAAGACACGGTTTAAATTGCATACATGATTATACTTCTATAGCTCGGTGTGCTAGTTCCAGAATACCAGCCAACTTTTTATTTCTTTGTGAATTGTGACTGGTTTAGGAATATGCGCACACCTGTGGAGAGCCGGTGATCCATTTGTCCCTTTCACGTTATAGTTGGCAGTAGAGACAGTTGTAAGTGTGGCATGCAGGCTAGTGTTTGAAGGAGGAAAGTACAGTATTGATACAAAGCGGTTACAATCACTCTACATCTATAGTGATTACTCAAGTCTTTGTACATCCAGGGCTGCGTCACCGAATTGTTGAATGTAGGTATAAGCATTTCAGAGAGAACTCAGAAATTTTCAGTGTTTCTTCTCTTTCCGTAAAATCGCCTCGCATGCGATTCTTAAGTGGTTTTCATATCCAGTTTAAAACTGAAAACCTGTTTGGGGTCAAGTTCAGTTTGGTATTTCATGGTCCTGAAAAAGAAAATGAAGTTTTAAAAAAAGAATAGGACCCCAGTCTCCGTTAATGGCACGCAAAGTGCCAGCACGCACGGGTTTTACATAAAATCTAAAAGATAAATTTAACTGATGTGTTTTCCAGTTAAACATTCGCTTTAACATGGATTGCGAGACTCTAATGTTTCACAAGGGCAGGTTTGTAATTGAGACACAAAGTATTTAAAACAGGTGGAGACCATGCATAGCTTCCCTTGGAAGTTTAATGCTGTAGCACATAATTAAATAGAATTTATTGAGCAAATAAAGAAACGTTACTCCAAATTAAGTCTTACAATTATTACTGTATAAGGCACTTATGTACTGCTTTTTGTTTTTATAATAATTGCTATCACAGTTATACAGTTTCACAAATATCTTCTCCTCGGCTATTAATGGTCTCATTTCACTGAAATATATCCAAGATCAGATAATCAGTCTGGATATCAAACACACAGGGGGACAGTGCCAGAGTCTTGTGCTCATCATTTACACAAGAGACACTTTAAAATCGGGTTTCAGTCCAAACAAAAGCTTTATGTGTAAAGTAGAAACTGCTTCCCCAAAAGACCTGTGCCCGTGACACTGAACACAATGGTCTCTGGTGATTGACTTTCTTCAGTAGAGCAGCTCTGGTCATAAGGAACATACACTTGATCTTAGCCAAAAGGCTGAGAAGTGATAGGAACATACGACAGAAATTGTCAGGTTGAGGAATCAGCAAGTTGTAGTAAGAATGACCGAGAACATGCATGGAGCACTGGCCCAGCCCCCCAGGGTCTCTGAGTGTCTGTGGCATGGCATTTCAAAATACTTAACTCATTTGTCACAGTCATTGTTGTCTGTCACTGGTGATATCAGAATACAGTCCACATTCAAGGAACTCACAGCTGAAGAGACCACAAGGTCAAAACAAACCTTCATTCAACCGGCATGTGTTCTGGGATCCTTCCCCCTGTACGTGTGGGGTCCTTGGTAAACTGTGTTAAACAGAAGGGGTGAATCAAAGATTGTAAAACTACATTGGAGAGTGAAAACTCGGGGTTAGCTTTCTGGAGTTGAGACGGGTCAAATGCTTGATAGACTGGAGCTTAGGAAAGAAAAGAAAGTGCAAGGGCCAGTCGAGAACCCTCTTCAAGACTCCTGTCAACATCTGCTTCCCAATGCGATGTTCTAGGTCAGAGACAAGCTCTGTAACGCAGCTGCCTGGAGTCCTGGCAGGAGAATCTGGCAGGAGAACCTGCCTGGAGTTCTGGAAACTGCCCAGCTTAGAAACATGTTGCTGAGGAACTACTCAGTGTGTCTATGAATACTGGGATTTTCCTCCTTTCAAATCAAATAAAATAAACCACTAAAACCAATATAAATTGAAAAAAAAAAAAAAAGCAAGTATTACTAGAAAAAAATAAAATAAAATAAAATAAAATAAAATAAACCACAGGTACACTTTGTTCATTAGCCAAATACCCAGCACTCCTCTTCCCTTCAACCTGCACAAAGCTGTCAAGGTCATGGATCTCAGGAGCGCAAGTGACTTAACTGGTGCAGGGCGAGCAAAGGAAAACACGTAAATCTGTGACCCTCGAGGCCTGCACTCGCCAGTGCGTGCTGGGTTCACGGCCACTGCTGCACTTACGGCAGCTGCCAACGTCAGTGGGACTGAGGAAGACTGCCACTTAACCTTACTACTGAGGATCCCTCCCAGGCCAGAGAGTACCTGTGCAGACTGATGGCAGCGCTTCCGAGACACAAGAAACCTCATTTCCTCTGTCCCTTACGTTCACCCTTGTAGTGTTCCCTACAACTCCCCATATCTCCCCTGCCCCCTGGAAATTGGAAAGATCCTCAAGAAGGCACACTAGTATAGAAGTGAAATACCTGGAAACGGTATAGATCCGCGGTAACAGAAAGGAGATAGATTGGATGGATTTTCAAGACAGTAAGAGCACACAGACTGGTCCTAGCAACCGCTGAAATGGATAAGCACATTACAGACCTCATGCTCAGGTAACTCAAAATGCCACTTTTCTGAATCATAAAATACAATTCCTATTTTCCTGCATGCTTTCTCATTACACATCATATTCCTTAAGTTAATCTGGTGGCTAGACTCTATATTAACTCTCAGTCCTACAGATGACTCAGAGGCCTATAAACAATTACAGAAGTTGAGTCCTCCAGCCCTGAATACATGGAGTAATGTTTCAGCAAACTAATTAAGGTACAAGAGTTTTGTGCCAAATGTTACCCTAGAGCTTTTTAAAGAAAAAGTCAGAAAAGCTCATCACAATCTTTGCTTATAAACTTATAATCAAAAGCAATTTCAGGGTGGAAAATAGAGATCAAGTTCATATCCCTGAAGTGCATTTATCACTGCTGATGACCATCATTACTCAGAAGAAAGAGACTTTGAGGGTCCAGGCTACTCCAGAACTATCTATTTGATATCCCAGAAAGACGAAGCACGGAAGTTTTGAGTCATCAAAGGACAGGTTAGTAGGCTGTAGGAGCCATGCCACGTCCAAAGGTATAACAATTAAAGCGAAGACAAGACCTTGACGAAAAGATGAAGCCTGAAATGCACCAGACTTTTCGTTTTGGGAAACCTCAATCAATTCAGCTTTATGCTGCATAAAAAATTCTACACTCCAACTATATTTCAAGGGGACCCAAGGGTTTGAGCAAGAAAACCTCAGATTCTAGAAGAAATCACCATGTCAAGAGCAAATTAGAACGAAGCTAACAACACTTAGGACCACTGCTGTTAGAGAAAAGTTGCAGAGGGTTTTCCTATAGAAGCACGTGCAAAATATCCTTTAGATCAAAATGACTTATGCCAATCATGCTCGTGCCTTTGCTGCCGTGTTGACCTCAACAGTCCTGGAAGAAGAGAGCTGCGTTGCTCTCACGTATGCACCATTTTTAAAACAGCATCCTCTTCATAGACTGGTATGATGGGTTTCCGGCTACTATTAAACTGGACTTAAGAACAGCACCCCTTTCTCCTCTGTTGAGGTCTCTTGGTGAGTCACTTAACACACATCCCAACTGTTACTTTTCCTTGAGCTCGTCTGTCTCTGTGCCTCCATGCCTGCAGTGACCAATGGCAATCCTTCTGTACATCTGATAAAGCTTCATAATTGTGAAGACACGCCACAACTGATGACTTCGATCAAATTCATGATTCACATACTCCTAGAGTAGAGTGTCACGTGTAGGCGAGCGTCATGACCAAGGTTGCAGGGGGCAGTGTGTACTGTTTCATCCTACTGAATGAACTGAGCCAGCCTAATGGAACGGTGTCCCAAAAGAACCTGTGAACCTTGTCCCTCCGTGGGTGGTGGCCTCCTGTTCTCTTACTAGACTCCAGTGCGGCGTGACTCCTGACACCATCTACCCCGTGTCCGTCAACTAAACTGCAGCAGATGTGGTCCTAATCTCTTCCATGTGGAGGGAAATATCATTTATAAGTGTACTGGGGACCTTTGCATCTCCTGCAACAGCAGCTGGAAACTTTAATTTTCTCTGTGCAAAATATTTGTGATATGGGTGTGAAATTACAGAAGGTTGTATTAAGTCTCCAGTTCTGGCACCTCATTAAACACTCCGCAATGTATTCTCCATTAAAAAAAAAAAAAAAAAAAAAAACAGACCACATGCATGAACTTGAACGTGTATGCACACGATCCTAAAATATTCTGATGGGCATTCATCTGCAATTCCTCCTAATTTTAGTCACTTCACTCAAAGGCTGCATTACACAAGAGAAAAATGAACTGTGAGGTCAGGATGAAAGGTTTTAGAGTATAATAAATATCCCTAATTCCCAATGTCTTTGCAAGAATGATGCAGCTTGTTTGCAGTCTAGAATTCCAAAAATGACTTCTTTTTCTGAAAAAAAAAAAAAAAAAAAAGGTCATAATGTCCCTTTAAAAATGCATGGTCTCAACTAGCAGAGGCCAGCTCAACACATTTTCATCAAAATAGACCAGGGTCAAATATATTGTCAAATTAATGTGTTTTTTTTTTTTTTTCTTAATGGAGCTTACATTGTGAAAAAAGTACAGTGGCATTAAATGTGTGGGTAACAGTTGACGATTCTGCTCTCTGTGCTTGGCCAGAGAGAATGAATGGAAATCTTGCCAGTGACTCTTCTAGCCCTCTGCTCCGGAAGTGCCTGTCTTCAGTGAAGGTGAGACAGGAGATGGAATCTCTTGATGCCCCAGCTGATTCTTCTGCTTCCTAAATTACGATCAGTTTGCCACCCAGAGGTCCCCAAACACAAGTCAATCACGCAACTGAACGACGGGGATTTGATGCAATTTTGGAAGAAGAGCCGATAAGACCTTCTCCTCTACGGCCCCTTCCTCAGGGATCTTTAATGGTAATTTTATCTATATGCGATTTTTCCTTGAATTGTTGATTTTAAAACCCAGTCCTCCTGAAAGATGAGATCCACTATGTAAAGCCCCGCTACTGTCACTTGGCTGCTTTATTATGATTTGGGCTGAAATTGAATTCCTAGGACGACAAGAAGGAAGGCTGAGCATATGGCTCCTGAAAGCATCAATATATTTTCTAAATGATCTAACCAGACTGATTACATGGGTTTTGTACTTTTCTTAGTTTTTCTAAAGCACAAAAGTAATGCCTGCTCGTTTTTGAGAAGTCAGAAATCACAACAAACTTACAGAGACACAGAATCAAAACTGTTAGCATTTTTGTACACCTATTTCCAGTATGACAATATACTACACAAATTACGTTACAGCTTGACATTTTTTTCAGACCGCAATACAACGTGAAAATTTTCTCTTAGGGATATTCACACTCAATGTGATTTTAACGACTCTTAAATAGTACATACTCAAGACATAGCAATTTATTTAACAATCCTTTTATTGCACTTTTTAGGTGTTAATATTTCCATAATTTTATTTAAAATGATGAAATAAAGTCATATGTTGATACATCTTGTTTAAAATCTCTGGGTACTTTTCTTAGGATGAATGTCTTTCAGATGAAACCAGAAGCCAACTTGCTGGTTTACAGAAAATGGACACCACTTGTCCTGTTGATTTTTGGATTCCATTGCCTTCCAGAAAGACTGTGCAATGTATTCACAACTTCCCTTTATCCACCATCCTTACCAACTATGGGTATCTTAATTATTTTAAATCATTGCCAATAGGATAGTCTGCCATAAACAGGAGGATCCTGACCACAAGACTTCAGAAAGACGAGCAGTTGTATTAGTCAAATAGGTTAACTGCTAAAACAAAAATACCAAGAAAAAGTAGTAGAAAAGTCTAGTTCTTACTAACACATCAGTTCAGTGCACACATTAGGTGGGCAGCCAGCTACGTCATCATGCAGAGATCTCAGCTCTGTCCAGCTTTCCTTCAATGATAGTAAAAGATAGGATTCAGTAGGCAGAGAGGGAAAGATTAGGACCTGAGGTCCCTGGGTGGGGAAAAAACACATATTTTGGAGCAATGCTGGGAGTGTCTGACCACAGCAAATACCCTCAGGCTTAAAGTTCCTCTTAAGAATGTAACCTACTCCCTCTCAGGTTTCCCTCAAGAATTTGACAAGAGACCTAAGTATGGCTGTAGGCCACCCCTCATACAATGGAAATGATCCAATCAGGAATGGACAACCCAGCACCTAGAGCTATCCAGCCAATAAGGGTAGAACCAGAGAAGGAACAAGGAGGAAGGGAAGGGGGAGGACGTGACCAGAACCTTATAAAACAAAGACCCTTGCCTATAGTCCTCCGGGCAATCACTTTCAAAAGCCCCCTCTCTGTAAAGACAGCTTTCATACTATTCTTACTTTCTAATCTTACACTGTAATAAACTTTGTCTGCTGCTCACTTTGTGTCCACCTCTTCATTCTTCAAAATGGTGAGACAACGAACCCTGCATTTTGAGGTAAAAAAGTCCTGCAACACTTCTTGCAATGCCACTATCCAGTAGGGCCTACGAAGCCCTGGCTGGGTCTTCCACATGTATCTGGCACTCACAACAGAGAAAGTCACACATGGGAGATTTTTCTGGAAGGCTGACCACACTTGTTCACATATTCCAGTAGGCAGAACTCGGTCTCAGAAATATGCTCAGCTTTCAAGAAGCTTCAGACACGGTCTAGTTGTGTGCCCAGGAAGAAAGGCAATAGATCTGGCCGCTATGTAACCATCTCTGCCAAAAATAGTAATATTTAGTTTTATTTAATATAATTGAAAAGTTTCTACCTATTAAAAAAAGAGAATGAAGTCTATTTCCTGTGGTTTATAATAATCACTGACACCTGTGGGTGCATACCTGTCAGTCTATGCTTTTGTTTCATGCAAACTTGTGTGCTTTTAACCATGTACTTCTGCTGAGTGGATGAGACTTAACCATTTTTCCTCTCATTAACTGAAACTACTATCCTTTTCTATTCCAATAATGGTTGCTGTATCGTATCAGATGATTCAACAAGATTGGCTGTGAACAAGATAATCTCTATTTTCTCATAAAGTCTTCCTGAATTATTTACTTCTCCACCACCTCTCCTGGATACCATTTCTCATATGAGAAGAGCTTTTGAAATCTTCTGCTTTTTCTTTTGCTTTTTGCTTTCTCCTGTTCCCTTCCCCTTCACTTTTCAGGAGGTCTCTGAAATGCCATTATCTCCTCCTTGTCACTACTTCCTCCTACTCCCAGATTTTGATAAAAAAAAAAAAAAATCCAGAAATCATCAGCATTTCTATGAGAGAATGAACCTTCTGCTTTGAGAGTTACCATGTTAAAAAAAAAAATCAGTCTATCCTTAGTTTTCATATTTCAACTATGTCATCGATTGACAGATGACTAAAGAGCCCATCTTGAAGTCTCTGATCAATTTGCTATATATTATGTCCTTTTTTTTTTTTTTGCCTTTTCTTCAAATTAAGAATTAAGTACAAGGGTGACAATTCCTGGTTAGAAATAGAGTTGTTCCTTTGTACTCCTTTGCTCACAAATTACAGATTCTGTACCACTTCCTATAAGTTCTACTTTTACAGATGAAGAATCTAGTGCTGGTCTGATACACCTTTTCCCCCCTTTTGTGGGAATTTGTTCTTTTGTGTAACACATGGTTTCTCAACCTTAGCATGATTGACATGTAGGGTTAGATAATTCTTTGTTGTCTGAGCTGCCTTGTGAATTGTAGGATGTTTAGCAACATTCTTGCCATCCACCCACTAGATGTGAATGCCACCATCCAGTCCCCCAGAATTGTAACAACCAAAATTCTCCAGAAACTGCCAAATGTCCCCCCTGGGATGAAATTGCCATGCCTTGACAACCACTGTTTTAAAAGTTTATAATATTTGTTTTTATCTGAAAGTTCAAGGATTTTTACCCAGGTGAACCTAATTATGAGGGATTTTAAAAATAAATTTGAAATAAATAAATAAATAAATAAAAATTTGATTACATATCCTTTGATTTAGGTAAATCCTTTTAAAATTTAAAATTACTTATGGGGAGTAAGGTAGATTTTGAGATTTTGAAGGAAGACACTCTGTTCTGTTGTCTCTCAGGGTACCCCAAACATAGATATGGAAACTTCAGCCTTCAAATTCAATCTGTCTTGGCCTTTGTGAGGTTGTGACACTCAGAAAATTCACACGAGGTCAAAGCTGACCTATCCCTGAATAAGCAATGATCACCGCTAAGCTAGAAGCAGCTCTCTCCCCCATTGCCTAAGATTTCACCAAATCAGCAGTCCCAGTCGGAGCAACCATTTGTCCCAAGTAAAGCAAATCATTCTAGAATTAGCAGCAGAAAAGATTATATTTGGTCTACCATGTCCCCAGGGTCACCTCAGAATTCATTGTAAAAGACTCTTAAAAATATTAGAGTTTGGGAAGACTTGGGAAAGAGTTGAGAAAGAATATCCCTTGCATGAAACTTTCTTCAATTTAAATGACAATGTAATAAGATGAGGCATGAAGCAAAATGAGAATTCCTTTGCAACTGATGCAATTCTTTTAGAATTCCACAGAAAATAGTAGTGATTTTTAAGCCAGTATGAAACAATAAAAGTTTTTTAACATTAGAAAGACCTCTCTCTAGTTCCAGTTCAAGATGGCAGTGTCGAAAGACTCTGAATTCACCTCCTTCACAGAACATGCCAGATTATACCTGTTCATAGAACAATTCCTCCTGAAGAAGAACTGAGGGCTGAGTAAACAGCTACTGAGCCACCAAAGATAGAGAGAATGACAAGAGAACAGCAAGACCCATGGAGACATAGTAACAAAGGCAACCCCCACCCTCAATGCTGCCAACAGCTATAGGGTGGGGTGGGGAATAGTTCTGAGGGCCTGGGAATAGATTCTTCTGTCCAAGGGCATAGGTAAATGCCAAAATTTGAAAGAGCAACTTGCATATAAAAGAGACAATCCTAAACACCACCAAGTGGCAGAGGAGCTGCAGGAATGCTCTCCATGTCAGAAGGACAAAAGGACTACAGTTTATGTTCCCATCCCACCTTAAAAGTCTAGACTGGAGCAGGGTCCAGACACCATAAGGAGCCAGTCTAGTCATCTCAGTGAGCTTCCCACTTCAGTGAGCCCAGAGTCTACAAGCTCTGTAGTGTTGGAACACAGAAAACAAGCTGCAGTTTTGTGGGGAATTTTTTGTTTTCATTCTTTTTTTAATCATTAAAAATTGTTTTATAGTTAAAATCTGTCTTTTTTTTTTTCTGTTTTGGTTTTCTTCTCTTGTCCCTTCTTTTTTCTTTTTTCTCTTTTAATTGTCGTTTTTTTATATACGTCATTTTTGTATACGTCATTCTTTCTATAAAAAGTCACAGTTTACAAGAGTAACTAGCATATACAGCCACAGCTCCAGCCAACCAGCAAAAGTTCCCAAGCACACACATTCCCAAGCACAAGCATAGGGGACAACATATACAAGACCACTCTCTCAACTTTAGAAGTAGTCATTACACTAAATCCATAAAAACAAACACAGAAAGTCAAAAAAAATTGAGAGACAAAGAAATATGCTCCAAAAGAAAGAAGAGGAAAAAAAAAAAAAACCCAGAAAAAAGAACTAAATGAAATAGACATAAGCAAAACGCCTAATAAAGAATTTAAAGTAATGATCATAAAGAGTCTCACTGGCCTGGAGAAAAGAATGGAAGAACTCAGTAAGACCTTCAATAAAGAGATAGGAACTATTAAAAAGAACCAATCATAGCTGAAGAATACAATAACTGAAATAAAAAACAAACCAGAGGGATTCAACAATAGATTGGAGGGTGCAGAAGAAAGTATCAGTGATCTGGAAAATAGAGTAGTGGAAAGCACACAAGCTGGACAGCAAAAAGAGAAAAGAAATTTTCAAAATTGAAATTAAGAGATCTCTTGGACAATATCAAGTGAATAAACATTCATATTATAGGGGTCCTAGAAGGAGAGAGAGAGAGAATCATGTGGAAAATTTACTTGAAGAAATAACTGCTGAAAACTTCCCTAACCTAGGGAGGGAAATAGACATCTAAGTCCAAGAAGTGCAGAGAGTCCCAAATAAGATGAACCCGAAAATATCCACACCACAGCACATAAATTAAAATGTCAAAGGTTAAAGATAAAGAGAATCTTAAAACCAGGGAGAGAATCAAAAAGTTACCTGTAGTGGAACATGTATAAGGTTATAAACTGACTTTTCAGCAGAGATTTTGCAAGTCAGAAGGGAGTGGAATGATATATTGAAAGTGCTGAAAGTAAAAAAAAAAAAAAAAACTACAACCAAGAATACTCTACCTGGCACAGTTTTCATTCAGATTTTAAGGAGAATTAAAGAGTTTCCCAGACAAACAAAAGATAAAGGAGTTTATCACCATTAAACCAGGCTTATAAGAAATGTTAAAGGGACTTATTTAAGTGGAAAAGAAGTGGCCATAATTAGACATAAGAAAAATATTAATAAAAAGATGTAAAATATGACAACATCTACATAAAATGAAGAGAAAGGAGTAAAAAAGGAAGAGAAGTGAAAAAATAAAAAGAAGAAAGATGATTTATTTTTGTTTTTTTTTTAAATATGTTTGAACTTAAATGACCATTACACTAATATGGACTGCTATTTATTTAGGATGCTACATATGAACCTCACGTAACCACAAACCCAAAACCTATGATAGATACACAAAAAATAAAGAGAAAGAAAGCCAAACAAAACATAATAGAGTCTCATTAATCATAAAGGAAGGGAATAAGAGAAGAAGAATGAAACAAAGAGCTACAAAACTTTAAAAAAAAACAAAAAACAGAAAACAAATTTTTAAAATGACAATAAGTATGTAACTATCAATAATTACTTTAAATGTAAATGGAATAAAGGCCATAATCAAAAGACATAGAGTGGCAGAATGCGTAGAAAACAAGACCCTTTTTTATGCCTACTACAAGAGACTCACATCAGACCTAAAGATGCATACAAACTGACAATGAAAGGACAGAATTGGTGCAAATGAAAAAAAAAAAAAAGCTGAAGTAACAATATTTATATCAGATAAAACAGACTTTAAAACAAAGACTGTAACAAGAGACAAAGCAGGGTATTATATAATGATCAAGGGATCAATGCAACAAGAGGATATAACAATTTTATATACCTATGCACCCAACACCAGAGCACCTGAATACATAAATATTCATGGACATAAAGAGACAACTTGATGGCAAGAAAATAACAGCAGTGACTTTAACACTTCACTTACATTAACAGATAGATCATCCAGACAGAAAATCAATAAGGAAACATCTTTGAATGATACATTGGACCAGATGGACATAACAGATATATACAGAACATCCCATGCAAAAAAAACAGAATACACACTCTTTTCAAGTGCACATAGGCCATAAAACAAACCTCAATAAATTTAGTACGAGTGAAATCATGATCTTTGCCAACTGCAACAGGATGAAACTAGAAATAAATCACAAGAAAAAAAAAACTGGAAAAAACACAAATACATGGCAACTAATCAACATGATTCTAAACAACCAACAGGTCAGTGAAACCATCAAAGAAGAAATTTAAAAATACATGGAGACCAAAAAAAATGAAAACACAATGGTCCCAAATCTCTGGGACACAGCAAAACAACTGAGACACAGTTCTAACACGGAAGTATACAGCAGTACAAGCTTGCCTCAAGAAGCAAGAAAAAAGTCAAATAATCTAACTTTATGCCTAAAGGAACTAGAAAATGAAGAACAAATGAAACACATGGTGATTAGAAGAAGAGAAATAATAAAGTCCAGAGCAGAAATAACTGATGTAGAGACCAAAAAACAAGAGAAATAAATCAACGAAATGAAGAGCTGTTTCTTTTAAAAGATAAACAAAATTGACTAATCCTTATCCAGATCCATCAGGAAAAAAAGAGAAAGGACCCAAATAAATAAGGTCAGAAACAAGAGAGGAAAAGTAACCAAAGCAGTCTTGAGAAATAAGAACAAAGCTAGAGGTATAACAATCCCAGATTTCAAGATATACTACAAAGCCATAGTTATCAAAACAGTAGGTACTGGCACAAAAATAGACATATAAATGAATAAGATAGGATAGAATAGAATAGAATAGAATAGACCCCAGAAATAAACCCACAGTTATATGATCATTTAATCTATGACAAAAGAGGCAAGAAGACACAATGGGAAAAAGGCAGTTTTTTTTCAATAAATGCTGCTGGAAAAACTGGACAGCTGCATGTAAAACAATGACACTGGACTACTTTCTAACACCATACAGAAAAATAAACTCAAAACAGATTAAAGACCTAAATGTGAGACCTGAAGTCATAAAAATCCTAGAAGAGAACCCAGGCAGTAATTTGACATCGACCACAGGAACATTTTTCTAGATATGTCTCCTGAGACAGGGGAATCAAAATCAAAAGTAAGCTATTGAGACTGCATCAAATTAAAAAGCTTTTGCACAGCAACAAAAGACTGAATAAGAGAAGATATTTGCAAAGGCCATAATCTGATAAGGGGTTGATACTCAAAATATATGAAGAACTTACAAAATTCAATGCCAAAAAAAATAAACAAACATTAAAAAATGGACAGAGGACTTGAATACACATTTTTCCAAAGAAGACATACAGATAGCCAATAGACACAGGAGAAGATGCTCAACATCACTCATCATCAGGGAAATACAAATCAAAACCACGATGAGATATCAACTTACACCTGTCAGAACGGCTAAAATCAAGAAGACAAGAAACGGCAAGCGTTAGCGACAATGTGGAGAAAACGGAACCCTCATTCACTTTTGGCAGGAACGTAAATTGGTGCAGCCATGCTAGAAAACAGCATGGAGTTTCCGCAGAAAATGAAAAATGGAAGAACCATATGATCCAATAATTCCACTGTTGGGCATTTACCCAGTAGAAAACAAAACACTAACTCAAGAAGGTATAAAAAAGGTATCTATGTTTATTGCAGCATTATTCACAACAGCCAAGACATGGAAGAAAGCTAAGTGTCCTTCCGTCAACAAGTGGATAAGGAAAATGTGGTATACACGTAATGGAATATTACACACCTAGGAAAAGGGTGATATTGTGCCATCTGAGACAACCTAGATGGATTTAGAGGATACCATGCTAAGTAAAATAAGTCAGACTGAGAAAGACAAATACTATATGATTCCTCCCATAAATGGAATCTAAAAAAAAATGAATAAGCAAACAAATGGCAGAATATTTGTTTTATAAATACAGATAATAAACTGATGGCTGCCAGGGGAGAGGGAGGTGGGGTCTTGGGCAAAACAGGTCAAAGGGTTAGGGAAACACTGGCCTCCAGTTATGGAATGAGTGTGTCACAGGAATAAAAAGCAGAGCATAATGATATTGTAAAAGCAATGTAATGGGACAGATGGGAGATATACCTGTGGTGATCATAGTGTAATGTTCAAATCACTTGTCCAATCAATAAAACTACTTCCTTGAGGAAATATCTCTCTCTAGTATTGAAAATGCCCCCGATGTCATGTATGAACATATGAAGAGTCCACTGCCTGTATGCCATGAGAAATAGAAATGAACTAGAGATAAAAAGAATGCACCATTACAAACTAGAATGAGATCTTAAATAGAACCCAAAGGAACCACTAACGTAAAAAGATCTGTTCCTAAGGAATGACTTTCAAAGGTGATAAGTTAAACATATTCAAATAGGTGCTAAATGAAAGCAGTATAGTTTTATAATACACAATACAAGCCCAAATACAAAGGACAGAATTTCTCATTTATCAGTGACAGAGGCAAATGGAAAGCCTGACCTTAATCTTATCAGATATGCCCTTAGCAGAGTGAGCAAGGAACAACCACAAATATCAAAAGCAGAAACAACACGAGAAAAGCTTGGTGCATTTGTTTGACTGATAATCAGATCAACTTCACGAGACTTTTTTTTTTCTTTCTTTCTTTTTTTTTTTGTAGTGATCTCATTTCAAAGGGACTTCATAAGTAACACTCTCTGGCACGGCCTTATCCTTTTAGTAATAATTGTTGTGAGTTTTCAAACGAGCAGGAAATATCTGCATCAAAACTCTGACTAGATTTTTTTTAACAACTCTCCCGGTCAGCGCTGCCTTCAAATAACACAAAGATCAAGGTATAAGCGAGCAGCATCACATAACAGCAGAAAGGAACGAGAGAACGTTCAACTCTCACGGGCACACGTTGCGGCTGGAAGCGGATGGGATAAGGGGCATGTGTGTAGAGAAAATCATCACTCACCTCCACCAGAAATGGAATCTGCCCGCAGAACTGTTAGAGCCCATACCCAAAGAAAGCCAAGGCCAGACTTCAAGCCAAACAGGTGAGATTTCCTGCAAATCATTCAGTCTCATCTGCCCCACGAACAGGTGAGCCTCCCACTAGCACCTCAGAGCCAGAAGGAGTGGGTCTTAAATGCGAGAGAGAGAGAGAGAGACAGAGAGACACCAAGGGACCTTATACAAAGGCAGCCCGATGGCTTCTGGAGATTTGGCTCAAGGAGGCCCAGGGAAGGGCCCTAGAATCTGCATTTTGAAGTTTACCCAAGAGTCCCTCCATTTTTTTGGAAAGCACGGCTGAAATTGCAGAAAGACCCGGAAAACCTGGAGCTGCCTTCACCAGGCTGTAGGGATTAGGGAATAGACTCTTTCCCTGTTGCATTTCCTTTGGTCTGCCGCAAATGAGTGCCAAGACTACACAATTCTCTTGGAAAGAAATCTTCAAATACTACTGATGCTCTCCCCTGCTCCAGAGAACTAGGGGAGACACAAGAGGTCTTGGCTGCAAGAACCACCCATGCATTCTTTTCTCGTGGGGAAAAGAAGAGTGAGGACAGATACGTTTGCAAAATTGAATTACTTCTTCAGCAGTCCTGGAGAGATTCAGAGGCTGGGAAAAGGCAGATCCCCAAGGAAGAATCCAGAAAGCCACCCATGGTCTTTCCCTCTTTCCTCCCGAGAATTACATGCTCCTTTGTTCATTGTAGCCAAACACTGTAAGCCAAACGCTATGCACGGTGCTTTCACAAATGTTATCTCCTGAATTACGGTGCAGATAGTGCGGCTGTACAATCGCTGTGCAGTCTGACCACATTGTGGAGACTTCGTTCAAAATATTAGCCTGCAGGTGGCTCTCAGATTCGGAGATGATGCAAATGAAGTGTTTAGCCCGGCAATCAGCACATTGGATAAACAGTTGTTGCTTTTGTTGTTGTGATGATGATGATTAATGAGGCACCGTATAAATGAGGAAAGTAGGGCACCAAATGACTCACCTTGACCCGTCACCAGTAGTGAGAGAGCAGTAGGGCAAGCTAAATTTTCTCAACTCCGACACCTGTGCCCCGGCTACAACCTCATGGAGACTGCCGTTGGCAAAATATAATGATATCTTTAATATATAGGATAGTAATAATATATTAATATGTATAATAATATAAATATATTTTTTAAATAACTATGAGCATTAGTTGACACAGAGCCTAGCATTACTCCTGAGACGTTTATGTGGAGTAGAGAGTGTCTTCATTTTGGCCGCTATACCAAAATACCATAGACTTAAACAATATTCATTTCTGACAATGGTTCTGGAAGCTAGGAAGTCCAAGGTCAAGGCACAAGGCAGATTCAGTGTCTGGTGAGGGTCCACTTCCTGGTTAGCAGATGGCTCCTTTCTCATTGTGTCCTCCCGCGGCCCAGAGGTAGCCAGGTAGCTCTCTGGTCCCTTCTTCAAGGGTACTTACTAATCTCTTTTGTGAGCACTTCACTCTCATGACCTAATTATCTCCCAAGGCTTCACCTCCAAATACCATCACACTGAGATTAGGGTTTGGGCATATGAATGCAGGAGGAGGGGGAAGACAAACATTCAGTCCATTGCAGAGAGTAAACAATCAGAATAACTTGGCTACTTGGGGTATTTTGCAGGGGATGGGTGGATGTGGGAACATTGAACGCTGTCTTCGTGGTTGGACGTGAAGCACAAGCATGAATCTGGGCTTCGTTGGCACATGCCAAGAAACGCCAGCTATTTTGCAGTTTCTTATTTACCTCGGATGCCCAAATTTGGCCCTTTTTTGCCTTTTAGAATTTCTGATGGTGGAGAGAAATCCTCTGTGTGACAGCCCAAGTTTATTCATAGACAAAAATATGATAATATCACATAAAAACGCAGCCTTTGGTCAGCAAGAAGCAAATGATAAAAGAGTTCGTTATCTATCCTGTTTCCAACACACACGAGCCTCATAAAAATGCTCTGCTGTGGTGAGGCTCCAGGGTGTCCAATCCCCAGGAGTCAACGAAATAAGCTTGCCAGCTGGGCTGACCTTCTAAACGTGCACAATACGGGCATTGCTGGTGGCGTCCAAGGAAAAAAAGAGGCATTTTCCTCAAAAACAGATGATTCTCTCTTAAGAATCTGCCCAGAAAAGGGCATCTGGGCATTCCCTGCTATTTTCATCTCCTGAGGCTTAACTTAGTACAAATGAATTAGAACCATCAATTAAAAGAAGGTGGTGGGGGCGAGGGATGGGGGGGAATGGGGGGGGACAGGGAGAATCTATTAAACATTCATAGCCACAAAATTACAGAGCGTATGGAGATGGAAAACTTAAAAAAGTATTCAGCACTTTTATGCAACCCTCATGCATTCTTCAATTATGCAAATGAATTTAATAAAATCAGAATTCATTTAAAAGGTATTCCACCACCCCATCTCTCCAGGCACACATTTACTCATTTCTCTGTTAATCAGTGAAGGTAACTTTTGAACCTCCCAGGGTTGGGGAAGCAGAAAGTCCTAAACCAGAGTGGAAGATGTCTTCCACTGAGCTACGCCAGGAAACCAAAATGAATTGCCCTTCCATTTGAAAATTAGGAGCAAAAGAAATAAGTGAAGATACTTTCCCTCGATCAGAGATGATCTGTTAATGGAGATATTTGTCCAAACTGCCCTACCATCTAGTTTCAGAGCTTTGCAAAAGGAAGCCACCTAATATATTAAGATATATTTAGTTTGTAATGCCTTTTATAGCAAAGGAAAAGAGGAAAAGAAGAGACCCAAAAAGGAATAAAAGAAGGAAGGAAAAGGGGGGGGGGGAAGAAATAATATGTATGCTCTTACTAATTTACACTAAGTCATAGGAAAGTGACTTTAAATTGGTGTTTTTATAACAGGTAATTGATAAAGAAATAGATTTTAATTACTTTCACTAATTATAAATACTGTGACTTTAGGATTCAAATTCAAAATGAAATTTTCCATGTTTTAAAATACCTTTCTGTGGTCAATAGCATGAGTTTACAACAGTATAATCTACTTCTATGAAACTGTTTTCATCAAGAACTAAAACATGACTCCCTGCTTTTGTTTATATTATCAATTTCTTGGCTATAAATGTGCTCATTTCATACACAGTGCAGTGCTAAATATTATCCTGCTCTGCCTAATTATCACCAAACCCCAATTAAGAGAGTTCAAGTCAATCGCGTAGTGTTGTACAATATATTCACAGTATTGTCAATACAGACCGTGAGTTATGTATGTTCTAGGTATGATTTACAATAGTGGTCAAAACTTTCATTACAGTGGTCCATAAAATATTAGCTTATAGTCACTGGAATGCAGTTTTCGTCATTTTCTCTCTAGAACTGTAGATCAGTTATGTGAACTCAGCATCATACAGAAGAAAATAAAATGCAGTTAAGTAAAAATTGCCTGGTTAATGCCCTTTGGGAGCTCATATTTAAAATGGAAATATAAGCTTACCCCTGAGAAAGGACAAGAGGAAATGGGCTTAAATTTATAGAAAGAGGGGACCAAATATTTTTCCTCCTGCTCTTACCTCCCCATCCTACCCATGAGATTGCAAACTGCCAGGTGAACCAGACAACAGAGTGAAAAAAATTGAAGAAATTATCTGGCTGACCATGACCTTATGCTTATGGGAAAAAAATAACATAACATAACATAACATAACATAACATAACATAACATAACAACATAACATAATGTAAAGATTGCCCATGTGCCTTATCCTTCCTCCTTCATTTAGTGATTTTTTTTTTAAATATGTCATTGAGTCTACACAAAGAGGAGTTTAAATGAAAAGATCCACTACCCATGACTTTAAAACGGAGTTAGGAAATCAGTTGTTCATATCAGTTGGAAGACTCTGCTGAAGGTAATAACAATAGGTCCCTAGATATTGTGCAAATTAAGACAGTTGTTTATTTGTTCTGGAATAACACTCCTGCAGTTTGGCAATCACCTCATTGTTGGCTTCCGGGTTCTAGTTTTGTCCTTCATCTCTTCAAATGAAATCATCAAACTAAACCAAACCAAATTGCTTCCAACGTAATTTGCTTGAAAGACTCTCAAGGCGTCAGAAAGCCAGACAAAATAATTAGTATAGAAAAATACATATATTTATTTTAAAAACCGAGGTTGGGATGTAGGAACATTGCAAGCTAGATTGAGTCTCAGTTCTACCAATGTTAACGTTATCTGTGGGAACCTAAGGAACTTTTTTAATTATTCTGTAAAAGTTTCTCCTCATCCATAAAATGGAGTATTGTTTTTGAGGGCTAGGAGTAGCGAGTATAAACTACTTAAGAATGGTAACAAGGAAGGGGTGCCTGGATGGCTCAGTTGGTTGAGCGTCCGAATTCAGCTCAGGTCATGATCTCGCGGTTTGTGAGTTCAAGCCCCATGTCAGGCTCTGGTGCTGACAGCTCAGAGCCTGGAGCCTGCTTCGGATTTTGTCTCCCCCTTTCTCTCAGCCCCACCCCTGCTTGTGCTCTGTCTCTCTGTCTTTAAAAAAAAAAAAAAAAAAAAAAAAAGAATGGTAACAAGGCAAAGAAAAATCCTGAAAAGCAAGAGAAAATGACTCAGAACAAAGCTTTGGGAGAACTAAACAGAAGCACAGAGAAGGCAAAAAACTGCCAGGATGAATAATCAGGAGGGAAGGAATAGAGTCAGAAAAGTAAAATGTAGGAAGGTTAGAGGAAAACTGTAGTTCAGTAAAGCAGACAATTTAAAAGGGGGTGAAAATCAAAAATAATATCTCCATTTGAGCTAAGAAGTAAATGCCCGAACTCCTTAGCTTCAAGATTCTCTTCATGTATCTGGTCTACATTTCTTGGGAAGATCTTGTTTCCCTACTCCAGGATTGAGGGACGTATTTTATACTTTTTGTTCGTCTCTCCATTGGCACCGAGGATGGCTTCGTCACCAAGCCGCCCTAGAGTAACTAGGCAGCCAGGTCGGAAAGAACCACAAAGGCACGCGAAAGATGACGCCTTCGGTGGCGAGTTTTTATAGAAGGTGAAGAAGGTCACAAACAGAGGAACAGCGAGGTTTCTCAGGATGGTGAAAATAGATGTAGATAGCAGATAGCAGAGGGGCAGGTACAAAACTGGGAGTGAACACAGCAGAGTCGAAGGAAGAGGTTGAGGCGGGGAGAGAAACATTACAACACAGGGCTAAGGTACGGCATGAGCCCAGAACCAAGACAGATGAGATCTGAAAATCAACTTCATGGCCAAGTTGAGAATGACCCTTTTCTCAGTCTTAGGCTCCTTAAGTATAAATGGGGTTTTAATATCTTCCTGGAAAATTGTGAGGTTAAAAGAGTTTTGTGAATGTCAGTCATTCATCACACTGCCTGGGACCTAGTGTGCACTCCATAGATGGTAGTCACTGAGATTCAGCAAAGAATGGAGGGGAGGAGTAGAAGAGGAGCATATGGGTAGAAAGAGGGGCACAGAGAAAAGCTCTGTATCCTCAGGAGGATATGACAAGGTCGGGAGGGAGATGAAGCTGGGAGGACGGCTTTGCAACTCACTAGACTTGGGGAGGACACAGAAGGGGCCCCTGTAGCCAGCACAGGAAGTTCAGCTACATAAGACTGGGGCACAGAGCTATGGAGAGAAAGTGCCCGAAGTTCTGAGAGGTCAGAGACAGACAATGCAGTGGATGCACAGGATTCAGAGAAGGTGGGAAGTTGTTTTTCACTCAGGCTTCATTGCCCCATTCCAACCCCCCCCTTTTTTTAAACTTCTTCTTTAATGTTTATTTATTTTTGAGAGAGAGAGTGTGTGAACAGCGGAGGGTCAGAGAGAGAGGGGGACAGAAGATCCAAAGTGGGCTCTGCGCTGACAGCAAGAGACCGATGTGGGGCTAGAACTCACCAATGGTGAGATCATGACCTGAGCCAAAGCCGGATGCTCAACTGACTGAGCCACTGAGGCGCCCCACCCCATCCCCTTTTTAAATGTGTGCCCATCTCAGGTTTTTCTCTACAGTCAAGGTAGAACATTAGCACAGAGAGGAATGCTAGCATTAACTTACTTTTTTACAGATTAGAAACTTGAATTGTGAAAGTAAAAATAGTAATGATGATGATGATAAAATATTTCAAGGTGAAACTGAAGATAAGTAATCTCTCATTTTTGGTAAAGAAAAAAAGGAATGATAATGAATAAATCTGAGGGAAAAAATAAGATGGAATCAGATAATATCCTCATATATTTAATTTACGAAATACCTCTCACATATTTTAATAAGTGTGCAAAAATATAAAATGCACTGTTTTGAATATAATTTATGTTTTCTTCTATTTTTTCTTTTTTTTAACTTTTTTTTTTATTTATTCTTGAGACAGAGAGAGACAGAGCATGAACGGGGGAGGGGCAGAGAGAGAGGGAGACACAGAATGGGATGCAGGCTCCAGGCTCCGAGCCATCAGCCCAGAGCCTGACGCGGGGCTCGAACTCAAGGACTGCGAGATCGTGACCTGAGCTGAAGTCAGACGCTTAACCGACTGAGCCACCCAGGCACCCCTCTCCTATTTTTTTTCAATGCACACTAACATTTTTATTCACAAATAAATTGAGTAATGATAACTTAAATCGAGTTGGGGGGAAAAATAAATTTTTATTTGTTGCTATAAACTCAAGGTTTGGACAACTATGGCAAGTAGTTTGAAAATAGTAGGTTGTAGTGTCATTGTATACATGCATACACACCCACACACCCACACCCACACCCCCCCCACACACACACACACACATTTGGTCACAAACGTCCCTTGAGGGTTGATCTGATCCATCAACATATCCTTTTCTGCTCTGTTAGTGTAAATAAAAGAACACACATGCCCACAAACTTGAGCCCTATTTGCATGATATTTAACATTCACACACATCTTTTTTTTTTTTATATTTTTTTTTTTAACGTTTTTTATTTATTTTTGGGACAGAGAGAGACAGAGCATGAACGGGGGAGGGGCAGAGAGAGAGGGAGACACAGAATCGGAAACAGGCTCCAGGCTCCGAGCCATCAGCCCAGAGCCTGACGCGGGGCTCGAACTCACGGACCGCGAGATCGTGACCTGGCTGAAGTCGGACGCTTAACCGACTGCGCCACCCAGGCGCCCCTCACACACATCTTTTTCACTAGGGAAAAAGCTTTATTTGAACTCAGCCACCTATGCACCCACTTTCCAATTACTATTTTTTACTTGTAATCTCCAGTATGCTACTATCATAGCTGAACAAAAGAGAACATTTTACATATTTCAAAGCGTTTATAAGCAGTGTTTGACGCACAATATAACCTAGAGACTTCATAATGAAACATGAAAGGTTTCATGGAAAGAAAAAACTTTTTTTTTTTTTTTTTTTTTTTTTTTTTTACTGATAAACTGTCTTTAACAAGAAATGGCTTTGAAATTTCAGAGTCTAACCTAACCCAGAGAGCAAAGAGTCCTGTTGAGCCAGGAATCAAGAATCTGGAGGAGGGGAAAAGAGAGGGTGTTTTGTGGGGTTCTTTTTCCCTTAAGAATTCTTCCTAGGATTCCTGAAAATTAAAATAAATAAATAAGAATTATTCCCATGATTAAAATTCCCATGCAAGGGAGACTGAAATCAGAACAAACTTTAGGTGGGTGGGGAAAAGTCTTGTATACAGATCATCTGTCTGTTTATTGTTACTTTCCTTAGCATTACCCTCTGTGTAGAGACTAGTGAGAGAAGGTGGGTAATACGATGTCATCTACAGCAGTTGGTTAGGAATTATTGATCTAGATTGTGTGCTCTTGAAGACAGATGCATTTTTGGTCCCTTGCCTCCTGTCAGTGTCTAGTCCAGAGACAGACATCCTGTAAATACCCAACACATGTTTTGTTGCTAAAAAGTTGGCAACACAAAGGATTCGATAGTATAATACAGGAGTCTGGGAACTTATACTATAAAAGGCCAAATGGCGAACATATTAGACTTTGAGCGCCATTTAGTCTCTGTGGCAAATACTAACTCAACTGTTGTAGTCTGCAAGCATCCTTAGATAATAGTAAGTGGATGTGACCATGTTCCGATAAAAGCCGTGTTTACACAAATTTGGCCTGAGGGCTAAAGTTTGACAGCCTCTGGTTGGACATGTATAAATGGTGGTCAGTTAGGTCCGGTCAGTCTAAAAGCAAGAGACCAGTTCGTATGTAGTTTGGGATAGACAACTTCAAGGTCAGAGTCAGGACTGAAATCAAAGGGATAGTGTAACAGAGTTCTGTGTAACCTAAACAGGAAACGCCAGTAAAGGTTTCTCTGGTATATTCTTTCATCGCTCCATATTTAAGGCTGCTGGAGTCTCTTATCAAGAGTTGACAGAGATTACCAGTAGAATATCCTGGACAGGGTTCAGTCTTTTTCCAAACTTTTCTCAGTGACCTAGATGGCTGACTTTCCAGTTCATTTTCACGTAAGAAATTATAGAGGGGGGAAAACCATGTTATCAACCACAATCTGTGCCATATATTACACTCTCATCAGTTCTGCAGTAAAATGAGAAGGAAGTAGGGATGATGGCTATGGAAAAGGAAATTCGCTTCATAAGCAATTATGTGTTAAGATCTGAGCCGTGTTAGATGTTGTTCATATTTGCCTCCACGTACTTCTCGTTATAACTGTGACATAATCCTTTCCCTGTTTCAGGTGAGAAAACTAAGATTCAGAACAGTTTGGAGACTAGCCATGTTGGTAAGAAGCAGGCCGCAAACCCAGACGTGTCCCATTCCACCATCCACACCTGTCCGTTGCTCTCCATACTTCCCAGATACTGGAAACATCCCTTCCTCTGACATTCCGTGCTGCACAGAATCGCAAGGCACTATGGCACATGACTAGAATGAGGCCAGAAAGGTGCTTAGATATGGTTACAGGGACCACTTAGTAGGGCTGACTGGATGACCTTTTAGCGTTTAAGGTGAGTGTAGGAAAAAGATAAAAGATTGCTGACAAATTTTTTTACTTCCTCAAATTACACTACTTGGGAATGAATAAATTTGGAAATTGGAAGAATCCAAAGTTTTTATGTCTACTGGGGAGCCAAGTTAAGAGTGCAGGCAAGTAGCTGGATATCAATTTTGGAGCTTAGGATGATAGATGATGGATAGATAGAGATAGATGAGAGAGAGACAGAGAGAGACAGAGAGAAATATGGACAGAGATAGGTACAGAGACAGGGAAAGATGTCTGGAAATCAACAACATATAGGTCACCATGAGAGTTAATATTAATAGAGAAGATATCCTAGGGATGATTCTTAGGACACTCAAAAATGGGAATCAGGTAAAAGGGAAGTAGCCATGCTTCTGTTAGGAGAATGCACCATAACAAATACGCCAACGTATCCTGACTTAATCCATGTTTTCAAACACTTGCATGGCAGAAAACATGATGTCCATAGAGGACCACGAGTTAAACATTAACGAGAAATGGATGAATGTCTGCTAAACATTGGATTATGAAGAAGGAACAGTTTAGGCTTAAACTGCTCACAGTGACATCTAAGTTGGAAATGAATACTCAAAACAAAACAATAATTTAGAAGCCTACAAGTTTAAATAATTAAACAATCTTTTAGAAATCAGGCAAAACACAAGTGTCATCAATGGCCACCAATGACACTTGCTCTCCTGGATCTCTTCCTCTCTCTGGCCCTCAATTGTCTCCTTTAGGAGCTCTCCTTCTTCCGTCTGACACCCTGAAGTATCACTGTCACCCGGGTGGCCATCTTTGGCTTTATTCTAATTGCCTATGCTCTCCCCATAAGAATCTCATACAAGTCCAAAGCCACGACAACCACAGCTATGCCTATGATGACCACACCTCCACCACAGCCCAGTTCCTCTCTTAAGCCCCACTCTCATGTTTCAGATTGTCTACTCCATCACAGCTGTTGCATTTCAGATGGAATATATCCAAAGCCAATCTCATTGTTTTCCACCCACAGCCTACTCTGTCTCCAGGCATCTCTCTGTCGGCCAATGGTATCCCCACTATCCAGGCAACCATGATAGAAATCTGAGAACCATCTTTGAATTTTCAATTTCCCTTACCTCCCACATCCAATCTGAGACCAAATCCTGTCAATTATACTTCTATCACTCTCAAATCTGCCTTTTCCTCCCTATTCCCATGGCTGTTGCAATTAGTCATCATCTTTTGCATAGACTGTTTCACATTTTCTAACTCAAGAGTGTGCTTTCCAAAAGGAAATCTGTCCACATTTCTCCCTTGTTTGTAACCCTTCAGCGGCCCCTTCATTACTCTGGCAATATTTATCAAAGATATTTTCACAGTCATGGTCTCAGAGGTCCTGGACTTCTTTATGAAGTTACAAGTTATCCATTTTTCCAGTGATAACCCAACATAAATATAAGCATATTGAGGATGATGAAGTCAGCCCGTGAGATTTCAGCACCTGCCCTGTGGTCAGTGCTTAGTCTCCTCAGCAACCAGTGGCACCACATTCATTGTTGTGGCACACACACACACACACACACACAAAGGCCCTAGGGAAACTTAACATCTTTAACCAAAATGGCATCCCAGAGTGGTTTCTCTGTGGTTTAAAGACAGAGAGAGATGGTGAGTCAATTGCACCCTTACCACAGCACATGTTGGTGTTAGTGCAGGTATGGCCAACTCAAAACTTCTCTCCAAAGTTCTATTGAATTGTTTCATAATTCTATTTACTTTTAACTCATCAACTTGTTTTGGTTATGTAAAAGATTTATATAGAAGGGGGTTGTTCTTTGTTATGTATGTGTACATATGTAAGAATATGATAAAAATAATTGAAGTGAACAATAGAAGTCTTAAGAGCTATTCTCCTTGAAATGGCACCCATATGTTACTCAAGTTTAAGATACACTGGTGTACAAGCTCAAGTGTAAATGTCTCAGTATGTTAACAAGTTCTTCTATGATCCAGCCATTCTCATCCCCCATTGCTAAATGTATCCTGTGGCTCAGCTGTTTCAAACAGCCTGCTTTGACTGAATTATCCTTGCTTTCTCATGCTGCACATTTTGCATTTTAGATTCCTCTGCTCCTATAGCCCCTCATCCTCTATAATCACCAGTTTAATTCAAATTGCATCTAATATATTTACTGTATTCGGATTCTTTCTCTTTTCTTCCATCTTCAACCCCAGTCATCCAAGAAAATTTAAGTGCTCATTCCAAAGTCTTTCTCAAGGACAGCACACATCTATTATGGCACGTAATTACCACAAGGTGGTGTTGTAATTATTGATTTACATGTCTGCCTTTTTTTCACGAGGTCCTAAGCAACTTGAAATTAAGGATTTTCTTGTATTCGTTTTTTCATTACCAGTCCCTGTTTCATTTCCCAACATACAGTAGCCATTCAATGGATAATTGTCACAGATGGGTATATGGAAATATGAATAAATGGAGGATGGATGGATGGATGGATGGATGAGATGGATGGATTCATGCATGCATGCATAGATGACTGAACTGATATATGGAAAGATACTACAATTTCAAGGTACAATATATTTTAAAGACAAATGAGAAATCAATGTCTTCTAATAAGACTCAGAGTTCCTTCAGACTTCAAATCATGTTGTAAACATTATTCTTTTTAATGTGATGGCTCCACCTGTAAAGTATGGTTTATAATCTACCTTGAAGGCATTTCACATATATATCGATATAACTGAAAAGAGGGGAGATTTTAACCTGAATAGATCTCTGTTGCTTAAGATGTAGAAAAGAAAATTTTGGTGGTCGATTCAAATCTTAAAAGTGTGCCATTAAAAGTTTTATATTGTCTTCAGGTCAAAAATCTATCATTACATTTTCTATTATTGTATTTTCTTCTGATAAAATTATAAGGGGACATTTATAACAACACGGATGGAACTAGAGAGTATAATGCTAAGTAAGTCAGAGAAAAACAAATACCATAGGATTTCACTCATATGTGACATTTAAGAAACAAAACAAATGAACAAAGGGAAAAAGAGAAAGAGAGGCAAACCAAGAAACAGACACTTAACTACAGAGAATAAATGGATACGTACCAGAAGGGAGGGGTGGGGGAATGGGTAAAATAGGTGTGGGATTTAGGAGTGCACTTGGTCATGATGAGCACTGGGTAATGTACAGAGTTGTTGAATCACTATATTATACACCTGAAACTAATATAACACTGTATGTTGACTTAGTGAAATTTAAAATAAACTAAATTTTTAAGGGGAAGAATTAGCTATGTATTTGATGTCCCACTTTAAATAGAATTCATAACAGCTGATATGTTAAAAATGACAATCCAAAGGAGGAAGACAGTTCAATTTGCACAAGGACTCCTATGGTTAAATGACTTCCCTCCTCAGGCTCATAAACACACATAGATGAGCTTTGAATTATGGATGGAGGCCAAATGAATACTAATTGTTCTTCGTCCAGTTTGTTCTTTAAAATGGCTCATGAGTTTTGCAAACTTTTCTATGGTTTTTGACTTGTTGGTTGATAAAGAAATTTTGGCTTGCTAGTGGGCAGTAGGTTCACAATTTAAAATTTATATTTCCAGTTAGAAGTTTGCAACCTTATTACTCCTTTTGCATTTAGCCATAACTGCAAAGATATTTTTATACATGATATATGATATACAAAATAGTGTCATAAAAATACGTATTTCATATTGGTTTATTATTTGCCCTTTATTTAATATATATTCCTCCTTTGACATGTGATTCAAAAAGTTTTAAGTACAGAAATCTTTGAAGGTAGAAAAGAACAAAGACTATTACATAGAACCCAGTAAAATTTCTCTAAGCATAAATAATGACGTAATAAGGAATGTAAATTATACTAAAGGGTATTGTTAGCAATAAGAGATTGTTAATAAAGGAAAAATTAGATATAAATTTAAAAGTTTTCTTTTTTTCCTTTACCTACCAGTAGACCTCGGCTTTCTGAAGTTATAAACTCAAAGGCTCTGAGTTTGGGGAGCAATACAATGTATTCAGGAGCAATCCTGGTTAATCCCATTGGGTTTTCTGATAAATTGTGAAACTGACATAGTAGAATTTACCTGTACATTGATTCTGAACAGTAACTGAATTAAGTCACTGACTGCAATTTTTCAGGGCAAGAAGTCCACGTAAACATTAACTCAAATAAATTGAAGGAGAGGCCAATCTAGTGTCATAGGAAAAGAAATCATGCTGTTATTCTTAGTGTGCCAAGGAAAAATGAAATGAAAGGAGCACAAATGTGTCTTCTATGGCAATTTATGAAGGTCACACAATTAGTAACTTATTGAACTCGGATTTGAACTGAGATCTGCCTGACTCCGATATTCACAATTTCCACAATGCTATCCTGTGAATCACACTCTCATTAACAAGCAACACAAGCAAGGAACTCCTGTGTTAAAAATGCTCTTTTTGTGAAGAATCCTAGGTAATTTTATTTGCAGGCAAGCTGACTAGAAATGATGTCAGAATCCTGTATCTCTTTGCCTAGATGCCAACCTATAATCCCAAGTAAATTTATTTTCCTGAGCTGTCCCATAGCTATCCACTTAGAAAGAATATTTCAGGAAAAAGTTTAAAGATAGGCAGATCAATCAGAAAACTTTTGATATTCAATATGAATTTGCAGTCAGAGCCTTATAACTTTGGTGTGTGTTCCACAAATATTTCTCCAATTATTAAACAAACAAACAAATAAACAAGCCAACAATTCTCTAATGCCTAAGCCTATTTTGCTTCTGAGTCTACCTGGCCCAGACTTTCCACTCTCAAATGTTTTCTGATTTAGGATCTTCATATACTTGGTCCCTGAGGTGTCCCTCATTTTTCATTTTCCAACAGTTCTATTCTTAACTCCCTTACATCCTTTCCCTGAAGGAACCTCTGATCTTGAGAGCCAATCTATTTCTCCTGAGCCATGTTCTTCCCATTAAAAACTATTTTCTCTTTCCATAAGATTCCAGGAAAAGCTCACCCTTCATCCTTCCTAGATTAGTCTTTTGAGTTTCTTTCCTGTTTCCAGGCACAATCGACTGCTCTGGATTAAACTGCTCTTCAGTAGATCTTGCAAACATAAATGCCCTATTTGGGAGATGGAAGTAGGGAGGCTTAACACAACTCTCTGCACGGGTAAGCCTTTTGTCTCTTCTGGAATTCTCTCTTTAAAAAAAATGGCCATATTTCAAATCAAGGAAAGACCACAGAGAAACTGAGTGTTCCAACAGTTACCATGATTACTTGTGCACAGGATTTGTCCTTAAGATGGATGTTCTGTTTATGTAGACTTAAGACTACTAAAGCTTGATTTACTTAATAGGGCAAAATATGGATTTTTGAGATAATAAATCTAGTAGTAGCTGGCTTTCCTAGCCAAAAACCCCTTTGGAGATGGATTTGCTATCTTAGTCACCTTTGCATTCCTAATCACTAAAAAGTTCCTGGGATATAGGAGGTACGAAATAAATATCAATTAAATGAAACTTCTACTCATGCATGGCTATTAGTCCCTTTAACTGAATAGTATTTTAACAATGAGGGAAGAAAAGAGTTTTACATATTACAAATGAAAATCTAGAAAATTGGTGAGGATGCTTTGACAGACAGATGTGATCCTTTTATCCTATGCCCTTCTCTCTTCCATGTACCCCTTAAAAAAAAAAAGTCATTTGACCTGAAATGTTGTAGCATTTTCATGGGGTAAGTCCAATGTGTGAGTGATACAGGGTGCCCACCCACAGAATCCTACTCAACAATCATTAGGCTGCTCTTCCTTTCTTACCTAATTGAGATTCTTACTATTAGAGATTCTTTTTATTAAATAGAAATGTTTCCAGAAGGCCAAATGAATGTGGAACTATTGAAAAGGAGGCCATCGTCCTACTTCTTCTTCATTAATGCATCAGAAAGCATTCATTCATCAAGCCAACTCTGGGAAGACTTCAGTCTCAGCAAGGTTCTAGAGGATGGGAATGGGAGACTGAATCAACACCAATCCTCAGGGGATGCCTAATTGCCCTTGTCTGAGGTTGTGCAATCAGCTCAGGTGATAGGTGAAGCCAGCAAGTTGGAATGGAGAGGCAAAATGGTAGAAACAAGTAACACAGACAAAGGGAGACCCAGACCTCTTGACAAGGTGTTTTAAGTGTAACTATCTAGCCTGAGATTTGTACTCAAAAACCAAAAACAAAAACAAAAAGTAAGTTGCTACGCATGTTTTTAATATCTTTGACAAGGAATGGTGTTGGTTATGAGAAAAGTTGGTTATGAGATAAGGAACAGTCTCTTTGACTCCATAGGGCTTTATATTAAGCCCTGAGAAAGCTTTGTTAAATGCTTACAACCAAAAAGACTATTATGAAGAGTTTTTCAATACAGCAAACAACAAGCCTACATCTTCCCTAGAACAGAACCTTGTTCTTCATCCCAGAGCAAATGTTGCAGCTGAATGACTTTTGGGACTTTATAAGGTGTTGACACAACTTTTACTTTCACGTCGTAAATGTGCCACCCTAATAATCCCTGGTTAATTACTGTTTATTATAAATGAACTCTCTCCGCATTCCAGTGTGGCACTTCTCATTTTTCTGTCAGTGAAGTTTCCTCTGGTGGAAGTTTTGCCCCCAGCTACCAATGATATGATCCCAAGCATGCCTTCATCCAGAGACTGTGGGGAACAGCACCTGGAATGCTGGAGGCAACATCTTTGTGGATACTCAAGTATATGGAAACTAAATAGGCCCTTAAAAGTATTAGGGAAAGCCACTGTGCCTGCAACACAAATCATGTTTTCTAAAGACTGGATTATATAGTCATGAGTTAGCATCATCCCCATTGTCACCAAATATCCTGTCCTTAGAAGACTGAGAGCTAATTCAAATTAACAGGAATAATATTTTCCCCAATGCACTTGCTCACATGTAACTCATGCAAGATTGACAATGCAGAACACAAGAAAAGGATATGAGACAATCCGTGTGTACCTTCGGAGTGGCAGAATATTCTAGAGGTCAACCCAAAACTGAGCTCATTTTTACAAACAACCATTCTAGAAAATAACAGCTGGCCTTAATGGGATGTCAAGGGCTGAATGTTAGGGTAACACAATATGCAGGAATTAGGGGAAGGAAAGATCAAGGCAATTAATAATGTTTTCCCTGCAAGGATCAGATGTACCAAATTTTGCGAAATAAATACTGGTGATAAGCAAAGCTTGGGCTAAGACAATGGAGCTATTCATTCTCACCAGAGAAGGACATTACCACCAATATAAGAAGCTGAGATTTTAAAACTTTGGGTAATTAATTTCAATCAGAGCTGGATTCAAGGTCAGTTGTGTAATACCAGCCATTATTTTCCCTTTGCTACCTCTGGCAGGCATTCCACATGGCTCATCCATAAATAATTAAAACCAAAGTATCTGCTGCATCAGCTTAACTACTGCAGGGAAATGCAGAGGTCCAAGATTTTATTTCATTTGGAACTTCTAATAGAAAGGGAAACAACCTTCTCTGTGTATTAAGAAATGCGTCTTACTTCCTGCATAAACTACACAAACATTTCTTTTTAAGCGTTCAATATGTTCATCTCCATCTGGACCTTTCTAAACTGCTTGAGTAAATTGAGAAAAATTACGAAAGCAAAAGCCTCATGCACATACTGCCAGCATGAAATAATTTAAATCTGAGGTAACCTCCAACTGTCAATAGTGAGTCATCAGGATAATGTAATATTTTTGAGACTCATGATGAAATAGCAATCTGAAATTTAGCAACATGAATCATGCTTCCAAAGCAGAGAAGGGTGTCCAAAAGGACCCTTGGGACTCCCCCATTTAGGACTCGTTTGGGAAAGAGACAATCTCTAGGGTGTTCATAAAATGAGAAGAGAATTAATGGGGCTAAGGTGGCTTATGAGGAGGTCAAAAACTTCAGTTGGTAATATTTTAATTTCTTCAGGGGAAATGATTCTGATTGTTCTTCATTCTTATAAATGTTTCATTTAATTTACAACAGATGCCCCTTCGAAACATATATATTAAAGTGAAGAGATTCAGTTACAACCCAAAACACTATATCTCAATTCAGTAAGTGTGTGCATAGGCACAGGCAGAACTCTCTAGACTAATATCGGTGTGCAGGAGAAAGAACAGCAAATGACATATCAGAGATTTTCAGGTACCTGCCGAATCCAGACCCAAACCAACATAAATATGCAGCTTGACCAATCCAAAATTGAGGAGTCTGCTAGGGTGACGTGGAAAGCATTGTGGGTTTGAATCACAATTTGAGTAGGAACTGTGTGAACTTGGTCAAAACGCTCAGGTTAGTTGACATCATTTGGGATTACATATGCTTAAGTTACCTGAAAGTCACCAAACAGATTTAGGGAAATAAAAAGATGGAGGAAAGGGAGACAAGGGTATGAGGGCAAAATGACAGACTAGAGAGTTCTATTTGCATGACATTGTATGGTAGTAAGGAATAACCATGGCTTGGGTTGACTTCAGAGAGGATGATTGCCTCTGTCACATCAGGGATGTGGTGTGTGAGAGTATTCAGATAGGCCTACTCAGAGAGCTTCAGTAAGTTTCCTATGATGCATTTTCTGTGCAGCCCCAAGACCTAATCCAATTATTTGGAGTCCACGATGAAATTAAGATACTTTCATAGTCACCGCCATCAACCTCGCCATCACTATCACTCTCTTCATCAGTATCATCATCTACTAGCTTTAATACCAGAATAATATTTTAATATTAAGTTAATGACATTAGTCATAGTGACAAATGAAGACATAACCATTCTTAAGCCAGATAATATTAAAGTAAACTTATTGTTTGCCTCTACCCGTCACAGAAATAGCAGTATATAGTAATGAGGAAATCAGCCCACACATAATAAGACATTACATGTTGATGGTTCAGAGGAAGAAGGTTAAACCCTCAACAAAATGACAGTTCCTTAATTGTTGTTCATACAAATACTGTGACTCCTTTCAAATATATGTTATTGGCCAGTATTCATATTTGCTGTCTTGAGATGACAGAGGTCTACCCTCCTCCACTGCTAAATATCCAAAGGCCTCTCTACCAGGCCCTTCCTATCCTGCTGACAACAAGAAATTCTTAGAAGGGCCATAGTTGAAAGTATAAAGAAATCTTATTTCTTTATACTGGGCTCCTGGGCGGCTCAGTTGGCCAAGTGTCTGACTCTTGATTTGGGCTCAGGTCATGATCTCATGGTCATGGGATTGAGCTCCCCATCAATCTCTGTGTTGGGTGTGGAGCCCGCTTAAGATTCTTTCTCTACCTCTGCCCCTCCCCTTCCGTTGTGCAGACCTGTGTGCGTGCTCTCTCTCTGTGTCTAAAAACCAACAAAAAAATCTTATCATTTTGAAGCTATACTTAGGCATAAAAAGAAGTCCATAACATAAACGTATTCAGAAAGTTTGTGTGGTCACTCTCTGGACACCTCCCTTCCTTCCTGTAGTAAAATCCTTAGTTAACACAAATTCCCTTTTTTTTTTTAATTAACAAAAGAAACAGCTTTATTGGGATATAATTGATGTACAAAAAACTATAAATATTTAACATATAAAATTTATAATTTAATGAGTTTGGATACCCCTGAAACCATACTACCACCAAGATAATAAATATATCTATCACCTCCGAAAATGTCCTTGTGCCCTTTGGGTTTTTTTGTATTTTTTGTTTTTATTTTTGTGGTAAGAACACATAACATGGCATCTACCTCTTAATAAAATTTTTAAGTACACAGTATAGTATTGTTAATTAACAAGCACTATGTTGTACCATAGATGTCTATCATTGGCTTGCAAAACTGAAGCTTTATATATATCAAACAACTCCCCACTTCCTCCTTCCCCCAGCCCATGGCAACATCATTTTCCTCTCTGCTTCCATGAAGTCTATTTTAGATATTCAATAGAAGTGGAATCATACAGTATTTGTCCTTCTGTAACTAGCTTATGTCACTTAATATAATGCCCTCCAGGTTCATCCATGTTGTTGCTTATGACAGGATTTCTTCTTTTTGTAAAGCTGAATTTTTCATTATATGTATATACCATATTTCTTTTATCCATTCATCTGCCAATGGACATTAAGCTGTCTGTCTTCTGGCTATTGTGAATAATTTTACAATGAATGTGGGAGTGCAGCTCTCTCTCCAATATCCTAATTTCAATTATTTTGGATATATACCCAGATATGGGGTTACTGGATCACATGGTAGTTCTATTTTTAATTTTTTACTATTAAAAATAGTAACCCTTACTATTTTTCTACAGTGGCTGGACCATTTTACACTCTTACCAACAATGTACAAGAGTTCCAATTTCTCCACATCCTCACCAGCATTTTTTTTTAGTAGTTTCCATACTAATAGGTGTGAGGTGATATTTCATTGTGATTTTGATTGGAATTTCCTTGACGATGAGTGATGTTGAGCACATTTTCATATACCTTTTGGCCATTTGTAGGTTTTCTTGGAGAAATGTCTATTCAAGACATTTGTCCATTCTTTAATTGGGTGATTTGGTTTTGTTTTTTTTGTTTTTTGTTTTTTTTTTTTTGTTTTTTTTGTTTTGCTATTGAGTTGTAGGAGTTCTTTATATATTTTGGATATTAACCCCTTACCAGACATACATAGTTTGCAAATATTTTCTCCCATCCCATAAGTTCTCCTTTCACTATGCTGATTGTTGCCTTTGCTGTGTAGAAGATTTTTAGTTAGAAGTAGTCCCAACTGTCTTTTTATTGTCAAGAAGTCATCGTCAAGATCAATGTTCGGAAGCTTTCCCCCTATATTTTCTTTAAGAAGTTTTAAAGTTTCAGCTCTTAGGTTTGTCTTTAATGCATTTTGAGTTGATTTTTGTGTATGGTATAAGATAAAGGTATTTCACATTCTGAATCTGAGTTTTAAGTTTCTAAAACAATTGCAGAAAATGATACTCAAATTATCCTTGGAGAGAAGAAATATATAGAGCACTGAAATGAATTCATACAAATGTGTACAAATTCATTTGTATTTTTATGTCAGCCTTGGTTGTGATCTACTCTGAGCATTTAGAATTGTTTAGGCATAAAAGAATCTTAAGGTATATGTGTGGCTTGAGGACTATTCAACTCGCAGGTCAGTCAAATGTGACGTTCTGTGCTTAGCTCAAAAAGTAAAAGTATTGCTTCAACAAAGAGTTATTTAAAATATCTTCTAACAGCTAGGAAAGGAACACAAGAAACCAAAGGACTGAAATTATAATAATAAAAAGGAGCTTTTGACTTAGTTTAGTATTTCTGAAAAACAGAAAAAAAATTTTAATTAAAGCTTTTGAGAATATAACAGTGCTTATTTTAAATTGAGCTGCATGATTTAAGTTTGCTTTAGCTCATTCTTTAAGTGGAACTCAGACAAAAATTAGCAAGTGACTCGGTAGGGGAAACAGAACGTAGAGATGGAAAGCAGAGACAATTTGCCCTTCGAGGCTTGGAGCCTGAAGGACTGCCTTCTCCTCAAGAATGGGTAATACGCTTTCACAGTGTAGCGAATCTATCACACGCCCAAGAGGAAGCATGCACCATTTCCACCGAGGGGGCCCCCCGAGGCAGCAGATTTATAATAAAAATAATTCTGCATTTTCGCATGTTCCAGTCTTAAAATATGGCGGAGCAGACTGTTCTTTCCACAAAGGATTTGTTATTGCACCTGATTGTCTCAAGCCGCCTTTTCATCTTTGAACTTCTAGCTTTTTTTCCCCTCTCTTTTTTAGTGTTCTTTTCTACCTCTAGGCCATTAGCAACCTACTCTCCAAGACACCAGTGAAAAGAACCTCACTTCATTCCTGGCTCCTTACAGAAATTTTAGAGCATGTAGATTTAGACATAGCAATGAATAGATCAACACCTGAAGGTAGAAAATAAGCTTAGATACCATGTGTAACTCCATCTGATAGAAGTTCTTCTCTTTGGCCTCATTCTACCACTTACCAGGTCTGTGCATCCTTTGGCAAGCTTTTAAGTATTGTGATGCCTCGGATGTGCTATCTCAAAACGAACCGCAAATTTTCACCTAAATCTCTAGGGTTGTGTCAAGACGGTCAGCTCTCCCCATGATGGCAGCAGGTCTAAACAAATCTGTTGCTAATGTGAACTTCACAACCTATCATAGCACAAGTTGTCTGACACTCTACCCATTCTCCGGATGCAGAAAAATTTGAAAGCAACCTGAGTCCAAAGCACTTAGGCTTTGGTGGCAGGTCACCCATAAGGCATCTCTGGTTCTCTATCAGCTAAAGAGGATAAAGATTCCTGCCCAACCGCAGTAGGGAATGAATTAAGTAACACAGATGAGAACATGTTCATAAAAGTTTAAAAAGCACAGTTCTGATACACCCGTAAGCACAACCACGTTGCTGCCATGCATTATAATCAAGAATTTGAATTCATGGTACCCAGTCTGGAAGAACAGAAATGTTACTGAGTAAATCACCCAGGGAACTTCATCAAGGTGCTCACAAGGACACTCGCGTTCTGAAATGCACGCCCATGACACAGGGAGAGCCCTGAGGTAAGAATCGCTGCTGTGGTAAAGTCACGGAGCTAAAGGGCTTTCATGTAACTACAGAGAATGTCCCAGAATAGGAACAGAATAGGCGCGTACTGTGGGGCGCCATTGTTAGGAGACGGTGTGAGTGTGTGAGTCGAATACTTTTACGACCCCACTGAACTCAGGTTGTGTTTTGTTTCCTAACATCAGTAGTTAGGTTATGTTAGGATTCCTTCTCAACCACTGACGTTGTTGATATACTAATTTGATTGGGACACCAGAAGTAACAATTAGGAGTAAGTCGCTTTGGGGTATTTATCTATACACTCCATGAAGGAGCTTTTTTTTTTTTTCTATGTTTACTTATCTTAAGAGAGAGAGATAGCATGAGCAGTGGAAGGGCAGAGAGAAAGAATCTCAAGCAGGCTCCACGAAGTCAGCACAGAGTCAGATGTCGGGCTCGAACTGATGAAACCGTGAGATCCTGACCAGAGGCAAAATCAAAAGTCAGATGCTTAACTGACTGAGCCACCCAGGTGCCCCAGAGCTCTTTGATTTAAAAGGTATAAAGTATTCTGGGAGAAGAATCACATGAACCTAGAAAACAAGAACTTTAAGAAGTTTGCTAAATTAATTAAATGTAATCACACAACTACACATTGCAAACTACAAATAATGTAAAGTTTAGTTCATATGTTCATTTCTGTCTCTATCTCACAGAACAGATAAATGCTATAGGCTGCCGTGACCAAGCCAGTAGAGGGAGAATCAATATTCAGAACCATATAGATACGTTTCCTTCCTCATGAAAGTTCTATGTAATTAGCAACCGAAGTCTACAAGCTCATCTTGAGGCCTTGTCACCTGTGTCCTGGAATCAAAATATCCTTATATCTGGACTTAATTTTTTTATTATTTTTTTTGTTTATTTATGTTTGAGAGAGAGAGACAGAGTGTGAGCAGGGGAGGGGCAGAGAGAGAGGAAGACACAGAATCCGAAGCAGGCTCCAGGCACTGAACTGTCAGCACAGAGCCCGATGAGGGGCTTGAACTCACAAACCGTGAGATCATGACCTGAGCCGAAGTCAGACACTTAACCAACTGAGCCTCCCAGGTGCCCCATTGTATCTGGACTTTTAACCTAAAGTAGATAATTATAAGAGTCTCTATCAAAAATATCTCAGGGGTGCCTGGGTGTCTCAGTCGGTTAAGCATCCGACTTCGGCTCAGGTCATGATCTCCCAGTTGGTGGGTTCAAGCCCCGCGTCTGGCTCTGTGCTGACAGCTCAGAGCCTGGAGCTTGCTTCAAATTCTGTGTCTCCCTCTGTCTCTGCCCCTCCCCACTCATGATCTGTTTCTCTGTCTCAAAAATAAACATAATAAAATTAAAATATACATATATACATATATATATATATATGTATATATGTATGTATCAGAGTTTAGAAATTATGTGAGATATATCTTTAGTTTCAAACTTTGTTTTCTTGCAGTGTGTACATTCTGGAAGTACTGAATGCCTTCACTGGGGAAATGCCCTGGTGGCTATAGGTGGTGTAGATACCCTCTATTTTTATGACTTCACCACAGTGGGAGGCCACTGGTTTTTAAAGCCAAGTAAACAGATCCCAGGGGATCAGTTCATCCTGAAGTTTCACGAATTTCATGGACCAAGTGATACCCTCCCAATCCCACCGGGGCCCCATCTCATCTGACCCACAGTTAGAACACACTTAATCTTACTGATTAAAGATGCTTCAAATCTATGTGGATTCCTTGGGTGAAAATGGGTGACACCAAAGAAGTAAATACAATGAATGTTTTCTGAATATATCCAAGCCGAGATATTACTGTAAACATGTAGAAGCAAAGTCAGAGATTATAGTAGTAGGAACAGAGGCATATATGAGGTAAAGCAGCCGGTCCTAGCGAAAGCTCTGGAACAGAGAGAGGAGACCATTTTGAAAGCTCCAAGAAGAGACTAAGCTTTGAGACAAAATGAAGGCCAGTGTGGCATCATCACATGAGGGCAGGGGTGGAAAGAGGCAAGAAGAGTTCATTGCATTCATTTCCTGGGGCTGAGATAACAAATTACTGCAAACTGAGTGGCTTAAAACAAGAGGCCAAAAATCAAAATCAAGATGTCAGCAAGGCTGTTTCCTTTCGGAAGCTCTGAGGGGCGATCACTTCTATGCCTCTCTCCTAGCTGCCAGTGGTCTCTGGTGGTTCTTGGTGTTCTTTGTTTATAGCTGCGTCGCTCCAAGCCCTGCTTCTCTTCTCACATGGCCTTCACCTCGGCTTGTCTCGTCGATGTTCTTGTGTCTTTTCTATTCTTACGAGGATACCGGTCATATCGGAACTGGACCCATGCTTATCTACTATGATCTCACTTTCACACAACTAAGAACATCTGCCAAAACCCTATTTCCCTACGAGGTCCCCTTCTCAGGTTCCAGGTAGGCATGAATTTTGAGAGAACATTATTTAACCCGGGACAGTGGACAACGGCCAGATCATACAGGGCCTTGTAACCATGGCATGAAACTTTTTTTTTCCCTTAAAAACAATGTTAAATCTTTAGAAGGTTTTTAGCTGAGGAAAGGGCATACTTTATACATTTGCAAGATCATTCTGGCTAGGATGTGAGGCAGGGGGCTTAGGTAGAAAAGAAAAAGAGTACAGACACCAGTTGGTTGAATACTGCAGTAATCAAGCTGAGAGCTAGAGTGAGTTTAGTTAGTGTGCGGGCATCTGTTGCCAACGGACGTGAACGGTTTGGGGAACTATCTGAAAGATGAAATAGCATGTGTTGTTGATGGATGTGATGGGGGAGGGAGAAAAAGGGAGGGACCCTACACTTAGGCTTTGAGTAACTGGGTGCAAGGGGGTACCATTTATGGCAACAGGGAAGAATGCCAGCCAGGGTGGGGAAGGATAGGAATCAGTTCCATTTAGGACATACTACATTTGAGCTGCACATTAGAATTCCAAGCGGAGATAACATAAGGCAGTTGGAGCCCAAAGAGAGGTCAAGACTTGAAAGATAAATTAGGCAGTTATCAGTAAGTTGAGGGTGATTAAAACCATACTGGATGAGGTCATCTGGAGTTTGAGTGCAGAGAGAGGAGAGCCTGGGATGCATCCCAGGATGCACTCATGCTTAGGGGCTAGTTATAGGAAGAGGAAGAGACAGCAAGACAAACTGGGGTAAATTTGTTATTGAGGTAGAAGGGAGTCCAGGAAGACATGATATCCTAATTCTGCTGTTCCCACTGTGTGCATGGTAATGTGGAAGTCCCATGTGGAAGACCACATTATTCTCTTCTATGTCTTTTCTTATGTCTTATGTCTTATTCTTTTCTTATGCCTTTCTATGTCTTTTCTACGGGTCCCTGCTCCAGACTGGCTCCCCCTATGGGAGGCATATACACCATGCAACAATGACATTAGACCTGGCCATGTGACTGGCGGTGGACAATGAACTATGAGCAGAAATCATGCTTTAGACTCCGAAACAGAAGTTCAGAGCTGTTACACGGTTCTGCCATTGTTCTTTTCCTTCCGCATCAAAAAAGATGCATCCCAGGTCGTGCTTGCTCCTTTGGCACAAAACCCAAAATAAGGAAGACATGAAGATTACAGCTATACTCAATATTTAGTGTGAAGGATAAACCTTTGTTTCTGTAAGTCACTGAGAGTTGGGGAGTGCCCAATTCTCATACCCACGTTGCAGATGAAGAAACTGAGGCTGAGAGATTAGATAGCAGACTTGGAAATTGCATCCAATTTTATACGGCCCCCAAAGCCTATACTCTCTCCACTATACATACTGCTTCTCTAAAATAAATAAATAAAAAGCAAAATAATATAAAATAAAATAAAATAAAATAAAATAAAATAAAATAAAATAAAAAAGGTGGAAGGGATTTAGTCTTGTGACCTTAGCCCATAAAAGTAATGAAATGAGGAGGGAAAGTTGAAAACATGATCCCACAAAAACTTGTCCAAAAAATGTTTCTAGGGGTGCCCGAGTGGCTCAGTCAGTTAAGTGTCTGACTTCGGCTCAGGTCATGATCGCGGGGTCTGTGAACTCAAGCCCCGTGTTGGGCTTTGTGCTGGCAGCTCAGAGCCTGGAGCCTGCTTTGGATTCTGTGTCTCCCTCTCTCTCTGCCCCTCCCCCACTTGTTCTCTCTCTCTCTCTCTCTCTCTCTCTCAAAAATAAATAAATATTAAAAAAAAATTTAATGTTTCTAGCAGCATTAAACAAAAAATGGAAACAGCTCAGAAGTCCGCCAAATGGACACTCGGATTGTGATATCTGCATACAGTGGACCTGTATGCAGGTCCTTCGACCTTAAAAAGGAAGGAAATTCTGACACTTGGCAGGCACCACATGGGTGAACTTTGAAAACATCATGCTAAGTGATAGACGTCAAACACAAAGGCCACCTATTGTAGGAATTCCATTTCTAGGTAATGCCCAGAACAGGCAAATCCACAGACACGTAAGTCTATTAGCGGTTTCCAGGGGAAGGGATAGAAGTGAATGGGCGTGATAATGGGTACAGATTTATTCGGCGGTGATGAGACGGCTCTGGAATCGGTGATGGAGGTACAACCTTATGAATGTACCGAAAACTAGTGAATTGTACACTTCAAAACTATGAACTGTATAATATACAAGCTATATCCCAGTAGAAACAAAAGGGAGGGGGAGAGGTACAATTTGGGAGTGTGGTGCATGGTGCTTCAACCCACAACCCGCTGACTCAGTTCCCAGTCTGATTGCGCATCTGAGGTCTGGACCCCACAGTCTCAGAAGAGGCCGAGGAGAGACAGACAGCCCTCGGTCCGAGGGCTCAGGCACCGAGGCAGAGCCTGGTTCTTGCCTGTCAGCACGGCTGCAGTAGAGATGTGGCCAGGAGCTGGACAAAAGTGGCAGGTACACCCAGGTGAGCCTCGGGCGTGAACCCCGGAGGGACAACACAGGTCATTTCCCTTGGAGTCTCTACGTGTCCCGGATGCCCTGGGAATGCCCTTCACCTTTGGCCCCCTGGAATCATGTCAGGGTCTTCTTCTACCTTGAGAATCCCCCGAGGGAAGAAGGAAAATACCAAATGCAGGACAGCAACGAGGAGCACAGTCTTGTCTAACGGAGGGCCGGAAAAATCTGACTGCGAAAGGCACCGTCATAGCTCGCAGCTTCCCCAGGTTACAGGCGGTGTTGCAACCTTTTAATAACAAAACGACTCTCAGGGGTTAGGAGCCGCTTTGTGAAGCAAGTTCCCCTAGAGATAGGACCACCGAAGGAAAGTAAAATCACCCAGACCTTTCCCCAACCCCTGCGATCATAACTATCAAGTCCAGAAGCACACAGTGCTTGTCACTGATTGCTAGAACGGGAATCAGTCAGAGTCTGAGGAAAGTAGCAACAGGTAAGGTCCCCTGACCTGGGCCTCCGTTAGTAGCTGGAAGGAGCTACAGAGGAGGAACCCAGGCACCTGCTCTCTAAGTTCAGTTCCCTGTTGTCTCGTTGACCGTGACCCTCCTAGATAACCATCTCTGCCTATATGTTCCCCAAGTCGGATGGGGGACTCGTGGTAACTTGCTACTTCCTCCTTAAATAAGGAAATCAGGCAGTGATGGACAGAAGGAAGTTTATAGTATTTCACCTTGGCCACCACTGACCAGAAAGAAAAAAAAAAAAAAAATGGAAATACCACCATCACGAATCACCAACGTGTTCCCTGTTACCATCATGCAGCATTTTGCAAGAACTTTGGATTTTCATGGTTTCAGTAATTTCGATTCCTGATAAAACATTTCTTATCCCCTAGTTATCCCTAAATAGCCACCAGAGCTTTGGACATCTTAAAGCTTTGAGATTTTTTTCAACACCTGTGGAAAATTGCTACTACAATTTTCCATTTATGAGTACCATCGGCCATCAATAGTGCCTGAATCTTCACAAGAATTGAGTGCCCAGAGAGGAGGAGAGAAATTTTCTTTAAATTTGATCCTCTCTCTTTTAAAAAAAAAAATCAGCTTCTAACTGAGATTGCACAATGGTCCTGTGCAGATGTATGTATTCTTTTTGTCAGTGACTCGATATCTTTCAGATTATAGTGCATTAAAATGCACCCAGAGAGCCTAAGGGGGAAAAAATAAATATGGCATTTGTCTTGAACTCATAAAAAGGGTCATACTAAAAAGGAATTTAATAAAAATCATTACCACCTAAAAGCAGTGCCAAAATTTAATTATACATTTTCAACCCCCAAAGTAAATGTTCTAACATCTAAACCCACTGAAAAGCTGCCCGGCTTTATTACTGCCATACCTAGAGGTTTTGGGGCTTTTTTTTTTTTTTTGAAGTAGTCTCATTTAATTCTTGAATGCATGACCACCTAGCACTGCAGGTAGAGAAAAATTTTCCTCTTTTGCTAAAATAGTCTCCATTCTCAAAGGCCCACGGCGATCCATCAATGTGATCCTCTGGGGTAATTAGGCCCCTTCCCCCTTCCAGGCAGACATTCTGGAGGACGTTGCTGGCTGAAGGACAGCCATGTCCAGGGCTCTATTCTCAGCCATCGGGTCGTCCTCAGTCCCTTTGTGCCATGGCAATTTTTCAGAAGGGAAATTAGTCCCCCTGCCAACTCTTATATTTTGTATAAGCCCAGATGTCACACTCTGCTAATGTCATACTAAACTGTAATATTTTTATAACATAGTGTAGAAAACCAAAGCAGAGCCAAATAGACACATTGCTGCCAGATGGTTGACCTTTATTTACTGATAAAAGTTTTTCAAATCCTAAAACTCGAACTTATGAGCAATGAGATGAATTCTCAAGTCTCCGAGTGAGCCCCATCCTCTCTCCCATTGACAGCGGGAGAGAGAAGATGAGCTCATAAAAACACAGGGTGTGTAGAAATCCAGAGGTCTATGTGGCGCGGGGGCAGGGGGTGGTGGCTTGCTTTCCGGGATATGGGTTTTCTGTGCGCAGTAATGACTGGACTTGTCTCTCATGAAATGAACTCAGGAGCAGACCTCTGCATGCCTATGACTTTAGGCACACAGCCACCTGCCTTCAAAGCGTGAGGCCGCTTACTGTCAACCGATGGTTTGTCTTCCTCCCGTGTCTCTAGCGTAAACAGGATGAAGCGGACCGTGTGGTTTCCCAGCCCTGCCTGCCGCTTACCCCCAAAGCCATTCCCGTACAGGAATGGAATTTCTAATTGAATGTAATCATATTATATTTACTTCAAAGAGGGCAATTACTTCTTCACATTTTCCTGTAGACTTATTTGCTTTGAAGATGTTTTCTGTCCTGACTCACGTATTATTTTTTTTTTTCTTTGCGATTGGCTCTAAATATGGCTAGGATGTTCGTGGGTCCTTTTTCCATTCTATGTTTTCTTCCTCAGACAAATTATTCTTCTTACATATTTATTGATGTTGGACTCTGAATGCTTCAGGCATCCATCATGACCTTGAAGACAGTAATTTGCCTTTTAGTCATCAATTGCCAATTATTAGCCATTTGAAGAACAATAAATGGCCGATATTTTTATTTCCTATCATGAAGTCTCCAGAACCTACCTTGAAATTTGTTATTTTTAGATTTGTTCCTAATATGCTGCCTCACTGATCTGAACTATATTACCTTCTTAGTTTACCATTTTTCGGCTAACAATAATCACACTTTTGCACACTTCATAGGTTCTTTTCAGCCAACCTTTTTATCAAATCAAACTATGATTTATTCAGAAACCAAATATTTTGCCCTGTTCAAAGATTTTCTGACCCAAATGTATTTAGAAATCTATCCATCTGTTTTCCATCCTTGTTTCCCTTCTAAAAAGTAGGGTCTTGCGGCGCCTGGGTGGTTCAGTCAGTTGGACGTCCGACTTTGGCTCATGTCATGATCTTGCAGTCGGTGAGCTCAAGCCCCTCGTTGACCTCTGTGCTGACAGCTCAGAGCCTGGAGCCTGTTTCAGATTCTGTGTCTCCCTCTCTCTCTCTGCCCCTCCCCCACTCATGCTCTGTCTCTGAGAAATGAATAAACCTTAAAAAAATAAAAAAAATAAAAATAAAAATAAACGTAGGGTCTTACAAACTCAATTTTAATTATTGGCAGTGCTCCCTCTACTGCAAAATGATCACCCCAGCTGGCTAGCTTGAAACTCCCCATTCCTAGGAATATCTAAGCGTTTAGGCATCGTGTCTCCAGATTTTTCAGGTGAAAACATCACTGGAAGGATTAATGTACAGTAAAACCTTGGTTTGCAAGCATGATTCATTCCAGAAACATGCCTGTAATCCAAAGCACTCGTATGTCAAAGCAAACTTCAAGAACCATTGGCTCAGTTGTGATCATGTGACATTCAGCGACACGTACTTCTCATATTGCAAGACATCACTCATTTTTCCAGTTAAAACTTACTAGAAATGTTTGCTCATCTTGCAGAACCCTCGCAGAATAAGTTACTCACAATCTAAGGTTCGGTTGTATTTGGACTTACCGTCAGAAAATTTGGGTTCAACTCCAAGCTCTGCATCTTTGTATGCATGTGATTGATGTTCAACATCTCCTTCCAATGCTCTATACTTCTACCAGAGGAGGGTGGCAGTAATTGCTTGCTATTGTCCAGTGCTCGTGAATGCCAAAGAACACACATACGGAATTGATTGTAAACCGAAAATCATAAAACGTACTCTCAACATCAATGCATAGTGTTCTTCCCTTAAGAGTTTATTAAGAGTTCATTCCCTTAGAGGGGCTCCTGGATGGCTCAGTTGGTTAAGCATCCAACTTCTGCTCAGGTCATGATCTCACAGTTACTGAGTTCAAGCCCCGCATGGGGCTCTGTGCTGACAGCTCAGAACCTGGAGCCTGCTTCAGATTCTGTGTCTCCCTCACTCTCTGCCCCTTCCCCCACTTGTGCACTGTCTCTCTCTCTCTCTCTCTCTCTCTCTCTCTCTCTCTCAAAAATAAATAAACTTTTTAAAAAAGAGTTTATTCTCTTAAAGAAGAGAGAACACAGACAATGGGATATAACTCTGGAAAGGTGAACTAGGGAGCAAAGAGAGAGGGGAAGGTGATCATAGGGGATGCTGGGTAGAAGAATACCCCCCTGAAAGGTCACACACACACCAGGGGGCGTGAGCAGCAAGGGGCGGCGTGAGTGTCCAAAGAACTCCCAAGGAAAGGAAGACCATGAGAAAAGGAGGTGTGGGCACCACACACAGGTTCTCCTCTTCGGGAGTTTTGTTTCAGCCAGGCCCTCTGTCCTTCTGCCTGCTTGACTTCTGCCCACACGCCAGAATGATCTCTGACTGTACAGCCAGCCCGGTGGTGAGGACCCAGAAAGCCTCAGCTCAGTTTTCTCCTGTGACCCACAACGATGAGGACAGGCTCAGTGAGATGTGCCTGTCATTGTGCCTTAAATGCAGTGAGGGCACAGTCTTTGTGGTGGAACAAACAGATGAGGGGAAAAGAAATCAGAAGGCGGGCAGTTCTATCACCGCCCGGGCACCTAGTCTCTAAAGACCCAAAAAGAAAAACTGAAGATAATATTTCCTCTACAGTGGGTGGACACCATAGAGCTCACACACCCTCCCTTTTTCACTCTTCTTTACTTTTTGATGATGACGCGGAAGACAGAAGCACCAAGCTCCCACCAGCCTACTCATGGGAGAAGAACAGCTACCGTGTGCCAGATAGACCCCGGGTCTGAGCAGATGACTGAACCAGGCTTCTAGAGGAAGGGATAGTATCCTCCTCCTCCCCTATTGACTTCAAGCTCTGCTCCCTTCTGGGCATGTGAGGCATCTCCCCTGTGCTTTCTTGGATGTTATGTTTTGATTTAAAAACAAAAAAACAAAAAAACTTAGCAGTGGTTGATTTAGCAAATCCCTCCATCAAAGGCTTACCTGTTATCTTCAATCAAGTATCCTGTAAAGTCAATTGGCCAGATATCCCCTGGCAAATTATAGTAGAAACCTTCATAGTGAGTTATTTTAAACAATATTTTTTTGTGAGATAAATAAGTCGCAGCGGGAGTGCCAGCAGCAGCGACAACCTGGGGCATCTGCCTGGGCACCGGCCATTCCTAAGGTTTATCTTCAGCTTCTTGTTCTATTATCTTCGCACTCTCAAACAGGCTGTTCTCATTTGTTTTGTAATCTATTATTCGGGTAATTTCTCTTTCCCTCGTGCAATCGCTAAAGACATTTCCCCAGTGCCAAGGACTGATTTCTTTCCTAAATTGCCTTGCTTTGTTTTTATCCCTTCCTGCCTTTCCCCGATCTTCTTCAAATATTTCTCCCACCAAACTCTTCTCACCATTTAATCTTCGGCCCCACCCTCGGGCTTCTTGATCCTTCTGTACATTTTCTCCTCTCCAAAGCAACCTGCCTCCTCGAAGAAACCGAATTCCCATGCCATGGGTATCGGCATTTTTTTTTTCTTGGTGGGGAATAATTTTTCCCCGATTCAATTGGCTGTATATTTTCTCCTATAAGTGAATTCTCGTGGCATATGGTATGGATATTATCCCCACCCCCCTTTCTACAGAACGACTCCAAATACTTTGTGTCATATGTAATTTTTATTTTGGCAGTCCCTGCTGGGACCAGCTTTTCCTGTAATGCAACAAAGTCCCCTCAGAACATTAATCTTGTAGTACCCAGAAATGGAGGCCACGTCCAAGCGTCTCTTCTCGTGTGTACATGGATAGGTGTGCGTCCGGCACAGACTTGACAAACCTCGCTGTCTGTCTTCCTATTTTCACGAGAACCTCCAAGGGGAAACTGAAGTCACCCACCAGCCTGGTGGTTGGGTGGAAAGATGACAGGCTCTAGTCCGGGAAGTGCCTGGGATGCCCGTGGCTTCTTTGTTATGGTGGCATGGCAAAGGAGAGTGGGGAAAAAAATACACATCGATGTGACTTTCTTTCTCCAGCAGCCCTAGGAAATGAGGCCAACTCAAAGCTGTACCTGCCTTCAAGACTCCTGTTGACACTTCTGTGCTGAAGCTGCCGTGTGGTTGCTAAAACCTCCACCGTTCATAGAATTAATCCAGGCCACACATGCTGAATCTATCTTCAGCTGTGCATTTTCTCTAATGTATCCTTCTCCGTGGTTTCCGCACAAGATGCACAGATTGTTTTCAACTCCAACTTCCTAAAACTCAGACTTTTTTGCATTTTCACTCCATCTCTCCTCAGTCTTCCCAAATGCTGGTCCTTTATTGAGTGAATGGGAATCTTTCTCTTGCCGCTAAGGAGCTCCAACCCCTTAATCTGGGCTTTCCTTAGCCAACCACATCTTCAACAAGTTGGGTAAATATCGGTGAATTTCTGATCTTTTCCTCTACTTGTCTCACATGTTTAGTTTTTCTGTTTCATTAGTTGTAAAGATTCTTCTTTATTCTCCCTTTCCCCAGGCTTTCTTGTGTCATTTACTTATCCATGCTCCAGCCCTACAGGCAAACAGGAAGTATTGTCTCTATCCGGTTTATCTTCATATCCGAGGAGACAAGATATTAACATACAGAATTAAACAAAAAGATGGGAGGCCAAATTCTGTACGTTAATGCCAAATGGTCAATATGATAAGCTCTACCTGTTAACAGAAAGATTTTACTAGAGGACGGTATAGATGCAGTCAGGAAAATGGTATGGAGCATGTGTCTAAAAATATAAACGGGACCACTGAAGCCGTGTGCAGGGTCAGTTACTACACTGATGGGGCCAGTTCAGCAGGGCCTGGGAGTTTATGTGAAGGACCCTTAAGGAAAATATTGTGCAAAAGGCAAACTAGGAGTGCCTATGTGACTCAGTCAGTTGAATGTCTGACTCTTGATATTGTCTGAGGTCATGATCTCATGGTTTGTGAATTTGAGCCCTGCATCGATTGGGCTCCTTGATGAGCATGGAACCTGATTAAGATTCTCTCTCTCTCTCCTCTCTCTCTCTCTCCTCTGCCCCTCCCCCACTTGCACTAACTTTCTCTCTAAAATTAAAAAAAAAAAAAAAACTCAAGGCAAACTAAATCCTGATTGTGACAAGCCAGTTTGTGTATTTGAGGCTTTATTTTGGTAGCATTAGCGACACTTGGTGAATTTTTCGGGGGAAAATGGCAGAACCAAAGCAGAGTTTGGGATGTAAATCAAAGATCCAAGTGAGTGGTGTCTCCAGGAGGATGTAGGTGTCTGCTATGGAAGTCAGGTATAAAGTTATCAGGGACAGATTTGAAGGAATGGCCATGTGAGGAAACCATTGTAATTTCCATTAAATGGTCAAAACCCACCTGTTGATAATCAGTTACTAGAGCGCAATGGCACAGACGTACTGTCTTGATCTTTGATTTCTGTCTCTTTAACCTTGGAAAGGTTGAAGCTAGAGTTAATATTTATTACATGATTGCACAAACTAGGAACTATGATAAACACATTGTACATGTTAACTAGTTTATTCCTCCTAAAAAACAGTTGGAAGGAGAGAAAAGTAAGAGCCAGAGAGGTCAACTAACTTCCTCCAGTTATCCCACTAAGTATTCTTCAGAAAATTTAGCATCAGAGTCTGTGTTCTTAACCCTACACTGCACCACCTCTCAGAGCCTGGAAGTCACATGAACTCAGGATTCAAACACGCCAGGTTAACTGATGCCAAGCTCCTCCCTGATGTCATTCTAATATGGTGTTGAAGTTAGTTGACCCCAGGAGCCTCAGCCCATATCTATAAAACAAGAAGATAATAGATCCTATCTTAAAGAGTTATTGTAAGGATGCAATAATCCATCTTAAGCACTTTACAGTGTCTGGCGAGCCTTCTTTCCATACTGATCGTAGGTGTTAATGTTCTGGACAAATCCAGTTCGATACGATTCCTTCCATACCTGCTCTCACTTCCAGGTGAACTCCTGAATTTCGCCTAAACTCTACTCTGATTCTAAGCTGAACAAACCTCTTTCCTGTTGCCAACACAAAGTTTGCAATTTATTATGTGCTTCTGTGTCCATCGCCTCCCACCTCAGGCACTGGGTTAAGAGACAGGTCCCCCTACGTAAGTCATACACAGGCTTGCACGTGTGGCCCATGAGTGGCCCCACATGTGTCGCAGGCATCCGCAGGGAGAAGGTACAGTTTCCTTCACATGTATATCCCCATTCGACACTGAAAGATGATCTAGTTTCTTACTCAGTTGACATCATCTTCCCATGTCTTTTAACTATGGGCATATGTCATCTTTAGCAAGCATTTCATTTGTAAATAATACATAAACAGCCTTATCCTGCTCCCACTTTATGGCTTTTTGATGATACTTGGGCAGCATTTTTTATTTTCTTCTCCAGAAGTTCCTTTCACAAATAAGTCATAGTTTGCCTGCTCCTGAGGTGGGCACCGCGTGCTGTCATTCCTGGTGTCCCCGACTGCTCAGGTGTCTCTCTCATCTCCATTGGCTTTCCAGTCGAGGCCTTTATGACAAAAATTACTTCAGAGACCTCTCTCCTAGATTTTCCAAAAGAGCAGGTTTTCTTTAAAAAATAAAAACCCTTCTTTAAGAATCTGAGTAAGTTGTTCATCCTTTCTATAGCGAATCAAACATGTTCTACTTCTCTTACCAAGTGTGTCGTTTCCTCTCTTAAAAATGTAAAACCTTTGCTCCTTCTGTTTTTTTCAACACTTTATTCTCTTTTCCTGCTCTCTTTCTGAGTTTGAAATGAAGACTTTTCAATTTTGATGCTAGTTTCTTTTCCTTCTCTTGATCTCACCACTGCTGATCTTCTCTCGTGCTCAGACTTTCTGAGGTACACCCTCCCTCCTTCTCTTCCTTAGCAGGGAGATCTACATAATGATGAGAAGACTCCCTCCTACCCCCTCTGTAGTGCCATATGGTAGGCACGCGATAGCCAATGTCTTTCTTCCAATAATCACTCCGGTCAGGGAGGGAACTGCCTTACAGGGAGGGAACAAACTTTACAGATGAGAAAAGTAAGATAGTGAAGAGTTAATTAGTTTTCCTAAGATTAAAAATCAAATCAAATGTGGAGCACGATTCTCTGAGTTTCTGTGAGCTGTTGCTGACCCTGCTACCTCGATTGCGGGTGCAAAAGGGAACAACCCTTCACGGCACCTCTCTGCAATGCCATACTCCACTTTCCCTCAAACAGACATCTGTGATCATGTAATTTTTCAGCAAGAGTCTAAAATTTTCTTTCGGTGTAACAGCTATTAATTTCTGTTTCAAGTAACGTGAGGAGTGCTCAAGGTAAACCCAATGTTGTCAGATCTGTTCTCAGTGACAGTCTATTCTAAGCCTGCTTGTACTATGAACTTGCTGGATGACCGTAGGAAGTCACTGAACTCTGATAAGTCTCAATTTCCTCCTTCATAAAATAAATGGGCTATATTTTCCCTAAGGTCTCTTCCAGGTCTAACTGTTTTTAATCTATACTGTAAGATAGAAATAGTCATTGCCAACTTTCTCAGTATTCTAGCTACGTCCCCTGAGATTTCACATGCTGGGAGAATTTTGTCTGCAAAATCCAAGGCATAAAAGTGTATAAGTGAAATATGAAAGGCTTATTAAACAAGCCATACCATTTAAACTGGGGTATGACAAGTGTGGCTTCCACTAATAAAGTGATACAGCTTCCTAATCCAGGGAGAATACAAAGGGAGACTGGCAATACAGATGTCAGGTATGTTCTGTACTGTATCAATGCATTTATATGTCACTTTTCAGTTAAAATTACAATTTTTTGACAACCTACATCCTTCTTGCTACAATCAGAGGGAATAATCACACGGGCCTCTCTTTTTCATATGCAGTTTTTGCAGTGCTGTGAGCTCAAACCATGATAATTCTGAGGAGTTCGATGTCACTTCTGGATAGTGGGACAACTTCTTTCTTCAGAAGACAGGAATTTCTAGTGATGAATAAATCAGAATTTTAATCCATATGAGCATGGTGTATGCCTAGATCCACTGAGCTGTTGTCAATGCAGCAAATGAAAGCTGGCCCCAAGATTTAGTTTCTCTAGAAACCTATTAAATACACACACACACACACACACACACACACACATATATATACATTTTTTGAGAGAGAGAGAGAGTGTATGTGTTCAAGTGGGGGAGAGGAGCAGAAGGAGAGAGAGAATCCTAAATTCCATGTTCAGCACAGAGTCCGATGCGGGGCTCAATCCCATGACCCTGGGATCATAACCTAAGCCGAATTCAAGAGTCTTATGCTCAACTGACTGAACCACCAAGGCACCCCTAGAAAACTTTTAGAAAATGAATGACACATTAAAAAACAATACGTTCCATGTATCTTGTGCATCAGTTGTGGTGTTTGCAATGCAAATTATGATCCCTTTGCTCAAGGCAGAGATTGGGATTAGGACTACAGACCATCTGGGTTTCCTCACAACTGACAGGTCTCCTGGGACAAGGGACTTTCCGTGCTGGATGTGGGAAAGTCCTGTGCAAAGCACTATGAATTACTCACCCTACCTGAGTTTCTTTGCCTCCACCAAGTCCCAGGTGCTGCCTCAGATATGAGCAGGAGTCAGACAGGGCTTCCAGAACACGTGGTCTGCATGACTGGTTTCGTCTTCTCTCTCCCTTGTCACCTGCATAATTTTGTGCAAGGTTTTGGGAACTTACCAAACCTCAAATCCTCAACTGAAAATTGGGATAGTAATAAATGCCCACTTCGCAAGGATGTGAACTTTAGAAACCATGAAGGGTAGAAAGTACCTGACGAATCAGAAATTCTCAGCAAGTGTAAGCTTTTGATATAATCATCATAATTTTTCTCCGGTAAAATATCAGGTAAATGAATATCAATATAGTACACAGTTATAAATGAAACTTGATTTGATATGATCTTGATATTTGTTTGACTTGAAACAAGATTTTTGTTTCACTTGTATCACGTCTTTGAGCAATATGTCTTTAGAAAGTCAAGTGCATATGGCAAAATAACTAATGTGTGCTCTATTTCATGCCTTAAAAACAAATGTGCAAATAGTAACAGTGCTGATCTACATCAAGTTCAATGTCTCTTAATTGGCTCACCATTCAATACTGAGTCCATTCAAGAAAGGGAAATTCCAATTTAATTGTCAATTTGTAAGCATAATAATTAAAGGAGAATACAATCAAATCCTATTTAGTCAATGACTAAATCAAGCAACATAGAAACTTCTTTGAAATTTATTTATTTATTTATCTATCTATCTATCTATCTTGAGGTAGGCTCCATGCTAGGCATGGAGCCCAATGCAGGGCTTGAACTCACAACCTTGAGATCAAGGCCTGAGATGAGATCAAGAATCAGATGCTTAACCAAATGAGCCACCCAAGTGCCCTGACGTTCTTTTAAATACAGTTTCCAGGAGGTAATTCCTCAGTTCAAATATGAAAGCCATGTGTCATCTGAGACCACGATGGTCCCAATAAGATAACAGAACATATGGTTTGGGCCAGAGATGAGAAAGGCTTTAAACAAAAGACAATCATCTGAAAAGAAAGGGGCAGAAGTGAAGGCACCTGAGAAGTAAAAAATGATCGGATTGAAAACATGACGTGACAGATGAGGCAGAGAACTCTGGGTTAGGGTCAAGGCAACCCCAGGGTTACAAGTTTTGTATTCTATGTATTAAAAAAATACAAAAAATTAAAAAAAAAATTCCAAAGCCTCATAAAGAAGCTAATTTGAATTTGAGTCAACTATTAATTATATTAGTATCATTAGTCATATTTTTAATTTCCTATTACACTTCCCATCTGTCTCACCTTTAGAATAGAATCTGCATACCGTATCACATTGGAAGCTGGTGATCATTAAGGTGGGCTTGTCTTCCTTCTGACTACTTCTGAGGATTGTTTTCCACCATGTTGCCTAATACCTGAACATTAGAGTCAGAAATCAAATTCTGAACATACTGAACAGGTTTATGATTGTTATGTCATTGGATATGACCTGAGCTACTCTGTGCTCACTCCCTCCCTGGACCTATAGGACATGGCTTCTCACCATTTGGACATGGTTCCCCATCTAATCACAACCAGCAAGTCAACTGACACAGAATAATTTATTTCATGTTAGTTACTGTTTCCTAGCCTAGGAATAAATAGCTTTTCAGGGATGGTTAAGGTAGTATTTTTTGTAATAAAAAATACTAAACAAAAAATACTAAATGACGTATTCCAACTTTCATAGGACATAAGAGGGGGGGAAAAAGGAAATCAAGACATTTGGAGGAGAATGATAGTAGAACTTAGTTCATCTAACCCCTGCTCTTAGCCTGTGTTTTTTGCACCAATATTGACAGAGAATAAAGAAGAAAAATTGCATCAATGCTTGGGCATCGATCACCTACTTTGCCATTTGTCAATGCTTTTAAAAGAAGTAAATGCTCCATCCTTGCCAAGCCATTTTGTAGATACTCATTTCATCTTGCTCCTCTATAGATTCAGTTCACATTTTTCCAAACTTCTTCAGTTCCCGTGAACTTCGTTGAGCAATTGCATATTCAAGGACACTCATTAATGCAGAGCAGAGTCACCACCATAAAGGAAACACACACTGCTTAGGACCCAGATGAAGAATGAATACATCACGTCGCGTGAAGCACGTCTATGAGGTAAGTGTGATACATAAACATCTTACATCATATTCAAGCATCTTGAATGTGGTCATAAATTGATTGCTGATTTGAATATCTGATTTTCTAGCTTCCTGTGTATTCAGGTTTTTGGAATCTAATAATGGTGAATTTATTTTCTAAGCAACGCATTCCTTGAATAAATACAGTTATGTGTTTGTGCCTCCCTTCAGTGTCCTGTAATCCTCCATAAGCCCTGGGCCACCTACAGCAAGAAACCTCCTGTCTGACAGCACTGCTTTAAAAAATCCCTAAGGCTTCCCAAACAGTTCCATCTGACCTTTATTTGAAAGCTCACCATCCTCCCGCCTACCCTCCACACTTGGCAACTGATTTGTAACCATCTCCCAGGTGCCTAAGTAAGGCAAGTTACACATGTGCACATACAAAATTACGTGTTCTTTATCAAAAGCTGGCTTGGGAGGGGGGAACTCTGTGGCTGTTATCTGCAGATGTTTTATTTGAACAGATATTATGAATGGATTTTAATTGTGCTTTCAGATATAAAACACCCACCAAGGAATAGCCCTAATAGACCTGTAGAAACTCAATAAAATAAATCGATAGCATATGTCCTTGAAGACCATTGTGCTTTCTAACATTTTGATCAATACCGACATTTGACCTGCAAGATTTGTCATCTACTGATTTTTCAAAAGAATGTGTTGATAGAAGTGCAACTACATACAAGAAAACACATTAAGGAAAACTTTCTTCCTCAAGGCTCTTGCCAATATTTTGCTGGTGCGTCACCGTGTTACCACGTCTCTCTTGCTAATGCAGCTCTTGTGGCAGGAAATTATAATGATTCTTTAGGCCAGATCTGCACCCTCCTCCGAATCTCAAATACCCACATCCTTCAGACACCTACCAGGTCAGGATATTAGCTCACTGCTTGCAAGTGTTTGTATGAGGGGTACACACCCCACAAGACTAAATGTGAGTTCTCTAGAAAACAGAGCACAGCGAGATAGAGCTGAACTGTGCCGCAAGTCAGGTTCACAGCAGCCCTGAAACCACGGCGAGTGACGGAGAGAGGGATGATCAGGTCTCTCAAAGGCCCTTGGTCCCAGCAGAATCAACCTGATGTTGACACTTCTGTCTTTCCTGACACTGCGATGTTTGTCTGCCTGTCGCTGAAACATATAGACTCTTACCTTTATTGTTGTGGGTCACTGCTGATGGAAAAGAACCCTGCAATTTTACTTTTGAGAAACATCAGAAATGCCAAAAAAAACTAACCAAACCAAGAGGCAAGATGACAGAGTAACCTAAAGGCCTAAAGATTTGCAGGGGGGAGATTTTGCTAAAGAAGAAAGAATTGGATGAATTACAGTACCGTGGCCTGGCAATGCCGATAGTCAAACATGAGAAATTCAAGACAAAAACCATAATATATTTTTTTAAAAAAGAAAAGAAAAGAAAAAAAGAAAAGAAAAGAAAAGAAAAAAAAGAAAACAGATGGGAAAGAGAGACAGAGGCAAGAATTGGATTTTGGGGTGGGTGTGAGGCTTGTACACAGGAAAATAAACTAATATTTACTGAAGGCTTATTAGGTGCCGGGTTTTCACAAGCTGTGAGAGAAACGACCTCAACTCTCTTTCCCGTTGAGGAAACAGAGGTTCAGAAGGTGGCGTAACTGTCCAAGGCCACCCACCTGCTAGCTGCAAAAGGTGGGATTCGCACCCAGACCCGCCTCATTCTAGTGTCCTCGCTATGTCCACCGTGCCACCTGCTTCTGTCTTGTGTTGTCTTCCCGGCCAGATCTCTGAAATACGATAAAGTTCACCATCTCTTTCTCTTTTCTGCGCTTTTTCAACATTTGCCCTGTTCTACATTCTATGTGGAATATAGAGTAGAAGGCTGAGCAGGCTCTCACAATTTCCCTTCTTGAAACCATGCTACCCCTCTTTCAAGACTCAGTGTCAGGGTGGCTCAGTCGGTTAAGCTTCCAGCTCTTGATTTCGGCTCGGGTCATGATCTCACCGTTCGTGGGTTTGAGCCCCGCGGTCAGGCTCTGTGCTGGCAGCTTGGGATTCTCTCTCTCTCTCTCTCTCTCCTTCTATCTCTACCCCGCCTCCCCCCCTCTCCCCCCAGCCCCGGCTTGTTCTCTCTCTCTCTCTCTCTAAAAAATAAATTTTAAAAAATTAAATAAATAAAAATAAAATAAAATACATTTAAAAATATAAGTATATATAATATGCATTACATATATAATATAAATAAATAAATAAATAAATAAATTTAAAAAAAACAAATAAATAAAATACCCCTGAAAAATAAATAAACTTTAAAAGAAAAAAAAAAAACACTCCACTCTGTTCTCTGGCAGTGGGACAGTGACAAGTATCCAGGGAATAGACACACAGGAAACTCGCATAAAAGCAACGGGTGCTTGCAAGATTTCTGAGGGAACCATATGTGATACACTTTTTAAGCAAAAGGATAGAGAAAAAATCCATCAGTGTGGTTACCTCTGAGGAAAGGCAGAAAGGTGTGATCGGTGATGAAAACCCAGCTAGGTCCCGCGTCATTTTGTATTATTTTAGGGCTTAAGTGAGGGGGCAGCTGAAAGACATATAATCTATTATTAGCCTTTATAAATAATATATATGTTCATATACTACTTTGTTGTTTCACATGTTACATTAAATATAAAACAGGGGTACGTCTGTGTGGCTCAGTCAGTTAGGCATCTGACTCTTGATCTAAGCTCGGGTCTCAATCTCATGGATTGTGACTTTGAGCCTCACGTTGAGCTCTCAGATGACAGCACAGATCCTGCTTGGGATTCTTTCTCTCCCTCTCTCACTGCCCCTTCCTTGCTTGTGCTGTCTCTCTCTCAGAATAAATAAATAAACTTAAAAAGTGAATATTAATTTCCATGGTATCGGCTGACTGATACAATAAAAGTTTCCAGATAGTAATGCATATAAAATTATTCAAGTGTGCCTGTAATTTATATGCCCATTCTCTTTTTAAAAAGTTGATTATAGGGAAATTAATCTCAAAAATATATGTGTGTGTGTGTGTGTGTGTGTGTGTGTGTATGTTTGTGTATATAATATATATGTATGTGTACAGAATCTAATACTAATAAGAATCTTTCATGACTTTGTAAGGTATTAAAGCATTAGTTATATACTTATGAATTATATACTTGACTGCCTGCCATATTTTATTTTTTAATATCTATACATAGTGGAAAGAGATTGCTGCATGATTATGAAATTTTTGTAAAATTATATAATTATAATTTAAGTAGCGTAAAGTGAAAATGAGGACGCACCAGAGGTAGGTACCATGGGAACAGGGTCAGGAACTGAGAGTCAGGAACCCAGGACGAGGCTGCGTCAAGGCGGTGTTAAGCCATTGCTCCAGGTTTCCAGGAGTGAAGGAGCCTGGATTATGGAGAAAAGTGAATGAAAGCCCCGCATCTGCTTTAGAAAATTGGGCCTTAACCTGGAATTCACCAACCAAGGGCCTCACTCATGATCATGTTAAAACATAAGAAACAAAACAAAGAAACAGGACAGTTAGGCTTCTAGAAACACCCTAATAATGATGACTCACTTTCAGTGAGAGGAACTGGTAAGAAAATCAGCCAATGGTCTTTCACAAATAATATTCCTTCACTTCTTCTTTGTTATTTCATTAGAATTATCTATGTTTTGTGGGGCTCAACAAAATTGAAATTTTAAAACCAGACTTGACAAGTCACAAGCAGTCACATATTATATGATTCCATTTGCATGAAATGTCCATATTGGGAAAATCTATGGAGACAGAAAGTAGGTTTGTGGTACCCAGTGCTGGAGAGGTGGGGGTTGACAGGAAATGGAGAACTCTTCATATAGGTACAGGGATTCTTTTCTGAAGTGATCAAAATTTTCTAAAATTGTGGAGATGGTTGTACAACTCTTTCAGTTTTCTAGAGGTCATTGAATTACTCACTTTCAAAAGATCATTTGTAGAGTATATGAATTATATCTCAATAAAACTGTTTACAAAAAAAAACTAAACCTAAGAGTTTAAAACCTACTGAAAACCATATAATTCATATTTCACAGCACATAGAAATCATCTGTTAGAGGGATATTTTTTAAATTGCTTATAGAAGTATATTAATGTATAGGAATTAGGTATAGTATCTAATTATTATCCATTTCTATGAAAGGGTGCAAAGACAAGGACGGTGATTTAACACATGGATTTTTAAGTGTTTAGCTGGCATTCAAGAAAGCCTATGATACACTTTATTAGCAAAGATTTTAAAGATTGAACACATGTCCGCATCTCCAGAGGGGTTTGGACAGTTCTGTGTGACAGTTAATTTTATGGGTCAAACCAGCTTAGGCTATGGTGCTCAGTGGTTTGGTCAAACCCCAGTCTAAATGCTGGTGTGCAGGTATTTTTTATATGTGTTTAACATTTAAATCAATACACTTTGAATAAAACAGATTACCCTTCATAATGTGGGTGGACCTCAACCAACCAGTTGAAAGCATTAAAGACTCAGGTTCCCAAGATTGCAACAGAAGAGCCTTGCCTGACTTTCCCAGGCTGTTGTCCTGTATTATCAACTCTTCCCTTAATTTCCAGCCTGTCATCTTACCCTACAAATTTAACACTTGGCAGCATCCAAGTGGCTCATATGAACCAGCTCCTTGAAACTATCTATCTATCATCTATTTATATCTATCTATCTATCTATCTATCATCTATCTATCTCTATCTCTGTTTGGAATGTTGGCTGTTAACAGCATCAGGAGTTGCCTCTTATTCATTCCTGATGAAACAACATAATAATCAAGTCAAAAAGTGGAAATTCCACCCAGGTATTTACACGTTGAATTTTCAAAGCCTGAACATAATTGATATTGATCCTGGCCAGGCTAATAATTTTATGGGACAGGTTGAGACCAGACACCACGAAGCCTAGACACGCATATCTTCTGACAGACTCCTTCCTTACCTCACTTACGAGGTAGCATAAGTGTGTGACTTAGCTTGTGTGACTGGCCACCTACACATTTCTGGTGGCAGTTTCTATGAGGAGAGGACAAGGGAAAAAGAATGGAGTATGGAATGCATCTGGGACATTTATGCACATCATATGGCTTCAATGCACAAAGAGTTATGTCAAAGCGAAGCCAAAAGAGTAATTCCCTGGATTCCCCTATATTACTATATGTAAGGTTTGGGAATGTGTAAATAATTAATGTGCAAAGGAGAATATCTAATATAATAATTTCAAAGGGTCAGTCTTCACAGAATTCACATTATTATTTTCATCAGTGAAAAGGGCCTTGGGCCAGGATAAGACTCCTGCTCATGAATTCCCTGCTATTGCTTCACTGCAGTGCTGTAGGGTGGGATTTGTAATCATTAAGAATCGATGACACCTTTAGGAATAAAGGAGAGTTTATACTTATTAGCGGATCCTGTGCAAGAGTTGTTTCTCAAAGACATGGACATGCCAACAATAATGAAGCAAAACTTAAAAGAAAAGGAAAAAAAAAGCTTTTAGCAGAAGAACCAAGACATCACTTAGTATTAAGCAAAGCAGGGAGAGGATTGGAATGGACAATTGATTAAGGAGAGAGATTAAGGGGAGCTCAGCTGAAAGTTTCCATTTTTATTGCTATGATTTTGTTTTTGTAAAAGGAAACTGGTGGGATTAAGAATTAGGAAATTCTGAGAATAATCATGAATCTAGGTCTCTGGAGCAAAGAGGCATAGATTTTCTTCCTCAGTTAATTACAGTCCTATTTTTTAATACTGAGAGGAAGGTGTCTCTTCTCTTGTAATAACAAGGCAAGTTTGAGGACAGAGATAATGTAATGATCTCACAGTATGATGAGGCGAGGCCAGTAATGACTGGATCCAGTCCACCAAAGCAAGAGCCACCCAACATTCATCCACAAAACTGAGCAGTCCAATGAGCCCCTGAAAAATGAAATTCCAAGTATTCAACCACCAGTCATTATTTTACTGGGTTCATCTAAGATCTTATAGTTTTCTGATCAACATAAATTAATATATAAAGGTGCTATTTACTTGAGTTTAAAAGGAAAGCAGAGGGACACCTGGATGGCTCACTCAGATGAGTGTCTGACTCTCGATTTTGGCTCAGGTCATGATCTCATGGTCTGTGGGATGGAGCCCCGTGTTGGGCTCTGTGCTGACAGCGTGGAACATGCTTGGGATTCTCTCTCTCCCTCTCTCTCTGCCATTCTTCCACTTGTGCCCTGTCTTCAAAATAAAATAAACATTTGAAAAATGCAACCAGTTACCCTCAAATGTGATTCCATATATACGAGGACTAATAACAACTAAAATCAAAACACACATAAGGTAAGTGTCCCTGACTCAGCTCCCAAGTCATCAGGTTTACACAGGAACTCTTTTACCACAACTTTTGGGACGTGATGACAAAAAGGATGCTCTCATGACCGACAGTCAATCCTTGATAGCTGAGTGTTCACTTAGTAATCAATATGGATTTCTCCATCATTATACAGTTGGAATCCAGAAATCATGCTTTCTTGGGAGTGATGTCAATTTCTATCCCTTAGCTTTGTATATCTTAAAACAATAAAAAAAGAATTTCTTTCTTCTATTCAAATTCAGAGACACCTGTAACAGGAAGGAAACAACACTACTGAAAGGGAGAGAGAGAGAAAGGGAGACAGAAGGGGGAGGGAGGCGGGGAGGCAGGGAGAAAAGAGGAAAGAAAGAAAGAAAGAAAGAAAGAAAGAAAGAAAAGAAAAGAAAAGAAAAGAAAAGAAAAGAAATGAAAAGAGAGGAAGGAAGGAAGGAAGGAAGGAAGGAAGGAAGGAAGGAAGGAAGGAAGGAAGGAAGAAAGGGAGGGAGAAAGAGAGGAGGAAGAAAGAGGGAGAAAGGAAGGAGGGAAAGAAGGAAGGGAAACATGCTTCTAGGAGAGAAGACACATTCAGAAGTCTGCTTGTGGAAAGCAGCCTGCTCTGAGCCTTTCTGACAGAGAAATGAAGAGCCTCACTGCGCATAGCCTAGAAGGGAGAAGTTTGAACAAAACCAATTACACAACTTTGCAGAATTAAGTGTTCCAGTTACCCATTGCTGAAAAACAACAATTGACAAGTTAGTAATCAAAGTTACAAAGAAGTAAGGAAGGTGACCCCGAAATAGGAGAAAGGAGGCAGTACTTCCTCTGGATTGCGGGTGTGGTCACGCCCCTTCAAACCACTGCATTTGGATGCCAAAGGAGAACATGAAGACGGAGAACATGAAGGCCGACCTAACATGACAACATGACTTCTGCTACGTGGTAATACAAATTTCATAATGATTGAACGTTGGCTGGGACGTTAGAGCAGCTACCTTCATCTTTCAGTTGGACTCCTTCCTTACGTTATTACCTGGCAGTTCAGGGAGCAGAACTTTGTTCCCACATATATACAATATTTAAATTGTAAATTTAATTATATGGCTAATTACAGCAGGAAGAATGCAGTTGTAATTATAACATATGTTTCTAATTAATTTTTTTCTGAATAAATAAACAGTAAATGAAGATCCGCAATGAAGAAGGGCTTCACCATTGCACTCACACATTTTGTGTATGTGTGTGTGTTTGATGAATTTGATGGGACATTTGTTCCTTCAGCTCTGTGACTGGGCAGACAGTGAGATCATGACTTAAGGAGTTCTGATGAGCATATTTCAATGTCATCTGCAAATAAACCTTCAATTTATTATGTAGGAAATGAGTTTTAGATTAAAAATTAATTACAAACTTGCCAAGTTAGTGCTTTCACACATCTGTGCCTTTGTGGCAGACAGGAAGAATGTTTATTTAAAAAGGAATGACCCTACCACCCCATTCAAGATGGATGATTGAAAAAATAAGTGTTGTTTTTTTCCTTCCCCAGCTAAAAATTCCATTCAGCAACAGAAAAAAAGAAAATTGATTTTTTAAAAAAAATGAATAGAAAAGTAAATTCATCAGAATGTTGAAAAAACCAAAGAATATTCTACCAGCAGACCAAAAATGTAAATAGTTTTTGAAAGGCATAAAGCAAATGGGAACAAAATGGTAGAGAAATTCAAGTCAACTGAAGAATGTAAGAACTCCATGAAGTTAACAGAGATAATTTTTTTAAAAAAAAGATTTTTACCAGCAAAACTTTGGAATAATTCCCCAAACTGGCATGATGGAGCTACAAGGAGTAGGTCATATGTAATGAAGTTGAAGTTAATGAAAGGGTGTGACGATGAGCCAATACCATCATCCTATGCCAATGGCCCTAAGTCTTCTCTAAATGGAAAGGCAGATCCAATGTGTGAAGGGCCTCATCTGCCAGGGTGGAAACTACCCTCTCCAGAGCACAAACTATGAGGAAATTCCACTTGGTCATGAGCCCTACAAATCCCCTCAGTAATCACAAGAAAGAAATGTCGGTCATTCAAAGCTCCGTTGACTGCCAGGCAAATGTAATTATCGTTCAGACTGAGGAAATACACTTGCAATTATTAATTTTGTTTAAACCAGGCTCTCATTTAAAATGTGATCAAAACAGGAAAACAAGGGGCGCCTGGGTGGCGCAGTCGGTTAAGCGTCCGACTTCAGCCAGGTCACGATCTCGCGGTCCGTGAGTTCGAGCCCCGCGTCAGGCTCTGGGCTGACGGCTCGGAGCCTGGAGCCTGTTTCCGATTGTGTGTCTCCTTCTCTCTCTGCCCCTCCCCCGTTCATGCTCTGTCTCTCTCTGTCCCAAAAATAAATAAAAAACGTTGAAAAAAAAAAAAAAAACAGGAAAACAAAACATTGAAAAACTCAATGTGTAAGAGATCTCAAAATTATACAAGGAATAGAAGAGAGCTTCAACATGATTATAATTAATATCCTCAGAGAGATCCCAAAGAACACATAAGCCACCGAAAAAAGGTGGAAGAAAAGAAAAACTTCAGAGTTCTTGGTAATATAAAATTCAAAGGGCAAAATACAAACTTAATAGATGGACAGAGAGCAACTCAGACAGAGCTGAGGGTGAAACACTGAAGTCAAAGAAGGATCATAGGATAAAGGGATACAGAGTATGAAAGAAAAATAATGAAACATAAGGGAAAGATTTTTTTAATGTATAACATTTGTTCTCTTCCCAAAGAAGAGAACAAAAAGAGAAGGAATACCTCAAGATACGAAAAAGAGAAAAATTTCTGAAAGCTAATGAAATGTTCAAGCCTTGCAATGTCCGATGACACAATCCATAAAAGAGGAAAAATTTCAACACACACACACACACACACACACACACACACACACACATACACACATACACACACCACATTTAAACACATGCTGAAAAATTACCAAAGCTATAAGGAGAAGGAAAAATATCTTTAAAACTTCCCAACTAGCCAGGGCACTCAGATAAGAAAAAAGAATGAAGCATGCAGCTTGGAAAAAAAATAAATAAAATTATATTTGCAGATGACATGGCGTTACATATAGAAAACCCTACTGGGTATACAAAACCACTTTTCGAGCTAAAAAACAAGTTCAGCAATGTTACAATAGGCAAAATCAATGCACAAAATCAACTGCATTTATACACAACAACAATAAATCTGAAAATAAAATTAAGAAAAAAATCCATTTACAATAGTTTTAAAAATATGTAGGAGTAAATTTAACAAGTGATACATGAGTTGTATACCAAAAACTAAACAAAACTTAACACATGGAAAGACATCCCATATTCATGGATTGGAAAATTTAGTGGTGTTAAGATGGTAATAGACCCCAAACTGATCTGCAGATTCAATGCAATACCTATCAAAATAACAGCTGCTTTTTTTTTTGCATAAATCAGCAAGCTGATTCCAAAATTCATATGAAAATTCAATTCGACAATAGCCCAAGCAATCTTGAAATAGGAATAATAAGTTTGGAAGACTCACACACCTTGATTTCAAAACTTAATACAAAATTATGGCAATAAAGACTGTGTGATGCTCACATAAGGATGAATGTGATAAAATCTGGAGTCCAGAAATAAATCCTGACAACAAACAATTAATAGAAGTATTGATTATATAAAATAGTAATGATAGTTTGGGGTTTAAATTTTTAGAGATAAAATACACGACAGAAATAATAGTAAATCTTAACCCTCAAATCTGGTCTTATTAGTCTTCCTGTGGTTGAGGGAGCAGAGGGGCTAGAGAAGAGATTATTACTTAGAAAACATATTTTAGTCTCGAGAGAATTTTTGCTATTTTATGCCTTCTCAGTGATTATTCTCATTTTTTGTCGGTATAAAAATTGGGAAGCTGTCTTCGTGTTGTGTTGGTTTGTTTGGGTTGGTGAGTTTCTTGCTTGCCTTTTGGGAGTCAGCATTCCTTCCTTAGGAACACACAAGTTTGCTGAGAGTGTGGATCTGAAACACAGCTTCAGTCCTATCGCTATAGTGACTGGCCATGAAGATTCTGACCCCACATTCCCAGAAGGAAGACACAACGAAGGTGACACATTTTGCCTTTCTCATGGCTGTCATAGTATTTCAGAGGAAAAAGTCCTAACCTCTTTCCCTTAAGATGGTTTCTTCTGGGTGTGGTGTAAGACTCCACCCTTAACTTGGCAACACAAAAATGTGTCTCCACAGGGGATGAAGAAGGAGCTCCTTTGAATGTCAAGGTCAGACAGGGTGCATCCAGCTCCCGGCTGCTCGCCAGCGAAGTCCTGGTCTGCTGATCCAGATGAGCATTGTCCTTCTCTTGAACTTTCCTCTTAGCTTTTTGTGACTATTTGTATCTCCCGGTACCTCCTCTTGTGGGTGGAAAGGAAGGACCTGGGTTTGACCCAGGGGAGCAGAGTTCATAGTGCAGCAAAGTTCATAGTGCAGCAAAAGACAATACACCCCAATAATGTGTTTAAACTGTTTTTTAGTCATAAAAAAAAAAAACTTCAAAAATCCGAAAAATATTATCTTCCCTGCCCTGGGGAAAAAATTGCATACATGCAAATAACAAATTTTGCACACAGCTTCAAGGCATTTCTAGAATGTCCAGTGTCCATTTATGAACATAGTTCTCAGGAATTCTGGCTTTAACACTCAAAATGAAAAAGAACAAAATTATGAAATTAAAGTGAATAGAAGTACATATTTATAGACACCAACCCACTTAGAAGCTCAACTTTTCAACATATTCCCAGACTCAGCAGTCGGCACATTGGTGCCATGCGTAGGTCTCCCTCCGCTTAAAAAACTGTCATCAACAATGCCTTTCATTTTTCCAGGTAGCAAATACCCACTGAAGCAAAACAGTGAAAAATGCAGAGGAAGAAGGGAATCTCAGCACATTTGAGATCATGCACTCGATAAAACTGTTTTCTTAGCCAGGCAAAGTGTGAAATTCTTTTCCTGGTTCTTAGTCTAAGTGATTTGATGAGATCATCATTCAGCTTGTTGCCCAGAGCTGCTCCCTTACTCTGAGCAATACCCCGAAAAGGTTTCCCCCCATCCAACTTTTTCTCCACTAATGGGAGAAATTTGTGTTCCATTTTTTAAAATATGGTTTATTTTATTTTTCTACTTTTGATGGGTTCAAGTTCTTTCCTACCCATTTCCATCCCTTTGTAAAAAAGTGTATGTATCTCAATAATATAAAAGATCATCGTTTAAACTTTCTTTACCTCTAACTTGGTTATAAAATGCCTTCTGACTACATTTATTACCATTTACCTTAACTCCCTAACAGGGGACATAATAGACTCTAGGATAATGTCCTCTGAAAGATGCATTGTTAATTAAGAAAAAATATTTTTCTCTGATTCTAGATTTTTCAATTCAAGCCCGAAATTGATTCTTTCTGTACTGTTCCACCAAGCTCTCAATTTGGAGAGAAGGGAGGGAAGAAGAGAGGGAAGAAAAAAATAAACCGAAGCAAAATGATTAATTAAGGACCTGCTCTGTTTCAACGAATATGTGAGAAAGTGTCATTTTTTGCTCATTTTGTCCTGATGTCAATCCTGATAGAGTATTTGTAATCCAAAGGGCCTCCTCCTTGACAATCCTATTAGTAAACTAGTTATCGATGACACTGTTGATCAGGCTCAGTTAGCTTATATCTGTGACTCTGAAACCACAGCTGGAAGTCCCGTCCTAATGCCCCTCCCTCCACCCCCAATGCTCCCAGTGGGTAGCCGCCCGGCATCTGGGTAACTGACAATTCCAGCCCTGTTGAGTTGACCACCTTCTCCATGCCCTCTGAAGATAAAGTCTGAATGTGATTCAGCTGCTGGGGCCCTCTGTCAGAGGGGGCTCCTCACTTGGGATTCTGACTTCTGGATCCAAACTTGTGACACACTCTGCCTGTGAAGCCACCGTGCCCCTTTTTGAAAATGTAAGAGTCCATTATTAATGACGATGTGAGGACAACAGGCGTAAATGAAGACTGGCCCACACAAACCAGGACCAACGGTGGTCCTGGAGCCATTCTGCTTTCGCACGAGTATCAAACAAGCTTTGTGAAACCTGCCTTGCTTCCCTTCTTTTTTCTTTGGGTTGAGTTATTATTCATTTTCTAAAGTCAAATATTAGTTTATTTGATGTCCTGCCTTTCTTCTATAATTTAAGAATTTAATACTATACACATATATATGTTTAGATATATAAAGTTTTCATTATTTTTGAGTCTTGCTAGATCATCCTCATGTGTACTTCATTATTGTCAATATCTGACAAAATTATTGTCGATATCTGACACGTGGTTGAGAAACATGACCATTCTCTAATTTTTGGAAAGATGATTCTAGATATGGGCATTACTCCATTTTAACTATATTGAAGTCAATCGCACAATTAATGAGAGCGTTGTGGTAAAATATTTACCAGGTGCGGTCAATTTTTTCATACCAACTTTACATTATAACACTATTTTTTTAGGCTTATATGTTTTGTAGCTAAGACATTCGGTGTTTATAAATTCAGAAATGTTTTAGCTTCTCCAGTGAACTGAATGCTTATACTGACTTTCTTAATCTCTGATACTGGTCAACGCTTTGAAGAAAATACTATGCTATTGTTTCTACCGTTGTGCTGGGTAGGCCGCTCTCCTGTCATTCCTTTGCAGGTAATTTGTCTTTCCTTAACAACTTCCTTCAAATCCCTCTTTGTCTTGGATACTTCACAGTTTTACCGTGATGTATCTAGGCATGGGCATCTTTCTGATTCCTACCTGTGATTCTACTGAATCTGGGGATTAATGACTTTCATTATGAATGACTTTTATCCACTAACTTTACAAACAATGCCTATAATCTCCCCTATTCTCTCTTCCTGGAAATGCTGTCAGATCTGTGTTAGACTTTCAAATCTCATGTCTTTTGACTTCCTTTCACGTGTTGCATATCTTTCTCCTATATTCTCGGCAGACCCTTCAGAGCCGCCAACCAGTTCTTTCTTTAGCTCTTTCTAATCAGTGTAATCACCCACTGGGTATTTAATTTCAGTAGTTATATTTGTTTTATTTGTCAAAGTCCTGCTTGTGTTTGTTTGCAAATCTACTGAGAATTTTTATCAGCATCTTATTCCTGGATCACATTTTCTACTTCATATTTTCTTTAAAATACGTGTTTATTTTTAAACAATCATCCTATGTATGCCTGTACATTACAATATCTTAATTTCTTGCTGATCTTATTCTGTTGTTTATAGTTTCTACTGGTTTCGATTATGGATGCTCCTCTGAGCCTGTATTGCATAATGTAGGATTATAAACATGGACCTGAGTGATGTTAATCGGTAAAAATCTTGGGCTCCTAGGGTAAAGATGTTTTCTTCTGGAGTCCTGCTTGCCTATACCGAACGTCCCAGAGCATTGCCAACCTAGAAGTCATTTAAGTTAATTCTTGGTTTGGGGTTTCCTAAGCTATGCAATTGTGGTAATTATCCAAAGGAGAAAGAATTTTTATTAATATATTAATTTTCTACTTGGTACCAAAACTAAGCAGACCAAGTTTCCCTGTTGCCTCCCTTTTTCCAGAGGTCAATTCTATTTTTTTAATAGCCCACCTTTCCCTAAATATGTAGCTCATTACTAAGTGGGGGGTTCAAGTTCTTATTTCTTGTTCCACAGGGTCAAGTCCTTGTCTTGTATTTCTGTGTAGTAACCCAAGAAGCTAAAGCCTCAAGACTTGCTTAACACTGTTTTCAGCTTTGTCTTAATTTTTGACTTCTAGGAATATACCTTAGTACATGTGTGTCTGTATACACTTGCTTACTTACACTTAGTGAACTTGACTATGCACTTAAAATTATGTTTCCGTATTTTATCCAATATTTCTAGATACTCAGCATGGAAAGTATGTTCAGAACATTTAGCCTTACCATAGTCCCAGAAACAGAAGTCTAAAATATATTTGTCATAGGGTCCGTTCTGTATGTTCTACACATTTTCTTTACCCTTCCAGATCTTTTACTCAGGAAATAATCAAGATCTAGAAGGGAAGACTTTCAGAGTGAAAAACAAAGGTGCATCTCAGTTGCCGTGAAAAGCCATAGTTCCTAATCATCAGTAAAACCATTGAGAAATAGGAAGAAGACAGAAACTGGGTAAATTAATAATTTCCTGCCTTTGAGAAGAAAATCAGAGATCATCCTGAGAAAACTAGAGTCTCCAAATGGTGAGTTGGTCAAAATGCAGTACATGGTTAGGGCAACTTTCATGAATCTTTAAGTCAATTCCTTTTGCCCACCTCCTTTTTGTTCTTACTGCTTCTCCTGTTGTTGTTCTGAGTACAACTTCAGGTGGGGGACACTTTCTACACATAAATGAACTTGCTTCACCACCCCCCCCCCGATGTTTTATCTTACTCCGGCTTCTTTAGTTTCTGGAAATGAGATTCCCTTTAACCATATTGAAAACGTTGGTCTGTATGCTGTATCTCCTTCACACCTTCATCTTTCTTCAACTGACTGACGCAATTCCGATCTTCATAATCTAGTAATGTGTGTTGGGCAGCACTGGACCACTTATTTCCAGGCTGAAAGCAAGAGGTGAATGATCATTTTCCTCAGATCCTGAATTCTAAGAATGGTAAGAAACATTGGGTTATACTCATCATCTCATCTACAGAAATGTGGCCAAAATTGTGTCCAGTCTTAGTACACCCATGACAATGTACCCCTTCCATAATATGTGTATCAGTATGTTCATTGATAGATTATAATTCATGTGTCTATTTCTGATACTATATTCTGAGAGGAGAGCATTCCCTTCATTCGTCAGCAGCTTCTGTGAGAGTTTGACCAGACTGCTGTGATTCTGTAGTTCAGTTCTACACAAGGGAAGCTCTTCTGTGGGGTAGATGGACCATATGAGTTTAAAAGGTCATAGAACTGAGTCCATGTACTGGCACGTACCATCCACCTTAGCAAGAGGAGTATAAGCATTAAGACAAACCACATCCCACTTGTCAGGAGATGGAATCAAATCTGTCATGAAGAGATGCCTCCCACTTGCACCAGACAACTTAAGAGTCTCCCCAAAACTACCAAAGATAAGGAACGGCCATCCATTTTTTACTTCTACTAAAGTAAGAGAGTGAGACAACGAAAAGCACATAGTTCTGAATCTAGACAAATGTTTGTTCTAAAATCCTGGTTTCTCAAAGGCAAAACATTTTTAAACTTTGTACAGCACCATCCAACATTATAATCCCATCCTTAATCTCAGTGTCTCTCCAGCCATAAAAGGAGACTTTGTGGAGTATATTCTAAGAAACCTACCAGTCCCAAAGATAGATATTCACTAACTTTGCTGTTAAGTATGTTGTCTGGGAGGGTGGCATTTACCCTGGGTGTGGCACATCCATCATCTATCAGACAATTTCTTCTAGGCCAAAGTAGAATATTCCTAAAACAGCTCATGCCAACAGGTATACAAGCTCTCTGATCCAGATGACCTAAGATGAGTTGGAGCTAGTGTCGAAAATTGCCAAGGATGAATTTGTAAAAACAAGGACAGCAAAGGGGATAGACAAAGAGGAATTTTTTAACTTCTCTAGGGAACCCATTTAAGCTGAGAATTTTTTGAACTGCCTCTGATGTCTCAGGCATGAACTCCCCTTCCTTCTTTCCCAATAATGAAATGAGGCTAGCTTACAATCCGTTTTAAATTGCAAAACACAGAGCCTGGGTGGTTCAGTCCCTTAAGCATCCAACTTCGGCTCAGGTCATGATCTCACAGTTCGTGAGTTCAAGCCCTGAATCGGGCTCTGTGCTGACAGCTCAGAGCCTGGAGCCTGCTTTGGATTCTGTGTCTCCCTCTCTCTCTGCCCCTCCCTTGCTCTCTCTCTCTCTCTCTCAAAAATAAACAAACAAACAAACAAACAAGCAAACAAATACATAAATTGCAAACACACATGGAAATTTCCCAACGCCTAGTTTGACTTGTTGAGTATTCAGTCAACAAATGTTTCACTAGGTTAGTATGGTGCCATGTCAAACAAAATGTAAAAGTGTACACCCAAGACCTATTGAAATTGAAGTTTATTATAAGTTTCTCCAACCCTGAAGGAGAACCTCAGCCAGGTGTAGATTCTACAATAGTTGCATGGGGGGAATAGTTGCTTGACAAATCAATCTGTTGAATTTGGTGGTGGAGGTCTGGACAGAAGCCAGGCTTTCAAACAAAGATCAATAATTACCATCATTATATACAACAACTATTTTATGGATAGACCCTAGTTAGAGTTTGTTATAATATTTATTACAATATTTTAAGTGGAAAAAAATACTTTGATATATAATTTTCTTCTTTAGGAAATTTATTAACTTTATAGGCATGTAGACCCAAGGTTTATTCCATTTTATCTTCAAAAAGTCAAACATCTTCCACCCCAAGATTATAGACTGTTAGTTCATCCACTAAATCAACCAAGTTTTACACCTGAGAGTCACTTGATCTCTGTCCTATACTAAAGCTGCTCCGCTTTCAGAATCAGAGATGTAGTTGTCTCCCTAGCTTCAATCATTCAAATACCTTGTACAAGTCTTCCCATGAAAAAACTCATCATGAAGACCTGTCATCCAGTGGCCTCTCCACTTTCATTACCCTCTTTCTTCCCTTCTTTAAAGTATTTCTTCTTCAGGTTGGAATGGATGGCCCAATGTTACATTCAATCTCTTATGAACACGCTACGTTTTTTCTTTGTCCCTCCAACAGCCATGAATGTAATAACCATGTGCCTTCTCCATGTCTACACTCATATAGCTGACAATTGCTGATAAGATCACACAAGAGGCGATCCAACACCAGCCAAGAGTTCAAATTCATTTCTCAATAGCATCAGTAAAATGACTCCTCTCTTTCTTTTTTTTTTTTTGGGGGGGGGGTGGGCTTATAAGGTTACATTTAAAAGCCTGCTGCAATCATTATTGATCCATGAGGAATCTTCTTTCACTCCGTAGAAAGACTGTCTCATCTCTTTTCCTCACTCTTCAAGCTCTACCCTCCTGTTTCTTCTCACCTTGTTACCTAATACTTCACTGAGACAATCCTCACACAGTATATGATCGTCTTGTTTCCTGCTTTTTTACCCAAATTTTGTGTCCTTCTTTGTATGAAAATAGAGGAAGTGTCCTTTTTCTTAGCCAGTGAAGAATCTACCCGTCTCAACCTTTCATGGACTTTCCTGGAATGACCCCTTCTTTCTCCTGGATTCTCAGTCTTTCTCATTACAAGGCCCTTTTCTTCACAGGCAAGCTCCAGTATCTACAATTAAATAAAATACAGATAATAACAACCCTTTTCATTGTCTGCCCTTTTCCAGACACTCACATTTTGTTGCTCCTCTTAAGGGCCACGTTTCTATGTTGCCTACTCATTGTGTACGATCTACAGTTTCCACTTACTACTCAACTCATTTCAGCCTGGCTTTTTCCCTTACCATGCCACTGAAACTGATTGCGCCCAAGTCATCAATTACCCACATGTGGCCAAACACAATAGGCATTCCTCATTCTGCTACATAAAAGTATCAACTAAAACAATTAACTACTTCCTGCTTCCTGAAAGGCTTTTTCTCTTGCAGCTTTCTCTATACCATCTATTATGGTCTGAACGTGTTCCTCTAAATTAGTATGTTGAAGCCCAACCCCTAGTATGGCTATGTTTGGACATCGTGTCTCTAAGGAAATAACTAAGGTTAAAAGAGGTTATAATGGTGAGGCCCTGATTCAACAGAATAAGTGTTCTTCCAAGAAGATACACCAGAGCTCCTTCCTGCTTACTCTCTCTTTCCCTTCCCATATGTGCTCAGAGGAAAGGCCATGTAAAGGTAAGGTAAGCATCTGGGAGCAGGAAGAGAGACCTCACCAAAACAGTGACCAGGCTGGCATTTTGATCTTGCACTCCCAGCTTCCGGATCTACAAGAAAATAACTTTCTTTTGTTTAAGCATCAGTGCGTGGGTACTTTGTTACAGCAGCCCCTGCAGTCTAAGACATCCATCCTCTCTAGATTTTCTTCCAACTCTTTCACTGCTCCTTTGAAATTCTAGATAATCTACCCTAGAGTTAATATGGAAATTTGTACAGCTAAATCTCTGTCTTCTCTCTTTATATCTTCTGCCAAGGCAACCTCAAGCTTTCCTTTGGTTTCAACTATCATCTGAATGCTGGTGACTCCCACAATTATATTTCCAGTTTAAATTTCTTCTGAAATTTTGAGAATTTCATATCCAACTGGTCATTAACTGAGAAAAGAAAATGTTGAAAGATGTCACTGGCTCCCAATCTTCTGCCCAAAAGTGACACTCACATTCCCATTCCCATTCATTAAGGCAGGTCACCTGGCCATGTGTGACTTTCGAATATGCCTAGAAGAAAGACAATCAAACATTTGTGATCATCCCCAATCACTACTGTAACCCCCCAGATCTATTTCTCCTCCATATGGCTGAGATATCGTCTACACCTCAGCACTTACCCTGCTATTCACTAGGTTGCCAAAACTTTGTCAGCACACTTGATGGCTTCCTTTCCCTCATTCCCCACATGCAATCCTTAGGTGATCTTATACATTCTTCTTTAACAAATACCTAGAATGCATTTCTTGGCATATCCACACCACCCACCTAGTCCAGGTCCCTGTCTTCTCTTCCCTGAACTAATGCAGTGTCATGATCACTGAACCCCTCCCCTTCTTTTCACCCTATCCTGTATTTTCTGTTTGACCCGTCTCTGACCCATTTTCCATATTTCAGGTAGAATGATATATCGGAAGTGAAAAAAGAAAGTCGACCATTTTGGTAGCTCCCATCAGCGTCTCCCAACATGTCTGGAACCTCTTTTCTTACTGACTGTTCTCCAGACAGGCTGGCTTCACACACACTTTGCCATTTTTCCTGACATGCTCACCTCTGGCTGTTCACTTGGATGTTACTTCTCATCCTTAAATACCAGCTTAAATATCATTCACTCAGGCAGGATGTTTCCAATTGCCTTATTTTATCAGTGACTCACATACCCAGCCACCCCCACTTTATTTCCATTACAAAACCCTGTTTCTGATACTTTAATAACTTTGCCATTGGGTGTGCATTTACATCTGCTTATCTTTTATTTTCCTTCCACCAGTTGACGGGACATCTGTCTTTCTTGTTGTCTAGTATATCTCTGGTATTTAGCACGGTCCCTTAATAAATGTTTGTTCAATGAATAAATGACAAACACCAAGCCTGTGAAGTTCAGGTCAATGTTTACTTGAGCAAAAGGCTGACTGTAAATATGCTTTCTGTCTCTCTTACTACTTTGCTCACAGTGTATGTTCACTGGATTGAACAGCTCCTGTCTACAAAACATATGCCATAAATATATGTTGAATCAATGAATGACTGAATATGATATAATGTATCAGAAGCAAATATCAGATTATTTGCGTGTTTTATTGGCCTTTCCTCGGCCTTTGGACTTTGCAGATGGGAATCTTTAATGGATAACACTCTGTGTGTTTAGCCTAGACCCTGATTACTGACAAATGAGCATCGCGTTCTCCTTAACTCCCTGCTGAGAGTCCAAATTGGAAAAAAGACCTTCTTGTAAGGCAGTTAAAATTTCCAATTGAAGAACTCAGAGTAATATTACTTTTTTAAAACTTGATTCTTAATCTGACACCACTTTTGAATGTGTATAAATTGCCTCTGCTACAAAGAAAATAAAACTTTCATCTCATACTTTATACATATTTATTATGCTTTTATTATTTACAATCAGAAGAGTTGCAACATATAACTAATCATGCTACCTAATTAATTACAAATAACATCAGATATTCTAATAATAAAGTTCTTGGTAGATAGTTTCCGATTCAGTCAGATTATAAATAATGATCCTATTCAACAAGATAACAGTTTACTACTTTAGTGCTAACTTTTCCGGAGAGTAGCATTAAGATATTTCATGGGGCCACGAGGAGGAGTGGCCTGTATATGCCCTGAAGTATCATCAGGCTAAAACTATTTTATCCATGCCACACAGGCTAAAATCTTTGGGTGTTTGCACCTATTTGTCTACTCAACAGAGCAAATTTCAATTAAACCTTTAAACAGAATTCCATTCTAGTTAGGAGTGGTCATCGTGCCATCTCAAATGAATACAGGATAATTATCTAATGAGGTTTGGGTCCTTGGTATGTTCCTCAGCCAGGAAGACACGGCAACTCAGCTAGTTCCTCATTTTCTGCCAAGGCCCCATGGAAATTACAAATGTGGCCTATGAGCTTTCCAAATTCATTTGGGGGAAAAAAATTATTTTCAAGATTGCTCACAGGATAGCTGGTCTACAGGACATCTGGTCTACCCATTCTTCCAGGGGTTCCTTAGGAAAACAGCAGTGGATCAGCCAAGACCTTGGAGCCTCACCGACACCATAACAGCTCTCTGCAGAATTGCTCATAAGTGAGTTTGTTCCTGCTGCAGCCTCCTCAGTCTGTGTTGAGGTTCACTCAAAGAGCCCAGAGAAGCACAGTGATAAGTCAAATAGGAATTTGTTTTCAAGAATGGTGCGAATTTCATCACAATATTTTTTTTTGGTATTCTTTTTTTTAATAAAAATAAAACCCAGGAGAGGGGCACCTGAGTGGCTCAAGTGCCCAGATTCAGCTCAGGTCATGATCCTGTCATTCGTCATTTTGAGCCCCGTGTCGGGCTCTGTGCTGACAGAATAGAGCCTAGAGCCTGCTTCAGATTCTGTGTCTCCCTCTCTCTCTGCCCCTCCCCTGCTCGCGCTCTCTCTCTCTCTCTCTCTCTGTCTCTCTCTCAAAAATAAATAAACATGAAAAATAAAATTAAAAAAAAAATAATAATAAAAAAAACCCAGAAGGTATTTCTCTAGTTGTAAAGATCTTGAGCAACATTTTTTATTTCGATTTATTTTTCTGTCTTCTTTTGCCTCATTTTCAATTAATGTTTCTGTTTCTTTGTCACATATAAGTCATTATAAATATTTTCTCGAGTAAGGATGTGGACACACACACACACACACACATGCATATGTACAATATTATCCCGTATATAAAAAATATGACTAGCCTATCTAGCAACTCTCTTTGATCAGTTTATTGGCCCTTTTTGAGGACAGTGTCTTAAACCAAAGGAATAAATCTTCAAGAATGCAGTTGTATCCCAGGGGAACGCATAGGGGAGATGCTGGTGTGTAAGAAGAAAAGCATGCAAGTGACACTTGAGTTGCAAGTCAGTTACCTATCCCATGTGATCACTGGACCATTCCAATGCACACACCACTTTCAAAATCAATGTCAGCCCAGATTGAAGGCAGAAAATTGGAGCTCCACTTCTCACTTTGATTCTCTTGTTGACTCATCTAGGGCCATCTTTAAGCCCTTCAGTACTTTCTTTCCCATGTTGCTTTTTCCTTAATCTCTACTTCATAGGCAGGAACAGACCACCCAGGAGAGCTCCTGGATTTACAAAATTAATCTGTGAATCATTGTTTAAGGAAGCCTAGCTTTGCGGGCAGGGCAATGGTAGGTTCAAGGGAATATTAACCCGTCGAAGGCATAGCCCTCTCCCCTGCATCCAGCCAGTGGTGATAAAAGGTTCACATCCACTGCTGTATGGGTGACACATACACAAGTGCAAAGGACGTAAGAAGCAAACGATTGCTTTCCTAAGGGAGACGATATTGTACTTGACATTCCAAAGAAGGGAACCAAGACCCTGAAAAGCAAAGTGAATTTGGTATGGTAGGTTAAAAAACTGGTGAGGAATTTCTGGAGATTGGGCATTACACTAAGGGAAGAGTATAAATAAAAGGTTGTAAATATAAGCGTGTTATGCAGAAAATCCACAGGAAGGTTTGAGAAGCAATGTAGCTTGAAAAGTAATAATAACAACAATAACATTTACAAAGCAATTAAGTTCATATATATCAGCTAATGAAATCTTCACAACAACCCTGTGATTCAGGTATTATGGGTATTCCCAATTAACACATGAGGATATTGAGGTCCAGGGAGGTCAAGTAATTTTCCCAAGGTCACACAACCAGACCGATCACTGCGGCCCAGAGCCCACCCGCAAAGGCTTACATTTCAGCTACTGTGTACTACTTGCGTGGCCTTAAGTGAGTTACTTAACTTCTCCAGAGTCCAGTTGTCTCAGCTGTAAAATGGAATAATACGCAACTCTTACAGGATGAAGACACAGATGAATGGGTGAGAAAGATGTGATATATATATTATTATATTATTATATATTATATAATAATAATTATTATTATATAATATATAATAATATAATATAATTATAAAATTGTAATTCTATAAATAATATAATAATTATATAATAATAATTATAATAATATATAATAATATAATAATAATAATTATATATAATATATATAATATATTATATGTGATATATATAATATGTGATATATAACATATTATATATGATATATAACACATATTATATATAATATATCACATATTATATATATATACACACACATATATATATATATATATATATATATAACATATATCATGGGATGTTATATATCATTATACAAAATATATCATGGAACATCACCCAGCCTTACAAAGGAATAAGATCTTGCCATTTGCAACAACATGGATGGATCCTGTTAAGCGAAATAAGTCAAACTGAGAAAGACAAATGCCAGGTGATTTCACTTATATGTAGCATCTAAAAAACAAATGTAGGGGAAAAAAAGGCAGAGTGAGACCTATAAATACAGAGCACAAACTGATGATCGCCAGAGGGAAAGGAGGGGGGTGGATAGAAAAATATGTGAAAGGGAGTGGGAGATAACAGCTTCCGGTTATGGAACAAATAAGTCACAGGAATAAAAGGCACACATAAGTGTGTCAATGTAGTGTACAATATAGTCAATGAGATTGTAATAACGTTGTGTGGTAAAAGATGATAGAGACACTTGCGGTGAGCACAGCCTCCTAACCTACAGAGAAGTTCCATCACCATCTTGTACGCCTGAAACTAATGTAACATTGTGTATCAACTCTAGGCAAATAAAAAAAGTAAAGACACATTTACACACTTGCTAAATATTCCTTATCAAGTGCTTGCTATACGTTATTTTTATTGCGTTTTTATTTTCATTGTGGTTGTTGTATGGAACAGTGCTCTTCTCTTTAGAAATTTAAAGATATGTATATAAGCTGAAGTTGAAAATAGAGATTTAACACAAACCATAAATTATGGGGAGTTGAACTTCTGGTTTCATCCACACAAAAGTTGGTGTAGGTGTATGTAAGACACCCCAGGACAGGAATACAACTTTATACTTTTTTGTGTCATGAGATCTGGTAGAGAATTGAACACCGCGGGTGCATGCTAAATGTTGAATGAACCAATGGGTTCACTCATACTCTCTGCTTCTCTTTTTTTTATATTTTTTTAATTAAGTAACCTCTACTCCCAACGTGGGACTTGAACTCATGACCCTGAGATCAAGAGTCACATGGTCCACTGACTGAGTCAGCCAGGTGCCCCTCTGCCTCTCTTAATGCACATTGGACTATCCATGGGTTGTCATGGAGCATAGTGAGAGAATTGCATTTCAGTGCAATGAAATCATAAAATAACTAGGGCTAGTGAAGAAAGGATATTGGGTGGGGGGTGGGGGGAATGAGGGATTGAACCCCTTTCTTAGCCACCCGGGGCATTCGTTATGGGGAAACTGCCTAAATCCATGATGCCTGAAGGGAAGTTCAGCCTGTCACTGAAAGTGGGTTTGTCTCTCCTTCCTGCAGGGCTATCTGTAGGCCACCTTTGCTGGTAGGATTATCTACAGGAAGATCTGAAGGGACTGAGAATTGCCATTCTCATTTCCTGAGGATTTAAGATCTCGCTACAATCAGTGGGCTTACTTTGTCTCCTACATCTCTACCAGTGGTTCTTAAACTGGTCTCTTACAAACCCTATTCTTGGTTGAGATTTTTTAAACTAAAAACTTTGAAAGAATAAAATGCACACACTTTAAACATTCGCACATAACATACTTCTCGATACAATTATGGGAGTAGCAAAGGCAGATCCTAGACAAACAAACAGAGTGTCAGATGACAAAATTATACTGTTTTTTGTTGCCAAATACAGTAAAAACAAATCTGGGTCCAGTGACTTTGTCATAGCCTAAATTATTTTTTAAGAAATCCAACTTCAGTCTCCAACTATACAGCCCTCTTGAAGAATTTCCAGAAGTATTCAAATGGAGGCAACGGGAAGAAGGCAGCTCAGCGCCATGAGACTCAGTACAGAAAAGCAATATGATTGTGATCGTAATCCTTTGCTTAACATCTTGAACTTCTAACAGCTTCCTTACCCTCATGCCTCCTCGCCATCGTGGCGTGTTCAATATCTTTGCACACCTGGAAGCATAAAGGCACTAATTTCCATGAGGTTGTTATTACAGGAAACTGAGAAATGGAGAGGAAGGGTGAGATGGTGACTTAGGAGCCATTCAGGAAGGTGATGGCTTTTAAGGTGGCATGATGTCAGGCTGAGAATTTATACTCAGTATAGGACAGTCATGCTTTAAGGAATTGTACGTGTCCATGGGGAAAAAAAATCACTTGCTGAATTTTAGTCCTTTCTTCTTACAAACACATAACTATCACATTTAATAGTTGGAGACATGTTTTTAATACATATGCTTTTAATACACATCCTACTTTTAGGAAATGGAATGTATTCCTTGAGGTCACTCTGTTAACCAACTTAGAGAAGTTTTTGGAAGAAGCAGTGCCATATGTGATTTCAAACAGTTGTTTATTTTTTATTTATTTATTTTTTTGGTGTTTTAGGAAAACCTACATCAACTTTTATGACAGATGCATTTCATTCAGTCAGTCAATCAGGCACTATTTCAAGAAATATTTGTGTGTGTGTGCGTGCGTGTGTGTGTGTGTGTGTGTGTGTGTGTGTGTGTGTGCTGGTCATAATGGTTGACAAAATGGGTCACAGCTCTGTACTCCCAGATTTTACAGTTTAATGAGCACTATGAGTATTAATACCATAGTAACAAAAGTGAATTTACAGCTGTGATAATTGCTACAAATAAGACGTATCAGATTCTGAGGTGTCTGACAGGTGGGGACGGTAGGGATTCATTCTTGTTTAGACATGGATGGAGGAGAGAATATTATCGTTAGTGACTGCCTCAAGCCAGGACAGTTATCAGAGATAATGGGAAAGAATTATAGCTTTATTTAGAATCTGAAGTCTAAAACTGAAACATTTCATTGTAACAAACAAAAACATTCCCTTTGGCTTCTGAAATCTTGTTTTAAAAACACACACGAACCTTTACTTTCTACCTAGTTGTCCTCTTACCCCGATGCTGAAAAGTCAGAACCTGACTATTATAATAGCTGAAACTATAGTTTGTCAAGACAACATGGAATCCAATCTGGATAAAGAAGATGTTCACCATTAACAGAGGTTCATCATCAGATCCAAAGACTTTTTTTTCATTGAAAAGAGAAACAAGTCCTAAATTCAGTGTTTTGTTTGCTTATCCAAGTTCCCTCCATGAAAAATCATAAGAGAGAAGACAAAGAAATAAAGTAAAAAGATAAGAAAACCTATTCTAATAATTCCACTTATTGAAAACAGTTGCTCTGTTCATCAGAGGGGTGATAACAGAATTCTTTTTCATTTTTCTTATGGACATTGCTGTTGAAGGTATACATTCCTAAATGACCATTTTAAATGCCTGTCCTAGAAATAAAAGCCAGACACTGTGTATAGAAAAAAATAAATAAATCCCTTGTTCCTGAAATCACTTTCGTGTTATGACACATTTCAGTATCTGGATTTATGGAGCTGTCCAAATTCTCATAATAATCATAGGATAATAAATCCCTTTGGCCAGGTAGCCGCAAGCTTTCAAATGGATTATTTGGTTTTAGGAGAAAAAAAAATGAGCGGACCCAGACACATATTAATGACTAGCTTAGTCCTTTCTTTGTTTCTCTTTTCTTTTATTAAAATGTTCTGTGATCATATCACCAGTACTCACCGTTTTTATACCAAGTGATAAAACTCAGTATAAAATGCCACATTTGCATCTCTCCCAAGAAATTTTTAGTCATTGAGGAACCTACAAGCTTTGCCTTAAAGCCGATCACTTTATGACGTATTTTCTCAAACTGAAATGCTTTCCTCTCACACTGAAATGCATATCGTAAGTGTGATGCGTTTTCTTCAACCATTTACACATGGGGAAGGTTTGTGTCAAACAAAGGAAACAAATAAAACTCCTTTCAGCCTCAGGAAATGCACAGTCTTCATATCGGACGTATTAGTGTCTACTTTATTTATTAGTTTATCAGATTTTAATCTCCTGTGGATCGCTTATCCAAACGTGTGCAGTCATTCTGGAACATTGTAGAGTTTTCTGCTGTCAGGAAATAGCACAAATGAAAACCCTGCTCAACTTGGAAGCTGGATGGAACGTGGAAAATTCTTATCTGTCCTCATTTCATAGTAATAATAGCAAACACGTTCCTAGTGGTTATGATGTGCGAGGCACACGGGTGAAGTCATCTAAACCACACCGCCAGCTAATAACATGGCACTTTTGCTGTCCCCACTGTCTAGATGGAAGAACCAAAGCCCACAGGCTATAATGAATTGCCAGGAGTCCACAGCTGGGTACGGACAAAGCTCGCCAGGACACAGGTCCCCGGCTCCTCCTGGCGGGCATCTCGAGGGAATTATCAAAACTCATTTCGTGCTGTCGTGGAGCCACTGCAAACATATAGCTGGGGCCACCCTCTTTGTCTCGTTTCTTTAGTTTCCTGACCCATTCAGACCAATCAGAGAAATCCCAAAGACGGCAGAGGGAAAACAAAATGCTTCCTTTCCTTCTCCGTTTCTGCCCAGGTCCTGTTTTTACCAGGTATCTACTGGAAAATTGCACTTCTGAAAATTAGCTCAGGACCCGGAATGCCTGTAAGAAACTACTGTGGTTTGAATCATGCTTTCATGGCAAGCTGAAAAAAATTCTTGACATCCCACAATCAGAAAACATGTCAGAAACTGTGAGCAACATTCAAAGCAGTGATTTAAGCAGATGTAACCAAATCGTGATGTTGACAGGGCTGTGGTCAAGAAGAGATCTGTTTCTTCCCAACGTCTACACACAATCAGCCTAGCCGGGACCATGGTTTGCTCTTTATTTCTTCAACCCATGGCCACCTCCCAGTGGCCCCATCTCTGACTGCTATACTGAAGGCTGATCTGTTTGCATCATTTTTTTGTTGTTGTTTTTCACAGAAGCCATGGGCTGTGCTGCATTGCAGGCAATTGGCTTCCAGATGTCCGTAGGGAATTGCTTTCCTGCCCTGTTTGCAGCCACCCTGTTCATCCCATAATAGAGCCCTGCCATCTATCCTGTGCACATTTCCAGCTCGCCAAAAACTGAATTACATGAGGTATAGCTTCAAAGTTGTACTCATTCAGTGTTACAAATGGTTCCTGGCTGACATTGATGAAACTCCTCAAATGTCTGATGGGACGTTGGTGACAGAGATAAATCTACCAGGCATGTGTGCGAGCAGGCGTTTGTGCGAGTTGAGAAAAAGTGAGTAAGTTTGAAACTTTCACATACAGGTCACTTCTAGGTGTACATTTACTTCAACCATGATTAACGTTTTATTCTTTTCTGTCTAAATTATGACAGTTGTCTATGCAATTTGCTTAAGAAAATGCCAGTTGCCTTACTGATGTAAGGTTTACTTATTAAATGAGACGGTACGGGCAATATTTGAAAACATCTGTTGTGTAAGGGTCACTTCTGTGAGATCTTACAGTGCCCTCGTATAAATGCATTATCATTTTAAATATATTGTAATTATTGATTCACTTGTCTATCTGCCTCTTTAGATCATAAGTTCTTTTTTAATTTAATTTTTTAATTTTTTAATGTTTATTTATTTTAGAGAGAGAGAGCATGAGCAGGGGAGGGGCACAAAGAGGGAGACACAGATCCGTAGCAGGCTCCAGGTTCTGAGCTGTCAGCACAGAGCCCGATGCGGGGCTCAAACTCACCAACCATGAGATCATGAGATCATGACCTGAGCTGAAGTCAGATGCCTAACTGACTGAACCACCCAGGCACCCCGTTAGATCATAAATTCTAAAGGAAAAACAAATGAACAGGGTAGGTAAGTAAATGACTGAGTTAAGGGACAAATGCATTCCCTCATCCTTCCCACTCACGCTGAAGCTTAAAGAAAGCCACAGTGAATATTAGCTGTCATTGTTAGTATTTTTATTACTCCTCTCTCCCACCCCACATCCTGTCAACCAGGACCTGCTGATTTTACCACCTAATTTATTAAATAAAATATATTACCGTTTCACTCGCTATGCTACTGAAATCCAAGACTTCATCGCTTGGACCCTATCGCCAGTTTTTCCCTTTGAAATTCAGGTTTCATAAAGCCACCAGTGATCTTTGTTTTTCCAAAACACAACTCTAATCATGTCATTCCCCTCCCTGGACTCCATCAATTGCAACCAGAGGGCACACAAGGACCTCCCCAGCTTCAGCCCAGCCACTGGCATAGCCTCATCTACTACTTCCCGTCGCCAGGTAGAAACTCGAAGAGCAATGTCCATCCACCCCTCCAAGCTATGGTTCCTGGCCCTACGCCTTGGCCATGGGCTCTTTTTCTCTGCAGTTCAGGGTTCTTCCTCCAGAGGGCCCTCCACCCATCTCGGGAGGCTCCTCCAGAAGGGCCCCACCACCACTCACCCAAGGTCCTGCCCCTCCCGGTACCTTAGCGCCTCATAACACCTGCTTCCGTGCGCAGGAGACATTGCTATGGCTCCTTCTCATTCCTTGATGCAACTCTTCAGCTCTCGAGCATAGATATTTCTGATCCACCTTTTATCCCCTTCACTTGACAAATTGCCTGATTCACAAAAAACAGATTAAGTGGAGACCTGAGTTCAGCTGAACTTTGTGGAACAAGCTGGCCTGTCCCTGTTCAACCCGATTCGAAATCAGTCTCTCCAGAACAACACCTCACAGCGTTCTACCTTGAAACAAAGTGTAACTTTCTGTTTAGAAATTTTAAAATAATGAAAATAAATTAATCTTCCTCATTCTGGATTTGCCTGGTTGTACTAAATGACAAACTGAATGGAGGGCATTTAAAACCGCCTTCCATTTCATGAGAGGTCATTGATTGTTCCCAGAAGTTGTACAGGAAATAATTTCTGAAGCAAAGCTGACTGTACAATCGGTCTGTCTTTGCTTCTGTAGAAAAAAAAGAAGTCAACTGAATTTTTATTTTCAAAATATTTTTCGCTGTCTGTATTCCAGCATTCCACAGATGTTTAAAATTAAACATATATTTATTACCTCATAGCTCAACTTATTAATAGTAAAAAATGTAAAAGTCTCCAAAGGCAGTAAATTGGTAGCCAGAGTTCTTCCATTTTTGGCCAAGAAACTTCATCTCCATAGTCAGAAGGAAAATTCATGTGTGTTCTTTCTGTTGAGGACATATCTACTTCATCCTAAATCTTGCCTTAGTCACAACGGTTGAATTGAAATAAAAATTATGTGGCACTTTGATCAGAATTGCAAAGGTAAAATATTGGCCAGAACATAGGCTAAAAGCAAGCTTTCCACACAGATAAGGGAGAACGTCAAATTCAAACCTTCTAACCTTTTGTGTCTCCCATACAATAGGTATGTATCTATAGCAGCAAAACAAATGAACCATAATCACTCTATCACATAAATCTCTAAATGGATCTTAAGATTCTGGATTAAAGGGAGTCATTGAGTATCCAGAAGAAGAAGAAGAAGAAGAAGAAGAAGAAGAAGAAGAAGAAAGAGGAGGAGGAGGAGGAGGAGGGTGGAGGCTCTAAACATAAAATAAGGAAATGACAGGAAGAGTCATTTATTAAATCTGATCCAGACATAAAGGGAGACACCATAATAATCGTTGACTGATGACTCCATCAGGCCTTTGTGACAGGCCATTGAAATCTAAAATGAAAAACTAAATTATTACTAAATAAAAGGGCCTGCTTTCATTGCTGAATTTATTCATATATTTAAGTTAATTTTATTATATTTGGGGTTATATTTGAAGGTCAGAGAATAAAATTGAAGCAGTTTGCCTGTTGCAAGGACCGCCACCCACACTCTGCTCCAGGGAGTAGGAATGTCTTGCATTTAGAGGAAATTTAGCTCTGTTGTTCAGACTCGTATGACAGTAGACATTCCAAGGAAGCGCAGAGAGCCAGACAATATGCCTCGGGACAGGAAGGGCAAAAGAGTGTCACCAGTAGTGCCACACCACGGCTGCAAACATCTCTAGTCCCTCACATCCCTCCCCTCGGTATTTGCCATGCACATTGGTCAAACTTTTCTAGAAAAAACAGAACCAAGAGGAGACCAATATATATTGTAGGGAATTGGTCCACATGATTATGAAGGCTGAGAAGCCCCTTGATCTGCTGTCTACAAGCTGAAGACCCAGGAAATCCAATGATGGGTCTCCAGTGCAAGTCTGAAGCCCTGAGGAGTGTGAGAGCCCATGTCCAAGGGCAGGAGAAGACCAGTGTCTCAGCTCCAGTGATCAGACAGAGAGCAAGTTCCCCTTTCCCCACATTTTCTTCTCTTCGGGCCTCCAACACATTGGATGAGGGCAAAGCCCATCAGGCCATCTGCTTTACTCAGGCTACTGACTCGAGTGTTAACCTCATCCAGAAACACCCTCACAGACACACCCAGAATCACGTTTAACCAAATATCTGGGCATCCTGTAGCCCAGTGAAGTTGACACAAGACATTAACCAAGATGCCATGTGAGCTCTGCTAGCTTTCCCCTGGACTGTCTCGAGTACCCAGCCGGTGAGCCCCTGCCTCCTCATCCTATCATTAGAAGAAGATGGAAGGAAAAAGAACTTAAGTTTCTTTCTCAGCAACCAAGCTTTCTTACCATTTTCTGTTCACCAACGCTAAAAATGAACTATTATCTTTTACTGTGAAAAAGCAAAATAAGACGACATGTACCTAGTGTCAAACATATTCCGGCCAGAATAAATAAACTTAAATAAAAAGAGGGGGTAGCATGCCTGGGTGGCTCGGTCGGGTAAGTCTTGATCTTAGCAACTAGTCTTAGCATCCTAGTCTTGATCTTAGCTCAGGTCATGATCTCAACGTTCATGAGTTCAAGCCCTGCGTCGAGCTTTGTGCTGATGGCATGGAGCCTGCTTGGGATTCTGTCTCTCCTTCTCTCTGTCCTTCCCCCACTAGAGCTCACAGACTCTCTCTCTCTCTCTCTCAGGATAAATAAATAAACTTGAAAAGAAAAACATACACCAGCCAGAACAGCGTTGTTTTGAGCCTCTCTTCATTCCATTGAGGGCGCAGCCCAAGGAGGAAGGAGTCACATCCACTAATCGTTCACTTTAACTGTGAATGCGCAATGCACTTTTGTGTGTGATTCAGCACAACATGGAATGTGGCACAATGCGTGCACTATTACCTCAACCACCATCTTGCTCTCTGGGTGTTGTCCTAAGTCCTTCTTTTCTGCCTTTATTTTATGTTTATTCACATATTTTTTTGTCATGTACATTATTGTCACATACATTACTACAAATTCAATCACTAATGGGGGCACCTGGCTGGCTCAGTCGGTTCAGCGTGAGACTTCAGTTCAGGTCATGATCTTGCAGTTCATGAGTTCAAGCCCCACATCCGGCCCTGGGCTGACCGCTCAGAGCCTGAAGCCTACTTTGGATTCTGTGTCTCCCTGCCCCATTCGTGTGTGCCTTCTCTCTGTCTCTCTCTCCTTGTCTCTCTCTCTCTCTCTCAAAAATATTAAAAAAAAATTTAAAAAGCAAATCAATCACTAACAAATTTGAAAGGTAAAAAAGATGATAAAAGTAAAGCATTGGTGATCCTGTCACCATCATTATCTACATTTAATGTGAAATCGGAGTGTCACGAGGGAATGCACGGTTCCGCACGACTCTGGAACCACTGTCATTGCATCTGCCATGGTCTTAAGTCTCAAGAGAGCTTTTTCTGAAGATTTCCTTTTTTTCCTTTTTAAAGTAATTTATTAAAGGCCTGAAAAGCCTCATTTTTCCCATCAGTTTCATAGAGTTTTTCTACGTTATCATAGTGCAAATATAATTATAAATGCCTGGGGCACCTGGGTGGCTCAGTCGGTTAAGTGTCCGACTTCGGCTCAGGTCATGATCTCTCGGTTTGTGAGTTCGAGCCCTGCAGCAGGCTCTGTGCTGACAGCTCAGAGCCTGGAGCCTGTTTCAGATTCTGTGTCTCCTCCTCTTTCTGCCCCTTCCCTGCTCATGCTCTGTCTCTCTCTGTCTCCTAATAATAAATAAATGTTTAAAAAAATTTTTAATAATTATAAATGCCTGGTCCCAGGCTGATCTCCTCTCCTAAATGAAATATTAATAAAGAAGAAAAAAATTTAAATTATTTTATTTTATTTTATTTTATTAATTTTTTTAACGTTTATCTATTATTGAGAGACAGAGAGACACAGAGCATGAGCAGGGGAGGGGCAGGGAGAGGAGGAGACACAGAATCCGAAGCAGGTTCCGGGCTCCAAGCTGTCAGCACAGAGCCCGACACGGGGCTCGAACTCACAATCCATGAGCTCATGACCTGAGCAAAAGTTAGACACTTAACCGGCTGAGTCACCCAGGTGCCCCGAAATAAAATAATTTTTAAATGTATGCCTTCCACCGTTATCCTTAATTAGAAAGAAATCTTTTCCAAGTAAATAAATCTTATAAGTTACTTGATATGCCTTCAACACTGGCCAGATTATATGAAGAATGTTCTCTGTTACAGCTTGGCCTCTTCAACTACGAATGGTTGGTTGAAATCATGTATTTAAACTTAAAACCAGAAGAAAGCTCTGGATCCACTGACATTATCTGCGGGGTATCTGTGCTAGAAGTACTTAAGAGGTAGACTGTAATTATGAAATATCTAATTAAGCATTGGGCACAGAGTGACAATTCACTTTCTAAGAACAAGGGGAAACACTTAAAAACCTTGAGGAATGTCAAAATTTAAAGTGTATCTAAGTTTCTAAGTTCCATTCTGTTCTTGGCTACGGCTCACTGAGATTCCTACCTGATTCTCTCACTGGAGGTACGCAGACTTGCTGTCTTGACCGCCTTTCAAAATCTCCCACGGTTTTTACGATCTTGAGTTGGAGGTATGGGTCCTTCTTTAAACACTTGTCCTTTGAATAGCCCAAAAATATTCAGCGGTTACTATTTTTGCTCTCTGTTCTGTATCCCCACAGCACACTGTGTAACCTGGGTTACAGCACCTACTCCTCTGGGCCATCGTCCTGTGTGTGTGTGTGTGTGTGTGTGTGTGTGTGTATGTGTGTGTGTGGTAGGAGTTTCTTACCACCAGAGACTCCTTTTCCTATGTATGATGTTAACTCAGAGCCGGGTACTATGTAGGGGCCTGATCAATATTTACTGGATAAGTAAAGGTACAACAACATGCAAATACATTTTCTGGATAAGCCTTCAATGTCTCTCCAACCAGTTGATTTAGATAAAATGCCTTTATTCAAAGATTACACCATCACTGATACATCAACATATTTGAGTTTTATGAGCATTCAATGTTCTGTGAAGTATTTAACCATGTTTCTTTTTTAAAAAATTTTTTTACATTTATTTATTTATTTTTGAGAGACAGAGTGAGACAAAGTGAGAGTGGGGGAGGGGCAGGGAGAGGGAGACCCAGAATCTGAAGCAGGCTTCAGGCTCTGAGCTGTCAGCACAGAGCCCAACGCGGGGCTTGAACCCACAAACCGTGAGATCATGACCTGAGCCCAAGTCGGACGCCCAACCGACTGAGCCACACAAGCACCCCTATTTAACCATGTTTCTAATGAAAAATTAAGGATCTATTAAAAGCAATGCTTATTTGGGACCAAAGAAACACACAAACAACCCATAAGACTTTTGTCAAAAAAAGTCTTTTCAGTTTTTTGTTTTAAGTCCACACTTGAAGCAACATTGAAAAAACATTTTTATTCTCTATTAAGAAGTGGCATGATCAAGCTTCTGACTCTTGATCTTGGCTCAGGTCATGATCTCATGGTTTGTGAGATCGAGCTCTCAGTTGGGCTCTGTGTGGAGCCTGCTTGGGATTCTATCTCTCCCTCTTTGCCTCTCCCCTGCTTATGTGCTCTCTCTCTCTCTCTCTCTTTCTCTCTCTCTCAAACTAAACTTAAAAAAAAAATAAGTAGTATGATCATGAATGTTCTTTTTTTTTAATTTTTTTTTTTTAGCATTTATTCATTTTTGAGACAGAGAGAGACAGAGCGTGAACGGGTGAGGGGCAGAGAGAGGGAGACACAGAATCGGAAGCAGGCTCCAGGCTCTGAGCCATCAGCCCAGATCCAGATGCGGGGCTCGAACCCATGGACCATGAGATGGTGACCTGAGCCGAAGTCAGACGCCCAACTGACTGAGCCACCCAGGCGCCCCATGAGTGTTCTTAACTAACAAAAATGTAGCATGTTCTGCATCATCAAATGTGTTTCATTAAACAACCAACTTCAACTTTTCCTTCCACAGCTAAGTTATCAATAACTTGATTCTGAGATATTGTAAAATCTGTCCCATCTTTTCTGACTCCAAAACAGCCATTACTATTCATTCTTGGTCATATGGTTGAAACAGTTCCAGTCTATCAGTGCCAGAAGCAAGATAACAGCCGAGAGCACCAAACCACCTATAAATAACAGCTCCCCCATGCTACTAACAGGACACTTAGTACCCCAGAGCTCCCCTACGGTAACTGAAGCCCAGACCATGGAGGTGTTGTGAGAGGAGGGAATTTATATTTGCTATTTGACTATGTCTTACTTGTAATTCATTTATATCCTTTAAGGGTTTCTTTCTTTCATTTTGAGACTCTAGGATGGTCTTTTCTTAATTCTTTCCATGGTTTACATTCCTAATTTTAAAAAATATTACCACTGGGGGCACCTGGGTGGCTAGTTCAATTGAGCATCCGACTCTTGATTTCAGCTCAGGTCATGATCTCGCAGTTCATGAGACTGAGCCCTGAGTCGGACTCTGTGCTGACAGTGTGGAGCCTGTTTGGGATTCTCTCTCTCCCTCTCTCTCTGCCCCTCCCTGACTCTCACTCTCTCTCTCAAAATAAATAAATAAATATATTACCACTGAACAATATTCTTCCATGAAAAAAAAGAAAAAAAAAGACCTTTGCATGTAAGGGAGATAAAGCCTGCATCAAAATTAAGTCTAATTAATTTTAGTTTCAGAGAACATGCTGAGCACATATTAACTGAAAGCAGTAAATGCCTACTATTTTCATCTGCTCAGGACTGCCTTCCCTTCTACTGGGCCATATCTTTTCCCCCTCCTCAACCATGCCTTTTGCTTGGGAATTGCATTCCAAAGATCTCCTCCTCCCTGGCCAGCTCGACTGATCTCGGGACAAGCCTCAGGCCTTTCTGGGATGATAACAGAACCCATCTCCCTGGTGAGACTTAATGGCTTCAGAGACACCTATCGACACAATCTCAGTCAGTCAACCCTTCCCTATGGCTTTTGAACTTGGAAACAAAAATTAGGAACCCTATTCTGTCTGGTGACAGAATTAGGCAATGTCAAGTATCCACGCTTCTATTCAGTGCTGAGGAGGCCCAGTCAGAAAACAGGCTAGCATGCAGAAAGCAGCCAAAGGAGAGAGAGAAGAGAATCTTCCTGGTCTTCCACCATACTTGCAGCAATCCAATTAGCCCACCCCTCTTCATTTCCACCTGAGCTAATTCAAGTTTGATCTGCAACAATTCACCAACTAATTCGCTGGACTAGGACAACAATGATGCCTATTGGGCAATGATGTTCGTTAGACAGCTTCTACCGTCATCTCATTGATCATCTTCAACGTCACATTGGCATGACAGCTGTTTGACTTACATGCAAAGGCACTGAAACCCCTATCCATCACTCGAAACAACAGAAGGCTACTCCCTCTGTGGGACTGAGCGCACAGTTTGTTCAGATTTTTCTTCTTGTCAGGTTCCCACGTATAATATTCACTTAAGTAACACACACTTATAAAAGTTACTCTTTTTCAGTCCTTTTATTTCCCACCAAAAGAATGAGTTTACAAGCAATGACCTCAAAGTGTTCCAGAAACGTTAACTCCAACACCAGTGGCTCTGACTGCAATTCAATATTTGTGCAATGCTAATTTATTGCACTTTTCCTTAAAAAAAAAATGTCATTTTTTGAGAAGCAAACATCTTTTCCTGAGTCAAAAGTTATGGGAAAGAGAAATCGTGTTTCGTTATTAAGAAATGGAAAGGTCATTGATCATAGCAAGGTAAAACCTTTTCCCTATCTGGGTATATTTCCCCAGAGAGCCTTCATTTAAAGTCCTGTGGTCATGTTTGCAAATTTCCAATTATTCAAAATGAATTATTACAGCATTGACAGAACTTGGCAAATCTTACTTGATATTTTGCTGCCACATTGTCTATTAATCTAGTACTGGAGAAAGTCGGGGGAAGACACTTCTCAATTTGGCCTCCTTCCTAAGCAAGCTTCTCTGCTAGGCAACGTGTCTGGATCTTTGATTTCTGTTCATGCCCAGAAAAAGAGAGGAGGCAAGGCAAGGGACGGTTTCCAGAGGAAGCTAAAGCTCGCTTACTTAAGTTACTCCTCCTTAGTGCATTGCCAAATAAGAACAACATGCGATTGAAATATTGTCTCGCAGCTGCAAAAACCATGCAATTAAAGTATGAAAACAAAAGTCCAAACTGTGGCCTATTCAAGTTCGCAAGATAATGGCACCTGAGCACAGAAGCAGCAATCTTTCCAAGATGCCTTGCCCCTTCTCAGCAATTACACACCTTAGAACACATTTTCATTTTCTCTCCATCGGTGTTTTTAAAGAATACGCCAGTAAATCACCGGGGCCTAAAAGTTTCCAGCTCAAAACCCCATGTCCCCATTATCACTTCAAATTTCCCATCTCAGTGTTACCGTGTACATCAGACCAAAGTCTACCCCATGGTTCAGTTGAGTCCCAGATAGAATTGAAAATAGATTTTTAATGGCCAACTGTCATGTGTGTTTGGGTATCTCAACCAGAAAAAGTTCTATTAAATATTTATGAAAATCTTTTTTTTTCCTGTGGTTCCCTAACAGCACAGTTCAAGTTAAACAGAAGACCGTGTCATCACAGGTAAATTCCTACCACTGCCAAGGTTCTCAAGCTCTGTTCAAGTGTTCCCTGAACAGATGGAAACAGTCACAAGCCTTTCAGACCAGCCTTTATGGCAAGCTTTCCAGCAGTCAGTAATGATTTTGGTATTCTCAGTAACCTTTTTAGTCCTTGCAAAGAAACCTGCAGAATGATGTTTACCAACCTATGGCTTCTCATTTGTAAATGCACTTTTGTATTTTTAAATATACAACATGTTTCAACAATTAAAAGAAAAATTATAATAATGTCAGTTGCATAAAGCTTGTGTTCTTTTTGGTGTTGTTCTTTTGTTTGGATTTGCTTTTACTCTGTTTTAACAACTATGCCTTTTCATATAAGAAGGACCCAATAATATAACTGCATGTGGCCCTTCAGGAAAACAACCGTTATTTTTCCTTCCAATTAATGCTTTGACTTGTTCAATTCTACCACACAATAATATGCCAACTTTCAAGTCCTTTCCCCTGCTGCCCCATCCATGAGAATGTTACCCGGCTAGCTGAAATCCACATCACTTCCCAATTATGCAGGCAGTGGAGGTGACGGGGACGGGGCGGGGGGGGCGGTGGGCAGGACATTGTTGTCTCCAAATTACCAAGGGCTACAATTTGCTCTGCCATGTTCTTTTTTTGTTTAATTTTTTTTAACATTTATTTATTTTTGAGAGAGACAGAGACAGAGAGAGACAGAGACAGAGCACAAGCAGGGAAGGAGCACAGAGAGACAGAGACACAGAATCTGAAGCAGGCTCCAGGCTCTGAGCTGTCAGCACAGAGACCGACGTGGGGCTCGAACCCATAAACCGCGGGATCATGACCTGAGCCGAAGCTGGATGCTCCCGCTGAGCCTTCCAGGAGCCCCTGCTCTGCTACGATCTTGTGCAGGGTTACGCAAAAGGCCCCCATTTTTGTTTCCATAAGGATATGAGTTGCATTCTCTTTTTCTTGGGAAAAAGCAAGAAAATGATTTGGAGAACAATTGTCTGCATCAGGTGCCCTGTTCGATTGTCTTCCGTTTGCACAGAACCACTTTAAAAATGACACGACACGGTTTCCAAAGGATGCCCTGCCTGAGTGGCTACAGGAAAGTTTCAGGATGATTCACCCATGACCTGCAGTTGAGCTGATGTGCCAAACCCTTTCTTCCAGTAGAACAATGGGCAGAGGCAGGACACAGCTTGATTGTGGCATCACAAGCAGAGATCACAACTGAAGGGCTCCACCAAAATCCCGGGGCCCAGAAGAGACGTATTTCTGCCGGCCACACACCAGCCAGCCAGTTACGTTTTCACCACATGTGTCCAAAGGTCACGGCAGTCATTACTGAGAGTATTTGTTTTTCTCTTATAAACTCACCTTTGAACACCTTCTCCTCGATAATATTCTATACTGCTTTAAAGGAAAACTTGTTTTATTGCCTTCCATTGAAGCCTTAGAAGGGTTTCATGATTATTATCTTTTTTACCGCACTCTCAGAGGAAAGGAAAACTAAGTGCCAGTATGAAAAGAAATTATTTACTTCTACTGGGTGATAGGCATTAGGTCAGGTTCCAAGTCAAAAGAAAAACTGTTTGTGTGTGTGTGTGTGTGTGTGTGTGTGTGTTGGGGGGACAAGGGGTTGATTCACTTCTTACTGCATATAATTGATTATAAAAACATAAAATAAATTTACTCCAGTTATTTACTCCAATTTAATCTAATATCCAGAGTGATTTTAATTAGGATGGTAGAAACATCTTGAAACTACAAAATCAGAGCAGCTCCATTTACTATCTCCAACATGTGTTGGGTATTATTACATTTTCTCATCTCTTCCTTCTATGCTCAGGGGAGGCCTGGGGGTGATGAATGGCAGTGCGACCCCTGTTCGCCTTCATCAGAGGGGCATCCTCGGTGTTAACCCTGCAGCAGGAGGCAGGTAAACAATTGTGTGGTCTCGACGGTCTTTTGAACCCCTGCCCTCCCACGAGGCCAAGTGGACACCCTCGGTCTTTGAAGTCCTCCACTACCTTGAAGGAAGTGATGCCACTCTCCTCCCCGGAAGCTCAGCACTGATTGCAGGTGGGAGTTGCAGATAAATGGTGGAAGGGGTATCTGAGCTAAGAAACCATGAAAATCAGCCAGCAAGACTCGAACATGAGCACTGCCTTTCTCCATGATCTGTAGTTACAAACAAGATTGAAAATCTATGAAAAATGAATAGGTTTCTCCTTAAAACGCCCAACTGCACTCAAGAAGGGAAGATAATGTAACACTAAAATGATGAAAGATTTTAGAAAGCTGGAAGCAGGTTGCTGAGCATAATGGATAGTAGCCAGCATGGGTTACCTGGAGGGGACAGATTGGGGAAGAGGGGAGTGTCCTGCTTCCTCCCATAACAAAACTAATGGGCACTGAAGACACAGGGGGGGAAGGGTGGATACAAGGCGCAGGGGACATCCCTGAAGCCAGGAGCAGGAGCAGTAACACGGTGCTGAGCATCTCTCGTTGTCAGAAAACACCAAGGCAGTGATCTGGGACAATCAGAAAATAACGCCAGAGACTGACCGTGAGCACTGAATTATGAGCACATGTGCCGTTCTCCTAACCCTCCAGAACCTGGCCACACACAACAGCTGCCACATCTGCGGGCTCTGGGCACTGGGTACTTGTCCCACCTCATCTCCTTCTGTTTTTCTCCTTACTGACTCTACTTTACCCTTTAAGCCAAGTTCATTTCCATTGTATGCCATATGCACTCACAGTCCCTTTCCAACAGAATGCTCTTTCCTCAAATCGATGTAGGATTTGGTCCCTCAACTAATGTCTCTGCTCATGTGACAGCTCTTCAGAAAGGCCTCTCCTGGTCACTATGTTTAAAAGCCTCCTTGCCCCCCTCACCTCCCTGCTATAGGGAGTTGAATGGTGGGCCCTGCAATATATCTGTGTTCCAGGCCCTGTGAATGAGAACTTGTTGGGAAAGGGGACTTTGCAGGTGGGATTTAGAAGGCCATGTGAAGACAGAAGCTGGGAACCGAGTAATACAGCCACCAACCAAGGAGCGCCTGGAGCCATAGACATTGGAAGGAGCAAGGAAGGATTCTACTCCAGAACCTTCAGAGGGAGTACGGCCCGCCCACACCTCGAGTTTGGACTTCTAGTCTCCGGAGCCAGCGGAGAATAAATCCGTGTTGTCTTAAGCCACCCTGTTTGTGGTAATTTGTTACACCAGCCCTGGGAAACTGAGAGACTCTTATTTTTCTTCACAGCGGTTACCGCTCTCCATCATATATTGTTTGCTTGCTCACTCGTGACTTCCCGAATGTGAGTGCAGGGAGTTTATCTGTTTTGTTTACTGATGTTTCCCACTGTCTAGAAGAATGCCCAGCACACAGCAGGAAGTTAGTAAGAATATGGTGAATTATGAAAGAGCGGGGACTGCTCCAATACCCTCTCTGGTGCTTCTGTTTGGGAAAAGTTCTGTGGGTGGAGTCTGGACTTTGGTTACTATTATTCTTCCTCCATTGGTTGCCCAGGTTCGCTAAAGATATACTGCTCCCCACACAGGTACTCACGTCTCCCTACGACCATGTTGGTACAAGAAATGTTACAAGTCCTTCTGAAATAATCTTTAAATTCACCCATTGTCAGATGTTGCCATTCATGAAATACCCCCATGATTCAATATTCCAACTTTCCAAATATGTTAAATTCAGCACAGGGCACCTGGTTGGCTCAGTGCGTTGAATGTCCGACTTTGGCTCAGGTCATGATCTCACAGTTCGTGGGGTCGAGCCCCACATCGGGCTCTGTGCTGACAGCTCGGAGACTGGAGCTTGCTTCAGATTCTGTGTCTTCCTCTCCCTCTGCCCCTCCACCCCTCTCTCTCTCTCTCTCTGTCTCTATCTCTCTCTATCTCTCTCTCTCTCTCAAAAATAAATGAACATTAAAAAAATGCAGCATGAAAAATTCTACCTGGAAAAAAAGCTACTGGCTTCCTGAAAGGTAGCACTTGCTGTGTATTGTTAAAAGGAATCCAATGCCCAACATTTCCTGGTTTAATCTTGCCATGTTGATATGGATGCAGGCTTGTTTAATTTCTCAGCAGAGCCACCTTGCAGAAGCTGGAGAATGCGCTCAGGATGGCTAATACCACGAGACACTCACTGTCAAGGTTACCAAGTGTCTGCTCACTAGAAGGGAAAAGATAAGAAGAGCGATGGGGCAGCCGGCGCTGTCAGGTGATAAGCAGAAAGATGGCATAAGGGTCCAGAGGCACTTGCTCATGTCCTCGCAGGCTGCCAGGGTGACAGAACAGGCAGACCTGTCTTAGATAGGGGAGCTGAAGGGGAGGAGGACTTGAGCCAGCCTGGACTTTTCTTGGGCTACACAGGCTCAATTCAGCCTTCTCCACGTGTTGCAGGATAGAAGAAACAATAAGGGAAAAGCAAGTTGGAGCTATTTTAACTACACAGGAACCTGGACAGAGAGGAAGGGAAGTAATTCGAAGCAGAATAGCTCAAGGTGGACCTCATATTAACTGTGGGAGAAATAGACATTTCACTTGTAAAAGACAAGAGGGACTCAGTAGGGGAGGTAGGGCGGAGTGTAGGCAAGAATGGAGGGAGGTCCAAGAATGACAGGCATTTGGTAGCCATGATCTGTGGTGACTCACATGCTGGTCTTTGATTCCTATCTCCAGGGTCAGGATGTTGTGGTTCAGAGATGTTAAGTGGTCTCTTCAAAGCCATAGGGAGAGACCCACATGTCTCAAAGTTATGAATTTCCAGTGCATCAAACTGCACACCTCCATGAAAGTGCAAGCATGAATGGCTTGGTCTTCGTAACGTGAATTGGTTCCATCTTCCAACATAATCCTGACCTTGCGCCTGAAAGATACAAAAGTTGCAAATATTCCATCCTCCTTCACCAACATGATGGCCAACACAAAGCAAATGCAACCACCATCCATACACATAGAACCTCAGAAACACCCGAAAGGGGAGCTCTGATATACTAGAGGCAGGATTCCTATCATCAAATCCCAACCCTGACTCTCTGATCAATTACATGACTTTCAAGAAAAAAACGTAAGCATTCAGAGACTCTCCTTCTTCAACCCATCAATCAGATTAGTAGTACCTAATAATGGTAACACATAAATAAAACAAGTCATACCTACTAGGTGTTGAATAATGTCTATAGACATTATTACTGGTACCTCTATTACATGTGAAAAGAGGTTGTCCTGCAGTCATGCAGTAAATGTGTGCTCTGCAGCCTCCGATGGAGACCAAACAAAGGTCTCAGGATTGGGACAGCCAATGGGAATGGTAGGCAGAGCTGGACATAGTGGCTCAAGCAGCTAGAAGCAAAAACCTGGAGAAAAGTTGAAGGCAGAAGTCCGTCATTGGCTCCTTAGGTCAACATGTGTAAGATATGTTGCGTGAGACGATCGAATGATGACCTCTTAGGGTCCAATTTGATAGCTGTTAAGTTTCCTCATGTCCCTTATCCCTTACCAAAGCGTTTGCGCCGTGAAGTGAGAAGTCATCTTTAGGTTAAAATATCTTTTAAGGCACAGGCCCTTATACCCATTGAAAAGGTAATACCTTTGAGCGTATTAGAACTTGAAATACTTTTAGTAAAATTCTTCAACTCTTATGACATTAAGGAGATTTAAACCATGAATCAAAAGCGTAAGGCTTACTGCTTTCTAAAAGCTGTGTGTATCCCAATTTCTTTTCTTAGTTTAATCAAAGTCACATATGTAATGGTTAAAAAGGAAAACTAAAGGAGAAGAAGAATAAACAGCAACACTCTCTCAAGCCACCTCATTGACTCCTTCTTGTTCTGATGTACTCCTGAGCACCAACCACTTTTAGTGGTGTTTTTGGTGTGTGTTTTCTGGTATTATCTTCTTAAGTGTAAACAAGACACCACACTTTCCACTTAGGCATTATCTACTGAGTCCAGAGCACAGAGGCTGTGGATGCAGCTGATAACCCTTTTCACGGTCATTTTTTTTTCCTCTCTCTCCAGTTTTTGAAAGCGAAATTACAATATTTTATCTCTAGTAATTGCATTAATAAAATCAAATAATATACTTATGCTGCTGTTTACTGTTCTGCTGGGGGCAGGGGGAGGGGGGACACTTGAGTACTTCGCCTGTATCAAGAATGTTATTGATAGAAACTTTATCTCTACCAACTCCCTACTCCCAACTTCTTAACCACAAACTTCGACATCATCGAGATTAATAATATTTTCATTCTGGCTTGAAATTATAGCTAATTTGTCAGCTTTGACTATAAGTTAAGCACAAAAGTTAAAAAACTAGCAGAGTATTTATGCTTTCTAGTAAATATGGGCAGAGGTCAACATATTTCCCACCCCTCGGTCAAATGTCAGGACACAGAAGCCATTCAGAAGTGTGTGTTCCCTGTCTGGAAGTCAATGGGTTTTTTTTTGGTTTTTGGTTTTTGGTTTTTGCTGATGATTTATCAGGTATTAAATCCATGCCACATTTTTGTTTACAACCTACTTGAACCATGCCGTTCTTGTAATATTTTGTGTTTCTTTCATTCTTCCAACATTGGTATAACATTAATTTAGAGATTTGGCCCATACTTTAGCTCCACGAAACTCCACGAAATAGGTTTTTTTTTTTAATGTCTTTAATTTTTTTCTCAAAGCTTATTTCTGGTCTTTCTTTCTAGGATGGTTATTTTATCAGAGATTGGCCTTTCTGCACTATTCTTTTATGTTTTGATCTTTCTCTAATATTATGTGCTGCTTGAGTTGTTTCTTGTATTTTCTGGGGCCTTTACCCAATTATCGCCACTAGCCTTCCTACTTATTAACATTATATTTTATTTTGTCACTCATAATTTTAATTTTCAGGAGATCTTTTGTGTCCTTGATTGTTCATTATTCATGACATCCCGCACTTATACTTTAGAGTTTACATTTGATTTCTCTGAGGAGTGGTTTTTTAAAATCATAATCATAACATCAAAAAAATTGATTCATCACTAAATTTTCCTGGCTTCCTCCTGAATGTGTCTTGTTTATCTCACTTTGTCTTTCTTATCCTGGCAGTCCTCAGCTTGTTGGTAATTGTTGATTTTCCATTTCTTCTATTGTGAATTTCAGTGCGTTTCCTTGCAGGGCTTCTCCTTGAACGGAGGCTGGTCTGGGGGCTCTGTCGATGTGAGTAGGGTAACAGGCTGAGCACCCTGGGAGCAGACAGTATCTGGCCACCCCCCTCCAAAGCTAGTTCAGTGAAGGCTCTAATCTAGACTGCTGACCTCACACTAGCAATGCTGCTTCTTCTCAGGTAGTCTTTCCAGTTTGGGGGGGAGCCATAAAGCGCCCTGCATTTTGTCCAACGTGAACCCTGAATTGCCAATCCCTTTGCTCCAAGGAATTGGTGAGGGGTCTACCCAGCGAAACCACTTCTTAGGTACAGGTTAAATTAACCTGTTTTGCATCTATCCATCCTCTCTTTGATAGCTGGTGGATCCCAAGTCTAAAGCTTCTGTGAACTACTGTCCTCCTTCCCACTATATCTGCTATTGTAAGTCTATGCCCATGGCTAATTCTACATTACATTTGAGTGGATTCTGGAGAATAGGGGGGTAAATAACACGTGGGGGAAGACAAACTCAGCCAGGATTAGTCCACCATCTTGAATTGGAAGCCCTAAGTCTTCTAAACAGAATACACTAGTGCGTGGACAAGAATCATCACCATGACATTGTGTCTGTGTTTTCAATAGCGTCTACCTGTTGCTTCTACTGGTTGTAAAACAACCATGAAACTAAATGACCTCTAAACTCAAGAATCACACTGTCCAAACATATGGATACTTAAATTTAAATAAAATGAAATAAAATTTAAAATTTGTTTTCTCAGTCACACTGGTCACATTTCTAGCGCTCAACGTCACATGCGTCTGGCATCTTACTGAACCGGGCAGCAAAGATGGAGAACATCACCCGTGCGGCATTAGGTTCTATTGGACAGTTTTCCCTAGAGAAAACTCAGGGCCCATCAGTGAAGGACTAATCATTGCAAGTCAAGGCATAGCTGATAGAGCATGAGCAGGGGCTCTCTCCTCCTTATCGCTGTAACTTTGTATTAAAATTCCCCTTCATGTGTTTTAGGAAGGACATCTGGTTCCCACAGGTACTTTGCCTTCAGCTGGGGTTAGCTCCCCGTGTTTATCTTGACTGTGTGAATTGACTGACAGTGTGGCCACTGCAGACCTGATGAGCAGGTAGGAACACCAAATTCCTAAGATGCTTCCTGAGAGAGTAGACCCCGTGATGCTGTTCTGTACGGTGAGGCTTTTCCAAATTTGGAGGCTCTTAAATTACCTCTGAGAACAGCACATGAGAACAGGCTAGGAGAGAAGACAGAATTTGACAAGGACTTTGCTCTGTTTAACTTCACAGGTCACAGGCCATCCATGAGGTGGTGAAAGTGACAGCTCATCTTACCTCGCTGGAATCCGTCCCTGAACGAGGAACTGTAAACCTTTTACACCGCACTCTGATAAGGAAGAACTTCTTCAAGCCTGTCCTAAATTGTTGCTTTTTATCTACTTTGTGGTCCTTTGTGATGAATTGGATACAGTTTCAGAAGTGGGAAATAATGTAGAAAGTCAAAGGTTTGTATTGATTCAGAGATAATATTGGATGAAGGGACAGGCTTATGTAATTTAAGGGAAATTCAGCACCTCGGGAATTTATTGCACTTGGTTTTATGCCTAAGAAGTAGATACAGTGTGTAAAACAAAACTAGAAATAAACTACAGACCAAACCAGAGTTAACCCTTTGAGGTCTGTTCATGATTCATTCTGGGAATTTGAAGCCCCAGAAATTGCATGGACTGGGTATGTCTCACGGACCGTGTCCCACTGGGCAAGAGTGATATGGCACCTTTTTTCTCTCCTCTACGTGATCCAAGATACGTTTCAGATACTAGAAGCCGCCCTCTTGAATATGACTCCTTGTCACTAAGCTTTAAGAATGTATATACCCATGCTTTCCAAAATATGTTGTTCTTAATTGTACTACTGCAGATTTTTAACTGCAAATCCCATACATGTCATTTTTCTTGTTTTTCTTTTTTCTCTCTAATTCTAATTAGGGCACACCATTTTGATCTGTAGTTTTTCATTGAGAGGATAAATGGCACGTCTTACTACATTTTTATACAAAGTGGTCAAGAATTGAGAGGTTCAATGATTGCTTTTTTTTCAAAATAGATAAAACTGAGTAATAACGTGCAAAGAAATCTGTATTCAAATCTCATTATCAGAGAGAATTTCTACATGAGTCAAGTTAATTGGGTAATATTTTAATTTCCACTTTTCATGTGTGCATTGTGGACACGTACTAATTCATGTCCTATGAGTGTTGCCGTATCCGTTCATCCAGTAAACAAATATGAATTGAGAGCCTCATATAAGCAATTCACTGCAGTGGAAAGACAGATGAAGCAACCACAGATTCGTGTCCAGAACTTGGTAATCTTGCAGAGATGCTAATCTGGGCCAAACTTTCTTTTTATTAAATGTTTTATTTATTTATTTTTGAGAGAGAGAGAGAGAGAGAGAGAGAAAGAGAGTGAACAGGGGAGGGGCAGAGAAGGAGAGGGAGACACAGAATCTGAAACAGGCTCCAGATTCTGAGCTGTCAGCACAGAGCCCGATGCAGGACTCGTAACCCACAAACCGTGAGATCATGACCTGAGCCGAAGTTGGACACTTAACCAACTGAGCCACCCAGGCGCTCCTCTGGGCCAAATTTTCTGCTTTTTCCCTAGAGCCTTTGGGTGAGATTCATGTCAGTCCAAGTCCTCTCCACTCCTGACCCCCCTTCCTTCTCAGGGTACTGCCAAAGCTTTTGGGTGTGGGGGTGATATGATGACATAAAACAATTATGGTGTCTGGTGACCCCCAAGGGAAGGACCCAGGAAGCCAAAGATGGATGGGAGAAGTAGCATTTCAGTATACCCTCTCTACTCTGTCAATAAGTATCTCCCCCAACTAAGACCCCAACAGCTTAACCAAAGAGAGTAAGGAACTTTATTTCATGCACTTAGATTTCTGTAGCTAAATAGAAGGTGATGCATCCTTTATACTATTGCAGGAATATAATAGTCAATAAAGAAAGGAGAGTCTGAATAAAAACGGTCCCACCCACGGATTGGCCAGAGTTCTGCAGCACTCGTGTTTATGAATGCCCTAGAAAGGCACATGCGAGTGGATCAGGGCTGCTTTTGAATCCAGATCCAACTACTGGCAGGGCTCAGGACTCGGGCCAAGGGGATAGTTGATGACCCGTGAAGAAGGAGGCTGATGGAGGTTTGTATTTACCATGTGAGGGAGAGGCTCGCTGACACAAGATTGTGTTTCTTGTCACTCATAACAGCTGAGCCACGTCAAAGACCATCACGTGACTGCACTCAGTAGGCCCACTTTGTGTCCAGTCAGCACCTTCTCTCAGGCTTCTCCGTGACTACTCCAAACGTTTACCATTTTAAACATTCATCCTGGGGTGCCTGGGTGGCTCACTCGGTTAAGACTCCAACTCTTAGTTTCGGCTCAGGTCATGATCTCATGGTGTGTGAGTTCGATCCCCCCATCGGGCTCTGTGCTGACAGCACAGAGCCTGCTTGGGATTCTCTCTCTCCCTCTCTTTCTGCCCCTCCCCCACTCACTCTCTCTGTCTCTCTCTCTCAAAAATAAATAAACAAATAAACAAAAAAAAATTTTTTTAAACAAAAACAAAAACATTCATCCTAACCCAGCCTTCCTTCTCCACTGAAAACATCACCTGCTACTTCATTAAGAAATGCTAAAATCGTGGGGCGCCTGGGTGGCTCAGTTGGCTGAGCATCTGACTTCAGCTCAGGTCATGATTTTGGCGGTTCTTGAGTTTGAGCCCCAAGTCAGGCTCAGTGCTGACAGCTCAGAGCCTGGAGCCTGCTTCGGATTCTGTGTCTCCCTCTTTCTCTGCCCCTTCCTCTCTCTCTCTCTCTCTCTCTCTGTCACAAAACTAAATAAACACACAAAGAATTAAAGAAAAAAAGAAAAACCAAAATTGCCAAATACCAAAAATCTGAAATGATCAAATCTTTAATTTCCCATGCCTTCCCCTAAACAATGAATCTGCATCAATAAACAGTCTTATTTCTTCTTTCCCATCTCACAAGAGCAGTTTCCTCTTTTAATTTGATGCCAACATGTAAATGGGATGCCCTCTGAGAAAATTCTCTCCTTCCTGGATCTTCAGGTTTCACTTTCCCTCTCCAGACTTAGTCCCTATAGTCTATAACATGCTCTAATCTCTACCATTTTGAAAACTAGCCTTCCTTTATCCTATAATCATGTCAGGTAATATTACGATCTTTTGTGACTCTGAAATCTGGTGGAGCCAATGAATTCCCTCTTGGAAGAATGCTTTTAAATAAACAAAATACTTGGGATTACCGAAGATTCCAATTATACTGCATACAGCTTTTAAAATACGGTTTTAAAAATGAGTGACAGGACAAGAGATGTGTTTATCAACTCACGAATTAACAAATCTAGTGGTACATCTAGTAACTACCATAATTTTGAAGTCATGTTGAGCATAAACAGTACTTAGCAATAGTGACAATCATTGTAACATTATATGAAAATATCTGTGATTTCTGGAATCAAGGTGGAGTTACTGCTAATGCTATAGATCTGGTTATCTAGGTTTTATTATTAAAAGAAATGCTAAATTACAAGTAGAGGTTAGTGGGAAAAAAAAAAAAAAAGATATTCCCCTCCAAGTTCCCAGAACTCCATCCTTGGAAATATTGGAGGGATCAAGAACCTTGTCCCGCTTCTGTCTTTCTCATCAATGGAAAAATTGTTATTTGCCTTACTCCGATCTGATATCTGTCCTACCACTGTTGTGACTCTGCCCGGGGAAAGACCATCATGGTGTCCCAATGCTCATCTGCCTTCAGACTAGTCAACCCACATCTTGTTGACCTGTCTGGAATCCCACACTGTGAACCATTCTTACCTGTGCTGATGAGAGCCCCTCTCATTTCCCCTTTCATCCTCTACTGACTGACTGCTAAAGTTTCTTATTTTTTTTATCATTATATTCACTTACCTGTTTTCTGCTCACCTTGAATTGTTTTGCTTAAGGGTTGTTCTCAAATATTTGCATTGCAGAAATAAAAAAATCGCTTATGCCCAAATCCTCCACCTTTCTTCGATACAAATACTTAGATGAACCTAAAAAAAAAAGGAAATGGAAACTAACATTTACAGAATACTTACCGCAGTAGCATCATTCGAAATGCTTAATGTATGGTATTTTATTAGATCTTCCAACAGCCAATAAGGTTGTTCTCATTTTGGAGAATACAGTTAATTGAGATTCAGAATCACAAAATAAACTTGGCCAAAATTACATGGCTAGCAGTGGTAGAACCAGAATTTCAGCCCTGGTCTACTGAGATCAGGTTGCCTGCACATAAGAGTGGTCTGTCTGAGGCCACATCTGATTTGGGTAATAGCGCATGGGGTTGAGGAACTGGGGGCGGTAATGGGTGACAGGCAGGGCAACAGGAAGTGCTCATAACCAACTCTCCCCAGTTTGTGCCTCATGGGGACAGCTCATACTTACGTATTAAGCGCGTTAAGTCTCCAGGGTTGTCTGACACAAGCCTGAAGAACACATTTTTATGACAGGATTTGCATTAATGTGGGCAGGCAAGCTGGAGAAACTTAGTCCAACTTCTACTACAACCTTCTTCTTTACCAAATGATATCTCTTTCAGATGATGACCTGTGTTTCCCCATCGATGTGCCAGGGAAGACACAAGCTTGCCATTTCTGTTCTCATTCAAGGCACAAGTAATATGTGGCCAAACGAAAGTAGCCTTCTGACACCGGGTTGTCCTTGCAGATCTCCTTCAGGTCAACCAGCTGGTGAATGAGATTTGCAAGCTCTCCTCACAACTACGCCCTTAGTTGACAATCACCTGCTTTTCGGTTGTGGATAACCCTCTGGAACCAGAGGGTTCTTTTCTGGTTTTCCAGAAGATGGATGAAAAAAGAAGTTCAGCCTGTGGAACCAGCCACATCTGGTTTGAACCTGACTCCTACCACATGGAGTTTGGTCAAGTATGTAATCTCTCTGCACTTTTTGTCCCTTGACTATAAAGAACAGCTGATGAACACTCACTCACAGAGACATGTAGAGGAATAAGCGAAGCCACAAATCTGAAGTGCCCACAGCAGTTGCCATGCAGAAGGCACTCAGTGAATCTCAGCTGTTTGGTTTCTCTTCCTTAGCCATTTGACATCTTTATCAAGCAATTAAGAGTGAAGTGAAAATGTTCATGTATATAAAATGTATGTATATATCATGTATATGTACATAGATACAAATACGTGTGCATATACTTCTATATGTGTGATACATGAACAAAACAATATTTTTAATTAATGCCCACCTCTGTGAATTTGTTAGAAATCCAGTCATGCTTGTATCTATTTTATTATATGTTCTAGAAATTCCTTATCTTTTTTCTCTCTTTTTCACACCCCAGGACCATGCAACGTTGGGCACTCAGTAAATGCTTTTTTTTTTTTAATTTTTTAACGTTTATTTAAACGTTAAATTTTAAAGACAGAGAGAGAGCATGAATGGGGGAGGGTCGAGAGAGAGAGACACAGAATCTGCAACAGGCTCCAGGCTCTGAGCTGTCAGCACAGAGCCCGACGTGGGGCTCGAACTCACGGACCGCGAGATCATGACCTGAGCCGAAATCGGCCGCTTAACCGACTGAGCCACCCATGCGCCCCTCAGTAAATGCTTTTGATGAGGAGAATAGGCTTACCATCTCAAAGTGTGGGTAATTTGAGTCATAGAAAAGTTAAATAGCTTGCCTGGAGCTACCCAAACTCCTTGTGCAGCCAATAAGCCAGGACACTAAGTGCATTCTTCTTTCCTGCATCTTATTCTTTGATACTTCGTAGGTAATTGATAAACAAAGTCATGTCTTTGGTAACAAAAGACGTGTCTTCCTGGCTAAATTAAAGTTTTGGTAACCCGATTAGTTCTCTTAACCCAACAGAACAAGCAATTAATTTCCTTTTCATTTTCAGCAATGAAAATGTCACATTTCACTCGTGCTCTCTGAATTATTAGATTTCGGTTCTTGTCTCCACACTCTATATGCACAAGTCAAGTGTAACCTGAAAGACACTTGCAGTGAAATGGCTCATATCTGAGAAATTTGTCTTATTCCCTCTTAACTCCTCTTTTGTTTAATGGGCTTATTGGTATTTTCGTAGGATCACGTCGGTGTCGATGCAGCCTGAGGACGCATTTCGACTGACAGCCTTGAACTTTGAGACAGAATCTCTGAAAAAAGGTGAGAGGGAATCTGTAATTAACACCCTAAGACTGGGAATGAAAACAAAGAACAGGAAGCTTGTACAATGGATCTGGCTGTCAAAACAAAATGAAATCAAAATCCCCAAAAGCCCAAGAAGCAGCCCAGCCTCATACTGCTGGGCTCCTCCCCTCTCTCATGCAGAACCTAGGGTCCCTGCCTGGACCACAGAGGAATGTTTCTTTTGGAAGCAGTCAATGACACCACCTTCTGCAGAAATTCTCTACCCAGGACACCGTAGTGCCTCTGGTTAGAGCTGCTTCCAAATCGTCACTGGTCTTCAATTCCCTAGAAAGGGCTTGCAAGCTTCCCGGTAATTGTGGCCAGGTAAAAAACAATCACACTGGAAAAAAGGATCCTCTAAAGAATCCCCAAAGTCAGGCCCGGCCACTGTATCTGTTTTTAGAGGTAGGTGAGAAATCTGTGTTACACTTTGAGGAAACCTCGTTGGTAAAAGCCCAAGCTAGAGTTCTTTCTTTTAAGAAGTGATATATTTCAGAATCAGAATATGACTTTGAACACAGCCCAGGAAATCCGGTATCGTACAACAGAGAATCTCCACCCCATTTTTTTTTTTTTCACAGAAACGTTAGCACCAGAGTTTAAGGTCGTCTGAAGATTTAGTACTTTTCTTCGCATCCCTGTCTGGAATGCTTGCCGCCCTTCTCTCTGATAAACTTGTGTTCTTTTCTGCATATGTGAACTAGTCTGAAACTTTATCGTTTGAAACATATATTAATGGAACCCCTGCATTCAGCCAGGCATCGTCCTAGGAGCTGGAGATCCAGAGGTAACTTTAAAAAGCAAAATCCCTCTCTTTAGAGAAGAGTCACCATGTCAATCTATCAAAACCCAATTGCTCTACTGAAGGTTCACAAAACGTATCCATATTTTTATACTTGGCTCTGATCGTACTTCTCTGATCATTTTGGAGCTGCTGTCCTGTCTCACCCTGACCGTAAATTCCTCAAGTACAAGACCCACAGGCTCTTTTGATCCCTCTCAGTGCCAAATACAGACACATGCCCATCGTGACCACTCAAAGCCCACGATAAGCATCCCAGGCATTCAGATATTATCTAAAGATCCTACTGACATTTCTGTGACACGTAGAGAGAACGCTGTTGGGCTTGTCATTTATATTCTTGGACCTTGCGTCTGGGTTCTTACAGATGGGCCAAGGAAACAAAGCCAGTGGTCAAACTGAGACAGGATTGTTAATCTTTGGTTTTCCATCCAAATTTCTGAGCTAGAGAGGAAAATAATGGGGTGGAGATTGTCTCAAGCATGCGAAAGTGCTGTGACGAAGACTGATTGTGTAAGAGCCCAAAGTGAAATGTTGTTATTGGTAATAGTGACACCTACATATGATTAGCACCTTACACTTTCCATTTATTCATTCATTCAAAAACAAATAGCATCACATGCCAGACCTGCAAGAACAGGGCTACCGTGGTAAGCAAGATCAATACAATGCCTGGCTCTGGGATCCAGTCTATGTTCTTATTTGATCTTCTAAGATATTTTCAAGACTATTCGGCAGCCACCGTTGTACTAGGCAGTATAGCCTAAAGTGTCAACTCCACACTGGAGCTTACTACAAAATGCAAGGTAACATAGTTAACTTCTCAAGCTTCATTACCTTCATAATAGTGTTGAAAATATTAGCTACACTGGGGGTATAGCAGTCAGGGTTCAACGTAAAGGGATTTATTTCAATAATTGGCTTGCACCATTGTGCGGGCAGGTGAAACAAGGGTCAAGTCCCTAGGGCAGCTCTCAGGAAAGGAAGGAGCAGGTTGGAACCCCATGGGCAAGAGCTGGTGCTGGCTATCCACCAACAGGCCACCGTCCAGAAGGAAGAGCCAGAGGTAAAAGAGCCCAATTGCATACCCCTCGCTGTTTGGAATCTCTGAGCTCAAAGAAGGCCTAACAGATCTTGTTAAAGGCCTTCCAAATGATGAAGTCAGGCCTACCTTGCATAATCTCCCCTTTGATTAGCTCCAAGTTGGGGCACCTGGGTGGCTGAGTCCAACTTTGGCTCAGGTCAGGATCTCACAGTTCGTGGATTCGAACCCTGCATCGGGCTCTGTGCTGACAGCTCAGAGCCTGGAGCCTGCTTCAGATTCTGTGTTTCCCTTTCTCTCTCTGCCCCTCCCTTGCTTGTGCTCTCTCTCTCTCTCTCTCGCTCTCCAAAAATAATTTAAAAAAAACATTTTTATTAGCTTGAAGCCAACTGATCAGGGACTTTAATTCCATCTGCAAAGTCCCTTCACAGTAGGACCCAGACTGGTCTTTAATTGAAAAACTGTGAGTCCAGCTCTTGAGAGAAGGTCACTCATAGCCTGCCCTCATCCCCCCAATGACAGCACGTGAGAAAGGGGGGCCTGGGTGACACAGGACCAAATCCCAGTCAGGGAGGCTCATCGAAAAGACGTCATACGGGGTTATTGTGAAGATTAAGGCGATGACATGTGTAAACTGTCTGGAGTACACATAGTTACTAGAATTACTATTTAGCAGATGAGAAAATCAGGCTCAGGAAAAAAAACAAAAAACGTAAGCATAATAGTTGGTCTGTAGAGCTGAAATGACAACCTGGTTTTCCTCATTCAGAAAACTGTTCTTGCCGTGGTCACTAATCCAAAGCTTGTGTTCCTTTCCCGTCTGTGTGCGATCATAGGTGCACAAGTTAAAAGGGAAAAGTGAGTGATAGCTGTAAGTGCGAACAGGTTTGCGGTGAGGTGGTCAGTCGCCTTAGAGTTTCCGGGGAGAGTCAGATAAGGCAGGGAGATCCCAGGCCCCAGAAGTATGCGTGGGATTATCACACATATGAAGCCTCGGACACTCGTACAACGCAGGCTACGTGGCCCACGTTTCCCCCTTAATACATCTTTTCTTTGCGAGCTTCTGGAGCGGATTCTAATGTAAACTGTTTTCATTGTTCTCTCTCGATCTTCTTTAGAAACAGGATTTCACTTTGGGAATGCTTTATTACTTCCTTCCAGTTGACTATTCTTAGGCAACAGATTCAAAATTGATGAGAAGCCTTTCAATGATTCAAGACCACATCGTGTCTGGGTAGGTAGGAGTGTTGTATGGGTGGATAAAAACGAGCAACAAACACTATTTCTCTACCCACTATTCTTAGTGCAAAGTAAACACATGCAAAAGCACACAGAACTTAAATTGTCAACACAAATTAATCCTCTTGCTGTAACTCTGACAGGGAAACTGAAGAGGCAATATACCTTACTGGGGTTCAGCATCCCCCCACTAGTCAGGGCCCGGAACATTGATCGGCTAGAACACAGCTGACACAAGCCAGGCGTCCACTCAATCTAATCTCACTCATCTTCCTCTGGCTCACATCAGCCTTGTGCAGCTGGTCTTTAAAATGTCCACATTCTAGGGGCTCCTGGGTGGCTCAGTTGGTTGAGCATCCGACTTCAGCTCAGGTCGTGATCTCACACTCTGTGGGTTCAAGCCCCACGTCGGACTCTGTGCTGACAGCTCAGAGCCTGAAGCCTGCTTCGGATTCTGTGTCTCCCTCTCTCTCTGCCCCTCCCCTGCTCATGCTCTGTCTCTCTCTGTCTCAAAAATAAATGAACATTAAAAATAATAATAATAAAAAATGAAAAATAAAATAGCCACATTCTAAGAGGTCAGTCAAAATGGTACCCCAAAGTCATACACTCGCCAGTGATGCATTTATAGGCTTCCGTTCTTTAAATTTTTTTTTCAACGTTTTTTATTTATTTTTGGGACAGAGAGAGACAGAGCATGAACGGGTGAGGGGCAGAGAGAGAGGGAGACACAGAATCGGAAACAGGCTCCAGGCTCCGAGCCATCAGCCCAGAGCCTGACGCGGGGCTCGAACTCACAGACCGCAAGATCGTGACCTGGCTGAAGTAGGACGCTGAACCGACTGCGCCACCCAGGCGCCCCGACTTCCGTTCTTTAAAGCTGAATTCAACCATCTGCAACTCACCAAACAAATACTGATTAAGCTCCTCTTAAGTGTCAGCAGTTCTTTTTGATCCTGAGATTACAGCTGAGAACAGGACAAACAGGGCTCCTGCCCTCATGAGCCATACATTCTAATGAAGGTGCAGAGACATTGTAGGAGGGAACAAACAGGAAACCATTGAAATTGTGGAAAGGGCTGCCAGTCCAGAGTGATACAATCAGGAGTGATCATGGCTCCGGGTTGTTCCCATAAGTGCGGTTTGCTTTCCCTTGGATGAAGGGGATCATTTGTCAGAAATAGCAAGAATTCCATACATCTGATGCATTTCGTTCAGAAGTTGCACCCTTAAATATGACACTACTCATTTAAAAAAAAAATGTATATATTCACCAAAAAAGTCAGCATTTAAAACAGTTATCTAACACAGCACTTGTCAAACAAGGAGGTAATTTTTTTTTTAATTTTTTTTTTTAACGTTTATTTATTTTTGAGACAGAGAGAGACAGATCATGAACAGGGGAGGGTCAGAGAGAGGGAGACACAGAATCTGAAATAGGCTCCAGGCTCTGAGCTGTCAGCACAGAGCCCGACGCGGGGCTCGAACTCACAGACCGCGAGATCATGACCTGAGCCGAAGTCGGCCGCTTAACCGACTGAGCCACCCAGGCGCCCCAAGGAGGTAACGTTTAAAAGGTGTCTGTTTTACAATCATTGAACACTGAATATCTGGAAATTGAGAGCAGACCACAGTGCAGACAAAAGTAGAGATGCCTGTGTGAAGAAAATAGAAAATTGCACGCCTGTGTGTCCTGAGAGGTGGAATCTAGCTAGACTCAGCAATAATTATCCAAATTATGAAAACCTGAGTCTTTGCACAGAAATGAGGACACTTTCTAATGGGCTAGTTAGGAAAGAAGACACTTGTGTTGTTCCAGTGGCTACTAGGGGAGTGACAGATTGATATTGGTAACAGACTACAGAGCTCAATTTTGTTTCTTACTAAATCTACACGATTCTGATGTATATTTGCAGCCTACGTCCTTAGAAATTTTCCTTTCAGTGGCGACAGGATATTAACAGTCAAACCATTTTATACATGACAAGCTTGACTTTACTTTTTTCAATCAAGTGTATCAAGTGTATTAGCCCATTCATCAAAAATATACAGAAAAGGCAGCCTTCCCCGCTGTATGGAAGACACATAGCAACATGGTTGCTGCAAAACGTTGAGCTCAGCCAAAATTCAAAGAATTAATTCTCAATTTTCTTTGCCACAATTACTTACACACTTCTCATCTTTTTAAAATATGCCAACCCCTTTATCTCACGTCAAAAATTTGCTTTAAATGGTCCCCACAGGATTTCCTCTAGACACGTAAATTCCTTTTGCTGTGTTAGATTCGGTTGGGGACTATGGAATGAGTCAGCTCAGTAGTAAATGCTTTGCATATCCTATCTCATTTAATCTTTTCAACAACTCTGTGAGAGGTTCAGCACCCTCCTCCTCGTTTCTATTCTATGCATGAGAAAGGTCAAATAATTTGTTCAAGTTCAAAAACCTGGCGCAAGGCGGCACAATGGGTTTTAACTACAGTTAGTCTTTTGACTAAAAAGGCCCGGGAAAATTCTATAACTACCCACTTAAATTTCACGAATACTTTCAGCTACTTTATATTAGAAATGCATATTTATCTAACTATATTTCTCCTGTTAGCTCCCTGTGCATGGAGGACATGCCTGATATTTCCTGGCAGACAGGGGTTTCTATAAGAGCAACTAAATAGCTACCATAGAACCTACCATAACCTTCTACGACGTAGAATCATCATGGACACTGTTGAAGATCTTCTTATGTACCTTGGATCATGTTAGGTGCTTTAATTCATTTCAAAATCAAATCCTCAAATTAATCAACTAATGTGAACACCAGTAGTATTCTTTTTTTTTTTTTTTAATGGGACAACAGGCTCACGGAGGATTCTTTCTAAGATAATAAGACAAACACATGAATAAATTAATCAATATTAAGAAGCACCTGGTTGGCTTAGTCGGTTAAGCATCAGACTTCAGCTCAGGTCATGATCTCGTGGTTTGTGAGTTCAAGCACCACATGGGGTTCTCTGCTGTCAGCGCAGAGCCCGCTTCGGATCATCTGTCCCCCTCTCTGTCTGCCCTTCCCCCACTTGCTCTCTCTCTCTCTCTCTCTCTCTTTCTCTTAAAAATAAGTAAACATTTTTAAAAATTAATTAATATTAAGTACAGAATTTTATGTTCCAATTTTATAGAAGCTACTGAGGAAGGCGAACAATGGGAAGGTAACTTGGAGGAAAAAACCTGAAGGTTTTGGTGGCTCCAAATGATACAAAAGCAGAGATACAGTCCATGAGGCAGCGGCAAGCTTGGTTTATTTAAGAAAAGCAAAGAGGCCACTATGGCTTTGCCAGAGGAAGCAAAGGGAAGAGTTAAAAGCTGTGAGATCAGAGATGAACCACAAGGTTCTTTTTGGCTTTGTCAGAGTTTGTGAGCACTTGGGTTTTCGCCAGGAGACACGTGGAAGCCATCAGAGGGTTTTGAGCAGATGATTGTCACAGTGGGACTCGTGTTTTTAAATAAGATCGCTCTGGCAGCATGTTCAAGGTAGACTTTTAGAAGTAAGTGCTAAAGAAGCGGGACCAGTTAGAGGCTGTTGTCATAATCCCATCTAGGGATGAGGCCAGTGCAGACCAAGGCCAAGCAATACAAATTTTAAAGGAGTTGGAATATGGACGTTCTGTTTGGAGTTCTGCTGAGGCCGAATTCAAAGGATTTGCTGACTAATTAGACGGGGAGATGCAAAAAAGGAGTTCCTGTAGAGGACACCCAGTTTCTGGCCTGAGCAACTGGAAAGAGGACATGGAGGGGGGGGGGGGATGCCAAAAGCTCCACTGTTAGATAAGTGCACTTGGTCAATAGTTAGTTATACGAGCCAGAAAATCCCGGTCTGGACAGAAAATCAGGGCCCCTTTGCCATCTGGATCGCTTCAGTCCACCAGACGGAATGAGCTCACCAAAAGGATGAGTGTCTGTGGTGAGGAGAGACCTGAGGGCTGAATTCTGAGACACACCCACAGTCAGAGATAAGAAAGATCCGGAAGGCTCAGCAGAGGAACCAGGGAAAGAGAGGTGGACTTCGAGGAGGAAAACGAGGAGGGTATGTGTTCCTGGAAGCCAAGTGAAGGATGAGCTCCAAAAAGGAGGAGGAGATGCCTGTGCCTAGTGCTGAGGATGGGGGAGGGAACACACCCTGGGAGAATGGACACGGATTGTGCCCTGCTGCTGTCACTGGACCCAGACAGTGACTCCCATCCTCGCTGGGGTGCGCAGGACCTGAATAGTTAATGGCCATGTGGCTGAAGTGTCTCAGCTCACTGGGGCTTTGGATTTTCTCCCAATTATTAGTACCACCAAAATAGCTGACCTGGGGGAAAGAGGGGTCCTTCTAATGGCAGATTTGCAGTCTCTGCTGAAGGAGCTGCCTCCAGTTTCAATTATCAGGCTTTTTTTTTTCTTTTTTAATTTTTTGTTTTAATGTTTACTTATTTTTGAGATAGAGGGAGACAGAGCACGAGTGGGGGAGGGGCAAAGACAGAAGGAGACACAGAATCCGAAGCAGGCTCCAGGCTCTGAGCTGTCAGCAAAGAGCCCGACGCGGGGCTTGAACCCACGAACCATGAGATCATGACCTGAACCGAAGTCGGACGCTTAACCGACTGAGCCACCCAGGCGCCCCCATTATCAGGCCTTTTTTATTAGATGTTTGTTTTGGTGTTTATGTGAGTGTGTAAATGTGCGCGTGTTTTAATTTCCAAACCAGAAGGGAGCCTGGGTGGCTCAGTCGGTTGAGCTTCCTACTTCCGCTCAGGTCATGATCTCACGGTCTGTGAGTTCCAGCCCCCCATCGGGCTCTGTGCTGAGAGCTCGGAGCCTGGAGCCTGTTTCAGATGCTGTGTCTCCCTTTTTCTCTGACCCTCCCCCGTTTGTGCTCTGTCTCTCTCTGTCTCAAAAATAAATAAACATTAAAAAAAAAATTAATTTCCAAACCAGAGATGCTTTGATCCTAGGAAAAAGAATATTCAGCCTTCCAACCAGATGAATACTGCTGCTAAGCCCTATATTTGTTTTTCTCCTCCCCCACTAGCTTAAATTCTACGGAGGCCAATTAAACTGCCTACACCCGCATCAAACACAACATACACTATCTCGACATGTAGGTGATTATAAACAACCAACTGTATTTTAGCATAAGTACTGAGCCATGCACAGGGTGTTTTCACTTTACCGAACTGTCTTGTGAGTAGAAACACATTGTAACTCGCAGTGTTCTCGGGCTCTCGGGAGTCTGGCCATTAACCACAGGAAGACACCTGCACATAGCTTCCTCCTCATAATTAGTGAGGTCAAATCATGTATGTGTTTTTCAGTTCTTGTCCATTTTCTGAGTCCCGATGATTAAGTTTAATGTATGACTCACTCACGAAAGTCATTATTAAAAAAAAAAAAAAGTAAATAAAACATTTTAGCGATGTCTGAACACTCCGAGCAAAGTAATTCCTGCTGGGGGAAAAAAAAATGAGGCCAGAAAGTTCTTAAGAGTATGAAAATATAGACGTTGGTATACCTCGCAGGAATACTATCTCAACCTACTCTAAGTAGGGCAGGCATATTGGAAAAGTATGTTTTTATTGAAAAATTGCCTCTATTTAAAATGCTGGAAAGGGTTAGTGTGTTAAATAAGGAAATCATAATATTCCTAAGCTGCGTCTGAATCCACATGACTTTTCTCTTTGTTATTTAGGAAAAAAAAAACTGTTGGTTAACTTTATAGATATGCAAAAACTGGCAGGAAGAAATTCTGAAAGCATTTAAACCGCTAACCTGCAGACAATAACCGACAGGGTGACCAAGGTAATGAGGAACTGGTGGCCATAAGGAAAGCCCAACATGTCTCTTTTCGCTATTCTTTTCGCTAAGTGAAAATTAGATGATCTGATAAGTGAGTAAACGGTGGTGCGTTGATGGGGTGTTATCGAGTGCTGATGTGTGCCAGGAAGAGGGCTACCCATGCAACCTCAGGCATTCACACCACTTCCGGGCTCCAGAACGCATTCAAACAAAGTTTCTTGAAGAATGCCCATCCATTCATCGATTCACTTACTTTTTCAATCATCCTCACCCGACACTAGACAGAAGGATACTGGGAGGCCGTGGAGGGAGACATTTTATCCCCTTCTGCTATTTTCTTGCACATTCCATGTGGGCACCTACAAGGACGCATGAACACAAGGTGCACAAAAGCCAAGTTTGCCTGTTCTTATCTCAAATGTCACTTCTTCCTTGACCCTTCCACTCTAAGTTGTTTTTCCATGATTTCTTCCTGGTTCTCCTTTATGATCCTTTATGGCATTATCACAAATTATTTTTCTATAACATCGGTGCATGAATTTATTTCATCGATGTATCCCCCTACTAGAGGCAACAACCATGAGGACAGAGAGCTCATTGGATTTGGTCACCACTCTACACTTTCTGCAGAGCAAGGCACCTAGAACACATATCCAATCAACTGGGTTCTATTAAAACTTATTAATAACAAATACGACAGAATTTCTTTCTAGACATTGCCCTTTGTTTGCTATAAAATTTTTAGTACTTTTATCCCTTATGCCTCCAATGATACGTTTCCTCTCCATTTGGCTTTTATTCCATATAACTTGCATTGACTTAGATTTTTTTCCCCCCAGTATCTAAATATCCAATGCTTCCTGAATTTAGATGTGTAGCGTTTCTTTCTCCTTTCTCTTATGCCCTATTACAGTCCCAGGTACGGTCACTTAAATGCTTGAGAGAGAGAAAAATAGAGGACTGAGTCTGGGTGGCTCAGTCAGTTGAGTGTCTGACTTTGGCTCAGGTCATGATCTCACGGTTCATGGGTTCAAGCCCCTCATCAGGCTCCGTGCTGACAGCACAGAACCTGCTTCAGATCCTCTGTATTCCTCTTTGTCTGCCCCTCCCCTGTTAACGTTCTCTCTCTCTCTCTGTCTCACTCTCTGTCTCAAAAATAAATCAATCAATCCTTATAACTTCATGCCATTGAACCTCAGCACTGAGCAGAGGTCTCAGCCCACACCATGCTGTTAGTCCTCTGCCAGTCTCTTGCTACTCCCAGTAGCCTCAAGGCCCAGCTTTGCTTTGCCTCAGCATCCAGCATCGCTTTGGCTCTCCAAGGGTACGTTGCAACATTCCCACTTTTCCTACACTTGCTGCTTTACTTTCGTCGGCTCCTAGTTGGCTTATTTTCAAATCATTTTCATCAGCGTATGTCATCTCAAAATTCATGGCATGCTAAACTTTTAAATTTGCGTGGCTGAAGAGAAGGTATACAGAGATGAACCTATTTGTATTTGAGTTCTGTCAGTGGGGAGATCATATTTTCCAACACTTGATGAGGTCTAGATGCCGTATGTTTCCAACCTATGGGTTCATTCAATGTTCCTTCAAAAACAGTAGTTCTTTCTTATTGTTTATTTGCACTGTTAAACCTGTCACCGTACCAATAGTGGGGTACCTACCAGGTGCTGGGTGCCACAGCAAACATGCCAGAACTGACATACCCCGACAGACACTGACCTTCAGTTTTTGTGATACCACGCCATCTAGACAGATATTTAAACAGAGTGATCATGTCTTTCCCTTGTTCATGACCCATCAGTTCCTCTCTGTTGTTTTTAAATTAGATCCGAACATCTAACTACAGCTTACTGAGACCGTGACACCTGGCCTCGCCTCCACGTCTCCCCTCCCTGCATCCGCCCCCTCCTTCCCTCACCCTGCCAACATCCCTCCAGCTTCTTGTATATCAAGGTCCATTCTCTCTCCAAGGTTGGAAGGATGAGGAAGGTGAACAGTTCTGCGTCAAAGAGTAAAACACACTTAAACTTGGTGTTGAACTTGAAGCTTCATTTCCTTGTCTTGTGTGTAATAAGTCAACACGTCTGTGTTTGTCTCTGACACAACTGCTTACTCAAAGTCAGAACTGGGGTCTTCTTGTTCCCTATTGCCCCTTGGCACCTCAAGAGCTTGCTAGGTGAATAAATAAATGAACTCATGAGTGAATCAACACCGATGCATAAGCACCCATCCGTCAGGACTTTCCCTACCTTTAGATGAAAGGTGGGCACTGCTTGTTCTCCTTCCCCCCAACACTCTCTCACATAGCTGAGGTAATACTGAGTATGAATCACTGGACCTGGACTCTGTTGCTATACTAAATGTGTAACTTTAAACAAAATGTACTTCTCTTGAAGCCTCGAATCCTTACTTGTGAAATGAAGGATTTGGAATAGATCGGTGGTTTTCGAAACTTTCTAAATGAAACAAAAGTTGTGAAACAAAATTATATAATGAGCTGTAATATGTGAATCATTTAAAAATGCTGCTGTCTCGGTTGAAGGGGCTGGTGTTCTTGGTGCCCTGCCAATCAGTAAACTCCTCTGTCCCTGCCTTCGGGGAGCCAGAGGCACCTCCGTAGATGCTCTGCAAAGCCCAGTTCAAAAGCCACTGGACTCAAAAGTCTCTGAGGCCCCTGGTAGATTTCACATTTCATGAGTCCAACTCTGAAATAAACAACAGATGTTGCCAACTAAAGCCGAATGAAATGTATTCATGCGCTCCTTTAAAAATTAAATGCAAGACTTTTCTCCTCCTTAAAAATCAAGCAAAATTCATTGCTTGGAATGCTGACAGAGTATACAAAGAGCCTTTTAAATGCTAAAGAACATTCATAAATGACTTTGTCACAAAGTGTTATAAGATTTTGCAAAATGGAGCTTATGTAGGTTTTTGCTGACTTGAAGTGTTATTGATTAGAAAATACCTTCCACCCTCGGGGCCATGCGTGCCTCAGAAGGTTTCAGATCCAGGAACTTAAGTCGGCTCACCTATGTACTGGAAAGGTCAACCCGCCATGGAAACCCATTAAAACACACGCACACATTCACTCCGTTTGGAGGTTCAGAGTGGCAGATCCAATCTCACCCAGAGCCACATTGCAGCCTCCAGGAGGCTGATGTAATTCTCCTGTGATTCTGTGGTTTAAATGGAATTGATTATTTTAAAATATTAGATATGGCATTGCTCGCTTTTTCACATTGAATTAAGCTCTCCTATACATAGAGCTACAAACTAAGTAGACAAATACACAGAGTTGTACACGCAGCCTCTCTCTCATACATATGTATGTGCACACACCTGCGCATGGGCACACACATATAAAGAAAAGATAATATTAATAGCTTACATATGTGTAAGGATTTACATTTATGCAACACTTCATAGATAGCAGCTCGTTCAATCCCCCTAAGAACTCTGTAAGCTAGGTACTTAAGAGCTTCTACGTATGAAAAAACAATGCACTGAGTGATTTCCATAAATGTATCTCGTTTAATTGTTCCCATATTTCAGATGAAAAGATGGAGACTCTGAAAATCCCAGTGACTTATGCAGCATTGCAATGCCGTAAGGGCAGATCTGTAAATACAAGCCAGGACCCTCGACTGTTGAGGGCAACAATGTTCCTCTATCACACAGGTTCAACTAATGCCATGACAGAATGTGGGTTTCTTCTGTATCGAAGTTTGCTCTGTCAATACAAATACAAAGCTTTTTGTAGAACAACTGTTCTGCATTGCATTTGTAATGCTAGAGCTACATTTACACAAGTCCATTCATGTCCACTCCCCAGGCTCTCCCTTGGGTTGGATGGCACCATCTATGACGAGCTGGCTGAAGCCAGCTGCCAAAGGGGTCACCTAACGTTTGATGTCTGGACCTTGACCTCATTCTTCCCGGTGCCCATCCAGAGTAAGATGCTTCTGATTAGAGAAATGACACTGGGGCAGTGGTTTGCATCCTCTTCCAAACATCCCACCTTCCCAGTAGAACGGTAGCCTCGATCTCTTGTTTTCCATTTCCTCTACTGCAGTTGACATTGTATTTTCCCTTCAATGTGATAAGATATATGATCTCCCCTGTCTCCTTAATTTATAGCTGGCAAGATTAGCCGACTGGTCCTGTAGGAACAAGAGAGATGTGATGATTAGCTTTCGTGGTTTAGTGACTTTCTCATGCTGGGTCTCATTAATAGGACATCAACCAAGAAATTTTGTTCACATATAGCTTAAGCCCATTGTGCAGAATCTCAAGAGGCTGCCACAGCCTGGAAGTTATAAAAATGATCCTGGATTAAGCTGTTCTGTGAGGAAAGAATGAGAATCACCCAAGATAAACTACCAGTCCTGTAACTAAATGGTACAGGGCTTCTATGGAGGAAGAAAGACAAATGATTTCCTTGATCACAAATCTCTCGCTCTTGTAGGAAACCTATTCTCCAACTCTGAGACCATGTTATTAGAGGAACACATCTGCCACGGGCTCAGTTCTAATGAAGAAAGAGTTCAATACAGTGGGGATGCATCCTCTCCGTGGTCCCATTCATCCTGGGGGCAGCTGTTCTGACCACTTCCTGCAGCAGTGACTTCCCTCTGCGACTGTTGTTCTTTGTGGAAGGTGATTCTTCCTAGGAAATAGGACAAGGCAGGGTACCCAGAGACGTGGTGCCACAATCCTTCTTTTGGTCCCAAAACCTACCAAGGGGCTTTTGACACATCTGACATGTACTCTGGGACTCAGTTTATCCATAAAGTGGAGTTAACAAAGCCGCCCACGGTTCTTCATACAAAATTAAATGTGCAGTGGCTATAAATGTCTGCATATTCCTGGAAGAATATGATGTTATAATTGTGATTGTCTCCAAGCAAGATGCTTTCTTGAGTTTAATTCTTCTTGCTGGAAGAGAAGAATTGACATACTATTGGCTTCTAAAGTGAATTTGAACCCTGAAGCCACCATCCGGGCAAGGACTTGTAGCTATGCTGGGAGCCAACTGGGACACTTGTTCTAGATGAATCTAACATCTTGTATACATGTGAAGTAATGATTCACACATTGCAGCTCTCCCCTCCATGGTGACTCTAGCACTTTACTTCTCAACTGAACTCATTGACATCCCCACCCAGTTTCTGGCCATCACTTCAACAGAGATCAACCAAGTCCCTCCAGTAGAAAAAGTGCAAAGAGAGAATGGGGGAGCAGAAACCCAGGAGAGCAAGATTAGAGGTGCCATGATAACAGCAAAAACATCTCAGAAAAGAAAATTGTGATTCTTCTTCCTCTGTTGGCCTGGAAACAAGCACATTCAGTCACGATTATGGTGAACATATTCTCCATTCAAAGACTGTTGGAACAAATAGTCTCACCAGGAACCTTTGTGTGCCACTTCTGAGGGTGAAATATGGTGTTGCAGATATAGTTTGAGTCCTGAAATATGAATGTCTAGAACATATCAATAGATTTGGAGTCAATGGCAAAGTAGGTTGAAAAATGGCACTGTCCAGAAAACCCAAAGATATATGTTTCACTGAAGTCATATTCTTAGTATACAAGTACGATTTTATATCAGTGCAGTAGTAGGGAGAAGTGACTAATCGACTTTGAGCACCCAATCTCTCCAGGCATCAGTTTCCACAACCAAAATACAAGGGGATATGTTAGATGATCTCCAAGGTTCTTTCCTGAGATAATATTCTGTAATTCTATAATTTGTCCTCTATGCTATAACGGTCTTGCTTCAAAAGCACAGTGTGTGCACACATATGCACAGACACGCATATACACACACAGTCATTCACACACTCGCAAGTGTGGCATTTGACTTCTATTCCATTTCTATTGTGGCAAATACACACTACTCTTTTTCCTCATGCATTGGTCTTTCAATCAGAAATACACCTCTAGGTCTTTGCCCAGTGAGATAATAAGATGATGTCTAAATACTCAATAAATAACCCGAAAACACACTTGCTCAGCCCTCTGGGCTTTGGGCTGTGACAACTCTCTCTGGCTTGCAAGTCAGTGTGTACCTCCACGATGAAATGACAGCAGCCAATCCCAGATCTCCCAGCTCCCAGAAGTTTAGCCAGCAGCTAAACAAAGCCACCCTCTCCACTTGCCAGCAATAGAGAAATTAATGACATCACATACTTCATCAGTAAATTAATATTCAACAGCCTACTTGTTCTTATTCAAGGTCATTAGCTTCTCTAACCTCAGTTTCTCTAACTGTAAGTGGCCATAATAATAGTATCTATCTCATAAGACTGTCCTGAGGAACAAATAAAATAATGTATATAAAACGTTGTATCTGCTATCAACTTTTCAAGCTATTAAAACAAGCCTAAGACTCCAAGAGCAGCCTTTGTCTTCTAGATCTCTTGATATTTGTGGAGCGCACGGGTGGCTCAGTTCTTTGAGCTCTGACTCTTGACTTTAGCTCAGGTCATGATCTCCTAGTTCATGAGTTCAAGTCCTGTTTTGGGCTCTGCATCAACAGTGCAGAGCTTACCTGGGATTCTCTCTCTCCCTCTCTCTCTGCCTCTCCCCCACTCTCATGTTCCCCCCCGCCTCTCAAAATAAATAAATAAACTTAAAAAAAAAAAAAGAGCTATTGATATTTGTATCAATTTATCCTCAATCAGCCACTGACTTCCCAATCTTGAATGCCCCGGTTCCACAGTTAGGTACCATCCCACCAACTGACTGCAGAAACAGTCACAAGAGAGAAAGACAGACCTCGTGTGTTGGAACCCATGCTTACAGAGACAAATTATTTCAGATGTCCTAGTATCCTCACAGCTAGGAGAGATACTTGCTTTTGCTGAGTGGACCAGTGATTTCTCTTCTTATAGACATAATACACTGATCAAAGATGTAGACAGAGCTCTATTTAGCAGGATAATTATTGCCATTTATTTTTAATAGTAAAAAACTTGAATGCAGAAAGATTTCTAAAGAATGTGATATCGATTTTATGTGCCAAATTTGCTAGGTCATGATGCCCAGTTATTTGGTCAAACACTGGTCAAGATGTTGTTGGGAATGTATTTCTTAGATGTGATTAACATTTAAATCTGTAGACTTTGAGTGAAGCAGATTACTGTACCATAAAATACTATAATGTGGGTGGGCCACATTCAGTTGGCTGAATGCCTTAAGGGCAAAGGCCAATTTCCTGAAGAAGAAGCAATTTTGCCCCAAGCCTGCAACTTAGAAATCCTGCAGATTTCAGACTCAAAACAGAAATATCTACTCTTCCTTGAACCTGCTCTACAGATTTTGGACTTGCCAGCCCCCACAGTCATGAGACAATTCCTTAAAAAAGAAACCCTCTGCCTCTCCCTCAGTCATTTCCCACCCCCTCTCTTAAAATGGATAGATAACTAGATACATAGATACATACATACATAGATGATAGATAGATAGATAGATAGATAGATAATAGATAGATCACCTATCCATCCATCCTGTTGGTTCTGTTTCTCTGCAGAAGCATCACTGATAGCAGGAATGATCACTGCTATAAGGTTAAAACATATGAAACTGTTGTTTTTGTAGCTCAAAAAACAATTCAATATTGGCAATTTCATATAGTTTCGCTAATACACATACGCATATAAATTCTAAAATGAAAAAAAGGTGAATAGTTGATCCCTTTGTGAGATTATGAGTGGTTGCATTTTGTTCAGTGTTTAGTCTTTTAATCATCAAAAAGGAATTCATAGTATTTTTAAATCAGAAAAATATATTTCAATACTTGTCGCCCCCAAGTCTTTTCTTCAGCAGTGCCATAAGGCTCGAAATAGGTTAAGCCATCATAAATCATTAAAGGATTCCTTTTAAACATAACTACTATGTGGTAGCCATTTTATTTATTAACACCTTAGCAAAAGCATTAACTTCCAGGAATGTGAAAGTATGTGACAGACTATTAAATATTGATGAGTGAGGAAATGGTGAAATAATATCCTAAGCAAAATGCCTTGCCTGGGGGAAAGTTATTTTAGGAAAGGTACTATGGTGGAATGTTCAGGAAAGGGATATAGGGCCCACAAGGAATTCCCAAGAGGCGGCTGGGAGACTAGAAGAAGAAAGATTGGCTCCTGGAAGGAAGATAAGCCTCTGAAACCACATACATCGCATGTTGCTTCCAACCAGCCACGCTTTGGTGGCAAATGGAATGTGGTCCTGGTGACAGATTCCCATGAAGCAAAGGCAACAGACGCTGGCTTCACTCAAACTCGTCTGGGTTGCTTTGGTTTGGTTTTCTAAACAGAACCATCCCCAAGACCGAATTGTGGAAAAGACAAATATTACTTTCAACAGAGATCTTAAAAGTAAATACTTGTTGCCATTTTTGTAAGGCATTAGTGTCATGTCAATAATAGAAAACATTTGCCTGGATTTCAAGAACACCGTAACTTCTCTATAATAAGAAAACTCTTTGGGGGGTTTTCCTTCTTAATGGAAACCTCCGTCCAAAGCGATGGATGTCTGTTGCTTACGATAAGACCTATAATTCTGGGAGGTTATGAAAAATGATGAACCGATTTGGCTGGAGGAGTCCTGTTTGAGGCCTACAGGATTCCTTTTAGCAGCTGATCAGTGCCTCTCCCCAGCCCCTTTCCAACACAAGAAACCATCCACTGAAGCGTTCTTGCATACCTGGCTTATCTAGTGTGGATTGACCACACTTGTGACCCACCCTGATCTTGGCCACGTGACTTGGCTTCCACCAATGAGACAGCAGCAGACGCGCATGCGTCCTGTCTCCCACGTCTGCTGCTCCACCTTCACCTTGAGATCATGCCTGGGATGCCTGCTGAAGCTGAAGGCCCAGGGAGCAGAGAGGTGTCTTCGTTGCCCTGACTGAGGCCCCAGGTGAGTGAAAAAGGCGAACTAAGATCAGCAGAGCCATCTAACCACTGATAGATCAGAGATAAATGCTTATAGTTGATTCCCAATGAAACATCTATAGTTTTGTTGTTTGTAACACATTACTGCAGCTGTAGAGAACCAAGACATGTACGTAGGGTCTTATTTGTAGTCTTTATTTCACTCCTTATTTCTCACCAAAATCCACCAGTCTCATCTAACTCCACTAAAGTCCTGCTTGATGCTGTGATTTATACATTTTTTTTTAAGTTTTTTTTTTTTTTTTCAGAGAGAGACAGAATGTGAGCTGGGGAGGAGCAGAGAGAAAGAGAGAGGGACACAGAATCTGAAGCAGGCTCCAGCCTCTGAGCTGTCAGCACAGAGCCCGACGCGGGGCTCGAAGTCACAAACCACGAGATCATGACCTGAGCCAAAGTCAGAACCTTAACCGACTAAGCCACCCAGGCGCCCCTATAATTTTTTTTTTTTTTAGTGAGTTATAAGAAACAATAAAATTATGCCATTTTCAGTTGCTTTATTAGGAACTTTCATGGAGTCAGGAGGACAGAATTTACACATTTCCCACTTGTGATTTATCGATAAGGACAGACTGCTAGATGATAATACTTGATAGTAACTCTGCAATACTGGGTTTGATCGGTAGGAAGGTACTCCCTCCCTGAGAAAAGTAAGAAGAGGGACTCAGTCAGCCTGTGGGGGAGAGGGTTGGGGGGGGGGGGTGTTGAAACAGGTGCCAGACAAGCCCTGGTATCAGGAAGGCCAACCTGGAGGAGGAGGGGGAGACATCTTGAGTTGAAAGGGCACTGGATGGTTGGCAAGATTCTAGGTGCATCCCGGGGAACAGAGACCTTGGAAAGGTTAATGGCGTTACAAAGAATGAAAACAAGGGACAAAATTGTGTTTTCAAGTGTACTTGCAGGGCAGAATCCCCAGCCCCAGCAGGGTGACAGTCAGAGACTCAGTTTTAAGGCAACGAAGAAGTAAAACTTAGCCTGACCTGGATCTTATTGGCAAGAAAACAGAAACTGGGTAATTAGAACCACTGGGCAGTCAGAGCCTGGCCAAAAAAGAGAGAAACGGGAGGATTTGGTGTCCAGCACCCAGAGTGTTAAAAGTCAGGTGACCTTCCTTTCTTTTGTCTTTGCAGGTTTGAAGCAGGAAGAAAAATGATAGAAACTGGGCTTCTTGTCCTGGGCTTGAAAAAGTAACTCAGTATGCTGGTTCGGTATTATTGGGGTAACTTTTACATAAAAAAAAAAAGTATTGATTTTAAATGTTTATCAGATTTTTTTAAGCAAAATAACAATCTACAAAGGAATTCCAGCATTTTCCAGATGGTACGTAATTCGAAGTCGTACTTACGCTGACACAGTCTGAAGACAGTTGAAATAATCATTCAGAAAATTCAGACTCTTGAAAACCTTTAATGAATGAAAAAAAAGCTCTGTTTGGCCTACATTATTCTGGTTGACTATCTAAATTGATCAAATGCATCCATCATCACTCAACTTTACACCTCACTCTGCGGCTTCTGTACAAACAAAATCCTCCTAGTGGTTGCTCTAATTGCAGGCAATGAGCTCCAAAAACCAACTGTAGAGTTGTGCAGTCAGATCTTTCTAATTTAATACCTGCAGGCCTTCTAAAACTGGAGGCAAATTTAAATCTAAAGTTAACACATGGCTCCCGGTAGACCCCAATTACTAGACCCGTGTGCGTGTGTGTGCACGCACACGCACGCTTTCTGCAATTTATTACAAGAAGTACATACAATGTACCTTGCATAAGATTTCCCTGAAAACTATACATCTGATTCATAATTAGTTTTCCGTCATAAACCGGGCTGTAGATTAATCTAATTGCGTTGCCTCCATTCGAATTTTAGCTTTTATTTGCTTCTGTTTGCTTTACTCCAAAGTCTCAAACACATTTGTCAGCTTTATCTGCTGTGGGCAGGGAACGCTAGAGGCCATCACTCAGCGGTTTAGAGCACAAGAGAAACCAAGCCGAAGCTTCCTAATGTAGATGAGAACAACAAAATCAGAGAAAGGGCCCTCTGTTCATGAGAAGACATTTATTTGAACTTCCTTAGCACTCCTGAGGCCAATATTTTTTCGAGGAAATTATAGGAAGGCTCAAGGGAAAGCTAATGCAGTATGTTCTAAAGTGGACGATATGTTCCAGAGAATCATTTCTTCCTCAATTGAAGTTCCTGTAAAGGATATCTTTTCCTTAACTTTCATGTAGGCAGACGGGTCGTATGCTGGTCACATCCCAGAAAATATCAGAGGAGCCAGGTAAATTCCACCGTTAATTAGTTATACTTATTTGGTGACTCACAATACTCATATTAAAGACAGGCCGAATCATGCCCTTCCATGGCTCTATTAACCATGCTTTTGATAAGTTCCTATGCTCCGGAAGATCTTGACTCTTATCGTTGCCCATATATCCAACGTCATGTCCTGGTCCGCTTCCTCCAGCTTGGGCCCTCTCCATTTTTGTACCCTGTGATGCCTCCCTGGACATGGATGGAATGAGCCAGACCTTTGGTCTTAACTTTTGATTGCCACCCCCTGATGTGCTATGCGTGGGCTTTTTTCTTTTCCCTTCCCCACTACTGGCTCCTGTTTTACTGCCAGCATACAATGCTGTCAATATCATTTGGGGCTATTCGAACTCTTCACGGCAACCAAAGCTATCCTTGTCTGAAAACTAAAGCAAGATGTAGCTTGAAACAACTCTATGCCACCAAAGTCAAGTTCAGGTAGAGGGAAGAAAAGCAGGAACGACATCCCCAAATGATGGCATGATACCCAGGACAGTCAGATGTTTCTTCTGGGAGGGAGTAGAGCAATACTCCCTCCTTTTTCCTAGAAACCATGGTATATGAGGCAATGTAGGGATGACTCTGGATACCCTAGAGCAGTCACTAAACGGCTCACACCTTGCAATGACTGGTGATGCCTGAAGCCCCTTGAAGGTGTCACCAATGCAGCCCGGCATCTCCAACGCGTCCTGCGCAAGGCGGCACCCAGTAGGACCTCAGTAAGCATTTGGTTACTTAGTCCTTTCCTCTAGAAGAGCCGCCATTACCAACGGACATATTCATGATTTTTCGGTTTGATTTCTTTTGTGAGTTGTTTGGAAATAAACTCGATTATTTTGTTTTTCTTATTGGAAAAGTAATATGTACTCACTACAGTACACTTGAAAAGTATATTCATGCTAAGGTACATCCCTGTGTATCACTCACTTTGCCACTAGAGTATCATCCACAACTTGCTGTGTCATTAAATGTTCTCCTACAGCGTGGCTAGAAGCTGCATAGTATTCTGTCACTTGAGCTATCACTAGTATTTTATTCAGTTGCCATTGGTTAGCAAGTACAACAGAGTATGGCTCAGAATAATGGCTTCCTATATATTTTTCAATGAATAAGTGAATTTAACAGACATTTAGTTTTTTCTCCGCTTTTCTCTAGTAAACGTAACACTTCCATGAACATGTTTGTGGTTGAATCCTTGTGCGCATGTCAGTCTTCCAGGGGATGAACGCCTGAAGGTTAAAAACGCTGGCCGAAGAGTACAAATCCGCTGGGTTTTAATCCCATCGTTCTAAAATTCTCTGGAGACGGCGAAGGCCCCACAACACAGAAACAATCCACATTATTCAAAGGTGACAACTGTTTCCATCCCTCTGCTTAGCCTTACAATTGGAAACAAAAAAAAAAATCTAGCTTTCTCTCTTCTTTCTCCACGAGAAGAGCCTAGACCTAAGTGATTAGGGCCTATGATTACAAGGACTTTAGGCGTGACACAAAAGGGGGTCAGGAAAAATACCCTTTCGTTTGATTCACCAGGGACCAACTACGAATAATTACAGGCTGTGCAGTACCGTCCAGCCACGTAAGTGACTACATTGGACGCTGATGAGTGCCCTGTGTCCTTCCAATCTGGCCATATGGCCTGTGCTTCCTTTGAGCAAGTGCCATGAAGGATCAACTCCAGCCGCAAGGTCGGTACCATCTGATGATCCATAGGTTGCCAGGGACTGAAGAACATCACCTGCTTCATCTGCCTGCCTTCAGACAGGACGACACTTAAAATTTGCTGAACAGGACGTATCCTGCTGTAAAATGCTTTCCTGCAAGGAATTGAAAGATGATATGCAAATCAGGTAATGGAAATGCCCCGAATATTATTGAGACCTATTTGCAAGCATGATATTTAATTGCAGGCTTTTCCTTTCGTGCGGCACTCATGTGATTCGAAACTAAAATCCTAGACACCTGGAAATGCCATTAGCAAAGTGCCTTTACGATACCGCCGTAAGTCCTTGTTACCAGCAAACTCAAGTTCAAGTGTATTTCTTGTATTTCTATAGAGTCTTTCAGTGAATATTAGAGCCGTTCCTTAACACCATTGTTTTCTAAGCATCAGCATGACTACTGAGATTATCCACTTAAATTAGACGCGGGTTGTCAAAGAGGTTCTTTAACACACATGTAAAGTGGTCATTTTCAACTTATGTTACTGAGACTGTACAATAGACCTACAGTTTCCAGAACCAAAGGTAATATAACACATTTCCATTCTTTCCCCACTTTTATCATGCTGCTGGGTTTTGTTTTGTTGGGTTTTTTTTTCATTACACAATGACTTGTTGACCTAGAATTTTATTTTTTTTGAGTACAGAAAATCTTAACAACAAAAATAATGACTCTAAAATTACCAAACGTAATTATGGGAACTATTTGATCTTAACATGCGAGAGACACATCAAAGGATGACAGCCCAGGCTTCACAGGGTAGAGACTTCTGGGAACAATTATTTCTGTTGTTAAAAAGGGGAGGAGGGGGTGGAGGCGGAAAAAAAGGATTATCTGTTTCTCTTTCACTTAGATATCATTCACAATTGAATGTATGTATTGAAAGTTTTAAATGTGCAAAACTTTATTTCTCTACGGACACTCCATCATTTAATTAATAAATTGGTTATAACAAATATGGTCTGATCGTTAAACTATCCATGGGTGCAACAAAATAACAGGGTGTTACTGAAATGCTGCAAGATGGTAATTGTAGACTGCACATTTCATCTAGGGAATAGCCATATTGTCAATGGAAATGTGACCTTTATTTCCTTAAAAATGCCCTCTTTTGACCTATAAATGTGTCTTCAGACAAACCAGTTCAGAAGACAAGATACAATAAAAAGCAAACAAGATTTGCAGTGCCTGGGTGGCTCAGTCATTTAAGCATCTGACTCTTGATTTCGGCTCAGGTCATGATCTCATAGTTTGTGAGTTCAAGCCCCACATCAGGGTCTGCACTGATAGCACAGAGCCTTCTTGGGATTCCCTCTCTCTCTCTATTTCTCAAAAATAAATAAATAAACTTTAAAAAAAAAAAGAGGCAAGTGAGATAATACTAGTTTCCAGATATTGTCTTCATAAACTCAGTGTGCTCAGCCACAATTTCCAGGGGAGGGAGCCAAACACTGAGTGCTCGAATAAATTGCCCAAAGTGGTGGGGAAGAATTTAAAACTGGAATGTTGGATTCCCAAACACCAGGCAATAATATTAAAATATGATTTGTAATATTTGATCAGTGGTTTTCCACTAGCCAATTGCTACATGAAATCACCCTCCTTAGTGTTGCAGAGATTAAAGCTGCCAGCATGACCTTGGGCAAAATCAGCTCAGCTCCCTGAGCTTACAGAACCTTATTTTTAAATGGGACTTTTTTTTTTTTTAATTTTTTAACGTTTATTTATTTTTGAGAGAAAGAGACAGAGGGGCAGAGAGAGAGGGAGACACACAGAATCTGAAAAAGACTCCAGGCTCTGAACTGTCAGCACAGAGCCCGATGCAGGGCTGGAACTCACAGGTGGTGAGATCATGACCTGAACTGAAGTTGGACGCTTAACTGACTGAGCCACCTGGGCGCCCCTTAATGGGACTTACAGATATCTATGTGTAAGGACTACCAGATGATCTTAGAGATATTTTCCAGGTCTAGGGTTCTTTGGTTTTGTACTATGATATCAATTATTTGAATAGTCATTCTACACAGCTGAATCACTGACTCTGTCAACATAGTATTTCCATTTTTCTAAAACATCGGTCCATGGTTTCAAACAATATAAAGCTCTATAGGTTACCATTATCTACTGTCACAACAAAGTTTTCATATAGCATATTATAGAGATGCCAAATTAAGCCAATACAGTGAATTTGAGCCACAGCAAAAGAAATCGTTACATAGAGATAACTGAAAATACACCTCAGCAATTATAGGTTTTGCCAGCGAATGATTTGCTTTAAGAAGAAACCGTGGAAATCATAAAACTTGATAAACTCTCCTTAAAATAGGACGGAAACATTTATTTTCCCAGAAGGGTCTTGTGGAATATTTTCTGCTTAAGGGAATCATTGTATTAAGTCCGAATGAATTGTTTTCCCACTAATGTAGGTGAAACGAAAGACAAAAATTGACACTGGTTCTTCTGAGCCAGAGTCCATTTCCCCTCGCCTCCCGCCCAGGGGTGAAAGTGCAGAGACAAGAAGTTAGCTTCACTGTTCAGTGCTTTGTTAAGTGTTCAGTTTGTTTAAGCGTTTGTTCAGTTTGTTAAGTATTCCTTTGTTAAGCACTGTTCAGTGCTTTGGCACATTACTAGAGATAGAAGCCTCTAGAAACAGAGGCTCTTGTTCTTTCTTGACAAATATAGTCACTACCAATAGTATTTTTCCCCAGTTACTTTTTAAGAATAGGTAACTCTTGTACATGATCACTGCTCCCTACCCCCCCTACAAAAAAGGCATTTCAGGATTCATGGGTTAAAAGTACGCGGTTTTGACACTAACCAAACGTTTCGTGCTCCAAACAAACTTACGAGTCATCTGAAGACCTTAAGTTGCTGCAACACGGGATGGCCTTCTGGATCTTTTGGAGATGGCTCTCTTCTCACTCTGTCTGAGAAGGAATGTGGCTTCACACCTCCCTTCCATCTCCCCTCTGATTCTCTGGATTTGGCCAACAGGGATGAGAGGGCAGGAAGCAAAGGATCAGGAAAGAGGAAGGTAGGCCAACAATCTCTTCCACGTCGAGATTCTGGTTGTGAAGCCTCTATAGACAAAGTCTAAGGGTCCAGACTACAGACCAGACTGACCTTGAGTCTTGGCTTTCCACGGTAGATCTTTTCTTAACTGTGTGACCCTGGGTAAGACTTGTAATCTCTCTAAACATCAAGTTCCTTATTTGTTACAAGAAAAAAAAAAAAAAAAAAGGAGCAATTATAAAGCCCTCATGGGTTTCATGAAGGACTAAATTAAGATAGCATATGTCAACGCTGGCAATGTTGGGCACATAAGTCATAGATATTAATGATAAAGTTACTTAAGATTACATACTGTTGGGGTACCTGGGTGGCTTAGTCGGTGAAGCATCCAGCTTCGGCTCGGGTCATGATCTCGCAGGCCATGAGTTCAAGCACCGTGTCGAGATCTGTGCTGACAGCTTGAAGCCTGCAGCCTTCTTCAGATTCTGTGGCTCCGTCTCTCTCTGTCCTCCCCTGCTTGTGCTCTCTCTCTCTCTCTCTCTCTCTCTCTCAAAAATAAATGAACATTGAAAAAAATATTTTTAGAGATGACATATATTCGTGAATGCTCCAGGTCATTGTGTATTTTATGCCTTTTGAATACACAACAGTGACTTCAATTAAGGAGGTTTGTCTAGAGGGGCAGTTGTTCTCAGTCAGGAATTAATGTTGAAGCCCTGCCTTGCATTAGCACTAATATCATGTCTGTATTTGTTTCCTAGGCTACAATAGCAAAGTACTGCAAAATGAGTGGCTAAAAACAAATTTAATCTCTCTCCGTTCTAGAGGTTAGAAGTCTGAAATCAAGGTGTCAGATAGGTTTTACTCCCCCAAGAGTCTGGGTAGAATTCTTCCTTGTGTCTTGTAGCTTCTGGTTTGGCCAATGATCCTTGGGGTTCCTTGGCTTACAGCTGCCCTGCTCCAATCTCTGCCTCCACCCTTGACCTTCTCCTTGTGACCGTGCCTTTGTGTTTTCTCCTCTTCTCATAAAGATACCTGTCATATGGGATCAGGGACCCACTATACTCCCCTGTGACCCCATCTTAACTAATTACATCTGCAACGACCTTATTTCCAAATCAAGTCACATTCTAAAATACTGGCGTTTAGATCTTCAATATTGATTTTTGGAGGACACAATTCAACCCATAACAATATCTCCACCTGGGCCTTTTAATAGCTTCTTTCAGAGGCCTTCCTGCCCCACCCCCTGGACGTCCCCATCCCCACATACACTCTAGTCGAAACAGATCAGCAAGAGAGGGATTAACCATGTGGATTATAGCAAGTATTATGAATTCATTTTTAAGTACTCCTAATAAGCCGCTGAAATTAATCAAGCTGTGTTCAGCATTTTAGGATTTTCTCTGAGTCATGCTGATGATTCAGTCATCTGTCATCATATCATATTTTGATTGATTCATTTGACAATAGGCCCTCATTCTAGTTTAAAGCAAATAAGATAACAAGCCCTGACCAGAACTTATACTATGGACATCAACCTTTTGGGGACCAAATACTACCTGTAATTGGATCTTTTACTGACTCTTTGAGAATACTTGGCAAATCTGTTGTTATTTTCATATATTTGAAATTCATAAGGGGCATCCATTATCAAGTAACTGAATAAATGCCTGAAATGTTGGGACTTCCTACTTAAAATGCCATGGTATCATCTTAGAAAAAACTTCGAAAGAAAACTCTTCAGTAGTACTCTTGACTCTATAAAATGTTACTTTTATAAGAAGTAACCTAAGAAAGACCCTGCCTATGACACTACATTAACTTTCCATCAGAAAGCTTAAAATAACACCTTCTAAAACAAGGGATGTCTTAATATTTAGTCAGGAACTTTTGTTCAATGAATCCATCCAGCCCAAAATCCCCAGTGCACATCAGTTCAGATCCCAAGTGCTGACTGCCATGAACTGTATTCTCTCCGGTCATAGTTCAAGGGCGAAGCATTCAGATTCTGCAAGAGAAAAATCTCACCGTGTGAAAAAACGCACCTCAACATCCATGGAAAGGAAGTCCACAGCCCGTTAGAGTTTCCGGTGATCTGTGCAGTAACATGTCAATGAAGCGCAAGAGTTGCTTCATATTCAGTGAGTTCAAAGTTCTCCGCATCATAGCAAAACTACACCTGAAAATGTCCTCCAGAATGATGAACGAATGCCTTTCAAATTGTTTTCTCACAAGGCTCATCAATGAAGTAATTATGGAAACCGCAGTGTGGATTTTCATTCCAAGAGGCTCACACTTGGCACTTCCATGGGGGGATGGTCACTTTCATGTCTGCATAGATGTGGTCTCCCTATCCCAGAACTTTCTTGGTCACATCAGCAATACTGCCACTAAGAAGGTATAACACATTAGATGCTTAGTATGTGCTAGACAATATTCTAGGACTTGACAAGAATTTGTCATTTAATTCTTCCAACAACTTAAGAAGGTGGTACTGTGATGATCTTCATTTTACAGACGAGTAAGCTGAGCTGTCTGAACCCAGGCATTCTGGCTCCAGAGTCTATAGACCCTTAAACATCATAGCATCTCGCCTACAAGTATCATTGGCCACAGCACTTATACTTCGACTCTATCTAATAGGCGTCTCACCTTCAAAATATCTGAGAAACAGGGGCACCTGGGTGGCTCCATCGGTTGAGTGTCTGACTTCAGTTCAGGTCATGGGCTCGCGGTCTGTGGGTTCGGGCCCCACATCTGGGTCTGTGCTGACAGCTCAGAGCCTGGAGCCTGATTCGGATTTGGTGTCTCCCTCTCTCTTTGCCCTTCCCCTGCTCTCTCTCTCTCTCTCTCTCTCTCTCTCTCTCAAATAAATAAACATTAAAAAAATTACAATATCTAAGGAACTTTTTTTTTTTAATTTCTCCCAACTGTTGCTTTTCCGATAATTTTTCTCATCTCTATATGTGCTGTTATCAATTCTTCCAGCTTCCCAGGCTGGAAACTTGAGAGTGACCCTTGAATGCTCTCTTTTCTTCACGTGAGACTCAACTTCCCGTCTATCAGCATCTCCCTTCTAGGTAGGTTTAGGATCTAGCCACATCTCCCTCACCCCCACATATCACCTCCATTCAAGTATCATCTAGCTTTCACCTGGACCGTTGCAGTAGCCTCTTCAAATGTCTCCCTGCTCCACCTACCCTGTCCCCAGCACACATATAGGCATGCATGCTCTACTGTAAACCCTGCAGCTAGAGAGGCTCATTATATGAAAATACAGAGAAAATACAGATAGTGGCCAACCTCAGCTCAAACCCAGCAGTTTCCTTCCCATTGTAATGGATGGCCAGTCTGTGCCCCTGACTGAGAGACAAACCTCCTGCTCCCTGGGTCCCATCTCCCTTCCCTCACCCAGACACTTTGCTCCTCTAACTGTCCCCTGTCATAGATCGTCACTTGTCTTCCTCCCCCAGAGTCTCCCCATCCGCAAGGCTGTCCCAAGCATGTCTTTAATGACCACCATTTTTCTTGTGTCCAACATACCTTGAAAGTGCTGGGCACTGTCATTTTATTAAATACTGTCCCCAGTCACTCTCTAACTTCTGACTCTTATTTTAATGGAACATATCACTAGGTAAAATTCAATTACATAAACACTATTTATCAGCTTGTGTATTACATGGCCCCATCTCTAGATTCTAAGCTTCATGAAACAGGAACTCTTGTTCACAGCTCATCCCCAAGCATCTAGAAGGGTTGACTTATATCCAGCAGACCCAGCATAAACATCTTGGAATGAATGAATGAATGAATGAATGAGTAAATGGATAGATCCCGCTCTTCTTTCCAAGTCTTTTCTTCACTATGAAGAAAATGCTTTATCTGGGATAAAGGTCTGACCAGTATCAAACATTTCTTGGGTCTTGCATATATCATTCTTATTTTAATGTATATTAGTAAGTCCTATTAGTTTATTATACATCATAATAGCAGCTATATGTACCTATCACTATTTGATATAAATGCATTATCAACCCTGAATTGTATTACTTTACTCACCCTCATGAATTATTCACTTTATGTCCGAAGAGTTGAATGCATCGTCTCCAATTTCCCCTGCAATCAATGATCAACACCATGGTTTCTTTGAACTCTCTCCGTTATTTTTTGGAAATCGCTTTAAATTCTAGCTTTAGTATCTACATTGTTGCAAACCCTTTTGGGACATGGCTCGAAAGAAACAAATTCATGTATTTAAATCTATGTACCATCTCTTCTCAAAATCTCACTATTCTTAACCTCCCCAACCTGCTTAACAATTATATACATCTCTTAATGTGGCTTTAGGGCCCCTTTGTTCCTGAGACTACAAAAGCAATTACACTTTTAAAACGCTACTGCAAAAAACTAATCACAATAAACAGAATGAAATGTCATTCTGAATGACAGGATGGAGCTTCGGAGAACATCAGTATTCACATGGCAAACCCCGATTTGCTGAGCCCACCAACAGGTTGCACAGTTCTCCCTACAGTGTTGACAAATACAATTGCTGAGGCGGCTGGGCTGTAATAAGGAGAGCTTGAAAAGAGGTTGGGAGAAAGCTCGTAATGATAGTATTTGGAGCTTATTGCCATCCAATAAAAATAATCACCTGCTCTGCCTGCAAAGTCACAGCTGACAAAGCCACGTGGCCTCATATGGCTTTACTCTGGGAAACCTTGCAGAGGGGCATCCACAGACTGGTGAGAGAGTCCTGCCTTTCTCCTGGGTTCTGGAGAGAAATGGCGTTGTGACTCCTGAGGAAAGACATGCCTGTCTGTCACGTAGGATATGTGCAAGAGCTGGTGGGAAAATATCAGGACAGCAATGCCTTGTGTTCTGGGCAGAAGCTTCTGGGGTGTTCCTCACAGAATGAATAAAGTCTGGAGATCTGCTGTGCAACATATGCCTATAGTTGGCAATAGTGTGTTGTGCACTTAAAATTTTGAGAGGGGAGATCTCGTGTTAAGTGTTCTTATCAAACACACACAAGAAGGGACATAAGGAAACAAAAACAAACAAATAAATAACAAGTTTACACTCGAGTGAAAAGCACTGTTTCTGAACCCAGCTTCTCTCTCTGAAGAGTCCGTGACAAGACATCCTGACTAAAATGTCAGGGTGCCCATTCGTGGAGGCAGCTGGGAGAAGACTGAACCCCTAGTCAATGTGTAACTTGGAAAGGCTAGAGGGACACCATCACAGCACGCTCACCGGCAGGCCGGAAGATCAGGGATTCTCCTCTGTCACTCTCTTAAGGGGCCACTGAATGCCTGACGATTAATTCATGCTGCCTATGGCACTGCACTGGCTCTCCCAGGAAGTGTTCACACAACTGAAAGTGGGAATTAGTTTACAGAACAACCTGTCTTTAACACAGACCATGTGTCAATGCACACTACTACTGTTCTGGAAGAGGAGGAAACAAGCTCACTGTTTTTCAGGCAGTGACATGACTGGGTATTCTGGCTCTTTGAACTATTCAGCAGTTAAAATACATGTTTTCAGTGACTCGTGCAGCAACAATGCTCCCCAGACACCAAGCATTCAGGGGATTTCTTCATCAATTCCCTCAGGACAGAAGACAGGCTCAGACATAGGGCTTAGAGCCCCCCTCCAGCCTCCCAGCATCCTCTCTCTAGGCAGCCTCATCCATCTGGTTTAAATATTGAGGTGCTGAGTATAGTGTTGTGTTTTTTTTTTTTTCTTTTTAACCTGAAAACATTTGTCTGGTGATGGGAGCAGGAAAAAGCAAAATCTTAGCAGTCCCCTTCTTCCTGATGGGGATGCCTCCCTTAGACACACAGAACCTTAACTACCTCAGGGAGCTCTGTGGAGATCAATATATTGAGATTCATAGACAACAGTCACATCTTAAGCAGAAAACCACTATTGGAAATATTTATGTGATTTCTGTTACATAAGATGCTGCATTCTGTTTTTGTGCTGAGTATTGAGTGAGAATTGAATAAAAGCAACCAGGATTTTTGGGGCCAACTGGGTCATGTAGCTCTGCAGGGAGAAGAAAGGATAACTGGGCTAAGTGCGTGTTACCTCTCTGGATTACCGGGATTCCCGTTACCTTATGAGGCAAGTGGATTCCCTGGTCAGTACGCTGGGCAGGACTCCAGCTGTACTGTCATTTTCAAGCCAAGCACTTTCAAGTTAGGTCAGCTCTTCACTGCAAACAGAGGACTTCCAAGGCCACAGTGCCCCTTCTTGGTCCTCATCCTGGTCGATCTCCAAGGCCTAGACCCAAAGCAGAGACACGGGTCCCACTGAGGACCCCTGGCTGTGAGGCCGGGAAAGGATGCGTAGCAAAATGAGGGCCAGAGAGAAGAGCAGGGACAGCAGTAACCTGTGTAGACAGGTGAGTAGGGTACAATCAGACTGCAACCTGGAGGCTGTAGTGTGTTGTTCATAATACACATTACCTCTTCTAGGCCTCCTATATGGCATAGGTGGGATACAACCATAAAGGGCCCGGGCTATACAGCATACGTGCCCCAGATTCTCTCCTGATGCCTCTCTGTTCCCGTCTCATCCTGTCCTTGATTCCTTGTAATTTAACCCACACTCATGTTTTAATCTTCATATACCCAGAGATGCCACCTGCATTTCAACCTAGCACATCTAACCTTGGTCTTAATAGTCCACCTGTACTTATTTCAAATCCTTTGTCCCTTGTCTTAACCCAGGGGTCAGTAAACTTTTTCTGTAAAGGGCCAAAAAAGGAAATGTTTTAGGCTTTGCAAGCCACACAGTCTCTTTGCCAGTAGTCAACTCCACCATTGTGGTACAAAAGCAGCCATAAATAATACGTAAAGGAATGGCCACGGCCAGAATCTTGGCCAATACAATCTTGGCCAAGGCAGAATCTTGGCAGTGTTTTATTCTTAGTCCCACCATGTAAGGTGTCCATAGTCATGGGGGCCATGGCTTTCTCTCCAAAATTAGAAAGTGCTCAACTGGCCCATATGTCCCGAGAATATATTCGAAAAGTGATACAGGGAAAGGGGAAAGAGCAAGGTAGGAGCAAAGCAATCCAACATTCGTTTCTCTAAATCCCCATGGTGTTTCAGAAAGCCCAATGCAGTGACAGCCACTATTCTCTATGGGCACCCATGTCAAAAGAGGTTGGGCCTATGTAGATAGAAGGTCACCAGTTAAAGGAAATACTCGTTTCTGCAGTTCACACATTTACAATCTATCTGTAAGTAGCTATGCAAACCACAAGTGTAATAAATGCTCCTGGAATAGAACTCTACCATTTTCCCCATTGGTACCATGAGAACTCGTTCAGCTCTTTCTTGCATTTTTCTGCCACTATATAAAAGTGCAACAGGTAGTCCTCAAGTAATTTTTGTTTAGATGCTTTAGAGTGAATGTTCTTCCTTGACGTTGTTGTTAATGACTCTTAACTTTGTTTTGCAATGTCCTCTAGGATTAGGTGTTAGCTTGGGGAAGCTTAGTAGCCACAGTTCAAAATTATAGAAGAAGCAATGTATTTTAAATAAGCAAGGGCTTAATGGAGAGCTATTTAAATAGCTTTTTCTGTTAAGAGTTAAATTCATACCTTCATAACCAACAGTGGACATTACCCATTCCTAAAAGAATGTTTCAGGTTCAGATTGAATGAAAATGCAGAAGGTGATTAAACTCATGCTTAGTCTCGGCCAAAACTGACAATTTCAGAATTAGAATTTGAAGCTGTCTTTGCTTTCAAGGCGGACTGGGCCCTAATACTGCATAATTTCGTGGACTAGCTTTTCCCTACTTTTCAAACTACAAAATGGAATGTTGGCATGCAAAGGTCATCTCGGCCAGCCACTTTTTTACAAAACATGGTGCAGTGACATTTGAATTCAACCTTATGTCTACCGAACTGCTCACTAGACTTCCTTTGACAGATCTGAGTATGATGGATGCAGATTTCCATCCAAAAGGTTTGGCTAGGCCTCCGCAGTAATATAACCTTTCTTAAAGGTTATTTTTAACCACTTGCTAAAAATTCCTGAAGGAAAAAAAGTGACGTGCCCTTTAGTAAAATGAATACAATAATATACCTACAACTGATGCCACTGCAGTCAGGTTTGGCCAATTGCCCGAAAGAGACCTACTCCCCAACAGCCATGGGTTCTCCAGTTCTGGCCCAGCACCTCGAGTGGGGGCCTACAACCAAAGATTATGCAGAAACCGAGCCTCCCTCTAATTCTGAAACAAAGAGAGGGAGGAGGAAATAAAACCTCTAAGGTAGTTCTTGCAAACCCTTCATTATATTGTCAATTAACTCTGATATTGTTTTTATAAAGTTAAATCAAATATAATGCCATGGATTTATTCATTAGGAATCTCATTGACTCGGTGAAGGTTAATCTAGCAGTTAAACAACGTGCGGTTTTATTTTCAAAGGATTTTAATATGATTCCATCTCTGAGAGATAAAGTAGAATTAAGAAGTGTAGCAATCAGCACATTGACTGGACCAACGAAATTAGCACCACTCCATTTCAGATAATAACCTAAAATTATTGCCCAAATAAGACTCCATGTACTTTTATAATTTGTTAGTGATTGGTTAAGAAAAAAGGTTGTACAAATATAATTAATCTTCTGGCTCTCGGAGTTTTGGTAATGCAGATTTCATTTTGACAGCATCAAAGCCAATACATTGCCATTTTTAATTCATGCCTGAAAATGTATTATTCCAGGGCTCTCCGGTTATTAAGGTAATAGGAGTAATTAGCGGCAGTGCCATGCTGGCTCCACGGGGTTGGGACCGTGTGTTTCTGGGTTTGGGTGAACCGGAGGCAGCTGATCAAAGCCTTCTCCTGTTCCCTCGCCATTTGGCAACTATGGCTCCAGACAATTCCAGGAGACCCCTCCAAGGAGGATACAGATCTCCGGGGAAGTTATCCCCCATTCCTTCGAAGCAGAATTAGAAACTGCCGATGATGCTCTGTGACAATGCTCAGAGAAGAACCGAAACCCAAACTGTCAGTAAGCACAGAGTTACCACAACGCTTCATCCTTCTCTGAGATCAAGGTAATGCTTCTGTCTAAAAGCCACGTAGCTTTTTTCAATATTTCTACTCAAAAAGGTAAACTTTTCTATTTCATTCATTTCTTTTTTTTCTTTTTCTTCTTTTTATTTCATTGGGGGGGGGGCGGCGAGGGGAGAACACAAGCAGAGGAGGAGCAGAGAAAGGGGACAGAGGATCTGAAGCTGGCAGTTGACAGGCTGACAGCAGTGAGTCCCATGTGGGGGCTCAAACTTATGAACTGCAAGATCATGACCTGAGCTCAACCAACTGAGCCACCCAGGTGCCCCACATTCATTTCTTTTTTTATAAAAGATTAAGCGTCTTTTATCTGTTACTTTACAAAAAGAAAGCTATTTCTTCAAGCCGGTTTCACTATTACAAAAAGGTAGAAAGCAGACGGCCATGTTTTGAGATGACTGTCACTCAAACAAAGCCCTGTTGACCATTTTGTTTAAGCGACGTATTGAATATTCATATTGGTTATTTGTTTTCTTATAAATCAATTTACTTTGGGGCCTCTGTAAGCTTAAGCCCACCTCAGGGAAGTTGGTACCATAAAATACATAATATGTGAGAGCTTGATCAAAATTCCACTTTTTGAAATCAGGGTTTCCAGCATTATTGATTAGACCACAAAGCCTAACAGAGAAGTGTAAAGTCAGAAAATCTTCATTGGAGGTTTGTATATCAGTTTCCTGTCTCATTCTTTAAATGCGCGAGTGTGAAACTTTCAAGAGAAGAGGTTGAAACAATCAGGATAGGATGTCTGATATGTTTAAACATATGGAGATACAGTGTGAGTAACATTTCTACTTTACGGATTCTTCTAAAACGCACAGAGCATGGCTTTAAATGCACTAAACACTGTCAGCGTGATTCTGCTGTGACATATCAGTTGGGCACACATACATTTCCTCCGGAAAAGTCCATTGTGTGTTTAGGCTCCAAGAGAATTCCCGTGCACACAACATGACCAGACATCATCTATGCGCACGAAAAAAATTAGGTTAGGTTGAAACAATGCCTCCAAAAGGTAACATTTTAGTAAATATTATACATATTTAAAACCCTCTGGATATAATTTTTCAGACTTTGATATAGTAGAAAATGCCATACGTTGTACATTGGAATTTTTCCAGGAGGCATGAAACCACACAGGATATATGATAGGGATGGACAGATGGGTGGATAGATGGACAGGTCGACACCTCATATTTGCAAAACAGGCTATGAGAAAACTGAGTGAGGTCAAAATGTCACCCCCTTCTACTCAGAGGTGAGCCTTGAAATAAGAAGAAAGATGAAGGTAAAAACCTCTTCTCTTGAGGGATAATCTTATACCTTTAGTCTCTGGTAGGAGAGACCCCCTTTTTTTTTTAAGATTATAGTAAGCTTATTTTGTTGTTGTTTCAAGTTTTTATTTAAATTCTAATTAGTTAACATATAGTGTAATATTAGTTTCAGGAATAGAATTTAGTGATTCATCCCTTGCATATAACACCCAGTGCTCATCACAAGTGCCCTCCTTAATACCCATCACCTATCTTGATTAAGACCTTGAGCCAATGAAGAATTCTAATCCAAAGGAGGATGGGGGGTGGTACTAAAAATGAAAAGGAACTAAGGAAAGACAGGAAGTTAGTCTGGAGAATGAGAATGGCCTCCAAATTCTTGGGTCCTTTGGATAGGACATTGAAACTTTTTAATAGAGGCAACCTGGAGAAAATAGGAATTTGTGATGATTTTATTCGTGTTTTTAGGCAGACAATTTTAGTACAGGAAAGATAATTCAGATGGGAAACGTTGGAACCTTGTGCAATGATGATAGCAGGGGAATGGCGAGTCCAGACCTGCAAGGCATTTCTAAGGTCCAATGGATAGGTCTTGAAGACCAGTTATAGGAAAGGATGGCAGAAGGAAAGGAGACAGCAGAGACAAGCATCCCCAGCTTGGGAGACTGGAGATATGGTGAGATCATCAATGGAGAATTCAGGAAAAAGGGCAAGTACTTTAGTTGCAGTGGGACTTAGTATAATTTTTCAAATGCTAATGCTGAAGTAGCTGTGACACATTCAAGAAAAGAAAAGTCTTGAGATTTCTGGAAGTGTAAGCTTATCATTCCAGAGAGAGACTGCTATTGTATATTCATGAGACACCAACAAAGTCGAAACCTGAAGAACAGAAGAGAGAAGGGGATAGCTAATATTTAAAGTTTGGGTGAAGGATGAAGATACAAAAAGGGTGGCAAAAAAAAAAAAAAATTGTCCGAATCCTAGAAGAAGAATCAGGATAGGCTGGGGTTTTTTTTTTAAGACATAGGAAATAGGAAGGGAATGAGTGAGTTGAATGCTGGGGGGGGGGGGGGGGGGAGGGACATTAATAGTGTAGTTCAAAAGTACAACCCAGTTTGCCAGATAGAAAGTCAGTGCTATTAAATAAGACGGTTTCAATATGTTTAGTGGGGAGAGTTTGTGACATGCTACATAATGAATGAAAGTAGAAGAGAATGACTTTTGTTGAGTGGTGTATTCCTTCAGCCACTCCTTAGACACTTATTAACCATCAACATGCCAAGCACTATTCAAGACACTGGAGATGTTGCAACGGACAAACTAAGCCCCCTTTTTCTTACATTCTGATGAAGATGACAGTCTTCCAAAAGATTCCTCACGAGGAGGCAGGGGGAAGGATGAGTTCTTACTTGAATAGGGAGGCATAGTAATGGGAAAGATTTTCAGAACAAAGGAAATTTAAGCTGATCTATGGCTGGAAGGAAGAAAAGGTAGAAGGTAGAGGAGAGGAGATACATAAGGAACCAAAGAATAAACCGGCGCCCCGGGGCTGGAGGGGTGGTGGGTAACCTCCCAGCCCACAGTAAAAGTTCATATGGCTCCAGGTAATCCTCCACCCGTGTAAATTCCCAAAGCCAAATGTGCTGTTGGTGGTATGGTAGTTAACATAAATGCCTTCCCAAAGTCAAATACTTGAGGGGGCTGGAAGTTCAGGGAGGGCGTTATAGCTGTTCGATGATCCTGATGTCGCTAAGTGTAGGACATCACCCAGATGGCAGGCAAGAGGAGACTACGGATCTGTATGATCGGCTGCCTCACAAACCTACAGGAAGAGAGCACGTCATACCCAGGGAAAACTCGTGAAGCACCGCTCTGGTTGACCTTGATCTCCAAGACCACTCGCCACCAGGGGGCACAGAATCTCGCATTGAAGGAAACCATATCCCAGAGGCAACTACATGTCAATTTTCGTGGAATTCCTAGCACAGAGTTTAGCATGTGGGAGACAATGAAATCTTGAACTCCTGGCTGTGGTAACCACAACACAAGCAGGATCTGAGTGCTTTAGCCAGACCATACATCAACTCCTTTCCTCAGCACCTTATTAACCCGGGACAGATTGCAGTGGCCGTCCCTGTTCTCAGCGACTGAGCTAATCACACAGTGCACGGCATTCAGCAAGGTTGCGAGATTCCATTCCGCAACTCTGTTTCACTTTGTCTTCACTCCCTTGTCTGTGTCTTCCCCTGAATTCCACCCCACCCAATAGATACTTGCTCCTCTAATGTGTTTGAAATAGATCCTCAAATAGGTATACATCCTTGTAAAACTGTAGTCCTCCGTTTGTGTTGTTCATTTACACAAGGAGTATTCCAATGAATCCCCCAGTCTCCTACCTTTTCATCTGAGCAGTAGGTTTTAAAAATCCATGCACGCTGCTGAATGTACAGGTTGTCACTATCATGCAAATTCGCCTCTACACAAACGGTAAAGAGGAGAATGATGGAGGACAACAAAGAAGTCACACATCTTCCTCAGCTATTTTCCCAGCTTTCAAATGTTTACAAACACTACTCACAAGTACACAAATCACAAGCCACTGATCACAAGTACACAACTCCAGCTGAAGGAGGCTGGACTGCGGTGATGTTCTCAATGCCTGCTTGGTGCACATCTTCTTAGCGTGGCTTGACCACCTTCCCACTTGGAAGCCTTTATATATGCTTTTCTTTACACTTCTGTGCTTTTTGCTCTTTGCTCCAAATTCAACAGGCTGGACCTTTCTTTATACCCCTTTCCAACATTCTATGTTCAAATTATTGTGATAAAGTTTGATACGTGCTTCAGTATTTTGTATACATTAGGAATTTGATGTTTTAAATGTTAATCCATCCATTGGAATAATTATTGTCCTTTTCAGTATTTTTATAGTGATAGTGCACAAGTTTGGAGTGACATGCCCCAACCCTATTTTTTTTTCCCATTAGCTCTGTTAATTTTAGGGCATGACTTTGCTGAACCTGAGATTTTCAGAATTCTAATATCATTTTACAGCAGGAAAAAAAAGGTGTTACATTTAAGCCGCCTACATAACAAGTTCAGTTACTTGTGCCCTTCGGTATGTACTTACCCATCGCCCTAATAATGAATATTTGGGCCCATCTCCAACTTCCCAAAGATTCAGCCAATGGCTAAGTGTAACACTAATAAGAGAGAATCTGTGATCTCCAGGAACTTACTTAGTTGGGCAGAGAGAATATATTCATAAAAGGATGAATAAAAATAGTACAGAATGATATATGCCAGTTCCAGGTGAGTGATACAGCAAATCAATGGAAAGTAAAGGACATATTCCTTTAATGGTTTTAGAAATATTGACTCTTTTTTTTTTTTTAACGTTTATTTATTTTTGAAACAGAGAGAGACAGAGCATGAACGGGGGAGGGTCAGAGAGAGAGGGAGACACAGAATCTGAAACAGGCTCCAGGCTCTGAGCGGTCAGCACAGAGCCCGACGCTGGGCTCGAACTCACATCAGCGAGATCATGACCTGAGCCGAAGTCGGCCGCTTAACCGACTGAGCCACCCAGGCGCCCCCGAAACATTGACTCTTTGGAGACATTCACTGCCCCTTATTGAATTCATTTCTATGAGGCCTATCTCTGAAAAAAGGATAATACTTCTCACTCGTGGTTATCAGTGTTGGTCATATCTTTTGCATTGCCCAATAAAATGTGACGGAAGTGATTGGGTCACCTCAGAGGAGAAGCTTTAATGGTGAAGGTACAAGGGTGCCTGGGTGGCTCAGACGGTTAAGCGTCTGACTTCAGTTCAGGTCACGCTCTTGCATTTTGTGAGTTCGAGCCCCACATCGGGCTCTCTGCTGTCAACACAGGACATGCTTCATGTCCTCTGTCTTCCCTCTTTCTCTGCCTCTCCCCTGCTTGTGTTCTCTCTCTCTCTCTCTCTCTCTCTCTCTCTCTCTCTCAAATAAATAAAAATTTAAAAAAAAAATAGTGAAGGTTCAGCTCCACCACATCCTTCTCCTCTTTGGCATGTCACAGATGAAGGCTAATCCTTCAGGGTCTAGAATAAAAAAGACATCCAGCAGAGTCTTAGCTAAACGGAGAAGTTGCAAGCCACTGACATCTAGGGTTCTTTGTTACTGCAGTTGAAACTCACCTGCACTGAATGATAGAACTATTCATTTGGGATGTAAAGGGGGATGTTAAATCCTTACTTTTCACTATAAGTTAGTTAATTGAGGAGCAAAGTATAAGAGCGTTAGGAGAAAATGGGGTAATTTTTTAGATATATCTGAGAAGTAAAAAACTTTCTAACTAAGGTATACAATCCAGTAGCCATAAAGGAAAAAGTTTGACATTTTTGGCTATGTAAAAATTTAATGTACAACAACACATGCAATTACACAGCCTGGGAGAACATTTTGCTATACATATATAACAAGCAAGTGACCTATAACTGTAATGTAAATATGGATTTCAATGTTAAGCAATATGAAGAAAATAATAAATTGGAAAAGTAGGCTAAAGCAATACAAAAGGAAAAAATTCAAATGACCATTGAACATAGGAAGACATGCTCGAGCTTATTAGCAAGGAAAGGGAAACAAATTAGAACAATGAGATAGTAGGGGCATCTGGATGGCTCAGATGATTAAGTGTCTGGCTTCAGCTCAAATCATGATCTCCCAGCTCGTGGGTTCAAGCCTCACATCGGACTCTATGCTGAGGGCTCAGAGCCTGGCACCTGTTTGGGATTCTGTGTCTCCCTCTCTCTCTGACCCGTCCCCGGCTCATGTTCTGTCTCTCTCCCTCCCTCTCTCCCTCTCTCAAAAGTAAATGAACATTAAGAAAAATTAAACAGATTAAAAAAATGACATAGTGTTTTTTTAGCTTTCAGATGCCTTCAAACGGTCTGGAAAAACACCTACTATAATCGTGGTTATCTCTATAAAGGAGAAGATATCCAGGAAAGACTGGCCCTCAACTCCCTTATTCTCTGTAGCATTTCATTGTCGGTGTGGATGTATCTTGTCCACGCAATTGGATTTTATGTGTAAATTTAACAGAAAAGTCATCATGGAATAATATAAATGATCAAGAGAGGCTTCATAGTTCAGGTGATGCTTGAGCTTGGGAGATAAAACAGAGTCAGAGCAGTAGTTCTCAACTGCCAGAAGAGTGGCCCACTGGTAGATGTTTGGCGATGTCTTCGACACAGTTTTTGTTATTACAAGGGGAGGGTTCTCCTGGCGCCTAGTGAGTAGAGATCCCAGAGATGTTTCTAATTTTTTTTTAACATTTATTCATTTTTGAGAGACAGAGAGAGACAGAGTGAGAGCAGGGAGGAGCAGAGAGAGAGGGAGACACAGCCTCCGAAGCAGGCTCCAGGCTCCGAGCTGTCAGCACAGAGCCCGACGCGGGGCTTGAACCCACGAACCCTGAGATCGTGACGTGAGCCCAAGTCGGACGCTCAACCGACTGAGCCCCCCAGGCACCCTGAGAAACTCTTATTTAGAGAAAGAGATGGTGCATTTCTCAAAGGACAATGACTAGAGCAAAGGCTTGGGGGAGATAATGCCAATAGTGTGAGCATCAATTACACCAGTTGTGCAGGAGCATGGGGCTCAGGTATTCTCAGGGGACCATTCAACACACCACTAATACACTCCTAAGAATTTTATGTTCTTCAGGGGATGAAGCAGAGGGAAATGAGAAAAACAGCATTAAAGCTGTTTTGGTTGACTTGCATTACTTCAGACTTACTCCATTTGATTTTATACCCCATGATTATTTAAAAGGTTTCCATTTTAATCAAGACTATTTACTGCATTTTAGAAGTCTGTTCTGCATAAAATAAGACCACATGTACATAATGACATTTTGAATGTTCAATTTGATGCTTTAAAAAAAAAAAATGAGTTCCACCAAAAAAATAAAAAAATGATTAGCAAATACTGAGTTCTGTCTGATAAGCTAGTAAGACCTAGCACAAGGGGAAAAAACTCACTAGGAGAATAAAACACCGATTTTCAATGAAATTTCTGCCGCAAGAGTGTCAAAAGATATCCTGGCAAGGATTTCCATGCAGAAGTGAACTTAGGAGCCACTGGATTCAAAACTATGGCTCAGGAGATAAAATGCCCTCGTTACTGAAACTCAAATAGATAGTCTTGCCATTGTAGCACCTTGGAGAAGAGGTTTTAGTCCACATTCTCCAGGCAGTCCCCCTAGATTAACTGTGATGTAACTTCCTTTGTCAAGGGTCATTTCAGGTCCTGCGACACATCCATGATTCGGCGTTGAGAAAGCTATCTTTCGGCCATACTCACACGGTTTGTTTTGTTGTTGTTGTTGGGTTTTTTTTTTAATGATTTAACCGGGGTTGTCAGCACACGGAGCATGAGACACAACTGTTTACATTTTCCCAAGACGTATCTGGGCTGTAGCATGACTCTCCCAAGATTTCAATCCCCAGCTGCCTAGCTTACTGGGGATACAGTCCAAAAAGCCATTTTGATTTACCAGCGCAAGCCTGTAGTTTGACAGAATGCACCAATAAATTGCAAGGTCCGGGCTAACCTGGCAGATCCTCGAAGCAAACGCATCTCCATAGTCTAGCGGGACCATTTGAAACATCTTCAGGAACTGGAGAAACAGAGGAGAGACATCCATCTCCCTTAGCCTAGGCAGCTGCAAACGCATGGGTCATTAGCGCAGTTGGGCAGAGCCTGGCGCTAATGAGACCAAGGTGACAGATCTGATCCCCGCGTGGCCCGCTTAATCCTTTTCTGTTCCGTGGCCCCAATACCTACATAAGCAAAACTCCTTGGGCTCCACGGGACCCAATGGGAAATGGTGGATGGAATAAAAAAAAAAAAAAAAAAGCAGTACAGAGAAGCTTATAATCTCTTCGTCTGGATTTGGAATGAGGGACGCACAGAAGTCCATTAACTAATCATTTTGAACACAGCATTTCCTGAATGTTTTGCTGCAAATCTGCATTCAAATGGTAAGAGTAACTGCTTTGCGAGAAAAGAACGCTTTTGTAAAAATGGGACAGCTGAGTGAAGATTAAAGGCCCAACTAACTTACGTGCTACTATGAAGTTGAGTAAATTTTGAATGGATTTTGTTCTTTATCATCGTGGAAACAGCCAAAAGTAAAAGTGAGATTAGAAAGAAATGAGAGAAAGCCCACAAACTTTACCTTGTGTGCCCCACCATTGGTTCTCTTCCTGGTAAAGAGATGGTGAATGAACACAGTCACCCCACCACAGAATCTCTCCCACCTAAAATTCTTTAAAACAACTTTTTTTTTAATTGTTTTTTTATTTTTGAGAGAGAGACAGAGCGTGAGCAGAGGAGGGGCAGAGAGAGAGGGAGACACAGAATCCGAAGCAAGCTCCAGGCTCTGAGCTGTCGGCACAGAACCTGAAGTGGGGCTCGAACCCACAGCCATGAGATCATTGACCTGAGCTGAAGTTGGATGCTTAGCCTACTGAGCCACCCAGACGCCCCTCCCACCAAAAATTCTTATGTAGCACTCCCACACCTTGCTTCTCCAAGTGCGATCCATGAACAGATAGTATCAATATCACTTGGGAATTTGTTCGAAATGCCGGATGTCGGGCTCCTCCCAGACATTGATGCAAAATCTGCATATTGACAAGTTGCCCAGGCGACTCTTGTGTATATGAAAGTTGTGTATATGAAATAAGCACTGTCCTAATCGAGATCTAGAAAATGACTGTCCCTGTGGCTCATACAGGTCACAGCTGTAAGGTCACCTGCTCCCAGCAGCCATTTCTTGATGTGCTAGTCACCTGCTTAACAGGGTTGACAATACCTGGTGTCGTTTTGTCGTGGACTTTGTTTGATGAGAATCCTTTTCAGAGTTCATTGGCATTTCATGTAGTGTCACAGTCATCGAGATGTCTAAGAGATCAGCATGAGACAGCAACCAACAAAGCTTTCCCAGCTCATGTCCCTGCACATCTGAGTGAACATCAAAGGCTGCCATTGAATACAAATATGACATACCATGTATATGCAGACTAACCAGTTAAGTGTTAAAGGCTTACCTGTGGTACCATTGAAAGAGGCCACAGTGAACAAGATTGCCATTTGAACCTGTTGTTCTGACGTCCAAGCAGGGGAAAACATCATTTTGTGATTGAACCTGTTAGCTAATAAAAACAGCAAAGATGGAAATGCCATAGTCTTTGAGAGCCTCATGCACAAATAACCCTTTCCAAAAGTCTGGAACCGGTGATTACATCTGGGACACAGGAAAACCCATTGAATTGATCATCTTGTTAATAAACTACTATTTAAAGATTCTGTTAAAAATAATGTATCAAACATTTCTACATTTTAAAACCTAAACCCAAGAATGAAAAGACTCTTAAGAAAAGGAATCAAGGTTCAATAGATCAAGGGCACTGAATGTGGAATTCAAAATTTACAGCTCAGTACCTTTGTTTCCGTATTTAATGAAGTAAATGTAAGCATTTACAACCTTCCTTCTTTTTGTGACACACATTTTTAACCTAAAATGATGAAGGTATAGGACACATCTCTAATCTAAATTCTGACACTCGTGGTGCTCTGTCTTCGAGGTTTTTTTTAACAGTGTTGTGCTGTGCTCTGTCTTTCCAGAGACGGAAAAAATCGGAACCAAGGTCATGAAAAATAACAAGAGTGATTTCTTTGATCTGGCAACAACCAATCGAGCCGGTTTTTAGTTTTTCTTCTTGGGTGGTTGTCTGTTGCCAATCGTCCTCTGTTAGGAGGACATATTTCTCCACGTCCATTCCTCGGCCCAGCCCTGGACGTGCCTTCACTCCAGACATCCGACTGCTGTGAACCAAGATACCAAGATGAACACACTAATGGGGCAAGTTTCTGGGGCTTGGGGGTTGGGGGGGAGGACCTGTGGCGCCAGGGTAGAAGCACTTACTGAATAAATAAGCAACTAAATGAGTTACTGTGAAAGCAGGCTAACAATTCAAGTGACGGGCTCACACTTCAGACCAGCCACGCTCTGAACCACCTTCATTTTGTTTGTTTGTTTGTGGTTTTTTTTTGTTGTTGTTTTTTTGCCACAGGCCACCAGTGTATATTCCATAGCAATTTTCAAAAACATTGTTAGAGAGGGCTTATGTCTCCTCTGATTTGGCAGGCACGCTCTATATTTACTGCGATGAAAGAACACTGTCATTAACCCCACGAACAGCTAGAAGTTGGAAAGGCAATTCCAAAGTGGAAATCCCCCCTTGTGATCCTGTCTCATCATAAAGATGAGAACTCTGACTAATTTTTTCAGGAAAATGATGAGAAAGGGAAATAATCCGGACTGAGCTTGGACTGGTTAGAGCACACTGTAAAGCAAAGGCCTGCATTGATGAGAAGTCCGGAAAATATTCAAGCAGATTAGACTGTCTACAGGAAAATGCACTGACGTAACTTGAGGGAGGTTGATTTTTGGTCTTGGACCTCTGATGTGATTTGAATATAAATCTCCTTAAATCAAAGCTTTTCTCTAAACATGTTGGTCTTGACCTGATATCAGAAAATTGGAGGCCAAGCTTACATGACCCTGAGATTCATCTCTTATCAGTCTGCAGGCAAAAAAAAAAAAAAACCCCAAAACCTCGCTATCAAGTTTAGACCTTTGGAATTTATTTTCGCTATTTACAATTTTAATAGCTACCAGGTTATACAGAAGTTAGCAGCTGTAAAATCTCCTTCCAGCAGGTTCTCAAAGTGCATTTACAAGCTGAGTTGATATAATTACTGAAGAAAACCTCTTCTCCTCCCTTTACTTTTCTCCCCAGACCAAGTGTTGGAGCACTTCAAGGTTTCATCCCAGTGTAAAGTCTACTGAAGGTTGAAAAAGAAAAGTCAAGGGGCGCCTGGGTGGCTCAGTTGGTTGAACATCTGACTTTGGCTCAGGTCGTGATCTCGTGGTTCATGAGTCTGGGTCCCGCATTGGGCTCTGTATTGACAGCTCAGAGCCTGGAGCCTGCTTTGGATTCTGTGTCTCCCTCTCTCTCTGCCCCTCCCCTGTTCACACTGTCTGTCTGTCTGTGTCTCTCTCTTTCTCTCAAAAATAAACATTAAAAAAAAAAGAAAAGAAAAAGAAAAGTCAAGACAAAGTTTATAAAATTCAAGTTTTGACATGGATAGTGCGTCCAGGAAGGAATGGGCTAGAATTATCATTGTTCCAAATTTTACATTGGAAAAAAAAAAAGTGTTTTAAGACTTTTGATATACCCTCTCAATCATGGCAGTAATGAACATAAATGACATTTGGTTAGAAAACAAACCCAAATCATGTGTGCCATCATGTTATACAAAGGTATTTTTGCCGGATAATGCTACTTTGTATTGAATTACTGTCTACCAACCGACCCCATTTATAGACTTTATCCAAGAGTGACAGTACAACTTTCACACATGCATTTATTTCTTTAGATTTATATCACCAAGGCCTCTGGGCAAATGCGCAGACAGAAAGTTCATGCACTGCCTTTCCAACAACTTTTCTCAGTGACATTCCAGAAAGGACTGTGGTAAAAGCAGTCTTGTCAACAAATTGGAGCTTCAATGTTTAATTTATATCAAGACCATTCATTTTCACTTTGTTTCATGTAATACCATTTACTAATCTTGGTGGTAGATACTAACACAGTATTCTAACAAATAATTGTGGGAAAGAATCTATCCATTGCTCAACAATGCAGAAAATCTAACATTTACTATTGTACATGTCTAAAACCGTGTGTCATGTCAAACTACAGAATCAACACAAAGGCCTTCACTCCTATTATTAATATTTAACACAATAATTATTTTAAAAGACATGTATTTAGAAATATGTGTGTTATATTAAGTATACTGTAGAAAATTGAGCAAATTTTCATGACATCCTGTCGAGCTTGACTAAAATGTTGATCTATAATGTAAATCATATGGTACATAACATTTTTGATTTGTTGGAATTAACCAATCCTCTTATTTTAACAGGGAATTTTAGCCCCCACCTTTCAATTATGATGTAAATGTCAAAAATGATGCTCCATGGAACACATATTGTGAAATGAAGCTTTATCTTCTCAACATCAATAAAAAGTAAGTTTAGGGCCTGACTATGTTTGTGATGTCTCAAACACATAAATACAATTTTAGAGCTGGAAGACACATTTGAAGTTCACAGTCCGTTCAATCTCATCATTGTAAAACTGAGTTCTCAGAGCTAAAGACGTTAATTGACTTTCTCAAGGTCACAAAAGTAGTCAGAGACAGATTGGGAATCACACCCCCTGGCCAGCCTGCATGCCCTTCCCTTCTCAGAGTCTGGCACTTGACCCCGATGCAATGATATCTTTCAAGATGCACACACCTGCCTCCAATTCTGTTAGTTACCTAGAAAGAAAATAAAGGGCACATATACCCTTTCATTGTCCAGGTCTATACTTTTCGGAGACGAGACAACTTTATTTTCTGTCAAGCCAGTTGGGCTAAGTTGGCCCTGAAGCAGACTTAAACATCAATCCATTAACCTTGGTACAGAATCACTTTGATGGAATATTAAAATATTGACACCTTCCTGGGCAAGTGTCAAGGACGATTCAAGCTTCTGAGGTTTCTTAGGCCCGTGGTGTCTGTGGGAACATTTCAGAACCTGGGCACAGTAACACTCCTGAATAAAGAAAAAATTCTCAAAATCTCCTTTGGGGCATCTTCTCTCTGTCTCCAGTGGCTAAAAGAATGCCTGGCATTTAGTGTGTTTATTGAATGAACTACTCATTGATGTTCATCCAGTAAGTAAGTAAAATAAAAACTATCGATAGAAGAAAATAGATTCACGCACTAACTGAAATGAATGTGACTTTAGCAAAGACTGGCTGGTTTCTGGGGTATGCAATTTGTTTTCTGCCTGGTAACTCAACTTAGATGAGAAAGCCCAGACCCAGGTACAGGGTCAGTAGGATTGGAAGGCTGCCTGGGATGTTTATATACAGGAATCAACTGAAACTAAGCACCATTAATAATTTGAACACAACTCAAAACCAGAGGTAAAAGAAAGAACTTTCAGCCAATTGGCCGTGGCCTGTGAAAAATGAATGGGTATCTGGATATTTTGATTAGTAGGAGATGGAGAGATAATCCCTTTCCATGTTCTGCAGATACCCATGTATTTAGATGCATTAAATGTTCTAGATATTTCATTTGCTCTTTCTTTTTCTGCTGTTAAACTGAATAGTGCTGTAGCTGAGTTGTGTGAATCATTAAATTTCTCTCCCCAGCTCTACATCTCGGTATGGCATAAGAACAAAAAGACACAAGAGTGTGATAAACAAGAAGCAAAGATTCCGAACAGGACTTCAGGGGTGTTGGCCATGGATCCTTCTGGCGATCCAATGAACTAATTTCATAATAATGCTTAAAGTGGGTAAAATATGCATATATACAAAATAAACAAAAATATTTAACATAAATATAAATGTAGTACATAAGTTTATGTATAAAATAAGTATAAAATATTAAAAAAATAAAACACTGAGAACTACCAAGGAAACAAATTACATAAAAATGTACTTAATCAGCATATTAAAATAAACTACTATGATTTCTCAATAATAAGAAAATAATATTTCAAGCCTCAAACAACTGAATTGTGATAGAAAAACATCTGAATTTTTTGTTGGCAATACGGTCCACAGATACTGCGGATAATCCTGTGGTTGTCTGCATTCATAATTAAAGAAAATGTCAAATCAAAACCACAATGAGATACCACCTCACACCTGTCAGAATGGCTAAAATTAACAACTCAGGAAACGACAGATGTTGGCAAGGATGCAGAGAAAGGGGAACACTTTTGTGGTACTAGTGGGAGTGCCAACTGGTGCAGCCACTCTGGAAAACAGGATGGAGGTTGTTCAAAAAATTAAAAATAGATCTACCCTATGACCCAACAATTGCACTACTAGGTATTTATCCAAAGGATACAAAGATGTTGATTCGAAGGGACACATGCACCCCAATGTTTACAACAGCACTATCAACAATAGCTAAATTATGGAAAGAGCCCAAATGTCCATTGGCTGACGAATGGGTAAAGAAGATGTGGTATATATGCGCAATGGAATATTCCTCGGCAATCCAAAAAAATGAAATCTCGCCATTTGCAACAACGTGGATGGAACTAGAGTGTATTACGCTAAGCAAAATAAGTCAGTCAAAGAAAGTTAAATATCATATGATTTCACTCATGTGTGGAATTTGAGAAACAAAACACGTGAGCATAGGGGAACGGAAGGAAAAATAAGATAAAAACAGAGAGGGAGGTAAACCATAAGAGATTCTTAAATACAGAGAACACACTGAAGGTTGTTGGATAGGTGTTGGGTGGGGGGATGGGTTAAATCAGTGATGGGCATTAAAGAGAGCACTTGCTGGGATGAGCACTGGTTGTTATATGTAATCAATAAATCGCTAAATTCTAATCCTGAAACCTTTAAAAAAAAAAAAAAGGAAAATGTTCAATTTCAGTCAGAAGTGAATGAAAATAAACATTCAAATGTTTTTCCCACCCAAGTTCATGGAATTCCTAAATTCTTCCCACAATTCTTTGAGGACCTGTAGATCCAGGTTAAGAACCCCTGATCTAGAGTAAGACAAATCCTGGATTGGAACTCTAGCTCTGCCGTGGGTGATTTCTGTGAAATGGGTAGGTTGCTTACTTTCTATGAGCTCCATAAAAAGGTGGGCAGAGGTGCACATCACATGGAGTTCTTGAAAGGAATAATGTATGTGACACGGTTAGCACACTCATCATTCTTTTGATTTCCAGTGGGACCATCTGCCCTGCCGGATAGTGTGGTCTTTTATAATAAGTTCCAAGTAAGCATATAATATCCCTTCTCTGTGCTGAGGATTACACTCCTCTTACTTTTAGCAACTTAATTCACAGCAACAAGAAAAACAGCACTGAAGTTAACTTCACTAACACTAAAATTAAAAGAACACTGCATAAATAAAACAAAACAACAAGCAAGCTTTCACACTCTCAGAGAGGAGGTGGGCATTGAATATGGGGCCCTAAATCCCTTGCCTGAATGAGAAAACATGGCGCCTCCAACAATGTGTACCAATTTTGAATTCGCTATTCATATCAACTAGGTATTTGTACATAATTGATCCCAAATTCTTTACTTTCAGAGAAGCTAAGCTGAAGAAACTCTTTGAGTGGGTGATTTAATTTTAGTAAGGAGACTTCCATTTCTGGAATGTATAACTGACCAATGGCTACAGTCAATATAATGGCCACTGATGGTCATCATGTGGAGGCACAGACTGGGGGAAAAAGAAAATAATTTCAGGAGCTTCTACACAATCATTTAAGTGAGAAAAGGCATGTCAAAGCATTATGAAGAGTTGTTGTTGTTGTTGTTGTTGTTGTTGTTTTTTATTTTTTATTTTTTTTTGTTGTTGTTGTTTTTTAAAGTCCTCAATTCAAGTGTGTTTTCATTAATGACACTGAGCTTTGCACCCTTCCATTAGAACATGCAGACTGGGGGGCGCCTGGGTGGCTTTGTCGGCTCAGGTCATGATCTCACGGTCCATGAGTTCAAGCCCCGCGTTGGGCTCTGTGCTGACAGCTCAGAGCCTGGAGCCTGCTTCAGATTCTGTGTCTTCCTCTCTCTCTGCCCCTCCCCTGTTCATGCTCTGTCTCTCTCTGTCTCAAAAATAAATAAACGTTAAAAAAAAAAAATTAAAAAAAAAAAAAAAAGAACATGCAGACTGGGGCAGTGAGTTGAGGATTTTTTGTGAAGCAGAAAAATCTGTTTCCTCCAAAAATGAATTGATAAAAAATTAAGGTTTTCTTCTCTAAAAGTTTTGGATGATGCATTAGTATATTATTTAGTGCTGGAAGACACATAGGAAAACTTCATCAACATTGTTATTAATTACAGTACATTCCAATTTGGAAACCTTTCCGTGGGAGGATTTGATTTTCCTAAGACATAAATTATGCTTACAAGCCCTTAAAAAGTTTTACTCTTTCTAGAAAATGGGAAATATCCCTTTTAGCTATTAAAGTTAAGAGTGAAAATGTCCTTTTTATTGCCATGAATAATTCAAATCTTACTTGTGCGCTCTCTATATTGTACCATTTACTTCAGATTTTCTTTTTTAATTTCTTGTCTACCAACGTTAGATTCCAAACTGTATGAGTACACAAAACCTCACGTGCTCTAGTTATGTGATCTTGGATAAGGTATTTTATCTAAGACTCAACTTGTTCAACTGTAAATTAGAAATAATAATAGTAATCAAGTGCTGTGGTTTGAGATTTTTGAGAAAATATACAACAGGTAGCCAGGTGTCCTGCACATAGAAATACCCCACACATAATAATCACTAGTTTTCTTATCTTCAGAAGCATTAATAGTTTTGACTTCGGGGTTAAACACTTGTATTGTTGCAGTTTTTTAAAGGTTTTATGTATTTATTTTGAGAGAGAAAGAGAGAGAGCACAAGTGGGGGAGGGGCAGAGAAAGAGGGAGAGAGAGAGAATCCCGTAGACTCCATGCTGTCAGCACAGAGCCCAGTGTGGGGCTTGAACTCACGAACCAAGAGATCATGACCTGAAGCCATATGCTTAAACAACCAAGCCACCAGGAGCCCCAGACAGCTGTATTGTTTACTTACCTCTAATTCACCCAATGCCTTACTAACCACAACATAAACTATCTTTGTAAATCACCTATTTGAAACCCATGGAGAAAATCAAGAACTTGGCTTATATATTTTTACATATGTGTCAAGTAAGAACATTAAAAACCATATTATAATTAAAAGAAGGAATTTTGCTTTATGCTCTGTGGTTCCAAATTTCCCTTTTGTATTTAATTCTATTTTTATTGTATATATGTCTTCCTCTGAATGGGGAAAAGAGTGATATAATCTCCATGAGTCACTGAAACTACAAATAGAATTAGTATTCCAAATTGTAACAAAATTATTGCTTTTTATTAACTTTTGCGGTAAATATACTTTTCTAGGATAACAAATGATTGAATGTCAAAAAATAATAATTACATAGGGTTTCACTTTTTATACAGTTACATGTAAAGAACAAAATGTTATAAAATGTTTCCCAGACACTGTAGACTTTATAACAAGGACAAGCGTTATTACCATCCTACAGATAAGAAAGTCAGGCTTCAGAACCATGCACAATTCCCCAGAAATCCACTCCAACTGCCACTTAGTGGCAGAACTGAAAATGCAGGCATAATGGGTTGGTAAAATGACTCTAAAAAAAAAAAAAAAGAAAAGAAAAGAAAAAGAAAAAGAGAAGAAAAAAGAAAGTCACGTTTTTCAATACCCATGGTCCAATATGGTCCACTCTAGCCAATTCCAAACTACCAATGATTTAACAACCAGCTTGTAAATTTCCCAAGTATTTAACAATTGTCTCTCTTGTGCAAAAGAACTTCTGTGCACCACTGTAGACCTGTCTCCTGATTTGTAGCCTAGTACTCTCTCTACTTAACAAGGCCATCTCTTCAAACTGCATTGCTGATATGCCCGAAAATAACAGTTGTGTATGTTTTCTACATTTTTTGTTTTTACATCTATGTGTTTCCGTTGTGGTTATGAGCATGAGCTCTGGAGTCAAGAACTGCCTCAGTTCAAGTCCTGGGTTCCATCACTTTTATGTTTTGAACTTAACCTTTGACATTTTACGTAATTTCTTTGTGCTCAATTTACTCATCCATGGAATGATAATAATAAAAGCTAACAATACCACTTACTTTATAGGTTTTGGGGAAGGTTAATTCTTTTTTAATGTTTATTTATTTCTTAGAGAGAGAGAGAGAGAGAGAGAGACAGCACAAGCAGGGGAGGGGCAGAGAGAGAAGGAGACACAGAATCTGAAGCAGGCTGCAGGCTCTGAGCTGTCAGCACAGAGCCCGATGCAAGGCTCGAACCCACAAACTGTGAGATAATGACCTGAGCTCAACCAACAGAGCCACCCAGGCTCCCCAAAGTGTGGTTCTTGAAAAGCTTAAATGAAATATCTTTAAAATGCTTAGAACAGTGCCTGACGTAAAGTAAGCACTCAATAAACAGTAGCTCATTGATATTAGCTACACAACTTTAAATAAATATAGAAAACATTAATATATATCAGTTAATACCTATGGCTTTTAACAGAACTAAGATTAGAGATTCTATACTTTCTTTTTAATCTTTTTATAGATTGTTTTATATTAATTTTTTTTTCAGAGAGAGAGAGAGACCATGAGCTGTGGGAGGGGCAGAGAGAGAGAGAGAGAGAGAGAATCCCAACCGGGCTTCTCACTGTCAGCGCAGAGCCTGACATGGAGCTTGATCTCACAAACCATGAGATCATGACCTGAACTGAAATCAAGAGTCAGACCAACATGTCATACTATCTCCCAATGCATATTATCGATGAAATGTACTAATACATTAATAGTGATAATCGCTATGTGGTAGGGTTATGGATTATATTTATCTTTTTCTTTATAATGCTTTTCATAGTTTGAAAGTGCCTGAATATTACTTTTACATATATAGGATATAGGACGATGTGTGTATATATGCACAAGTATATAATTTTATACATAGAGATATAGCTGGCCCTACTAAAGGCAACCTCAACCCATGTCTGTGCATATGTTTATCTTAAGGTTTGAATGTATAATTAATATAATGAAATAAATATAATGTAATGTAATATAATATAATATAATATAATATAATATAATATAATATAATTATATCAGTTTTATATAATCTCCTTCTACCTAGCCTTCTCAGTAAAGAGATACACATGTAAACTTTTCTGAAAACCTTGATGGGAAGACATTACTTAAAATAATCCCCAAACAAAAAATTCTTATGAGATCTCCTCCTCCCTCCAAAGTACCCAACCAGCCCCATCTTCCCTCTCACCTTTCTCTCCCACGGGCTCTAAAGGTCACTGTTATGCTCTGAGTACTTTAGATTTTAAATGTCATTCAGGACGGCAAAAATCAGTTCAGGCTCTGCCTCTCTCTGAAGCACTTGGTGGCTCTCTGTGGCAACTCCAGCAGGAGCTTGGGTGCTTTATTCTCACCCTCACTGCAAAGCATTAATAAATGTTCACACAACCTACACTCCTGCCCCCCCCCAAAAAAAAAGAAACTGAAAAGCTAGTGTCACATTGGTTGGAGGGGAATCCGAGAGGAAGAGAATATGATTTGTTGGCTCTTGGCCCATTTAGAACATTACCAGACACCAAATTTCCCAAACTAACTGATATTTGTCATCAGCACTTCCATTTAGCTATCATCTTAGTCCTTAGCCACACAAGAGTGATTCAGGTCATTTAATCAAGTACATTTTAAAGACTATGATTTCAGTCATTCATATTCAACAATTGCTTACTGGTGTCAGCTACAGCATTAGATGCTGGAGGCTGCAAACATGGATGAAAAATATTCTCTATTTTACGGTTTACAGTTTAATGTGCAAGATATTAAACCTATTCAGGATTCAAAACATGAGCCCTGGGGCACCTGGGTGGCTCAGTCTGTTAAGCATCTGACTCCTGGTTTTGCCTCAGGTCACGATCTCACGGTTTGTGAGTTTGAGCCCTGCTTCTGCCTCAGCTCTGACCGGAGCCTGCTTGGGATTCTCTCTCTCTACCCACCCCCCTCTCTGCCCCTACTCTGTTTGCTCTCTCCTTCTCAAAATAAATAAATGAAACCTTTTTTTAAAGCATGAGCTCTGGTTTTTCCACACTGGCAAGTAGCTTTTTGGGACTAAGAGTGCTTATTCCTCTGGTTAAAAAGATACCAGTAAGTTTTTGGAGAATGAATGAGTGAATGAATGGGTAGGTGCAGGAAGGGAATTTCCAGAGATGTTTATAGCTTGAATATATTTATACAAGGGTCTCCTACTATCTCAAAGAAGTGTTTCCAATATCAGAACCATTCAAGACCAGAGGAAAGTATTAAATAAATGGGTTACTTTTTAGGAGAACACAAAATTAATTTGAAAGGTTTTATTGTCATTTATTTTATTTAGACCCTCAAGAATCAAAATTCCTGAAAAGAAACATCAGCATTAGTTGGAAGGACTAAAGAAGGAATAGCTTTAATAGACAGCTTTAAAATAAAGAGTTAAAATGAGTTTCAGAGACTGGCTGAAGAGGAAAATAAAAAGGGGAACTTTGGTAACCTACAAAGTGACCCATCTTGAGGATGATAGGAGATGGGGAGGAAAAAGCTTAGACACAGAAAGAACCACATATGGTTCCTGCACAGGCTTTTGTACAAAATATATAGGAAAAAAAAAAGAAGAAGCCAGAATATGAGAATAAATACGAGGGGGACAAAGCAGGCTTTTATGAAATAATACATCCCCATCTCTGAAAGCATTGAAAGAGAAGATGGATAAACAAGGATAAAGTAGAGGCGATTCATTTATCAAGTACAGGGTTGGGCTAAGTCACATTTGAGCACTTGAGATTCATTCTAATGCAGAGAAAAGTCTTTGTACGAATACTTTATTTTTTTAATATTTATTTACTTTTGAGAGAGAGAGAGAGTGCAAGCAGAGGAGAAGCACAGAGAGAGGGGGACAGAGGACCCAAAACAGGCTCTGCCCTATCAGTGGAAAGCCCAACGTGGGGCTCGAACCCATGAACGGTGAGATCACGACCTAAGCAAAAGTCCCATGCTTAACCAACTGAGCACCCAAGTGCCCCTATACAAGTACTTTAAACAAAAAAGCCTAAGGGCGTACAGTGAGGGCAAAAGCGAGAAGACTCAGAGAGAAACAGAGTGGTGGGGGGATGGGGGGGAAGTGGGAAAAAAAGGAGAGAGAGAGAAAAAGAGATAGAGAGGGAACCCATCACCCAATACAAAATGCCAACACGCACCAAGTTTTCCTTTTGAAGACACCTCTGAACGTCCAAAGACATGGGGAGCAGAGGTAGCTCAACAAGGGGAACTGTCCATAACTTGGTCTCACGAAAGCCTGTTGGGAGGCACAGGTAAGTTCTGGTTCTGATCACGCGACAGCAGCTGCAGGGTGTGCTCCACGAAAAAAGTGTCCCTGGAGCCCAGTCCTCGGGCTCATACCACTGGTTCTCAACATGGGTTCATGAATCCCCTGGAGCGCACTAGTAATTCACACCACACTAGTTACTAGTCCAATAAATGCCTTTCCTTTGCTTGAGAAATTCACTCCTGCTGGGATTTGAACCATAGACCCTCAGATCCAGAAGAACCAGAATCAACATGCTGATGACCAGCTCCAGAAATATTCATTTCATCTGATCCCTGTTAACTCCCCAAGTGTTTATAAGTTGTTAACCGGAGAAAGATTCATGCTCACTGAAGGCATTGCCTCGAACTAACTGAATAATCACAGCTTTGTGACAAAGGAACTCAGAGTAAGGCCAAAGATTCTGGTTCTTTCACATTTTCCATTGTCCAAGTACTTCCTCCAGGAGCAAGATCCCATGCAGGGAATTAACAATTTTGTTTTTCCTTTCATAAGTGAATCTGAATTTAAAGTTTCCTTATCCTCTGAAATAATAGCTCTTTCTAATAACGTAAACTTTTTTTCCTGGAAACTATTAACTGTTTAATAGTCTTTAATGTTTCAGAAATTGAGCATTCATTTTTATCAAGAATTCACGTTTTTTAAGGAAAGATCAACACTTGCAAAATTAACATTATAAATTACATGGAAAGAGAGACAGGCTCTTAACTAAGTTACATTAAAATCCCTATGTCCTTATAAACTTCCAGCATTTATTTTCCCTTCTCTAATTTTATTATTCTAAAGTTCACCTTAATGTAGTCGTATTAGGATCAGGAAAATTAATATTAAACTACTGGAAATGAAAATTAAGACACTTCTGATTTAAGGCTCTTTGGTTTTTTGCCTGTTTTGCTTTGTTTTGTTTTGTTTTGAAACGGTGCCTCTGAATTTGTTCCCTGGTTGTTTATTATGTCTCTTAGCAAGAACCAAACTTTCTTTCAACAATTTATGTATAATTCAGAGGCTGGAATACGCCAAATGAGAATGATAATGTCCTTATTTAGTATAACATCTTCCATTTCTTCAGACCCTACAATATTGTGAAACATTGTTACTGCAGTGGTAATATATTCAGTGCAGAAAGCACTATTACGCACCAGCACACAAAGTGTGATGTCTCCTGCAGCATTACTCATGCACAAAGGATGCAGGGACCCTGTCCCCAATCCCTGTCTCTGCTTTTTCACAAGCTCTGGTGGTCCGGCTAAGTCTGACATTAAAAACTCCATCTCTGTGAACTGTTTGGATTTTTAAGCAAGCTGCGATAGAAGAGCTCAACAATTTGCAACGTCGATAGGTTACTGGTATTAAAACACCCATTAGCATTCCTCACCTTCTTTGAGAACAAAGACAGGGGATGGATTTCAAAAGATGACAGATTTTAATTATTTTCTTTTTGTGAAAACTCTTTGTTTCAAAGTACAGTAAAACGCTTCTGGGCATAAATGTACTATTTGTGCCAAAAAGGAGCTATAGAGTAGACATGGAAATAACATCAACAAATTTTGTATGTTGTGCACATTTTCCATTTGCTTGGTCTTCTGCTAGACTTTTAGGACATGATTCTTCATTGAGGAGGATATAAATTCACATAAATCTATTACGAATGAAATAAGGTAGTGAAAACTGTCAGAGGGGTCCAAAGAGACGTGATTTACATTTGGGGGAATAAGCGGAAAAGTTTTTTAGTAGAGGGCCCTAGGTGGAAAAGGCCAGTTTCTCAGATGAAAAAGGCATGGAGAATGAGACAAGAATTCACACTAATCTTAAGAATATAGTGAGAAACTATAAGGGATCAGCCACCAGTGAATGCTTAAGGCAGATTCAGGGGAAAATAATAGGCTTCCCTGATAAAGTAGAAAATAAATATATGATGAAGCTCTAAATGTAGGATGCTGTGAGTGCTTGATAAAAAGAGGTTATTAAGAGCATGTAATCCCTATAGCCAGTTAGGGGGTCAAAGGAAAAACCCAATACAGGAAATGGCCCCTGGGAACAGAAAGGTAACTTTCTTTCTAGAAGTTGAACCCGAAATATCAAATGCCGATGACAGTATCCATATGGCAAAGTCATCATAAGGGAAGCATCATCTCAAAAAGAAGGAAAACAAAAATCAGGGAATCCTGGTCATCTAGAGATGGATTGCAGAGTAGAATCTATCAAAAGCAGTGCTTCAGTAATGGTAATAACCCAATAGAAGAAAGAACATGTGAGCAGAAGAAATGTGATTTCATGTGACAGAGAACAGGGGCATTCAGAGATCTTGGCGGATTTCATTTCATATAGGGCAAAGACGTGCCGAGCCATTTGTCCGTTATGACAGCATGATTCTTAAGGATGAGGGTCATTAAGTGTCCTGGCCAGGAGGCAGTGTATGATTAAAACTACTTCTTAGCCCGGATTTCATCTCCACTTAACTTTTTAAATTTAAGTGTGCCTCCTTGCAATGGTAAACCTGGACCGTGGATGACAGTATTAATTTGCAAAGCTTCCCATTGCAAAATAATGAATTTGCATCCCAGTGTATTCATTAGTTTCTCATAAATCAGGTTAACATCAGTCCTGAGAGTCTGGACAACACTTAGGACACTAAAAATTCAAACCGAGGCCTTCACACCTCACTCCCATATCTGCCATTTTTGTCGTACCGTTCTTTCACTTCAGTGAAGGCTTGGAGAAGAAAAGTCTATTAATGTTGTATGTATGTGCAGTGAGTAGAGCAATACTCCCTCCAAAGCTGTTTGCCTTGGAATCCCTGTGAATATACGAGGTTACACAGAAACGAGAATTAAAGTGTGGCAGATGGAATTAAGGTTGCTGATCAGATGGCTTTAAAATAGGGAGATCATCCTAAATTATCAGGTAGCCCAAAATAATCATAAGGTTCCATAAAAGTGGAATAGGGAAGCAGAAAAAGAGAGTCAGAGAGAGATTTGATGAGGGAAGCAGGGTCAAAGAGATGCCTCCTGGTAGCTTTGAAGATGGACGAAGAGGCCACCAGCCAACGAAAGAGAGTGTTCTCTAGAGGCCAGAAAAGGCAAAAAAACAGATTCTCCCTAAGAGCTTCCAAAAGGCACACAGCCTTACCCTACCAGCACCTTGGTTATAGCCAAGTAAGATCCAGGATAGACTCCAAGCCCAATGAAAGATGGTAAGTGTTGTTGTCTTAAGTCCAACTCAACTGAATTGTAATGCAATTCTGCTTGTACAGATGCCGTATTAGTTTCCTATTGCTGCTATAACAAATGCATGTATGCAAGCAGAATTGCATCACGTTTCAGTCGAGTTAGACTTAAACGGACTGTGTAGCCGAGAATCTAAGTCACTCTGTCTGCTAGAATGATCCAGATAGTAATAAGCTTTGGAAGTAGACAAACCCAGATTCAAATCCCAATTTGGAACATTTGATAGCAATATGAGTAAATTATTTAATCTCTCCAAACCTCAATCTCACCAGTCATTCAATAGAGAGAGAACCTATCTCACAGATTTTAGTAAGAATTTAATAAGATAAAGTTGCCCCGTCTAGTAAAAAATGTCTGTGAAGCACTCACATTTGGGAAGGTATTTGATAAGGAGAAGCTATGCAGTGATGTAAAGGAATGAATTAGCACTCCTATTAGTTGCTGGGGCTGCAACAATGAACATGTCAGACACTGAAAAATAACCACTTGATTTTAAAAGACTATTATAAACCTCTGATGAGGCTGGAGGAAGTTCTGTTACCACATGAGGGGCACTTTGGCTGGATTTATCGCGAGAAAACACTTCTTACAGGAAGAAACTCTAATGGAGGCCTAAAGAATAAACGGGAAGTAAACAAACATGAACAGAGGAAGAGTGGCAGAGCATTCTAGACCAAGGGAACAATGTGGTATAGGGCATGGGAGTTTGTCAATCAGGGCAACTGGAAATACCAGTGAGGGAGGTTCATTTCTGAGCTAGGCAGAGGCTAACACATGAAATGTCTTCTATTCTCATCGCCATATTGATTTCTTGCAATGTTTTAACTGGAGAAGAGACATAGATCACGTTCGTGTTTTACAAAGACCACTGCAGCCACAGTGTAGAGAACAAATTTGAAAAACTAAAAAGACAAAAAGTCAATGGGAAAGTTGGGAAACTGTTGTAATAATGCAGACAAGTGACTACTATTGCTTTTATAATAAGAGCATTAGGAACGAACATGAGGGAAAGAAGTGAGATGAGCACATGAACGCCAACCCATCTACGTGTGTTTCATTGTAAGAAAATATTGTATCACAGCACCAGATAGCAATTTTTTGGAGACACAGAGGAAGGATCCATCAGCTGTTTCTAGACAAAGGGAGAGGGGATCAGGATAAGGGTGAGCTGTGGCCTCCGGACAAAAATCTCAAATCCAACAAAGGACAGGACTATCCTAGTTGAGAGCAGCTCTACGTCTCGCTGTCACTGGGCCTTCCTCGAAGAGGTCCAAATGGAACTTGGACAATGAAAAGGCAGGATGTGAACGGCCACAGAAAATTCCTGTAGAACTTTGGGTGTCAGAGTTAGGAGAGTCATCTTAGGAAACAACACACAAACCCACAAATACCACAAAACCCTCCCTTATTCCGAGCCAAGGTGGAGGGACAGAGGCTTCAATCAGTTGTGCTGTTCCTCACTCAGGGTAACACGGTGCCCTCTGGGAAAAATGTGTGAGATGGATAAAAGGCCCAGGAGGGGCTTTATCGACATATCCAAATGCCCAGGGAAATGGGAGACACTAGACTGGGGGCAGGAATGGAGAGAAGCAGGGCCATTGCACTTTACAACTCAGATGCAGCCAGGCTTTCATAAACAAGGAATCTGGCAGAAGATGTCCTCTCATTTCAACAGGAAAACCTGTACCTGTCAGCAAAACCTTCCTACATAGGCAAATAAATCCCTCAGGAAGCAGGAAATGAAAAGAACAAGTTATGTGAGCCAAACGGAGAACCAATACCATAGGAGATAGTATTGGATCAAGGATAATTTCCTAAAGAGGGTTAAACTGTGACTGATGTAGAAATAAAAATGAACACACGCTTAAGATTTAGTTTAACTCACGAATGAAGGCAGTGGTGAGCTGTTACCCCCAATTCAAAGATTAAAACAAACACACGAAAACAGACCTATGTATAGATCAAGAATAATGAAATAGGGGTGCCTGGGTGGCGCAGTCGGTTAAGCGTCTGACTTCAGCCAGGTCACAATCTCGCGGTCTGTGAGTTCGAGCCCCGCGTCAGGCTCTGGGCTGATGGCTCGGAGCCTGGAGCCTGTTTCCGATTCTGTGTCTCCCTCTCTCTCTGCCCCTCCCCCGTTCATGCTCTGTCTCTCTCTGTCCCAAAAATAAATAAAAAATGTTGAAAAAAAAATTAAAAAAAAAAAAGAATAATGAAATAAATGTGCACATGGAGTCAAAGTGGTTCCTTCCAGAATCAGAGGAAGGAGGTCAATCAAAACGAACGTCCAACCGGACAGAATTGTTGTGTCTACAGACAAATGGACAAGTGTTGCTGCTTTTCTATGAGTTGCCTGCAGCTTACAGAGTTGTAGAAAAGCACCTGTAGAGTAGAATCACGTGCTATAGACAATCATAGCTTTCCACTGAAACTCAAATTTTTCCTGAGTGTACTTCAACTGGCATTTGTCTTCAGTAACGTACCAAAAAAAAAAAAAAAAACCGTTTGCAGGTGGCCATAGAATTTTAAAAAAGAAGCCAGTCTCCCGTCCACCGGTTTATGCTGAGGACAGTAAATACAGGGAAGGAGTCAGAGAGAATGGTAGCAGACCCAGAGCACCTCGCTGGTGCGACTCACTCCCACAGCATTTTTCTGAAGATCTATTAATATCCAATGGCAGAGGCTGCCCGTGCCTAGTTCCTCGTTCTTCAGCCGGCTGTACCCCTCCCATCGCCGAAGCGTGTTGTAGACCTTGAGAAGGTCTGAACCTGGCCCCCAGCTCTGAGGGCATCCACACACTAAGCCTGGGGCTAGGAGATTCCTCAACACTGCCATGAAACATGCAGAATCCAGTCCGCCACTTGTTTATCCCTAAGAGCCAACACGGAATCCAGGTGACCTTTCCAGGGGCAAGGCCCAAGCCTCCCCTCTCTTACTTAGGCTACAGATGGTAACAGGATTAGAGCCTGAGGAGGTGTGATCGTGGAATAACAGACAATGACCAGCACTGCTTACACACTGGAGTTTCTGGAAGGCCTAAAGCAGTGAGTGGACAATTTGTTCTGAAACAGAAAACAGAAAGCACGTGGGGGAGATGAGACAAAACAAAGCAAAACTTCCACATGAGGTTTCTGAGAAAAGGTACAATTTAAACCTCCAGGAAACTCCCAGAACCTCAGATAAGAACAATCTGCCAATATGTTGTTTCAAAGGCAGAAGATAAAAAATTAAAAAAAAAAAAAAATGTTAAGTCTAGGTTGAGAGGCAAATTTTGACTTTAGATGCCAAAAGTAATTGTAACACAATATGGGATAAACATTGGGAAGTTCCCAGAAGCAATTTTACAGACACAGGGTGGTCATTTCCAATTGTGTAGAGGGAATGACAATGAAGAACGGCTAGAAGAAACAAGAATATGAAGTATCTAGAGCAAGAGATTTTCGTATTCTCAGATGTTGATGGTTATGCACAATTTTTTTTTAAAAAAGCAGTTTTCTCATTTATGTTAAAACTGACTTTCAGCTGAAGTCAAACAAAAGACAAAAGTAATACATTTATGAAACTTCAGAGCAAAGAAATAGCTACTTGTCTTCTAGGTTGGAATCTGAATGCTCTATTTGTTAATGGAAACTCCATTATAGCATTTGGGGATGATGCATTTTGTTAAAATAAATGAGAATATTTCCCATATTACTGTCCAGAATTTTTGCACATATCGACTGTGGCACATTATAAGCTGATGTATCATTAAGTCACAAAGAGAAAGAGGAAAAACAAGCACTTATCACCGTGTGCCAGGCTTAGAACTAAGTGTCCTCTCTATCTGATCTTAATAAATTGAGACACAATCCTAGATACGCACATACAAAGGAAAAAGTTTTTAAAAGAAATAAAGAAACTCAGAACTGTACTTTAAATCATCATGGTTGTGCAATGAAGCTGTAAAGTTTGGATGCAAATCTGATTCTTGCTGGTAAGGAACCCACGTTGCCCTAGGTGATGGGTAGAATGTGGTCTGGGTTGTCTTCTTGGATTTCTCAAAGTGATACTGCTCCATGACTCAACAAAAAATATTTTCAGCACCTACCATATGCCAGACATTGTTCTAAGGTCTAGGGACACATCAACACACTAAAAAGAAGGAAAAACAAAAAACAAAAAACAAGAAGAAAGTTCTGTTCTAGCAGATTTACATTATATAAGGCGTAGGTATTCTGATATCTTTGGGGAGAGATAAAACATTACACTCATTTTTTTTTTAATTAACATTCCTAAAGTTTCCCAAAGGAAAGAAGTTAGACCTAGCAGTAGTGTGGTTCCATTAGGTAACCTCCAGCCACGGTAAGATGTCACCATGCTTAGGAACACTATTGTTCAGGTAAAACAGATGATTCCTTACTTGACTTCACTATGATGCAGTCCAGTGAGTAGGATGCAAAGGTACAATGCACATGTCCACGTCCATATAGGAGTGGGGTCCTGGGGTCCTCCCGTGTGTGTTCCAGTCCACACCACCATTTACTAAGACGAGGCGAATCATTCCAGATCTCTAGAGCCTAGTCTCTCCTGCTGTTAACATAAGATAATACCTCCTCCGAGGGCGGGTGAGAAAACTAAATAAGCTTAAGCAGACAGAGCACTTGGCTTCTAAAGCACTTGCAAGCTCAACAAATACTGTCACGACATGAACCAGAGCATGACCTTCTGTCTCTATCCAGTGTAGTTGTCTTAAAAGTCAGCATCTATGCAATACTATTAATGCTTACTACTGATGTTACCTGGCAATAAAGTACCCTTAACTCTACTGGCCATGCTAGAGGACAGAAATAGTAGAAATATTTGGTGTACACACACACACACACACACACCTACACACATAGGAAAGGGAAAGAAAATAACGTGGTGGGCTTTACATACCTAATTCCTGATGTTCACAACTATCATGCTTGGCCTATATTACTACTGCATTTCACAGGAGAAGAAACAAAGGATCCAGGTGGTTTGATAATATGGCCAAGGCCACACAGCACTTAAATGGTTAAATGTGAACCCTAATCCTTGTCTCTTACTCTGACACCTAGATGCCTCCAGCTATACCGCGTTTCTCTCATTATAAAGAGTTATTCATATTTAGTTCTGTATTATTCCCCCATATTTAGAGTTGAAAACGTTTCTTCCCCATATATTCTGAAACTTCATAATGCCTGCATCTAAAAGCATGAAGACTTTGTGTGAAAATTATCTATGTTCCCAGGAGTCCTCTATTGACTAAGAATCCCTAAATCTTCACTCCATCTTGGGGAAAAAAAATCCACAAAAAACAAAAAGCCGTCTCTGAGACCAACACAAGTTCAGGATAAGAAAAGCTTGCTTCCTCTTTTAAACAATTTAGAGGCTCTATGTGACTTACCTATGATGATCTGGGGCCAGTCTGTGGATGAATAACTGAATGAATCAATAAACAAATTGGATGTGATTAGTGGAGGAATTATTGATCAGCAAACACTCCAGATACTTAAGTTCCCCTGTTGTCCACTCTCTTGTCATCTTCTTAGCCTGTCCCAAAGGTGGATCAAAAGAGATGACTATTTAAAGCACAATAAGTAAAGAGTGGTCAATGCATGTGCTTTCAAATGCATCTTTGTTTCAATGACTCCAATGTGATGTAAATACTTGCAAGCATCTGTTTTGTACATCTAATTGTAATTCAAGAAAGCATTGTACCTTAAGAGTCACATGATTTGCTTTAAGGACCATCATAAAAACACCTTCACTTCCTAGTTGGTCATTTACAAAGTAACCTACGCACTTCACAGTTCAAGTGCTTAGGATTTGCCTTGATTACCTAGAGAAGGATGCAAACGTAACTGTCCTTGCCAGAGGGCCACGGACGCCCTCACATCTTAACACACCGAACCGCTAGCCATGCCTACGAAGTCGCCAAGCTCTTCTGAACTTCGTTATTTTACCCATTCTGTTTATAATCAGTTTCAGTTTTTAATTTGATTTTGAAGTTGTAGTTAATCAAAAGATATTTTACTTTTAGTACCACGTTTTCATTTCCTTCCAGCCAACACTGTAATAACTGGAGTTTCAGCAACTTATTCCTCATTAAATGCCCATTAGAAACACCTTCTTTTCTGTATGCTTTGGATGATAGCTTGTATTTCTGATCCTTTTTGCCTTTTTTATAGTACTCACAATTTTTCACTGATAATCACACATTGGTTCCTTTTTATATGGGAGTTGAATTTTTTTTTTGTTTTATTTTCCTTGTCAACATTCCAGATTAAGTTTTATGTAAATGCCTCTTGGAAAATACATAAATATTACACCAAAATCCAAAAGTAGGAAAAATTGTATTCCAATAAAACAGTACTAATATATATAATATTCCAATTCACTTTTACTAGGTACCTAGGCATGCTAGAAAGAAAAGAAAAAAACACCTACTCCAAAGTTGCTGTAATCTATATAGTTTAAAATATTAACGATTAATTTAGCCCAAAGGTCAACTTTTTAATAGAAAATACTTGATCGTTCTTAATAAAATATTTAAAGAGTAAAAAAAAATACCTGGGCTAAAGCATTTTAAAAGAATTTGTGATGTTTAAGGTAATCAGCATGCTCTTCTCCTTGGGGGTGAATATTCAGAAAAAAAGCAGTTCATTTGATTTTATTGACAGTAGAGTGATACTTGGCAGGTTGGGTATTTTTCCCTTTTTTAAATTTTTAGAAATTTAGTGTTGAAGACCTGCCAGATTGGCAGCACTGGAAATCTAAGTCACTTTGTGGAATTGGCTCTCTGTATCACTGGGCTCCTCGGTTTAGGGAGGAGGTAGATTTTATGGGGATTTTTTTTCCTCCTTTAATTACTTTCCCCCTATAGCACAGACATTAATGAATCAGAGAAACCACTGGAAAAGTGATTGACCCACTCCGTCCCTGGTGAGAAATTATACTGACTTCTTAGTATCACAGGAGAGGAATTTGAACAAGAAAACAAAGAATCGAGGCCAGGGAAAATGAGAAGGAAAAAGAGGACTGGTTATAGATCATGTAGTCTTGGTTGTTAATATCATTTAATAGGCTGTCTGCATGGTTTCTATCCCCATCTGAGTAAGACACAGGAAATACCTGAGCTTCACAGAAGATCCTGCCTATTCCCACATGCAGAACTACAGAGACTTCAACTCCAATGGTGAAAGGAGCCTTGGGCTGAAATACTACTCTGAGCTAATGTTTGCATCCCTTTTAACACATGCTTCCCGGGTGATCATCTGTTCTTCCAGGAACAAGAAATTTTGTATCCTCTAAGGAAGCTCATTGGACAGATAAATATTCTTTTTATTGAGTTAAAATGACTCTTCTTCCTAACTCAGACTCTAAGTGGCGTGATGGTCACTGGACCTAATTCTGTCCCTTGGGTGTAGTTCCTCAGAAACTTGCCTCGTGTTAGGTTTTAGATGGTCTTCCTCTCTCAAGTCAAAGTCAGCAAGAAAATAATCGGCCCCATAGACTATGAGAACTTCTGTCTCTAGACTTGTCTCCAGATGAACTCAGCCTACAACACAGCTCTTCATTTTGCTCTTAGGGATTTGGAGTTTGTTTGCAAACCGAGGAACCCATTTTTATTTGCTTATTTTTGATTCCAAAAGCACATATCAACTATGCTTTCAAGTGTCCTTTAAATATCTTTCACCCTGGGGAACATTAGCTTATGGACCATTCCTAAGGTGTGAGTAAAATATATCTTTGGTGAAGGGGATATTACTGAAAAAATGCAAAATCTTGGTTTCACAAGAAAATGCGAAATTTTCAATTTTCAATTTTTAAATAAACAAAACACCAAAATAGCTTCACTCTAAATGTTGACCATAACAAAGCACAGTATAGTCCTTGTCTGAACCGAAAAGACCCTGTTCTAAGATGCCAACGGGCAATATCACACAGAAACTGCTTCAGGTGACTTTTTCTCCCAAACATATGCTCAAACCCAGACTAGCATGTATATTAGCTAAATAGAAAATTAACAGAAACCATTGAAAATGGGCTTCTGTTTGTACTCAGAAAGTGCCCAGAAAGGCAGGGCACGCAACCAATTAAAGGCTTGTTTTCTGATGTCTCAACTGTTAACAAATACACTATTTATAAAAAGCCTCGTAGTCGGTAAACTACTGCAAAATGATACGCGTGACAGTTGCACATTTTTGCCTGTAATGCATGTTGTTGATGATTAAAAAATTTACAAGAGTGACACACATTAATGAATTCTGCATGTCATAAATAGTGAATTACCCTTTGTAGAACAAATGTCAACAGAGAACCGTGACAGACAATAAGAGATTAGAATGGCGTATCCAGAGAATATTACAATAGGCTATCTCTGTCCACGGATACAGGCACCAACAGAAGCCAGTTGCTTCCGTGCTAAAACTCCTGGATGCCTTCTAGCCTCTGAAATTTACATAGTCCACAAAAGACACTTGTCATTACAGATTCCATTTCTCTGCGGTCCAAATCATCGACCCTCTTGGAAAACAAAAGTTGAAAGAGAGGTAGTCCGAATAGAAGAAGGAGTTTCTGCAGCTTCTTCAGGTAATGGCATTTAATCTCTATTTCATTCCTCCTAAGGATATCCACAAATGCTTGAGACTCTTTTTCCCGAAGCAGCAGACCTTCAATTCCACCATCCAATGCCCCAAAGGAGGTGATGCCCTTCGGGCTTTCCAAGCGTGTGTGAAGAAAAATCTCTGAACTGGAGAAACTGCAATGTGTATCTGCTACTTTGCAGAAGCACGAAGATCAGAATGAACTTACACAGGACGGCACTCCTTTTCACCATAAAGCATGTCAAGTTCATTTAGCTAAAAATTAAATTTGTAGCTAAACGTGACCACTGAATTTTCTTGAGTTCGTTCCTAAGATCCTTTGACCCAGTTGCTTCAAGAAAAATGCTAAACGGTAATAATGTAAAACATTTTCCTGAAGTCAAAAGGTTGCCCCTTTTCTAATACTGTGGGTGGAAAAATTGACATGAATTATTTTCTATTTTCGTGCATTGTCTATTTTCAATGTATTGTGTGAATTCATACATGTGGGAGAGTTTCGAATTAATAGGATAATACAGTAGTTTTTCAGGGTAGTTCCCCACTTTGGAATATTCAAAACATGAATCATCTACCTGGGGATGTTTTTTACAGTGCAGTTTGATATAGATATAGAATGCCTTCTATAAAGATGAAGGATCATAATTAAAAATGCAATCTAGGTGATGCTTTAAAACATTTGCTAGTAAGGAAGCTAACTCAAACTTATAGACAAGAGATGAATAGAAACAACTCTCCATCTACTGAAGACCTCTGTGAGCAAATTTCAGGTCCCCTCTTCATGTAGGTAATACTTGAACTAAAAAAGGAACCATTCCGTGTCTCTTCCCTACATCCACAGAGACTATTTTTCTAACAGGCAAGAAGAAGTACCATAAATTCAAGTCAAGAAGGAAGAAAAATCTACTGAGGGCTTATCAGAAGCATTTTAATGTGACCCTGGTACAGATGACTTACTAAGAACAGATTAAAATCTTGCCTGGAAAAGGAAAAACAAGCAAAACTATGGTTAGAAATAAGATAAAAACAAACATGGAAAAAGTAGAGAAATTCGTTTCCACATAAATCCAAATAAACTCCCCAATACATATAAACCAATTCTTTGCTTCCTTTGACGGTCTTGCTTACTCGTCAGATAGAAGCTGCTTACAAGGTCAAGGATATTGACCATGAGTCCAATATGCCAAGTATTTATTCCTAAATTGGATCTTCCAACCTTCCGTCACAAATGAAACCGGCATACGTACAGTTAGAATTTACTTCTAAAAGGAAGTTGAGTTTAGCATTCTCTTTTAGTGACTCTGTAAATCATATGAAATACAATGTCATGTAAACAAAGCAAATTTATTCCCAGGGAACAGATTATAAAATATGACACTGTCCTTTGGGAAGCCACTTACCTGATTCAGACAACTTTACCATAGTCTCTGCATCACTGTACCTCAAATACTTTCCCTTAAGTACTTTAGTTTATGTTCAAATAACCATCTGTTTTTCAAGTAACCAAGTGAACATAACCTGATCGTGTGGAAGCTATTGACTTATATAGCCAATAAATATTATACAAACCAAGGACGAGTAGAAGTTTATGACAAATGGCATTATGTTTCCTTTTAAATGTATCATAATATACCAAAATGATTGCCAATACCATACTTTAAACAATACAACTGAGTCTTTTCCAAAATAATATTTTTGGGTATATATATATATATATATACACACACACACCAAATGCATCATGAGGTAATTTGATTTGATTTGATAGGCTACTTCTTCTAGAAAAATTAGAGAAAAAAGGGAAAAGCACTGTGTCAAAGTTAAGAATTTAGCCGGAGGAACAAACATGGAAAATGCATTTGAATTAGTGGTCCTTAAAAAAACAACAAAGTCTAGAAAGAAAGTCCAGGTTTGATTTAGAAATTTGCTCTGGAAGAACTGTATAGACGATCATAGAATGCCTGAACCATAACTGGAAAGTTTACAGCTTGGATCAATTATGAGTAATTGATTCTCTCGGTTGCATTGGCCAATATGTGTGTGAACTCATTATCCATCACATAAATAGAATGATGTCTGTCTCTAAGCTAGACTAAAAGCAGCTACTTAGGCAGGGACACTTCAATGACTATGCACGCGCATGTCAGTACAGGAAAGTGTCTTACAAGATACTCAGCATTTTAACAGGTTGGGTTGATCCCCCCCCGCCCCCCCCCAGCGATGTGGAGAGGGGGTTGGGCATCACCACTGAGCTCTGGCAACATGTTCGCTGGAGAACTGATATGACACCTTGCCCAAAGTGTTTCATCCCATTCTCTTGGCCTTTCCCAAATCCCCAAACTCATTTCTTTCTCTCCCAGAGAGATTCACTGAGCAGCTAGAGATCATGCTTAATAGCCCTCTGATATAAGAAAAAGATTATATTTAATGGATTTAAATATGCTTTCCTTATCATGCTCAGCATTTCACAAGTCAGGAACTTAATTGGTTTGCAAAGGTACAGGGTGGGAGCAGGAGGGCTCTCTGGACTTTATATGCAGTACTTTCTTGCCCCCTACTGGAAAATCTGAGCCTGGCAGCCTAAGAATTCTAATTTTGAAGTATTTTCTGATTGATTTTTCCTATACATCAGCTCACAAACCCCTATCTCTTTCAAGGGAAATGAAAGGTAGTAGAAAGGTGTAGAATAGCTTTAATAACATCAGTTATGCATTTTATTGAAAAAAAATAATGAATTTCAGAAATTCAACTTGTTTAAAGAAAAAACAAAAACCTCAGGAGCACAACAGCCAATTTTCCAATTGCATAGTACAAGTAAATCCACCATATCAAGTTGAACATTGCTGGAATTCTTTGTAAACAGAGCTTAAGGAGAGCTTAACATTCAACAGGATTTGCAAAAGATTATAAAGGAAGTGTGTTTTCTGTTTTTAAATATTATTCATGACTTCTTGGGCATCAAAAAAAAATAATTCCATTAGAAAGGGTATTTCAATAATATCTTTATTTTTGAAGGTACACTTGCCATTTTTCTTCAGAAATATTTTTCACCACAGAGCACCTGGGGCCTCTGGATCCCTTTTTGATCATTTTTCCTCCAGCAGTAAATTATTAACGTCTTCTCTTATTAGGATGATGACCATCGCTATTTCTTGGGTATGCTTTTTAGTTTTTATGGTTCAAGACCTCTGAACATTTTTATACAAATACAGCTAATCACAAATTGAAATCTGCACAGTGATTTACGTTCTCCTTAGACCAGCATTCTTTTTTCATCAAATTCCAGTGATCGTGAGGTTGATAATAAGTATGAGCGGCCCTCAAACACAGAAGAGGTCATTCCTTCCGAGGTAGCTGCTGGGACGCGCCTCTCAGACTTTTTATGCCTCTTTCAGTCTTTCAGACAACACTGGTTCCCTCCTGGGTGTCAGGGACCCTTGCAATGACTTCTCAGTCGTAAGCAACACGGAGCTTTTTACTCAGTGACCTTAATCTTTCAAATGACAGGTCACTTCCACGGTGAAGAAAATGTCCCTTACACTCACATCCAGTCCGGAATGGCTCACAGGGGCGGGCAAGTGCACCCCATGAAGAGGAGGGACCCTTCCTTTCTGACAGCTCTCCTTTGACGCTGAATGTCTTCAAAGGCCAGTTCTTAGCAGGAAACCAAGACAAAGTGCTGTGCCCCGAAGGCACCAGAAGACACAGCTGCCCTCAGACCTTCATTAGCAACCTCTTGGCTTTTGGTTTCAGTGTACGGAGGGTTCCTGTCTCCTTGGGGTGAGCGTTGCATGGATTCCTTTTATGCTTACTGTTCTTCTTGAGTTGCAATTCTTTTCATGCAAAGACAGAGCTAACCAGGTGGGACAGAGGAGGATTATTATCTTTGATAATAGTCTTTGAAACCCAAATTGCAAACATCTGCTCCAGAACAGCAACTATCCCTTCTTGGTAAAAGGCATCCCAGAGGGGGCAGGGAGAGGGCAGAAATTCAAAGGTTTAGTTTCATAGAATGCCTGAGAAGGTCTTGAACCTTTTAGGGCTAAGTCGTTCACTTCAGTTATGGGTGCCAGGGATGCGTCCCCAGAAAAATTACCTGCTCTATAAATAGCAAGTGGCAAATCTCTGGGCTGACTTTTCTGTGACCTGTACAAAATGAGCATCTTCCAACAAATTTCCTAGCAAACAAGGATGCGCATTACCAAACTTGAGTTATTAAACCTTCCCCCCTCCTCCCCAGTGGTTACGTGTTGGACCCTGGGGACGCTCAGAAAGCAAATGTCTCAAGTTGAACACAAATATGAATAAACTCAGCCCATTGATTACTCTGCCCTATATCCTGCTACAGCAGGAGTGGAGTTCGGTCATGAACCAATTTCAAAAGCATCAAAAGATCAACATCTTCTCAAAAATGTATCTTACGGTCTCACTCCACCGATAGGAGTTGACAGCCTAGGCCACTTCTGAAGAGAAATCAGTAAAAAGGCAAAGGTCACATGAGTCTTCCAGGTCTTCTTCCTCCTGATTTGTCTTCATGGGTGTCCCCTAGTGTTCACTGGTTTGATTTTAAGACAAGGGGAACTAGCGTGTGTGATGTCATGAAAGCAGATTATTTACATACCCCTGAGTACGGTCAACATAAATTTACTGATACATCTGGAGATAGTTTTTACAATCTCTCCATATCGCTCAACTGATTTAGTTGTCTGTAAATGGAGAGAAATTTTGTAGTTCACCATGCCTGCCCTCAGAAGCTTCCAGGCCTATTTTCTAGAACTTAGGATGCAGAATTATCAAGGGATCCACAAAACGTGGACTCAAGAATTTTCGCACATCCCAGATGATTCCCTAAGAAGAGTTTAAGCCAATTTCATATAGAGGGAGAGGGAACCTCCTTCAGTAACCTTCTTTTTTTTTTTTTTTTTTAACGTTTATTTATTTTTGAGACAGAGACAGACAGAGCATGAATGGGGGAAGGGTCCGAGAGAGAGGGAGACACCGAATCCAAAGCAGTCTCCAGGCTCTGAGCTGTCAGCAAAGAGCCCCACAAGGGGCTCGAGCTCATGAACCATGAGATCATGACCTGAGCCAAAGTCGGAGGCTCAACTGACTGAGCTACCCAGGCGCCCCTCTTCAGTAACCTTCATAAGCATCTACAGAGAAAGCTACAAACTTCCGTGCTATCTACACACATACACAAAAGGTGAAATGATGACCTGAGACAGTGAGTCTCCCCATTGCTTTGGGACATCTGATGCAAGAAAACACATAGGTTTCGAGAAGCCTTCAGTGCCATTGCTTTGCTTGTAGAGTGTCCTTACAAACAACACCACAGTTACCTGTGCTTTGGATGAGCTTCAAAGGCTTTAACCTCAGATTCTCAGCCCTCCCGCTCATGTCATGGTTCAGATGAAAAGGTTGGTTTCCCAAGGGCTGTGTTAGCCATTCTGACCAGAAGTAATCTCGACAATCCAAGTTCTGGATCTCCAAGAAGCCTAACTCTGGGCCAATTATTCAATTAATACTTTAGTTTAATTAGCATTTGGGGAAGCTCATGAATCTCATTTAATACTTATTATACACGCAACTTATAAACAAGGCAGGCTCGGAGAAATAATGAGATATTATGTCTTTGCAAAAAGCCTGCCTTTTTCACTAAAACAATGACAGCGATACAACATCATTTTTTCCTTTGCTTTTGTCTTGCTTTCCAGATAACTTAGTGCCAAAATTTTGTCCTTAATGGTGGTTAATTTTCCTAGGACCTTTACATTTGGCGCAAAGACACTATTCCTTGAGGGAAGCACTGTCCAGCGCCCGACATAGAGTAATTACTCAGTAAACACCTTTTTTTTTTTACCTGTCTTCATTACAGACTTTGAGCACAGTAAGTAGCCTCTCTAAATCTGGGTTTCTTTATAAATAAAATAAAAATATGAATAGTGCATAAAGTGTTGTTGTACCAAGTGTTGTTGCAAAGATTTAGTGAGTTAATACGTGGAAAGTACCTACAAATTTTTTTTAAAGCTAAATAAGTGGAGCTATTATTGCTGCTTTTGTTATACTATTAAATATCTTTGTTCTAATGATGGTATTGTGTATTTCTCTTGTAATCTACTGCAAAGCCATCTAATACCATGGGTAATAAATAAATAATATGTATAAACATGTCTAAGGTAAAAAAGCTCAAAAGAATATCCATTGATGTGCAATAATCATAAAGAAGAAACCTACCTTTAGTGGTAGACGTTCTGAGCTTTAGGAAAAAAGTGGAAAAAGCCTATTTCAAATTACCAAAATGGCCATCAAAAATCTTCACGACCGGGGTGCCTGGGTGGCTCAGTCGGTTAAGCATCCAACTCTTAATTTAGGCTCAGGTCATGATCTCACTGTTCGTGAGTTCAAGCCCCACATCAGGCTCCATGCTGTCAGTGCGGAGCCTGCTTGGGATTCTCTCTCTCCCCTCCTCTCTCTCTCTCTCTCTCTCTCTCTCTCTCTCTGCCTTCCCCCCTGCTCTCTCTCTCTCTCTCAAAATAAATAAATAAACATTAATTTTTTTTTCACAACCACAAAAGGGTCTGTTTTATGACCTCAAGACATCTAGAAAAAAATTTCTGCAGGAAGACACTCCTGGGAGATCCTCGGAAGGTAGAAAGATGGCTTGAGACACTCAGCTGTGCATTCATACCAGTGGCTAGTAGAAAAGGAGGCATTTCTCAGTGTTACCCTCTACTGTTCTGAGACATCTTCTACAGAAAGCACACAGGGAGTGAGACGTCTTGGGGGAGCCAGACTTCAATGTTATTGCTTCACTTGTTCCTAAGTTGGTCGATGAAGGTATGAATAAATAAATACATTGATTCACGTGTCACTTCCTCAAGGCTACAGACATTTTCTCTTCCTGTGTCTCTGCTAATTTCATGTTATTTTCCACACTCCTGAAACAATAGTCAAAATTCCTGGTTTCACTGGCTCTGCAACTTGAATGTTGGTCACCGAAAAACTAGAATACTATCCGCAAACAAGAAAACAAATGGGCATATCCTAAATAAATAGATCTAAATGGATGAAGTGTTTCTTCTTTCCCCAAACACTCATCCAGCCCTCCATGTAGGGTTTTATAGAGGACTCTTGTGGTTCTATCGTATGATTGTTATATGGAAGAACACATAAGTAAATAGGAACGTAATAAATGAAAGGAAAACCCAGGAGCAATAGGAAAGAAACAAATTAAAATGACCTTTCCAAATTTGTATTTTTCATTTCAAATACCATTTCTCTTCCCCCAATCCCTAGACCTTTATATCAGTCAGACCCTTACTCACTTTACCCTCTAGCTCCTGTTGCTTTTTTCTTCATTACTCCAAAGCTCTTAGCCATTTGTTAACACAAGCTATTTACAAATACTAGCTAAAATTAGAAGAAGCAGGTAATTAATGAAAAGACAACCAGAGTCTTCATCTACTACCCCATCATTTTATCTTAGAGAAAGCACTATATCACCATGATTTCTAGATGATTCCTTCCTCCTTGGGAAAATCAGTGTTGTGGTTAAGCTGTTCCTTTAAAAAAAATAATAAAATAACTCCGGCTTATTTCAAAAATAAAATATGAATAACTGAAATGAATTTTGATTTCTTTTGACTGCACAAATTATTTTGAAAGCTAACAGCTCTGCACATTTTAAAATAGATTCAATCATTCAAACTCAATCACAAATTTTCTACCCCATAATAATTTCTAATCATTTCACAGTGCACACACACACCCGCATCGAAATGCCTTCTTCTACATGTCAAAATAAAATTCATATCTATTACCACACCTCTGAACCATCAAAACATTCAAAATGAAGATCATAAAATGAAGATATATGGAAATGATGTGTAATGCCACAGTGGAATGTATTCAGCAGAGGTGAGCTAGCCAAACTCCAATATTATACTTCTAAAACTCAGCAATGCTTTGCCTTTGAAATAATTTATTTTTAACTTTCTAAATAGTTTGCAATATTTACAACTTAAACCAAATTTTGATTAAGAGAAATAGCTCCAATTTTTACTGAATGCAATATCACTTTTAAAATCATCCACAGGGGAAACACTATTAATATCATTATTACTGTCCCTCATCCCATTTAAATTTTTTTTTTCAACGTTTTTAATTTATTTTTGGGACAGAGAGAGACAGAGCATGAACGGGGGAGGGGCAGAGAGAGAGGGAGACACAGAATCGGAAACAGGCTCCAGGCTCCGAGCCATCAGCCCAGAGCCTGACGCGGGGCTCGAACTCACGGACCGCGAGATCGTGACCTGGCTGAAGTCGGACGCTTAACCGACTGCGCCACCCAGGCGCCCTCCCTCATCCCATTTATAAGGACGGTGTAGTAATTCATGCAGGAGCTCAGATTATAGGAAAAAATAATCTACACCAACAGAAATAATTCATTAGCAGATAACTAGAAAGTTTTATTAAGATGGAATCATCTATATACCCTTCCCTTCCTCCAATAAAGGACAATCATAAAATGAATGACTCCCTTTGAGATTTCCACTCCTGTACAAGCATAAAAACAAGCACCAAAACCCCAAGTACGCACACTCACACACACCTGCACTCACACAATATACACACCTTCACATACACACACATACACTCATACACACTTAAACTCACACACTCACACACACATGCACACAGACATGCTTGTGAGGACAACCCAGTCGTTCAATAAAGGTGATGTGATAGGACTGTCCTTCGTTATACCTTTATGCTGGCCCCCAATTCATAAAACAGAAACATCTTCTGAGCCTGTACACACCTGTGATTGAGCTACTGAACATGAGCAAAGGCCTCATGACCCAAGTCACGCCATAGGCAGAAAGCACCATGCTGTCACTTACCTGTTCAGAAGGCATTTTAGCAAATAACTTGGGGTGTGCTCGACTCTGTTCATGATGTCACCCATGTTAAGTTAGCTAATGCTCCAGCTGGCATTGTAAACAGACTTATCAACCAGGGGATAACGTTTGCCTAGAGAGGAAACTTCTATTCTCCTCAAGTGACTGGGTCCTCTTTTCTGCCTTCAGCTGGGCTACCCCTTTCCAAATACCACCTCTCCTGTCTTCCCCTTATTGACCACACACACTGAAGGATGCCAGAAGCTTAAGTAGTCATTCAACTGAAGGCTTCGATCAAATGCTAGAAGATGACATACAAGTCGGGGAGTCACTCCATCCCTCATGTGACTAACCCATCCCATGGAGCATTCAGGAGGACGAAACCCAGTATAGACATCTCCTTCCTACCTCCTCCAGCTCTTCCCCACTAGACTACTACTATCTTTAATTAAGCCTGACCATGCTGTTTCCCATCCCCAACTCAGCATGGACCACCCATCTCTGGGGTAGAAGTGTCTCTTCTCCAGTATTTCCCTGTGTGTCTATTTATTTATTTATTTATTTATTTTTGAAAGATAGAGAGAGCATGTGCATGCAAATGAGGGGTAGGTAGAGGGAGACAGAGAGAGATAAGGGGAGAGAGAGAGAGAGAGAGAGAGAGAGAGAGAGAGAGAGAAAGTCCCAAACAGGCTCCACACCCAGTGTGGAACCCAACTCAAGGTTGGATCTTACAACCCTGGGATCATGACCTGAGCTAAAATCACGAGTGGGATGCTTAGCCAACTCAACCACCCAGGTGTCCTGCCCTCTGTGTCTTACACACTCAGCCACTTGACTCATTAGTGGAAAGCCAGTAGTATCTTCAGCTGGTCTATCCACCTTGGAGTGGTTCCATGAAAGAAAGCACCAAGAGCGACTTCCTTTACCACAACGAGACTTGTTTGTCCATAACCTAGTCCATTTTCAAAGTTAGATTCTTTCTACCCAGGCATTCAAGAATGCCCTTGAACTTCCACACATTTCTATTACACTTGTGCTACTTGAGTTAACACAGCTTCTCAAAGCATCCCATTTGGGCATCATCTGTGACGTCCTTTTCCTTTGCATCTATATGATAAGATTGGAGGAATCATTTGCCTTACCACTTAAGTGAAATATTGTTTGATTCATCAATTAAAATGACCTAGTTTTCATCTAGAATTTGCTTTTTCCCTTTCTCCTAAACTCCCAATCAGAGAAAGGATATGGTAGGACCCATATCATGTTGCTTGCTCCTCTCCAGAATCATTAGGCCGTCTACCTTCTGATGGTGTCAATAAGAAAAGGAAACAGACTTGTATGCAGTGAGATCACAGCGAATTACAAATTCTACTAAAAGAATGCTTTTTTTTTCTTTCCAAGCAAATTTCAGTATCTTCGTTTAACAATCAGAGAAGACCACTCTCTTGGTGAACTGGATAAGTGGGTAAGCAAAAATGAAAGGAAATAGTAATGGCCAAATGGGCAGTCTTTTAGAATTACAGGCAGAATGTATGTCTGCTGACCCAATCCTCTGAAATAACGTTTCCAAAACAATATACTCTATGACTTGCATTAATCTTCTCTATGAATCACCATGCTGTCATTTACCTGTTCAGAAGGCATTTTAGTAAATAACTTCCTCTCCAATCAAACTATTTAGAAGTACAAGTTTAGCTTCCCCTTGTGCTCCTTGTAAATCTAACTCAAACACCCTGTAGCTTTGTTTCTTTGCATCTTCCGTAATCCTGGGACCCACCCAGTCCAAGTTACACTCACAGAAAACTTCTGTCCATAGCAGTATGAGTAGCCAAGTTTCTAGCACCCATATTTGTAAGAATGGATACTTTGTGTCAATTGTTTATTAATTCAATCAAATAATATTCTTGTACATCATCTGTTGTCAAAGTACTGCATCAAGAGATAAGTGGCTACGACACTGAATGGACTATACTCTTAACCTTAATGATATTTCAGTCCTACAAGGGATTATAAAATGTATCCACAACAAAAGCATAAACTAAGTATAAATAAAATTCCGTGGAGTTCAGAGGAGGTAAGGATTAATTCCATCTTACCTATTTCAATGGTGGATGATTTCACAGAGAACATGGCATTGGAACAGGGGCAGAGTGGGTAGGATTCGACCATTTGGAAGTGGTAGAGGCAGACTGAAAGGAGAATGTCATGGCAGAGGGAAGCAAACCAACAAAGGTAGGAAAATGGGAGGTATGGCCATGGAGAGAATTACCCCCCCTTCATTTGCCTGCAGCGATGGCTCACGAAGAAGGGGAGTGATGAGAAACACATTTGTTAGAACATATTGAAACTAGATCAAAGACAGCCTAGCACGCCAGCTGAGAAATTGCTCTTTATTCTAAAGGGAATGGAAAATCTCTGAAAGGTTTGGAGCATGTGAGTAAATAATCAAAGGTTGGTTCGGGAAGATTGCCAGCTGCGTGTAAAAAGCAGAGTGGAACACAGCTGGAGACAAGACTGGTTAGGGGGCTATGGCAATGGACCGCACAAGAGAGGAAGGAAAAAGCCAAAGGGTGTGACAGAGACCTCAGAGACAGAGCTAAGAGGACTTAATGATCTATTGGATCTGAGGGAGAAGCAGGGAGAATCGTGGTGCCATTCATAGGCAACAAGATAAAAGGAAAGAAGAAGATAATAAGTTCGTTTCCATAAGCACAAATTTGTGTAGTATTCCTACAAATTTTAGGTACCTTCCCCCAACCCAGAAAGGCATGCCAAGTCATCTACAAAAGATACCTGATCTGGATAAATATAACTCACATTAATTCTAGAGTGATTCTTGCCCTATGAGCACCTCGACATTGTTTCCACCTCATCTGCTTCTTTCTGACTTCCCAGCAACTAGTCTTTCTGGCTGATGGTTGACTTAGTTGGCTTATCCATCTCTCCAAGGCTCACACCCTCCATACTGGCCATCCACTGACCTCAGACTACTCGTGAGTCATGGACCCTCTCAGCTCAACCCCAGCAACCTCTCACCAGGATTCTCCTGACAGAATCACCAACTTCATCGACCTGTCCCACTGAAGTCCTGGATGGCTGGACCTAGACATAATCTGCAGTGTCAGAGGGATGACCAAATGAAGATGGCTACCATCAGCCGGAAACGCAAGATTGGAGCTGAGAGTTCCGAAAAGTTGGGAGATCTCATGACAGTCATCCTCAGTTACCACCACGGTGAGGATGACAAGGATATGTACCCACCCATTCTGCAGGACAGTCGGGTGTCCAGGAGAAGAAGGAGCCCTGTGAAGGAGGGAGGGCAAGGAAGCTCACCTGCCTGGTCTCTTACACACACCTTGGATGTTTTTGTCACAAGAGGATGGACAGGGATTAAAGACTATTTTGTGGCATTGATTCTGCAACGTGAGTGTGCCCTTTGACAGTTCACGGACACTAAAGGACCACTGATGGCCCATTCTGGCCAAGAGCAGCAGGCACGCCCTTCAGAATGGAGCCCTGGGAGGCTCAGAGGAGCTGAGGTGGAATGAACAGAGGTTAAATGCCCTTTCACTTACTTCTAAGTGACAGGTTCTAATTAAACATAATTCACACCTCAGTTGATCCAGTCACTTCTGTGGAGAGCCCAGGCTCCTGCTGCAGCAGACCTGAAGGCTGACAAGGGACAGGAGGCCCGTGTGGGGAGGGGGAAGAGCTAAGACTTGTACGAACCCATGAAAATTGAGGGAGGGAAGAAAATAGACTAAAAGGAACATCCTGTAAAGTAAGGCAGTTTTACTACACTTAGGGTGGCAATTTCTATCTATCCATTTACCTTTAAAAAAGTGGCTGTAGGCAGGGGGCCTGGGTGGCTCAGTCAGTTAAGCATCCGACTTTGGCTCAGGTCATGATCTCACGGTTTGTGAGTTCGAGCCCTGCGTCGGGCTCTGTGCTGACAGCTCAGGGCCTGGAGCCGGCTTCAGATTCTGTGTCTCCCTGTCTCTCTACTCCTCCCCTGCTCACACTCTGTGTGTGTGTCTCTCTCTCAAAAAAAATAATTAAACATTTAAAAAAAAATTTTTTTAAGTAGCTATATAACTTGCCTTTGTGAAAAAATATCTTGTATCCCAGTGTTACTTTTTTGCCAGTTCCAAAAATTACAGAAAGATGTTATTTATTACCTGACCGCAGAAATATGACAGATGTGCATGTTCCCATTATATAGATTCAACCACCAACACTGAGAAGACACAGGGACCGACCAACTCATGTGGAGTAAGGGGGTCACGGTGACAACAGAAACGCTGATTTCTCCAAACAAGACCCTAACCTGGCTTTAAACGGAGGACAATCTGAGAACATCAATGGCTTTTGCAATTCAAGCCATTCCCCTTTTGTTTGCCAAAAGCTAAAAAATTAAAGACATGAAAAAAAAAAACCTATTCCTGTGAAAATTCTATTTCTGGGGGTCACAGCTGCAGGATTAACGTATGCTAAAGCTAGAAACACTGAAGGTTGATTGTGCACATCTTTTCTAACGCAGCTTAATCGCCCAAGAATGCAGAATCACATCTCTGATGTATTTAAAGCGTGAAAAATATTTATATAATTATTGTCTCATCAGATTAATATTAAAATCCTGAACCACTCTACTTAAGGTCCCTGAAGTTTTTGTGTTGACTCCTAACTCCATATTAGGCGGCCCTTCGCTGCTTAGCAAAATCCTCTCCGGCCCGCACAGTTCCTGCCCAGATTCCACATCCTCTATGAAGCTTCCCCGGCACCCTGACAGGAAATACTAGCTCGCACCTCTGTGAAACCCCAGGACACCTCGTCTCTCTAATGTGCCATTTATGTGCCATGGGTGGCGGTTGCCTGGACAGGCACCTATCTTATTGTCCCTCCTTCCCCACGGCATCATGCAGTCCCCAAAGGAAGGAACCGCAACTTACACATCAGCATCTCTGCTCTAAGAGCCTAGTGGAAGACATCCTGCCTGGGGTGGGATGGGGGTGTTTATAAACGAATGATGCCTGCTTGAGAATTCTCCAGAATACTCAGGCTTTCCTTGTCAAGTTGTGTCTAGAATATGAAAAGCATGCTTCCGCCATCCCACCTAGCCTGCGGTGACTCCTTCACCACTAAGTCACAAATGAATAAATACAATCTGCTGCTCCTCTCCGCGGGCCCCTCTGGAGAGTCCCTTCGGGCTAATTGGTCACTCTCTGTTCTAGCTGGGATTTCTCTCAGTTCTTACTCCCGGGGAAATCTTAGCTGGGCCAGGGGTCTAGGACACTGGTTTCTAAGTTATAGGCTCGACACCATATGCTTTTCGTCTTTAAACTCCTAATTATTACTTTCTTTTCAGTCATCTTCATTTCCCCCCTCCTGCAATGTTCTGTTTCCAGGACTCTCCTGAAACTATCTCCTTTGAGCCATCTACAGAACATAAGGCAAGCAGATGGTACTCCGATTACACTGGTAATTACCCCCTGAGAAAAGCATCCTTGTTCCCAAAGCAGGTAATTTGGGCTAAAATAGAAGTTTAGGCAGAATAACCCAGATAAGTAGGGCGTTGAGCTATATGCATATATGACCATATTTTACATAATAGGAGCCGATATCTTTCGTTTTTGACAAAACCGGGCCGTCTATCTCTACAATGAAAGGTAGTCAACAACTAAAACCTGAACTGAATGCTTTTTTAAGAGGAACTCGTTCAGACTCCGCCCACGTCCTTATCCAGCTTCTCCTGCAGGAAGGGTTTGGGGCACCTGAATCAGAGTCGAGAAACTCTTGAAATCGACTCTTACCAGCCATCACGTGCACTACTTGTCATAGCTGGTTCCTAAGCACAACGACTTTATTTTTTTAATGATATTTATCATTTTTAATTGCTGAAATGCAGTTTCCACCAGCATATACATTACTTTGACTTTTTTGGCAAAGAAATACTTGAACCTATGCTTAGGTCAAATTGGACAGACGAAGGCTTCTCTTCACTACAGAGTAAACAAACAGTATTCTGCTCGCACATTCACTGGGCTCTGATTGTAACTGCAGACCATGATCTGCTGAAATTTTTCGATAGCAGCAAGATTAGCCAGAGTGCTTTCCGTCCAAGAACAGGGTACTGTATGTCATTGGGCAAAAAATGGCAAAAGGTCATCCAGATGAACTCCACATAAGAAGAAGAGAAGCAGTGAGAAATGATAATAGCCCTTTTCTAACCCAGACCAGGTGCAATTACCATCAATTCTTTGTGGTGGTGTTTTTTTCCTGTCTTTTTTTTTTTAATCTGGTATAATAGTGTGATCATCCAAAGGCTGCAATTTAGATGTAGGGCTCATTAAAAAGAAGGTTGGAATTTTAACATGTATACCCAACACAAAAGCAAGATATTTATTGCATTTGGCGCACGGCGGAGGTTAAAATTTCATTGAAAAGATTTTTCCGAGATTAACATAACTACGTGTATCTTTTTCCTTCTTCCTTTCTCCTGGAAATACAAAATAGAGCAGGAAAAATTACTAAAGGACGAAAAACCTCCTCCTCAACTAGTCAGCTCCATCAACATTATGGATAAATGATGGCCGATTTTATAATAAAGTGCCCGTGTTCTTTGTTTTAGCCATTTGGATCTTAACTTAGAAAGCTGTTTTGTACTATTTGGTAATATTCTCTTCCTCTACTTCTGACATTACAAATCGTCCAGACTACTTGTGTTTTCTGTTATTAACCTTCTAAACTCCCATCCACTGTGCAATACACTTGCTGGGAAAATCAAAAGTGGAAACAGGGAGCAGATGTTTTATTTTTTATTATTCTACTTAAATCTCGTAAGGAAGTATTTTACTATTTAAAAGTCACTCGCCTATATCCACGGGAGAAAATGCACGTCACATTGAACAGCACCAGAACCTCGCGGGCATTAACATTTCAAGTAAGACATGATTCTCTCTGTCTGATGATTAGGAAAAAAGAGCTCTCTTGGTCATCTGTAAGAATAGATTTAAACCAAATAACTCGGGTCAGTATGAGGCTAGCTGATACATAAAGTAGTGAGAATGCCAGCAGAGATCCTTGCAGAGAGGAAATCACTGATAAAGGATAATTAATCAATTAATATTATGGCTAGTAGGTAATAATTGGCTAATATTTTTTATGGACTCTACCAGTGTAAATAGCTTTATTTTCAACCCACCGACAATGGCTCTTCACATTAACTCAAATTAGTACTTTGAGGCAGCCCTGGAAAAAGCCGAGTAAAGCCATGAACTGTGCCTCCTGTTCACAGTACTTTCGCGTTATTTACAACACAATCAACTTGTTAAAAATCAGTTTTAGATAGGCTATGTCAACATAGGCACAGTCTATGCATTGGACATTGTGCACACCCTCTAAAACCTATACTTAGAAAATTAGCAATTTTGCTCAATTGGGTCCCAATTTGAAGTTCTGTTATGAACAATGGTGACTGATTACTGAAAAGGGAGTCTATGTCCAAAAGGAGTTATCCTTCAACAAACTATGGAGTGAGGCATGAGGTCCTCATACTCCTCAGAATCGGTGGTATTTGTCAAAGTCTGACCATTTGCTGACCAACCGACGACCATCACTGGAATACTCAGGAGCAGCAGTGGTCAAAGTGGGGTCTCCGGAAGGACAGCAGCATCACCTGGGAACTAGTGAAACAAGGCAAATTATCGGGCCCAGCCCCAGAGACCTTGGGAACTTTGGGGGCGGAACTAGCAATTTCTGTTTAAAAGGTCCCTAGTGATCTTGATACCTGCTTAAGTCTGAGAACCACTGTCCTGGGAAGAGGTTTCTCTAAATGTGGTGGGAGTACGGTGGGCATTAGAATCACCCAGTGCTGATTCCTGGAGCCTACCCCGCTCTGCTGAATTAAAATGTCTGGCAATCCACGCTTTTCATAAGCTCCACTTGATGCACCAGGAAGCTTGAGAACCACCTAGCTGGATTTAAATGAATAAAAGATTCTTCCACAGAAATACAAAGGGAGGATATGAACCCAACAATTAGATTCGCTGAAAACGTTTCATATTTGAGGACAGCGGCCTAAGTCTCTTCTAACTGGGGTGCTGGTTAAACAATCTTCTGCACTGGTTAATATGGGAACTAAAGCATTTTGCCAACCCACTGCAGCTTTTAAAAAGCCTTTATCCAATGGGACACCTGGGTGGTTCAGTCGGTTGAGCATCTGACTTCAGCTCAGATCATGATCTTGTGGTTCCTGAGTGCGAGCCCCGCTTCAGGCTCACTGCTCTCAGCACAGAGCCCACTTGGATCCTCTGTACCCTCTTTGGATCCTCTGTGCCTCCCCTCCACCTCCCCTTCCCTCCCTGTCCCCTCCCCCTCCACCTGCACTTGAGCACACCAGCTCTCTCAAAAATAAGTAACATTAAACAAAAAGCCTTTAGCCAGTGAAAAGAGTGATTAATTTCTAATCGAAAGCAATAAAGCTGGAATAGAACTAACACCTTAGTGTCCCCAGATCATTCTGTAATTAACATTAGGCTACAGGTAGCTAAAAGACCAGGCATTTTTTTGTAAATCAGGTTTGTTTGGGGTTGTTTGTTTGGGCAGGGAGCTTTTGTTTCTCTGCTTGTTTTGTGGTCTAGAAATGTCGCTGGTGACAACGCAAACATCCCACACCGTCCATCAGTAACACAAAGACTCTGTCTCTCTGTCAAAACACAGGCAGAATTAGTTAAAAAAAAAAAAAAAAAAACAAAAAAACCAACACTTGCCAATACTAACAAATAACTTCATATATGAGGAGGGGCAGCAGATGTTGAGATGGGGGAGGAAAAGGAAAGAGAAAAGTATAAAGGCGATAAATTCAAAGACAGAAGCCAGGCTGCATGTTAACCTTAATAAAAGTCAATCACCTCCCCTTTTATCTTGCTGAGTGAAAACAAAAATACCTGCAACATTAACATTCCTGTAACAAAGATCATAATCATGGCAGCAGCCTCAAAATCCCACCCTCTTCCTCTGAGGTCTCTGAAAATAAAAATCCACAGAAACAACACATCCCATCGTTAAAAAGCTGCACAGCATTACTGTCGGACATATCAGGTTTTCCCCGGAAACTTCATACATCATGGACCCTTTATCAAGGTAACACTTGGATTTGGCCAAATTAATCCTTTTTAGCCTTATCATTGTAAATGAATGTGTCTGCTCCCCAATATTGCAGACAACAGCAAGAGACGGATGAATATTTCAGATATTGTGGGAAACTGCTTTCTGCAGACAATGTGATATTTTGGAGAAAGCAAGATGTTTGCAACAAGAGGGCCTGGGTTCAAATATCTGTTCTCCCATTTAATTGCTAAGTTATGGGGAGAGAGTCAGTAAAACCAATCTGCGCTTCAATTTTCTCATATAAAAAGGCTCCCTCAGAGGGTTATATATCATATCAGATAATGCCTGTGAAAATTCTTGAAGTGTAATGGGTTTTCAGGCATTTCAGTAGACTCTAAGTTCTAACATTAGCAATTGTGTCTTCTTATCCTTTTTCTTCCAACGTACAGGATAATACATGATTTGTTTAATTAGTAGATTAATTAATTAGCTGTTGTCTGATCGTGTCATGGGGAATAGAATTGGCCCCAGAAAGTTGCCAGCTGAGTCGATCCACACCCCAGGGCCCAGAACCAAACCAAGAATGGCAATTATCCAAAATGGAGTCTCCAGTGAGCACACCCCCATATCAGAGGTTGAGTAGGGACGGTCCAAAAGCAGATACTAAATCTGTCATCTGGCCTGAGAGGTCAGCACGAGACCCACAACTCAAGGCCATATCTGAACGTCTAGGAGTGAACAAGCACAGGGATGCAGAGGGAGGGAAGATTATCAGACCTGTCACAGAGGACAGGACAGAGAGGCCCCAGAGGACCCTTTATTAAGTGGTGGGATACCCCAAGTCTTGTGCGACTCAGCCTGAGCCAAAGTCCCGGCATCACTACAGACTGCTAGTTAATCTTTATTTCACAGGATTTGAAGGAGTGCCTCCAGAAGCTCAGTGTCCTTTTCCTTTGTCTCGCCACTTCTCTACAAAATTATTGTCCTTTGTTAAGATGCTATATAAGCTTAAGTTCTAACAATCTCTTCAAATTACTCACTGCTGAGCTCTCCCTCATTTAGGCACCATGCACATATTAATAAACTTGCTTTTCTCTTGTGGAAAAAAAAAAGAAAGAACATGAGTGGGTTTTAAGCCAGGTAGATCCAAGTTCAAATTCAATTCTGCAGTTTACCAGCTGTGTGACCTTGCATAGGGCACAGAGCATCAACAGCCCCATGTTCCCATAAAATTTGGGTACTAATGTCTTCCTCACCATGCTTTGTGGTCATTAAACGAAATCAGGAGTCATGAAGGACCTGAAACAGTGCTTGACAACTGGGAAGCGCACAACACATGTTAACTTCCTTGTGCCGCCATGATTGCTAAGATTTTCTCGTGGCTTTATTTCTTATTAGCAATTTGTTATCCTTATGAAGTTTTTAGTCAGTAAATCCGAATTGAAAAAAATTATGCTTTAATTTCTGCTGGTGATAAGGGAACTTGGGGCAAGCTGAGGGCAAAATACAGGCTGGCACGCACGCATACGTGCACACACACACACGCACACACACACGAGGTAGGATCTGTGTAATATTTCTTGGACACTCCCACCTACCCAAGAGAAAAAGGAAAGGGGTTCAAGTGCTTGCCATGGTGATGTGGGAAACTAAGGCAAATGGAAAATCAAATTCCCTTCCTGCGTACAGCCCATTGATAAGTCCTTGAAACCGGCAGAGTGACCTCCCTCTAGAAGCTCGGCTGCCCTGATGATGACACTTGGCTGGGGGCAAAAGAGAACCTTGGCTTGACATTGTCCCAACCTTGAGGATCCTGCAAGTCAACTTCCTTTATCTCAACTGCCCCAAGATATATGCTGACAATCATATTCCAAACTTATGGCCCCCAAAATACATCTAGAGTGTCTCATGACTGAGGTTTTATTAAATGGTAATAAGTGGCATTTCCCTGGCAACAGCTAGCCCCTCAAGGTCCTGGAAACCTTGCTTCCAAAATACCTTAGAGACTTACTCTATCCCTGACCCCCTCCCAACCTGAGGGCATATAATGAGTTACCCATCAGGACCCCAGTGCAGCTCTTCCTGCCCTTGGGTCCTGTCTCTGTGCTTTAATAAAATCACCTTTTTTGCACCAAGGATGTCTTCAAGAATTCTTTTCTGGTTATTGGCTCCAGACCACCCCTCCATCACCCCCAAAACTTCATCAGTAGCCTTATTTGAAGATCTGATTCCAACCTTAACCATATCCCTCTCAAACCAGAATTCTCTTGATTCTAATCATAAAGGGCATCAGCAGGATGTTGGAAAACCATTTACTAGAATCCTCAGAAGTAGAGTCTTCCATAAAAGAAAACAACTTGCCCCATGTTGACCACATAGGCCTCAATAATTTTTCCGTAAAGCAGAGGCTTTCCCATGAACCAGTATTTTTTCTTCCAGAATGTGAAGTCTTGAAAGTGGCCTTCCCAGGTGATACACCAAGAGATCATGAGACTTGACAAACACGTATTTAATTTACTAATTTATTCAACACATACTCATTAAGCTCCGACTATAATTTGAATTATTTGGTTAAATGCTTTGGACACAGCATTGGAACAGACAGAAATTGTGCCTGCTCTCAGAGAGCTTACAGGCTATTCATCAGGATAGTTTAATCTAGGCTGCATAATAATGAAGCCTTAATATCTCCATAATATAACAAAAGCAAGATGTGTTTCTCATTCATGTTAAGATCGGGCAGCTCTCCTTGGTAATTCTCAGTGGTGACACAGGGATCTGAGTTCTTCCCATCTTTTCTTGCCGCTGTCTTACATACATGGCTTCCGTGGTCTTTAAGAACGAGAAGGGAAGTGGTCAATAGCCCCCCCAGCCTGGAAGTAGTTTACACTTCACCCACATCCCACTGGCCAGAATCCAATCACGTGGGCTCAACCTACTGTAAAGGAAAATGAAAATGTAGTTTTTGTATTTGCCCAAAAAGAAAAAAAAATTACAGTGGGATTCAGTGAACATATGAAATTACATTTGACACATGTAGTTGCAAGTTGCTATGTTGGACAGTAAGAGACAGATGCCTTCCTTCTTCTTAGCCCCTTTCCAGGCGCTTCTAATGGCGTGAATGGGGACAAACATATATGTGAAAACTGGTTAGAGCTAGATTTGCCATGTTATTATGGAGGGTCTGAGCCCTGGAAGTATTGACCTACTGGAGCATATTGATGGAAAAAATCCAAGGAAGAAATGGATGAACTTTTATAAGTAAATAAGAGGAGTTTGCAGGTGAGGAGAATCTGAGGAAACGAAATGTTCAAGAGATGGCAGGGAGCCCAGTGTGGCCAGCAGAAAATGCATATGACATGTGATCATTTTTGAAAGGAAGGGCACAGGTCAAATTGAGCAGGGTTTTGAATGTCACCGATCGGAGTTTGAAAGTATCCATACACACGGAAGGTGGAAGTAGCAGAAAGTTGTTTCCAGAATGCAGTCAAAAGGCACTGAGGTTCTCAACTGAGAATATTCCCATGTCACTTCTTGATCTCGTGCCCCTTGAAAGTGAGTACTATGTCTCAGTCAACTTCTTGTTGATTTTGTGTTTAATATCCCTCAACGTTCACCTAGGGCATAGACTAGTAACTTGGTAGCCAGCGACTGGCAAAATGGTTGCCCGGATAAGTGTCTGACAAGGGCCCTTCTGACAACAGCAAACACCATGAGTACACCGATGCCCCCGTATGTAAGGGATTCATGCACACAACTGAAGGAGAGGAGTGGGTAGCAAATGACCTATGGCTAGGGCTTCTTTTAAGAGTTACGACAGCACATCACTTGTTCTGCCATGAAAGAGTATCACTCGTGGGCCAAGGCCCAAGGAATGGGAACAGAAAATGCGTCCATCTGTTCTTACGTTCACATCTCCTGTGTAGGAGAGGACTACATGCTGGTTTCTGGGAATGCTGAGCTCTAATCGGCCTCCACGGGTTTCCAGCTGATCAGCCTTAGACAAACCAGGTGCGCTTTCCGTTTCTTCATCCGAACACATTGATGTGGACAGTTACCCAGATTTGAAGGAGGTAAAGGAAGTTAAATGTAAAAGCACTTTAAAAAGACTAAAATCCTAAATAATGTATAAAGTACCCATTTTGGTGAAAAGTGTGGCCTTCAAGTAGAAATTGCTAGGATATGGAAGCAGGACACTGGTTAAAAGAGGGTTGAAACCTAAAGCGTTACGCTCCCCAGCCTAAGAAACACATCCAGATGCTTCGCCCGTCTGGGATGCAGGCCTCACATTCCAGCTGATTCCAATAGGTAGCGTCCCCACCAAAAACAGAACCGATTTCATTCCCGAAGGAGCTTCTGCCTTGGGCTTTGCAGTTGTGATTAGCTTCTCTTATTTAGCATCTGGAGGGATTGGCTTGAACCACACTGTAGGGCCACTTAATTAAAGAATTAGATAAACAAAGAAACGCCTCCCTCTCTGAATCAAGCCAAAGGGTCGTGAAAAAGAAAACAATTAAGCAGAAGCAAAGGCACCGACAACATATTAAAGCAGAACAAGTTGATACAAAAACCTAATGAGGGTTCATTACTACAAATCGAAAGGCCGAGAGGCAGCGTGGCCAGCTGTCCGTGACTACCTTTATCAGACTTACCTGCAACATAGCAGCCCTGGGAGAGACAAACGCACCCTTGTGCAGAAACAGCAGCACCCCTGTCTGTGTCCTGCCCTGAGATTTACAGGGTGCTTCCGTAGGGCAGGGTCTCATTTAATCCTCATGGGGCAACCTCTCTGAAATGGGTCTTAGCTTCATTTTACAGATAATGGAACAAAGACTAGGGGAGTTTATGGGACTTGCCCAAGTTCGTGCAATTATGAAGTGGCCACCAGAACTCCAACCCAGACTGCTTACCTCCAGACCCAGGTGCTTCCCATGATGTGACAATTAAATTCTAAACTAACCTGCGCTTGCTTGCTAGGTATTGTGCAAGGGAGCCATATTTTCTCCTTCACCTGCAACAACAACTATGCCGTGAGCATCAGCTCCCCCCACAACACTGGGCTCGGTGAGGCGGATAAGTGGGTACACATCTCTTCTCAGGGAAAATGCAAATAATTAAAATTCTCTCTCCAGCACAGCGATTTTTTAAATTATGCCCAGAAATATTTGGTCTAAGAAATAGAAGTATGATGTCCCCCAGTGTGCACACACACACGCACACACAAGATTTTCTAGAAGTCTAAGGGGACCATTACTAGCTGATGTAATAAAATGGCCACATAAACACCAAAACAGAATAGTATTAGGATCACCAATAGCTTCTGACTAAGGAGGCCTTAACAGCATCCCCTCAGCCTGACTGAATTTTAGCCGGGTTTCCTCCTGACTCTACCGACGCCCTCCCTTTTCTTAGAACATTTCCTTTAGAAAACTTGGTAGTTGTAATTCCTTCTCTGCCCCTTTGAGATGTAAACCTTCTACCACCAAGAGAGGTCTTTCTCAAGGACCTGGGAGCCATCCCTGTGTTGCGGGCACCAGAAAGACAGTGCCTCATCTCCCACTCTACGTGGGAGGATCGGAGCCTAACTTCCATGAACACCAATCAGCAAACACAGGTGGCCCCATCACGGTGACCATCCTCAACTGATGTTCTCCAAGACTTTTCTACCAGCTCATCCCAGTGCTTAAACCCCCCTCCCCCACCTTTTGTTTCAGTGGAGTTGAGGCCAGTCTCTCTCCCCTATTGTAATAGTCTTGATTCCACTAGTCTTAAAGACTTCCTTGCAATTTAATTAGTCCATTGCAATTTTCTTTTTACAGTTCCTCTGTGCTAGTAGGATGCAAGCTACTAGTCTTACAGATAGAAACAGGATAGGCCTCTGCTCTGGAAAGATCAAGGTACAGATCTATGGAAGCACTACACCAAGATCAGTAAGGAGATACCTGTTAAATGAACTCCAGCTTTGATAACAAATCACCAAGATTCACACAATGTAACCTATAAAACATAGTTTTAAACTTGACATTTGGTGCCTTGTTAACTGGTAAGTTGCACAGGAGAATCTAGAGAGAGAAATTTTGTGGAGGGGGGTCGGGAGGGAAGAAGAAGAAAGGCAAAGAGAAACAACAGAAACACCATCTTTCTTTGTCTTGCTTTTAAGAGATCAGGCTTACAAGCCTCTGTTTGGATTTTCTAACACCAGTAACAAGGTGAGCATCAGGAATTGTGTTTCCCTAGCCCTGTGTCCTGATTATAGGCTGACCTCCCCCACTCCCTCTCCCTGCTAAATCACTCCGGTGACAGTGCTCCATTTGTATGATTCATCCTTGAGGCTACAACTCTGATGCGAGACAGAGGAAACATGGAAATGCTGCGACCTGTCAGAAGGCAAGACCCTTCACTTAGTAGTTTGAACCATTAGTGATTCTTGGAGAGGAAGTTTCAGAAGAGGTAGCATAGCAGATACCATTAGGAAACATTTCTGGGCAAGCAAGGTTTTGAAACGTGCTCCAAGGTGGGGTTGTCCATTCCTTCTACTGAACCACCAACAACTTAGCATCTTGCTCTGGGCATTGCTGACATGGGGGTGGGGGGGGGAGTTTTGTTCAGTGATAACGGATGTGTGTGAAGGGGAAGAATCAATACATACTAACCTCAAAGGTAGTATAATTTGCGAACTCAGAAAGTGCCTTGTGCTGCCAGGCTGCATATTTGTTTTTGATAGTGTTGCTGTTGTTTTGTATTAGAGGAAATGGAAACGAAATGTCAGATCTAAGACACTGAAGGAAAAAAAGGGCAGAATATGAAGACGGGACATAGGCTGGTGGTGAATAGAAAATTCTATAAATGTGGGCACCCATGTTGGCCAGGACATGAGTTTCATAACCAGGAGAACGTGGTATTGGCAGCAGCAAATGGGAACACTGGGGTCAATTTATAGCTGAAGTGGGGAGAACCAGAAGGTTTCTGGAGACACGTAATCATGAGAGTCTTGAAATGTCGACGGTAACTGACATGACAGAGAGAGTAGGGGCAAAGTCAGAAAAATAAGAGTCAAGTTCAAACTAAAATCCGTGGGCAAGGAGGAAAATAGTCAGTAAAGGGTAGCAGGATAAAACAAAGCAATGAAGAGCAAAAAACCAAACCAAGAAGACAAAGATCCTCAAACTTCTATCAGTCAGAATCCAAGCAGGGAAGTGATGACACACACTGGGATAATTCAGAGGGTGGTTAATAAAAGACCTCTCACAATACAGAGGCAGGGCACTGATTGGGAAACCACATTAGAGAATGCAGAATCCTGGGACTCTGGGGGCTGAGGGGGCTAAAGGGGTGGGAAGAGAAAATAAAGACCAGATCCTGTAAGGTGAGACTTACAGAGTGGAGCCATGACCTTTGTTCAGTGAGCACAATCAGCCTGAGTTAGCTGAAGGGCAGGTTCCTGGGGACTAAGGACTCCAACCCCACTCCCTTTTCCCTCTCAGATCTCTTCCGGGGCTCCCCATGGGCCAGATCCAACCAGAAGCCAGAGAGCGAGGGTGCCATTGGTGTCATTCTTCAAGTCGGCCTCTCCAGCCACAGAGTCAAGAGGAGAAAGGTGGAAAAGTGCAGGTGAAAGATGCACAGTGTAGAAGCCAAGAGGGCAACAATCAATGCCTCGGACCCAGCGTCTAAACTTGGTACCGACAGCAGCTATGAAATCTCTGTGCAAAGGAGACCATGGAGGGACAAAGCATATTTCAAAGCTCTGCGTGGAAGAACATAAAACATTTCTTTTATCAATCACCTACTGATCAAAACATATACATATATATAATTTTGCTTTGGCACCCATTGTAAAGAATATTAACACCAAGAATAGAATGGATTCTAATGAATCTGTTGAGCAAAGCAACAGAACATTACCAGGCAGAAATTCTAGGCCTTAATTAGTAATCACAAAAGGCCCTACCATGTTTTTCCACCATGAGTTACAGAGACCTCATTCAGCCTACACAAATTAAAAAGTCAGGCTCTCAGCTGCCAGACCGCCATGCTCCAGGGCCCGGCCACTCTTTGGGCAGCCTGCCTGTGTTCACCGCACTAACTCATTAGTAGTCTCTCTCCCTAAACACAACACCCTCCCTTCTCTGCCCCCCCCCCCATCTATCTCATCTAGTCAATGGAGAGTTCTCTTTGGAACATGGTGTGCTGAGGTTTTAGAAAATAAACACAAGCCGGTTTTTTTTTCTTATGTGCCAAAGAATTATGGATACTATTATTGCTGTCCCACATGGCCACCATTAGTTTTTGATGTTCATGCACCTCTCATTCATTAAAGACTATTTGATTTAGAAAGTAATAATAAAAAAAATGTTTTTCTACCTATGGCATCAATTATGCAGATTGACTTTTCTGGGGGGAAAAAGTAACGAGACATCATCAGTATTCTTTGAATTTCTAACTTAATTCACACAGTTACCGTGAGAGTATAAGTTATTATTTGGTACCCGAGGTTGATGAATTCTCCACAGGCTGTCAGTAATTATTCTCAAGTATCTACTATGAGGACACAGAAAATTGCTATTATGTGCTGACTCAGTAGTGTGTGTGAGCACTCCACTCCCTCCCTACCCAGTCTCCAGGCTCTGAGATTTCACCGTGATATATCTTAGCTGATTCACACTGGAAAGTTCTATTAAATTTCAAATTATCTAATCACACTACTGATGTTATATTAAAATATAAATAAAAGGAGGTATTGACATGATTTATTTATACATGTTACCCACTAGGAAGAAAATGCAAAATGAAACCTCAGGATGATGTAGGTAACAACCACAACTAAAAATATTTCAGGGGATCTCTGTGGCTGCCTGTTCTCATTAGACTTTGATCTCAAGTTTCAATGGAACATGAGAGACCCAAGCCCAGGACAGCCCTCCCTGAGACCTGAAGTCAGGACCCTTTGGAGGCAAGTGAATACAACCAACTGGTTCTCAAGGAAGCAAAAAGGGAAGTGGTCGGATCTCATCACTGAGAAGTCCGCCCTCAAGAATGGAAGACATTCAAATGATGCTGTCAGATTGCTCCCCTCCCACTTTTAAGATGGTGTATCAGTCCTCCTTTTTTCCCTGTATGTTGGTCTTACTCTTGCTTATTGCAGTGACATTTGTCCTTGAGGCATGAGAAGGAAAGGCCTGGATGACCTCTGGGTGTGGTTGTCTGAGTTTAGGTGCCTGGAGTGTGGGGCAGAAGATGGGCCACATTATGACCAACAGCCCTGTCAGGACCTTGCCAAGTGGGGAGCAGGCAGCCCCTCGAAGGAAGGCAAAGTTATTGTCAACAGACAAGCAGGAAAGAATATTTGAGTGGAGGTTTCCAAGATCAGGAAATGTCAACATGGATTCTAACACCACAGGCCCTGAAGCCACCCCTCCAGACAAAGGCTGTGGATTCCTGTGGGAATTCATGGAGGTGAAGACAGGATCCTGAGCAGATGCACCAAAAGTCTGTCACGAGGCCTTGAATAATGGTCTTCAACCAAAGTAGTTGCTCATTATGTTGTCTCTTCCCCTTCAGGCCCAGAAGAGAAAACAAAAGAACTCATGGAGGGGGAATAATGCATCTTGTAATGCTGGAAACCTGGAGAACCAGCAAGCAATCCTTCAAAATCATTTCCTCTGTCCTCTAGGTACCAACTGAAAACACAGCCACCAACATAAACCAACCTAATTATATTATATCTAAAGTTCTTTTAGCCTTTTAATAAAGGTTCAGAACATACTAAGAGCCTATGTATCACCTCACGTCCCTTTAACAAACAAGGTGGGAAAGTATAAGATATTTTTATTGGAATAGTTGATGACCAATGTCTCTCCTTGCTGATTTCTGGGCCTTTTCTTAAATGATAAACACCCTTTTATTGTTGAAATGCTGGTTATATATTTAAAAAGTAGCATCTGATAGACAGTGTGCCCTTCCATACCCCCTGTCACTAGTAGACAAGGGAAGTCTGACATGATACAATAGGCCCTGTGGTCCCTCCCTGCTGTCAAAAGGAGAAAAAGCAAGCATCTGATTGTGTGGCCCTCTCCAGCTCCGGCTTCTCTCACTCACCAATGTCTTCCCAGAGCCCACTGGGCAAAGACAAATGAGAGCAACATGGCCCCTGCCCTCCCAAATCTGGGGAAAGAGAGTCACAACCACCAATAAATCCTAATGAGAGGGCACATGTGTACATGGGTGACCATCTCACACAGGGGCCCAGAGGGCAGGCAGCAAACTGCCTGGGAAAACAGAGGGCTCCAGAAGAGATGGTGCTGGGCCTTGAAGGACAGGAAGAACTCTGCCAAGCACCTGTGAAGGGTGTGTGGGGGTGAGATTGAAGTGTACCAGGCAGAAAGATCTGTGTGGGGAAGTGCCTGGAAATGGACAAGGGCACAGAGTGGCAATCCAGATATGAGCACCGAGTACTGACAAAAAGTGCCAGATGATAGTATTGCAATAGGAGACTGGACTGGCAGGTGAAAGCCTATGTCCCAAGTGTACAAGTTTCCTGGGACTGCCATGACAATCCCAAACTGGATGGCAAAACAACAGACATTTGTCCTCTCTCTGTTCTGGACACTAGAAGTCTGAAATCACAACGGAGGTTCTAGGGGAAAACTGCTCCATGGCATGTCCCACCTTCTGGTGTTTGCTGTCAATCCTTGGTGTCCCTTGGTGTGTGTCAGCATTGCTGCACTCTGCCTCTGTCTTCACATGGCCTTCTCCCCTCCCGTTTGTCTCTGTGTGTTTTCTCCTCTTCTTACAAAGACACCACTCATATTGGATTAAGAGTCCACCCTTTACGGTGTGACCTCATCTTAATTTATGTCTTACTGACATCTACAAAGACCTTCTTTCCAAATAAGTCTCATTCATAGGTGCCATACATTTCTGGGGCCAATTCAACTCACCATACCATGGTAACCCTGGTTACCATGGTTACAAAGAAAAATTGTACCGGACAAGTTAAACAAGTAAAGAAGACTTTATTTGAGATTATTGCAATAGAAGGCAAGACTATTCTAATAGAAGAAAGACATTGAACTTGACTCCTCTGAAACAAAACATGGGAGGCTTTTAAGCACTGGGTTAAGCTGGTGGAAAAGTTCTGTAAGACATCAAGTAAAGATGGTCACTGTGATAAGGCCACCTGTGTTTGCTGATGGGACTTATGGAAGTTAGGCTCCTACCCTCCCACAGAGACTGGGAGATGGGGCACCATCATTCTTGATGAGGACATTTCAAAGGGATGGCTCCCAGGTCCTTGAGAAAGACCCTGGCTGTAGGAGATCTACCTCTCAAAGGGCAGGAAAAGAATTTACAGTTTCAAATTTCTGAAGTAAACTCTCTAAGAAAAGGCAGGCCAGGATCTTGTAGTCAGGAAGAGACGTGTCTAAAGTTCAGAGAGGCTGAATGTCCACTGATAGCTTGTGAACCATGATCACTTTTCCCCAGGACAGAACAAGAGACAGGAAGAATGGGTGGGAGAAAGAAAGGAAATATAGAGGTCTGTAGCTTAATGGCAATTGGAGTGGTTATTTTTCCAAACTGAAAGGCAGAACTCACTCAAAGACATCTTCAGCAGCTCTTGAAAAACTCAAGCCCCCTCAGGGACCATGGGTTTGTGAAACACATGTTGTCTTTTGTCCACAGATCTTAATGCCCCTCAACTTTTTTTAAAGTGATGAAACAAGGCTTTCGAAGAGTTCCACCAGGATCTCATTGAATATAACAATCATGTTGTCCTTTTCTGCTTGGAAAGAACTCTACTAGTATGCATCTAGAAGATCTAAAGATACCAATCTGGGCAATGTTACATCATAACCAGTGTATTTCTGGACAGGCCATGCTCTCAATGAAAGGTTAGCAAATTTTACTGTAAAGGGCCAGAGAGTAAACATTTTTGGCTTTGCAGGCCACCTGGTCTCTGTCACCACTACTCAACTTTGTTGTGACACAAAAGTAGCCAGAGATAATGTGACAATGAATGGCGATGCCTGTGTCCCAATAAAAAATTTGCGGACACTGGAATTTGACCTTCATATGCAACATTATTTTTCCTTTTTTGAGTCTTGACAATCATTTAAATATGTAATATCAATCCTTAGCTTACAAGTATACAAAAACAGGCAATGGGCCAGATTTGGCCTGCAAGTTATAGATTACCCACCCTCGGGTAAACAAAAGATTTGCAAATTTCCATGTATTCCCAGTGCATCTCATTTTCTTGCCTCACATCCAAATATGAGCCAGTTGTAGCGGGGGGGGGAGGAGGGGCTATCCCAGCACTCATATTGACAACAAGAGAAAGACAGTCGGGCCTTACACTGTTTTGTCAGTATCCAGCCTCACAAGAGCCAAATGCTACACAAAACAATCGTTAATTAACATATTCAATGCATGTCTATTGAAGAATCGCTCTGAGCCAGGCACAGTGTGAGACACTAAGAATATAGACAGCAAAGACAAAACCCATTGGCCTCTCTGAGTTCACTCCTATACCCAAGTGAGCATTAGGGGCAAATGGGTGGCTCAGTCGGTTAAGTGTCTGATCTCATTGTTCATGAGTTTGAGCCCCACATCGGTCTCTATGCTACCAGCTCAGAACTTAGAGCCTGCTTTAGATTCTGTGTCTCCCTCTCTCTTTGCACTCTCCCCCCAAAAAATAAATAAACATTAAAAAAAAAAATTTTAAGACACCTACATCACTTTCAAAAACCACAGATGGTGGATATTTTTCAGTATATTCCCCAGACCAATTAAACCAGAATCTTGGAAGTAGGGTCCGGTCATCCTCAGAGTGATTTGCTTTTGAAAACTCCCACTGGCCACACTGCAGCCTCCAAAAGTGATTTGGTTGCTCTGGGGTGGGTCTGGGTGCAGGTAGCTTTGAAATTTCTCTAGGTAATTCTGGAGTTCAGTCAGGATTGTGAACGCTGGCCTAGCCCTTCTAAGGAGACAGCTTTGATGCCTGAAAACTCATGGGGCCCTCAAATTATGTCCACAGCTGAAAGCAGCTTGGGGAAGAGCCTCCAAGACCCACTCCCACCCCCACCCACTCATGACCTCCATGGGGCCAGAGTGTCCTGACTGGTCCTTCATATCCCCAGACCCAACGTAACCAGGCTCAAGTCTTACAGCTTCTTGTCTTGAGATCCAGCTTTCCCAACTACCTCTCTTGTTCCACATGTTCATATCACAGGTGCCTTCTTACTATAAAGAATCCCTGTAGAGTAATGATTCTCAAAGGGTGGCCCCTGATCCAGCAAAATCCAGATCACCTGGGAACTTGCTAGAAATGCATATCCTGGCCTCACCCCAGACCTATGAATCAGGGGCTCTGAGGGTGGGTCCCAGCAGCCTGTGTTGTAACAACCCTTCGGAGGTGATTCTGAAGCATGCTCGGGTTTTGAGAATCAATGGCACAGAGAAGTGGAGAGTATGGTGAATTTTGACGATATCGCCAAATCAATTAGCAGTTATTTTTTTAAATTAACCAATGGACTAAAAATGTGGGGAGCTGAGTGTTGCAGAATTATAGCTCTTGATCTCTTAAGACACTCAAACTTGAAAGACAACGGAGCTCTTTCGGCCTTAAAGAAAAAGGAAATCCTGCCATTTGTGATCATAAGGATGAAACCTGGAGGACATTAAGTTAAGTGAAATAAGCCAGACGCAGAAAGATAAATACTTCATGATCTCACGTATATGTGGAATATATCTTTTTTAGAAAAGCTGAACTCCTAGTAATAGAGAATAGAATGGGGTCTATATAACCATTGTCAAAGGTAGCAAAGCCAGGCACTAGTTGAAGTGGTAAGGACAGATCTTATTTTATTTTTTTATGTTTACTTATTTATTCTGAGAGAGAGACAGCCAGCAGGGGAGGGGCAGAGAGAGGGAGAGAGAGAGAATCCCAACCAGGCTCTGCGCTGCCAGTGCAGAGCCCCATGCGGGACTTGAACTCATGAACCAAGAGATCATGACCTCGGGCGAAGTCAGATACTTAAACAACTGAGCCACCCGGCGCCAGGTAAGGACAGATTTTAATCAGCGAAAATGCTACTGAAATAGGGGAAAGAGTCCAGTCTGAGCTCAGCTTCAGTTTGTGAGTGTTTTTAAAGGCAGGAGGAAGGTAGAGGGGAGCAGCAGAGGTTCTAGAAGAGCCAAGAAGTGAACAATTACAAAACACAGGGGGAGGTGTTGGTCCCTATAAAACTGTCTGGATTTGCCAACTGGCACTTGTAGAAGTTAGGCTCCTACCCTCCCATGGAGGTGGGGAGCCAGGGGCCATGTATTCAGGGGCTGGCTGGGGACAAGCAGTTAAATGAGGCCACCTGTTTGTGCATTCGGGGGCATACCATCCCGATGTCATATCGTGTGTGTGTGTGTGTGTGTGTGTGTGTGTGTGTGTGTAAAGAACGATGCTAAAATCTCTCCAGTCCACTGAAGAAATGGCATCCGGGGGAAAATGAACATAGTTAAGAAGACTTTCAAAGATATTTTTATCTCTGAAAAAGTGGGGCTCCACCCACGACTGCCTCTACCCAAGAGAGAAGCTGTTTAGGAAGCGTTGATGCACTGTGAACCTTAGAAGGGAGGTTCACAGAGACATTTCCTTTTGAACTTGAGAAAGAGAGACACAGCACTAAATATTCCAAACTGCTGCTCTAGATTTGTCAAAGAGACAAAAGAGACAGCAGAAGAGTTAAAGGCACGGTTGTCTGAACGCAACAGACGATAGCACGCCTGTCTCTCAGCGGGGGGGAAGGGAGGATCTTGAAAAATAATCCGTGTACAACAAATATTATTAAGTGGCAAGAGCAAACACAGTAAAATACAGGTGGAAAATATATTCTCAGCTGTAACCGGGCTAGGAAACAAGACAAATAAGAAACTGTAAAAGACTTCTGAATGCAATTAGAAGGGCACTCAGAAAGAACTACCAACTAACAGGGAAGGTACGGAGTGAACATGCATCAAGGGCACATATTGAAGGAAGCACAAGGAAAGGGAGAAAATATGTCATAGATTTTGACCCTCATCCTATTGTTCCGATTAAATTCCAATTGGAATCAAAGTTCCACATGCAGAACAGCAGGCTTAAGATGTAACATGAATAGATGTATAAAATTCATTCTTTACCCAAGGAATTAAATTCAATCATGACTCTCTCCGGTCTTCCCCCCATGTTCTGTCCAATGTTATATCTGATCACCCCTGTGCTCAGAGAAACCCATACAAGTAAGGACATGAAGCATGCTAATTGTTCAACGTACCATCTATAAGGCTCAAGGACGCTACAAGTTAAAGGCAGTGGGCCCCAGGCAGTGAAAACTTCCCATGGATTCTATGGTTAGTAGGGGCAAAAGGTGACCTCACTGCAGGTGCTTTGAACATTTTCCTGACTCAGGTGAGGGATGTTCCCAGAAAGCCATATGGCCAGTAGGAGGGGTACGGAGGACAAAGGAACAGCTCCATGAAGCAGGAAACAGACATGCCTGAGAGTTCTAGAGGGTGTTTGTGGACCAGTAGTTCTCAGCAGTCATGATTTTTATCTTCCAAGGACAATTTGACAATATCTGAAGATACTTTCGTCACACTGGGGGAGGCTGCCACTGAAATTTGGCAACTAGAGGCCAGGAACACTGCTAACACAGTCCTCCCCAACAAGGAAGATTTATCCAGCCCTAAGGCTGAGATCCAGAATCCATGGTGCACACCAAGTAATTAAAAAAAAAAAAAAAAACTGTTGAAGAGTGAAGAGAATTCAGTATTAAGAATGAGTATTAAATTGGGGGGCATGATGGAGAAATGGCAAACCAAATCAGTATCATAGCATGTGGATATTAGGGTGGCAGGTGTGTTCTGAGAGAAAAGAGACAAAGGCATTGGATCAGGATGAACAAGAAGTCATACCAGATCTTGGGGCACCTGGGTGGCTTAGTCAGTTGAGCATCCAACTCTTGATTTCAGCTCAGGTCCTGACTTCACGGTTCATGGGATATAGCCCCGCATGAGAATACTTGGGAATTCTCTCCCACTCTCTTTTTACCCCTCCCCTACTCATGCCTTCTCTCTCTCTCTCCCTCTCTCTCAAAACAAATAAGTCAACATTTAGAAAAAAAAGAAGTCATACTAGATCCTTTACACACAATGCATAGAAGTTGGACAAGGTTGCACTGGATGTTTGAGATTCCTTATGAAGTAAGGTATGCAAACAGTGCAGAGTGAGGGGGGTGGCCTAAGTCCCACACATCACGTGATGTGGCTGCAGGGAGAAGAGAGAGGCTAGTCAGATGGAAGCACCTGAGTCGATGCCTGGTGAAGAGAGGGAAGAGCTCACAGTCTCAGTGAGGGACAAAGTATGGGATCCTTAGATGGCGGGTTTGTAGGTTCTCAAAATAAACCTGTTTACATGGCTGGAGGAGTAACCTCTGCCTTAGAAGGAGACCAAAAAGGAGATAGTTTCTGAAAAAGTGGACTTAGCCTGAATATATTGGTTCTACAGAATAGAGAACTAGAAGCGGTAGCATCGGTAGCCCATGAGTATCCTATCAAGAGCTTCTTCCAAGATCCTTGACTTTAAGTACAGCACTTTAGGGCCTCCCCCAGAGCTCTGAGACCCTGGGATGGGAAAAATTCAAACAAACCCTAACAATTATGAGCAGGACAACTGACCGCATCAGACCGAAGCAACTCCCAGGGCCTGGGATTCATTCCGCCTTGTGCTGACATGTCCTTCTAGAGGCAAGGCCAACAGCAAATTTAATAAATCCCACAGATTGTGGTACTTAGTCCAAATCTAGTGTGTTCCCCTAGTGGATTTTGTTTTTATCATGCTTTAAGCAGTCTCTCTAGAACTCTCTGAGTAACTATGATTTTTTTTTTAACAAATTGGTGTTCACTGATCCATAGATGTTGTGATACCATCATAAATCCCTACAATACCAGGCACGCTTTCAGAGGTTTTATTTTTGGTTGCTCCTTATATTCTCATCTACTTTGATGTGAAGCAAAACCTTTACACAAATTTCAAAGGTCTACAACATTAAAAGGATTACAATGGCAAAATGTCAACAATTTTGCACAATGAGCTGAGAAATGTTTCTGAAAGCTGCTTTCTTTATCAAAAGAACATACGCATCCAGCTATTCTGAATCTGTGCCAATCTTTCTTGCAATGCTGTCTTTAAGAGCATTTGAAAGACTTTTTGTTCCATTACTATGGCTGGAACGATTAAAAAATACAATTGGAAATGACACCTCCATAAGTGAATTAAAAATGAATGGGGGGAGGGACTTCATAGGGCCAGGGCATATGCACACTGCCATCATCTTTCCAAATCTCTTCTCCCGGGTGTTCATTTAGATTGAACCGCCAGCAAATGCCATATCGACCCAAAGATACCCTAAAAAATTACACTAAAATGAAAACACTGCTGCTTCAAAATTTTTTTCATTTACAATTCTTTTTTCCAGGTAGTCTTTTTCAATAACTGTAAAATTGCAGCTTACTTTGGAGAATTCCTTCATTTTCATTAAATGTTCATGAATGTCACTTCTTATAATCATTGACCTCAATTTTCTTTTAAGAATGAGTTCTAAGAAACACACATAAGCATGCCTTGGGAACCCAGTTTTCACTTCGGATGACCAGAGAAGACCTGAGAAAACTTTAAAGTTTGCTGCAATCTTCAAAAGTTTGCTTTTAGAGCAGAGGAAGCTTATATCCAACTTAGGACAACCAATAGCCTATGTTAAATAAATTTAAGTATTGCTTATTTAATATTCTATTTATAAATTTGCATATACCCAAGTAATTGACATTGGGACACATAGTAATAATCCCCAAAACACTTCAAGTCTACCATATGCTTTTACCATATGATAAGTTTACCATATCTCTTAAATATGAATCTTCACACAAATAAGTTCATATAAAAATACCTCACAGAAACTGTACAGAATCATGACACTAATCAAGTGTGTAACAGGAAAGGATTAAAATATTTCCTACTTAAGTAATGCTACAAAATTTCTTTGGAAAGATCGGCAAGCCAATGGATAAAAGTCAAAATTTCAAAATATTAATTGTATTCATTAATATAAATTTCTATTTAGTACTGGTCTTAAATTCTTGATTTTTTTCCGAGGATCAAAAAGAGAAAAAGTAAAAGAGGGAGAAAACCAATATTCTGGAAGCACCCACCATGTTTTAGACTCTCTGCTTGGTGCTTTGTATCAATGACCTCATTTCATTGCATGAGTAGCCACATGGGATAGTATCTTGCACATAGCAATCTAAGCACATTCCCTTAGCATTCCCAATTTCTGACAGCTAAATTTGTGATAAATACAACTAGGTTCTCCCCAGTGTCATACCTTTTTGACTATCCCAGAATTTTCCATATAGGAAACCACGCTATTTGATTTTATTTACTTCATCACTTATCAGATTATTTTGACCACAGAACACTTTCATTTTCCTACAAATGGCTGTTGAGGGAACATTGCATTATACCCATCTTTTTATTGTGGGTTAAACTGAACATATTCCTGGAAAATGCAAACCATACAACTTGTCAAGGACACTCAAACCAAATTCATATGAAGGAGTATTGATCTAGGTACAATGCTACACTTCACCTCTTGGCTCTTTAAGACAGACATACCTCGAAGATATTTCAGGTTTGGGTTCAGACCACTGCAATAAAGCAAACATCACAACAAAATGAGTCAGATGAACTTTCTGGTTTTCTATTGCATATAAAAGTTGTGTTTACACTATAGTCTATTAAGTGGGCAATAGCATTATATCTAAAAAATGCACATGCCTTAATTAAAAAAAAATACTTAACCTTTCAATACATTGTGATCGCTGATCACAGGTCACCATGGCAAACATAATAATAATGAAAAAGTTTGGAATATTGTGAGAATTACCAAAATGTGACACAGAGACATGGATTGAGCAAAAGCTGTTGGAAAAATGGTGCCAATAGATTTGCTTGATGAAGGTTGCCACAGACTTTCTATTTGTAAAAAAAAAAAAAATGCACTGTCAGGAGGTACCTGGGTGGCTCAGGCGGTTGAGCATCGAACTTCGGCTCAGATCATGATCTCGCAGTTCATGGGTTCAAGCTCCACATCAGACTCTGTGCTGGCGGCTAGGAGCCCGGAACCTGCTTCAGACTCTGTGTTTCCCTTTCTCTCTGCCCCTCCCCTTCTTGCACTCTGTCTCTCTCCCTCTCAAAAATAAATGACCATTAAAAAAAATTCTTTCAAGTGCACTGTCAGAAGCACAATAAAGCAAAGTACAATAATAAAACGACGTGTGCCTGTATTCTAAGAATCTCAACTTGCCCCCAAACAATTCACAATAAACTGTTGTGGTTTAGTTGGCTACTGTCCCCAGAAATAGCTGCACATTAACAGATGGTAATGGTAAGAATTCTTTCCTTTAACGCAAAGGTAAGATCTCAAATATTTAGGGCTACATTGGAGCAGCTGAGCTTTACTGGGGCATCTCATAGCACACTCAACACCACCTGCTTGGCAGCTCTTGGGACTCAGGCACCCACCTGACTCAACTACTTACTTGCCTCGAGAAAACGTGAGCAACAAGATGTCACTTTCCACAGATGTACAGAAACACTTAACAAATGAGTAAAAGTTTGAGATGCAATTTGAGATGCCCGTATAAGAGGTTCACAAGAGGAGGAGGCCTACAAATGTAAAACACTCCCTATCTGGTAAAGTCATTGATTTCATGCAAAGTATAGTTTCCCATTAAGAGAGAAAAATAGCATGAACGGTGACAGGTACAACTTAGGAAATCCCAAACACACCATGTGAAAATGACTTTTTTGGTAAATCGGGAAGAAACTCAAAATGCTTTTGACTATGAATTAGCTAAAGTCTGGTATTATTACCAGAATTTCCACATTTCGACATGAAATAAGTGCGTAACTTTGGTTTGCCAGAGGGAACGTCAGGAAGCCAAAGACAGTTTAAATTAAGATAATCGCCTTTTTCTTGTTTTCCTGTTATTGTGTTTTCACAACAAGTTCAGCAGAACAAGTGCGTATTACAGAATTTCAATCCTAATATTTTCACAGATTCCTTAAATTGTAGAGTGTTTTCTCTGCATTACTCTGTGTGAAATACTGTGCTAAAATGTGACACTGAAAAATTCAAATCAAACTTGTATAAACTTCAGGCATTCACAATTCCTCAAATATTTACTTACTTGGCAGAATTCAAAACACACTGTTGTTCTAAAATAATTCACATACTCTAATGGCCTATATCCGTACATAATTCTTTAAATATCCGTTTGGGGCCAATCTGTGCTAAAGGTAATATAGCACACCCGCACAAAAAGTTCTCTGTCCGCACAGAACTAACAATTCAATTATGTATTAAAACTTAAAACAACAAGAATGATAACAGTCAGACACCTCACTACAGTATAGATCCTTGATTTTCTTGAGAGAGACATCAAGAGAGCTTTATGGGCCCCAAAATAGCACGCATTCCCTGCAGCTCTCCTGGGTCACAGAGATAGATAAGACAGCAGCTCAGTGACTTTCAGAAGGGAAGCAAGAAGGAAAATATGTTTAAACAGAACTTGCATGGATTCCCAAGTCTACTTAAGAGCAATTGTAAAATTGTGTGATACAGTAACGCTAATATTTCAAAAGGCAGGCCATAAACAATCGTGCGTTCACAACAAATATTATTGCACACCTACTGTGTACCTAGCAACTATTGTTAGCACTGGGCATACAGCAGTCAATAAAAGATCCAAGGCTATTCTTTTATGCAGCTAACATCCTACTGGGAGGAAACAGAAAGTAAATCAATAAATATTTAGTTTATCAGCATATGCTGTGAGTGCAAAAGACATAAACAATGCTGGAAGTGGGGATTGGTTACTAGTTGTATAGAATGATCAGGAAATACTTCTATGATGCTTTGACATTTGAATAGAACACTAAATGTGTCAAAGAGAACTCACCAACAAAGAGGAAAGAATGTGCAAAGGCCCTGGGGTAGCAATGATGTTAGCAGATTTGAGGAGGCCAGTGTGGCACAAGTGAAGTGTGAAAGAGAGAGGTGGAAATGACGTTAGAGAGAGATGTGTAAGCAGGATATAGGAAGCAAGAGTCAATGGTGCTGGTCTGAAGCAAACGTGGTCTGGAATCATATTAGAAAGTGTCATAAGACGTGTCATTAGAAGGCATCATAGGACACCTTTGCACAATCTTGAAAGATAGATAAGATTTGTCTAGCCTGAAGGGGAAGAAATAAATTTGGATTTATACTTAGTTCTGTTAGCTGCCTGAGTTTTAGATATTCCTGATACTTCTGAGAACATTAAAAGGAATGCCTAAGCTCCTCAGACTTCTATTTAAGATGAATCTTCCATTCCTGGCGATTTTCTCCCACCAGAGCATCCTCTCAGATCCCATAGAATTTATCTGGCCAGCTCATGGCTTTCTGACTTCCATTACTTTATTCTGGAACTCTCTCAAAAAAAAAAAAAAATGAGAAAGTATAATCAAACTACTCACATAGAGCTCCACTTGAAAGGAAAATGTCTGAGAAACCATTTAAATGTCTAATTAACATGTTTTTAAAAATCCATGGTGGCCTCAGTCTGCTACCAGCTTATAGTAGCAGAAACTTTAAAAATGGAAAAAAGGTGAATTTTCAGACTGCTGTCTGATAAAGGTGTTCAAGCATGGTTTGGAAAAAAGGCGAGAGCTAATCATGCAAGATGATCTCATCCTAAATATACATTAATTTATGGGGTGTTAACAGCATGGGAATTAATCTATGAAATAACTGCTCATTTTATTAAGCAAAAAAGGATCAAAATGTACTACTCTCATTATAACAGAAATATGAAATACATCATACCAAAAGACAACCAAATAATGGCTGAAATGGGTTTTATAAAGGCAACATGCCTAACAAGCAGTCCAATCTCTCTCACGTTCAATTGGGAACTAAATTTTCCAACTATTTCTTCAGCCTTAAAAGGAATACACAAGCAACTGATGGTTGTTTCTGTGCTTCAATTTCCTTAGCTATTCCTTGAGGAAAATATGATTTCTCTACCTCCCAAGGGGTATCTTTTAGAGTTGTTCATGCCTGCCAACTGCTAAATATAATGGTTTTCTCTAGTGTGTGTCTGTCGACCTCAAAACAATTACTTGCAATTTTCAAGGCACACACACACACACACACACACAAAATCAATGCATCCTAGTTTCATTTATTGGAAATCTAGAAGGTCATTGGAGTGCATGGTCCAATATCCTGAACACCATTTCCTCAGGTCCGAGATCCATCATGGAGTTTTATGTTGAGCTTATAGAAATGAAAAAGAGAAGGAAAAAGAAGAAAGAAAGAAAGAAAGAAAGAAAGAAAGAAAGAAAGAAAGAAAGAAAGAAAGAAAGAAAGAAAGAAAGAAAAGGAGAGAGAGAGATAAAGGAAGGAAGAAAGAATCTGAGCACTTATTTGAAGATGGGAGTTTTAAAATTCTATTACCTTCATAAAACCTTTCCCAATCAGCTACATAAAAGGAAACGTCTCCCTCCTCCAGAATCCTCAAGCAATTATGGCCTGTATTATTTACTTGTCAATTTATTTTATACTGTTCTTGGGGCGCCTGGGTGGCTCAGTCGGTTAAGCATCCGACTTCGGTTCAGGTCATGATCTCACGGTCCGTGAGTTTGAGCCCCGCATCGGGCTCTGTGCTGACAGCTCAGAGCCTGGAGCCTGTTTCGGATTCTATGTCTCCCTCTTTCTCTGACTCTCCCCTGTTCATGCTCTCTCTCTGTCTCAAAAATAAATAAATGTTAAAAAAAATTTTTTTTTAATTTATTTTATACTGTTCTTGATAGCTCTCTTATTTTTTGCACTTAAGTGTTATTTTAATATTTCATTGTTACATTTTCCCATACTTAGGACTTATTCAACCAGCTTTTTCAGCCTTATAAGATTAAAGACTAAAAATTAAATATCTGTATAATCCCTCCTTCACAACTAGGCATTCAGGGCAATATTTGGAATATTGCCATCCCTCCTGACGATATATTTATTAGATTTTTGATCGCAGATAAATTGTTGGAGAAAAATCCACAGCTGCCTAATATTAGGCATAGATATTGACACCAAAGCAATGAAGTCTTCCAGGAAATATTCACTCGAGCCTGAATATGTCAACTTATAAAAATGATCACAATCTTCACACAACTGAAGATACAAAAGCTGTGCATTGAGGAAAATCCCAGGAAGATGGCAGAATAGGAAGCAGCAGGAATCTGTCTCCCCACCTAGACAACACTTACACTTGCAGCATCTATATGTTGTGCTATTTTGGGACGCTGGAGCCTATTGAAGGCTTGCAACTTCCAGAGGAGGACGTGGGTGGTAAACGGATTAATTGTGGCCAATTCCAGGCCTTAGCACAGTAGCAGCTCTACCCGTTCGCTAACCCTCCCCCTATGGCAGGCAGCTATGTTCCTGCAGCTGTTTCCATACAGCTTGTGGGAGCCGGGGGCGGGTCGCAAAAAGGACTCTTACCATTTCTTAAGGGATAAATATCCAACTATCAGAAATCTGTCCTCTGACTGCTAATGCTGCTTCTGATCACAGAGGGGCAAAGAGGACAGCCATTATTCTTGTATCTCCCTCCACTGCTGTAAAACCATCCCCTTCCGGCTGCAGTGACTTCCAGAGAATTTAAAAGGTCAGTGCCCTTTGTTTCACCTCCCTTTATTTTTCTCTTTTTCCTCTTTTGGGAGCCAGACGTTAAAGACTAGGGCATTCAAAAACAACTAAAAATATGGGGAAAATTAAAAAGTGACTACATATGCCCAGAGAAAGTCACAGGCTCAGAAAAGACCTGAGATTACCTTAATTTTACACTTTGGGCTGATCCTTGACACAAAGACAGCCTACAAAAATCAGAATAACAAAAACAATAAGCAAAAACAGTAACAAAACCCTGGGGGAGAAGGAGAATCTGATTCCCAGAGTTATATTTTTATTGGATTCAAGTACATACCATTCAAAGGAAAATAAATTAATCAACAGAAACCGTCATTGAAAAAGACCTGACAGCAAATCTAATAGTCAAAGATATTTATTTATTTACTTACTTACTTATTTATTTTGAGAGAGAGAGAGAGAGAGAGCGAATCTCAAGCAGGCTCCACACTGAGCACAGAGGCTGATACTAGGCTCAATCCCACCACCCTGGGATCATGACCTGAGCTGAAATCAAGAGTCAGATACTCAACCAACTGAGCCACCAGGCGCTGCAAGACAAAGATTTTTTAAAACGACTGTCTTAGAAAATGCTCAAAGAGCTAAAAGAAGATTACAAAAAGTTAAGAAACTAATACATGAACAAAACAGAGATATCGATAAAGATAGCAAACCTAAAAAGAAACCAAAAAAGACATTCTAGACCCGAAAAGCCCAATAACTAAAATGAAAAATTCACTAGTCAGATTCAAAGGCAGATTTGCACCAGTAGAAAAAGAATCAGCAAACATGAAGAGGAAAATTGTCAGGTCTGAGCAGCAAAAAAGGGACGGAAGAAAAGTATGCAGAGCATAAGGGGCCTGTGGGGCACCAGAAAACAGATCTACTTACACATTTTGGGAGTCCCAGACAGAGGAGAGACGGAAAGGGGCATAGAAAATATTTGAAGAAGTAATTCCTGAAAACTTACCAAATGTGATGAAAAACATAAATATTTACATGCAAAAACCTCGACAAATCCCAAGGAAGATGAACTCAAAGAGATCCACATTAAGACACATTATAATGAAACTTTCAAAAGCCAAAGATTAGAAAAAAGGGGGGGTGGTGCGGTGGGGGGGGGGGGGGCGGGATCTTGAAAGCAGCAAGTGTGAAACACTTACATGAGATACTTAGAGAAGTCAGAATCATAGACCCAGAAAGGAGAGTGGCAGCTGTCAGGGGCTGGGGTAGGGTTGTGCAGTGGGAGGTTAGTGTTTAATGGCTACAGAGTTTCAGTTTTACAAGATGAAAAGACTTATGGAGATGAATGGTGGGGATGGTTACACAACATTAGGAACACATTTAATACCAGCGCATTGTACTGTAGTTCAGCTTAAAATGTTGTTGTGTTTTAATGTTGCGGATTGAAGAACGGAATTCTGTCGAGAGCAAAACCTGTACTTTGACCTCAGAGAAACGTGGATTCAATTCTCCAGCGCTCAGCTTACTGCTTCTATGACATTGTGTCCATTACAGAAGTTCTCTAAGGCTCCATTTTCTCATCTACATAAAGGAAATGATAATATCTCTTTTGGAAAATTATTCTGAATATGGAAGAAATACATTTAAAACACCTGGCTAAGACAGAGGTTCGAGAAGCTGTCCACAGATATTAGAGCCCTCACTAGCAGGTAAACTGGCCTCACTAGCAGGTAAACTCTGCCATTAGCCAGATGGGATTAGAGACAGGAAAAACCTTGTAAAATAGAATATTTTCTTGTGTAATTTTTATTTTTAAGGAAATGCAGAACTTTTAACACAGCTTTATTAGTAAACAAGCTGTGCTACGTGGACTAACTTTCCTTCCAAATTCATCTTATTTGTCTCCTTTTGTTTTCAGTATACCATTTCTATTTATGTTTTGTTTTATTATATTGTATGTGTTTGTGCAGCTGCAGAGCTTTTAAGAGACTTTCGAAATACGTGACCAAGATAAATCGGCTAAGTGTTGGACGCTGACAGATTTCCTAAAGGATTACTTAGTTCGGTTATTGTTTTTTAAGTCCATAAGCAAGAGAAGAAAAGAAGTCAAAAGCAAAAAAGCCAAGTGACCATGTCTTCCACTTTTCAGTCGATTGTTGCGTCTTTAGACAGAAAAGGTGCAGCTCTGGCAGTGGCTTATGAAAGCAAAGATTTTCATGCATTAAATTAAATACGATCCTACAAGAGTGTTGCTATGGGATGGAGAGAAATTGCTGCAAAGAATTAAGAAAAGGATATAGTGATTTTCACTAGGTCTTTTTTGTGCCACTCATCCCCCATGAATGTCATAATTTTCTCATTTTACTGAGTTCAACAGGAAACCAAAAATTTCTGGAAAAGCTGAGATTTTTAGGTTAGCCCTATCACTTTATAAATGCTCTTAACAGCTTGAACCATACAATTTTGTACACATGGGACTATCCCCCAAGTCACAGAGGTTGAAATGTTGACCTACGCCTCTTACTTAGCACAAGATATCCATTGCACCTGGTCTACAAATTAATGTTTTGAAAGCCCCCACCCCCCAAAAAACACATTAACTTTTAAAGTTGTGACTGAATCATTTCTTTGAGGCTTTTTTCAGAAAAATGCTGATCCTAACAGATTTGCTTTCAAAAATCTGGATATGATTTCCGTAACATTTTGAAGGCAAAATGCCAAATGTTCAGAACTATTAAAGATAGTGCAAATGACCAAGCAGACGTACAGAAAACATTATCAGCTATAGAAGTCATTGACTGGAAAAGTTTCACTGTTAACTCTTGCATTTCTTCAGCTATGGACTTTTCTGGATCAGATTTTTCAATAAATCTGATTATCCTTTGATCTAAAAAGGAATCACGGTGAATGGAGGGAAAATTGGAACTACCCTTGATGTAAAGTCACAGTTAAGGCATCACCACCTCTATGTACTCCCATGAGGGCTGCCATTTCCCCATTTAGGTAGTGGGTATGCTTTGTGAACATTTATAGGGCCATATAATTATGCTTTGAATGCTTTTGATATGTAAATTATACACATAACAGTATTTTTAAGTGGTTCTTAAGTGATATTGATAGGAGGCTAAGCAGTAACTTTATTTTTCCAACACATTTAGCTTTACCAAGACAAGGTTTATTCATCCATTAAATTGAAGAGTTATTAAAATAGGTTAGAGATATGAATGTTTTATACGCATGTCAACCTGAGACATGTACTGAATCCTGTACGTTTTGAAATACATATCAAATTCATTACAGGCGGTAATGATCTAGTATACAAGACAAGGGAAAAAATGGGGTCAAAGTACCCTCATGCTTTGCCTCTGTAATGGATGTACCAAAAGTCTTTCATTATGAAGGAAGTAAAATGTACTTCCCAAGAAGAAATGGTGATTACAAATTTAGTGATTATCACTGGGATTCCATGATTCAGCCTAGCGCTCACTCATTTGCATGACATTTGAGAAATCTTCATAAATAAAATTACGACATGTGCCCAGAACCTCTTGATAATTGCTTTTTACTTGGATGTTGTCACTTATTCTGGATTTTCCCTTTTTTCCCATTCTGAATGTCGTACCAAAAAAATTCTCCCCTTGATTCATTCTTCTGCTTTGACTCTAGAAAGGATATGGCAAAGCTAATTAATTCTTACAATATTGGTATTCATTTTTAAAATGATAAAAATGGTATTCACTTTTAGTTTGATTTCCCAGATTCCATCTCCTGGGGCACCTGTTATAATATTCCACATGCTTCTCTTAATCACTATGGGTTAAGAAATCTATGTATCAATCTGAATGACAGTATATATTTTTTTCTAACCAAGAGTTCAGCCCACGTGGGATTTAGGTCTTCCTACAAGAAGTATACATAAAAAGTACAACCAATGATAATATTATATGTGTTATATATGTCAGAGAGAGAGAGAGAGAAAGAGACAGAGATGGGGAGAGAAGCAGAAACATGGAGAGACAGAGAGCCAGAACGAGAAGGCTTTTTCCTGGAAACTGATCATTCTATACATCTGTCACAACCTACTTTTATTCAAAAGCTCCAGATTTTATAAATTATTTTCACTGATAGCCAACAAAAACAAATTATATACTTACAAAGCCTTTTATGGCTATAAAGCACTTTTATTTCATCACCTCATCTGATCATTACAACCACCATTTCATAATGTAGGAGGACAGTCACTAGCCTATCAATTCTATGGCCAAGAAATTTTCCAGTAAGTGCTTTTAAAAAAAGAAAGAAAGAAAGAAAGAAAGAAAGAAAGAAAGAAAGAAAGAAAGAAAGAAAGAAAAGAAAACAAAAAAACAAAAAACAAAACCAAAAAAAACCCCACAGTCACCACAGGAAGCATTGCTTGTAGTACAAAGTCAAGAAGAAGGAAATGTCAAAAATTTTATTTAACTAAAAATGTATAAAGTTGCTGAGAAGCCTGCTTAAACAATTTTGCTTTATATTTTATCCGGTTTTTCTAAAACCTAGCAAATAAAGCATATTAAAAGGTTCAAATCAAACCATTAGTTGGGGTTTCCAGAATCTCTTCCACAACTAGAAATGCTTTGCCCTTACGATGTACAGCTAAGAACCCACGAGAGGTGATGAGGTTGTTGAGTTCTCCAGACTGACTTCACTCACACCATATTCACTGATTATTGATTTTTCATTTCAGATTGTGACTCAAGGCAAGAGCAAACACTTCAACTCAATTTTAACCACGCAGTTTTTTAGTATGTGAAAGTTCCATTTTAAAACAAAACCACAATTGTCTCCAGTGGTATATGAGTTATCACAAAGTGTCATATATTGCAGAAAAATGGAAATTGTTAGATTTACTCATAAGTAATAAGAGTTACTTAGGAGATTAGCAGATTTCAAGTTACTAACGGACTAAAATAAAGGTCATAGCTTTGTCAACACAAAGTGCCTTTCACATAGTTGATTAATAACAACAGAAGGTATTGGGACTTAATTTTTTTACTAGCTTCCCAGTGTTAGATTGTGATATACTTATCACAAATATGATAGATATTCTTAATCAGTGATACTAGAGTTCTCATTAGGTACTCATTAAACTCCTGCACCTTAGGATAACCTTGAGAAGTGTATTAGCTACTAATGAGTAAATACTTTCATCATGTAACTCTTATTAATGATAATGGAATTTACATGTGTGCGGTAAGCATAGGTAGTATAAATTGTAAAAATTGTAGCGATTAGAATTTCACATCTCAAGACCGAAATAAATGATAAATGGGCTGATCTGTTAAGGTAAAATTGTCTGCATAAATGCCACACACAAGACAGAAATTAGTTGAAAGAAAAAATCTTCAGGCATTTAAAAATACTTAAATGTTTGACAATAAAGAGTTAAGATACAACGTGAATAAATACCTGAATTTTTAAAAACAAGCATAATTATTTAAAAACAAAGCACTCTGGGATTCTGTGAAATGCTACAATGACGTTCCTTAACATATTAATTGGCAATACAGTTTATGAATTGATAAACCACTGATCTCCCCTCTGCCACGTCTTTTCCATTTATTCTTATTGTTATTGTCTTATTTAAAATGTCCCTGTGTTTAAAACTAACTGCCTTGCTATGGGGAAAGACATGATATAGATCAGATTAAGCCATGAGTTGGAGGTAGTATGAGCCTGACTATTTACTTCCTCTTGATTTTGAACAGAAGTAGCAGAATTATTGTAAAAAGCAACTATCCAAACTATTTTTCAAGTTAATCCGCAACTGAGAATTCCTAAAGCTTCTGACGGACCAACTCATGAATATCATTGTCTTTCAGGAATTTCTTTTTCCTTGCTACCTTAATTGTCATAATTACTTAAATCCCATTTCTTTCTGAATCCTCTTTGGAGATGAGGAAAATATGGTCGCCATCTTGAAATAGTAGACTCTTGGATCTGAAAGAACCTGAAGAGGTTATCGACCAAATAGTAATCATTCTTCCTGCATGCCACTAGCATTGAGAAATTCAGTTATATAAAAGGTAACCCTTCCAACTGTTAAAACGTTCTTTCAAATAATTAGCTGAAATCTACTCTGTGTGTAATTTCTTCCCCAAAAGCTTAGCTCTGAAAGCTTAATGGAATAAGTTTAATTCCTCTTCAATATAACAGACCTCAAATACACGAAGGCTTGTTTCTATGCTGATGTCTCTTTTTCCCACTGAACAACCAGAGCTCCTTCAACCATTGCTTATGTAGGATAGGGTTCATTACCCGCTGACCTCTCCACATAGATGTCAGAGAGATGCTCTCTGTCTTCAATAAGACACCCAGAATTAATAGCAATTCGCCCGGTGTGGGTCTGGTAGTGCTGAGTGCAGGGAGCTTATTATCCTCTGTGAACTGGATACCATTCTTCTCTCTATTAATGCAGCCTAGGATTGCATTAGATCTTTTGTCAGCCTCATCACCTTGGATAACCCTCCATATCCATGGATATATTACCAGGAGGGAATGAGGGGAACTTTTAACAGACCGTCTAATCTGCCCCCCCTGAGCCCTTGAGCAAATAGCAGTGCTTTTATAGCAAGCTATCTGGAAACCTATATAAATGGGTCATTAAAAACTCTGTACTTTTTGAACCACTAAAGGGGGGGGTACGGAGATTGTTCAAATATCCCTTCTTTCATTCTTGTCCTCACAAATTCAGTATCTATTACTGAGCCACAACCATGTGTCTGGCTGGGACAGAGAGATGAAGACCAGGCCTCTGAATCTCAACTCTTACATTTCTCACACAAGCAAATCAACAATAAGCTACTGTGCTGAGTAGTGTGACAATAATCTGTAATAGTGAAGTGAATGAACAGAAGAGGGACACCCAACTCAGCCTCAGAGGCATCACCGAGAATACTATCCTGAGTTGTACCTTCATGTAAAGTGAGAGTTCTCCTGGGTCCCTCTCTCCTGTGCCTTAGAACAGAGCCTGGGTGCTAAAAAAAATAAATAAATGAATGAATAAAATGTAAAATAACATAAATGGAAAAGGTGGATGAGTTAACTAATGGATGGAGTCACTGCTCGATGAATTAATTAGACACAGACTAACATATGAGAGTTTAACCTATTCAGAGACAGCTAAGTGGTTCGGTTAAGCTACAGCTTGGCCTTGTAGAGGAAAAACAAGAAATGGGATTAGAGAAGTAAGTAATGGAGAAAGGGATGTAAGCAGGGTCTCTGGATATAGAAGAACCAACAAAAGCCAAAGAAGAGAAGGAAAGGTGGGGGTGTAGTTGAGAGATACCGAGGACCAAATATATGTTACAGGTAAGGGACAGAGATCATAATTCCTTTGTTTCCTGCTTGGGCAACTGTAAAGAATATTGCACTCAGCAACCTTCAAGCCACAAGTAGCACAGGTTTTGAAAGTGGGGAGGATGATAAATCCAGTTTTCTTTGGATTAAATTGAAGATGGGGTACTCACAGGAGATGCCCATGAGCCACTCGTGCCCCATCTCCAGTTGGGAAGAGGCATCTAACCGCAGTTAGCTGGGTCATCAGAGGGTGTAAGTAATTGCTGAAGCACTTGGTGTGAATCAAATTGTCCAGAAAAAGCACACCGTGTGGAAAGAAAAATGCCAAACAACAAGCACTCGAGAACATAAGTATCTACAGGCTACCTAAGGAAATCAAGACTGCAAGTCAAACTTCAGCAAGTAGTAAGAGATTTCCTGTGTAAGGTGGAAGGACTGAAAATATTTGTATGTGGAAGAATAAAGGCCAGCTGAGCAGAAATTGAAAACATAGGAAGGACAATTAATGGGTCAAGCCTTCTTGCATTTACCCACAGTTCTGAAAAGATCTACCTTACAGACCTTAATTGTAAAATAAGAACCTTATTCTCAGAGAATACATTTTTCTAAGAAATCGGCTAAAAAGTGAGTTTCTTTCATCACTTTTCCTTTGACGTCTTTCTCATACTCAGAGTTTCCACCTAGCTACCTTCTTGATACTAAAAATTTCCAGAACTTTCCAGAAAAGTTAAGGCAAGAAAGATGGCTGGATCCCAATAGGGGGTATTGAGATGGAGTTTGAAGGAGGAAGTTCTGAACTGCAGTGTCCAGACTTCACCAGCAGGTGCTGATGTCTAACAAGACACCTCTGCTTTGGACCTCAGTCATGTAGAACCCCAGGGATGTGGATCATCCTAGATAACTTGACGGTTTACCACTTTAAGCAACCAACCTGCTGCCCGTACCCCTTTACATTTTTTTAATGGAGTTTTCCCCTAAAACTTGTCTACAAGTATTTCTATCTTAAGATCTGTCTTTTATCATCTTTTAGTGAGAAAATAAAAGCCATGAAGGGGCTTCCCTTATCTTACCACCACCAAGTTTACTAGCCTTTTCTTATCTCTGCCTATTCTTTGCCTTCTCTCTCTTTATGGCCTGGATCAAGTGTCTCAGACTGTATCAAAATCTACCCCACCTTCAATGCGCTGCATCCTATCCTCACTTATTCACCTCGCAAAGACTTTGTCTGGCTCTTATGACAAATTATCTCATCTTCCCTTTCTTCTGCATCCTTAATTCTCCCTCACTGCTAAAACTTTCTTTTTAAAATACAGATATACTATACATCTCCCACTTTACAGCTAATGCACAAATACCTTGACCAGCCAAGGTCTATGCTCCCCCCTCAGAATAACTTCAATTGAGTGAGGACCGTCTCTGCTCTCTTACTCCCATTTGCTCCACAACTGATGCTGCATGCCAAGTTCCAACTTTGCGTTAGAATTCCAATCAGATTTCCAATGCTGTAAAAGAGCTCCAGTTGGATTTCTGTTCTGTCCATAAACTGACCAAATGAAGATCACCAGCGAACTCTGTGTTGGGAGATCCAGTGGTCTGTCTTCAACCATCGTGTACTCCACCTTTTCTATGATAAAGTGGGTCACCCTGTCCCTTCTTGGAGCACTTTCTTCTGTTCGTTTTTATTACACTAGTTCCCCACTCACCTGACCACCTGGCCCTCCCAGCTTTCCTTTGTTCATCTTTCCTTTCCTCCTCCTCCCATGATCTCCACCAAATGTTTTGATGAATCCCATACTCTGCACTGCAAAATAGAGTGTGATCTGTACCCCAAATCCTCTCTTGCGGTTTCCCATTTCAGTAAACACCACCTCCAGCCAGCCTCACACACAGTTATTTGAGTCAAAAACGAGGAAATCTTCCTCGATGCTTCCCCCTCCTCCCTTCACTCCTTACATGCAACCCACCAGCAAATATCATTAGCTCTAACTTCTGAAATGCACCTGGACTTCACCCACTTCTCCCCACCTCCACTGCCTCCTCCCTAGCCCAACAACCCTCCTACCCTGCCTAAACTTTCCTAACCTCCTGACAACATCTCTGCTTGCATTTTGACTTCCCTGTAAAAAGAGTGATCTTCTTAACCTTTGTCAAATTATGTCAGTTCCCGAATAAAACTCCCCAATGGCTTCCCAATTCACATAGAGTAAGCTCCTATCAGGACCTTGTCTTTGGGCCCTGCCTCCTCCTCTATTTCATCTTTTCCAGAATTCTCTCTACTCACTGTGCATCACCTGAGACACATGAGTCCTTGTGTTCCTTGAAATCACAAAGCCAGTCCCAGCCTCAAAGACTTTGCATTTATAGCCCCTCTCCCTGGAAGCCCTCTCCCTGGCTGGCTTCTCTTCCTTCAGGTGTCTGCTGAAAGCCCACCACTGTTAACAACCTTCTCTAGTCTAGACTCTCCCCACCCCCCACCACCGCCAGCCTTAGGTTGGGTCTCTATCACATTATCCTATTATCTTCAGTTCACTTTTCACTCTCAGAAACTATCTCCCTCCACTAGAATATGGATTTAATGAAACCAGGAGTCTTGCCTATTTGAGTCACTTCTGGATCTCCCCAGTGCCTAGCATATATGAGGCATTCAATAAATAATAAACTAATGATAAACCTGGGATAAATCCTGCCTGGATTTGCTTCTGAGATGCCTGGTAAATCAAAATAACATTTATGGAGATAACAGTTTTCTCCCTTAAATGTTAAAAACTTCATGCCCTGGCGAAGGTATTTGAAAATCTTATTTAAAATTATAAAGATGGGCCTGAAGCCTGAGGAATTTATTTTGACATGGAGTCCATACAAGGCCATGTCAACACATTTATGTATGACCTCTCCCAGTGAGATTAAATATTTTTTTTAGCATTCTAAGCATTGCTGATTATTCTTTGATAGTAATGGGTGCAATAAAAATGTTTAAAATGGTCTAGTCCCATTTTTAAATTAGGAAAACAAACGGTTGAAACCACCCGATGTAACCTACACCAGTTATGAAGCAAAGACCCTGAAAAGTTTTAAAACTTGCAAGTGTTCGCAAGAGCGAAGTAAGCATCAAGTGGCTATCCGTTGGCCTCTCCTGTTACGACCCCGTTATAACACCGGCCCACAAACTGAGACATAAAAGAATAAAAGACAGTGAGATGTAGCCTCCAATGGAAACTGTCTTCACTGCGTGGCCATGACCATTAGTCAGTATCCCAACCACTAAAGGCTTCCTAAGCTCGGTCCTGCCCAGGGTGTGTGAGTCCCTCCCTCCCCGTATCCCCACGGTGCTCAGCACTCTAGATTAGAACACAAGTGCCCTACCCTCATCTTAGGGGAGCGAGTTGCTGAGGGCCAGCTGGGGTGCTGACAAGGCTAACGGGGAGGCTATGAGCTTCACAGAGGAAAGGAAGTGGTAAGAATCGCTCAGGCCTCCAGCAGGAAAGGAAAGGGAGCATAGGGATTCAACTGGGGCCTAACGAGCAGTAGAAACCAGATCTGCAGTAAAAAGGACTGTGATTTCTCCACACTGTTCCGTCAGCATTAAGTGCTGTGGGGGAGTCATGGCAACACCCTCAGGGCACCACTGCCCACTCGTTGGCCTTGAAGCTCAGGGAGGTGTTGCTTGACCAATGGAACTCAGCTTTCTCATCTGCCAACACGCGTTAGTGGTTACTATTTTCTCTTCGGCTGGCTGGAAGCAGTAAATAATAATAAGGGCATAGTAGGGACTTCACAGAGCTGTTGCTATCATCACACAAAAAAGCTAAAACTATGGCCTCTGGGTCTGTGTTCCGTAATTCTTCTGTTCCCGTCTTTGCTGTTGGGCCAACATGGCCCAGCAGATCAGCTTTGAGTAGCTCTGTCCTTCCCACTGGACCCAATTCTACTTATCTGCATGGGGCCTGGTGTGCCTCAAAACTGACAATAAATTTATAATCTTTCATTTCACTCTGTCTTCCCCATTATGCTAGAAGCTCCATGAAGGCAGGTACACTCAGTCCTGTTCTGCCTACACCCTCCCAGCCTCGCTCTGGGTTGAAGCAGACTTGTATTTGACTCCTGATTCAATAAACGTTTGTTGAACATTGCTGAGTGGATGGCTAGAAATCTGGTAATCATAGCCATCACCCTAGTAATAAACCAGTGACAGTGGCAGGGGGGTGGGGGGTGGGGTCCCTTATGAGGAGTCTGCATAAAAGTTAGCATGTGAACTTTTTAAATAACTTCTCAGAGGCATCTTGCCTTACTTCTGAGCTCTCCAAGAGCTTTGGAGAAACACTGCCTGGGGCCTGGGGAACATTTGCCAACGTCTGCGACCCCATGTCTATGAAATGGAAATAATTGTGAACTCCCAGGAGTATTGTGAAGACTGAGTGTGACATAGAAACAATTTGCAAACTTATGTTTAAACGTTTTTGAAACAAATGTAACAGGAAATCCCAAGATACAACGGAACTGGTGGAGCTTCAGTGGGGACGACTGTCTGCTTGGCATGTGGGACATCCCCAGGAAACCTCATCAGAAGCCAGAGCTCAGGGCCCGCAGTGACAAACCTGCAGACACTCAGACAGAGAGCGTAATAGGCTTGCAGAAGGTTGCCTTGTTTTCTCCATTGCATTTTGCGGTGGTTGCTTGGTAAATAAGTTACAGCTCAAAATAAGTTATAGATCAAGTCCTAAATCAGAGGAGGGAAGGGGTATGTGACTTTCCTCCAGTATGAAATCTAGGTTCCTCCTAGAGCCCTACAAAATAAATTAGTTCTCGAAGTTTTAAATTGCTGATATTATACCAGAACAGACACTCAAATCACTAAACACAAACTTCAAGCATATGAAGAAAGAAAACTTGCATATGTCACCTTAACTAAATTACATACATAACACGGAGCCCCACCTAGGGATGTAGCAGGAAGGATTATTTGATAACACCCAGAGCATGTGATTGGTGTGGGCCCTTTCCAGTGAAAGCAACCAACAAAAACAATATTTTAACAGCTACAACTTGACTATGAAACACAGAAGTGGTATTCAATTTGTTGTTGTTTTTCATTTCCCCTCCATCCAGAAGGAGAGGAAGAGAGAGCTGGTTCCTGGTGTTTTCCGGAAGCTGAACCTGGTCCTGGGATTCTTCTCTCCTCCCCAGGCACAGACCACTCAACTCTGCCAGAGGCTCCTGGGTCTGGTCTAAGCTCTGTTATTTCTGCCTGTTTCTCTGGGCCCAGGAATCTCTCATCCAGCCCCTTGGCTACAGCCCTTCTTGAGGGAGGCCCCATCCACTGACTCCATGGGCCTCCAGATAAAACAGTTCAGTTCCACACGCACCCGGGGCACCGTGTATTAACCTTTGCACTTGTTTCATCCTTCAGTTTTGCTGGTGGACCTTGTTTGGCACCTAATGGTGCTTTTTGCTCAGGCGCCATCTAGTGTTCAAAAAGTCAGCCCACGGAGTCAACTTGGTAGGTGGCTTGTATAATCCAAAAAGAGTGTCAGAATGCCTTTTGTTCCCCTCTCAGTTCATCACCAACACTGCTAGCACCCCCATATGGAACTGTCTCTCTGACCCACGGGCATCTCCACATCTGAGCCCATTTCTTAGGAATGTAGCGGAACATCCAGCTGAAACACCCTCTGGCGAGAACATAATGCCCAACCTGAACAAGAGCTCAAAAAATGACCTGGATGGAACTTTATCCAAACCTGCATGGTTGCATGGTCCCCCCAGAGGAGACACCCAAGACTTACAACAAACACATTTACATAATCGTGTGAGTTTCCAAGTCTGAGGGCAAAAGAAAAAAAACAAGAAAACAAAAAAGTGGCAGGAAGCCAAGCTTCGGTAAAGCCTAACTATGCTCCTCATCCACAAGCTTAATTTTTAAAAGGAGGGAAGTATCAGGTGGTTGTAAATGATTCCTTTTTCAAAAATTTTTTTTAATGTTTATCTATTCTTGGGAGAGAAACAGAAGGACAGACAGAGCACAGGCGGGGGAGGGGCAGAGAGAGAGGAAAACACAGAATCGGATGCTTAACCGCCTGAGCCCCCTGGACGCCCTTGGAAATGATTTCTTCAGGCTGCCTTGGACAAGGCGCAATCAAATATCATTACTTCAGTCCCTGTGATTCCTTTCATGCCAGCAGGGCATGGACCAGAACGAACCAACCCTTTTCTTAGCAAGGCAGGTCTTATGGGAACTTGACTGCTGCTTGCCGCCCCCCACCCCCACTGCCAACTTTGATCGGGAAGGCTGAGGACCAGGCTGAGGCTCCTAGCCAGCTTGGGCAGGGAACGGTCTGCAGGACCAACACGCTGTGTAAGAGACAGAATGAAAATGGTCCAGGGACAACCAAGGTGGATGCTATGGCCTCGGCCACACAATACGAGGAGACCTACACCATGTCGGAGAGAGAAAGGCAGTTCCGGGTCGGCCCCCCACCAGTGCATTTCCTGTGCCTTAGAATCAATGGACCAGTGCTGCCTGAGTTTCTTCATTATGCTAACCAAAACCAAACAGTGTAGGAGGCATCAGGAAAGCAGGGAAAGGAGATGGAGACGGAGGGAAGAATCAGGAAGACATGTCCTGGGTGACAATGTGGTTCCTAAGAAGAAGGTGGTTTTCCTTCCCTATACTGGCCTCGTGCACATGGCCGTTGGGGTGGCCTGGGACTGTCTGAAAACCTTCTCCCTCCCCTACCTGATGTCCCCTCTCGGTTAGCTGAAGGGAGGGTAGGACTGCTGATCCAAGAGAGCAACCAGAGATTCTCCCACGGGTACGGAATCTGGAAACAAAAAAGAGAAATTCTAATTATTTCTGAAGGCCAAGATATGAGGCATGTGGGCAGAAAAACAGCTGGGAGCCTTTGTTCTAAGCACTTTAAGTGCAGGGCTGGGGAGCATTTGCCACCCACTGACGGGGAAAGCCCAGAGAGAGAGCTGCCCTGCAGATAAGTTAAGAATGAGGCAGGTGCCCAGGGCTCAGGGCCCACACCAATCGTCTCCATGGGCAAGCTTGCCAGAGAATATTCCCACTCGCCCAGACTGTTGAATCTCCCGTTTCACACCCACGTGGAAATCTGCCCCACCGTTAAACTTTAAGCAGAAAGTCCATTGTTCATCGTTCAGTGTTATTTGTTGACCCAAGCACTGTTCCAGGCAGTACAACTCTTCCAAATGGAACAACAGCAAAACACTGTGGCCTTTGTAGAACTCACATTCTAGTGAGGACTAAGAACAAACAAGACAATGTAGAAAGCACATATAACGTGTGAGAGCCGTGGTGGGGGGGGGGGGGGGGAATAGCGTAGGATAAGAACAGCAAGTTTGGGGGAATTCTAAAAGTTGAAACCTTAAGTTTCAAAGTAAACTTTTCTCAAGTGGGGAAAGATTTTAAGGGAGTTGAAGGGGGAGCCACATGGGTATGTGGGGGAAAAAAAACACAGGTAGGTGAAGCAGCCGGTGCAAAGGGCCGGGGGTGGAAACAGCAAGGAGGCTGTTGTGGCCGGGCAAGAAGGGGGTGCTGGAGAGTGATGGAGTCAAGGTCAGGGAGAAAAGAGGGCACAGGCTGTGTGGGGCCTTACAGGCTGTCGAAGGGACACTTTCTTTTGCTCTGAAAGAAATCAGGAGCCATTGCTGGTGTTCACCAGGAGAGTGACATTGTCTGACTTACCGTCCAACAGACAGTTCTCATGGATCCACTGAGAACACACTGAAAGGGACCAGCGATATTAACAGAATCTGGGATACGCTTGGGAAGCAGCCCTGAGAAATGACGTGGCTTGGCCCCGTACTAGCAGGAGTGCTGCTGAGAGTTCTTCAGCTCTTATTTATATTTCCAAGGTGGAAACAAAATTATTTCCTGATGTTAATTTATGTTATTATTTTTACTTCATCCTCAGTACTCTGACCGCCCGTTTATTCGCTTTGCCTCATTGAGCGTCTACTTTGTGTTCAGCCCGGTGTTAAGTTTTTAAGCAATGAAATGATGATTTAAAACAAGGATTCCAGGTTCCATGGAATTAGCATTCCAGCTGGGAGGCAAGAATGACAGCTATTTGAATAATTATACTACGTGGAGGATGGGGCAGGGAGTGGTTATTAATACAGAAATAAAGGCCAGCATTACAAGAGCACCTGCTTTTGGAGGTCCGAGTCTTGTCCAAGGGCCACGGGAAGCTCCCCACAAAGAACTGCCTCACAGTCCATGTGTCTACGATACGAACCTCCAGAATTTACAGCCTGTTAGATATACAAATGGCTCATTTCAGGAAGTTTGTAGGTTTCGGTTTTGTTCGGTTTTGCAAAACTACCTTCAGGATGGCCATACTCTTGTCGCAGAGGCTCTGACGGGAACCAAGGTCCCTTCAGGAGCATGGGACTTGTCTTGCAGGTCTGCGGACACCCTCTAGCCGAGAGTTTGCAAGTGTCCGCCCCCTCGGGGGATTGTCTTGGCTGAAGAAAGCAGGGTGTTGGGGTTTGTTTAATGTTAATTTATTTTTTGAGAGGGAGACAGAGTGTGACTGAAGAGGGGCAGAGAGAGAAGGAGACACAGAATCTGAAGCAGACTCCAGGCTCCGAGCTGTCAGCACAGAGCCCGATGTGGGGCTCAAACTCACAAACCGTGAGATCATGACCTGAGCCGAAGTCGGATGCTTAACCGACTGAGCCACCTCGGCACCCCAAGAAGGCAGTTTTGACAAAGACATGCCTCCTTCTCAGGGCCACCCAAGCCCCTTTCTCCAATTCAGGACAACTCAGAAGGGTCGTTCCAGCCTGAAAGCCCATTGTGGAATTGCCTAAAGCGTCACGGAGACTACACGCTGGCCTGATTTCTCTCTGTGCCCAGTCCTGTTATTTTCCATTCCCTTCCCTTCTGTAGGTGATGATCCCAAGAACACACCTAGACAAACTTCCTGTGCACCAAGTTTCTTCTCAGAGGCCACCGCGTGAGGAACACAACACAGAACACCTTTATGTGCCCCAATCCAGTGAGCCAAGTCTATGGGCTTCTATGCTACGTTCCCATCGGCATCCAGCTCCAGATTAAAGTTGGCCTTGAATGAATTTCTATGACTTATTTTGTCAGGAAAAACAACTATAACCCCAAATCTTTTCTTTTTGTCTACAGCTGCCGGGAAACTTAAAACTAAATACAATGATTAGTTATAAATAAGAACACATTTCTGCTGTCTGGAAGCACCTACTCCCTCTGATCGTATTTTTTAACCCAACTGTCCTTTCCATGATGTTCCATCTTATAAGTCCCTCCAAATCCCTTTGCAAGAAAATTGGCAAATAGTCTGGGAAAAGATATTTGCCACAGGGTTAATAATTTCTTAGGTATTTCCAGCTGGTTGAACTAGAGCCCAAAGACCACTAATACGGAAAACACTTCTTAAGGTTTTTTTTCTTTATTTTTTTTTTAGGAACACATTTTTTTATATATACATTTTTTCTCAATGTTTACTTATTTTTGAGAGACAGAGACAGAGCATGAGTGGGGGAGGGGGGAGCAGAGAGAGAGGGAGACACAGAATCTGAAACAGGCTCCAGGCTCTGTGCTGTCAGCGCAGAGCCCGATGCAGGGCTCGAACCCATGAACCGTGAGATCATGACCTGAGCCGAGGTCGGACGCTTAACTGACTGAGCCACCCAGGTGCTCCAACACTTCTTAACTTTGTAGCCTGAATGAGCTTTTGGCTTCCTCTTTAAAGATCATTCTGAAGAGATGCAAATCCGGATCCAAAAACCTTGAAGAGTAACGTGTATTTTTACTGAAGTTGAAGATACCAGGTGAGGTGAAGTGAGGTGAGGTGAGGTGAGGTGAGGTGAGGTGAGGTGACACAAGGGTACGGAGCAAAACTCCTCAAATCCAAGCCATTATCTCTCACCTTGGAGTGGTCAGGACTCTGTTGATCAGAGGGTTTAGAGACTCCATCAAATTAACGTGAGGAAATACAGAATTTCTTTACTCAAATGCCTGGAAAGTCCAGGGGTAGACCTTCTCCTATCCTGGCTGACTCCAGAGTCCCCAGTGATGCCATTAGGATTCTGTGTCTCCCTCTGTCACTGGGCCCATCTCACCTCTGCATTGGTTTTAGTCTCAGGCTTTCACAACATGGTGGCAAAGATGGCCACCAGCTCCTGTGGGACTACGTAGCCATTCCTTTCTCTAATAGTTCCAGCAAATGTCCCAGAGAGCCCTGTGACTGGCCCTTTTGAGTTCACATCCCCACCTCCAGGATGAGGTGAGATGCATCTACCTAATTCAAACCACATGAAACAGATTTACTATAAGCAACAAGAGTCCACAGAAGCAGAAAAGGAAATGCATGCTGGGCAGAAAACCGTCCCCAATTCTAAATGTACAGGGGCTCTTCTTAAGCTCTTAAAATTCTAGCACAACCTTATTTCCTTTTCACTCTTCAGTCCTCTCTTTGGATCAGCTCAGCTAAATCCCCCTACTCCAAGATTATATTTTTTCAACTGTGTATGCCCTCCCCTTGCTTTGTTGACCATTGTCTCCAGTTTTCTAATGCTTGTTTGTACCACTCACGAGGATCAGCACAAAGGAGGCCAAGTAGCTAAACATGCCAAGATTCTTTCATCTTTAGATGGTGGAGAAAGACAAAGGGTTGTGGATGTTATGTTTTAATATGATTTGGATTTATAGTACCCCTGGGCCATATGCTTGTATCTATTGATATGCTCAGCACCTCTTGCTTCATGAGTGAGGAAGGAATTTTGGTTGGAGGAGAGGATCCTCAAAGAGGAAGAAAAAACTGGACAGAAGGTTTTTCCACCCATGTTCCCAGATTAGGTTTTGAGCCTGTAGTGAGGGGAGTAAGGATCAAAATCCAATGGGATAGTCCAAATTGAATTTGAAAAACCCTGGGCTCCTGAGGTCTAGGAGAAGCAAGTGACAAACTGGGAAGAAGAACATTCTCTCCAACCTCTGAATCTAGCAATGCTCTTACACCTGGAAGAACAGAATTTGGGAGGCAGCATCTCTGGCACAGCCCTTGGCATTCTTCTGATAGCCAGAGACAGATGAAGTTTCTCTAAGGAGTCTGATGGCCACGGGCCAGAGAGCACCCCCAAAGTTGCATATCTACTCTGTACCGTAGCTGGCAACCTGGAGCGTGGCCAATGCCAGGTACTCCTCTGAAGAACTCTACTGGGAAACACTGGGGAGTTATTGATTTCTGTCAGCCAAACCAAAATGGCCCCATCCATGCTAGAATTATTCAAGATTATGGCTTACTTTGTAGCCAGAGGCTGATGAGAGTAGAAATCTTTGAGTTTCATGTATAAACAGTTCAAACACATTTCTAAGAGAAGCACTGAGAAGAGACTAGATGTACAAAGGATAAATTTTATAAAGGAGAAAAGGTAAGAAACATTTTTATATGTTCAACATCAGTGGCAATAAATATTTCCAATCAAAGGGATTTTTTAACAGAGTAATGTAGTAAAAACCGGTGACACTACTAAATTGACAGACTAATACATCACCATTAGCAATGAAAAGCAGCCAAAGTATATTGAAAATTGATTTAATCATATGCATTAAAAGTTTTTAAGTCTTTTAGTGTGAAATACCTCTTCCTTGCTTTAAAAGCACTATGCAAAGCAATGTTCACTATAGAAATTTTTGTAATAATCAAACATCTTACAGAAGAGTAGCTAAGTACACTATGTTACATGCACTCAATTAAACTTCATGCAGATTTTAAAAGTAAGGATTATACAGGCTACAGAATAGTTTATGGGAATAGCTTTAGGATACTAGTTTGTGATACAATGCAAGGTAAAATTATATATCCCATATAATTAAAAGTAGGACAGAGTTACATGTTGTAAAAAAAGAATATGTTGTAAAAAAAAAAAAGAATTAGGAAGGAAATAACAATTCAGATCTGAAGGCAAGATAAACCATGGAAATATTTATATTCTTTTCTCTGTAGACAAAATTATATCATTTTTATAACAGGAACATAGGTCTGTGAGCATTCTCTACCTAGAGAATGGCAGAAAGCAAATAAAAATAATCAAATGTTTCTGTACTCTGCTGCATTTATTTTTCTACTAGTTCGCATGCATAACTGAGTTTTCTATATTTCATAGGAAAGCAAGTGAATAATTAAATTATTGACATAAAATGTTCCCCATAATGTTTGGAATTTGTAAAAGTGACTTATTTAGGGTCCTTACAAAATTGAGAAATACACAGGACTTAATACTCAAGACTGATAGGAAATTTAATGTGAAAAGGTTTTAAAAAGAGCGTTGTAGGGGTGCTGCTGTGACATGCCCCATGCATCTCTGCAGCGTTTATGAGGCCTCCTTGCCTGTGTCTTCTTGGTGGGAGTCAATCTATCACATCCAAAATGAAAGGAAATGAAAACGCCCAGGATTCCTCTTCCCACCCCATCACAGTGAGGGAACTGGACCTCTTTTTGACCTACACCCAGGTCATCAAATGAGTAAGTGAAGCCGAGATGGATGGGCTGGATTGTCTTCACTGCAGAAGCAGTAACAAAAGTACTCTGTGATGCAGTAGGAGCAGAAAAGGCCTGACCACACCCTGTCTGGGAAAACGCTGATGGTGCTCCCTAAGTCCCAGCACCTTGCTCACATGTTGTCCTAACCACCATCGTAATAAGAATCTCTTCAGGTAAAAATTATTTCTGGATCCTAAAATGACTGAGTGAAGGTTGGTGAGAAATAAGATGTTTATAACATCCCCAAACACCTTCCAACAAATCTTATACTAATCACAAAAGGGAAAATGGTAACTTCATAGTGGAGAAGCCACTGCTAAGCAAGCGATAAAAGTTAACAACACAGATCACAGGCCCCCTCACCAGGCTGTGAAATTGTGGAAAAGGTTCTGGTCTTATTTATCTTTGCTCCCCCAGATTCTGTAACACCACGTGTAGTAGCAAAGGCAGAGGGAACGGACGTTTATCAAAGCCAAGTACGTACCCAAGGTTCTCTGTCAGGTGGCAAATTTCCCATTTGACATAGGAAGAAGCTGATGGTCAAAGAGAACAAGGAACTTGTTCAAGGTAATAAGACCAGTCACGTCCAGGGTCCAAATTCAAGCCCAGATCCGCCTGACTGCAAAGCCCATGTCTTTTTCCACAATGTTTTTGGTATAAAACCTAACCATAAGACAATTGAATTTCATCAGGGAGATTTATTCATCACAAGAACAGAAAATAAAAAAAATTGCATAGGCAGGGGTCACAAACTTGAAAGCCAATGATTGGCCCCTTAATGCACAAAATGAATGAGTTAATAAGAAAATGGCGCATGGCGGGGCTGTGGTGAGTTGGGAAATGAACAGTTCATCCAAACAGGGCCAGGGCAGTTGCCTCCAGATCAGCTGGCATTTGTGGATGAGAACCCAGGCTTGCCAGGTCTTCTGATGTTTCATGGGGAAAAGGAGATCTGTATGTATGCAAAACCTTCCAGTTGTTAAACACTGGCCACTAATTTTTTAGAAGTAAAATACTCAGGGGTGCCTGGGTGGCTCAGTTGGTTGAGTGTCTGACTTCAGCTCAGGTCATGATCTCACGGCTCATGAGTTCGAGCCCCGTGTCGGGCTCTGTGCTGACAGCTCAGATCCTGGAGCCTGCTTCCGATTCTGTGTCTCCCTCTCTCTCCACCCCTAACCCACTCGCATTCTGTCTCTGTCTCTCTCAAAAATCAATAAACATTAAAAAAAAAAAAAAAAGCAACATACTTAACTGGCCAAACTCAAGACATCTATGTGCCATACTTGGCCTGCAGTCACCTGTTTACAACCTCTGGCATGGAGCATTTTTCTTATGACCCTTCACATTGTCATTGGTGGTCCTGTCTTCCCACGTGATGTTGGTGTGGGGGTGTCACTCTGTGTACCCATCCTGGGACTGTTGCCATAGCAACACAGCAGACTGAGCTGAGCCTTAGCACAAGTCAGAGTGAATGTGGAACAAGCTGATGTGATTGATGGTGTTTCATAACCGATTGAGAAGGAGGACTGGAGTAGATCCCGAACTCCTTGGTCTGCAATGTCTCATCTCATGGACTGACACTGCCTACAAAATCATGTGGCTTTGTAGTGACCCCCCTCCCACCTTGGGGCCCTTGCAATGACAGCATTGCTAAGAAATAACAGTATATGCCTGAGAAATAGGGATTCCAAGTACAGTAAAACCTTGGTTTGTGAGCATAATTCATTCCAGAAACATGCTCGTAATCCAAAGCACTTGTATATAAAAGCGAATTTCAAGAACCATTAGCTCAGCTGTGACCATGTGACGTTCGGTGTCATGTACTACCTGTACTGTAAGACATCGCTCGTTAATCATTAAAATTTGTTAGAAATGTTTGCTTGTCTTGTGGAACACTCGCAGAAGTTACTCTCAATCCAAGGTTTTACTGTGTTTGTAAAGCTCTGAGTTTATGTTAAGTTGGCAAATAAAGTAAAAAGAAATACGACCGCCTAAAATGTTTTTGTCCCCTGAAGAGACAATTTAGAACTTCTTTCCTTCACTTAGTAAGGGAAAACGGCACAAGTGCCTACATTCAAATCCAGGAGCTGTCACTTGTCACCTAGGACCTTTAGGCAAGTTATTGAATCTGTGTATCAGCTTCCTCTTCTCCAATATGCAGGGGATAATAGCATCCATTTTTGAGTGTTGGTGTGAGTTTCAGGTGGGGATTTGATGACACAAAAGCAGTATGTTTTATCTATTAATTCTATTAAGCTTCTAAGAAAGTGGCTGAGGAAGAATAATGTAAGGAAATAAGTAAAAGTATGGCCATAAGTATAACTTGTGAGTCTTAATTTGATAAGAAAAGAAATGGCTTCTTACCAGTTTGTTTTAAATACAATAATTTATTAAGAACCTCTTTAGCAGTAATTGAATGGTGATAGCTACCAAAGTCATTAGGATTCTGCATAATTTGAAAGCAGATAACTTTCTTTATAGATATTCAGAATGAATTAATAAAAAATGGAAGATGACGGAAATGGCTATAGATACTTAAATAGAGTATTTTTCCCAGCATAAAAAGTTGATGTAACCATGACTCTGTACAGAGGTGACATAAAATATCAATTCAGGAAAAGGATGATAAAAACTTTTTTTAAAGCATTTTGTCAGGTATCTCCTAGAACTGCTAAATTGCCTTTCTATTCTCAATAACATGAGTCAAAGGCCCCAAAGCCAGTATAAAAAATGTGAAACAATCCATCTCTGAAGCAGCACCTGATAGGAGAAAACAGGATTTCCAAATCAATTTGTCATGATCCAATATGGATTAAGCAGTTTATTTGTTTTGACATTTCTCATTTGCTAAGTGCCAGCATGCCAAAGTAATCTCCCTGTGATACATACACAGACCAGAACATTTATTATTATTTATTTAGGGGATTTATAGCCCCTTTTCCTCCAGAGAAGTCATTTGAAGGCAAAAATATATTTTGAAATTGGGACTGCAGGTGGCTTCACCTGATAATAGTTTAATCTCATCATTTCGCTCTTACAATGGAAAACCCTGGAAAACCTCCACCACCTTGGACAAAGGAGAAAAGGCCTTCCAGACTTCTGTAGTGAACACAACCACCCAGGGGAAGACTTGAACACCCACCCTTGACAAAAAGTGATGGGCAGCCATTTGTATTCTAGAACCTTCCTAGCCCGGGATATTTTAATCCCTTCCCATCCCTCTTCCTGTTAAACTGGGGACAAGTAGAGACTTCGAGGCTGTTTATAGTGACTCTTAAATAGAGTTAAAACTGCAAGAGATGGAACAGGGGGTGATGAAATGAGCCGGAATCAGACTGATTTGAGTTCAAATCCCACTATTTCATTCGTTAGCTATTTAACATTAAGCAAGTTACGTAGTCTCTCTGAGCTTCAATTGCCTTGTCTCTAAAATAGTGATATGATACTTTTCTCATTGGATTATAGTGATGCTTAAGTCAGAGAATATGAGTAGAATGCCTAGCCCAGTGCTGGCCCCGGGTACCTCAAGAAATGCTTGCCGTCTCCTTCCAGCCCCCTGACCCCCCTGGGCCCTCACGTTCAGTTTACAAGGTGGGAGGTGGGGACAACAGGGTGCAGACTCCTATTCCTTAAAATGACTCCCAGAGGCTCTAGGCTCCAAAATGTTCTCTCTGCCCGTGTTAGGGAAGTTTGGAGAAACATACAACACGCCATAGAAGAGGAGGGAGAGAAGGTGGAGGAATCAGAGCAAAGTGACTAGATCCGAGTGGGGGCTTTGCCCTGACACAGGATAGTTGATCTCCCAGCAAGAGAGGAATGTGGGTAGAAAACAGACATTTCCAGTGCCTCCAAGCCTGCTGTCCCAGGACCCTTCTTCTTGGTGTGGACATCAGCTTACACAAAGCCCTGCCACTTTCACTTGGGTGTATCTATTCCCATTTAAACATTATGTATGTTCGTTATCTCCTGAGTGTACTGGCTTAGGTGCACTTTAGAACTGTCATTTATAGTTGGACACCAACAAGAATGGACCACAATGCTCAGCTAAAGTGCTTCTGCCTTAAAACAGGCTGGTGGGGAGAGGAACAGATTCAAAACCCTGCGTCTCCACATTCCAAAAAGTAAGCAGAATGAATGAAGGACATGCCCACGTAGAAGCTGATCTCTGCCTGATAATCAGCGAGGGAAGTGTAAATGGGACTCTTCCAAGCTGAGAATAACGCTTGCACCTCCCACGTTCTGTGTTCTAAGAGCAAGCATTCTAGAAAAGCTTGTGTGTCCCACACTGGGCAGAGCATTTCTTGTGGAGGACGATGCCTAGTCCTCATGGCCACACTCGGAAGGCATTGTTGAGATCAGGAAACCCAGCCATGGAGGTAACAGGTCCGTGCTGTCACTGAAGTTTTCTAGTTCTGAAATTAGAACAGAATTTTAAGTAAACCTCCTCCATATCAGCCTGTATCCTGCAAGATGGACAAAAAAGTCCCGTGCTTAGGAGATCTGGGCTTGGAAAGTAAACAATGAATGAAAGGTCTGAAATGATAAGTATCTGAAGGAAATCTAAGGAAAGTGATTGGCTGGACAATTCCTATATACTCAGATGCCTACATTCACTGCTGAAAACAAGAACCAAGAGAAGAAGTTCTAGGGGTAGCTATAAAATAGGGGACAATAGAAAGGGCTCCAGACAAAGGATTACAGTCATGAACTGAAAGTGATGCCCTGAAAGAACGAATCAAGCTAGACCACATGTGTGGTATAGGCTCTGTCTGATGGGCAGCACTTGGTGGTGGGTCTTTTAGGTGACTGATCACTAATCAGTTCCCAATGGACACACAACTCAGTCACCAGAAGCGGCTCCTGCCAGTGATGTGAACGTGCAACCTGCCACCTCTTGGATACCTGATCTTGCCCCCATCACCACACACAAAAGTGGAGTCTCTATGATCCTAACTCTCCACAATGAAGTCATGAGTCAATCCTCTTAGCTGCAAAAGGGAACAAGGAAGTGTGTGTCTGGCATTTTTCCTCCTGCAGCAGGAGACTGACTCTCCTCTACAAACACTCAGAAGATGGGAGTTTCCTAAGCACAGCCAGGAAAATCAAATGCTGGACTGTAAAGGAATAATAAAGCCCACTGCGGAATTGTTTCAATTTATGCCACTTTACTATGGCCTCTAAACACTACACAGATGGTCCCAGAAGGCTCTCTTCACTACATTCCAAAACTCCAGAAAGTTGCAAGATTCCGGGGCTTTCTATGGAAAGTAAAAATTGCTTCCTAAACCTATGTTGCCCCTAGATTGTCTATGTTGGATTTGATGAAATCTCAAGTTCCCAGACTTACCAGATTCTTCCCCAGAGTGGTTGGAAACGTCTCAAACCATAGAGTTGTTTTGGAATGAAATATTCTTAAGGAAATTGCAGGACAAAATATATCCCAAGGTCGTGTCACCATTCAAAACTGTGTCCCTAAATGGTCCCTTGGGACCACACTGCTGCCCTACATCCCCCCATCATGGACACTTGGCCCTACGGGATTACTGAAATCTTGAATACCCTCAATTCTGGGAAGTCCAGTATATTGTGGCCCCTTTTATTTGTACCTATCTGGCCTCATTCCATAACACTATTTAATTTTTTTTTTAACGTTTTATTTATTTTTGAGACAGAGAGAGACAGAACATGAACGGGGGAGGGGCAGAGAGAGAGGGAGACACAGAGTCGGAAGCAAGCTCCAGACCCTGAGCCATCAGCCCAGAGCCCGACGCAGGGCTTGAACTCACAGACTGCGAGATCGTGACCTGAGCTGAAGTCGGACGCTTAACCAACTGAGCCACCCAGGCGCCCCTCCATAGCACTATTTAAATATAAATGTAGCCATGTTTTAGCATCAGAAGAAACTGTAGATTTAGAAATTGTGTTGTGGTTTAAAGAGTGAGTCATGGTTAAGACTTCCTGGCCCTACCATTCACTAGATATATGATCTTCAGCAAATAGAAGCTTTCTGAACCTAAGTTTCTTCATCTGTAAATTACAGATGCTAACAGTTTCTCCCTCATAAGGCTTTTTGAGAAGATTAACAACACTACATAACGATGCCTTTAGAAGGACCTAAAATGGTTTCTGACATATTCAATGCCTTGACAATCCTATTATCAAAATTGAGGCTTAAGAAGATTAAGTAACTAGTCCAAGATTATAGAGCTATTTATGTGGAGGAGTGACTTTTTCTAAATTCATTCCAAAGAGTTGGCTAAGGACTCTTATGAGCTATGGAAAAATAAGTGAAAACTTAGAACAGAGGATATAGCAGACAACAAATCACAAGATAAACCCCAGTTTCTACATCTCTAAAATGGGTGGACTGAACTTGATTTCCAGGTTAAGGTGGCACTTGTGTAGCAATTCCTGGTCTTCTCCAAATTTCCCTCACTGAAAAACCTACAAAGACATGGGGAAATTTTTAACATGCCATACTTCCAGGAAATTAAGGCTAATAACAAATCATGGTGGATTTGGGAATAACTACTCAACAAAGCTGCTGGCCTACATGGGTATTGTTCCCTAAATAGAGCAATATGTCCTGCTTAGACAGTGGTAGGAAAATCCCAGACCTCTACCCGTTATCCCACTGCCTGTCGCCAGCTTAGAGTTTGAGGATCTGCCAAAAAAAAAAAAAAAAAAAAAAAGTTAATAAAAAAAAAGTGCATCCATTCCCGCCCACCTTGCCTCACCCTACCATGCGCGCAACCTATTTTCATGAGTTGCAAAATTTATGCCCAACCCCCGTGTGGCTACCATCATACTACTATATTCCCACCACCCCCCCCACACACACACACACACATATTGGCATACTCACTTCACAGACACTCTAAAAGACCTAGAAGTTCAAAAACCTAATGACCAAGAAGACGGCATCATTTTGGGAAACAAAGGAAGACCATCAGATAGAACAGGAAAGGCTACTTATGCAGAGCCTTCAGTAGCAAGAGAGGGAGCCGCCACAATTTGGGTCTGGCAGAGACTGAAAGGCAAGCACAGGATGGGAGAGCTTCATAGAGGAAAAGGGGAAGGCTCCAGGCATGCCGCGACTGGAGGCTGCTGATCTGGGGAAACTGGAGGCCGGCCAGCTAGAACCAGGGTGACCTATGTGATTGGGTAGCGGGCACATTTGGTAAAAAGTTAGGGAAGCTGTCAGTTATTAAGTCCTGTCCATTTGGGGCCAATTGCTCTAAGGCTTATTGTATAGTTGCTAGAAACTTCTGTTAGGTGTGACTTACAGAGAGGATGCTGGCTTCCTGGGCTGGATACTCTAGATAATGTGCTGGTTTCCTGGGCTGGTTGTTATAGATCTCCTTATATCACCTGGTCATTTTCTATTTCTATATTCAACCTCTCAGCTTTATTATATTTTGGCATGTGCACATAAAGGCAGAGACAGGAGAAGGTCTGGCGTCCAACAGAAATTCTAGTTTTTCACACAAATGTTTCCGATGAGAAAAGATCCGTGCACAGCCACAGGTGATCTGGGAGTAGCGTTTCTTGATCTTGCAGACAAAGTACTTAAACTGCAGGGTAGGAGAGGAGCCCATCCAAGTCTAGGAGAATGTAACTGGATAATTTCTGCTTTCAAGATACCAGATGATGGTTTTGGTGTGAGACAGGTTTTCAACAAAGCACCTAAATGGACACTGAGCACAGTCAAAGGGAGACTTTGTATTCCATCTGTTGGCAAACACTAAAACTAGACCAATGCCTCCTAAATCTAGACGAGGATGGACTAAGTCCTCATTTTCCTAATGAGTGATTTTTCTGTGGCATAATAAAGGGAGTATCAATTATCTTAAAGACTTCAGGGAATCATATCTCTGAAAACTATTTGCTTAAATTAAAGGAAGAATTTTTAGAGCGTTCTTGAGTGGCTCAGTAGGTTAGCCATCTGATTCTTAGTAAAGCATCCAACTCTTGATTTTTGCTCAGGTTATGATCTCACAGTCATGCGATCAAGCTTCGCATCAGGTTTTGTACCAGAAGTGGAGCGTGCTTAAGATTCTCTCTCAATCTCTCTCTCACTCTCTCTCACTCTCTGCTCCTCTGCCCCTGCTTGCTGTCTCTCTGTCTCTGTATCTCTAATATAATTTTTAAAAAGGAAGAATTTTTAGAAAATTCAGATATAGGCAAGAAATCATAGACTCCATTGAAAAAATAATCATATAGAATAGGCTGCCCTACAAAGAGACCTAGATATGACATGAAGACAAAGGCTGAGATTAAATCTGAGATAAGAGAAGTTCTAGACCCTCCCTAAAACCACAAAAGCAGAATTAAACTCCAAAGGCGGGTATCTTTAAAGAGAAGAATCTGTGTATATGTAGCTCCTACTTAATGGAAAACTAAAGTTACTTCAGTATGCAAAGAAAAAGATAAAACGATACAGTGGAAGGAAAAGTAGCAAAGGGAGGCAAAGAAACTAAAATACATATTTTTTTAGAAATTAAAAAGAAATTCCCTGAGCTGTAAAACATAAACTCCCTCTCGTAGATCAAAAGGATTCATGTCATCCCAGGAAGAAAATATAAAACTTGACAAAGACATAAAATTTCAAAGATCGAGAGCAAAATTTCTGGCTTTCAACAAAAGAAGAGATGTCATATTAGCCACATATGTCTCCTCCATCAGACTAGATTCCAGAAGAAAATGGACTTGGGTCTGTAGAATTGGACAAGAAATCAAAGAATTTCCTACATTAAACTAGCTCATTTATTTACAAGTGGAAGGAAAGATTTTTTTCAGACCTGCTAGGAAAGTGAAAAAACTAGTTTTCATGTAGATTGCCTAAAAAACATGTATTTCAGATGACCAAGAATGTAATCAAAATGAAAGGGCCAAAAAATATTCAGGACAACATAAAGAAAAATCTGAGACTGAACACCAAAAAAAAGACTGAGTAGTAAATGAGATCAGATTAATACAACATTGTTAAATTATCTTCTGCAAAATAAGGCAAAATGTAAAAAAAAAAAAAAAAAATCCTGCTCACTTACTATTAATAATATGTACCAACAAATTTCAGATTTATTAACAACATGGTAAAAAATGTAAAAGTCTGCTGAAAGGATGTTCTAAGTTTAGCTTTACATAGGTCACAGTAAGAAGTGATTATGTTGGGGCACCTGGGTGGCTCAGTCTGTTGAGCGTCCAACTCTTAATTCCCACTCAGGTCACGATCACTCGGCTTCATGGGTTTGAACCCTGCATCAGGCTCTGTACTGGCAGCACAGAGCCTGCTTGGGATTCTCTCTCTGCCTCTCTCTGCCCCTCCCCAACTAGTGCTGTCTCTGTCTCTTTCAAATAAACTTTAAAAAAAAGAAAAAAAGAAGTGATTATGTTGCTGTTCATCGACAATTAAAAAAATTTAGATTAGATGGTGTTTTTGAAAAACTTAAAAGATAATCATTACTGACATTACAAACAGGATGCACACCTGTTTTCCAAATCATTACATAACAAAAAAGGAAAATTCAAGAATCTGCAAAGAATAAAAATAGTTAATATTTATTTAATTCACTCTATGCCAGGTGCTATACATACTTGCTTTTTTCCCCCTCTTTATTCCTTAAACTATTGTATAAAGTACTTGTTTTATTTTCCCTTTTTTTTTTTTTTTTTTTAGGGAATGAAATTAAAGATTAGAAAAATATAGTAATTCATTCAAAGACAGTGTTAAGAGCTGGTATTTTAACTCAGAGAGGTGGACTTCAGAGATAATGTGGACCCACTGTCACGTGTTGTCCTCTCTATACGTCTACTGACAGCTTATGATGTGCCAGGAACCATGCCACTAATTCAGTTAACATTTCAATAGTTCTATGAGATAGGCAAGGATATAAAAAGGAGAAGCAGAAAACAAAGCGTTATTAACCCTATCAGTGTACTAGTAACTTAAAATTTATATTGAAGCTCAAAGATTTACGGATTTAACTTTTTATTTATTTTTTTTAAATTTTATTATTATTATTTTTTTTTTTGCTTTACTTTTGGGTCTAAAACTAGATGATGGGGAAAAAAGGCAAAAATAAATAACCAAAGAGATATACAAGATATGAGATGAACAGCAACAAAAGGAAAGCTTAGGAGATGAAATTAATTCCAAAAAAATACTCAGTATTAAGTGTATGAAAAGCAAAAAGAGAATCATCATGCTGTATTGCTGTATTGTTTGTATAAGTTTTATCTATAATTAAGACAAAAAGTCAACAGATACGCACTCCATATATCATAAATATATGACATATTATAGATAACTCTATTATACGTAACCCTATAAAATTATATGTATATATAATTTTACAAAATATATGTATTTTACAAATGAAATGTAGAAAAAGTTTGTTTGCTGGTCACTGATTCTTGAAATTCAATTCCACATCGATGAAACGAACACAAAATGACAGTCATCGAAACTTGCTAGCCCGCCAAAAACTTAACTTGGTAAAAGTGACCACGTACATATGCTTGAAGGGTCTTCTGACTCTCCGTGTAATTTAACTTCCAGTTTCCACCACATGATGTTCAAGCGCCCTTACGGGTTGGCCATGCACAGTCTAACAGAGAACCAGGTAGATAGTCAAGCAAGAGTTTCTTTTCTTTATTCGACGGTAACAACAAAAGCTGCAGTAAATGGTGACTTTTCTATCCAGGAAGAGTAACTAAAGACAGCTATGAAATCTGCAAAGGAAACTAGAGACCAGGACAAAGAGGCAGGGTGAGCCCAGATGTTGCACGCTGGTCTACGCAAGGACAGGCAAGCCAGTTACCGACTGCTTTCCTTACTGACGCGAACCGCCAGTTTTTCCTCCAAGAACTTTGTCAATGGTTGCATTCCATCGCTTGTAGTTCAATACAAAGAATTAGGCCTCACAATAAAATCACATTTTTCAGAAGAAATATCATACATTTAGAATCACTGACTGCCTTTTCTTCGTCTTTTTTTTCCTTGAGCGTGTAGGTGTTCGAGTCGCTTGTGTTTCCTCTTTTACACCAGGTACAGGCTATTTGAAAACTGTTTCGTTATCTTTGTCATCAACATTCATTTTAGCCGCTTCAGATTTTCGTTTCTCCAAAACTGTTGGTGTGCAAACTGGTGTGGGGCCCTGGCTAGCCACAGTCTGCTCAGGACTGCTAGGAGTGAATGAATTCTTTTTCTTCTTCTCCTTTGTAAGACCTGACCTGGCTTTTTGTAGATTTCTGAAGACCAGTGTCTGAAGCATTTCTTTTTTCTTTTTCTTTTTACGTAAAATTAGTGGAGGAAAATCATAATCAATTCCTTTTTCAGCAATTCTTTTCCTGAGTAATTTTTCTTTCTTCTTAAGTCGCTCCTCTGTAGCTTTTGAAGAAGCGTCCGATTCTGATTATACCGCTTCAGTGCTGGATAGGATGGCTTTTTATTTTTTTTTTTTATTTTTTTTTCAACGTTTTTTATTTATTTTTGGGACAGAGAGAGACAGAGCATGAACGGGGGAGGGGCAGAGAGAGGGAGACACAGAATCGGAAACAGGCTCCAGGCTCCGAGCCATCAGCCCAGAGCCTGACGCGGGGCTCGAACTCACGGACCGCGAGATCGTGACCTGGCTGAAGTCGGACGCTTAACCGACTGCGCCACCCAGGCGCCCCCTAGGATGGCTTTTTAAATGGAATATGCCACCGTCTGAAAAGTTCTTCATGCACTTTTTCAGGTGGTATAAGATGACACCTTAAGAGCCTTTCACCAAAAAGGTAGTTGTTCATTGTTTCAGCAACTATCTTGGCAGCATTTTGAGATGCAAACTCCACAAAGGCATAGCTTTACTATTTCCAGTCCGTTTCCTTCTGGATGGTCTGAATCTTGTAACAGTGCCAAACTGGGAGAAATACGCTGGGATCTGGGTTTCATAAAGTGCTGGAGGTAAGTGGCCCACATAGATTACTCCAGGAGTAAGTTTTGCTTTCTCCTGTCACTGGATTGCACCCCTGCAAGCCTGCACCACCTCCTTCTGAAACTTGGCCACCTCCTGCGTGTTCAGCGACAGGAACAGGGCCTTGGCAACAGCTTCCAAGCCCAAGAGCTCCATGTGGCTCCCCCGCTATATTTTATATTTTTAAGTGATCATATATATACATATACAGAGACAGAACCTTTTTTTTTTTTAATGTTTGTTTATTTATGAGACAGACAGAGCGAGCACAAGCAGGGGAGGGGCAGAGAGAGAGGGAGACACAGAATCCAAAGCAGGCTCTAGGCTCTGAGGGGTCAGCACAGAGCCCGACGGGGGGCTTGAACCCACAAACCTCGAGATCATGACCTGAGCCAAAGTGGATGCTTAACCGACTGAACCACCCAGACTCCTCGAGAGAGAGAATATTTTAATATACCAATCAGGTAGATCAAAAGACATAGATAATTAGAATAATGCAATCAAAAAAATCAGTCTAAATCAAGCTGCATTCTACAAAAAAAAAAAAATCATCAATAGAAATTTGGCAGACTGATATTAAACTTAGCCAAAAAACCTCAATTCCATAGTTATAAAAGCAGAAATTATAGAAGCCAGATTATTTGATTATAAAACTATATTATAAATTAATTTGTTCATATAATACAAAAAAATTCTTGAATATTAAAAAACTGTCCCAATATTTAATAACAGACTAAAAAAAGAGAGAAATACATTGTAAAATAAATTTATGAGAAATCAAGCTCATATATTTCTGTAGGTATATAAAGAAGTCCTAACTGAAATACTAGCAAATTTATAATCCACTAAAATTAAGTACAAATGCCTGGATGCTTTAATAAAGGTTTTAGAATTGAAATGTTATTAACTCAAATAAGGGAAACCTTGTAGTTGCTTCAATGTGGGGTTAAAAAATATTTAATAAAGTTTAATCATTATTCTTGGTTTTATAAGCTTTAAAACATCTAGGAATTAAAAACATGAGACACGGTAACAATTTCATACCAAAAGCCATTGCCATTATTAAGTCAATGAGAGTCAACCTCATTAAAGGAAGGCTGTAATCATCATTCTTTTTTAGCATTGTTCTGGATGCTACTACAAATCTAAAAACAGATGACAATAATTAGGAAGAGAGAATAGTGTCATTATTAGTGACTAATGTGGCCGTATATCTATAAAATCTACATAAATAAGCTGAAAAAACTCTCCTAATTCATAATGTTCAGCCAAGCGGATACACGTAAGATAAATACACAAAATCAATAGTGTTTTCAATATACCAATAATAACCTTGCATTAAAATTTGTAAATTTTACAAGAGTGTTTATTTTTAAACTGTTGACTTTTTTCCAAGGTGCTTCATTGAGAAAATATCTCTTTCCCTGCCATATGTTTTAAACAATGTAAAAGAAAATCTGAATAAGTCATCAGAAGTGTCCATGTTGCTGGATGTGTTAATGTCTTGCAACTTGACATATAGGTTAAACATAATTTCAATTAAAACCTTAAGCTTGGAATTTAACAAAATAATTATTAAGGATACAAAAATTTGAAAGAATACAAATTGAGGATTGCTAAGAAGCATTGTATACAGGCAAAGAATGAAAGATGACATAATTACTAATACAATAAAATACACTACCAACTAAAATGTTTTCAATTTTCGCAGAGTACATGCAACATATATGACAAATTACAAATTTAGTTACAAAAGTACTAAGATCCTGATAGGCACCTGGAGAACAGACAGAACCAAAAGTTCACGGAAGAGAAGGTTGCAATGGCTAAACATTTGGAGGGAAAAGAAATGCATCATGGCCAGTAATTAAAGAAATGTTTGCTCAACGATGAAATACTACTCGGACCAATTAAACTTGCAAATATGATACCATAACATTGGTAGAGATGTGATAAAACACGTCACTGCCAATGGTAGTGTAGTAACTTTCCGGGTTGTGATCTGGAAATGTGGAGGGAGTAGGGGAGAAAGGGAGAGATACAGGAAAAAAATGTGGAAAATATTTGTCGCATCTCAGGGAGGTGAGATTTCTGTGGTGTTTTCTTCTTTATACTTTTCTGTGCTTCTCAAATGTTTTATAAGGTGATATAATAATCTAAATATTACTTTAATCCAAAAATAGATGGAAAGCTTGAAAGAGATCATCTCTAACTGACTTCCGGTTATGAATGATTCTATTGCCATAACAATGTCAACATTCAAGTTCCCACAATTATTGTCTAAATGTACCTAAACCACTTTTTTTTAATGTTTCTTTATTTTTCAGAGAGAGAGAGACAGCATGAGCAGGGGAGGGACAGAGAGAGAGGGAGACACAGAGCCTGAAGCAGGCTCCAGGCTCTGAGCTGTCAGCGCAGAACCTGATGCGGGGCTCGAACCCACTGACCATGAGATCATGACGTGAGTTGAGGTCAGATGCTTAACCAATTGAGCCACCCAGGCACCCCGTGCCTAAACCATTTTTAAGGCTATTGATGGTCTACCATGAATTTTAAATCTCTATATCCTTAGTCAAGTTTGATGGTATCTTTTTACCTTTCTTGTTTCAGTAAAGTGGACGGTGAAGAAAGTTGCCCACTTCATTCTAAAACTATATTAATATGTAAAGCGTGTAAAAAATTGCCCAGAACATATCTGAAAATTCTACTAATTATTTGGACTGTTCAGTGGGAAAAGCAGGTCTTATAAGTGAGCTTTAACATACAAGTTTGAAAAAGCTGGGAAAGAAAGTTTCTGCATACAGCCTGACAATGCAGGGAATGTATAATGATGAGTTGAGAAAGATCCATATCATTTGAGTTTTATAAAAAGGGGAAGAGGGTAGTGTCCATGACTTTGCTTAGACCTGAGAAAGCCTCTGTTGTGTGGATTTTAAAAGGAGAGAGAAGAGTTAAGTGCTGTCATCTACTCAAGTTCAGGTGGAGAAGCTTAAGCAGATACTCATCAATTCACATCTATTTCTGCAGAACATGATCATTGATTTTGCCCCTTTTGAAAACAAATCAGTTTGTTGTCATTATATAGAGTCTTCAGTTATACAGGGAAATAAAATTTTAAAAGGAAAAGTGTACAGGGGATCTGAATGGCAGTCTGCCTCAATTGTGGCCCCCAAACAGGCTTGCAAAAATACATGACTTAAGTAATTGACTCAATGAATTTCATTCTCTGTGCCTGGGTAGACACAGTCAAGAAAATATTCCCTTCTCCTCAGTAAAATAAAACTGAAGGTCCAGTGGATGGGTTTGGATTTCATCAAGCCTATTACCCTTATCTCCTCCTTATCTCAGAGTTTAAACCTGAGATTTCTTCATTTCCACGAGTTCACTATTCTTTGGCAATCCAAAGGGAATACCTTCAAAATTTGCTTACCTAGTCCCAGTAAAGGCAAGATTGCTTGGGGGAGAATGTTTCTTAGAATAGAAACTCCATTATTTCCCTCTATTGTCAAGATCATCTTTTACTATAGAGACAAATTCCCAATCTAATTAATCGTTACTCTGACTTTCAGTACCTAAAAATTAGAAGAATTTTGCAGTTTCCCAGGTATTTGTAAAACTTGAGCTAGACATACCTAGTGAATTCAGTGAAATAGTTTCTGCTGTCTTGTAACTATTCTCTATGATAAACTGTTTACCTCAGCCACAGGCTTGAGTCAATCAAAATATTGTGAATCATTTGTTGTCGAAATAATTTGATTAATCTCTTTAAATTTCAAACATCAATCCATAGTGAAATCTTTTTCTGATTTTTTTTCTTCCATCATATTCAGTCTTCCCATGTACCTTATTTACTCTGTGTAAATCAGGAAGTCTGCAATGCATCTTAATTCATACTATTTTGTTCAGGTCTTCATGTCAACAGATGCTTTGAAACCATTATCCTGTCTTAAACTTCCTCTCTCCAAACTGTGAGATCTTTCCATTGCTTTTACAACTTGTTCCTCTTAACCCTTAATGCATTTTTTGCTCATGTTTAACACTCTGTGGATTTCAACCTTTTTCTAAATTCTGAGATGGACATTTTCTCTAATACATTAATTCATCTAGTGTTTCTATACAAACTGAGCATATGACATGTGCCAAGTCCTGTGGTGGCCCGTGGGAGTGAACAGTGAACAGCTTGTCTCTCACTGTGTCTCCATGCCCAGACGTCTGATTTCTGTGCACTGACAATGAGTGACTGATTCTGACCCAGTGATGTACTCTTACTTGACTAATCCAGTGACATAGTTGTCTAGGTAATTTCAATACCCTTCAGCTGAGTTTTATATCGGTCCCTATGTGTGTGCTTTTGGTTTCAATACCCAATCATTCTAATTTATCAAAGCCACTATGCAATCACTGATGTCACAAACCCAAAACTCTGTGTTTATTCCCATTTAGGACGCATGTGCCGGACCTAATTTGAAAAATAATTTCTGTTAATCTTCAGTACTAGTGCATTTGATTGGTCATTTTGTTCTTGACACACTGTGCTCAGAACCCATATGACAGGTGTGGGCCTTGAGGATGTGGTATCTGAGGCCTATGAGAAGCAAAATTTCACCTTCTTGAGACACCAGGCTTTATCACCTCTTCTGCCTTTTGGTTTGGCCGACTTTGATCAGAACTCATCAAAATGGAAAGAGGAAATATTAAGACAAGTAGAGAAGCCAAAATATAATGAAAACAGACTGGAGAATGAAAGCTCCTTACTCCAAAAAAAAAAAGCACCAACAGCACCAAAATGGCTTCCTTAGGGCCCTAATATTTTCAGAATACATTTATAGACTCAGACCCTCTGTTCAGGATGCTTCTCTCCTAATCAATAGTGATACATCCAACTATAATTCCAAATGGGCACCGACTTTGATTTGAGCTCAGTGGGACAGAAAACACAAAATAACAGTGGATGAAGCAAAAAATGATTTATTCTCTCTCAGGTAGACAAAGTATGAGAGCTCCACAACCAGTAGGATCTCTGCCATTCTCACCACATGGCAAAGACCCTGTTGATCAAGATGGCTGCCTCAGCTCTCGCAATGTGTCCGGAAGGAAGCAGAAGAGGAAAGGGCAGAAGTGTATTCTCCCTCCCTTTAGGGATCCTTACTGGAAGATGCCTATACCACTCTGCTCATATTACTTTGGCTAGAATTTAATTATATGGCCATACCAGCTGTGAAAGAGATTAGGGAATTTCATTTTTGTCCTGGGAAATTATGTTCCCAGCTAGCAAGTGGAAGTTCTATGATTAAAGAAGAAGGGGGAATGAATATTGAGGGGAAACCATCATGATCTGCCGAGAACTAATTATTTTTGTTAAATAATGATTTGAATAATTTAATGACACATGAAATCTGACCACCTTTTCTACTTAAGCTCAGTCCAGCTTTCCCTCTGTAAAGTCTGATTCATTTGCCCTAAAAAGCAGCAATAACAAACCATGATTGTAGAAGACATAACACTGAGCACGTTATCTACATTTATCGTGGATCACCTAAGTCTGTATTCAGAAGAATCAGACTAAATCGTCTATACACAGCATTTCACATAAGAAAATTAAATACTGAGCCTGGGTGGCTCAGTCGGTTAAGTGTCCGACTTTGGCTCAGGTCATGATCTCGTGGTTCGTGGGTTCAAACCCCGCATCGGGCTCTGTGCTGGCAGCTCAGAGCCTGGAGCCTGCCTCGGATTCTGTGTCTCCCTCCCTCTCTTTCCCTCCCCACTTGTGTTCTGTCTCTCTCAAAAAAATAAAATAAACATTAAAAATTTTTAAATAAACAAATAAATAAAATACATATTAAAGGTCATGAAAATTGATTCATGGAATCGATTCCCTAAATCTAAGTAATGTTTTGATAAATGCATGAGAATTCGTATCTCTTCCCTGACTGCATTTGAGCATCACCTGGGGAGTTTGTCTTGTTGTTGTTACTATTTGCTTCATTATCTTCTAATAATTCCAATGCCCAGCACACACCTGAGACCAATTAATCCAGAATCTGCAGGGTGTAGGAAAGGGAAGTGAGATCCAGGTCTCTAGCTTTAAAAGCACTTTCTGAAGCATAGGACTCCATCCACAGCAACTGCTAATGAAGTCTTAGAATATAAGCATGAAACGGGCCAGCACCGATGCTTTTAATTGCACTCAAGAGTCAAGTGCAATTAAGAAAACCTGTGATGTGATTGATCTCTCTGTATATGGAAGATTTTGCACTAAATAAAGGAAGTCACTAAGGTGAACTAAACACACTTCTGACTTTCTTTTGAAATCCAACATCTTTTTTTCTCCCCCCTTCCAGGTTAATTATATAAAGCAATTGCAACGATATAACACACAGCAACAAAATACTCTTCAAGTGCAGAAGGAGGAGAGGCTAAGGCCCTCAACAGGATAGAATAGATAAGATTGGGTTGAGATCCTTCAATGCCTTCACAACTGTTTTAATTCTACCTACTGGTACCAGGTGGCTGGCTGCCTCGGAGGTATCTGCTTCTTCTTCAGCTACTCAGGCTTTCTGGTTGTTCTGACATCACTAAGGGAAGGGGACAGGGCAGAAGGACAAAACCTTTCACCTAAAAAACAATGTCGGGGCACAGTCCTACGACCAGGCTTGAAAACACTTGCAATCCAAGCATAGACCTGCCTGATTACCAGTACAACTTCTGACTTCTATTTGTTCTCCCTGAGGCTAAGTGTCCTCATCTGTGAAACACAGGCATTTAACCAGTGGTGTCCCGATGCCCTTCTACCTCTAGAATCCAAAGTTTCTACCCTGCAGTTGTCGTACTTGGAAAGAAATTTACCAATTCGGATTTCCTGTCCAGATCATTGCATCAGCCCTCCCTGACCAAGGTCACACCAGAATAGCAGCTTGACTACAGGGCAAATCCTCAATCTGAGCCCTCTCCCAGGTCCTCCCGACGATTCAAATACATTAAGGCATGTGGTCTGAGTGTACTCAGCGTTTACGCACATAATACAGAAAACACCTGGCATGAGTTCCGCCTTCTGTGGCCCCAAGGGGGGACCACTGCTTTAAGCTTTTGAGACTTTCTAAGAGGTATTTATAGGTCATGGGATATATAGCTTTCCAATGGTCCGAAGAACACAGCCAACTTCAGGACGAGTGATACAAGTGCTGATTTTCTAACGGGATAAATCCCATAAAAATTTAGATGCTGGGGCTCAATATGGAAACATGGACTGGAAAATGAGGAGGCTCGTGTCATGGACACGAGACAAGCCTGGGCTGTATCTTGTTCCCAGAATGAAGAACTGTGGATATAGGCAGGGCAGTGCACCCATAGCCTTGAAGATGGAGTCTAGATACGTGACGTTCTTGCACTGTGTTCCGCCTGTTAAGGAATCTGAGTGACAAATGGCATAAGGTTAATGAGAAAAACACTGAGAGTCCAGGGAAGCATATATCAGAAACTGGAACACCAAGACTACCCAAAGGCAGGGCCAGATGAAAGGAAGATTGATCATGAGGCTCAGAAGAGAATTAAGACGGAGATCTTAGGCAGATGGTACAGCCCTATCCCTCCGATTGCTTCCTGAAGAATCCCAGTTTTGTTCAGGGCAGCACTCAGTGCTGCTGGAAATAGTCTCACAGCTCCCATGCATGAGCAGGGGTGCAGGGGTGGGGAACAGAGTCGCGAGATGGTTCTGGCCCCAGGTGAGGGAGGCAGGAACCCGTGGAGACGCCATCCTCTCCCACATAAGAACAGATAGAGCCCCCGAAGGAGGCAGCCTGCTGACTCTTCCTCTCCCTCCAGGCCGGGGCATGAATGTGGAACTGGTGCTGAAGCCTCCGTCCTGCCCGTCTTGCACCCAGGAGGTCACGAAAGGGAAGACAAAACCCGAAAGGTAAGGATAAAAGGGCAATGACAGGAGGACACCACAGAACCACCAGACCATCCTGGACTGGAGCCACAAGACGAAAGAAAGCGCTACTTGATGAAGTCAAATGACAAGCCAACTACCACATCCAATAAGCGCACCAGCTCGTTAATTACAGCTTAATAACATTCACGGCCCCACGGTGCCGAGGAATCCAAAGCATGAAAACTTGTACGATAAAGTGTATCCTGCTCTCCCAACATCTGCTCGCAGGAACCAACGAAACATCTCTTGTCGAGAAGGTAATCTCCCTTGAGATTAAAAATTAAAAAATAAAAATAAAAAAAAGTAAAAGTCTTCAAGAAGGCAGATGAAGACACATGTGACCAAATGCTTAGCACGTCCTTGCCAAGCAGGGGGTGTTTATGCCATTTCCATAAACAATGGAGGAAAGATAGAAAGGGACTAAAATTAGAATCATGCCAGAACCCTGACATTTGAGATGATATTAAAACTACAAACTGGCACTTATAAATGACGAGAAACTCACGGGAGACCAGCACATCTGCCTCGTGTACCTGATTAAAGTTTGAAAGGAAGCATTACGACTCAGCAGTTACACCTAGTGCCTGAAGAATGTCAGATTAGTTGAAGAGAGACAAATAGGAAAACACTACTTTTCTGATTCAGGAAGAGGTACTGAGGCCTGAACATCTGGCTGTGGAATAAATAAACTCCCTTGGGGCTGCATTGTATTTATTGCGTGAAGTGGGTAGCATTTGACTTCAGTGTCAGCTGGCCAGAGCGCATCAGAGATGTGGCTAAGCCTGGTGACATCAGCAGGGCAAGAGTCAGAGTGCAAAACAGAACAGGCCTCCTAGCCCAGGAGTTATTTTTATTAGGAAAATCCAGACCCTCAATGGAGCTTCAGTGCAGAAATGCTGCCAGCAATGCTTTCAAAACGCATTCCAGGGGCGCCTGGGTGGCTCAGTCGGTTGAGCATTCGATTTTGGCTCGGGTCAGGATCTCACAGTTCGTGAGTTTGAGCCCCACATCAGGCTCTTTGCTGACAGCTCGGAGTCTGGAGCCTGCTTCAGATTCTGTGTCTCCTTCTCGCTCTCTCTCTCTCTCTCTCTCTCTGCCCCTCCCCCACTCACTCTCTGTCTCTCTCTCTCTCTTTCTCTCTCTCTTTAAAAAATAAGTAAACATTAAAAAAGAAAAACACATTCCCCACCAGGGAGTTTGCTTATGCAAACCTTCTCCTTGTCGTCCAGGGACAATGACCGTGACCCCTCACACATTAATGGTATTGCGAACCCTGGGCAGGGACCAGCTTGCCCAAGTGTGACCCCAGAGTTGACTGCTGCCTCACCACTGCTGACTCAGGACAGGCCAGCTGAGCAACCGTGGTGTCTGGAAGCTGGGACCCCAGCGGCAAGCCAACCCCAACCGTGTCTCCAAGACACCGCCAACCCCTGACGCCCGCGGTGGATGAATGAAGCCACCTTGCACGGGCACAGGCGGACATCACACCGTGAGTGAGACAAGGTTTGAAGGGTTTTTTTTTCCCCCAAAACTGCTAAAAACTTGACAGAGAATCTCTGGTCAGAAATTATGTCAGGAAGCTGCTACTTCAGCAAAGATGAACAGCACTCCAGAAGGAAATGTGAATTTTAATTGTGACTGTACTAAAGTAAGTGAATAAAAGCATAGCAACTTGCTTGTCGTTGGGAAAAGGGTCAGAGTGTTGTAAAAATGAGACCAGCTTTGGCTGGAAATCCAACTTTCCTCAAAACCAGCTCTCACCAGCTTAGGGTTTGGCTCTCACCCATTCACCAAACCCCAGAACCCCAGGCTCCGCGTGGAAAGGGCATCACCACATCTGCCCGGCAGGGACTCAGGCGAATTAAACGAGACGACATCCGTGAAGTGCTTGGCACTTTGGCAGTTACAGTGAGTAAAAATTGTGGCATGGTTCTTGTTGACAGTCTCTAAAATGGGGCTGACACTTCCTTCATGAGGAGCATATAGCTTCAAGATTACATTCTATCATAAACAACAGTTTAATCCATTAAAAGGGGAAGTTCTGACCCTACATCTGAGAAGTACCAATCACACTGACATGGGAAGATCCTGACTTGCCCCAAGCCACAAGCTAATTGGTAAAGACAAAGGTGTGCTAGCAGCTGGGGGTGGGTGAGTGGGTGGGGGGCTGCTCTTGATCCAGGGGGGTGAACCCCCCTCAGAGGAGCACTGCTGAGTGTATTTCCCCAGGCAAGGAATCACGTGGGGTAGACATGATAGGGAGTGAGCTAGGATGGGACAAACCCACAGTGTGATGCAGAGTCAGGGTCCAGGGAGAAGAAGGAATGGTTTATCTGGCACATGTGGGTCCTAAACACCATGGGTCTCCAAACAACAAGGAGCACTGTCTGCAGGAAGATCTAGAGAGCACAGAGGCATAGTGTAAGCTCGTCAAGTCATACTGATAACAGGTTCCATTACTGAACACCCACTCCATGCCAGTCCATTTATATTCATTTGAACTCATTGAACTCTGACAATCAGACTATCAGATAGACCTCGTTCTCTCCACCTGTGTGAAGAAGCACGTGTCCCCAAAAGCTCAGCCACTTGGGTCATGCAAAGCGAACAAAGATGAACCTTTCTTTGTCATGAGTTTCCTTATCCTTTTCAACTTTACATGGAACCTGCTGCCTTTAGGCGGGCTCCTGGCTAGAGTGTCTTTATGGTAGCAGATAACTTGGGTCCTTCTACCTTGCTATCTTGGGTCCCATTCATTCCCCAAGCCTTTTGTGATTCCGATTTCCTAACCATAAGTTGCCTCTGTCCTCCCTGGTTCTCTCATGACAAAGATAATCTGGTGACTAGATAATTGGATAAATGCAGTGGTCCTAAGGTAAGCAAAGGTAAGACTCTTCCTCTTCTCCTGTAGAAAAAAATAAAAAGCTTTTCCAAGAGTATTTTACAGCAACGCTGGAAGTCTCCAAGAACTTTCCATATGGCCAGAATATTTTTATAATAAAGCTGAGATATTGTGTGCCTTTTTCACTGTTCACCATTCTCCTTGAAGTGATTGACCTATTTCGCTCATTTTTAAGAAAATATCTGCCCAATACCCAAGTCTAAAGAACTACAGTTTGTCTGCCATTTTTTTCAGGTCTACCAAAAAAAAAAAAATCTCACAGCAGCACAAGGTCTGTTCTCGGGACTGACCATCATACTTTGGTACATGGCAGAAGTCAGTATATGTACTTGTCATTTCATTACTAAGGAATAGTTTTAAAAACATGCACTGAAGGGTTGAGATTTAATAAAATTAATAATTTTTGCCATTTCATCATGAACCTATTTAAGTGAAAATGATTTTTGTTTCTTTGCTTTTACTGCGTGGGGTGGGGAAGAGTGCCATGACTGTTCAGTTTGCTGTCACTGCCATGATTCACGGGCAGGCACCGACCATTTCATTCACTGCTGGTTTTGCACCTTTAGTACAAGTGCCCACACAGGGGAAAAGGCAGATTTGTTGCCAGTAATAAAGTCTGACCTTTCAAGAGAAAAACAGAAATTTAGAAAATTCATATTGTCAGTGTGAGCTTTTCAAAGCTTAGTTTTTTTCTGATAAAATTAGTAGTGATGTTAACGAAAGTGACTTTTTGATGTTGTGCTAAAAATTTGACAATTGGAAGATGTTTCTAACTCTATGAATCAATATTTTCCAAATTATCATGAACAGTATTATAATATCATGCATAAGTGAAAGATTTATTCAAAATGCAAGACCATTGGATGTTAGAGTAATAGATCACAAAATGCTCGTTGATGTGTTTTCATAGTCCACATCGCAATTAAATTTTATTTTTTTAATCTTTATTTATTTTGAGAGACAGAGAGTGTGCATTGGGGGAGGAGCGGGGGGGGGGGGGGAGTGGCAGAGAGACAGAGAGAAAGAATCCCAAGCAGGTTCTGCACTGTCAGCACAGAGCACATCTCAGGGCTCGATCCCACAAACCGTGAGATCATGACCTAAGCAATCAAGTCAGACACTTAACCGGCTGAGTCACCCAAGTGTGCTTAGCAATTAAACTTTTTAAAACTACCATCTGTGGGGCACCTGGGTAGCTTAATCAGTTAAGCATCTGACTCTTGATTTTGGCTCAGGTCATGATCTCTCGGTTGTGATGTCAAGCCCTATGTTGGACTCCACACTGATCGTGGAGCCGGCCTAATGTTCTCTCTCTCTCTCTCTCTCTCTCTCTCTCTCTCTCTCTCTCTCTCTCCCTCTGTCCTCTCCCAAGCTTGCCTGATCTCTCTCTTTAAAAGAAAAAACATTCTAATATTAAAAATAAATAGAGGCACCTGGGTGGCTTGGTCGGTTAAGGGTTCGACTTTGGCTCATGTCATGATCTCATGGTTCATGAGTTCAAGCCCCAAGTTGGGCTCTATACTGACAGCTCAGAGCCTGGAACCTGCTTCAGATTCTGTGTCTCCCTCTCTCTCTACCCCTCCTCCACTCCTGCGTGCACACGCTCTCTCTCTCTCTCTCTCAAAAATAATATTTTTAAAAAAATTAATAAAAATGAATAAATAGGTAAATAAATCAATAAATAATAAAAACTACCACCTGTCTCACTTGTCAAATTCTGGCATAGTATGAAAGGTGTATATCCACAATTATCTATAATTGCAACACCCATCCCCCCATTTTCCAACTACACATCTGTGTGAGTCTGGATGTTATTCATACACTTCAACCAAAACAGTATATTGTGAAAGACTGAATAAAGAATCAAATATGAGACTTGGCTGTCTTCTATCAAACCAGACCAAGAGATTTGCAAAAATGTGAAACAATGCTCCTTTTCTTGCTAAAATTTTCTTTTAGAAAATATATTTATTTTAAATTAAAATGTTATTTGCATTAAGACACAATGTTTATTACAGACACTTAAAATGAATCAATAAATGTATTTAAATTTTCTCAGCCTTAATTCCTTTTTTTTTTCAATTAATTTGTTTATTTTGAGAGAAACAGAGACTGCGTGGGTGGGAGAGGGATGGAGAGAGAGGGAGACAGAGAATCCCAAGCAGGTTTCAAACTGTCAGCATGGAACCCAATGCAGGGCTCCAACCCACCAAACCATGAGATCATGACCTGAGCCAAAACCAAGAGTACTTTGCTCACGTGACTGAGCTACCCAGGTGCCCCTCTCAGTTTTAATTCCTAATGCACTAAACATTAATAGATACATCCTACATTAACTAAAGCTCTTTGGGGTCGTTAAGAATTTTAAGAGCATAGAAAGGATCCAAGATGAAAAAGTCTGAGAGCTGCTGCCTTGAGTCAAAAAATTATAAGTACTCCAAAAATTAGTATTTGGTAAAATAGATCTTTTTGTACCTTCCATGAATTATTTGAGAGATGTAGAGTGCTAGGCAAATAATAACCCCCAAAGATGTCCAAGTCTTTCTTCCTGGAACCTGGGAATCTGTTACTTTATGTGACAAAAAGGGATTAAGGTTGCAGATGGAATTAAGGTTGGTAATCCACTGACTTTAACTTTGAAAGATTATCCTGGATTATGCAAGTGGAAGAGCAAAGCAGGAGGGTCAGTGTCAATGTGATGTAGCCTGAGGAGAATTGTACCAGCCATGGCTGGCTTTGGAGACTGGAAGGAGACACAGCCAAGGAATGGCACAGCCTCCAGAAGCAGAAAAATTCAAGGGAATAAATCCTCCCCATCCTCCCCTGGAGCCCCCAGAAGGGAGCACAGCCCTGCCAACACAATGATTTTAGTCCAGCGATACCCACATAAGACTTCCACCTCCCAGAATGTAAGATAATAATTTGCATTGTTTTCAGGCACTGACAACTTCGAATTTGACCTAAACCCTGTAGTCCGGAAAAGCAGATGATGTTAAAAAAAAAAAAAAAAAATACCACCATTTTATGCTCTGGGAAACAGCAAAGAACCTCTCTTCATCGAGTGACTTAGATAAGACTCAAGGATGCCCCTCTTGTTTCCCAAAGACAAGGCCAGATGCAGACCCTCCAAATCCACATTCTTTGCTTCATACGTGATTCAGTGGACTATTTGTCCACAATGACAATAGGAGCAAAATCCATGTTAACCCAACATCAGTTAAGTTTCTCTCTTTCCTCCAGGTGCCTAAACTTTGACCCACCCTCAACCGGAGCCCCTCTTTCTCTCTTATGAATAGGCTGGCCTCAGGGTAACACATTCTCTGCTCTACTGTCCTATCATCCTGCTGCACATACCCAGTTCTACTAGCCTTATTCACTCCTCTTTATAGGACAGAATACTTTTCCTGCCTGACCTAGAAGATGCTTGCAGATCTCGTGGACAGAATGTTCTCCCTGTTGCAATAGTCCCTCCACCTCTCTTGCAATAATCCTTTTGAATAAAGTGCCTCCTTACCTAAGTCCACATTTGTTTTTTATTTGACCCCATTAAGTGTGCGGTCATTTGTTACAGCAGTAATAGGAAACTAACACATATGCCTAGCTCAACTAACAGCACCTTACCACCTAAAGTCATCTTAAGAGAATGAACAAAGCAGGTACAGGAGAAAATAACATCATTTCCCACTCTGCTGTATTTCCCACTGCATTGCTAGTATGGCAGTGCTCAGAGCAAAGGTGGGGACAATTTGAGATTTTAAAGGAGGTCACCCAGATGAGGATCTTTGATCAATCAGATCAATGATCCCTCCATCCAGACTTGCAGGTGGCATAGCAGGAAGTCTCAAAGAACCATCTTAAATTCCTCAGTGGCCCAGAGTCCCGACGATCACTATAAGGACCCCTTGGCAGTCCAGACAACGGGAGTGCACTTGACCTCTTAGGATCTTCCCTTCTCACACACATCTGCATATGAGAACTCTGCTGTCAGCACGGAACCCTCTTGGGATCCTCTGTCTCCCTCTCTCTCTGCCCTTCCCCTGCTTGCACTCTCCCAAAAAACAAAACAAAACAAAAATGGACATAATAAAAAAGCAAAAGTTGCAAAATTAATGCAACTGATGAAAAATGGAAAGATAATCTTCTTTCAATCATAATATTGTGGAACACTTGAGGAGTACCTACCAAACCTCACGCTGTGTGGTATTTACAAGGATGTTCTTTCAACAAAAAATGACTTTGTTTTCCTGTTTGCGTTATTTCCAGCATTAGGAGATACCACGCAAACAATGCTGATCATTGCTGGCATGTTGAAGTTGCCAAATGAGACCATTTAGTCCTTAAGAAAAAAATCTTTATCTCCGAAAAGTCACCCTGACGAACCAGATGGTTGACTACTGTTGGATGCTATTTTAATGTCTCAAGTGCTCATTTTTTTTTTAACTTGAACATTTAAAAATGATGAAGCAAAAGGGCTCCCGGAGCTTCCTTCGCAGCAGGTAGAGCCTGGCTGGTGAACAAGACACACACGTGCACTTGCACACATGCACGTGCACTTCCATCAGTCATCCCCCCCACCCCCAACACACGCTGCTGTTCAGCAACCGCTATCTAAATGTACAGGCTACAAACTTCACCCACCCGGAACACTCACTACCACGCAAGGAATCCCTACGGTGCTAAAGACAACCACGAAACGTGTACCTGACCCTCCACCTCTTCCACACAGTAGGTACAATCTGAGGTTTCTGACTGATCATACTATAAAACTCAGAGCAGGCCATTTCGGATACGTCATAAAATAAAAAGGTTTACATGGGGAGACCTACCCACAGCTGAGCTCCTGGCCACATTTTATTACTATTTCAGAGCCCAGAAACCTGGTTTGCATTTCCCCTGCAGCTTGAAATCCACAAGAGGCCTTTCCCAGCTGAGTGGCCTAGAGCGGGGGCCACGGGACAGCACACGTGCTCTTTCCGACCAGCCACCTGGCAAAACTGTGACTTGCCCCCATGTGAGGGCTGCAGGTTACAGAGGGGAGTTAGAAAAAAAGCAAAAGAGAGAAAACAAAATCAGGGTGTGTTTTAAATGAACTCAACATGTGCATGGACAATCATCCACCCTGGTCCACCTTCGATGCCTGTGGATGCAAAGCATTTCCAACCTGAGCTCCCAGAGTGGGTTTATGGAGAAAGACGGTTTCCTGTTACTTGATGCAAAATTGGGGGGAGCGAACGGAGATGGAAACCAATTTTTTTTATCAAATTCTCAATAAAAGGTTAAAACCCACTTCAGTAAGTTTAAAATTCAATGAATTCAGAAATATCCTCTTAAAACTCTCCAGCACAGCTCTAACTATTAAAGGTAATCTCTCATATCTGTGTTTTAACTTTAGCTGTCACCAAAGGGAAGTTTCTCTTTCTTTTTTCTTTTATTTTTTTCTGGGTCCAAGTAAAGAAACTTAAGGGGAAGAATGGGAAAAGCCAAGAAGAGAAGGGAAAATGCAGAACATGGAGTAGAAGACAAATTTACTTCTAGATAAAGAGAAAAGATAAAGGTTATTTATCCTCTCATGAAAAATGAGGCTCAAGTAAGAAATTGCTACTGGCTGAGAATGTGAGAGCTAAAGGGATCATTTATTCCAACACTTTCTTTTTTTTTTAATTTTTTTTTAATGTTTATTTATTTTTGACAGAGAGAGAGAGACAGAGCATGAGTGGGGGAGGGGCAGAGAGAGAGGGAGACACAGAATCCGAGGCAGGCTCCAGGCTCTGAGCTGTCAGCACAGAGCTCGATGCGGGGCTCAAACTCACAGACTGCGAGATCATGACCTGAGCTGAAGTCGGACGCTCAACCGACTGAGCCACCCAGGCACCCTTCCAACACTTTCTTTTAATGAGTGAAAATAATTAGTGACTTATCAAAGACCCCACGGCTAAACTTCTGCTGATCACTCCCCAAACCAGCAGCCAGAAACCTGTTCCGGGTGAGCGAGCCCTGGTGAGTGATCAAAGGATCACCTACTGGGTCACGAATGGGCTCCTCGAAGACCATATTTCCCTCAAGGTTTGCCTTAGAAGATATTGTGGGTACGCAAAAGCACGCCATGGCCACTGGACCAACCCTGAGCAAATTCCAGTGATTTTTTAAATTTTAGTTGGTGTTTCTTTGGGCTTGATACTTTTCTTTCCACCTATCGCTATACCCTGGCAATTAAAAGAACAGGATCCAAGAAACATTTTTGCATTTATTGAACAGCTGATTCTGTTGTTTCATGCACGTCTCTGTGCCTGTGCGCATCTTATCATTTAAAAGATGCTTTTCAAGAGCACGAAAAGATCTGATCAGAACGTGCTGGGGTGTCAGGGCACGGTTCACAGATCCTCAGGTCCTCCGCTGTGACCCCCACACGTTCGGTCTCCAACGTTAGCCTTCACCAGCTCTCTTACATGGTCACCAGGCATGTTGGCCGGTCAGGTGTCTACATACCCTCTGTGTACAGCAGCCTGACTCCTTCCTGGCTTTGGCCTTATCTGTGGCCCTCTCTCCACAATGCCCTTCCTCCTGTGTCTACCTAGCAACCACCTGCCTGTATTTCCTGTCTCTCCCTGACCCCACCACTGGCAGAAATGCCCCCTTCACCATGACTCCACCCAACTCTAAGGTTGTTGACACTAAGAGCCACATCCTACTCATCTCTGAAGACACAGCAACTGGCTTCTAGAAGGAAATCTCTGGCTGTAACAGTGAACTGTAGATTTGATGAATTTAGAATTGCTTCAGCTGACCAGTAACTGTTTGTTGATCACCGGCTATGTACCAGGGCTGTGCTATGAGGAAGGGAGGTAAAAATGAACAAGTCACAGTTTCTGTTTATGAAGAGATTTTAGTTGAGTGAAAATGAAAGCAAATCTCTCCCCTCTGTGGGGGAAAACACATCTGAGTGGATTCATTCCCTCTGATAATAGTCCAGAGGCGCCATATTTACGGATGGAAAACCTGCCCTTATATTCTACCATTCTTAGAGGAACTCACTTAACTGTATATCACATTCATGCCTAATGAAGGTTTAATAATTTGCTATTTTTAAAGTTACATCCAAGTTAACAGAGGCCTGAAGATATTAGGTTTGGGTAAGGGAAATACACGAAAGGAAGGAAGAAAACTAAATGTGAGAACAAGAAAAATAGAAGAGATAACCAAATCTTACAGTAGGAGTTTTCATTCTATTTCTTTGTCTCAAAGTGAAGGCTAAGGAGAATTTCCCTTTATTCTTTAGAAAATCTGCAGCTGGCCCAGGAGGCCAGACACGTATTCCGTTCCCACCTCCAGACTCCATTTAGAGCATTCTCCTATTTTTAAAAATGGATTTCTGTAAAACGTTTCATAATGTGGATTGGTTTCTTTGGGGTCTGCCTCTGCACTATGGCTGCATAAAAAAAGACATTAATAACTTCTCCGTTAATGGGTTTTTCAGAGTCTCAAAAGACTCACCTTGTACATTATAACTTCCTCCCACTTAGCCCCCTGGCTAAATCTTGATTGCCCTTGTAAGACATCTTTAGGACATATTGCTGAAGTTAAAGATGGTCCTTAGGAGAAATAACTTCTCATATGATGCACAACGCACGCTCATGAACCGGCAGAGCAGAAGCCCCTTCATTTTGTGTCATTCTACCTTGGTCCTGTGCCACACTCTGCTCCGAGAGGGCTGACCCTGCCTTGGGAATGAAGAATTTCAGTGACAGAGGCAACTGAGGCTCTCTCCCAGACCTGAAGGGTGACTTTGAACCGGTTATTTCACATCTTTGTCCTTTGCCAGGACATTCCAGTCAGCTTACCCAGCCATCGTTTCACAAGGGGGCATGTGGCGTGTCCGGGATGTTTCTGCATTTGAAACCTATAGAAGCGGGAAAAGGGACTGTAAATATAGTATGTGTACTATAGTGGTGCACACACACACACACACACACACGGGAATATACATACACTTAGGAAATGTGTGTATATGTGTGTCCGTGTATATATGTGTGTGTACATGAGTGTGTGCTTGTGTACATACGTATATATGTATGTATGTGTGTATGTGTTTATAGGTTTGTATGTGTGTATATATGTGTATGTATATGTATATGTATATATATGTATATGTGTATATGTGTGTATGTGTGTACATGTGTATATGTGTGTATATGTGTGTATGTATATGTATGTGTGTCATGTGTATATGTGTATGTGTGTGTCTGTGTATGTATATGTGTGTATGTGTGTACATGTGTGTATTTGTGTCTGTGTGTGTATATGTATATGTGTATGAATGTGTGTACATGTTATATGTGTATGTGTATATGTATGTGTGTATATGTGTATGCATATGTACGTGTGTATGTGTATGTGTGTGTACGTATCTGTGTATGTGTACGTGTGTATATACGTGTGTATCTGTGTATGTGTATATGTGTGTACATGTGTATCTGTGTATGTATATTATGTGTGTATATGTGTATATGTGTGTACATGTGTATATGTGTATGAATGTGTGTATGTGTGTATATATCTGTGTATATGTGTGTAGGCATGTATATGTGTATGTATATATGTATGCATGTGTACGTGTGTACGTGTATGTGTATATGTGTGTGTATGTGTGTATATGTGTTTGAATGTGTGTATGTGTATAAGTGTGTCTGTGTATATATATGTGTATGTATATTTGTATGTATGTGTGTACATGTTTATGTGTGTGTGTATATGTGTGTGTACGTGTGTTGATGTGTGTTTATGTTTAAAGTGTATGACTATATATATGGTAGTTATATATCTATAGCATATAGTTATATAAAGATGGAAAAGGTAGAATCTTGAAACAGGTCTCAAATTTTGTTCTTTGGGGCTGACACCCCAGGATGTAACCCAGTAGAGGGCAGGACCTATGTAGGCTCGTGTTTGTCTCTGCATCTAGTATTAAATGTTAGCCTTTCTGGCTCCAACAGGTATGACGCCTGTGTCTCTCTAAATGTCTGTCGTCGGGACAAGCAACTGCTTTAGTTCAGCAAGTAAAACCTGAATTCAGCTGTGATAAGCAAAGAATCCATAGCGCTTCTTGCTGAAGCAGAAGTGTTCGTGTTTTTTGTTTTTTGTTTTTTTACCTCTTATAAGTCACAGACAGCTTTAAAAAATAATCTTCCAAAAAAAGGTAGTACATCGGTACATACACACGGAAGTTTGCATGCAATTTTTGGAGGACCATGACTTCAAAGTCTCTCTTCTTGAAAATATTTGCAAAAGCAGTTTGCCTCATCTCCTGGTATTTTTTTTCCTTTTGTGTCCAGGTGGGTGGCTCTGTGTTTCACGTTGGTCTACACCAGCTTCAGTGCTGCCCTGAGAATGAACACTCCTTACCTACGTCACCACTAAAATTAATAGGTAACTGTCGCCGTGCGCGTCTCACCACACCGCCCTTAGATGAATGACAGTCTGATTAACAAAACGGCACTGGTTTTCGACAGATGACAAAGAATTTGTGGCGCTGCGGTCAGAGTCCAGACGAACGGCAGTCTGCCTCTCCTCACCACACGACAGGGGACTGTCAGAGGCCAGAGGACGCCTGGCCAACATGTCATACAACTGACATGTATGAACAGCATCGGGCTCATGGGCCTCCAAGTGCTACACCAAACGTTCAGACACAGAACACGATGAAAAGGAGATGTCCTGGGCTGGCAGCCACCAACAAAAAGCAGATGTTTGAACCATTGTTCAATGTTTGAACCATTGCTTCCAAAATTTGGTTCTGTGCTTGGGATCCAGGTAACATGGTGGCTCAGAGCACAGGCCTCAGACTCGCAACAGACCTCCTGTGCCACTTGATTATCCACTGGTTCCTCATCCATCCTGACCCTCAGTTTCTCCTTGTAGAAAATGGGGATATTGGTGGGGAGAGGATCTCCATGTTCCAGGGTTACAGAGAGAGACAGGGAGGGGGAGAGCTCTTGGTGGTATCTCTTCTTTTTTTTTTTTTAAATTTTTTTAATGTTTATTTATTTTTGAGAGAGAGAGACAGAGCATGAGTGAGGGAGGGGCAGAGAGAGAGGGAGACACAGAATCCGAAGCAGTCTCCAGACTCGGAGCTGTCAGCACAGAGCCTGACACGGGACTTGAACTCATAAACCAAGAAATCATGACCTGAGCTGAAGTTGGCCACTTAACCAACTGAATCACCCAGGCCCCCCTGTGATATCTCTTCTTATAAGCTCACCAGTCCTATCAGATCATGCCCCTACCACAACCTCGTTTAACCTTAATTACCTCCTAAAGGCCCCATCTCCAAATACAGTCACACTGGGGGTCAAGGCTTCAATATATGAATTTGGAGTGGGACTCTGTCCATAGCAAGAGGAAATAGGTTTTATGTATTCTGAGAAACTTGGAATAAAGATCTCAAAAAGATGATATTAATCTTGGATTTTAAAATTTTATAACTTTTGAGCTGAGAAAAAAAATATTGAGAGGGGCGCCTGGGTGGCTCAGTCGGTCGAGCATCTGACTTCGGTGCAGGTCATGATCTCACGGTTCATGAGTTTGAGCCCCACGTTGGGATCTGTGGTGTCAGCTCAGAGCCTGGAGCCTGCTTCTGATTCTGTGTCTCCCTCTCTCTCTGCCCCTCCCCTGTTCACGTGCTCTCTCTCTCTCTCTCTCTCAAAAATAAATTTAAAAAAATTTCTTTTTAATATATTGAGAAAAAAAAAACACATAAAAGATATCTCCTCCTCTGGGTTCAGGGAGAGCCAGGCCAAGCATGGAAATTCTTCAACATTGGACCCACTGTTCTACATGTTGAGAATCGTTCTACATGTTGAGGTTTGGGCTATGGAACCAGATGCAGGGCACAAGGAACCCTCCAGCATGTACACGGAAAGCATGGGCCCAAGAAGGTGACTCCCCCGGGGCACCAAGCTCCATCCACACCTAGCCATCTGGTGGGCTCGGTGAAGGAGCCAGAGAGAATATTAAGGTTCACATCACAAAGAGAAAGAAAAAGAAGAAAGGGGATATTTTCTGAGGTGGATAAAACCAGCCTGGTTCTCTACTAAATGGGCATGGCTATCTAACTCACTGGGGAAACTAAAATATGAGAATAAGTCCTCCTCGGTCTTCATGCTCCTCTGTCTTCTCTTCTTCCTGTGCCTGAATTCCACTCCTCTCTTCCCTGAGAGGCAACATAGCCCTCCCAGACTCAGGGCCGGTAACACTCACCTCCTCGCTGCTATTCCCTCCCTCTCACCCCTGCGACCGAGCATTCTCCCCAACCCCACACTTACAACCGTGTGACCTTTCCCAAAGCCCCTCAACAGCCTCATGCCTTGGCTTCCTCACCTGTAAAATAGGTATCATATTGACGTGTATCTCATGGCTTTGTGATAATTCCTGAAATCGTCATCTTCTATGCTTTAGTTTTAATAGTTCTTACTGCTATTTTCAAGGTCTTTGACCTTTATTTCTGCAGTGTCCAATCAGCTCCTAAGCCCATCTTGTTCATTTTGTATTTCAGATATTGTATTTTCCAGTTTTATAATTACATTTGGTTCTTCTTCGATCTTTAATTTCTATTCTTGCTGTATTCATGTTTTCTTTTAAGTCTTTTAGCATATTTCTGCTAGTAGTTTTCAAGTTCTTATCTGACATCATATGTTTTCATTCAGATGTGGATCTTGAGAAAATTAACAGAAGACCATGGGGGAAGAAAAAAATGGATACAAACAGAAAGGGAGGGAGGCAAACCACAAGAGACTCTTAAATACAGAGAACAAACTAAAGGTGGACAGGGAGGGTGGGGGGGGGAGAGGGAAAATGGGTGATGGGCATTGAGGAGGGCACTTGTTGGGATGAGCACTGGGTGTTGTGTGTAAGCCAATTTGACAATAAATTAATTTTTTAAATAAAAAACAAAAAAATAAAATTCCTGCCTGTTCATTCCACCATCTCTGTCATTTCTAAACCTATTTCCATTGACCTACCTCCCCCCTAATTATAGGTCATATTTTTTTTGCTTCTTTTCATATCTAATAATTTTTCACTGGGTGGTGGATTTTGAGAATATTATGTGACTACTGAATGTTGTTGTTTTCCTTAAGGAGTATTGTGTTTGTTTTGGCAAGTACTTAAACATCAGTTTGAACCTCCAGATACTTGTTTTTTAGGCTCCATAAGTGTAGGTTCAGAGTAACCTTAATTCTGGGGCCATCTTAGCTCCAGGGCTGAGGCATGAACTCTTGGAGTCTCTGCTAAGGCATGATCTTCTGAAGGCTTGACTGAACGCCCGAGGTATTCCTTCTGACTTGTCAGAAATTAGACTTCTCTGAATGCTGTGTCAGCTCTTGGAATTATTCATTCACAGTCCCATACTAGTTACCCTTCACCCAGCCTTATGGAGTTTCATCCTTGGCTTATGCGGCTTAGTGGTCAGCCAAAGATCAAGGGCAAACCTACGTGCAGATCTCTGGACCTCTTCCTCCCAGCAGCTTCCTTCTTTAGCGCTCTGCTTTGCAAATTCCAGCTCCCTCCTCCTGTCTTCTCAGCTCAGTGCCCCTAGTATGTTTTGTGTGTTTTCCCTCTCAGGAAATCTGGGACCACTATAGGATTCACATTGTTAGTTTTCCTTCTTCAGACTGCGCTGACTATTGTCAAATACCTGAGAGCAGTATTTCCTACATTTGACCAGTGTCATAGTTGATTACAGAGGACGGTGAGTCCCATGTCCCTTTTATGTGCACCTGTATACACAATCATTATACATTTGTCATTGAAATAGAACCATTTTTTGAATTAGTCTTCGACACCCCACTAGACCATGTTAGGGTTGAGAATTTTTGTCTTTCATATTTGTAGACCCTGAGTCTAGCAAGATGCCTGGAATGTAATGAGCATTAGTATGAAATATTTGTTGAATTGACACACAATTTCTTCTTCACTCCTGACCAAGGGCGGCCAGCCTTCCAGGTGTGACTGGCAGGCTGACTTAAGTTTCTTTTTTACTTTCTGTGTTTCCTGCCCCTGCTTTCTTCACATGAAGCCTATGTGAGTTAAGGCCAATCTCCTTTACTTGATTTTTGATTTGGGGATTTTTAACTATATCATATCCCAAGTCCAACCAGATTAGTAATAGAGCATAAAAGATGTGGACTTTCCCCCTTGGCCAGTTTATACAAATCAGCCTGTGAAATACCTTATGCAATCCCTGGCACACAGGTGGTAGCTAATAAATGTATTGTTATTTCTGTACTTTTAACCAATCACTCATCATGGAGTCAGAAATAATCATAAGAATCCACCATATTTGTATTCCCTAAATGCAAGTTAACAGAAGCACTCCGTGGTTCATTTGCCACTCTAATTACATATCTACCTTGCCTTTTACATGCAAAATTTTTAATTTGGCTTTGATCTCCATTCACTGTAAGTGTTTCATCCCCTTACTTATTAGTTTCATGTTTTATGCTGTTATCTATCTATTCTTAAGATGTGTAAGCTCCTGGTAGGCAGTAATATCAGAAATAGCCAATGCTTATGTAGCACTTACTCTATGTCAAACACTATTGCAAGTATTGTAGGTCTATTAACTCATTTACACTTCCTGAGGTTGTAGGTACTATTATTATCTCTATTTTAAAGATGAGAAAACTGAGATCCATAAAGGTTATACGGTGTATGCAAGGTCACCTAAGTAGGAAATGTAGGGGCAGCGGTTCAAACTCCAGAACCTAAACTCCTACTTGCTACCAGATGCTGCTTTTGCAAGGATAATCTTGTGTCTTCTGTCAAAGCACTACTCTTCGTACACAACTATGGTGTGTCTTTAACTGGATACCAGACCAGCACGTGCCTCATCCCAGATCCACCCAGTTCCATCTGCCCCTGGGTCTCAGCTACTTTCTTCACCTCCTTGCCAGAATGGCTCCAGTCAAGACATATATTTCTGCAGTCGTCTCTTCCTGTCTCCAGACACCAACAAATTTCTCAGCCTCTCCAGAGCACAAGAGTCAGGCTTTGTCATGGCTTCTATACCTTCACCATTCAAGAACTACAAGAGTCCCAGCACCCAGATCCGACATGACATGAGCCTTGGAGAGTCTAGCTTTACCACTAGTTGTCCAGAGTGACAGAATGCTATTACTAAGGCGTGTGAAGAGTTAATGCCCCATAGGAAGTACTTTGACCTGAGACAGACAGGAAGAAGCTAGCAGATAAATTCCTCTCCCTCCCTCCCCACTTGATTGCTCTAAGGCACAATGATATCATATCACCTCTCCACCCTTCTAGAGACACCTCCTGTGACTGAGCAATCAACTCTGTCATCCTGAGTAACTGTAGCCAACTTTGCTAAGCACCACTTTGAATTTTTTCCTGTCTTCGTTGCCTAACTTTTCTTTTTCCCTCACTCTTGCTTCCTTCAGATTGTATCTCCAATATATTAAAAAAAAAAAAAAAAAGCATGCAATCTTGACTTTAGGCTCTGTTTTCTCAAGCCCAAACAATTTGTTTCCTTCCAATAATACAGATTAATTGGTGTTGACACATATATCCTCTCTCTTGGTATATTAATTAGTTTTTGTTGTATAATAAATTATCCAACACTTTGTGGCTTGAAACAATAAATGTGTATTATCTCATGGTTTCTGTGGGTAAGGAATTCAGAAGTGGCTTATCTGGTGGTTCTGGCTCAAGGTCTCTCATGAGGTTGCAGTTAAGATATGATCCAGGGCTACGGTCATCTGAAGGCTTGATGGGGGCTGAAGGATGTGCTTGGCGGGGGCTGGAAGATGGCGCTCTCACATGGCTGTTGGCAGGAAGCCTCATTTCTCATTGCCTCTTGGCCTTAGAAGGTCTTATTCCTTCACCACAATGGATCTTTCCGTAGGGCTGCTTAAATGTCCTCACAGTGTGACCACTGGCTTTCTCTAGTGTGAGTAATCCAAGAGAGAGCAATGAGGAAGATGCAATCTCTTTTATGACCTAATCTTTGAAGTCATACACCTTCATTTTCACCATACTTACAAAGTCTGGCCCACACTCAAGGGAAGCAGAATTCTGCTTGACTTTTTGAAGAAAAGAGTGTCAAAGAATTTGTGGGAAGATTTTTAAATCACCACACCTGGTTCCTTATTTAACAAGAATAAATATTTAAAGGACAGACTGCTAAGGATAGAGTCTATAGATGAAATAGAGAGATGCTAATAATCCTTCAAAACCATTAAACTAATGATCATCACCAACCAGCTGTCTTTTTGTATTGTACTATCATAAATGGTTCACACATGTTTTTAGATTTGAGTATAATGTCAAGGAAAGTGCCCTGAAGTCATCGGGTCATCAGCTAGACCCCATACTTGACCTTTACTTCCCCCCTGCGTGTACTCACCGACCTTGGTCCCACATTTTTCCTTAAGCTCTTCTTTCCAGTTTATCTCTGAACTCAGGCAAATGGAAAGTGAAACCACCTCTCGAGCAATAGCGACCTCCCTGACAAGACCTCCAGCTGGCCCAGACCAATTTGAGCTTAACCCCTGATTTGCACCTGCACAAATGGGTGATGGAGTGACCCCCAGAGTGACCGACAACCACCTTTACCCATTATAATACTAAAATCTCCACCCGAAGAGGAACACTAGTGTCATTTACATAACATACAATGTGTGTATAGGCATGTTTCCTTAAGGCGCATGCACAACCTTATGCTCATCTCAACATAAGATGACAAGACATCCCAATTAAAGTATACATCCTAACCCTAAATCAAAGGAACACATTCACTCTCACTCAGGGAGTCATGACTTTGGAAGCTATTCCCCATGATCTCCTTATTTTCTGCAAATGAAGTTATTCTGTGTGACAACTCAACCTGGGACAGTTTTGAACTCACTGAGGAGTGAACTCACGCTGGTTCAGTTACAATCTTAGTATATTACTTCTTTGTTTCCTCAGATCTATATCTGCATATTATAATCAATATCCCAACATTTGATCAATACTGATTGCATCTACTGTAAATACTGACTGCATCTATTAATGAGTGTCAACAAAAATAAATGTTCTCATTTGTCAGCAATCACAAGGTTATTCGAAGAATCATATAACTTAGCAGGTGAAAAATCATGTTAGTGTACTGCCTGGCACAGTAGATGTTCAATAAATGTTTCTCTCTGGATCAAAACAAAAAAATATATATATAAACCATTAATCAGCCAATAGCTCTTGACATTGCTGTTTGAGTCACTATAGCTATGACCACATAGGCTCTAGATCATATAACCTGATATTTTTCCCCTCTGCCCCCATCTGGTGGTAAGTAACTTGTCTCTTTCATCTGATATTTTATTGGTACAAAATATACAAAAATAATAACATGTCAGGCTGAGCATTTTTCTGCTTAACTGTCTTCTTCTCATACTTAGTCTATCCCTTTGCTTTTAACCTTGGTGAAACATAACATGGATCTCTTTTTCACACTGTAGTTTTAATGAGGTTGTTACCCTGCATATCCAATGAGATAGTGGCTTATGTCATAAATTTCATACTTCAAGGTATATGCCTTCAGCTGTTGAATTAACCTTATAACTGAAAATAAATTTCAATTGCTGATCACAACAAGAACTTTTGATGTATTATTAATATTATTATTACTTAAAATGAATGTTTTGCATGCAAGCAAGGTAAACCTTGTGAGTAGGCATTCACTAAAAATGCTTCTGTCTCCGATTAAGTTCCTATGTACAGCCAACTTAATTATTTGTGATACTAGGTAACAATATAATTGAAATGAATGATTGAATAACTCCATCTTATTTTCCAAAAACCTTTCATTTTCTCTTGGCCACAACACCTGCCACACTTTAATAACTTAAGTTTGATCTCCTTCTATTTCTACTACCCCTGTTTATAGATGAAATGCTAATAAACAGACAAGAGTCAAAATATGTCAGCTGGAAGAAGAAAAGAGATTAATGTACCCCAAAATGAATATTAATTCCCTAAATAAATAAGAATCAACAACATGTCCTATAATAACGTAGAAGGGGGAAGCTTTCCATAGTGGTAATGATAAGTGATATGCTATTAGATCAAGAAAGAGTGTTTCTTGTTCACTAAGCCAATCATCTTCAACTCCTGCCCCACTGTAACCTAAAGTTCATGATGCTAAAGCATTGTACTGGAAAGGATTCCAGAAACAAAGACATGGATAGAAGGAGAGTGGTGGCACATATTACTCTGTCTAGGTTGTTGAGAACAGCCTTATTCACAATAAATTGCTCAAACCATTTTGTATCCAACATTCTCACTTCACACAAGCCTCACCTTTGGGCCAACCATACCTTCCATTTCTGGGATGCAGGTTACCATTTACCATTCACTTCCTGCACCCCACCTCCACTAATCCATCTGCCCTTTGGATTCCCCCCTCACTACCAGAGAAGGACAGCAGCAATGAGAGAAGTTATACATAAAATCCAAGCAAGAGAAGGACACAGAGAAGACAAGACAGCCATGCTTCACGGGAACAGTCAGAGATTGTCACAGCTTTGAAAGGGAATTTTAATTCTTAAGGCAAAAAGAATAATGCAAGTTTGATGTCTCTGGAAATTTGCCTGGTAATTCACTATCTTAAGGATGGACCCAGTTTGCCTTAAGGATCTACTCATGAGCTGAGGGCAAACAGACTTCTACAGTGGGCTTAGAGCTAGGCTCGACCTGTCAGCTCCGGAAGGCATTTCTTTGTACAAAGCAGTAGCTTTTCCATAAAAGGTCAATGCTAAATGAACATGTGTTCAGCAAACATGCTTATCCAGTGCCTAGTTTATGAAGGAACTCTGTAGATGTATTGTTATCATTATTATTATCTCTACCAGATGACACTCTGGCAGAGAACTTGACACTCCTGGCCCTTTGGAGGTTAGCGCAAAGTACCAGTCCAGCTTATCAGGGAGAGAGTCCGACTCTTTCTCTCAAAGAACCAGGAAACTACTCCACAGTTCACTTCTCTTGGACACCAGGGATCCCTTTCTAGTCACGGAGGAGCACTTTCCCTCCCCTGGCTCAGTGCACCTCCTGAAGCACAGTTCTGCCCCAGGCTGTCTCAGGCACCCATTTCTTTAATGAGTGCTTTGCCCTGACAGAGCTGACTCAGACAGATGCGCAAGGGCCCCGTGCTTGATGTGTCTTACATCTTGAATGTCCTTCCAAACAAATGCCCAGTAGCTGAGAGCCCATTTATTGAAGAGACAAATGCATTTGTTTCGTTACAGAGCTGCAGGCAAAGTATAGTAGTCTGGAAATAGGATGAGGGAAAAAATATCTTTGTATTGTTAAGACCTAACATGACTGAAGTCAAAGTCAGAAAGCCAAAAAAGTCACAAGGTCACACGAATTTACACCAAAGACCCCTTACACCAATTTTAACATGTTCATGAATGCATGTAGTTTGATTAAAAAAAAAAATTCTGTGGGGCACATGCGTGTCTCAGTTAGTTGAGTGTCTGACTTTTGATTTCAGCTCATGTCATGATCCCAGGGTTGTGGGATTGAGCCCCGCATCAGACTCTGCACTGAGCGTGAAGTCTGCTTGGGATTCGCTCTCTCTCTCTCTCTCTCTGTCTCTGTCTCTGTCTCCTTCTGCTTCTCTCCCCACTGGTGCACACTCTCTCTAAAATTAAAAAAACAAAACAAAAAAAACACAAAATCTTTTGAAAACTGAATCTTAATCTTGCAAATTCTTAATCTAAGCAACTATTATTCATTTATGTTAATAAAATGGGTCCTTCATGATATCCATGTGTAATTTTTACCTGCCTTTCTACAACTTCAGTATTGAAACATTGGATTTATTATTTTTCTACTTCCTAGACTACTTACCTATGCAATCGCCTTCTTTCCTGTAAAGTTTTTCTTTGTAAGCTGAATTCCAACCTTGCCCCTTCCAGGCTGTGACCTTGAGCGAGTCACTACACCTGCTTCTGTGTCAATCTCTTCATCTGTGGAGTGAGGATATAATAGACCCAACCTTATAGGGGAGCTGAAAAAAATTAAGTGTTGCTAAATTGAAAAGCACTCAGAACTGAGGCGGGCATGGACCCATGTCAAATGTCACCTCAGAGAGAGAAAAAAATTCAGGTTACAATATCTGACATTTCAATATTATAAAGTGAACACTCAATATTAGTCATTCTGATTAGCTAAAGACCCAGGACCCAGTAGGACCACGTTCCAGGTGTCCTAACCCCAGACATTCTTATGTCATTATATCATGTTTCATTGGTGACATCCCTACCATGAGCTGACTCCTGAATTTTTAGGCTTTCTGTCTTCTCTGCTACCCAGGCATGTTGACAAGGTTGACTTCTGTGATCCCACTTCTCAGACTCCCCATAGACACGCTTTTGTGCTCATCCTTTGACTCCAACCTCTTCTGTCTTGAGTAACTTCGCACGATACCCATCCTCCAGTGCCCCCCTCATAACACCATTCCCAAAGACAGCTAAACGAAGATGCTCAGGTCCCTGTGCACAAGGGGTACCTGCTCAAGTGCATCCTGGGCGAACATCCTGAGCAGTGGTGAAGCAAAGCAGCACAGACCCATCTTTGGACTTTGTTTGAACTCTGTCTCTGTGCCATCACTTTGCAGTTTAAAGAAAAACAAGTAATATTTTTTTAAATGTCGCTGTCATTACATCAAGTAGAAAGAAAATTTGCCGCCAACAAGATAGCAGCCTTGGCACATGCTCTACTCCTGTTCCCCTTTTTGCTTCCCAGAAAACCCAGAACAGAGGAGGAAGCGTTTGGAAGAGAAATGAGACACCCCTAAACCAGAAGCAACAATCAGTTGACTGGTTGCATCTAGCCAGGCCTCCTAGAAAGGCAGCAGCAGCCTACCTCATGACCACGTACACTCTCCACTCTCCACGGCCATGGCCACAGCCACCAGCCTCCTTTCTTTGAAGGCCTTCCCACATCAGCCTCAACCTACCTTTCTGGCCTGATCTCCTTTGATGGCCCACACATGTATAATACACTCCGGCAAGGGTGGCAAATTTGATGGTCCCCAGTGATCTTTCTCAATGACTTGTGATATTATCTCCACCAGGAAGTTCTTTCCTCGTCTCTCCTCCCATCTTGCTCATTTTCCATATTTAGTTTTGCTTCTTCTCTGAGCTCAGTCACTGTGTCCCCCCACACTTGCAATGAGATATAATCTCTCTGCACCTAACCTGTCTCAGCACTGTGAGTCTACCTCTCCTTGAGCCCTTACTCCACTCAGTTATACATTATAATCATTCACATATTGAATTGTGTCCTTTGCCACCATCAAGCCGTATTCATCTTGAGGGTAAAGACAGTATCGTTGTATCCCCTGCCAGGCCTAATCCAGGGCTTGGCATGCTGAAAACACTGAGTAAACATTTTTCAAGTGGAATTAAAGATTGTACTGTGGATAAATATCCTTTGAGTTACTTTATATTTGTTTAAATTTATTTTGTTTTATTTTGCAAATATAACCGACCATATCAACTTAATATATCTTTTTCCCTGCTTTGTTCCTGTTACTGGCAATGGACAACATTCTCAACACACTGTGTATGTGGAAAGCTAAAGGAGCAGAAAGAGTGACAAAAAATGGAGAACCAGGCCTTGTATTTAATCTTCATGTTTTACATTTCAGGTGAAAGTGAAAAAGCTTCTCAGGTTCTCAGATAACCTGCATAATGCACGAGGCTATGGCTCCACTGGAATAAAATAAAACTTTAAACACAAGGTTGTATTATTATTCTTTGAGACCATACTTCTCAATTATCCTTCGGTTTATCTCTAGACCTTTATCCCCATGATTCAGGGTTCTCTTCCTTTTTTTTTTTTTTTTTTCATTGTAAACAATTCACTTTACAAATGTAGAATAAAAAAATTAGGCTTCATCATAAGAAATTCTGGATGCTGGTAGAAAATAAATCATATCTCTTTTCCTCCCTGAGCCTGGCTTCTTGGTCTCTGTGGTTTCTTCTCTCTGGATCTGTGCCTCTTAAATGCCTTAAGATCAAAAAGTGGGAAGGTGGAAAAGTTGAGAAGAATGATTTTAATGAGGACAGCTGGGTACTATGACTCTGTAATCAATAAGTTAAGTACAAAGCAAGGGAATGTTTGTTGGAGAGCTATTTTAAATGTGTCATCTTTTTTCTCAACAGGAACACCTGGAAGAATGTACTATTTTTGTTTAAATGGATTCTTATAAGACTCACCAGAACCCAGCATATTATAATAAACCCATGATATTTAATACAGACAGTGTGATAAAGATAATCAATGTTTTTGTTTCCAGATTCTTTAAAAGACATTGAATTGCTGAACCAATTGGAAAGAAAGAAACAAAGAAAAAAAGGCAGGAAGGGGTAGAACGTAGGAGGGAGAGAGGGAGAAATACTGATTTGGGGAAGGCTAGCTCAAGCTGTCTCCTCTAGTAAATAAATTAAAAAAGCAAGGAAGACTTTCAAGTAACTTACACAGCACTTGTCCAAGTCCAGGGTTGAGTGTATCTAAAGAAAACAATACCGTCAGTTATTAACATTAAAAAGCTCCAATAAAGCCGTTTGAAATTTCTGAATGGATGTTTATTGTAATTCATTTCCTGAACACGTAGCCATGTACCTATCTGTTGTAGAGTTGGTGATATCTGAGGTATCCTTCCAGATTCAATGACCAAAAAGCTAAGTGTCTTAAAAACCCTTTGTCCTTTACCATATACAGCACTTCTGTGCTGCGGGGGAAAAGAACAAGATTGAGTGAAAGAAAGGTCTTTACAAACTGAAATATGGGGGTGCTGGGTGGCTCAGTCAGTTGAGTGACCGTCTCCTGATTTCAGCTCAGGTCATGATCCAAGAGTCATGGCATCAAGCCCCTTGTAGGGGTCTACGCTCCTGCTTAAGGTTCTCCCTGTGTCTCTGCCTCTCTACCTCTCTCTCTGTCTCTCTCAAAAAATAAAAAGAAAGAAAGAAAGAAACTGGAATATACATTTTTAAAGAAAATCAGCAAGGAAAAAGGGACGATTTCAGGCATTGTCCTCTATCATAATTCTCCATTCAGATATTCTTATTCGAAGACTCAGATTTTCTTAAAAGCAATATGCCCCCATCTTTTCCTCTTGCCGTTTCCGTAACTTAAAATTCCTTCTAAGGACACCTGGGTGGCTCAGTCAGTTAAGCTTCCAACTCTCGATTTCGGCTCAGGTCATGATCCCAGATTCATAGGATGGAAAACCCTGCATCCAGCTCTGCACTGAGCATGGAGCTTGCTTGGGATTCTCTCTCTCTCTCTCTCTCTCTCTCTCTCTCTCTCTCCCCCTGCCCTTACCCACCCCCCTCCCTCTCTCAAATAAAAATTTTAAAGAATATTTCTATTTTTTTTTCCTCTTATTAGGGTTGTTAGATTTTATAAATAAAAAATACAGGGCATCCAGTTAAATTTGATTTTCAGATAAATAACCATTTTTTAGTAATAAGTATATTTCATGAAATATTGGGAAATTTGTACTAAAAAGGATTCATTATTCACCTGAAATTCAAATTTAAACAATGAATCTTTTTTTTTTTTTTTGGTATAAGTATGTCCCAAATATTGCATGGGACATACTTACAGTGAAAATTTATTTGTGGTTGTTCTGATGTTCAGACTGAATCCGCTGTATTTTATCTGGAAGCTCTGCTGTTAGGTAAATTCTCCCATCGTTCGAGCCCCGATCAAATCCCATTTCTTCAGTGAATGCTTCCATACCCATCTTATTTTGAAAAGATTCATGCATTTATTCATTACTCCCCAATCAAATATGTAATGAGCAGCTATTTTCCCCCAGGAATTGTGCTGGGTACTGGGGATAAAAAGCAAAACCAAGTCCATAGCTAACAGGTAGAAGATGGCCTTGGAGGTGGGTGATAATGACCCAGGGGAGAAAAAGTCACAAGAGAGATGCACAGGGAACCTCAGAAAATCCATAAATAAGCATCCTTATAGGATGGCAGCCTGACTGTCCCTGTATGTCCTATCTAACTTTATGTTATATTAACATTTGGAGACATATCTTCTACTTCTCAGCCTCTTCCTGGTGTCACACTTCACCTACAGTAGGACTTGTGTTTGTTTTGTGCAGTGAAGCCCTTTTCTTGATCCCATTCACTTACTCTCCTTTGGAGTTTTTAGAAAGATAACCCCAAGCTTGAGTTTTGTTTGCTTCACTTTACGGTGAGAAATGGTGCCTTTTCCAACGTACTAAATGTGACAGGTGTCACTTCATGTGCTTCACATGGTCACTTAATCCTCACATTTACTCAGCGAACGAGGTACTGTTTATATCCCATTTCATGGAAGAGGAAACAAAGATACAAAAATGGTTCATTGACTTGCCCCAAATCACACCAATAATAAAGGCTTCACTAAGATTCAAACCCAGGAGCCTGGCTTCAGAATGCTGTGTTGCCACTCTGTGATAGAGGTGATTTTAAAAATGGAAGTTAATAATAATAGTGGGAGACTTCAACACCCCACTCACAGCAATGGACAGGTCATCTAATCAAAAAATCAACAAGGAAACAATGGCTTTGAATGACACACTGGACCAGATGGACTTAACAGATATATTCGCAACATTTCATCCTAAAGCAGCAGAATATACATTCTTCTCCAGTGCACATGGAACATTCTCCAGAATAGACCATATACTGAGACACAAATCAGCCCTAAGTAAGTACAAGACGATCGAGATCACACCATACATATTTTCAGACCACAGCGCTATGAAACTCGAAATCAACCACAAGAAAAAAAATTGGAAAGGGAACAAATACTTGGAGACTGAAGAACATCCTACTAAAGAATGAAAGGGCCAACCAAACAGTTAAAGAGGAAATTAAAAAGTATATGGAAGTCAATGAACATGATAACACCACAACCCAAAACCTCTGGGATACAGCAAAGGTGGTCATAAGAGGAAAGTATATAGCAATCCAGGCCTTCCTAAAGAAGGGAGAAAGATCTCAGATTCACAACCTGACTTTATGCCTTAAGGAGCTGGAAAAAGAACAGCAAATAAAACCCAAAACCACAAAAGACAGGAAATAATAAAGATTAGAGCAGAAATTAATGCTATCAAAACCAAAAAGCAGTAGAATAGATCAATGAAACTAGAAGCTGGTTCTTTGAATGAATTAACAAAATTGATAAGCCACTAGCCAGTTTGATCAAAAAGAAAAAGGAAAGCACCCAAATAAATAAAATCAAGAATGAAAGAGGAGAGATCACAACCACAGCAGAAATAAAAACAGTAATATGAGAATATTATAAGCAATTATATGTCAATAAAATGGGTAATCTGGAAGAAGTGGACAAATTCCTAGAAACATATAAACTACCAAAACTGAAACAGGAAGAAATAGAAAATTTGAACAGACCCATAACCAGGAAGGAAATCGAATTAGTAATCAAAAATCTGCCAAAAAACAAGAGTCCAGGGTCAGATGTTTTTCCAGGGGAATTCTACCAAACATTTAAGGAAGAGTTAACACCTATTCTCTTGAAGCTGTTCCAAAAAATAGAAAAAGAAGGAAAAGTTCCAAACTTTTTCTATGAAGCCAGCATTACCTTGATTCCAAAACCCCACTAAAAAGGAGACAGAGACTCCACTAAAAAGGAGAACTATAGACCAGTTTCCCTGGTGAACATGGATGCAAAAATCCTCAACAAGATATTAGCCAACTGGATCCAACAATACATTAAAAAAATTATTCACCACGACCAAGTGCAATTTCTACCTGGGTTGCAGGGCTGGTTCAATATCCACAAAACAGTTAACATGATTCGTCACATCAATAAAAGAAAGATCAAGAACTATATGATCCTCTCAGTAGATGCAGAGAAAGCATTTGACAAAATACGCATCTTTTCTTGATAAAAACCCTCAAGAAAGTAAGGCTAGAAGGAGCATACCTTGAGATCATAAAAGCCATATATGAGCAACCCAACGCTAATATCCTCCTCAATGGGGAAAAACTGAGAGCTTTCCCCCTAAGGTCAGGAACAAGACAGGGATGTCCACTCTTGCCACTGTTATTCAACATAGTATTGGAAGTCTTAGCCTCTGCCATCAGACAACACAAAGAAATAAAAGGCATCCAAACTGGCCAGGAGGAGGTCAAACTTTCACTCTTCGCAAATGACATGATACTCTATATGGAAAACCCAAAAGATTCCACCAAAAAACTATTAGACTTGATCCATGAATTCAGCAAAGTTGTAGGATATAAAATCAATGCACAGAAATCGGTTGCATTTCTATACACCAACAATTAAGCGACAGAAAGAGAAATCAAGGAATCAATCCCATTTACAGTTGCACCAAAAACCATAAAATACCTAGCAATAAATCTAACCAAAGAGGTGAAAAATCTATACACTGAAAACTATAGAAAGCTTAGGAAAGAAATTGAAGAAGACACAAAAAAATGGAAAAAGATTCCATGCTCCTGGATAGGAAGAACAAATATTATTAAAATGTCGATACTACCCAAAGCAATCTACATATTCAATGCAATCCCTATCAAAATAACACCAGCATTCTTCCCAGCACTTGAACAAATTAATCCTAAAATTTGTATGAAATCAGAAAAGACTCCGAATAGCCAAAGCAATCTTGAAAAAGAAAACCAAAGCAGGAGGCATCACAATCCCAGACTTCAAGCTATACTACAAAGTTGTACTCATCAAGGCAGTATGATACTGGCACAAGAACAGACACTCAGATCAATGAAACAGAATAGAGAACCCAGAAATGGGCCCACAAACATATGGCCAACTAATCTTTGACAAAGCAGGAAAGAATATCCAATGGAATAAAGACAGTCTCTTCAGCAAGTGGTGCTGGGAAAACTGGACAGCGACATGCAGAAGAATGAACCTGGACCACTTTCTTACACCAGACATGAAAATAAACTCAAAATGGATGAAAGACCTCAATGTAAGAGACAGGAAGCCATCAAAATCCTCGAGGAGAAAGCAGGCAAAAACCTCTTTGGTCTTGGCCGCAGCAACTTCTTACTCAACACATCTCCTGAGGCAAGGGAAACAAAAGCAAAAATGAACTACTGGGACCTCATCAAAATAAAAAGCTTCTACACAGTGAAGGAAACAATCAACAAAACTAGAAGGCAACCGACAGAATGGGAGAAGATATTTACAAATGACATATCAGATAAATGGTTAGTACCCAAAATCTATAAAGAACTTATCAAACTCAACACCCAAAAAACAAATAATCCAGTGAAGAAATGGGCAAAAGACATGAATAGACACTTCTCCAAAGAAGACATCCAGATGGCCAGCCAACGCATGAAAAAATGCTCCACATCACTCATCCACGGGGAAATACAAATCAAAACCACAATGAGATACCACCTTACACCTGTCAGAATGGCTAACATTAACAACTCAGGCAACAACATGTTGGCAAGGATGCGGAGAGAGAGGATCTCTTTCACTGCTGGTGGCAATGCAAGCTGGTGGAGCCACTTTGGAAAACAGTATGGAGGTTCCTCAAAAAATTAAAAATACAACTGTCTTACAACCCAGCAATTGCACTACTAGGTATTTATCCAAGGGATACAGATGTGCTGTTTCAAAGGGACACATGCACGCCAATGTTTATAGCAGCAGTACCGACAATAGCCAAAGTATGGAAAGAGCCCAAATGTCCATCGACTGATGAATGGATAAAGAAGATGTGGTGTATATATACAATGGAGTATTACTCGGCAATCAAAAAGAATGAAATCCAGCCATTTGCAACTATGTGGATGGAACTGGAGTGGATGGCTAAGTGAAATTAGCCAGAGAAAGACAAAAATCATATGACTTCTCTCATATGAGGACTTTGAAAGACAAAACAGATGGACATAAGGGAAGGGAAACAAAAATAATATAAAAACAGGGAGGGGGACAAAACAGAAGAGACTCATAAATATGAAGAACAAACTGAGGGTTACTGGAGGGGATGTGGGAGCGGGAATGGACTAAATGCATAAGGGGCACTAAGGAATCTACTCCTGAAATCATTGGTGCACTATATGCTAACTAATTTGGATGTAAATTTTGAAAAATAAAAAATAAAATTAAAAAATATATAAAATAGTAAAATGGAAATTATATAAGCTTCTGGAATTTTCTGTGGACACTTTATTTGTTCTTTTATTATCATTTTATTTTTAAAACAAGCAATCCTTTTTATGTTCCTAATGGTCCACAAAAGAACCACATAGGCCCAAAGACAATTCAAGGGAAGAAATGTTAAGAAGGAGGCTAACACAATGCAGTCTCACACACTGAAAGCGTAAGTTAGTTCATGACCCTTCCCTTCATTATTATCTGCCCCAATCCTTCTGGTCTGTGCTGTGGTTTAAGCCTGGATTCAAGTGCAAACACGATGCACATCCCTGGTTACTACTAGACAACAGCAGACCCGATCGATCTAAGACAACAAAGTCATAAAAGCCTTTTCAAGTAACTGTTTAACTGTAAGTTAGTTATCATGCAGTTAGAAGAAGTAAAATCATTCCTCAACTTGCAGCAAGAAATTTAGAGAAAGCCAAACATGGTGCCAAGAGACGTACTTAGGATGGAGGATTGTAACCTTATTACCTGACTTGTAAAATTACAAACTCGAGTGTGCCGAATGCTCTAAATCTTATGACCTCCAAAATGTGACCTGGAGAAGCCCACTTGATGAATATTAAAAATATCCATTTTGGGGCGCTTGGGTGGCTCAGTCGGTTGGGTGTCCGACTTCAGCTCAGGTCACGATCTCGCTGTCCGTGAGTTCGAGCCCCGCGTCGGGCTCTGGGCTGATGGCTCAGAGCCTGGAGCCTGCTTCCGATTCTGTGTCTCCCTCTCTCTGCCCCTCCCCCATTCATGCTCTGTGTCTCTCTGTCTCAAAAATAAATAAACGTTAAAAAAAATTAAAAAAAAAAAATATATCCATTTTATGGGGCACCTGGGTGGCTCAGTCAGTTAAGTGTCTGAGTCTTGATTTCGGCTCAGGTCGTGATCTCACAGTTCATGGGATCAAGCCCCACATGGGGCTTTGCACTGACAGCACAGAGCCTGCTTCAGATCCTGTCTCCTCTCTCTGACCTTCCCTCACTCGTGTGCGTGCGTGCATGTGCTCTCTCTCTCTCTCTCTCTCTCTCAAAAACTAAAATAAACATAAAAATATATCCATTTTTTTATTTGCATAAAATGAGAATACTTAAAACATAAGAGATTAATTTGGAGGCACTCAAACCCCCATTCTCTAAAAAGGATACTGCCTGTTCCCTCTTCCTGGTGGCTGGGACTTCTAGCAAATATGTCATGATTTAAATTTCAACTACATGGGATACAAAGAGATGTCCATCTTCAAGAAATCACCTTCCACTATGAATAACAGAAGCTGTGGTCATCTGGTCTCAGTGTTTGTGTCCCACTTAATTTGGTGCAGTACATCAGGGGAAGTTTGGCTCAGTGTTAATTGTTGCCAATAAATTACAGTGTTAAAACAAGTAAAATTATTGAGAAGAGCTGTTTGTCCCTAGGCGGCATTCTGATACCAAAGCTAAGACTTCACTAATATTTTTTTAAGGTCGTTGAACTAAAACATAGCCAAAGGCCTCTTTCACTTTCTGAGTCAGAAGACAGTGCAGAAATGGGAAGTTACCATAACAAATTATGGTAATTTAATACTTCATATAAATCAAAAGTTTCAAAATCTCAAAAATATATGGAATTCTCTTACTTTGGACAAATTTTCTACCATATAAATTAATGGGAGCTTCATATATAATTGATAATAGTGTGACATTTAGAAAAATATAAAATGTCAACAGAGACATCTTGAGTAAACAGGTCACAAAAGCCTGTGCTTATAACAATAAGAGATAAATCGGTTTGGGGGAATAATAGAATCTCAGAGGTTGAAAAAACTTTAAAGGTTACTGAGTTTACTACCCCAAGTTTTAATATGCTCTCCAGCATCTCCTCCCCCATCTAGACAGCTCTGCTCCAAGTATAGGTGACTGTACATATCACCCCCAAGTTTGTATCTACGTTTCCACTCAAAAGCCTTCACTGAAGTTGACTTACTGATAAGAACAAGAAAATGGGGCAAAGATTGGGAAGCGACTTTGAAAGGGACCTGTTTCCACCTGTCCCATAAGAAACAACCCTTTCCATCTTTCTTTTGACATCTTTCTCTTGACCTCTTTTGACTTTGGCCTTGAAGCCTTGGAAAGAACTTGTACCTTTGAGGAAGCCCAGCTGGGTGAACTGAGAACCACAGACATGAACATTGGTATGAAAATGAGAGCAAGGTCAAGAACAGGTGTGGGTCAAGGGGAACAGTGCAGAGTTCCCAAGGAGGGTAAGGAGTGTCTTCACTACATCTAGAGCTGAGATAAAGCCATGTGATCAGAGACTTTTTTTCAGTTGTGGTAAAAAAACACATACCATAAAAATTTACCATCTCTTCCAGTTTTAAGTGAACAGTACATTAGTGGTTAACTACAGGCGCATTATTGTGCAACACATCTCTAGAAACTTGTCTTTTGCAAAAATGAAGCCCTACGCTCATTGAATATCAACTCCCCATTTTCACTTTCCCCAGCCCCTGGCAACCCCCATTCTATTTTCCGTTTATAAGTGTTGACTACTTCAGATACCTCGTGTAACTGTAATCATGCAGTATTTGTCTTTTGATGACTGGCTTATTTCACTAAGTATAACATCTTAAAGGCTCATCCATGTTGGAGCCTGTGACAGGATTTCTTTCTTTTTTGAAGATGAATGATATTCCATTCTATGTACAGTAAAACTTTGGTTTGCAAGCATAATTCCTTCTGGAAACATGCTTGTAATCCAAAGCACTTGTACATCAAAGCGAATTTCCCCATAAGAAATAATGGAAACTCAGATGATTCATTCCACAACCCAAAAATATTCATGTAAAATGATTGCAATACTGTACTATAATACAAAATACTAAGAAAAATACAAAGTATAAGGAAAAATAAACAAATTAACCTACATTTCCCTTTGAAAACCTTTGTGGCTGGTGTGAGGGAGACAAGAGAGAGGAGGGTTATCGTGTGGGAGGATTTTCACTATCACTAATGGAATCACTGATATCTCTTGGCTCAATGCAATCTTTTTCTTTTCTTGCAACTTTAACAAGGAACCTATCCAATGACACTTGCTATTGCCTCCTTTTGAGATTTCGCAGAAGTGTGACACTGCATTGTCATTAAACAGGTTCATCACTATCACTGCTAAAGCTTTACTCGGGTAGTGTTTTTCCACAAAGTTTCCCACATTTTACACGTCTCCCTAATCTCATCTGAAGTGATTTGAAGGGATTCCTCCTCCTTTTTCTCCTCCTCTGCAGACGAGATACAGATGTAGGCTTCTTATAAAATCTTGCAATTTCGGCCACTCCATACCTCATTCGTACTTTTCGATGATTTCCTTCTTAACTTCTACTGTAATCATCTTATTACTGCCTTTCTTTCCAACCTTTTTCTGCATGGGCGCCATTGTATACAGGCACATGGACTTGACTACAGTGCAGTATTAACAGACTCTTGTCATATACTGTATTGAATGTAAGTGGCAATAAGGCAGCAGAGGAAATGGTCTCTATCTGCAGGCAGCCTGACCTAGAACGAAGCAAAGCATTCCTAAGCCCACTCTTGTACGGAAAAGCAAAGACTGTCCATAGGTGTTTTGAAGTGACAAAAAATACACTAGTGTCAGTTGTGGGCACCTTCCAATGTCCTGAAAAATCACTGATTTCTGCCAAACGCTGTAGCCTAAAACCAAGCATCTGAGCATGGGAGACGATCACCCACAATCCCTTAGAGAGAGAGAGTTAGAGAGAAGAACCATTGGCTCATATTGTAAGACATCGCTTCTTTATCAAGTTAAAATTTATTAGAAATGTTTGCTCGCCTTGTGGAACACTCACAGAACACGTTACTTGCAAGCCAAGGTTTTACTGTATATGCTATCTTTTCTCTATCTATTCATTCATCGATGGACATTTAGCTTGATTTTACCTCTCAGCTATTGTGAATAATGCTGCAATGACATGGGTGTGCAAATATGTTTTTGAGATCCTGTTTTCAATTCTTTGGGATACACACCCAGAGTGGGATTGCTGAATTACACTGTAGTTCTATTTTTAATTTTTTGAGAAATCTCAAGTCTTCCCCGTTTTTTTAACTATATCCCTATGTGTTCTTTTCAACTGCCAGTGCTTCCAACTCTGGCTCCTGGGAATTTGCTCTTAACACTATCCAGGGGCATCTGGCAACAACCTTCCTCTGATTCCTCCTACACACATTAGTGTCACTGCTAAGACCAGGGCAGGCCTGTGTGCGTTGCTCTATACAGTCCTCCAAAGATAAAACCAACCCTGGTTATTCTTTACTTACTACCTTAGGATGGGAAATATGCGGGTTCCTCCAATAATTAAGTGTATCCCAGCTTTATTGCAAGAAAGCCTGTCAGTGACACAAACAAAATTTCTATTTCAAAGGAATGATCTCCTTCCCCTCTTCTTTGGAGAAAGTAACTTAGATATTTTTAGGTAAAAAAAAAAAAAGATTCTTTGGGGATATTTGTTATGAAATGTGTATTGATATGTTTTTCATGTGTACAGTAATTTATAAATGCAACTTATGGAATTAGGAAATGCTCACCTAAAATCTAAAATTAAGGTATCTCCTGTGAATTATATTACTGAATAAACATGTCAGGGAAAAGGTAAGTTTTAATGTTTCTAGGTAGAATTCTGAAGAACCAGGACTTAGCCCAGTAAAGACTTGACTTGTACATTAGTCAGGACCACATTTCCCACCCGCCCCCACCAGAAAGAGAACCAGGACAGAGGGAAGTTACGAGGAATTGGCTGAGAAGTCCCAAGGTCTGCCATCTGCAAGTGGGAGACCCAGGAAAGCCAGGGGGATAATTGAGTCTGAGTCCAAAAGCCTCAGTCCAAAAGCCTGTGAATCCCATTTTGAGAGCAGGAGAAATTAAGATGAGATGGACCCAGTTTAATTACTTGAGGCAGGGAAAAAAAAGGATGAATTCTTCCTTCCTCTGCCTTTTGTTCTATTCAGGCTCTCAAACACTTGGAAGATGCCCACCCACACAGGGGAGGGCAGTCAACCCTGCTGAGCCCACCTATTCAAATGCAAATCCCATCCAGAAACACCTTCACAGATACAGCCAGAAACAATATTTAATCTGGGTACCCGTGGTCCACTCAAACTGACACATAAAATTAACCATCACAACTGGGCATCAAGAAAATTTTGTGTAATCGATGGAATTCTTATTCTGCAGAACTGTGAACATCAAGGGACCAAAGATAGACAAGTGCAAAGCAGAGAAATTTTCCAGTGTTTGTCAAGAATGATTCAGAAAAAAAGCAATACTGAAATCAAGGCAGAAACACTCTGCTTCTTTCTAGAACCAGAAAATATGAAAGGCAGTGAGAGTGCCTTGGATTCTCCAGAGCCTGGAAAAAAACAGTCCTCAAGGTGATCTCTTTCTCTTTGTACAATATCGAAAAGTAGAATTTTGAGTACCCGAGTTACCCCGATACTGTAAAGGAGGCATTGGCTTGAGGCCATTGGAAATATATTTTCTCCATTGTCAATAACCGCTTGCCATTATGTTCAGACATCATTCTCTTGTGAGTTGATTTAAGGTGTTAGTCTTTGGAAGGTTTATAAACTCCAGCACAAGCAAACCAGAAGACAAGACCACGTGCAGGGGACCTCATCAAAATTCTCCACTGAAGGCATACTCCATGAGCAGATGAATCCTAGCATAGGTTTATCTTCAATTCCTAACTTCCATATAGAGGCAAAGGATATCTATCTATCCGTCTATCTATCTACCTATCCAACCGCTGTAAAGAATTCATCTAAGTGGTAAGATCTACCCCAGGCTATAAAGATCAAATTTATCTCAACCCGAGACTAAAGGACAGAAGCCAGAACAGTTCAGGAAAAAAGCTTATGTTGGAAAATGAGCACAATAGTTAAAACCCAGGAGTCCGAATAAAAATGAAGAAATCAGTGGCGCCTGGGTGGCTCAGCCGGTTAAGCGTCCGACTTTGGCTCAGGTCATGATCTTACGGTTCATGAGTTCGAGCCCCGTGTTGGGCTCTGTGCTGACAGCTCAGAGCCTGGAGCCTGCTTTGGATTCTGTGTCTCCTTCTCTCTCTGCTCCTCCCCTGCTCGTACTCTGTCTCTCTGTCTCTCAAAAATAAATAAAACATTAAAAAAAATGTTAATTAAGAAATCTCTTAAACAGTCCCAAACCATGATAGGCAAGGCTAGACAGGAGAACAGCACCAGTCAGGGCAGACATGACTTTGACACCCTTTGGCCCTCTCCAGCCAGGAAAGAATCCTGCCTGCCATCCCTCCCCGTTAGCCCTTGATGAGAACCTCTCTTCCTCTCCTTTGTTAAGGGCAACTCTCAGGAATAAATACAAAATCAACCTCACCATGAATTTAATTCTGCTCAGTGAGTTCCTAGAGTTCTCACATGTTAAGCCTCAACTTCTACTATTAGACACCCCAGTGAGTTAAGTTCATGGGATCCCATGAACTCTTCTCTACATCTACTGGTAGAGGTGTTAGAATGATCAAATGTCAAGGAAGGAAATAAGGTCATCAGTAGGTATGCTGGGCCAAGGATGGCTAGGTAAAGTTCAGAATCAAAAACCCGGGCAAGTCAGAAGCTCAGATCATAAATAGTTCTGACCTCTCTGGCTGGATTTTGTAACAGTCATCTGTCACTGACTTCAGCTTTTGTTTCATTTTCTAAGTTTTTATGAGTTTGTAGTTTTTGGTTTGCCCATTATCTCGGCGGTCACTGATGGAGAGGGGCAGAGGAGGATGGTGTTATTCATTCCTTCAGATAAACATAGATAGGAATGACCAAGATTCTGTATTGTAGCGTTGATCAGTTATCAATAATATCTACAACCAATTCCAAAAAGGCTTAATGGGGTGGGGGCAGAGGGGGAGGGTCACACCACAAAACACAAAGATATACAAAATTACATTAATCACGTTGTATCTCTTCAACATTTTGTTCCATAAGCTTTCATCTAAAACAGCTCAATGCGTCTCCTCAGCCCTGTTCTGATATGTACCTAATCTAATCGTTGCCTTCTGTTTTTTCAAAAAGCCAGAGAAGGCTGAGCCCAAGGAGAAAGCATGCCGAAAGAAAGGAATACCATCAATCCTAAGACTTGTCTTGAGAAAACAAGGTAAAAGGCAAGATCCATAGACAAAATGGGCCCAGGCCATTTATTTTACCTTCCTTCCCATGGCTATCACCTATGTTCCTACTTAGCAGTACAAGTTCTCTACCACTTCCTGATGTATAGAAACCCAAAAAGTTGGGGCGCCTGGGTGGCTCAGTCGGTTAAGTGTCCGACTTCGGCTCAGGTCATGATCTCACGGTCCGTGAGTTCGAGCCCCGCGTCGAGCTCTGTGCTGACAGCTCAGAGCCTGGAGCCTGTTTCAGATTCTGTGTCTCCCTCTCTCTGACCCTCCCCCGTTCATGCTCTGTCTCTCTCTGTCTCAAAAATAAATAAACGTTAAAAAAAATTAAAAAAAAAAAAAAAAGAAACCCAAAAAGTGACCAACTGCTTGGAATAAAGTTGGAATTCTTACAGCAGAAACAGAAAAAATTAGTATCTCAGAAATCATCCTGCCACACGTGCAACAAAAATTCAAAATGCTCTCCTCAATAATTATCAAATGTTAAGATAATCCTCAGTGAGCCAGATGGAATAAATTATAGTTAAATATTTAAACATTTATTGATGTTGCAGCAACTTTCCAGACAGTCCAAAATTCCAGAGTAATATTCTTCAAGATGTGGCACAGATTTTTTGGAGTTCTTACCACATCGGAGAAGCTCTGCTCTTTCTATTAGGTCCTCAGGAACAGGGAAGGGCATTCTGATGGACGACTTCCAAATCAATGAGGTTTTCTGCCTGTGGAAACAAGATACACCACAGGAAAATCAAGCCCACGTGTGAGTAAACTGTGGTGCCTTCATGGTGCCTTCACATCTCTTTATGGGAATTGACATCCAGTGATTTTTAAAAGTATACATTTTACCAGAACTCAACAATGTTTTTTAACAAGGCTTTCTCACACAGTATCATCAGCTTCTGTCGCTCTATAATTAGATTCAATTACCATGTCCCAAATGCCAGAGGGGTTGGCAATAGTGACAACGTTTAGTACAGTTAATGCATAAAAATTAAAATGTTTGCTCTCCGTAGCTTTGAGTTACATATCGTATTCCTCTTTATTTCTCTCATGTTTCTTTGTAGGAACCTTGAGAATGATGGTTTCTTACTGTGGGTCATTCATATGAATGCATTTTATAGACAAGCTTACTGGTGGATGACATAGTAAGAAGACCAGATGATCAACTCATAATAAAAGTGAGAAGTTTCCATATCCAACCCCTCTTTCCTGTCCATTGCCAGACTGAAATCAGGCATCCTGTATGAGCTCATCTTTGAGGGTGAGAGAAGAGTAGTTCGAAAAGATAAATCTTCCTCAAGAAATGCAATAACCACCTCCAATTCTGTCCAACAAATAGGATAGGATAAAATAAGATCTAAATCCAGTCATGTCTATAATTTTTAGTGACTGCATGAGCATGAAGCGAAATGCAGTGATAAGACTGAAAGGCAGCAGACAGCAATTAACCATAACATCAGGTATGAGATGGTACTTTCTAGTACAACAGGCTGCCACAGTAGTTTTGAAATAAAGTTTGCACGTGAATTACCGATTCAAAATTGACTAATTCATTCACAGAAATAAATTCACGTATAAATGTCAACCAATAAAAGAAAAGAACAAAGAGTGCCTGGGCGGCTCAGTCGGTTAAGCGACAGACTCTTGATTTTGGCTCAGGTCGTGATCTCACAGTTCATGAGATTGAGCCCCACATTGGGCTCTGTGCTGACAGTGCAGAGCCTGCTTGGGATTCTCTCTCCCTCTCTCTTTGCCCCCTCCCCTGCTTTCTCGCTCTCTCAAATGAATAAACTTAAAAAAGGAGAGAGAGAGAGAAAAGAACGAAAAAGAAGACTAAATAAATACTTGGTAATTTATCAACATAAAAGTACCAAAGTTACCACAGAGTCAACAACTTCAGCCAACATCCCAGAAAGATTAAAATAGGTGTGAATACCTTTTTTTGAAACTGAAAATATAAAAGCTAATAAGATAGGAAATATAGATAAAAGGAGGCTAAGCAAGCATGGAGGGACATTTTTCCCAAGGTCCTTAGAATTCTGGAGGAGAGTTCAAAGGATTAGCTGCACATGTGACAGCTTTTTAGGGAGGGAATACAGTGACTGGGGTCCAACGCATATTAAAAAATAACCAAGAACTCAAGGACAGAAGACAACCTAAATGAAACTCAGTAGGAGAAAAAAAAAAACAAAAACAGGTGATAGAATCAGATCCATGGTGGTTCCAGATATTGTAGAATTTGTATTTTTTAAAAGTATTATTACTGTTTTCAATAAGATGCAAACCAAATTGATACTTATCATCAGAAAATTCCAGAAATAAAAGGTACAATGACTGAAATTAAAAAGATATGAATGACTTTAGCAGAATAAAGACAATTAAATGAAGAGAGTATTGGTGAACTTGTGGATAGGCCAGAAGAAAAGATTCAAAATAAAAAATAAACAGAATATTATAGAAAATACACAAGACAGGAAGCAACTCAGAAGTCACAATGTGAAGCCCTAAAGTGTATGTAATTTGTGTCTGGGAAAAAAAGATCAGACAGAAGGAATGGTCACAAAAACAATGGCTGATAGTTTGCCAACTTGAGGAACGATATCGAACAACATATTCAAAAGGACTACGAAGAGCAAACGAGATAAATAAAAATATAAGTGTATGTAAGCACATCATAAAATGCTGACAACCAAAGATAGAGAAAAGATTAAAATCAGCCAGATGAGGGGGAAAAAGAAAAATTATTTTCAAAGGATCAGCAGTAGGACTCAAAGCTAATTTCTCAACAAATGCATTGGAATTCAGAACAATTGGAATTATAACTTCCAGGTGCTAAAAGGCAATAACTGCCAAAATAGGATTTCAGACCCAGTTTAAGTAGCCTTCAAGAATGGGGAAGCGGATCAAAACTAAAAGGATTCTCTACTAGAAGCCTCTCACTACGAAAAATGTTAAGTACCATTTGGGGGCAGAAATACAGTCATGCCTGATGGATGCTTAGAAATGCAAAAAATAATAAAGAGCAATAAAATATATTAAATATTAAGGGCTAATGAATACTGGCTATGCAGGTGAAAATAATGCTTTATTTATGATAGAGACACATAAAATTCCCAACATCAGTGGTGTATGTCAGGGTGGTTACTTACGTTATCTGGGGATAGGACAAAAGTAACAAGAAAATTGTGTTTGGTAACTCAGTTGTCAGTTTCTACTGTGACCACCAAAATGATAATGGTAAGTGTTTAGCACTCCCAATCTAATGCACAAGGAAAATGTAATAGAGAAAATAATAAATCCATAATTAGGCAAGAAAAAAAAGAAAAGGGAACATTGAGTATGTGTTCAAACAGAAAGCATTTAATAAAATTAAGTATTTGAACCCAAGTATATAACAAATTACATTAAATGTAAGAGAAAGTAATTTTCAAATAAATAAAACTTAAGATGAATAAGTGCCTTCAAGAAAGACATCTTAAATATAAGGAAATAGAAAGGTTACAAATAAAAGGATACCAAAAGCTACGCTGTGCAAGCACTAGGAAGAAGTCTATTGTAGTCATATCAAATGTGATAAAATTTATAACAAAAAGCACTACAGGCCATTTTAATAATGAAAGGTTCAAATAATCAAGAAGATATAATTCAAAATTTCTATAATCTAATAACATAGCTTAAAATACATAAAAACCAAAATTAACAGTTTAAGAATATAAGTATATTCACAATTATCGTAGGATATTTTAATATACCTCTGTATAATTAGAAGAACAAGTAGACAAAAAATAGTGGAAATACAGAAGATCTGAAAAATATGATTAACAAATGTTATTCAAATAACATTGTGATCAAAATACATTCTTATACATGCAGAAAATACATTCTTATAAAACACATGCTAATTAATTAAATAAATCTCAACAAATTTCAAAGAATTAAAATAAAAGCAAATATGTTCCTTTTTATTTTTATTTTAAATTAATTTGTTTAATGTTTATTTTTGACAGAGAGAGAGAGAGAGAGAATGAGAATGAGCATGGGAAGGGCAGAGAGAGAGGGAGACAGAGAATCCAAAGCAGGCTCCAAGCTCTGAGCTGTCAGCACAAAGCCCAATGCGGGGCTCAAAATCACGAACTGTGAGATCATGATCTGAGCCAAAGTCAGATGCTTAACCAACTGAGCAACCTGGGGCCCCCGCAAATACTTTCTTTAACCATAATTCAAGCTACCAATTTCTAGAAATTATAAGTAGGAAACTTCATATATTTGGCAATTAATGATCAATAGTTCTAATTAAATCCTGTTATCAAAGAAGAAATTAAAACTAAAACTGGAAAAATGTTTAACTCCTTGATATTAAAAATGCAACATATCAAAACTTGTAGAATGCAACTAAAGATGTGAAAATGTGTATATTAGAAGAGAAGGGTTCTGTATCCATCTCAAGAGATGAGGAAAAAGATAGCAGAGAAGTAAAATGAAGAACCTGACAAAAAATTTTACAAAACAGGAAAATTACTGCCACTTTCACTCTTGCTTCATAAAGTATATTTGGAGAGTGTTTCTTTAAGTAATGAAGATAATTCATCGGTGGAACCATTTGGGCCTGGAGTTTTCTCTGTGAGAAGATTTTGATTACCAACTCAATTTCTTTAGTAGCTATAAAGCTAATCATATTTCTCATTTTTTTTCTTGCACTAGTTTGATAAGCAGTGTTATTTAAGGAACATGTCCATTTCATCGAACTTGTGTAATTTATTGGCCTAAAATTTTTCCTATTTGTTTATTATCCCTGTAATGTCTATCGGATTAGTGGTGGCATTGTATCTTTTATTCCTGATGTTTATCATCAAATTTCTTTCTAACTTGATCACACATTCTAGCCATTTATCAGTTTTACTGATCTTTTCAAAAAACCAATTTAGTTTTCTCCATTGTTTTATTCTCTTTCATAAATATCTTTAACTTATAGTATTTTTCTTTTTTATATTTGTAATGTTAAAACTTGGATCATTAGTTTTAAACTGTTCCTCTTTATTGGGAACATTCGAAGCTAGTAACCCCACGGTTTTTGCTACAGTCTATCTCTGATATTGTGTGTTTTCAATTGCGTACACTTCACGATGCTTTAAATATTTCTTGTGGTTTCTTCTTTGGCCCATGGATAATTTAGATTTTTTTTTCATTGCTAAATATTTGAAATTTTCTAGCTCTCTTATGGGCATTATCCTGTGGTTAGATGACATACTACAGAGGATTTCATCTTTGATATTTACTGACACATCTTTTGTCCTGTTATCTGATCTTAGTAACTGTTCCATATGCACTAGGAAATAAAATGTGTGTTACGCTGTTATCAGGTCCAGTATTTTAAAGTGCCAATTAGGTGAATGTGGTTGATAATATTACTCAATTCTTCTATAATCTTAATTTTTAGCTGCATATTCTATTAATTAATTACTGAGAGAGATATTAAAAATTACCAGGTGTGATTCTGTATTTCTTCCTTTCATTTTATATTTATCTCATATGTTTTGAACTGCTGTTAGTAGATGTATATACATTCAGGATTGTTACATCTCCAGAACAAATAAAATCTTCACCGTTATGCAATATTTCCTTTATTGATAATATGACTCCTTTTCTTAAGTTTAGTTTAGATGATATTAATAGAGCCACACCAGCTTTCTTACACAAGGTAGTCTGATATATCTTCCATTCTTTTCCTTTCACCAGTCTATGCCTTTGGGTTTTGGAATTTAAGTTTTTGTCCCCCCCCCCTTACACTCATATGTTGAAGCCCTAACCCCCAATGTGATGATATTTGGAGGGGGTCCTTCGTGAGGTAATTCAGTTTAAATGAGGTCCTAGGTGGAGGGTGGGCTCTCATGACAGAATTAGTGCCCAGTCTACCACAACTCAGTGGTGAACATTCATAAACTACTGTTCAGGTTAAGAAATACAACATCACCAGCACAGAAGAGCCCTTTTGTGGGTTCTCCCAACCACTACTCTCTACCTCTTATGATTTGCAAGGTAATCACATCCTTGCTTTTCATTAATATTTTGCCACCGAAGCATTCCACCCCAAAGTTGGCAGTTTATTTTGTTCTGTTTTTAAATAAATGGAATCACAGAATACTGTTTCTGGTAATGGCAAGTGGCTTATGGGGAATTCATCCTCTTACAGATATCAGTTATAAATTCTGGCAAAAAAAATGTTAAAAAGAACTATTTGAGGGTAATGAATAGCCACCAAAGGCAGGACGAAACTGGAAGGTATTTGATCCTTGATAAAAGAGAACCACTCTGAGTGAGATCTGTGATTGCAAAGCTCTTCCCCTCGAGGTAGCCATCAGTCCATGCAGCATGTGGTGGTGGAATTAAAGCAGAAATCCAGGGGCGCCTGGGTGGCGCAGTTGGTTAAGTGTCCGACTTCAGCCAGGTCACCATCTCGCGGTCCGTGAGTTCGAGCCCTGCATCAGGCTCTGGGCCGATGGCTCGGAGCCTGGAACCTGTTTCCGATTCTGTGTCTCCCTCTCTCTCTGCCCCTCCCCCGTTCATGCTCTGTCTCTCTCTGTCCCAAAAATAAATTAAAAACGCTGAAAAAAAATTTTTTTTTTAAAAAATAAAGCAGAAATCCACACATACTTGAGATGTTGGAGCAAAATGTGTCCAATTGTCAGAGAAGCTACAACTTGGGGGAGAAATCCCAGGAAGAAAGAAGATATAAAGACATTCCCCAATTGCATGTAATCTCCCCTAAATCATTGGCTGGCCCCTGAGTAGCTCGGGTGCAAGGAAGACTCCAAAGAGTAAAGCAGAGAGAAAGAGCCGATCATACATTTCAGCCCCTACTCACCAGAGAAGACATAGCTTTAGATATGAATTCCTGAAAATTAGAAAGGGTTTTGTAAATCTCAAAAACTCGGGCTTTTTGTGGAAGAAGGGCCATGCCTCAAGAATAAAACCCGAAGACTAGACTAAGTGCAAAACCAAAAGGCTTATCCTTGCACAGTTAAAAAGCCCATGTAAGCTCGATGTAATAAACCAATAATTTAACTGCCCACTGGGGCAACTGCCACTTGGGTCAACCGCATTAACCTCTCCAGAGGAAGATTCCTTAATTAGGGAATCTGCAATATAATGTACAATGTCCAGCACGCACTTAAGAAAACAGAACCTAGACATGGGGAGAAACAAGAAAACGTGATCCATACTCAAGAAAAAAGTAATGATGCCTAAGAACAGATCTCAAAATGTCACATTTTACCTCAAAAATAGTAAAATCCAGCACCCACCCCCCAAAAAAATCACCTGGAAACAAAGAAGTTGAGATACATAACCCAAAGCTAAGAAACTCAACCTGTAGGATCCAGGGTAAGGAAAAGAAGACTCTAGATTCTGTTGTAGCAGGGTTCCTAATCCTACTTCCCAACCAAATGCCATCCATTCTCCCGTAATAATGAGGCAACATCCTAAAATTGGTCACTAATATTCTGAAATATGGAACCAAGCAAGCTGAAGCAATACCCTTATATTTTTTTATCTTCAGATTTTTTAAATTTTATTTTAGAGAGAGAAAGACAGCATGAGTAGGGGAGAGGGGCAGAGGGAGAGGTGGAGAGGGAGAGAGAGAGAATCTCAAGCAAGTTCCACCCTCAGCACAGAGCATGACACAGAACTCACCAAGGATGATGGGATCATGACCTGAGTTGAAATCATGAGTCAGACGCTCAACCTACTAGGCCACCCTGGTGCCTTATCTTGAGATATTTTGAATCAAGAGAAAGAAGTGAATGTGAGGATGTGAACCACTTGGGGCTGTGGCAGTGTGTGCATTTGAGTATACACTCTAAATTTGCTGGAGAACAATCCATGATTCAAGGGTAGAATACACCTTCCTCAAAAATTAGAATAAATTCTGGCAAAGATATTTAGCAAAATCTGAAAAGTAAACAGAATGTATTATATATGAAAATGTAAGAGGGTTGAAGACAGGAAGAAAAGACAGGAAAGTAGAGGAGAAAAGGAAAAGAAAAGAAGAGAAAGGAAAAGAACAGTGCATGCAAAACATAGATAAAGAATGTAATCTGAAAGAAAATCTACATTTTAGAATAACTAAAAATAAATTCAATGAAATGGAATTTAACAGATTAAATGCTAAAAATACAGACTTTGATAATGGACATTCCAGAACAAAGTAAACAATTCAAGGACAAATGTATATCGTTTCCATGGTAAAAAATAATTTCGAAATGATAAGGAATCAAACCAATATATACAAGACTGGAGACGGGGCGCCTGGGTGGCGCAGTCGGTTAAGCGTCCGGCTTCAGCCAGGTCACGATCTCGCGGTCCGTGAGTTCGAGCCCCGCGTCAGGCTCTGGGCCGATGGCTCGGAGCCTGGAGCCTGTTTCCGATTCTGTGTCTCCCTCTCTCTCTGCCCCTCCCCCGTTCATGCTCTGTCTCTCTCTGTCCCAAAAATAAAAATAAAAAAAAAAAATGTTGAAAAAAAAAAAAGACTGGAGACAATCACCACAAATTAAAAGAATGGGGCAAAAGATACTTTTTAAAAAAAATAGAGTAGATAACAGAAAGAGAGGGCCAACATACTTATTCCAAATAAATAATTAACTTTTTCTTAAATATGAAAGCTGAAATATGAAACAGGGAAAGTATCCAGAGATAAAATATAAGAAAACTTTCCTAATCAAAAGGAATATTGAATCAAAACAGAGGATATAGTGTTCTAAGACATGTCAATATAGTATGACCAACCCAGAGTCATGTTCTGACTGGAGTCCTGAACTTCAGAGTCAAAGAATAAATACTTCAAGTATTCAGCAGGAAAAAAAGAAGCCATCGAGGAAAAAAAATAATCTAGCTCAAGCCTTCTCTACATCAATGCTCAGTGCCAGTAGACAATACTGTAATGTCCATAAAGGTCTAAGAAGTAATGTGAAATAAGAATATTTTACTTTCCGGGGCACCTAGGTGGCTCAGTCAGTTTAGGGTCCGACTTACATCATGATATCTCAGATCATGGGTTTGAGCCTAGTGTGGGGTTCTGTACTGACAGCTGGGAGCATAGAGCCTGTTTCGGACTCTGTGTCTCCATCTTTGTCTCCCTCCCCGACTCATGCTCTGTCTCTGTCTCTCAAAAGTAAATAAATGTTAAAAGGGAAAAAAAGAATATTTTACTTTCCAAGAGGAAAGCAAAAAGATAAATATTCACAAATAGGAAAGCACAGGGGATAAAAACTCCTTGAGTCTTTCTAGATAAAACTAGTCAGTGGAATACGTACAATCAAAAATTCCAATTTAAATTAAAAAAAAAAAAGAACTCAAAAAACAAAGAAGTCATCTATGGTGAATTAAAACTGGCTACAATTTTTTTTTTCTTCTCCAAAGTAGGATTTTTTTCCCCCTTCTACGTGGACTCTTCCATGGAAATGGAGCTGGCTGTGCCAGTTCCAGGCTCAGCCTTCAACAACTGGCAACTTTCGGTCATTATGAGACGCCTCGGCCATGTAAAGAGGCAACGCATAGCTGTTTCAGTGGACAGCCCCCACTGAGCTTCCAGTCACCCGCCAGCATGGGCTACCATCTTGTGAGGGAGCCATCTGAGAGGCTCTGGTCAGCCCACAGAATCATGGGAGGTGATATCACAGTTGTTGTTTTAAATCACTAAGCTTTGGGGTATTTTGTTAGACAGCATTAGAAAACTAAAACACTAACATAGAAGGATTGATAATAAGCACTAAATTCACTTTAAAAGATGAAACATTCTGTGAAGATTAGAGTTATAGAGAATAATGTGAATATTATCATGAATGGTATCAGTCCATTAAGCGTCCAGGTGTTGATTTGGGCTTAGGTCATGATCTCAAAGTTCGTGAGTGAGAGCCCCCATGTCGGGCTCTGCGCTGGCAGCACGGAACCTGCTTGGGATTCTCTCTCGTTCTCTCTGCCCCTCTCCACAAGCACTGTCTCTATCTCTCTCAAAATAAATAAATAAAAACTTTGTAAATATATATTTAAAAAACAACAACAACACACTATCTAACAATGGTTCCCATTTCACTTCCAGTATCAGCCCACGTCCTCACAATGGCCTCTAAGGCTCTAACCGATCAGTCCTTCCATCCAATACACTTTCTCTCCTCTTCCATTACTCTGCTCTTTACCAACCCCATTCCAACCAGGCCGACCTCCTCACTGCCCCCCGGACCTGCCAGGCCTTCCTTAGGGATTCAGTCCAGCTTTCCTGTGCCGAGAATGGTTACCCCAGACACCTGATCAACTCCTGACCCTCTTCTCCTCCTTTATAATGAATGACTGGAGTCCAACTTTCTTCTCTCACTCCACCTGGCACACATGATTCTTCCTACCCTTTGTTTTTCTATTTGTTTATTTTTTATTTACCAAATCATTATCATGTTCGCCTTCATTATTTATTTCCTATCTCCCCCTGACTATACTATGAGTTCCACAAGGGCAAGAATCTGTCCATTTTATTCACCCAAACACCTAAAACAGTTTCTGGCGCAGAGTAGGGGCTCAACATAGATGAATAAATACAATTTAGATGCTGGAGGGCAGGCAGAGAAGAAATGTGAGAATGTTCATTTTCCTATATTTTATGTTAGAGAGTTAACATTGCATAAAATTCAATATATGTTTTTAAATGCATTCAATGTGTAGGGCACCTGGGTGGCTGAGTCGGTTAAGCGTCCGACTTCAGCTCAGGTCATGATCTCACAGTTTGTGGATTCAAGCCCCGCGTCAGGCTCTGTGCTGACAGCTCAGAACCTGGAGCCTGCTTCGGATTCTGTGTCTCCTTCTGTCTCTCTCTGCCCCTCTCCCACTCACACTCTGTCTCTCTCAAAAATAAACATTACCAAAAATAATTATTTTTAATAAATAAACGCATTCACCATCTTACGCTTTCCATAATTCCCTCTCAATATTTCTCTGAAGCTCTTTCAGGCCTTTATTTGATATTTTGCTGTCAAACTCATGTAAAATAATTTTAATACATCTAATTTTTACCACAGTGTGCAGACACGGTGCCATTGTGAGCTTTCTTTTTATGCTGATGGAAAGACCTTTCCCTTCCCTCCATATATCTGCTTAGGGACACGTTTGGACTGACGTTTACTTAATATTAACGAAATGTGCAATAACCTGGACGTGTTTTTACTTCCTTTTTCGAACCCTTTCGCATTCATTGAAATTTTTGTAATAAATATGTATCACTTGTAAAAAATTTTAAAGTGAAATTTAAAAGAGAAATTACTTCCTTAATGAGTTATTTCTACCCCAAATGTCCTAAAAGTAGCTCATATTCAACGTGTACCAAAAAAAAGAAAGAAAGAAAAAAGGACTGGCCTTATCCTTTTTATCGGATCCTTCTTTCCTTGTGTGTATCATCAAGGATGAGGCATGCTTAGCAAATTGCAACTTGAAATTTAAATTTATCTTTAACTCCCATCTTAACAAGGCATCTAGTTATCAAGCCTTCTCTGTTTTTAATTTTAATTAGTGTCTCCAATTCCATTCTGCTCCTCGATTCCATTGCTGTGATCAAACACCCTATGCAGGAGGAGGTCCAAATTCCTTCACACATCACTCAGATATCTTAAGAAGATGCCCTTGACCACCTTTGCTGCCTCAGTCCCTATCTCTCCTCAGCCTAGAAACCAGGCTTTCATTCGTGGGTTTTTTTTTTTTAATGTTTACTTATTTATTTTGAGACAGAGAAAGAGCAGGTGAGGGTCAGAGAGAGAAGGAGAGAGAGAATCCCAAGCAGGCTCCACACCCAGAGTGGAGCCCAACTCAGGGCTCAATCTCACAGCTGCAAGATCATGACCTGAGCAGAGTCAGACACTTAACCGACTGAGCCACCCAGGCGCCCCCACCAGGCTTGCATCGTTAAAAAGCCCAAACAACTTGTCTGACATTAGGCTTTCCTTCCTATCATTAATTTGGTTTTCTGCTCTCTTAGTATTTAATAAAGTTCCCTTTGAAAAGTCAAACCCATGTCAGAAGTGTGAAAGTGTGACAGGTCGTGCATCCACTTTTCTTAGTTTCCCCTCGAGCTGGAAGCCGGACAGGAGGTCCAGTACCTGGAGACAGCAAAGAGGCCATGAGGCTATGATATCCAGTTTATCCAGAGGGTTAAAATCTGAGAAGTGAAACGTGACCAAAGGGCACATCCTTGTGTTGCTTCATCTGTTTAATCAGCTGCCCTGCTGCTTGGAGAGATCTATTACCAGAATCCCACTGTTGCTGTTTGGGATGGTATAGGTTCTATTAAAGAGATTATCGCCCTGAACTTTGCTTTACAAAGTGCCATTGAACACGAGCCTCCTGACGTGATAGACATACAACTGGTGTGCGGTGGCCAAGCCCTTGATCCCACTCAGATGAATGGCCAGCCAGTCCGATCGTGGGCGACTCTCTGAGGGCCAGTGGAGACTCCAAACAATAACCCTGACTGTGGGACTTCCGGGCTCCATAAAAGTCCAGTCTGCAGGAAGGAATGGGAGACAAGAGTGAGGGAGACCATCTCGGCCAGAGGGAGCTGTTCAACACAACCACTCAAGTCCCAAATGCCTGTTGATCTCAACAGAGCCATCCCTGATGAAACACAATAGGAAACAGAAAGCTTGCCTTTCACAGTGATCTTCACGGCAAAGGCTCAGAAAGCTATTAAACGTTCACTACTCCAGTGCGATACAGGGGAACCAAATGGAAGCCTGAGCAGTTGAACTGACCCACAACCTGCCTGTGTCTCTACCTGGGGGGCTGAAGCAGGAATGTGCAGCTGGCTTCTTGAAAATGGCCTCGTGCATGGAGAAAGTGAGCAGGATAGACTGAGGAAGGTGACAGTGGAAATCAAGCCCCAGCCTCCTGACAGTGACACTCAGGTGTTCATCTGTTCCCTGATCTTGCATTGTAATTAAAAAGAATGATTTTTGCATATTTAGGTATTTTCCATTTATCCAGACTGATGCCTGAATTTGAATGCAGCTGAAGTTAAGGGTACTAATTAATTGTGAATCCCTCCAATACTTGAATATGAGGCCTCTCGAGCCTAATGTGCAAATTTATGTAAAAACAATGTGAAAATTAGAAATGCATTGGCACATTTTTTTTAACCAGAACTGTAGCGTTCTGTCTAGTCAAACAGACTGCTCATTTGCAAGTTGTCTATATGCAAAGCATTCTGCCCCTGGGAGCCTCAAATCTCCTTAGCAAGCCGTCTGAAATTTGAGAACAGCTTTGTTCTGAACCTGCTTTCTACTCTCTTCACTTTGTCTCCTCTGCTTCCAGCAGAAAGGCTAAGTAGGGAGTTCACCAGGCGACCCAGCAGCAAGCCCAAAACAGGAAGCCCATCCTGGGAAAAATCCCAGCCACCCTGGAGTTTCCCCTCACAGACCAGACCTGGTGAAGTGAAGAGGCTGTTGGGGGGTAGGTCCTAGGCTAGCTTTTTCACTCTCCAGGGCTGTTGGAGGTGAAAACAGGACAGCTGCTTTGGAAGCTGATCTCCAGTCCCATGGACGTGCCCAACCCAGCCCAACCCAGGCACTGGGGGGCAGAGCCCGAGCTGGCAAGTGCCGATCTGCGGCAGCAGGGGGAGTGTTCGGCTCCTGCCCTCGGCTGCCAGGCACCTGAGCCAAGAAGTGGGTCAGAGGTCAGTGCCAGGAGATGCTTGCAGGGCAAGGGCCAAGTCATTCCACACACAGGAGTGAGAGGGGAGCCCTTGTGGGGATTCCCTAGCTAATCATTTAGCTGTGGGAGCAGGAAGGGTAGTGAGAGAGTCGGGACGATTTCCCGGGAACTGGCATGCAGCCAGGCAGAGCTAATGGGAGCCCACCCATGCCAGCAAGGGCGGCTGTGAAGCATGACAGCTAGAGAGGAGCACTCCGGGGACAGAAGCTGCACCATAAGGAGTGTGAATCATGGTCACCCCTTAAGGACACTCTTCGACATTTTCCCAGCAGCTCAATTCCAGATTAAAGGGACAGTGCCCCTAGGCCCCCAGCAGCTGGGACATCTGACACAAACGGATCCCTTTGCCGGGTGCTCACAGCTCATGTGTACTCAAGCTATGCGAAAGGTAATTCCCCGTATAGAGTCGCTCTCTAAACGCTGTTCTCAGTTGTGACCGGTAAGCTCAGTTTCCACCACCTTGGGTGCCATGGTAGTCACCCTGACATTGGTATTCTGTGGCCTTGATGCTCACAGTGTGGCCTCTGGATCGGCATCATCGCCATCAAAGCCAAGCTTGTCAGAAATGCAGACATCCTGAGGCCCACCCCAGACTTCCGGAATCGGAATCTGTGCTGTAACAAGACCCCTTGAGGGTTCATGTGCACACTGAGTTTTGACAAGTTCTGTTCTAAGGTACTGCTAATTTTCACCAAGCCAGACTGAGTTTCAGGATGTCGAGGTATCGGCTGGGTAGCTTTGAATAAAGCACTTCATTTCCTTGACCCTCAAGTCTTCATCCGTAAAATGGGGATGCTCATCTTCCTTAATTTAACATGATTAAATTAGACAACACATACATCTTGACGCAGTCATTGGATTGTAAACTTCTGAGAATAGGAACAATCCCTCTCTCCCTCCTTTATCTTCCTTACACACCAAATACAGTGTTCTGTCTGCAATGAGGTTGACTATTTGACATTCATAAAAATCAGCCTCCCTTGGAACCTCTATCCACCAGCCTGTTACATTGACCTAATCCTCTGAGGCTTATTCCTCTAAATAATTGTATTGTCTCTACCAAAAAAAAAAAAAAAAAAAAGTGCTTTGTTACCATGGCAACACACACATAATCGCTTCTGTAATTGAGGGTGGCTCTACTCATCAGCTCCCTTCCCACCAGACCACATAAAGAACATTCTACCCTCCTGCATGTTACTGTCCCATAGGTTTGCATCAAGACCCTACACATTTCTGAAACTTACATGTACTTTAGGAAAACTATAGACCAATACAAGCAGACCAGTTGATTCAGTAGGAAGGCTCTTGGAGGGAGGAAATTCAAGGTCTAGGACCCAGTTCAGAGCCTGACACTATTTTGCAATTTAACTCGGCACAGGACATGACTTTTTCAGGACCCAATCTCCCTTATATGAGTGAACAATGTGCTTTCCTATGGCTTACACCCTCCAACATTCTTTCATTTTTCTTAGTCGTTTTTAAGTGTCACTTAACTGAAATTTCACAAACCTCCTCAGCATTAAACATTAACACGGCTCTTTTTATATGGTACGGTTCATTATCATGCCAATAAATGATTAATTATAATCCTCTAGCCGGACCAACAATTTGGCAGGACTTTTATGATTCATAATTTGTGCTGTGTTGTAATGTTACCTCTGGAAACTGACATACTAGCATTTATTGTTTTTTATTGCTTCTCTGAGGTGGCTTTTGAAAGAGACTCAAGTGACACATGTTTGAGAAGGGTTTAAAAGTTGGACATTGCTGGATGAGGCATTATTCGTCTGGTGAGGAGCGGAAGATTGGTACTTCTGTGGATGCGTGTGACCATTTGGGCACCAAATCCAGCAATGAATAATTCAACAGGCTGTTCGGCCAGTGCCACAGTTTGCAATGGGTCGTCCTGTGTGCTGACTGAGAGCAATTTCAATAACATCCTCAGCGTGGTCCTGAGCACTGTCTTGACCATCCTCTTGGCCATGGTGATGTTCTCCATGGGATGCAATGTGGAAATCAAGAAATTCCTAGGACACGTAAAGCGGCCGTGGGGCATATGCGTTGGCTTCCTCTGTCAGTTTGGAATCATGCCCCTCACGGGATTCATCCTGTCAGTGGCCTTTGACATCCTTCCTGTCCAAGCTGTAGTGGTACTCATCATGGGATGTTGTCCCGGAGGAACCGCCTCCAATATCTTGGCCTACTGGGTCGATGGCGACATGGACTTGAGGTAAGCTATCTAAGCCTCTCCTACTGTAATCACATTGAATTAATCTTGTCACGAGCCCACATCACTATGATGTCCATCTGACCAGCCTGATCTAGGGTACAGCTGAGGAACTAAACAGAAGACAATAAGTGCATTCCCTCAACTTCCTGTACAGCTGCTTAGCTATTGGAATTTGGGGATTATACTTTATATTTGTGGTTTCTAATCCAACTCAGTGAACAGGGAGCTGGATAGTTGCCATTTATCTTTGGGGAAATACTCAGTGTTTCAAAAAAGAAGTTTTGTCCAAGCCACGAGCGCACCTGAGAAAGTTTGCCCTGTTGGTATCAGCAAAAACAAAACAAGAAACAAACCGACCTTTCTTTGTGGTGACGAGGAGCTCTGAGTGGAATCACGCGATCCAATTGCTCGTTACACATTAGAATCTATTCTAAGACAATATCAATAGTTGGTCAACTCACCAAATACAGCCAGTTCTTTGAACAAGTTTTTTCTTGGTATAAAGCCTCAGGAGGAATTTGTACATTCACTTCGCTTCTACTGGCATTAAAAGAAAAAAAAAAAACCTGCAGCAGCTTTTTTTAAATTATGCTTACCTTACTATAAAATAAACAGAAAATGGCTTCTCTGCTTCCCACAGAGTAATCTAAATTGCAATGTTTGCCCAATTCATCCTGTGCCAGTCTGAACTAGCACCGGAAAAAAAAAAAAAAACTAATAGAAATAAGACGAAGCATTAACGTGATGAGACCGAGAATTTTAATGCCTTACGTTGAATAGAAAAACGTCTTTTTCCTTACCTGACAATTCCTCATTTCCTGGGAAAGGTATGCATTTCTGCAAAGCAGCCAGGTGGTAATGTAACGCATGCTTATTAAATACTATACAGTAGGCAGTCGGCTCTGTTAATCACCAGCTACTATGCTCAGAAAAGAGAAGCTTAAGGCGTAGAAATGTAACCACTGGAAAATGTAAAGCTGTATTCCGCGTTGACACAGTGCCTACTGAGCACTGTGTCATCTCAGCTGGGGTTGGTCCCCCCGAAGCTTCAGAAAAGCCATACAACCTATATGGCTTCACTTCACATACTTTTCACTTAAGGAAATACCATCTCTCCTTGCAAGAGATTTTTCCCCCTAAGGAAGTCTTGTAAAGAACAAAGGATGGCGAGCGCTGTTCAGGTTTAGTTAATCTGTGAACCACCACAGAGCCATAAGGCCCTTCTAGGCCTCAACTTGGGCTGATCTGGACATAAGCACACAGAGGTGACAATTCACCCACTAAGCCAAGGGGAGTGACCCAAATTGAATATGGGACTTTGAATTCCACCAAACAGCTTTTACAGAGTATTTGTAACTTTTCAATAAAATGGAAGAGTCTTCTACCTCAAGAGAATGCCCCACGTGTAATCCGTTTGTAAAACAGAAAAGTATGCACGAGGCTGGGTTATTTGGCTGTTGGAACAGATTTCTTCCTGCGGGCAAAAACTGTAGGGACCTAATCTAAGCTCCAACTGACACTTTTCTGTGGTGTCAAGGAAATCGTATTTGTCTTGAAACAGATGATTATGTAATCCTGTCTACCTCATATAACAATTCCTGTAAAAAAAATTAAAATATTTAGGAGAAAGATCCAAAGTAAAATTTGAAACATTGGTGGAAAACAGCCAGCTTAATCAGTGTATGTGAATCCTTCAGCAAGTCAGAATAATCCCTAAATGGGACATATGGCAGTGAAATTGTTCGTTTTCATTCTAGAAAGTGTGTTCTCCACGGATGCCCCTTGTCTTGTGAGTAACACCAACAGCTCTCCAGTCCAGCAGTCACCTTGCTAGCCATGCCCCCCTATCCAGACCTCAAACAAAACCCAGGAAAAGATTCAATCCTGCTTAATGTCATAAATGTTCCTTGCGCAGGACCTTCTTAATCTCCTAATCCTAGAGCTCTGTTGCGCTATTTCTCAGATATAAGAAGTGGGGTGGAGGTAGGGACACCTGGGTGGCTCAGTTGGTTGGGCGTCCGACTTTGGCTCAGGTCATGATCTCACCGTTTGTGAGTTTGAGCCCGGCATCAGGCTCTATGCTGACAGCTTGGAGCCTGGAGCCTGCTTCGGATTCTGTGTCTCCCTCTCTCTCTGCCCCTCCCCTGCTCATATTCTGTCTCTCTCTCTCTCTCTCTCAAAAAATAAATAAACATTAAAAAAAAAAAAAGAAGTGGGGTGGGGAGCAAGGTGCTAGTGGGGTGGTTCTGTGTCCCACAGCATCAAGTGGCCCCAAAAGCCTGACCTCAAGAGAGAGGACCAAAAATGCCCACAAAATGAAGAAGGCAACTCACAAAGTCACAGCAGCCGCTGCGTCCCTTAATCTAGGGACAAACAGCTCTCTAAACACAAATGCCCAGAAGACATTGCAGTATTTTAGCGGAGCAAATAATAGTGTTTATCACAATGGCCCATAATCATTGAAAGCAGTTAAATTATGTTGCTCAGTACGATGATGACATTATGCATTGCATATGTTAAAGGAAGAACTGGTCAAATATTCCTTTAAAGTAAGTTAAGAGAGTATCACCTCAGCTTTTGGGAACCAGTTTTCCAACATTTTCTATTCTTCTGGAGTCAGTTCTGTGCTTTAAGAACTTTACCTTTGGCGTGCCTGGGTGGCTCAGTCGGTTAAGCATCTGACTTGGGCTCAGGTCCTGATCTCGCAGTTTTGTGAGTTCAAGCCACATGTGGGGCTCCACGCTGACAGTGCAGAGTCTGCTTGGAATTCTCTCTTACTCCCTCTCTCTCTACCCCTTCTCCACTTGTGCATGCTCTCTCTCTGCCTCTAAATAAATAAACAAACAAACAAACTTAAAAAAAAATTAAGAACTTTACGTTCTCCATTTCCACTGGAACCGTAGCAATCGCAGCCAAGATATGATTGTTTCACAACAGGTATCTGCATTGCTTAACAGTTGCTAGAACAGATACCACACCATGAAAGCAAAACAACTCCATCTACAGTGACTTTCCTGGGTGTGCTTTCTGGGAGAAGAAACCAAATCAACCCCCCCCCAGCCCACCCAGCCCCCTCTCCCTCTCCCCTTCACCCCATTGTCCCCCTAACACTGCTGTCTCCCCCTCTCCCACTCATCCCCCCATTCCCCTGCCACCATTTCTTCTGAACCTGGCAAGCCATTGCATTTTGCAATCTCCAGTGAAAAAAAATAGACAACAACAACAACAACAACAACAACAAACTTAACAGACAGTTATCCTTAATGAAATTATAGACCTTGCTCATTGAAATACAGCAAGTGATATTTGAGCTCCTTCTCAGACTGCTCCAGCCTAGAAAAGTGTTGCAGGAATGTGAGTAGCGTACAGGTATTTTCACCTGTTCTAGCTGTGCTGTGGGCATTCTATACACAAAATGTTTCTGGGAGAAATGAAGGTGACATTTTCAGGCGAATCTGCCGGTGGCAGGACCCATAGTCCAGAGGACACAAAGACACCTGCCTCCTTTGAGGCTCTATTCCCAGAGATCCCCCATTTTCGAATCTCCTTTCAGCCACACCATGCAAGGACTTTTCCTTGTCGTTTTCCTTTCTTTGACCTCTTGGAGGGATCCCTGCTTATGTACCTTTCCTCCACTCCCTCCAACTCCATCTGGAGTTGCCATCTACTAGCTACACTCCCTTATACTATTTTCCAGTGTTAATTGTTTCTAGATTTTCCACTCCCCCCATTCTCCCCAACTCCATCTGGAGTTGCCATCTACTAGCTACACTCCCTTATTCTATTTTCCAGTGTTAATCGTTTCTAGATTTTCCTTCCACATCCTTTGTTCTCTGGCTAAGATTGCTACATTTTTCATCTTCCAGGTCAGTTCATTGTTCATTGTTTATTGTTATTTTAGTTGTTCAAGATCCTCCACCCTCTGGCTTATCACAAATTTGAAGCAACCTCTCCCATTTAAATCACATAAATGTCCAGTTTCTCTCTACTCTGAGAACTAACCCAATAGTATTTGACTTTTTCTCTTTTTCCCCTCAAAGTCACCAAGCTTTGTTTCTCTTATGTAGCATTTATTTTTATTTTACTAGCTAGTATTTATTAGCTCACCATTATGAGCCACACACAGTACAAGGATTCCACATACATTGGTGTATTTAACCCTCGAGATAATCCTCTTCAGGTCAGTACTATTATTTTCTGCACTTGACAGATGATAAAATTAAGGCTCATAACCTTAACCCCAGTCACAGAGGCAGTACATATCAGAGACAGATTTGAATCCAGACCTAGCCAGGTATCCTTATCCAGACTCTTAATCTTTGTTCAACATTTTTTCTATCACTTACCATGTCCCCACTTTCTAGCACCACCTACATACACTTCATTTGATCTGTCAAATTTGGTGTTTTACTTCTAATATGGTAACAGTCTTTCCTTTCCTCATCAGTGACTTCACCCAATTCCTCAACATTTAGTGAATTCTCATTTATTGTCTTTATCTCAAAAGAAAAGAAAAGAAAGGAAAACAAATTTCCCTGGTGGCTAATAGAGCTAAAGCCAAAAATTAAAGACAAGAGATTTTTTTTCTTTTGTTACCTTTTTCCTTATTCCAGCATAAACTCATGGTAGTATTTCTATTGTTGACATCTATGCTTCTTATAAAACTTCAGATTTTATTCATAAAAGGATTTTTTTTCTTTTGCTGATCTATTCCCGTACACTGCTCCCTAAAATTATTACCTGTGAATTGTTTTTCATCTCATTTTGAGTGGTTTGATATTGTTCTCATGTTAGTTCAAATGGCATCAACTTCCGGCCACCTGTTCTCTTGCCCCTCTGCAGTGCCTCATGGTCAACGTGGCCCACTAAAGCTAGACCATTCCCTTCTCCAGCTGCTGCCATGTCCTACCTCAGGGCCTCAAGAAACTACTCTTGCCAAACTCAAAACCATAACACAATTTCATAAACTGTCTTAGCAATAATTTAAAATTGAAGCTTTCCCAAGGAAATTTGAAAGAAAAAACAAAGAGAGAAACAGTTGTTCTCAGAGTTTAAAATAAAAAATACTTACCCTTCTCTTTACTATATCATCTAGGTAGAAAACACTGCCCCCTCCGTGCACCCCTCCCATCCCCTCTACTCTGGAAAGCACATTGGACATACTGGAATAAAATGATTTTATTATGGTGATAATTTAATTTTTTTAATGTTTTTATTATTTATTTTTGAGAGAGAGAGAGAGACAGAGTGCAAGCAGGGGAGGAGCAGAGAGAGAGGGAGACACAGAATCTGAAACAGGCTCCAGGCTCTGAGCTGTCAGCACAGAGCCCGACGCGGGGCTCGAACTCACAGGCTATGAGATCATGACCTGAGCCTAAGCAAACTGCTCAACCCACTGAGCCACCCTGGCACCCCATGATGATAATTTTAAATCCATTCTAATTTATTTTTGAAATAAAAGATAAAAGAGAGAATGTCAAATGAAGGGAGAGAGTTTACAAACTCCAATATTTTAATTATAAGCAAGACCATTTCTGAAAATTATTATTCTGGTTTAGGATGCTGCCTTAGCATCCTTTTTTTGTATCTAAATTAAGTGAATGTGTCCCATAACAGATGGAACTTCTTAGAAATGTTTTACACACATCTCCAGCACTTGTTGGTGTTATACTATTTTAGCTCCACGAAGACAAGTACTTTTATCCTAAATTCTTTAAACACATTTTAAGTGAGGTCATTCCCAGTTTAAAAAAAAAATGGTTATTAGCCAAGTTAAGCCCCCGTTAAGCGTTGCCACCACCCTTTATTTTTTTCCAAGACTGTGCTTAGTTGGATGCATTAAAATGAAATTCCTCACCCCCAGCTGTTTTCCTTAGCACTATGTAGTGTGGTTTTGGTGTTTGTGGAGCACAGCAGAGGGCAGGGTCACAGGTGATGTAAATAATTCTGCGTTTTCCTTCAAGTCCACATATAATACCTTTAAGAAATTACTACTCTGATAGTCTCAATGCTACAGCTTTTGGAGAAAGTTCTTTCAGAAAAATGTCTCATTTCTGGATCCTGTATTTTGTTGGAACACAACACATGTGCACACACACACACACACACACACACGCTATGGCTGGAGAGCTAATACAGTAGTTGACTTTTAATGAGAGTCTTGCATTATTCTAAGTACTGGACTCACTGGGTCATTAGTCCTCACGGCCTATGAGGTGGCAATAGTTATAATCTTCATTTCACAGATAAGGAAGCTGGCCAAGAAAAGTCAAGCAAATTACCCAAAGAACATAGTACTTATGCAGTAAGTGGCTACGCCTGCTTCCAACCCCGGCAGTGTCTGGCTTTAGTGTCTAGCTCAGACATTTAACAGCTCGGTTCCCCAGGAAGAGAATGTGCCTCTGTGCACATGGCCCCTTGAGGGGAACCAGGAAGACCCGCCACCCAAACACCTGTCTTCCATCCATTGTCACATTGCAGAAGATAGCCCCATTCCATGTAAACTCCTCCAGGTCCAAAGCCAAAATCTGCTCACCCAGCCAGTCCGCTCACTAAAACACAGATGCTCTCAGGAGTAATAGTATCAAACCCTGGTCCTTCTGAACACACACTGGGTAAATTTCTCAGCGGAAATAGAATCCAGGCCCACCACCCCTCCACCCCCGCTTGCATATTTTCTTTAGTTCTTCAAGTTAGCTTCCTCTTTCTTTTTAAGCTACAGGCATTAGGGCAGTAATCTGTCTGCCTTAAAAAAGACACTGAGGCTCCCTCCCTTGGACATGTGCTCTCCTCCGAGGGACCTGGGAGTCCCATCCCATCTCAACACGGACAGACACAGCAAAGCCCCTAAAGTTTCGGCTGGTATAGATGTGTTTGCTTTTCTCTGATTGGAGGTCCAAAGCGTGGTGTGTCCAAGAACCCTGTACCTCTTCTAATAATGAATTTAAACAGTCATTAACTGTCTGCTCTGATCCTCGAGAACCAGTGGAGAGGGAGGAACGGCCCAAGACAGAGTAGAAAAACAACAAATCCAGATCTCCGCATTTTCCCCAAAGCTGGGACCTGTACAAAGATGGGCGCATGCACACATCTGTCCATCAGCCTAGAGGATGCTGCTGGTTGAGTCTTCCGCAGGATTTTCCTAATCACGAATTGCAAGATGAAACTAAGTCTCCCCCTAGAAAACCCAGGCGGACGTATCAACCTGCCCATTTCCTTCCAGCATCAGTATGACCACATGCTCCACGCTGCTTGCCCTGGGAATGATGCCGCTGTGCCTCTTTATCTATACCAAAATGTGGGTCGACTCTGGGACCATCATAATTCCCTTTGATAACATAGGTAAGTCATTCCTCTGCAAGCTTTCTGAATATTACCCTCCTGTTCTCTGTTAACCTCGGGCCAGGCCCAGACCCAGCTAGTGTCTACCTCTCGAACCAGTGGCCGTCTTTACCCAATCAGGATTTCGTTACAGGTCATGCCTGCGACTGAATGAGGGTTGGCAGAATCCAAACCCCAAACTTTGACCCCAAGGGAGAACCTGGTTTTCCTCACTTCAGGTACCAGAGGGAGGGCTGACTCAAGGCACAGCCATCTGGACCTGAGGAAGCCAAAATTGCTGATGCGCAAGAGGCTATGTCCTTCCCGTAACGCTCAGTACCATAGTTCACAGGAACATGAGTTTACTCCCAGACACGCAGATAGAAGAAATATAACGTAAATATATATACACACATTCCACTAATGATTTAAAATTAGGACACCTAGTGAGCAATCGTGGGTGTGGTGCTGGGAAACTACCCAACGAAACGTAATATAGGTAACATTCGACTGTGAGCCACATCTTGACTCAGAAGTTCGTTGCCTGGTACAGTCTGTACGTGGTGCCCCAGGAGTCAAATCTACCAGTCATGACTCTGTTTCCACTCATTTTGCTCCGAGATGTTCACCCCCACCCCAAAGGGGCTTTTTTTTTTCCAGTTTCCGGTTCAACAGATAGTGGTGAGAAATTAAGTCGTTTGTGTAACACGGGGTCAAGGGTAAGACAAGACAGCTCCTGGCTTTCTCAAACCAGGCATTTCCCACACAGTTGTAGTCATAAAAGATGAGATATAGGTGAGATAGTTCTCTTGCAAACAGGTTGTAGGGTGACTCCACAGAATCCCCTGCTACGCCTCATGCTCCTTAACTCTCAGTCTGCTCCCTTGGAAAGCACCTTCCTTCAGGTTCAACAATGTAGACTTCCTGCATTGCAGGCCTCTCAAAGAACCTGTCTCTTGAGTGAGGACTTTTAATTCTATTATTACTTATTGTTTAACAAAATAATTTAAGCTTCAAAATATTCTCGTCGAGGGGCGCCTGAGTGGCTCAGTCAGTTAAGTGTCTGACTTCAGCTCAGGTCATGATCTCGTGGTTCATGAGTTCAAGCCCCAAGTCAGGCTCTGTGCTGTCAGCTCAGTCTAGAGCCTGCTTCGGATTCTGTGTCACCCTCTGTCTGCCGCCTCCCCCTCTTGCACTCTGTCTCTCACTCTGTTTCTAAAATAAACATTAAAAGAAAATTCTCTTCGTGATATTCATTCCCTTCTGGAAAATACTTCATGGCTATATTGAATAATTCTAACTGTAGTGTGAATGACTTATAACACGTCCTTTAAAAAAAAAAAAATATTTGTTTGTTTATTTATTTATTTTGAGACAGAGAGAGAGCAGCAAGCAGAGGAGGGCAGAGAGAGGGAGAGAGAATCCAAAGCAGGCCCCACAACACCAGTGAACAGTGTGACAAGGAGTTCAATCTCACAAACCCCAGAGATCATGAGCTGAGCTGAAATCAAGAGTTGGATACTTAAATGACTGAGCCACCCAGGTGCCCAGCACTTCCTTTAATGTGAATACATTTTGAAAGGAACAGAAAATGAGACAGAGTAATTAGCACCTCCGTGGAGATAACGGTCATCAGGAAAGAGGTCAGGGCAAAAAGAAAAGAGAAAAGGGCAAGATTTTTAAAACTGTTAAATGAGTTAGCAAAAACAAAGATACTGACTCTGCTTATTCACCATTTTACCCAGGCCTGTTTTCCAACCTAACCTTCTTGCTATTGGTTTTTCTAGTCCGTTAAGACAACAACCCAATCACTTCACAAGTTGTGCTCGTTACTTTTTAGACAAGGAAACTAAGGCCCAGGGTAAAGGTTTAATTTGCCCCAAATGAGCGCTGAGCTGGAAATGCCCCCTGGTCTTCACATTCTCTCTGTGGTCAGCGCTGCCCAGCCCAAGTTCCACACAATGCCCACCCCACTGTGCAGGTGCAGCACCATAGCTGAGCCCTTCCCATAGGGGGTTGGGGTGGAAGAGGGCGTCTCCCCAGCCTGTGCCACTGAGAACACGGAGACCAGCGGCTGTGGGGTGCTGTCCCTGCTCCCCTCTGCTGTCTGTTTAAAAGTGCCCAACGCTAAGAACCGTATACCTGCTTCATCACCTAATTCCCACGGCAGCTGCGTGAGCTACTTATAATTCTACCCGCTTCACAAAGGGGGACACCAGGGCACAGAGAGGCTGTACAGTTTGCAGCCTTCCCACAGTTGGTCAGGTTCGGACCCCAGTCCCTCTGGCTCCAGTCCATGACTGTCCTCCTCTTGCTTTTATCCGTCTTTCTTTCCTCCCAGACCTGCTCTGGGAACTCAAAACAAAAAGGCCACATTACAGTTCCAGTGGCCCAACTGCTTTCCCATCGAACTGGACGGGCGTTAGACACGTGCTATACGGGCACACTAGGAAGGGGGAGAAGGAGAGAGAAACTTTACCCCACGGGGAGTCAAGAATCACACCAACCCACCTTTCTGGGTGGGAACCACACACTGAATTTGAGGAAGGGCAAAGAGTGTCTTTAATGGCCAACTTCTGGTTCCAGAAAAACTGTCTCTGGCCTCACCCAGTTGGCAGAGGAAACACAATTTGGGCAGGTGGTCCGTACATTCATCCCGTAGCCTTGGGCCTCCCCAGAGAGGTAAAGACTCTCAGCAGGAGGGGCCCCAGCCTGGTGAAGCAGCAGGGGAAGGGAGCCCCTTTCACAGAAGGGACACATTAAAAATATACTATACCCTAACCACACTGGCATCCCAAGCACAGTATCTGCACCTGGATGTAAGCTACCAGAATACAATCAATTCGGATCAAGACGGTTTCAACTGGAGGCCTACAAACTTGCCACAATTTAGGGAATAGTCTGGACACCCCAGGGAAGAAGTCTCCTCCCAAAGCAGCAGGATGTAAGGATACCCAAAGGAGGTTTTTCTGGAAGCTCTTACCAGTATGACCATCAACCACTCTTTTCCATATCCTGTGTTCCACCATTTTCTCCTACCATCTTTTTTTTTTTCCTGTTTTAGGTTTTCCCAGCCATTACTTAATCCCTTTGAGTAATTTCTGGGACAAAGTAACTGCTGACCTTTATACTGCAAGGAGGACCAGAAGGCTACAAAGAAATTATGTTTTCATCACTGTTGTGTTCATTTTAAATTCATGTTTGCAGCCCTGGGATCTAGAATCCATTTTCCGGTCCTCATAGAATCTCCTCCAATGCAGAGCAACAACCACCCTCGAAACTTCATGATTCGATTGCACTTTCCCCTCCTGCTTTAAAAGGATATTTGACAAAGAAACAGACCATGAGAAGTTGAGGTTGTTGGCACACAATTATGTAAAAGCAGTGATTGGACAAAAAATAGTTAAATAACATGGGGTAACAAACCATCATGCGATGGGAACAGCAGTAAATTTAACACAGGGAAATTGAAGCATGGCTCTTTTATCTGGCTGGGTGAGCACGTTCCTGCAAAGAATTATAATTGCTTGAGAGGTCGCCAAATATATGATCTCACAGAAAATTTAAAGCATGCTTTTTTCAACCTCCTCTCTCACCTCTCTGCTGTAGATTTGAAGACCCGAACTCAGTCTTAACCAGAAGTCATCAGCCCACAGAATGCCTGGAGAATTCTGAACTTTTTGTTTGGTTTCCACTGCCGTGATGTAACAGGCAGACATAAAATACCCATGTACACCCCAAGAACATAAAGACACACACAAAGTTTAGAAAGGTATTTTTCCCAGGATACCAAGATCCAGAGACCAAAGAAGCCAAGATTTTGACAAACTGAAAGTGAAAGATTGGCAGTGTAAAGAACCCTAAGAGGGATTTGTACCATCCATGTTAGCAATGCTTCACCAGGAAGATTAAATCTTCTGCCGGGGTGGATCAAGGAGGGTTTTATTACTGTTTTGCTTGAGTCTGTTTTGTGGATTCAAGAAGGGGGACTGATATACTACCTAAGCCTTTTGCAGGCTGCTTACTGTTTTGTCTTCCTTTTTCCTGGGCTACATATTTTGTTGATCAAACTGCTCTCCTGTCATTTTCAGGTACGTCTTTGGTCGCTCTTGTTGTTCCTGTTTCCATTGGAATATTTGTTAACCACAAATGGCCCCACAAAGCCAAGATCATTCTTAAGGTAAGTGCCCCATGCCATAGGTTGCAAATGCTCCACAGTGTGAGTTTCAATAATTGATCTTTCCAGCGACAAAACCGGGTTTTTTCAGTATATCATAAACCTCCATCTAGCGAGACTTCAAGTTGTTAGACATTGCAGTGCGCTCTTCCAGAGTGCCCTTCCTGGTCCCACCTACAGGGCAGGATTCTATCCAACTCAAATGCCACCTCCTGCTTTTACTCTACCCTCTACTCCCAGGGCACCTTGCTCTGATCTCTGTTCTGTGGGTTTGTACTATAAAATGTATCTAGACAGCTGTTCTCAAAAATAGATGAGATGCTTCTTATCTCTGAATCCATATGGCCAGTTCAGCATCTGGCAATTGGTAGATATTAGTACCCATTAGTAATTAGTAACCACTCATTAGTAACCATTCATTCCCCATCAGGAACTATATTCTAGCTAGTTGGTATGGATATGGATAAAGTGGTATAGATATAGACACAGATGATATAAATACAGAAATAAATGCAGATAAAGATAGATATAGATGGAGACATATATATATCCTACTGATTGGAAGACAAAATAAGCTAGTTGGTGTTCTTTATTTTTCTGGACAAAAAAAAAAGTTATAATCTCCAAATTTTCTTGCTGTGAAAATAAGAAAACAGTAACAACAGTGGCTTTTGTTTATATATGATTTTTTAACTTTTGGAGAGTTTTATATCCCTTTTCTCATTATCATCATCACAAAAGGCGTCTTGGGCAAGACTTTATCCTCAAGTACACATGAGGAAAGCAAGACTAAGAGACGTTGTAAGACTTACCAAAGGAAGGAGAGCAGGAAGATTTCAATCCGGAAGCCAGGTCTTCCAGTTCTTCCTGAGTGGGTTTTGTTCTCGATCACAGCTGTCAGGTCTGCTTGTGTCTTCCTTCCAGATCGGGTCCATCACAGGTGCAATCCTTATCGTGCTCATAGCTGTCGTTGGAGGAATTCTATACCAGAGCGCCTGGATCATCGCTCCCAAACTGTGGATCATAGGGATGTTATTTCCTTTGGCTGGTTACTCCCTAGGGTTTTTACTGGCTAGAATAGCCGGTCAGTCCTGGCACAGGTATGATGTTTTGATCAATCAGACTGGGAATCTGCTTCTGTAATGGCTGTTGTATTCATTTGCTAGGGCTGCTATAGAGAAGTACCCCAGCCAGAGTGGCTTAAACAGAAATTTAAGGTCTTACGGTTTTGAGGTTAAAAGTCCAAGAAGCAACGTGTCAGCAAGATGCTTCCTTTGGAGGGATGTGAGGGGGAATCTGTCCCAGGCCTCTCTCCTTGGCTTGAAGATGGCTGTCTTCACACTGTCTTCCTTCTAGAAGTGCCTCTGTGCCCAAACTTCCCCTTCCTATAAGGACACCAGTCATATTGGATTAGGGCTCACCCTAATCATGTTATCTTAGCCAAGTATATCTGCAGTGACCCAATTTCCAACTCAGGTCACATTCTGAGGTCCTGGGGGTCAAGACTGCAGCATATGCATTTGGGAAGACACAATTCAACCATAACAGCTATAAATACTGATAAGAAATTCAAAATCTTTCACCTGTAATAACATTCACCCAATCATTCTAAATAGACTCAGGTCCCCCAGAAATAAAATACTGACCGACTCTTTTGCTCAGATTCTTGGGGACCATTCCCCACACAATGCAGACTGAGTCCTTCCATTGTCTCACGTCCTTATTCTCCAGACAGAATAACTTCAACAAAAGCACTTAGGGTGGCCTGGTGACAAGGGGCCCTCCATCCAGCAACAGGAGGAGCTCATCACCCCAAGGTGCAAACATCAGAGCTGGGTTTAGCATGGACGAGTCTAGCACCAAGTAAAAACTTTTCCTCCCCTGCCAGACCATCTGAGCCAATAGGCAGAAAGAAAAGCAGGTGTCGCAGCTGCAGCATGCCAGACATTGAGAAAGAGACGAGCAGGGCTGGGCAGTGGGGGGTGTTACACGTCGTCAGGCTGATCTGGGCTTGCACTCTGACCCACCGCCAACTGACCTTGGGAACCCCAGGGCAGGCACTCACTCTTCCTCTGACTTTTCTCATCTGGAGAACGGAGCAGTACCACCTTCCTGGCAGACTTTTATCCAGCTTTCATCAGAAAAACAAAGCCAATTTAACAATGAAGCAACTATAACACTCTATCTTGAGTGTCTTCTCAGCCCCTGCTCTGTGCTCTGCACTGGTACCAAGGGCATAATTGGAAAGAATGAAAGGAACCCCCTTTGAATTCATGGAACACTAATATAAATGATCCTGCTCTTTTCATATGTATGTTTTTATTTACATATATATCTGCTTTAAGTGAATATATATTAAGCAATATTACACTGTACGTTAACTAACTAAAATTTAAATTAAAAAATATGTTCACCTAAAAAATAAATAAAAGATAAATGTATATATTTATTCAACATGTAATTTTATTTGTACTGAATAAATATATTATTTGTTAATAAATATTATTATATAACATAATATAAATAAATATTATCTTTATATATAAGGTTATGTACATACATATACACATATATACATATATATGATGTGTACATACATATTATATATATATATATCATACACACATACACATATAGATATATTCCACTGCTCAATGGGCAAAATAAGCTAGTCAGTGTTCTGTGTTTCTCTGGACAAAATGATGTCAAAAACTCTAAATTTTCTTTAATGTGAAAAGGAGAAAACAGCAACAGCGGTTTTTGTTTGCATATGTTTTTTTAACTTTTGTGATGTTTTATATCACTTTTCTCATGATCATAACAATCATAAAAGGTGACTAAGCCAAGATTGTATCTATGTATATAGAGAGAGAATATTTGTGCATACTGTATATAATCATATATATTAAGAAATTATCTATCCATGTAGTATAAGTAAAAGAATATGTTGAATAAATATATACGTTAAAAGCAGATAGCGAGCTACATACACATACACATATAAGCACTTGTTCTCATTGTATCTGCTTTCAGTGCCATGCAATAACAAAGCACAAAATAATGACCATAAGAGCATAAATCCTCTCAACGCGTCTTGCAGGTGCCGAACAGTTGCTTTGGAAACGGGGATGCAGAACACTCAGCTGTGCTCCACTATCGTGCAGCTCTCCTTCACCCAGGAGGAGCTCAACGTCGTGTTCACTTTCCCGCTCATCTACAGCATTTTCCAGCTCGCCTTTGCGGGAATCTTCCTAGGCAGTAAGGAATAATGCTGATCACATGGCCCCGGTGATACTCCCCTTTGAGAGACCCTCAAGTGGATAATGTGGCATTGTGTTCGATCACCTTTTTCTTTTTTCTTTTTTTTTTTTTTTTTTTTTTTTTGGCGGTGAATCGTAGAAGTTAAATTAAGTTCCTTTTCGTGGGTGGAGAAATAAAGGGGTGGGAAAAGTCATCTCTACTGTTACCACGAATTCCCAACAGCTAATGAAAAGGTGGCAATTTTATCAGAAGATTTTCGTAAAGATTATTGTTAAGTGAAAAGTAAGAGAGGTTCATTCATCTCCACGAACTTTTCTTTTTCTCCAGTAATTAGGGAGGCATATTAACCTGTTAGGACCATTTTATTGTGTGTCTTTCTATATGCTTCTAAGAACCCCGAACTGGCTGTTTTTTCCAAATCATCATCTTCATATGCTTTGTAAATATAGGATATTTTTCACAAAAGTGGTATTCAAGAGATATTTATCAGGCTAAGTTATATTAGAAGACAGATACAGGAGCATGTGCACATGTACATGTATTATATAACATCCATATAATTAGAAGAGTTAAGGCAAACATGTTCTTTATTTTAGGGACTAGGGATAGCTAATCTGATTTTTTAGAAGTTTATTTATTTATTTGTTTTTTTATTTATTTATTTTGAGAGAGAGATATACAGACAGAGAGAGAACGAGCTGGGGAGGGACAGATTGAGAGGGGACAGAGGATCTGAAGCGGGATCTGTGCTGACAACACAAAGACTGATGTGGGGCTCAAACACAAACTGTGAGATCATGACCTGAACTGAAGTCAGACGCTCAACTGACTGAGCCACCCAGGTGCCCCTAATCTGATGTTTAATTTTACTCTGCTGTCGCATACACTTCTGATCCTTGGCCCCTGCCACCTGCTGGCCTTCACCTAGGTGAAGCTTTCCTTACATTTTGTTCTCCAAGGATTCATGATGTCTAGCCTCTATTTTTAAATTTTATCTTCTCTTTAAAACGAGACTGATATTTTATGCTTCGTAGCAATTTAAGGGAGGTTATATAGTGAAGGTGAATGACAGAAATAATGGGAATGTTATGTTATAGACTGCCTGGCTGTCCAGTGTTGTTTGGGTTTGGTTTAATTTTTCACTTGGCTCTCAAGTTCTCAAGCTCTCATATTCAACTTGCCTATGGGTACTAATCGTTCTCTGTATTACTGTCTTGAGTGTTATCCTCAAAGCAGAGTTTTCCTTCTAGTATAAAAGACTCCCTGGATCCATTTGAAACTTTCCACTGATTTATCACTGACACAGGAGACAGGAGTCCATGGCCTAATTACTCTGTTGTCTTGTATGATAAAGACATATAGCCAATTTGGGTACCTTGAGGTTTTTCCACATAATTAGCTAGTGATGTCTACTAGAAATCCAGAGAAAGCAGACTGGCTGATGGAACAATTAAGTGAATTTACTAGTTGAATAACTAACTCAAAAGGGATTAGTAGATAAGTGGAAGGAATGATGGGAAGGCAGGTGCTGGTATTGGTCTTATACTTTCCCACATTTTTATAAGTAAGAATAAAGACGAGGAAGCCATATTTGTTGATACATACAATGCCTGGAAACATATTTTGGTGAAAGAATTTTTTGGAACTAAGAAAGTAAGGAAAGAAGGGAATGAGGGAGGAAGAGAAGGAGAAAGAAAGGAAGGACAGAAAGAAGGAAAGAGGAAGGAAGGAAGGAAGGAAGGAAGGAAGGAAGGAAAGGAAAGGAAAGGAAAGGAAAGGAAAGGAAAGGAAAGGAAAGGAAAGGAAAGGAAAGGAAAGGAAAGGAAAGGAAAGGAAAGGAAAGGGAAGGGAAGGGAAGGGAAGGGAAGGGAAGGGAAGGGAAGGGAAGGGAAGGGAAGGGAAAAAGAAAGAAGAAAGAAGAAAGAGTATAAATAATTTGGTTAAATAGAATTAGTGGTGTACGTGTGTTGAAGGGGTCCTGGCTGAAAATAGTTTGTAATAAAACTGTTGGGCTATTTTAATTAACCAAAAGCTCAATTCAATAGATTCAATAGCTCAGTGCCTTCAAAATTAATGTATTATAGAAGTGCAGGGACCAACAAGGAGACTTGGATCTTGACATACTAAGACCTTTGAAGCACTCCTGAGCACTGACTATTCTCCCAGGGCCATACTAGGTACCTTACTATTTTATTTCACTTAATGTTCACAACTGCATTATGAGATAGACATTATTATGTACCGATTTTAAGTGTGAAGTTCCAATGATATAATACTTTTTCTGCCTCTGTTGACTTTGTAACCAATGAGAAGGAGAAGAAAAAAAAATCATATATTTAGATAACAAAACAGCACTCATTCAGATAAAACTTAATTAGAAAATATGGCTTGAAAACCAACGGGGCCTATGAAGACCACCCCTCTCCCCTGCCCCATACATGGGCCCATAGCGCTTGTCTACACACATACACTGCTCTGCTCCCCTTGCCGGGCAGTGTGCCCAGGTGAGCTGGCCTCAAAACTATGCTGATAGATGCACTGCCACCAGAGACCAGCAGCTTCCCAGAAGACAGGAAGGCTGATCCCAGCTCAGCCAAGTCTCCCGCTTCGGGGGAAGAAAGGAGTCAAGTCAGGGAGAGACAGAGTGTGATTCCAGCACAAGTCCTCCCACACAGAGCACTAGACCTAGGTGTTGGACCCTGCACCGTAGCATGGACCCTATTTACTGAGGACTGTAATAACTAGGAGGTGGTGGGCACAGAATACATGCCTGCTGTCATTCTTGACGAGCACCCACCGCAGGGCTGATGCCTGCAGAAGCCATGTGAGCAAGTGCTCCCCAGGGCTGTGCTCCAGGTCTTCCAGAAGTACCATGACTGGCTGTGCAACCTAAGAATGGCTTCTGCTCTCTCTAAGCAGCCCTCAGCCTACAGGAAGTGCAAGCTGATATCTGAGCCATAGATTATGATCACTGCCCAAAGAAAGTTTGCAGCTAATTGATACGAACCTTGATTAACCTCCTGTGTATTGCCTTCTAGTTTATGTGGCATACAAGAAATGTCATGGAAAGAACGACATGGAATTTCCAGAGAGCAAAGACATCGAAACAGTCTCTGGGTCATCGTTCTCAAAGGTGAACGGAGGATTTCAGCCAGATAACAAGTAGATACCAAGTGGACGAAAAAGAATTCTAAAGTACACGTTCTGCGATAACAGTATCTGTTTGTTTTTGTTGGGATACTTGGCAGGAAAGGGTTAAGGTGAAAATTTAAATTCCAATTGAATCCATATATTGGTTTTGGTACCAAGTGACTGGTGGCCCAAATCCTTAATGTGACAAATATTTATATGTATATATGTACTGTCTTTGAAATATGCCCGAGAAATGTCCTCAGACCACAGACTATACCTGACACTGGTAACACTGAGAACCTCATAACTCCTAAACCGGATTCTTACTCAGAATCTCAAAACGCAGAGATGAGCACCTGACTTTATGTATCTTAAGATAGATGCAACGAATTATTATTATTATAAAGTGATCAAGATTTTCTTCAGTATTTATGATTGTAAGAAGATTGAAATGAACATCTTCCACTGACATGTTAATTATTATTTTGAAAATGTTGCAACCTATTTATTTATATAACTTTATCATGTAACATGGACAAGTAGCTGACTTCCTGCATTTAAAAAAAAAATTAGCCTTCTCCAGTGACAGTCCAAGGGCAAAAATAAGAGAAAAGAGTTACTAAACAGAAATCAATCGTCAAATTAGGAGTCCATAATGCATCAGCGATGTTATACATTGGTTGCTCTGCCTCAGGAGTCCAACAATGCCACTAGATTTCTTTTTTTTAGGAAAAACAATTCTTTCCAATGGCTTGAATTTGGCAAAGAGCTCTTCAAGCCCTGGAGAGGGGCTTCCTCAAGGTCTGCCTGCAGGGGGCAGGTCGACGTTGGCTAGCGTGACAGCTATGGAGCAGGCAGGTTGCAGAAGCATTGGGAAAAAACACCACTACTCCAGTCGGTGATTTTAGTTCAATGGGAGATCATGGCGAACGCAAGGAAAAGCACAAATAATAAAGACCCACTTGAAATGCAGGACATGAGTCAGTTAGATGTGCACAAGTGAGTATCGATAAAAAGAAACATGAATGTTTGAGGAAGAAGACAACATGCCCAGGGCCCAGAAGTAGGAAGGGCGCTGCCAGATGGGTTCTCTGGATGCTGTAAGTAAGTGTCACAAGAGGAAGCAGGGAGGATTTGGTCAATGTCACCAGGGGTTTAATGTCAAGGGGGAAATAACTGGCCGCGTGTTGGGTCTGATTTAATTTCTTTTCCTTCATTCTGCGGCAACATGGGGGCACATTCTTAATTCAGTTCATGGTGGTTTTGTTCCATTTTCCATTTGGAAATTCTCCCTGCCTCATAGATTTCCTTTCAAATGTTTTGGCTCCAAACGGCCTTTGGCATTTGGGTGAAGCGAGTTCAGATCCCGCTGGTGTTCTTCAGCATCACAAGAACATGAACGTCAACACTTAGCTTCCGATAGGGCGTGAGGGAGTCTGCTTTGAACACCGTAACATGTATGCCTTTTTAGATGAGGTTCACATTTACGACTGGATAAAGTTCCTATATTTTTTTTCATCATTAGATTTATTAAAAGGGACTACAGCTTTTTATTAGAGGCCAGTAGGGGAGTGGTGGTATAGATTTTCTATCAAGGAGTGTCAAAGAATATGCTTCTGATGGCGCAGAAGGAAAACTTTGAGTCTGTCTGTTCAGTGCCTCCTACGCTTTCCTCATCAAACAGAAAACAGGCAGGTGTGCTAAGGCCACTGTGAATTCATATCAGCATTTCAGCATGGCCAGACAAGGGTCCAGAAGCCAGCAGCTGCAGCAGGCAGGATTTTCCTCCCTGCAGATCCAAATATGTGAGACAAAACTTGGCTTTCTTACATGGTGTGGTATTGTGTGAGTTGTGCTAGAGGGAAGAAAAATAGCTGAGCTTTGTAAAATGACAGCTCTCTATTTTTAAATGAGCTTGAAAAGCCTATTAAATTATGTATTTTATTGCCTCTGTGAGTATCATATTAAATGAATATTTTATTTTAAAGGCTTGAATAAATGCAAATAATTTTTGTAATGTTTGGTCTAGTTGAGTCCTTGTGACAAGTGTCAAAATTTCCTCACTGTTCAGTTGGAGAGATCTAAATAAGGTGGAGTTTCTCTACTATGAAATTGTTCTCTGAAAAGTCCCTGAAAGAAACTCTTAATTGAATCCTCCAGTAATTAGGTCTCCCACTGATATAGACTGAGGTTTGTCCCCAAGCAAATAATACAGGGGGAAACATTAATCAAAGACTTAAAAACAGTGTGACAATTATAGCTGTTTTAAAATAATAATAAAAGTATGACACGTACTTATAAATAAAACCACCATCACTTTTTAGGAAAAATATAGAGTAATATATATATTCTCTATGAATATATATGTACATTCATATATATTTGGAGAGACATGGAGAGACTCCAGTGATGGCTTTAGTGCACTAAAATCTTTCACCAACAGGATTGAAGAAATTCCATACATGAGCCTCATCTGACGCCTCAAAGACATCACCCTGTTGTCCCTCCAGGAACCCTTATTACTCTCCTCCAGCAGGAAACAATTTATCTTTCTTGGAACTTTTGACAGCCCATTGCTTGTCAAGCATTCCCTTCTTCAAAAACCACATTCATTTAGAACAAGAGTCTTCATATTCTGGTATGAGTACTCCTGGGAGTTCAGGAAATTGTCCCTGGGAGTTTAGGAAATTGTCCAAGGAATGTGAAGGCATGGATAGGGAATCCGTTTCCATTTCTCCATTTTCCATATGTGTGCTTTCCCAAAACTTCCATGCTTGGGATGCCTCAGTGCTCCACTGGCCCTGGGTTCTGCATCCCCTGGCAGGGCTCTTCCCCTTGAACAGGAAATCCCTAATCTACCTGTGGTGGACAGACCTGGGGGAAAGACTTTCCAACACCAGCTGAAGGAACAATTCAGAATATTAGTGTCTGTGAAAGGCTTCTTATCTTTTTAATGGATTACGTATTTATTTAAGAATCTAGAAGCGACATTTTTTCCCTGTGTTGGAATATTTCGAATATGGAAACACTGTAGGGTGGGAGCGGAGACAAATTTCCGTGAACATGCTAGCACTTCCATCCTCCACTTTTTACCCCAAAAAGCATCACTCTGGAGGGTGATCCAAACCCATACTTACGCATTTTTCAGAACTGAAAAATGAGGGGCACCTGGGTGGCTCAGTCGGTTGAGCATCCGCCTCTTGATTTTGGCTCAGATCATGATCTCAGGTCATGAGATTGAGCCCCCCATTGGGCTCTGCACTAACAGTACGAAGGGCATTTTTCATAAATTAGATGAGCTAACTCTGCAGCTCCAAGGTTTTCAAAAGTATATTTAAAACATATGACAAGATAAAAAGCATATTTTAAAAAATAATTGATCTATAATATCAAGGGACTCTTACAACCCAGTGATAAGAAGGAAAGTAAGTCAATTTTTTTAATGAACAAACGAATTTGAACAAATGAGCAAAGAATGGCAATGAAGCAAATAAGCACGTGGCAATGGCCAATGAATATATGAGAAGATGTTCAACATTATTAATAGTTGGATAAATGAAAAGCACAATGAGGTGCTACTGCTTGCCCAATAAAATAGCTAAAATGAAGGACGCCTGGGTGGCCCAGTCAGTTAAGCGTCCGACTGCAGCTTAACTGAACTGCAGTCCGATCAGGTCATGATCACATGGTTCGTGGGTTTGAGCCCCACATTGGGTTCTGTGCTGACAGCTCAGGGCTTGGAGCCTGCTTCAGATTCTGTGTCTCCCTCTCTCTCTGTCTCTCTCTCTGTCTCTCTCTGTCTCTCTCTCTCTCTCTGTCTCTCAAAAATAAACATTTAAAAAGTGTTAAATAAAAACAAAAGTCTGGTCAGTGTTATAAAGATGGTAGGGGAAGCTAAGGAATGATTGTCCTTTCTGCAGGTAAAATACATGCAAACACAAACACAAACATATGTATTAACTATAAGTGTTCCTAACTTACCCACCTGGTGATTAATATAATGGGAGATGCCTTGGGTAAAAGGTCCCCATGCAAACATCTGAGGAAGCAGTATGGTGGACAAGAGGAGGCTAATAGTTGTAGAGCACTGAAAAGATAAAAGTTTCATCATGTTAAGTTTTGCTCAGGGCACAAGGTGGCAAGTTCCATAAAGGCAATGACTATAACATCCAATTTTCCATATCTCTTACCACAAAAGCAGCTCAAGACATACTTATGAAATTGAATACACTGGCCCTGAATCAGATTATGAAAAATATTGCTTATTTTTCATCCAAAAGAATCTTCCCCATAAACTTAATCTGAAAGTAATAAAGAGAAGTTGCAGATATAGGGAATAGGAAAATTTTTTTTAATTATTTCCAAGTAGTCACTCCCAAGCTATGAGTTGTAATATTTCACTGTGTACCCAGCATGATTATAATTTTTATTAATTTTCCCCAGCTTGTGCAAATTTTTAAGGGATAATTACACTATTTGCTGTAACAAAAACAAAATCCTACCATATAGCATCAGGTGGGGTTGGAAGGATAGAAAACAAAAATTAAAATTACATAATTCTTGTGTGCATAGTAGTTTTGAAAGCTTTCAGATACAGATTTATTAGATTGGGTTTCCAGCTGCACATGGAGCCATGATTCAGACTATTCTTTGACTATTGAGTAAATACACATTAGGCACTATTTTAAACACTCATTATTAACTCCAAGCAGAATAAACCCATTAAGAGTGAGTCTATCTGGTTTATCAAGTGTATCTAGACTAGATTCTTAGGAATGTGTCTAAGTGTTACATTTATTCATTAGACCTCACTAGAATCCCAAAGTCATGTATTCATTATGTCAGGGAATTTTTAATGTTCTGTGTCAAATGATGTTCTCCAAAATGCTGAAGTGATAAAATACGATTAACTTTATAACCCAGGTGTTAATTCTCATGACATAAAAAGGGCCATGAATGACTCACCAGTATTATAAAGAGCTTTGCTACCTTTGGTCTCTAAATGCCCCATACCTTGTCTTCCCAAACTTCCAGCCCCCACCTCAACACTGACACTAAAAACTTGGTCTCTTTCTTCTTCACCTGGAGATTCTCCTGTTGAACCTGAGAAATTTTCCTCAAACCAAACACTGATGCCTTCCACAGGCCACGGGGCAAAGTCCACTGCTGGAAGCTGCTCTTAAATCCAGGTTCCCTCTGGGAGAATCCTCCATCTATGTAGAACCTGAGGGGGTGAAAATAAAAGCACTTGTCCACCATGAACCAGCATCTCTAAAGGAATCCTTTTATCTTACATAACACACACCACATTAACTAAGATGGTGAAAATTATTTAATTTTCAGACTTGGTTATCTCCTTATTACTCTGTACTCTCACAGTGTTTTATGATCTGCTCTATCACGTGGCACTTCCCAAAGACTTGCTTGATTAGTCTTCTCTCTCCTTCTCCAAGCCTCATGAAGAGTTAGGGCTTGATGAATATTCATTGAATAATGGATACTTTAAAGTATCATAGACCTTTTTTAAAAATTCAAAGTATTTTTATTCTTTTTTCATACCACCTGGCCAAAGATTTCTTATTTCTGTGTTTCAAAAACCATTAGTCCTACAGCATGTTATTTCATAATTCACAAACTATACACTAGCTTCCCACATAAGAATCTGCAGCCCACTTACAGTTATACCTTCTCACTCATCCCCAGTGTTTCCTGGCTAAGCAAACAAGCATTTATCTACAGCTGGTATCTCTTACTTAACTGAATTACAAAATCCTTGGAAAGACCTACAAGTAATGACAGTAGTTACCAAAGGGCAAACTGTATGATTATGCACTTCATGTGTCTAATTAGTACAAATGGGATCCTGATATTTATGGGGAAGATGTCTTCCACGAGAAACAACACTACCTTTGCAAAAGCAAGTTACATATTTGCAAAGGAGAGATCTTTTATTATAACTTTCGTACGTGTTGTCATCTCCCGAAGCTCACTTCCCGTTGTTAATTACATTCTGTTCTGACAATTCAGAAAAGGCCATGTCTAGTAGTTAAAATCTGGTCAGCAGCTTCATTTCCAAGGTAATATGCCTTATGTACCTACTCCCTGCCCCACCTCTTCTGCAACTCCCTTTTTCAAGGACTTGAGCATTTTATGGACTTGTAAAGAAATTGTATTATATCTAATGACGATGATGTACATCAGTCATAATCCTAAAGTTCTGCTCATTCCTCACTCCACCTTATCTCCTTTTTATGACTCTATTTTACTGTCATTGGGATTACTGAATCGTAAACCTAAAGGGGAAAAAAATGTTCCATTTAAAAATATCTTTTATACTATGGGGGTTACGCCCATATTTTGAATCCTCATAACATATTGCATATCGGTTCTTTAAAATGTCTGTGTTGTATCACATGAAACTAGAATATTCAACTTCCCTTGATTTCCCCCTATCTATACATAACCTCCATGAAGTCAGGGACATTCATACTCAATGCTACGTAACCTTAACACCTAAAGTTGTGCCTGGCTCATAATAGGTACCCAATGATGTTGTTAAATAAAAGTCTATGAAAATCTATTGTTGAAAATACTGACCTTGAAACTTTTTGCTTTTCCCATTTCCTCCAATTACCCTGCTCCTTATGAGTCTTCTCTTCACCTTTTGGTGGCACCCCATACCAGCTGTAGCCATCTCCATATGTGTTTCTCGGCCCTATGATCATCAACTACAGTAAATAAGTAATATGTCTCATTAAGTTAAATGCAACAGCTTTAACTTTACCCTGTTAGCGATTCTAATGCCTACATTTCCAACCTTGAGCTCTAATTTGAGCTCTAGTCCTGTATCTCTAATTGCATGGAGGGAATGACCACTGTAAAATGATGTCTGTGCTCTTCCTACCAAAGTTGACCCATGTACCTAATCCCATTCTTTCTATCAATGGCATTCTCCAAGCCAGTCCAGCTTGAAAATCTACCTTTCCTTTATCCCCTATAGCCAACTAATTGCAATGACCAACTCCATATTAATTCAACTAGCATCCTAAACCCAGCCCCTCCTCTTCAGTTCCACCACCATACTCCAACTCTGCCCTCATTTTCTCATATCCAGACAACTACATTAGCCTCTTGGTTTTCCTTCCTCCAGCTTCTCTTCCCTTCAAAATCCTGTACACCCAACACTTGACAGCATGTCCACAAATATTAGGAGCCAAGCATTATTTGTTCAATGAATGAACGGATGGATGGGTAATGGATAAGTGCGCTATCATAACATGTGCCTTAGATATTTAGTTCGTAACAGTCACCCCTGTCTTAATACGTCTCAACTCAGGCTTCAAATCTGTCCATAATCTGACTCTAACTTTTGTCTACTATGTCCCAACTTCCTCACCGTCCCCGGTAGCTTACCCTAAGCACACCAGAATCAAGCTTCTCTAGCTCTGAAAGCACTCCTCCCTCTTTTCACACATGCAAAGTTTGCCCTATTACCTCCTGAATAGATGTCTAGAATGACTTGTGTCCCCCATTAGCCGTCCATCTTCTCTGAATTCCTATAACATTCCCTACACAATAGTAATAAATTTGGGCATTCTAATGTGCATTGTCACTGCACTATTTCTTGCACATATGTCTTTTTCCCTCAGCTAAATTTACATAATCCTGGACACTATGTCTTAAGGTCTTTTTGCTTGACTGACTACAGTGATTTAAAGGACTAGGTATTTCTTTAACTCTCTACATACTTCATTTTGCCCTTATATGCTTCCTATGAAGAATAAAAAGGAAACAAATTTTAAAGCAGAACAAAACCTACACATAACAGGCTCCTGAAAAGAGAGAGCACTGTATGTTCTACACCAATTGATTAACATGAAGCATAAAACCCAAGGGAAACTTTATAAGTAAAGCTTCCTAAATGCTTACACTGATAGCCAGGAAATAGAGTGGAAAAGTAAGAAAAATCAAAATTAGAAACAGAATACCTTCCCTTTCTGCTATTACTTCCTGAAAACCCAAAACTGACTTACTATTTATGAGTAATCAGTTTAAAATGAGAATATATATATATACATATATATATAAACTTATTCCTATTCTTGTATAATACATATGTAGAGAAGTTTATTTAATTTAATGGTTTTCTATGTACTTAAGAACAAAAAATCTGTGCAACCTGTTTCTTAAAAGCATCCAGTAATAGTAATGCCAAAAGAAAAACAACAAACACAGATAGAAATCAAGTATCAAAGAAAGCACCATATAATTTTATTAAGGATGCTTGTTCCTACAACTCAAAAGTTGAAAATGCTCTTATCAGATAAGTTTCAAAGATAAGAAGAATGACTGAAGAATGGAGTTTATTTTTTGACCCTCCAAAGTCTAGCGGCCATTTAGTAAAGTATTAAAAATAATAAAGGAAATAACTCACATTTTTTTGGCCTCAGGAAATACTCTGTTGTTTGGGGAAGTAATTCCCAATCTTTATCCCCTGTTTTTTCAGATAATTATTTCAGCATTCATTGGGCTTTTGTGCTCAATCATAAAATAAGAATTTTTGAGGAAGGATCCCAACAAAAATACTAATATGTGAGCAGAGCCACCCCCAGGCCATCCTGTGAGATGAATTGTATATCTTCTCCTTCCTGGGCATTCTGCTGCCCTCTTCCTGCCAGATGCTCACTGTGGGTCATTACAAATTTCTACTCTTGGCTTCCACCACTTTCCCAGGGGAAAACTTATTCTCCAGAAAGGTCAATCCACTCAATATTTCATAATGGATCCTCATAGGTACTTGACTCCCCACTTCAATATGAACCATTTCTGTCACCTCCAATGTCTTCCTCTGGCCTCACTACTTATGCAGATTTCACCCTTCCTTCAGGGTCACACTCAAGCCCCACCTCTTCTGTGGAGTCCCCACCCCCATCATATTAGAGTCTGCAGAAATGCTGCAGAGCTGTAGCATTCATGGAAATGCTGTCTTCTCTCCTCAAGAAATGCCTACCTATTCCTTTATGTCTCTCCTCCACTTTCCTCCTCCTGTTAACTCTTCATGTCTTGTTGAGAGCCTTTCATTTTGGTTATAATTTGTGCTTAGACATTTCTCGTGCCCCTGACGATACAACAAGCTTCTTAAGAGGAAGGCTAAGTCCTATATTATATGACTCAACCACCAGTATGAGCAGTATCATACATATGCCAAGAAATAGTGGCCCACTCTCTAGACATCTGTTTAATAAAGGCAATGTAGTGGTCTAGAGTTCAAAGATCTGGAATCAAATTATGACTTTGTTACTTACCAGCAGCAGCAGTGTGACCTTGGCTCTTTTGTTTGCCCTCTACTGGCCCCAGCTGCCGCAAATGTGGCATACAGTGTCATCAGCTATTTTCAGTGTTGTTTTTACTATTGTTAGGGTTGTGGTATCGCCAGCAGCCCCCTTTCAGCCATAACCAGAGGACGGGCATGTTGGTGGTGAGAGACAATTCTTTATTTAAGAAATCTTAGCTGTCCCATTAAACCCTATGTAGAAATTCACAGAGTCTCCTCACTGCATTTTTCTGAAGTTTTTCTTCCAAACTCACAAAAGGAAAGTATGGGAAGGCAATAATAACAAAAGGAAGGAAACATTTATAATATACATGTTCATTCTTTAAAACCCAAACAAATGATACGGAAAAGTCTTTACTGTCAAATATCACCTTGTAATCATTGATGGGCATCCAACCTCAGTTATGAACAATATGCCGGCTTCTGGAGATGATTTTATGGTTCACTGCAGTCTTGGTCAAAGTCTTTAACCCATGACCCTCACTTCAGTGAAAAGGTTCAAAACCATGTTCAGTCATTTCAAACCTAACATTGCTTGCTTTGTGCTTTTGGAGTCTTTCTTCAGCATAAAGGTATACCCAAAAGGGATGTGGGCAGACAAGTGGCAGTCCTCGGGGATGCTAATATTTGCATGCCTGAGTGACTCTGATTCTCACATGCCAAAACAATTAAAGAAGGAGTGGGCTAAAAATTGTGAGAAATTTTTTTCTCTTTCTAAGTCATTGCTCACAGTTCCTATGCATAATTTGTTTTCCATTATACAGACTTTAACATCTTGTTTACCACTGTTCAGATGGAGTGTTTCTATTTAGAAAACTTTCTGAGTCTCTATGAATTGATTAAGAGTGGGATTACAGAATATAAGGCGTAGTAATTATTCAGTGTGTGTGACAAATGCTCATGCCCAGGAGGTGAGTTCAGCCCGGACCTGTCATTCATCTAAACATTACTTAGTTATTGAGCAAACGCTATATCCCAGTCGGTGTGCTAGACATTGGGAGCACCTCGATTGCTTTGCTTCAGGATCCTCTATATTGTCTTTTAATTGTCATTTGCAATTCTTGTCCTCTAAATTGTCATTTGCAATTCTTACTTAAGATGATCTGATTGACAAATCAAAGAGGAACACAATGCACTCTCAAAAATCAATCTGAACTTAACGAAAAGAGTTTATATTCAATCTCACAACAATGCGATACGGTCAAATGAACTTCCTGTACATGGTATTTGAAGGTGTCCTATAAAAGCGCCTCTCCAACATCATTCTCTAATCCTCTCCCATCTTTCAAGACATCACCTATATTATCTTAGCTTATCTCAGTTAGTCATAGCCTCTATACCAGAAAGGCACCCTTTGTTTTGCCCTTTTAACTTTTATTTCACTATGTTTTCCCATCCTCCCCACTCTTAGAAAACATTCTTTCTACTCTGTCTCTGCCAAACTGAGACCGCTTTTCTCAAATTCAAGCAACAGATTCATTTCTCCTGTGAAATCCTTTTATACATAGTTTCCGTCATGATGTTCACTTGAATAAAGGACATTCCAATCAATCTCAAACAGTAGCTAGATGATTCTAAAATATAAATGTAAATATGCATTCACTACGCACCTTACACAGAGCAGCTGTATAATTAATATCTGATGAATGCATAAAAATTCCTTTAATTTTTCATCTCTCTACATGAAGATCTTTCCAGTACACTATCATTCTCTATTAGTGTACATTTTGGCACACCAACAGCTTTGCTATGGAGAGAAACCAATTGTACAAAGTTATAAAGACCATTAGCAGTAGAAAAATTGTGTGAACTTTGTGGAAAGAGAAAGTAAAGGTTGAGTCATTTGACAGTGGGAGCCACTTCAAAGTGGTCTTAGATTTTTAGAAGTTAGTCCTGGAGAATGTAGACTGAGACTAATATAACAGATGCTTGACAAAACTAGACCCAACTTCCCTATGGAACACACACACACACACACACTCACACATGCATACAAAACAATGACTGGTCAAGTCATAAATTGGCGTCTTTTGTCTAGGAATTTCAGTGGTAGACAGATAGATCCAGGAAATTTGTGCAGAGAAATACAGCTTTCCAAGTTAGTCACCCAACAGGCATGGATCAGCAGAGCAGTTACCGTTCTTAACTGGCCTCCCAGAGGTCTCCTTGGTCAAGAATGGTGGAGGCCAGCAGAAACTTCTCAAATTATGCCAGAATCCTGGGATTGACCTGGAACAGAACCATAGGGAAGCATGAACAGAAGCTGTTTGTTCATTTGCCAACATTTACCTCAGCATGAAACTGCCAAGTAAAAAGTGCCAACAAATTTTTAAGACAAGTACCCTTAACTACACAATGGTCAGAAGACTGAGCACAGAGTCAAATGCACATATTTATAGCGCCCTCTCCTGAGCATTGGATCTTGCCTAATGTCTGAGAGTAAAAAAATATCACTTCATCAGTTTCGTGTCATAATCAACCCCACGGTAAGACTTCAATCAGACCGTGAAAAGTTGAGACGTTTTCTCACATAGGTCCAGTGATGATCAGAAACAAATATTAAAAGGGAAAAGACAAATTGGTAAGACCTAACTCCAGAAAACAAAAGGGTAAATATATATCTTCACTTAGGAAACATTATGTTCCTTTCAGCTGGATGTCTTGTGAAAACAATGGCAAAGTATAATGACTTGGTTATTGGCCCAAAGATACAGTTTTCTAGAAAAATGTATCTCAGTATGAGGTCACTTGGGATAGTGGGTCACAATTGGGTGCTTAAGGAATTTCAGTTAAAGATGCCTCCTTTATTGCATCGCAATAAAAATATACAAGTTAATCAAATGCCACAAAATTTTTCCTTGATTATCTACACAGCTCACACCGCATTGTCAAGTAGCTATTTAAATTTACAACTTCAAAGCAGGGGAATTTGCTGACAGGTATGACACAGAACATCTTGGTAGGAAAACAGCCTTGAAAGCATTTTTTTTTCATCATGTTATCAGTATCCTCATTCCCACCTATGCCCACAGCCCCAGGAACTTCCAGCTCTTCAGCAATGATGTGCAACCTGTTAGCTTCAAACACTGAAGAGGCTGAACCAGAGCCATCTTTGGACTCTACTGTCCAGATACTGCATTATCTGTCTACTGTGTGACTCTCCACACATGCCTTCTTGTGTCCCCTTACTCAGCTCTCCCTTTTTTTTTTTAATGTTTATTTATTTCTGAGACAGAGAGAGACAGAGCATGAGTGGGGGAGGGGCAGAGAGAGAGGGAGACACAGAATCCGAAGCAGGCTCCAAGTTCTGAGCTGTCAGCACAGAGCCCAACGCGGGGCTTGAACTCACAAACCATGAGATCATGACCTGAGCCGAAGTAGGTCACTCAACCGACTGAACCACCCAGGCGCCCCTCAGCTGTCCCCTTTAAGCATGCCTGCTTCGCTGAATAGTGGCAGTGAATCAATGAGGTTGGGTTCAGGAATTCCCCCAAGTAACTTCACTGTTGGCCTTAACCAGTACTATGCTACTCAGCCCTTAAATATAAAGGAGACCAGGAAAAAAAAAAAAAAAAAAGCAGTATGTCCTTGGTAGTCTAATTAATTTCTATCTCAGCACATTCAGTTCTTTTCCATGCTTTGCTTTTATCTTTCACTCTTATTAAACTTAATAATCTAACACCATATCTGATTTTTTTAATTCTATATATACACACGCACACACAAAAAGGGAGTTGGGGTGGGGGGAGGTCAGACACATAAAAGTGTGATATCTCCAGTCAGAGCCAAATTCCTAAAGGGTTAGCCCATTCAATGGCCAAACAAAATAAGAACAATCAGCGCTAACTTCATTTTCAAAAGTTCCCACGTGCAGGTTTTATAAGTACCCAGAGGGATGAGTTACCCTCAATTGTGTCTTGTTTAATTTGGCCATTGGAAGGACTAACCCCTTTCTAACTTGGCTCTGGTTGTAGATATCACACCTCTGCATGTCTGAACTTGATTCTTAACTTGGCTTTTTCAGTGCACATTAAATGTTTCTGATTTGGTATCACTCTAAAGGAATTTGTAAGTGGTTTCTTTGCACTAATGTCTGGACGGATTGGGGTCAGGTGTGATTGGTGAGCTTCCACTATTAAATTATTTCACACTCCCTCACCCCCACCTAATGGCTGTAACCTCAGAGTTCATCTTCTGCGTGGGAGGCCAAAATATTCTGAGATCACGCACTGCAGAAGTTATATCTACACATTGCAATTACAGCAAAACAAAAATGATATGTTGTGCTGTTGAATACATGTGTTATCTTAGCCAAAAGCTTCTAATTAACATTTTTTACTTGGAAAAAATAATGAGGAATTGCCTAATGCAGTAGATGGTATGCAGAGATTAAGTCCTTGTTTCTGTCCATTTCTTCATTTATTAAATGGGGAGGCTACTATTTATGACAGAATCACTTAGCTTATGATTTAGTGGAAAGAAACTCAACTGGAATTCACTCTGAAATTCTTCATGAAAATTAATTGTATTTCTTTTTCCCCCGAAAAAGAATAAAATTTGGCCTATAGAGATACATAAAACACAGCAATATAACCTAAATTAGAATGGGTGAGAGAGAAGAAAAGTCATGTAAAGATACATAAGATGGAGTAAGGAATGGGTTGATAGACCATGAGTTTCAAGAGTCACAAAACAGCATTGCGTTCCTGACTTACTGGCTTTCTAACCAGTGGTAAGCCATTTAACCTCACTGAGCTTCAATCTTCATACATGTAAAATGGAAATTATAATAATTTCTACCTTACTGGGTTTTTGAGAGAATCACAGAAGACTATAGATATGAAAGTACTCTGTAGAGTATAAATCCCAACAGGATACTTCACTACTATCATAAAAGAATTAGAGAATGATTAAGGGCTAAATTATAGTGTGGCTATAAGAGTTCATAGAAAAAGGATATTGTATGGATTATAGAAGATTAGAAAGTGTTCTTACAGCAGGTGCAATTTGAGGTAGACCTTGAAGGATGTGTCCAGTTTGAGAAAGTACAAGGGAAGAAGAAAGTCTTCTGGAGAAGAGAGGTAGGAAGGAGTAGGGGGAGAGGGGGCTAGTGGGCAGCAAGATGCAGGAGCATACAGGTAAAAGCACTGGGACTGGAAGAGGGGTGCTGGGAGGAAACTGGAGGTAAGGCTACATCTCAGGAGATACGGAAGTAAGGCTGAGGAGGCTGAAGGAGCCCTGTCAAGGGCTGAATGTTGGCATCCTCCCAAAATTCATACATTGAAGCCCTAACTCCCAATGTGATCATATTTGGAGATGGAGTCTTTGGGAGGCAGTTAAGGTCAAATGAGATCAAGAGGGTGGGACCTTGGTCTCAAAGGATTAGTGCCTTTATAAGAAGAGACACCATGTGAGCCCAAAGAGTTCATGTGAGCACTCAGAGAGACGGCACTACCTCTAAGCCTCAGAATAAAACCTACCTTGCTGGTACGTTCATCTTGGACTTCGGGATGCCAGAACTCTGAAGCTCTGCTGTTTAAGCTGAGTTTACAAGTTTACCATATTTTTTTTTGGCAATCCATGCTGATGAAAACAAGCTCCAAAGAGGGAAAGCCTCAAAAATCAGACAGAGGGATTTGGCTGTAGTTTCCTGAGGGGAGTGGCAAAATGAAAGCGGTGTCTTTGGAATGTTACCTTGGTAATCATGTGCAGAGTGGAATAGAAAGGAATTAAGGCTGAGAGCAGAGAGGCAAGCTGAGAAGCTGTTTCTACAACCCATATATAATGTGATAAAAACAATGATCTTAAACTTAGCACTGAGAGGAAGAGAGCAAATCCAATGGGTGATTTCTAAGACAAGCACAAAAATATCCAGTGACAGGGAATAAAGGGAGGGAGAGTCAGCTTGAATCCTAAATTTAGCTCTTGTCTTCATATATTTTTTTAATGGATAAGAGGCTTGGAGTGAGCAGTTTGGATTGTTCAAAATAAGAACCTTGAGCATTATTATGATAATCATTGTCTTCTTCATTATTAATACTGAGCACTAAGTCTTTACTTATGGGCTGGCCAAAGATTAGGAAGCTGGAAGAACTATGCTCAGTTTGGCTTAATTCCAAGTGCTATCTCTAACTTCAAAGTTTCCGAGAAAGTTGTTGCTACATGGCCCTGCTTCCACATCTAGCAAAATAGGAATAGCCAAACAGTCCCTTCTCAAGCTCATAAGTTTATTTGTAAATGAGTGAGACAGCATATGTGAATAATGGGAGCCCTGCAAAAATAGTATCACACAAACATAAAAATTAGTATGCTGAGACACACAACCATTATGAATAAGTATTCGTGGTCAGCAGAGCAACTAACCTTTACAAATTAAGCATTTTTGATCAGGAAACTTTAGGAATCATAACTCAGAATGTCATCGTTGGGCTACACATGAGTTCTTCAAAGAATAAACTTAAAATTTAGATATTTAAATCCTAAAAGTTTCCTGCTTCATTAAATCGTGTTAATGGATGTTACCTCGAATTTATAAAGTAACCTTTCTTTCTCAGAGTCTGTGTTTTTATCATAGTCATTCAAAATATATCTGAGATATAAGCAGAAGAAAACGTTATATTCATCAGAGCAAAGAAATTACATTATCATTTCTTCATTACTAAAAAAATTGGTTAAGTCATGTATTCTTATCTATGTACTATAGACACACATGTACACATATGCATATGTATATAGACACAGATCTATAAACTCTAACTCAGGACATTAGAACTAGGGATAGTTTACAGGTCATCTAGTATAATGCTTTTATCTGACAGATGAATCCATTGAGACCTAAGCTTCTATATTCATATTTCACCAAAGAAAAGAATGGAGGCAAGAGAGTTCAAGGAATTTAGCAAGGTCATGTCTTGGGTAAGCAGTGGAGCTCAGACTCAAACACGAGTCCAGTCTTAAAACCTGTCCTTTCTAAAGCCCAAACCATGAACTTTTCATTATGTCATGCTGCCTGCCTATCTTCTTCCCAGCCTATAATCCTGGAGGTGACATTAGGAGCCCAAAGCCACCTCAGGAGAACTGGGTGAGGCCTCCCTGGGCCCAAAACACCCCAAGAAGCTCTAGGCCAATCCCCTGTCCAAGAGAAACAGTTGATTTGGAGAAGATGCACACTCATCTGGAAGCAGGTCTTCTCAGATTAGATTTCCCACGCAGTTACCGAGTGGAAGTCAAAAGCAGGTCTGAAACTGAAGTCCAGAACAAATACGTTAACTCCTGTTTCTTCTGCCCTGCCCCTTCCTCTGGCATTCCTCAGAAAGCAAAACTGGAAACTAAGCAAAGCTTGCCTTCTTAACCCTCAGAACTCTCCTCTGTGTCCCTCCCAATGCCCCGGCCTCCTTGTTCCAGACACAGTCAGGCCCACCCTCTGCAGCTGTGATGTGCATGCAGCCCCCACCTCACTTGACATCAGAACCTTCATTTCCCCCATCTACTCTCTCGGGTTCCAAGTGTGACAACCTAACTGTTACAAAGACAAAGTTTTCCAGGGCGCCTGGATGGCTCAGTCAATTAAGCATCCAACTCTTGATTTCAGCTCAGGTCATGATCTTACAGTTTGTGAGTTCGAGCCTAATGTCAGGTTCTGCAGTGACAGTACAGAACTTGCTTGGGAGTCTCTCCCTCTCTTTCTGCCCCTGCACTGCTCATTCTCTCTCTCTTTCTCTGTCTCTGTCTCTGTCTCTCTCTCTCGATAAATCAATAAATAAATAGACTTTATATATATATATATATATATATATATATATATATAATTTAAAAAATAAAACAAAGACAGAATTTTCCAAACTGTGTTTCTCTGAACAAATAAAAAGCTTCTCAACCTCAAATAGGTTTTGGAAATTTTGTTGACTGTATTTCTTTCTTGGAGATCTATTCTACACATACTAAAACCTTTGGGAAATTTATAGCTTAAAAGAAGAAGAAGAAGAAAAAGAAGAAGAAGAAGAAGAAGAAGAAGAAGAAGAAGAAGAAGAAGAAGAAGAAGAAAGGAAAAAGAAAGAGGTGGAGGAAGAGGAGAGAGTAAAGGTGGAAAAGGACAAGAAGGAAGAGGAGGAGCAAAGTAAAAAAGAATTTGTTCCCATTTGACCAAGAGTTTGCAAAACCCATCTGCCCATAGACTCCTTTGTTTACATACATTTCTCAGAGATAATATCCTGTGAGCTACATTTTAGAAAAATTTACATTAAGATCTTTATGCCTATTGGATTAGTGTGCTATATGTATGTCTCTGCTGACATTTTGTAATTTAACTTGGACTTCTAGAAATATACCTTAACCCAAGCACACACTCCCTGGAAGGAGAATCTTATGCAACTGACAGTCCCTTGAGGGAACAGTGAGTGGCAGAACCTCTCCAGCCCCAGAAAATGTCATCAGGAAATGCAGCCGGGCTGGCCCAGCCCCCCGCAGCCCCTCCCTGCCTGGTCCCATGGCAAACACCTACCAGGGAGTTAGGACTCATGATGGCAGAGCGTTTTTTTAAATCACATTTTTCCACATAAAAGCATATGGATATAAAATCCCCGAGGAGAAAATTGAAACGATATGGTTTATCACCCAGTTTTCTTTTTGCAGCATTTATTGAAAAAGGCATTATCACATGGAACCCTTTTGAATTGCATTTTGATTTTGTAATTTTATTTATTCATGGTTTTCTGATGTCAAAGTGTGGTGAGAGCTTAAAATTCTATTTCAGATCCACCTAATTGTGTTTGAAGAGATCTATGAAAACAGTCCCTACCACGTGAACTGTCTGTGTCGTCTGGGCGCTGGGTGAGGGCCGGCACAGCTTCCTGCGGGACCCAGCCCCGCAGGCAGCCCTTTCCCTTAACACCCCGTCCTCTGCACAGCTTGCTCAAACTGAGCCAAATAAAGCCTGATCGGCACACCTCACGAGGACCCATGTCCCTTCACTCGTGCTCAACTACCCATTTGGAAATGAAATGCTACTGCTTCTGATGCTGTCTTTATGCAATGCTGGGTGAAGTGAAGCCTCCGCTAACCTGTTCTGTTCCTCCTCCTGTTAACTGTCTACGGTCCTAGCCCATCAGTTACTCCCTCTGTTCCTGCACCTACCCCTGCAGCTCCGGTGGTGGGTGGGCTAGGGCATAAACAGGGGTGAAATTCCTTCTCAGGCAGCCTCGCTTGCAGCAGCAGTGGGAGAAGACAGCGGCAGACGTTTGCTGAAGCTTCAGACCAGCTCGTGATATTGTCTATTTGCTTCTTTCTCAGTCACCTAACATTCACTCTCACTCGTCAAAAAGAAAAATCAAGAGCCTGTTTGGCGTATGACGAGGGCATGTGACAAATTACAACCCACGGGCTTTTGATACAGTTTGGTATACAACCTTATCACAAACAAAATGTTAATAATGACACAGTTGCAAAACAACAGTGCAAGCGATATCTCGGGTGATATTTTACTAAACCTATTCACTTTTTAAAAAACCATTACTCAGCTCCTACTATGTGCCAGGCAATACGCTTCGGGCTAGGGATGAATGGATGAAAGGAGAGTCCTTGCTGTCAAGGTGTTCACTGAAAGTCAAGGGAGAGAGAGAAAATAATTAACCAGCACCTGCAAGGCAGCAGGACAAGTGCTTTGAAAGAAGTATTTCAAGGGGTGCCTGGGTGGCTCTGTCGGTTGGGCATCCAACTCTTGATTTAGGCTCAGGTCATAATCTCACAGTTCACGTGTACAAGCCCTGCACGGGGCTCTTCAGTGACAGGGCAGAGCCTGCTTGGGATTCTCTGTCTCCCCCTCTCTCTCTGCCCCTCCCCTGCTCTCTCTCTCTCTCTCTCTCTCTCTCTCAAAAAATAAATAAACTGAAAAAGAAAAAGAAAGAAGTATTTCAAGAATGCTGTAGGAAAATAGGAATTCTGGCCAAGGAGAGTCTAGAAAGCAAGAAAGACACCTCTTGTTTTGAAAACAAGAGGAAGTTGGCCATGGGGGTAAAAGAGAGAAAGACACTTAAGGCAGAGGGGGCAGGGTGAAAAAAGGCTCGGAAGTGAGGGAGAAAATGCTGAGCCCAAGGAACTGTGTTCATTGGCCATGGAGAGAGCATTTGTTACACACTGGGTGTCAGGGAACAGTGACAAGACAGCTGGCACTGGTCCAACTATGGAGGACCTGGAATCTGGACTTTGTCCTTAGGGTAGTAGAGAGTCATAGTAGCATTTTAGACAAAGAAACTATACCATTTAAACTGAATATTACAAATATCACTGCAGCAGCAATACAGAAGGAGTTCAAGAAAGAGCTAGTGAGGGGGTGCCTGGGTGGCTCAGTCGGTTAAGCATCTGACTCTCCATCTGAGCTCAGGTCATGATCTCATAGTTCATGAGATCGAGCCCTGTGTCAGGCTCTCTGCTGACAGTGTGAGGTGAGGCCTGCTTGGAATTCATTCTCTCTCCCTCTCTCTGCCCCTCTTCCACTTGTGTGAGAGCTCTCTCTCTCTCTCTCTCTCAAAATAAATACACTTAAGGAAGGAAAGAAAAGAAAGAAAGAAAGAAAGAAAGAAAGAAAGAAAGAAAGAAAGAAAGAAAGAAAGAAAGAAAGAAAGAAAGAAAAGAGCTAGTGTGGAAACAGAGGTAGCCTGAACAAGAAAAGATCAGTGAGGAATGTGGGGTAATTTCCAAACTTGTGGCTGCAGAGAATGAGGACATCAAGGTTCATTTGAATATTGTCCGCATGTACGTGGCTGTCTGAATGTATGTGGCAATGGAAGCCAAGGCAAGTAGAAGACAGGAAATGCAAAGTGGCTGAGGAATGGTCCAGAGAGGGCTGGAGAACCAAGGTTAATTAATTAATTAATTAATTAAGCTACTAGGGAAGCAGCCTCCTCACACTGCTACCCTAAGTAAAAGGGGGGTTTCTCACCTAATGTAGGCAGCACAGACCTTCAAAGGACTGCATATATCCTTGTTCCAGTTTCCTTCCTAGCTTGGTAGTAAATCAATGTGAAAGCCATCTGATTTGTCATCCTTATCTACCTGCAAACTGGGAAACATTTCTGTGGTCTCTCCTGCCCATTTAATTACCACTTTCATTTTACAGATAAGGAAGACGAGGCTCAGAGGTTGAGACGTGGCTTCGCATACAGGCAACAAGAGTTAGCGCCAGCCCTCAACTCTCACCTGCCTTCAGATCCAGTCATTGTTCACTAGATCCCACTGGTTCTGATAACATTTCCCCATCTGTTCTCTTTTTTCCTTGCAAACACTTTCTTCCAAATGAACCCAAATTAAAACTAGACACTCTTTACAAAACTTGACCTTGCTGCCTTCACATAAATGGGAATCGCATTGCACATTCTTAAAAAAAAAAAAAAAGGCTTATAAAAAACACAAACCAGTAAAGATTTTTAGTTGTCCTCACTATATGAAAGCCCAGTGTTTCTTTCCTGTTTCCCCATCTGCTATTTGGGAAAGACTAAAAAAAAAAAAAAAAAAAAAAAAAAAGAATGAATGAATGAATGAATGAATTAAAATGTCAACAAATTTCAGTCAGGAAATAACTGCCTTAAGAATACTATTGATCACAATTTATCTTGAAAGGAACCTGAAGGGAAAATAAAAATCAATCTAGGTGAATATATATAAATGGTCTGCAAATAATGTGCTAATAGAATTTTCATGACTATGTAACATATCCAGGAATGAGTCCCAGGAAAACCCTAAAAGGCAACTGGTCTCAGGCTTAATATTTTGTGAGTCAAGGCCACTGTAATCTTGAGTCAAATATACTGAGAAAGGCCGGGAGGGGGGGGGAGGGGCTGGAGAGGGCGCCTGGGTGGCTCAGATTGTTAAGCGTCCGACTTCGGCTCAGGTCATGATCTCACAGTTCACGAGTTCGAGCCCTGCTTTGGGCTCTGTGCTGATGGCTCAGAGCCTGGAGCCTGTTTTGGATTCTGTGTGTCCCTCTCTCTCTGCCCCTCCCCCACTCGTACTCTGTTTCTCTCTGTATCTCAAAAATAGATAAAACATTAAAAATTTAAAAAAATAAATATACTGAGAATGGGATCCTGTGTAAGATTAGGTTGGATTAGGGACACTATTTTTGTTTAATCCAGGAGAACAACTTTTTTTTTAAGGCTTCAGAATGTGTCTCCAGTGATTTAAATTACTGTGCTGTAATGAGGAAAGAAATTAGGTCAAAACTCATTATCAAGTGGCATTTCCACAAGCAGCGAGGGAATACACTGTTTCCTATCAGACATTACATCCAGAGTCTGGGTAGGTTTCTTTCCTGAACCTGAGCCTAAAAAACTACTTCATTTCCTCACCTTTTCCCAGCATTTTTAAGTATCCAAGTTTCAACAGGGACCACGAATAGTAGACAAACTACTCCAATTCCCTGGGCTGTAAAACTTATTTTGAAAAGCGACTTGTAAATTCAGCAGCTTGCTTCAGTTTCTTCCTGTCAACCAATAATGGCCAACCATCCCCATTCTTATGGACAGACAGAGAGAAACTATCACAGCCAAAAATAATTTACTTTTTTTATTTAGAATAAATCATTTTTGGCACAACTTTGCTTCCATTTCTTCCTCTCTGGAGGATCATTATGGAATTTAGTACTCTGGACTTGAATTATCAGCTTCGGTTTTTGCTTTAGGGCCATAACTGTAAGTTACTAAGAGCATTAATTGTGGTATTCTTTGTTCCACTGGCATCTTTCTTCTGAGAACTCCAAGCTAAACTGTTCAGTGTTTTATCTCTTGAATCCTCACAGAAGCCCTGGAAAATAGAAATACTACAATGGCTAATGTACTTTTCAAAAATATGTGCATCCTTCTACCCAATGATGTAAAATGCCTCCCTATTTATAACTTTATAATCAAATGAGAATTATCTATTCCTGATATTTAAGGTTTTATAAAAACAGATATTTTATGTTGTTGGAATGATGGATGGATAGATGGATAGATGGATGGATGGATGAATACATACCATAATCTTGGTATATCTTATCCTTTCCTCTATTTGTTTTATACCCGACAAAAGTGGCTGGCTGGCTGGATGGATGGATGGATGGATGGATGGATAATGTATGAACGGAAGAATGGAGAAGGGAGAGATGAGTGGATAATATATTAGAAGAATTGAGAAAAAGTAGTTCCTACAAGGGCTCCATTCTTAACAACAACAACAGAGTGAAGAAACAATCTGGGTAAAATGACCCATATTATTTATATGACATTATATTTGCTACAACTTGATCTCTCCTTCTCTGTCTTAACCTATAAATCCTATTATCAATGAATCCACTTAATCGATAATTTAGTAAACATATTATGATTTGTTAAAACTTAGTGTTTTATAAAGATACTTATCACCCTTTATCCTTATATGCCATTCCTAATGACATTTCATCAAAATCTTCCTTCTGGAATAAGAGTGCAAATAACTTTTTGAATGTGATATTTAAGATTATAATTTTCAAAATGAATAATATATTCCATAACTTCAAGAGAAAAAACAAGGTATATTTTCTTCCTTACTGTTATTTTAGGATGACCTCTAAAAAGCCACTTTAAAATGACTACTACAGAATCACATGGTCATTCCTTCAATAATCACTTGAGTACATACTCTGTGCCCAGCACCATGATAGATGCCTTCTGTTTTCACATATTTTTGAATCTACTCAGGAGACAGACAAACAAGCAATGAAAATATGGTGCTTGGGACCATAGGGAGATGTACACGTGTAGTGGAGACATGAAAGAACACCTTAGTCTGCTTTAGGGTGTCAGGAAGAGATTAACAGGAAGAAGTCACGCTTGAAGTTAACACTTGAAGGATGGGCAGTTTGCCATTATCATTAGTAGGACAAGAGAGTGCTTGAGAGAACAGTATGTGGATACGTGCAAAAGTACAGAAACACGAGAGATTCTCATGTGTTCAGAGACTACAGGAACTCAGATACTGGAGGAGAGAAAAGCACAGGTGGCAGAAGATGAAAATAGACACGTGAAGGAAGAGGGGATGATGAAGAGTCTTGTGTTTCCTGCAAAGAAATTTGGACTTGATACCACAGGCTAAGAATTGCAAAAAGAGACGCATCATCACCATCTTTGCTTGTATGAGCTGCTGCAAAGCCCAGCTCACACCCCTGACTGAAGAAAATTGCATCTAATCAGCAGAGCCTGAAGAATATGCAGTGTTTCTCTATGGAGATGCCAGCTTACCATTATTTCAATAGCCATAGTGTCAACGTGGTCATCTTCACTACAAAGGCTGGTTGCAGACCCAAACAATCTAAGGAAAAATCCATCCCAAAACTGTTCTATTATTGGGAGCTGGCCCCTTGTAGTGTCTGAAAACCTGTTCTTGTTTGAACAAATAACCTAAGCTTGGCAAACTGGGATACCCAGGTGCATGTAAGTATGGCATATCCTCCGGGGATGTCAATTTTGCTCAAATCAGTGTGGCAAAAATAAACTTGTAGATATTTCTCAAAATCAATATGATATTTCAAGATTAAAAACCTGCGATTCAAACTCTTCCCCCAAACACCCACCTCAACCCCCCACTCCCAGGGGCCAAAGTCATTCTTCCATACAGTTATGGGCAACAATGTAAATGTCAGAAAATCCAGCGCTCCATGAATTAATGTTTGGAAAAGGATATGCCCCTGAGGAAGAAACGCATTCTAGGGGGGCTCACACATATTTTATTCTTTGCTATGAGTCAACATTAGTCCGTATATAAGTTAACACCAAACATTTAAAGACGGGAATAGTAGCACGTCGGATTTTCTCCTCAACTGTTTAGCCCTCTTTCAACAGTCCTGCCGATTTCTCAAGGTTATTTTAAGGATTAAATGAGGAAATGAAAGCACTCTGTAAACTGTAAAGTGCTACCCTGATGTAATGTTTCATTAACAAATTAATTTACAAATGGCTAGGACAAGGTGCCTTCTGAATGACGGTTTTGTTCCCACATGAACTAGAAAAAAAAAGGCTCTGGTGTGGTCTACCCAGCAAAATGAAGGGCTGTGGCATTCCCTGATGTCATGGCACAGATGTGCAGAATTCCGATTGTCTACATCAGACAGTAGCAATCAGGCAGCGTGTGGAAACCCATCTGGTTCTCATATTGTCTGAACGAGGTGGTGAAGTGGAGGGTTTTTACTTAGCTGAATTTGAACAAATCCTCCTGAGCTTTTACCAAATGATTAAAGACGGTGCAAACTGTCCTCAGCCTAGTCCCCATGCTTTGATGTGCCCTGTCAGCAAACCCTAGGCTCTCACGTAAGACAAAGGCTAAAGTGGTGGATGTCAGAATAGTGATTCCAGAGCTCCTGAGTGATTTTACTGAATTGTCACTGGTTCATTCAACTCCAAAGTTATACGTGAGACATTGGAGGTGAACCAAACATAAACCAGACCTACCCAATTTTTAATGTTCTCAGCTGTGTCTTTGTGGGAAATATATTTCTTGGAGGTTTGCCACTTCTTTGTTGAGTGCCGTGGCCGGGGTTTCGGCTTAATAGTTGGGGGAGGGGGCTGCTGCTGGTGACAGAAATGCTAAAGCCAAACACAGAAGCCTAGCTAAAGAAAACAAACTTTCTCTCAAGAAGACATGCAATTAGCTCCATGTGTTAAAAGAAGGAAGTTATTAAATTATTTAGTCGGGCATTCATGTCAGATGCAAAATATTTTACTTTAACCCTTTCTAAGACCACAGTATGTTCTTACTAGCAGATTATTCTGTGGAAGTAAAAAGATGGAATGCTGATGGTAAATGAAAGGACACACTGACATTTTAAAGGATTAATCCTGGTTCTTGGGTGTTTAGGGTTTTTCACCAGGGTTATCCAAACTGAATCCAGACACGTAAAACCAAATTCTTACGTAGACCCTGAAATGTACCCGATCACTAATACATGTGTCAAGACCTAGTATACATGAGAAAATCTTATTTATCTTATTTACTAAAAGGTGAGCCCAGCCAGTAGCCGTTTAATATGACATCTATATTAAACTGAGCTTTGCACAAGGCTGAGAAGTGAAGGAGATTAAACCTCTCAAGAAATGGATGTTGATGTTGCTGTTCGGTCTAACTAAAATAGCAGCCTATGAGGATACTTCCATTCCTCAACAAGATGAGGTTGAGGTCTATCTCAAAGACTCTCTCGATCAGGTTTTATCACTATTATTAGTAAGAATGAGAATAGCAAACATTTTAGAAAATATTCTATGTTACAAAGCACTGTACACTTATACTTATTGCTTTAAAAATCTTATAAAGTGGACATGATTAAAACCATCGTCTCACAGAGAAGGAAACTGGATCTCACAGGAGGTGATGTGATTTGCCCAAGAATATACAATCAGTAAGTGACAAAAGAGAGATTGAAACTCAGATTTTTATTCCCTATCTTAGGAGTTTCCTACCACACAGATCTTTCTCTTTTTATGTAACCGTGTGACATTCTTCTGCAGGTTACAGAATAAAGGACTACAGGAATGGCCTTTTCAACTCTGAAACTTTAATGAACACCTTCAGTTGCATGAAATGTTTTCTTGCTGCAGAGTAGTTGCTCACCCTGGTCTTTCTCATCAGTCGGCTCACCTCTCATTTGGCTATTTTCCACTAGCAAGATCATCCTACCCCTTTCTTATCACCCTCCAGAGGCCCTGGCAGAAGAGCAGCAGAAGCAGAGAGAAGTGAACGTCGTGGTTTCTGGTCCATAGATTCTGACCCCATCACGTATGTTGCTTCCCACATATGTCATCCCATAGACATCCAATATTATATATTACTTCTTAGGAGAGAACACTACTTGACTGAATTTGCTCACATGATCATAAGTGTGAAACAGGAAGTCCAAATTGAACAATTAAGTTGGCTGTTTATTGAGAAGTCATCATCTTTTGACTAAAGAGCACTGGCCAACGTGACTCATGCAGTGAGAATCCCTTTGGCCTCCCATTTCATAAGGAAAGGTGAAGAAACCAGATGCTGCCTGACATTCTTTGGGCTTATCTCTAAGAACAGAGATAAGTAAGGAGATATAAGGAGAGTGAGAATCCACTCCCAAATTCTTCACCCAGCTCTGCCCCCTCAAGATTTCCTGCAGGCTGGGAACTACCCAGTGGTCTTCAACGAGCATTAACAGGGGAATAAAGAATGAACCTTGCTGGGTTGGATGCCTTCAGACCCAAGATCTTCTGAGACCTGTCTATGATGGGCAGAAAAGGCCAAGTAAATGTCCCTCATACAATCTGGGGTTCTTCCATGGCCCATACGAGCTACTAACAACCCTCATCCTCTTCATATCCAGGATCTATGACTCCAACTTCTTATGTAGAGACTTTCAGATTTTAAAGAATAGACACAAACAAATCAACAAAATACTTCTTCAGCAATACTTAAACTTGATCTTTACACCTGGCTTAAAGTAAACTGTTTGCATATGGCCGCCTGCAGATTATGTGCTAAATCATGCACTCATTATAGAGAAAAATGTGCATGAACTTATGAACAGCTCACATGCCTCAAAACAGATGCTTTAGAAAAACATGTCAATCATGGTACTGGAAAGATGCTGACTCCTGGCAGCTTTGGAAATTGTTGGGTCTGTTATTCCATGATCAATTGTTTTGTCTCTATTTAACCCAATGTTATTTCTTTGGTGCATATTCGCTCTTAAATCTATTCATATACTTCACCCAAGGATTTCGGCAGGCTGTTGAACAAAGTGTCCATCTGATACTTAACAACCCTCTTATCTCAGATTTGGTAATTTGGTTCTAACCAGCAGCACTATTTCAACAGTCACTTTATACCTGCCTATAAACCGTAATGAGAAAAAAGCTTCGCCTTCCAAATTATCAACTGCACGAAGCCTGGAACACAGTACTTGCTCAATAAATAATTGTTGAGTAGAAGTAAAATGAACTTCCCAGGTGGGATTCAGATCCCAGCAATGAGGAGGCATAGTCAAGCCTACCAACTATCCCAAGGGACATTTCAAACCTCTACGTTACCCTGCAGACAAGAGTTGCCCAGTAGGGACTCAGATGAGACAGATATTTCATCAGAACACTCAGCAGACAAACAACGCTCTCCTTCACCTCAAAACTTCACATTTCAGTTCTCTCTCCAGTACAGCAGGTCTTTCTGGGAAGTACTTACAAAATCTTTTCTCAAATCAGAGGCCTCCTTCAATTATTTGCTTTCCTAACAGAAAGTTTACCCAAGGGAACACCCATACATTTTTTTTTCTTTTGAAAGACTAGGAAAGTACATATACTTTATTAAAAGGAAAAAAAATTTTCATTTGGGTGAAGGTTGAGAAGGCTGACTGGGTGTTCTTGCCATCTCAACAAGAAGTATCCTTGTTTTTCTTTCCCTTTTTCTCTCTGGGTTGAAAGTTCTGTGATATTATGAGAAACAACAAAAGGCTTTTACATAAATCATCTAAGTGCTAAGGTGACAGACGCACTGAGGAGAACAGAATTAATGTTTTTGGCTCTCAAGCTTCAACAGAAGAAAGCCTTTGTTAACTTCCAGCAAGGATCCTTCTGTAAGCCATTGTCCCACTCTTAAGCAGTCTTCTCCAGAGAAATAAATGACTTAGCACTAGTTAGAGTCTAGATGCCTTCCAAACCCAGAGCAAAAATCATGGCTTACAAATGTCTTCATATGTTGTTTCTTTGAGTATGCTTTAGGATCTGTCAAGCATGTCATCTGGAACCTCAAGAAAAGCAGGGCTCTAGCCTAGGCTGGGATCTCAGGAGCTGGATCTGTCTTCACAGAGAGAAAAGGAAAGGCAAATATGCATAAGGTGGCCTCAGAAAGTAAGAAACTGTTCAGATACGTCAAATTCATAAGGAAGAGATAAGACAACATTTATATTTTTCACTAATGCCTCCTCATGGCCTAGAAAAAGTGCCTGGTACATAACAGGCATCCAATAAATAATCAATGAAGGAAGGAATGAATCAGAGCCAAACTATGTGATTCAGGCAGTACCTGCAAATGAAACGAAATAGCCTATGTTTAGTGTGCCATCCAGGAAGCATGGAGTGAGGGAAGGAGGTACTGGGGAGTGTTGGTTCAAACAACACCACACTGCCCACCCCACAATTACATGGCAATCATGGTCTGGGTTTCTGTAAATCCCTTGGGGGGACTCCTAATCCCTTCAACAAGAAGCCCTCTTCCTGATGGACTGCTCATGCTATGTTACTGGGAGTCTAGTACTGTCTGGACTTGTTCTCTCTCTCTTCAGTGAATAGCAGGGTCTCAGTGCATTAGGAAAAGCAGGATAGAGTGGATAATAAGAGGGGCAATTGCAATCTACAGACCACAGAGATGATCTCCTTCCACCTTTAGGAGTCCCAGAAAACACTCTAAAACTCTGGCGTAAGAAGCTGGTGTTGATGTAATGAGGAGAGAACCAGACATGTTTCCACCGCCCGGCCCACTTTGCATATTGGGTCTTCCCTAATGGACTTCCAGATCCCTTCTAAGGCACCTGTATTTCACCCAGATACTGGCTGCCCTCCAGGATGTTGACAGTGTTATGAAGTAGGAAGAAGGAGTGGGGTGTAATGCCAAAGCAGTATCTGAATGGATGGGGTGCAGCTCACATTACTTTCTGGTACACAGGTCAATAGCTAAAAGGCATTACCATAACAAGGATGTATCAAGTCCCCATTTTATGTGCTTTTGGGGGGCCATTTGTTTATGGATGGGAGACGTGAACAATAAATACAAACATGGGAAGCCTCAAGGAGTGCCCCACAACATCAAGAGACCAATAGGGTTTGCTGTTTGAAACCTGGGTACACAGTCTAGGGCTGTGGAAGCCCTCACAGAATACATCTGCTGTGGCTGACGGACGCTGCAAATGAAGTGTGCCCTCTGGGTAGGTGTCAGCTTCCACCAGAAAAACACACCACGTCGGGGGGGGGGGGGGGGGGGGGAGGTTCAGTGCACAAAATCAATTTGTGAATTTCAGTCCACAAAATCAACCATGCAAGAAATGGCACATATCTTTATTCTCTATAAATCAATTTAATTGCGATAGTGAGCCTACTTTCTTCCATACTCAGAGGAAACCTCCGTCATTCCAGGAGTCCCTCTGGCAGCCCAGGGCTGCTCATGGTTCAGTGCCTTACACAGGAAGCCAGCCGAGTGGTGTCCTTCACCTCTGCATCGTTCTCCAACAGACTTCTTCAGCTTCTGTGCCTGCCTGGGGCAGGGACATGTTTGAGGAAACTCTTTATGAGTTCACTCTGCCAAGACACAGCAGGCAGTCATTCCTTTTAGGAGGCATCCCCTGGGTGCTGCTCAGGGCATCATGCAAATTCCTGCTGCCTCTCTCACCCACCAGCTTTAGGAACTTTTTTTACTCCGGGGAAAATTCTTCTCTCGTCATATTTCTTCCAAGGCACTTGGCTGCTTTCTAAAAGGCATTTCTTCCCCTGGGACTTTGGCTCGTAGAAACAAACAAACAACAACAACAAAAGGAATTTTGTAGACCGCTTCTGCTTTCCACCCTGGGGCCACAGAATTTTCCTGGGGCCACAGAATTTTCCTGGGGCAAGAAACACAAAGGTAGGCAAACCCTATGCTAGGGTGTTAGAACCACAGAGAGAAAATAAATAAACTAATATTTAGCTATACATACAAAAAGGATAGACCAGAGAAAACGTCCACATTAACAGTATTCCAGATTTCCTCATTATAGGCCCTTATGCTGGTGGTGCACAATGCAACATCTGTAGTTTGCCTTAACATAGGGCCCACAGAACTCCACATGGCCATGAATATCCAATGACCTTGAACGGATAACTGGCCACAGTAACTGGCCAGGTCATAATCACCTAGCTTACAGAGCAGGCCTGGCCAGCATCATGCCCTTCTCCAGCAGCTACCTTCGTGAACCTAGAGCTGACTGTGCCAAAAACATGAATGGTTTTTGTTCTCTGCAGTCGAACCGAATAACCATATTTTTCCAGATAAGCATCTGCTGAGGGAGGCTGTATTAACTTCCTCAACAAATTGCCATAAGCTGAGCAGCTTTAATGACAAAAATGTATTCTTCATTGTTCTGGAGGCCAGAAGTCTGAAATCAAACTGTCAGCATGACCATTCTCCCTCTGAAGGCTCTAGAAAAGAATCCTTCCCTGCTTCTTTCAGTGTCTTCTGGTTCCTGGCAATCGTTGGGGTTCGTTGGCTCAAGGTGCATCACTTCCAATCCCTGCCTCCACTGCCTATGGCGCTCTCCTTGTGTGCCTAAATTGCCTTCTTCTTATAAGGGCACCAAGTCATATGGGATTTAGTGCCCATCTTAATGAAGAATGACCTCACCTTAATTTGATTATGCCTACAGGGCGCTTGGGTGGCTCAGTTGATTAAGCGTCCAACTTCAGCTCAGATCATGATCTGGCAGTTCATGAGTTCAAGCCCTGCGTCAGGCTCTGTGCTGACAGCTTGGAGCCTGGAGCCTGCTTCAGATTCTGTGTTTCCCTCTCTCTCAGCCCCTTCCTCTCTCTCTCAATCTCTCTCTCTCTCTCTCTCTCTCTCTCTCTCTCAAAAATAAATAAACATTAAAAAAGAAAGAAAGAAAGATCATGAGTATGTCGGCAAAGACCCATTTCCAAATAGGGTTGCATTCATAGGTTCCAGGTAGACATGAGTTTGGGCAAAACACTATTCAACTCAGTATAGAGGTTGGAAACTCAAAGCAATAGGAAAGGTTGACCTCTTTTGTTATGAACTGTGTTCTCCAGCTTGCTGTAGCTGCCTGGGGCTGCAACAGTCTCAGTGCACTGTCACTGAATGTCAGCTGGCCCTAGACTAGCCTCTGTATCTCAAAAGCAGCCTTGAAGGTAAGCAATTCTCTACTGTTTATGAGGCTGCCTTTTGGGAGAAATTAATACAGGGTTTAGGATTCTCAGACTGGGATCTACCAGCCACTGAGCCTCCCCGCCAGCCTTGCCTGATGAAGGAGGAAATTAGAAACTCCCCAAGAAGGGTGTGTTACCAGCCACAACTCTGTCCTCCAGTGGTTGGGGGCAGGGATAACGTTTAGATTCAGAAACTCAAACTGTCAGTTATAAGTTCTAGGGATCTCATGTATTGTGTAGCAATTATAGTTAATAATGCCATATAATACACTTGAAATTTGTTAAAAGAGTAAATGTGGTATTCTCACCACACACACACACACACACACATACACACGTACATGCACACGCACACACACACACACGCACACACACAGAGTAATTATGTGAGATGATGGACAGGTTAATTAACTGGATTGTGGTGGTCCTTTTACAATATATACATATATCAAATGATCATGCTGTGTACCTTTGAAAAGAATGCTGTTGGGGCGCCTGGGTGGCGCAGTCGGTTAAGCGTCCGACTTCAGCCAGGTCACGATCTCGCGGTCCGTGAGTTCGAGCCCCGCGTCAGGCTCTGGGCCGATGGCTCGGAGCCTGGAGCCTGTTTCCGATTCTGTGTCTCCCTCTCTCTTTGCCCCTCCCCCGTTCATGCTCTGTCTCTCTCTGTCCCAAAAATAAATAAAAAATGTTGAAAAAAAAAATTTTTAAAGAATGCTGTACAACCTACACATATACCGTTCTTATTTGACAACCCTACTTCATTGAAGCTGGAAAAGAAAATAAATAAATTTTGAAAACTCAAAAAGAAGTTCACACACAAGTGGCCTCGAATAGTTCCTGGACTGGGACACCACCAGCCACTCTCCAGCAGCCCACCCCTCAGAGCTCCCCTAAAGGTCTGGTTTAAGAAAGTAACCCTAACTGCTGCTCACTGCACTGGAGATCTGGTACATCCCATGGACTGACATAAACTCATTTTCAAGAGAGTAGACGCAGAGAATAGGGTCTCTGGGTCTGCAGTGGTAAGGTTGATGCAAAATCTGCTGGGTCCTGGTTGATAGCAGTGACTCTGACTGAAGGTACGCGGCAACCCCCAGTGGCCAGTCATTTGGAATGAACACGTGTGGAAGGGGCTGAGATCTGGACCACACTGGGAGTCACTGCTGTTTTGCAATTAGCCACTGTAGGACACGAGAGCAAGCGGTCAGTCGACAAATGCTTTGCCCTCAGACAGTTTGCATGAAGCCCTCAGCTGTAAATGGGAGTTAAAGCTACAGGGCACCAAAGGAGCAGAAGCTGCCTGATGCAGCCATCTCTGAGGCCCCAGGACAACCATAAGGCATTGAGAAAACCCTGCCTGCCTTCCCTGTTACCTTGGACAGTGAGACTCAAACAAGAGGTAAAGTCTGACCTGGCAGTCAGCAGGATGGCCCTGAGATTGCAAAGGAAAACCAAAGGCCAAATCCCAGGTAAGGTGGCCTCTGGAAGCAAGAAGTCATTCAAAAGCTAGGAAGAATATAAAGACCAAATTCATGATGTAAGGAATTCACACTGTTGAGAGAATCAACTGAATAGAAGAAGATGTCCTTTCTCTCCAGAGCATTGGCTTAGGAAGGGGAGTTGAGGGCAGCTGGTAAGAGACCCAAGATCGGACATGTATGAAGAGGCCAAGGGCAAGACAGGGCATCCATAAGAATTCCTCTCAGTTTTCTGTAGAGTCATTTCTCAAACTTAGAGTTTATTATAATCAATTAATCAATAATATATTGATTTTTACTATATATGTATATTTATTAAAATATGTGTGTCCGTTTACTCTGTCTACACACTTTATTAAGATGTGGCAAGAATTAGGGACTTTGGTTTCTCTAAAACTGTCATCTCCTCACATTTAGCCAGTACACTGAAGTGAGGAAAAAGAATGGTAATGTTATTGTTTTTCATTGCAAAATATGAATTTCCCTTCTCTGCTTCCGGATTCTTGGGGATTGATTCCTTCCTGTTCTGCTCCACTCCCCCAGTGAATCATAATTCTGCTAAGACTTGAATCTTCTGTCCAACTTTAGGATTTCTCTCCTCTCCGGGAGTTAGTCTTCTGGGACCCCAAATGTAATACTAACTGGCTCAACAATCCCACAGCTGTGCACAAAATAATTGATAGAAATCTATTCACTAGATCTGAAATCATGTTACAGCTTAATCCTTCCCTATATCGGGGCCAGGTGCTTCACATGGTAAAGCTGGACTCAAGAGCCTTACACAAGTGAGATGAGATTTTTGGTAAGCCAGGCAAATCGAAAGATATGATAAAGAGTTCTCCCTCTATTCAACCAAGAATAGTGATAAGGCAGCAGCTTTCTGCTAATGCTGCCCAAAAAGCATGACTTTGTTTAAATTCTCTATAAGTGTCCAAAAGGAAACGCTGATGCAAATGAATATAATGTGTTTCTGTTAAAATCTGCAGTATAACTTTGTGGGAAATGTAAGCTTCATAAATTAATCAAGTAAAACTTATCAATGCATCAACAAATATTTATTGTGCATTTCTGTGCCCTAAGCACTATACTAGGCTTGTTTATGGAACAAACCTAGAAAAATTATATACCACCGTGTCCAAACCCTCAAGGAGTACATTTTTTTAAAAAATTGCATGAAAAGATAACTAGCATAAAAGCAATGGAAGAAATCACAAAAGGAAAGATAGACTGACTACATGAAAATGTAAACCTTCTATTTCTCAAAATACAAGCTTATCAGATGATATAACACAAAGTGAAATATTTACATAATTATGTTGCACCAAAGATAAGCTCCTTGATATACAATGAGGTTATGTAATATAATACACTACGATCCAGTAGATAAATGGTCCATGAGCATGACTTTCATAAGTGAGGACATATAGTGGTTTATACATATTTGAAAAAAAAAATAACCTCTGTAATTAACCAAAGAAATGAAAATGAAAACAAAGAACAAAAAAACAATTTAGCAACTTATCCAAGACATTTGAAACAATAAGGGAGAAAATACAATCTTTTTTTAATGTTTATTTATTTTTTGAGAATGAGAACTCACATGCAAATAGAGAAGGAGCAGAGAGAGAGAGGGAGAGAGAGAATCTCAAGCAGGCTCCTCACTGCCAGCACAGACCCTGACGTGGGGCTTGATCCCACAAACTGTGAGATCATGACCTGAGCTGAAAACAAGAGACACTTAACCAACTGAGCCACCCAGGTGCCCTGAAAATACAATCTTTTTTGTCTGAATCTTAGAAGTGAGGAAAGAAACAAATTACCACCTTTATCTCCCAAGTACAGTAACAAAATGGGAGGGGAAATCCATATCAATAAGTAATGAAAGTGAGAACCCCTGAGAAAAAATATTTTTTTAATTAATAGAACTGGAGAACTGAAGGTACTTAGATGGGAGCAGATTGTAACCTGAAAATCTGTTCCAGCTTCTGAGAAATTAAAGAACAACTGTGTCTGTGGGGAGCTGGGAAGAACAAGAAGACATGGAAAAGACTTCGTGTCCTGGTGTTATAGTGAGCAAGATATTCAACTCCATCCTTACTATTGAAATAATTGTAAGTTTCAAATGGCGCTCTTTCATGCTGGGCATCGTGATAGGCTGACTTTCCTACCAAAATTATACTGAAGCATCTCTGCAGGGGGCCAGGACTAGGAGGTCTGGGCACCCGGTTTGTAGCTGCTATCACTTAACCTGAGAGATTTTAGACATCACAAGGAACAGATGGGCTGCATAGTCTTCAAAATCCACCCCCCCATTGAGTTTCTCAAAAATATCAAGGCAGTCAGTCTGGGTTGTTCCTTAGGTACAAACCCATATAGCTTCCCAGTCATGCAGGGGGTAAAGCCGACATTCCTTCTAAAAACTGTGGAGGATAACAAGGATCCATGTTTGACGAGAAAACCATTGCTTCTCTCCGAGGACCTGAGCTGAAGCCTAACTACTACAGGCAGGCCCAAGAGTCTTCTGAAAAGATTATTATGAATCATAAACATAAATGAGCATCCCAGAACCCAGAGATCTTCTCCTCTCTCCTGGTCACAACAATTCAGGCTAGAAAGCTTTCAGAGGAGGTATAAATATAATTCACCATGCTCAGAGAAAAATGTCAACAATGCACCCATGCAACACCTTACTTAGAGCAATGAGAAGCACCCTCCCAAACAAGCTGTAAAGCAAACTCTCTAGTGTATAAAATTCTTCTTGGATTATTTTTGGTGGGCCAATTAGATATTGAAGAGCGAGTACTCAAAATAGTAACTTTGGTTTTAGAATATGGATCTGTGGCCCTTATTTCTAGTGATAATTAGCTTTAAGGTCATTATATATCTTTTCAGGGCACTCTCCATTCAAGACCATAAAAGCCTAACACACCATGCAAGACTTTCTGTCTTCTACAGGAGGAGGGAGGTTATCCCACCTACTCAAAAGGAGTGTATGCTCTTTAAGAAACTAATTGAAAAGACAGCAGAAAGCATTCTTTTTTAATGCACATAAAATTTTTTTTATATTTCCATCTGGCAGGATTCCTTAGTCTGTTTGAATACAACTATGGGTTTATATTCATGCAGTTCATGCTGTTAGGTCCAAAACCAAATCCTACAAAATCAAAGCCTGAGGAAAAGTCAATAAACACCACATATATCCATCATTGATTCCAGATTATTATTATGTTTTCCAGGGGACTGAAGAGGATAAAGGCAGATTAAGATAGAATCAACATATCTCAAGTCCATATATTCCTCATAAAAATCACTGACCCGAGAAAACCAGACTTGTAGTTTTGTTTTTTTTTCTTAAACAAGCAGCTAGCATCCTACTAAAGTGAAATGTCCAATAAACAAATGATTCTGTAATCTGACAGGATAAAAAGTGTACTAACTTTGAAAATAGGATAAACTACTTTTTAAAAAATAGGATAAACTATTTTTTAAAATAGGATAAATTACTTCACATAATCAATTTATTGAGAATGGAATCCCACCATTGAGTAATTCCTCAAAAGCTCTCTCAACAAAACATTAGCTTCTCCTCCAGAGCACATTATAAAGCTTGATTTTTGTTTCATGATCAGAATTTCACTCTCCGCACATTCACAACAGAGTTTCTCACCTTTTCATTTCTGCCCCCAAATATGCTTCTCTTCCATTTTTCAGATCTCAGGAAATGGCCAATCACCCCCCACAGTTGCTCAGGCCAAAACCCTGCTATCTCACCCTCATGCTCCATGGCCAAACCCTCCACAAATCCCATTGGCTCTACCTTCAAGACCTAACCAAAAACAAACTTTTTCTTCTCATTTCCGCCACACTAGTCCAAGATGCCAACTCCTCCCACCTGGACCATGAAATAGTCTCCTGACTAGATTTCCCACCTCCGCTTCTGTCTTCCTTCAGACAAAAGGATACACAGTGCGTGGAGCAACTTCTAGACGCTCAAATAATATGATGTCACTCTTGAACCCACCAAATCTTCCGTGCCCTTCTACTACTCTCATAATAAAATGCAAACTCTTGACTATGACCAACAACAACCTACATGATCCATCCACTGCCCATCCTGGAACCTCATATCCAACCACTTGCATATTGTACTCTGACTATAACATTCAACTGCCAGGTATTCACACAGCTCACACCCTCATTTCATCCAAGTCTCCACTCAAATGCTCCTTCAAAAGGCCTTCCCTGGCAACCCTTTCTAAAATATCCCCTGCAGGGGTGTCTGGGTGGCTCAGTTGGTTGAGGGTCATGATCTCACAGTTTGTGAGTTCGAGCCCTGCATCGGGCTCTGTGCTGACAGTTCAGATCCTGGAACCTGCTTCGGATTCTGGGTCTCCCTCTCTCTGCCACTCCCCCACTTGTGCTCTGCCTCTCTCTCTTTCTCAAAAATAAACAAATGTAAAAAAATTTTTTTAATAAAAAAAATAAATAAAGTATCCACCTGCAACCTCTACTCTGTTACTCTCTACACCTTCCCCTCCCTGCTTTAGGTATCTTCATAGTCCTTATCACCACATATCTTTGTTCATGTTATCTGTCTTTCCTGTTAGGGTGTTAATTCTATGAGTACAGGATCCTGGTTGTATTCACAGCTGTATTCCCAGCCTTCTGGGATGTACCCAAAACACAGTGTCCACTCAATGAATATTTGTTGAAAATTCATGCCATTTAATGAGGACAATTACAAAAAGTGGGTGAGATCATTGCAAGCCTGTTATCAGCTAAAATCCATTCCACATAAAAGATGTACCTTGGTCTAGAGAGCATGTGAAAATAAGTGCCAAAAGACAAAAATGTTCATTATATCAATTTCATTACATTATAGTCATATATTTTAATTTGTACATAATGTAATTAATATATACAATGTCAATGGCATTATACTTCTCAATATGCATAACTATCTCTTTACTTTTTTATAATATATTGGGCATGTGCTGGCTCATTTGAGCCAGAAAAATAAATGTTTATTTTCACATTGACATAATGAAATATTTATCCTCCTTAGATTTGGTATTTCAAATTCTGGGAATTTGTCATAAGGCAACCATTCAAAACTTGAGCAAACATGTAAGCATAATGAAAAAAAAATGCACAAACAATTTTACAAGAAAAATCTAACAATACCCCAGAGGTTTTAATTTCCATCTTCAACCAGCTAAGATGTCCTGACAGGTTATCTGTCGTTTTAACTGGTCAGGGAAGTCCCCAAACTGCTAGATCAATCCCTAATCATTCCACTGAACCCAAATCAGAACACTTATGTCTTTCTTCTTTCAAAATGTATATAAGCATGTGTTTAACAAGAAATGAGAAAATGTTATACAGTGAGTGCATGACAGAGGAGAATTCTAAAGGGATTTTTGTTGTTGTTGTTGTTACTAAAAGAAAACAAAAATACAAAAGATATTAGTGCCTTTTCAAGATAGAAAGTGTCACAAATCTTAGAAATAGTTACTAATTGGTAATAACCTAGTTCTGACTAAAGACTAACATAAAAATATATCCAGAGTAAAGATATGCAAATAGTTCAATAGAACAGATGTGAAAATTCAGAAATATCCTTACATTTATGGTCAACTGATTCTTAACAGAGATTCCAACCCAATTCAGTGGGGAACGAATAGTCTTTTCAACAAATTTCACCAGAACAATTACGTATCCATGTGACACATAATAAGTTCAGGCCCTTACCTCACACCATACACATACACAATTTACACATTCACCATCTACTGATCTTCACCAAGGGTGCCAAGACCCACAATGGGGAAAGGGCAGTTTCTTCAAAATGGAACTGGATATCCATTAAGAATGAAACTGGTCTCTTATCTCACACCATTTACAAAAATCAACTAAAAGTGGATCAAAGACTTAACTGTAATACCCAAGACTGTAAAGCTACTAGAACAAAGCATAGAGAAAAAGCCTCCTGGCATTGGGCTGGGCAACGATTTTTTGGGTTTTTCTTGGAAAGCACAGGCACAAAACCAAACACAGACAAATGATATTTCACCACCAAAAAGTTTCTGCACATCAAAGGAAACAGTCAATAACCTACCTTACAGAATAGGAGAAAATACTTGCAAACCATATATCTGATAAAGGGTTAATATCCAAAATATAAAAGGAACTCAAACAGCTCAGTAGGAAAAAAAACAATGCTGTTAAAAAATGGACAAAAGATCTGAATGGACAGTTCTCTAAATGGCCAACGGTATAGAAAAGGTGCTCAACATCACTAATAGTCAGAGAAATACAAACAAAATCACATTGAGATATCAACTCACACCTGTTAACTGGCTATTATCTAAAAGACAAAAGATAGGTATTGGCAAGGACACAAAGAAAAGCGTTGTGTACTGTTGGTGGTACAATCATTATGGAAAACAGTCTGGAGGCTCCTCAAAAAATTAGAAATAGAACCACCATGTGATGGGGCAATCCCACTTCTGGGTCTATATTCAAAGGCAATGAAATCAGTAGAGATATCTGCACTGTCATGTTCACTGCAGCACTATTCACAGTTGTCAGGATATGGAAACAACCTAAGTGTTTGTCGACAGATGAATGGATAAAGGAAACTGAATTTGTAATTCAGTCTCAAAAATAAATAAGTCCTGCCATTTGTGTTAGTATGGATGAAGCTGGAGAACATTATGCTAAGTGAAATAAGCCAGACACAGAAAGACAAATAGTGCATGATTTCACTTATGTGCGGAATCTAAAAAGTCCAACTCATAACATCAGAGATAGAATGGGGCTTTCCAGAGGCTGAGGGGAGAGGAAAATGGGGAGATATTGGTCAAAGTATACAGGGTTTCAGTTACACAGCATGAATAAATTCTGAAGATTCAATGTCCAGCATTATGACAATAGTTGATACTGTATTATATACCAGAAATTTGCTAAGAGAGTGGACCTTATGTGTTCTTACCACACACATACACTAAAAAAGTAACTCTGTGAGATGACAAATGTGGTAATTAGCTTGATGGTGGGGATCATTTCACAATGTATCAAATCATCACATGTACACCTTAAACATATACAATTTGTATTTGTCAATTATATCTCAATAAAGCTAGGAAAAGTAAAAAAAAAAAATGGTCATCAAAGAGTAAAACGGGGAAAAAAAGATAACAAAAATGTTTTCTTCATTCCAGCTGCCTCAATGTCTCATTTGACTCTCCAAACTTGACTTGGATGTTCCTAATATGCATTGAGTCATGCAGAGTATAAACTAATCAAACTGTTTGGTGCTAAGAAAAGAAGTAGGACCCAGATCTAACAGGCCCTCCTCCAGGGACCTTTGCCACATAGCTGCTGCCTAGTGGGGGAGGAGGAGGAGGGTCGGAATAATCTAGCTCAGTGCAAGCCTAGCCCCTGAAGACCTGAAGGGATGGAATACATTGATTGGGACCCTGCCAACTCCTCTATCACTTATATATAAAGACAAGGAAACAATCCAATTGTTATGATTATTGTATGTTTCAGATATATTTGATGTTTCATTGACAGATAAAAACTTGTCCGTTGGTGTAATTTAATGAGTATAGATGTTTCTTTTTTTAACTTTCTTTTTTTATTTAAATTCAAGTTATTTAACATACAGTGTAGTCTTGGCTTCAGGAGTAGAACCCAGTGATTCATCTCTTACATATGACACCAAGTGCTCATCCCAAAAAATGCCTTCCTTTATGCCCATCACCCATTTAACCCATCCCCCCACCCACTTTCCCTCCAAGATGTTTTAAGTGGAAAGAGCTCCTTGCCCTCACAACAGCCCTTCCATCTACACTTAATGATATAATATTGGTAGAAGCATTATCAATCAGGTATCCATGTCATATACTGCTGTTATTTATACTTACATTATAGACCAACCTTACCTAGCAAGACACAAGAGGATATAGTTTGCTGTTACCATGGCCTGACTTTCTCCTCATATAGCTGAGTCATCAGTTCAAAACCTTCTGCAATAGAGAATCTGAGGTCAAGGGAGTATTCTAGACAGCATATCAAGAGAACCAGTCCAGTTCAAGACTGAATGACTAAGCACTATGTGACATCATGGTAATCAAGTCAGCACTAGCAAGAATATGAGTTCTGGATCAGAATTAACTATAGAGTCACCATAAAATAGAGCAAAAGTAGAAACTGGTCCTAGAAACTTCCATGCCCTAGAGAAAGTTAAGAGGATCTTTTTAACTGTCTCTGTCTCTTTTTATCTAGAGACAAAGCAGAAAGGACAATTTCACACAAGCATTTCAATGCTTCCATATTTATGCACTTGTATAAAAATGAATATGAAAAAATGTTAAAAGTACTATTTTTTTATCCAATAATGTGAATAACAGAAACTGAACTCTACTCCACCCCTGACCCCATCCTTGATCCCCACCCCAGGGGACAGATTCAGTAATAGAATAAAGCTCGGGGATAAAGTAGTGATATCTGTTTTGCACATTACTTAGAATAATTTTTTAAGTGGAATATTTCACAAGTTCTTTTAAGGAGGCTGAAAATATATGCAAATAGCCACACCATCATGTTACATAACCAACCATAAGCCCCAATCCACAGTTACTCTATCAGAGACTCAATCACAGAATTTCAGGGTGAGATATCAAATCAATACTCACCTTGTAACCTTTTTCCAACTTCCTTCCTGAGCAACGGATGAGACATGAGAAATTTGAATTTGGTGGAAGTTCCTGAATCAGCACCGAAGACAACATCACCAGAGATGAATGCTTTGTGATTGGATTAAACAATATCACCTGCCATAAGCTAAAAAGGCTTATCTGATAAAGCACAGAATTCTGATATTGAAAGATGATTAAGTAAATCAGCAGCATGTTAAATATTAAGCATATCTTGGAACGTGATCACTGTGCTAGAGGTTACCGCATCATAGGAAATGAATCTTAAAAAAAAAAAAAAAAAAAAAAAAAAAAAAACAAGGTCTTTGGCTCTAAGACTCTGCTGAAGCATAAAAATGTACTTAAATGGGTTCTAGAACTGACCCTAGAAAGAAACACGACTGCTTGAGGGTGCATTACTTCTCAGACCCCCTAAATATTTTCTTTCCTAACTCCAATGATGTTGCCCTCAAATATCATCAGCTTTTAAGGAAATATAGCTAAATCCATCATCTTGGCAACCTTCAAATTAAGATACCCTTTTGACTTTGTATATTGTTCCCATTTGAACATTTTTCTCTCCCTCTTCCATAATATTATCAGACTCTCTGGCCTTCCATGATGCTACAACAAATCTCTAGTCTATTTATTCTTTAAATACTTATTGAGTACCTACCAGGTGCCAAGTTCTGTTTTAGGCATTAGAGAGGTAAATTAGTGACTAGCAGGCCTTGCCATCCTTTGTGATCCATGACTTCACCAGTATTCTATTTTTCCTGCTTAAAGTCCATATTGTGTCTCCTCCATAATACCAGGGACTGTCTTATTGCCTGGCCCTAGTACTGTATAACCCATATTCCTCTTGCCCACAAGGATCTCCATACCCATAGTACCTGATTACTGTCCTCCCCTAAACAACCATGGCCAAATTTACCAGTTTCCATTTTAGGAGTTTCCATTCTCAATAACCATCCAGTAGAGCCATCCCCAATCCACTGTGTGCAATATCCAACTTGCTGCTCATCTTCTCAGACGTGCTCACTTCAACTTTCTACCACTGTGATCTCCACATAATCCATGATAGAACTATATCTTAGTTTAAGACACAAGTAGAGCTCATAATTATATTATTTATAGTTGCCCCTAATAACACTAATGATATGACCATCCACTTGTGGCTCAGTTTATAGAAAAATACTTGCCTATCACTTTTGCATCATTCAAGTACTCTCTTCTTTTTCCTTCTTCCTCCTTCTCTTTCTCCTCCTCCTTCTTCTTCTTTTCTTCTTCTTTTACTCTCCCCCTCCTCCTCTCCTTCTCCTCCAACTTCTTCTTCTTCTTCTTCTCTTCTTCTTCTTCTTCTTCTTCTTCTTCTTCTTCTTTTTCTTCTTCTTCTTCTTTTTCTTCTTATTCCTCTTCCTTCTCTTTCTTCTTTTTTCCCTCCTCTTTCTCCTACTCCTCTTTTCTCTTTTCCTTCTCTTTCTCCTTCTATGACTTCTCTTACCCCCCCCTCCCTCTTTTTCTCCCCCTCTTCTTCTTCCTCTTCTTCCTTCTTAGAGAACATCCTATAAGCTCAAATTTTCTATAAAAGTTTTTGCACTATTTCTAGAATTATTTTTTTTTAAATCAGCATTGTTATGGCATGAACCCTCCAAAATATTTACATTTCAAAAATATATTTTATATGTTTATACCTGAACACGTTTCTGTTAGTAATTTAGTTGCTTATGTCCATTACTCCAGTCTATATTATTTTTAAAAAATTTTTAATGTTTTATTCATTATTTTTGAGAGAGAGAGTGTGTGTGTGTGTGAGCAGGGGAGGGGCAGAGAGAGAGGAAGACACAGAATTTGAAGCAGGCTCCGAGCTCTGAGCTGTCAGCACAGAGCCCAGTGCAGGGCTCAAACCCATGGACTGTGAGATCATGACCTGAGCTGAAGTCAGACACCCAACCAACTGAGCCACCCAGGCGCCTGACTCCACTCTATATTATTGAATACAACTTCTTATGAATCCAATTACCTAGTAAATGGCAATTAATATTCTTTACTTTAAGCATGAAAGGTAAGAAATGGGACATAAAGGTAGAAAGAGAACAGTTGTCTACCTACTCTACCATGTCTATGGAAAATAATGACTTGGAAGATAAAAGAAACTCTCCAGAAGAAAAAGAAACTAGCAAGTGAAGATTTCTGATCTTGGTTTTAGTTGGTGTTGGATTGTTGGGCTTAGGAAGAAGGGAGTTGGAGGGATTTTTTGATAAGTGAGAGGTCCTTTTGTTTTATTTTTTATTAGATAGAGCACACAACCCAGAAAAGTTGGGTTAAGCCATGGATAATCTGTAGAACTTGACACCCTTGAGAAACCACTCCACATCTCTGCAACTTATTCCCCTTTTACGTCTGAAGTGACAGGGTTGTGCTAGAGGGCTCTCTGATATCCTCAGAATAGGACAGTTATTCATGGTTTCCTGCAAACTGTACAACTTACCTGTATAATGATGTAGGGAGAAAGGGGTGCTAGCATCATAATCCCCTTGTCTCCAGTTTGTATCTGATAGTCCAAGCACTGGAAGATGTTCTGAGGGCTTCAGAATACTCCACCAGTGATAAGCAATAACAAAAAGCATATGAAAAAGGGCTTTTGTTTCATTGCTAAACCTTGGGATACACCTTAAGAATCATCTACGATATTGGGGCACCTGGGTGGCTCAGTCAGTTGAGTGTCCAGCTCTTGGTTTTAGCTCAGGTCATGATCTCATGGTTTCATGGGTTTGAGCCCCACATCAGGCTCTGCACTGGCAGTGTGGATCCTGTTTGGGATTCTCTCTCCCTCTCCCTCTCTCTGTACCCTTCCCCCACTTGTGCTGTCTCTGTGTCTCTCAAAATAAATAAATAAAAATTAAAAAAAGAATCATCTAAGATATTATTGGAAGCTCTAATTAATGGGCAATAAATTATGTTGCATTACTTCTTAGGTAATATTAACAATTAACAATGAAGAAAAACAACCAAATATTTAGAATCACAGATATTTGAAAAACAGAATAGTATCACCATTTAAATTAATCCACATGTGAGTGGACACTGAGGACATTAAAGGTTACTTCAAGTTTTCATCTAGTTATTACATAAGGTCAAAAAGGCCACCAAGATAAAGAAGAGGGTGGGCAAGTGCTATAAATTACAATCCTTGCTTTAAACTGCAGTTCAGATTTAGAGATACAAAGGGAAAGAATAAAGTATTTGTGTGGAGGATATATGTGTTGAAAAGATAAAATAAACTGAACCAGTCTCATCTAAAGTGGTATTCTTCAGTTGAGAGTTTAGTAAACACTCACCATGTGTTAGGCATAAACAAACCCTCCACTCACACTTGGAAGAATGCCCAGGGGCGCCTGGATGGCTCAGTTGGTCCCAAGCATCCAACTCTTGGTTTCAGCTCAGATCATGATCTCATGGTTTCATGGGTTCGAGCCCCACGTGGGCTCTGCACTGGAAGCATGGAGCCTGTTTGGGATTCTCTCTCTCCCTCTCTCTCTTCCCCTTCCCCATGTATGCTCTTTCTCAAAATAAATAAATAAACTTTAAAAAATTTTTAAATAAATAAAATTTTACAGTTCATGAGTTTGAGCCCTGTATCAGGCTCTGTGTTGACAGCTCAGAGCCTAGAGCCTGCTTTGGATTCTGTGTCTCCCTCTCTCTGTCCCTCCCCCACTCATTCATTCTCTCTCTCTCTCTCTCTCTCTCTCTCTCTCTCTCTCTCTCTTTCTCTCAAAAATAGACATTAAATAAATAAAATTTTAAAAAATAAGATGCCCAAAATATGGGTCCATACAATCTATGAGTTCGTAGTCAGGTTGCTGAGAAAATGAACTAGCAGTTAACCCACAATCAGGAAAATTACTAAATGCCAAACTCTTGGAGACTCATAAATTCATATAAATCAAGAGAGAGAGAGAGAGAGAGAAAATTTTCCTATAGTCTGGAATTATTGGATTCCCTAAAGAACAATGGGGTAAGTCAAAGCATCAGTGTTGGAAGTCTGACTCTCATTGGACACTTGCCTGTTGGGTGCCCTGGGTTGCCTACGCGATAGAAATGGACATCTTCAAGAAGCCCAGGCAGTTTCTGTGTTGCAAATGAAGTACATGAATATACGAGGTGAGTACATGAACACCTGAAGTGCTTACAGAAGAATAATATAATTCTTGGTAATAGAGATGTTGGTAACCAAAGGGGGAAAGGGTAGCAATTTTGCCATGAAGAATTCCAATTTAGGATGGTTTTAGTCTAGCAATAATGTCAGGGTCTTCCCACAGTTAAGAGACAGACTCAATTAGGAATGTACCCTGTGGGCATTAGGTGCAATTGCCATCCTAGGGACAAACTGCGCTCAATCAGCATGGAAAGAATTGCTGCTGTGCATCAAGCTTACAGCTCAATTCACTAACCCAGTAAAAGCTCCATAAGGAGCAGCATCTAAAGCACAGGCAGATTCCATTAACAGTTGGATCAGGCACATAAAAAGTATTAAACTTTATAGTTATTTGTACTATGTAGAGTCTAAAAGAAAAAGGAGAGTAGCATTTGCTTTAGAACCTTCTTCCAACCATCCTCTTCCGAGTCCATTCCCCTCCATAACCAGAATGGCCTTCTGACTAGTCCCCTCTTTCTTGCTCTCTATGCTCCCAAACCATCACCCTCACTGCTGCTACACCAGTCTCCCTGAAATATAGCCGTAATTGTCCTTCTTACCCTGCTCAAAAGCCTTGCGCGATTCCCAGCCAGCCCCATGGTGTCTAAATTCCTGCTCTCTCCATTTTCTGTCTTGTTTCCCCAATAAGCTTTGCCTTAAGTTCATGTTCCCTGCACAGATCTCTAAATTTTCACTTCTGCCATGGTCTGTTCCCTTTCCCAAGTTGGATGCTCTCCCCTCATCTTCCTCAATCCCTTTGTGAAGGTTTTAGAAATATGTCCACAAATACTTTGCTACTCTTTCCAAGGAGAGGTGGAATCTAATTTCCCTCCTCTTGAATTTGGGGTAGACTTAGTGGCTCACTTCTAACAAACAGAACCCAGTAGAAGTGATGATGACTCCTGGCCCACCTGGATAGAAATGCACCTAGAATCATGTAGGGTTGGACCTCTCTTGCAGAACTCCATATCTCTAGTATAGTGATGTGTATAACTTGCACAATTTTTTCTCTTATTAGAGGTTAAGATCTTTGAAGATTTAGTTCCAAATATTTCCTCTTACCACAGAAGTTAGGTGCAGGAAAAAAGAAATGGTAAATATTTGTTGAGAGACTGAGCAGCTAGATTCTAATCCGAAATTCCTTTCCTTACCTGAAGACCTGTCTATCTGTGTTTATTGTTGTGATTTTAGTAAGGAATCACGTACAACTGAAGAAGCCAGACACAACGTAAGAAGTACTTCATTCTTTCATAACTTTTACAAAACGGGGAAAACGCTCCAAGAGACATAATTAGCATATTCAAATTTTCCAAGCAGATCAGGTAGGTGGAACTAAACCATCACCATTTTGATGCTAGTCCTTGTCCAAAGCAAGGTATGAATTGAGAGGCATGGAAATCAAGAGATGACCACGTTCCTGACAAAATCACAAAGTGCTCACCAATTTTTCTTCCCACTAAAGACAGAAACTTCTCTCTTTCCCATTGTTTGTGAGCTGACATCATCCCCTAGACCACTTTGACCCTCCTCACTATGGCCTCTGATTTGCTTTGTACAATATTAACCAGGAATCAACAGCAACATATGAAAAGTGAATAACCATTTTTGATTGTTTGTATCTAAAATCCAGGCTTCCCGTTTCCTCTGAGTAATGGAAAATGGGAAAACTGATTATGAACTGAGCATTAAATGTTCAGAGCATTTGGCTTTTAAAAATGAAAGCACAAAAATCATTATGCTTTGTTGGAGCTCTCCAGACATAAGTACATAAAGAGAAGGATTCTTCCTGCCAGCCCTTGTCTTTGCCACTGGTAAGAGGACGTGCTGTCAGAGCCCGTGTCTCTGCTTCCTTTGACATATTTCTAAAGTGTCTATTATCAACCAATGTTCAGCCGTCAGGGAAGCTCAGATTCAGGCAGTAATCGCCTAAGTAGGCAAACTGTACCTATCTCTTATGCAACTGGATTTGATCCTTGATCTGAAGCAACCACAATAAACCTACTGAGACATTTTGTACAGGGATAATTGTTTTTATAGTAAATCAGTATCCATTTACAGATCATTATATACTGTAAAACAAGGAATATGCTATTTATGCGTGAACTCTCTTGCATTCTTGACAAGTAAGACATCAGTTCAGCTGCCTCCCCTTTCCTGAGCAACAGTGACAGCAAAAAAAATCAGTGAGTTCCTGAGTTTCAGTTCTTCCCAGCTTGCTTTCAAATGTTAAAATAACATTGTCTCAGTTCCAAATTCCTTTTTTTTTTTATTTTTCTAACGTTTATTTATTTTTGAGACAGAGACAAAGACAGAGCACAAGTGAGGGAGGGGCAGAGAGAGAGGGAGACATAGAATCAATCTGAAGCAGGCTCCAGGCTCTAAGCTGTCAGCACAGAGCTCAAAGCGGGACTCGAACTCACAAGCTGTGAGATCGTGACCTAAGCCAAAGTCGGATGCTTAACCCACTGAGCCACCCAGGCGCCCCTTCAGTTCCAAATTCTAATAAGATTTTTAAAAAGTGTCGTTTCTCAGTTCCCAAACTTCATCCTAAGGGTTTTGACTACTAGTGTTCCTACTCTCTACTCCCAAAATAGGAGTGGGAGAGGGGGGCAAATTTTAAGGGACTGAAACCCTTTTGAGTAGTATTATTCCCACTGCCAAGGGTTAGACAAAGAGCACCTCTGCATTATTTTCTATGCTGGATAAATGAAATAAAGATTTAGGCAATAATTCAGGAAATTTAATCAATGTTGCCCATCAATATGGGTGATTCAAGATAGTATAATTTCAGTGCTTGGTAGTATAAGTTTTCAGCCTGGATTCTCTAGATAAATAACTATATTTCTCTTTGTTGGTGTGGACAAAGCTTTAAGGTGAAACCTTGCTTTTTCTTTTTTCAGTAGACATACCTGCCATTCAAATCGCCACACTTACAGCAGCATATTCTATCCAAACCAAACTAATGGACTCTAATGCACTGTTGTTATTAATTTTCCTTATGGGTAGTGAAAATAGGTTCTCCCACATCCGGCTCTTTGGTTATTTTAATAAATCTCACCTCAAGCCCTATTGAATTTTAACTGGCTGAAGAAAGTCAGCAAGAACATAGCCATAGATTAAAGCAACGCTCGTCATAATACAACTTCTTGAAATGGAAGTGTGAAGAGCGAGGACAGCAGAGAAACAATCACGTGAAGATTATGCAGATGGAAGTCAAGAGGGAGAGGAAAGTCGCAGAAGAAATATGAAGAAACTCAGTGTGGTAATACAAAATTCCTATGGGTGTCTGGAAAACACCACAGGAAAGCAACCGTGTGTCCCTAATATAGAGAATAACAGATAGTGACCAGATGTGGTTCTGAGAGGTTGTTTTTTTGAGTCAGGCTTTTTTTTGGAAATGATAAACCTAAAATATTTTCAGGATAAGAAAAGCTTCAGCATCACATTGGTCTGTTAATGGCTGCACATACAGATCAGTCACCATCACAAGGTGACTTGGTATCGTGGCTCGCCCAGGATCATGCTCGCTGTCCTGACTAACAGTGTCATCTTTCACCCTCAAAAGTGCACCAGTTTGGAAAACAAATTATTTGATCACCCTAATTTTTAGTGGGTTAGTGTTTAGAGGGAAAGAACAATGACATAATAAATGCATGTATCATCTTAAAACCATCTCATCTACCTCCCTCATCTGATGTTCCTCAGACTTGGTGAGAATAACCAGTAAATATACTGCTTCTCAGAAGCCCTCAACCTGACCCTTCTAATCCAGCTAACACACACACACACACACACACACACACACATCCCACATATCTTCTTTGGTGATGCTTTTATGGAGATGTCCAAATTATTCCCCAAACAAGAATTGGCTCTTGTCTGCCAACAAATGTTATCACTTTATCCAGCATCAAGATCAAGAACCACTGGTTCATTTGGTTTTACTGATCCTAGTTCATTCTGTCTCAATGGAGGCAGATCCCATAAGTAAAAATACATTAACCATAAGTTGGATTCAACATAGATAAACAGTGACAAAATGCATTCCCCAAACCCTGGTGTGCTTGCGAAGATTATGGCTGTTGGCCAGTAGCTCCACTGAACTTGGGTTGCAGAGGCTTGGAGAATAAATACCTCCATCCCAAGGACTCATAATATCTGCAACCCTCTGCTTGAAAGGCACTAGATCCTATCAAGTTACAAACAAAATTTCTTGGGTTCATTTTTTTTTATCTATTTTTAATTTCTTTTATTTTGCTCTAAACCCCTGTAAGCTTCTTAGATCCTTCTGCCACAGTGTGGAAAACACACCAATAACCAAAGATGGTTCTTGCCTGCAAAGATCTTAAAATTTAGAAGAATAGGGAAAACAAACCACAGGTCTCTGGTACAGAACATGATATAACAAGCACCATGAAATAGAGACAAAGTGCTATTACAGTTCAAAAGAAGGATGAAATCATTTCCATGGGGGTGGGGGGTGGATGATAAGAGAAGACTTGGCACTGGATGGCGGATGGCGCTGTAATTGGTTCTTGGGAGGTTGTATAATGAGGTTAGATAATGGCAGAGATATTGAAGAACAGGCTTTTTGGTGGAAACAGCATAGATAATGGTCTAGGGATTGGGGCGCCTGGGTAACTCAGGAAGTTAAGCATCCGATTCTCGATGTGAGCTCGGGTCATGATCTCATGGTTTGTGAGACAGAGCCCACATCGGGCTCTGCACTGACAGTGTGGAGCCTGCTTGGGATTGTCTCTGTCCCTTTCTCCCTGACCCTCCCCATCTCACCTGTGCTCTCTCTCTCACGATAAATAAACAAACAAATAAGTTCTAGGAGTTAAAAAGTGGAGAGTATAATTGGGATAAAACAGTAACTCAAACCAGCAGAATGGCTATTTAGGGGTAAGACTTGTCCTGTCTAAAAAGTGTAGACTTCTGATATATATCTGAGGAGCCTAGACTGAGAAAGGAAAATGTACATGTTCATAACATTGGAAGTGGGTGAGGCTACCTATAATCTTATTAAGAATGTACCCAAGGGGCGCCTGGGTGGCCCAGTCAGTTAAGCATCTGACTCTTGATTTCAGCTCAAGCCATGATCTCATGGTTTGCGAAATCAAGCCCCACACTGGGCTCTGCACTGACAGCACAGAGCCTGCTTGGGATTCTCTCTCTCTCTCTCTCTCTCTCTCTCTCTCTCGATAAATAAATACATAAATAAACTTACAAAAAAGAAAATAACAAAAAAATAAATACATAAATAAACTTACAAAAAAGAAAATAAATATCTGTTATTCAGTGCACAATTACTAAAGCTCAAACAAAATGCAGGTACTGAATAGTCCACTACTGCATACACTCACACGATGGCTGCTTTCTGCTCAGACAGAGAAATTTGGCCACAAGCTCCAAAGAGACCACCCCCCCACCTCCAACACAGATGCAGGGTGTGTGTGAGAATCAGGAGACAGAACAGCCCCGGATCCACGCTCCTGTAGAATCCCATGTTCATGCCAGGCAGCTGTGGTCCAGGATCACCCGTCCCAGCTCAGATCAGCTGCAGCGATGGATTTGACGCTCAGGCGAGAAGCAGAGCACCGGACACAGCATCGGGTCTCCCCACCTGCGTGACAGTCTCACTTTCCCCCATTCTAGGTCACCATCAGTTTGATGCACAGAACTGTTCGTTTCTCTCCTCCCCAGGGAGGGAAAGGAAGAGAGAGTGCAATATTGTAGAGTGAAAAGTGATTTTATACGCATCATCTTAATTTTCAGTGATGGAGAAAGAAGAAAAAGAACAAGAATTCTAAGTAGCACAGAAAGGTTCAAGGTTAATTTGATTGGCAATATATGAAATGCCACTTACCTCAGGCCATTTCAAATTGCCCCTCATTCTCTCCACAGTGAATGAAATGATTCTTTCCAAAGACGGGGCATCAACTGATAATGGCTGCTATTACATATTCATACACCACTTTACATTCTGTAGCTTACTTGGCAGGAATTCTTACAAGTCCCTCTTCACAGATGTCAGAGGTGAGGTGGGGACCGAGCGCACTCTCACGGGCACTTTCAGCGGACAGAGGAACAGAGACCGGACAGCAGGTGGAGGAGTGAACCGCACCTGGTGTGCAGGTAGACTGTGCCTCTAACTGCCCGCCTTCCCACCACAGCACATACTGGAAGATGCCCTTTCCAGAGACCTGGTGTTTTCTGTGTTATTAAGGACCATTTGCAGAACCCACAGCTTTAACAGTAAGGGGTACTTCTCAGTACTGGGAGGAGGAAGAAAGAATCATTTTGTGCCTTGAAGAACAATGTGAGAATTATCTTTCTACATTAAGGATAATTTCCTTATCCTAGAGAAACTAAGAACATTTGGGGTTTTTTTAAGGATTAAAAACAAAACAGAAGTCGTATCGTGAGTTTCTATGCGCAGTTGACTTTCCTGGCGGTGGTGCAACCAAACATTCTTCTCTGGAGCCCAAGCCCAGGGAAATGGAGCCCAGTCAGTTCCCCATGCGTTTCCTGTCTAGTAAGCAGCAGGCACAACACAAGCCATTCTCATCCCCAGACAGGCCAGTTTACCCCGCACAAAGGTGCAGCCACAGGCAGAGTTCTGGAATAAGCCCATGGAAAGCTGAGAGGAAAATATGGGTGGCTCAGTGAATGCCCATCCCACCTTCAAAAGAAACAGAGCACAGGGATTATTTACACAGAATCATTAGCTTCACATTTTTAAACCATAATATTTCTCTCTCTCTCTCTCTCTCTGCCCCCTGCCCTCAGTTATTTAGTGACATGCCAATTGCTGAATTGCTTTTCATGATTAACTCTCTTATTTCAAGGTCAGTGATTGCCCTTAGCGTGATGACAGGGCTCAAGGTTAACACACAATTCAGATAAACCTTGAAATGTTGACCTATCATAAGTTCAGTGTAATTAAAAGGTGTGCCTATGCCTGAGCCAACTGTTTGAAACATGTTTTCTAGAAACCTAATGTATCTGAACTTGCCCGGAACATCTGTTCATGCATTTCCTTCACGGACCCATTGTTCAGAGCAATTTTCATGAAGCCCTAAAAATCTGCATGAAATTAATGACAGCAAAATGAGCTTCAGCTTATTTTTTAAAACTAATTTTAAATAAGAATTTCTGGTTGAAAAATAGGAAGCAAGGACTTTGGGGTTATGTAGTGCCAGAGGATATAAGGTGGGTTCAAATGCTTTAGGAGTAAATGAGGCCCTGTTGGTAGACTCTGTGTTTTGACATGCAGTGGCATTTCTTGAAGAATTGTTCCTTAGAGTTATTCTGACCACAATTGTCTTCAGTGAGATTGATTTTTTATTACTAATGGGATTGATGCTCCCAGGTATATAACATAGAGAAGGAGAAAGTAAGAAAGAGATATTCCCCCTGAAACTCTTCTAGAATAGTCTTGCCTCCCGCCTCTAAGCATCATTCCAGGATGCCAGGATGCATTTTGGCCATGTGTGGGTTAGAAGGCACCCAGGGGCATTGCTTAAGGAACAAGAGGCAAAATTCTTACACCAAGAGAACAGTTGATCCATCCACATTTGGCAGTAAATCAGCATGAAATGGTTGAAATTGAAGAGGGAAACATGCTAAGAACAAGGAATGTGTCTGGGTAAACTAAATTCTTTGTGAAAAACACCTACCTAGGGTTTGTAATTTCAAATCTAAAATAATCATGTTATCCAGAGTGGTAAAGCCGGGAATTAGTGGCCAAACAGACTTAAGTTCTGAGAGAAAAGCTCACCTGGGTAATAACTATGGTGATTTGTCCCACATCCATCAGACCCAGGGGCAAGAAAGGAAGCATGATGACACATACCAAATCATTCTGGAATCTCTAATACATGAGCTCGATTGCAAAACTAATATTATCTTTCTGGCTATTCTCCAAATTCTAAAATATTGATCGTCCATTCTTCACAGCACTAGAACAAATAATCCTAAAATGTGTATGGAACCAGAAAAGACCCCGAATAGCCAAAGCAATCTTGATAAAGAAAACCAAAGCAGGAAGCATCACAATCCCAGACTTCAAGCCATACTACAAAGCTGTAATCATAAAGACAGTATGGTACTGGCACAAGAACAGACACTCAGATCAATGGAACAGAATGGAGAACCCAGAAATGGACCCACAAACATATGGCCAACTAATCTTTGACAAAGCAGGAAAGAATATCCAATGGAATAAAGACAGTCTCTTCATTCAACAAGTGGTGCTGGGAAAACTGGACAGCAACATGCAGAAGAATGAACCTGGACCACTTTCTTACACCAGACACCAAAATAAACTCAAAATGGATGAAAGACCTCAATGTAAGAGACAGGAAGCCACCAAAATCCTTGAGGAGAAACCAAGCAAAAACCTCTTTGATCTTGGCCGCAGCAACTTCTTACTCAACACGTCTCCCGAGGCAAAGGAAACAAAAGCAAAAATGAACTACTGGGACCTCATCAAAATAAAAAGCTTCTGCGCAGCTAAGGAAACAATCAGCAAAACTAAAAGGCAACCAACAGAATGGGACAAGATATTTGCAAATGACATATCAGATAAAGGGTTAGTATCCAAAATCTATAAAGAACTTACCACACTCAACACCCAAAAAACAAATAATCCAGTGAAGAAATGGGCAGAAGACATGAATAGACACTTCTCCAAAGAAGACAACCAGATGGCCAACCGACCCATGAAAAAATGCTCCACATCACTCATCATCAGGGAAATACAAATCTAAACCACAATGAGATACCACCTCACACCTGTCAGAATGGCTAACATGAACAACTCGGGCAGCAACAGATGTTGGTGAGGATGCCGAGAAAGAGGATCTCTTTTGCATTGTTGGTGGCAATGCAAGCTGGTGCAGCCACTATGGAAAACAGTATGGAGGTTCCTCCAAAAATTAAAAAGAGAACAACCCTACGACCCAGCAATTGCACTACTAGGTATTTATCCAAGGGATACAGCATCCATCGAAGGGGCACATGCACCCCCATGTTTATAGCAGCACTATCAACAATAGCCAAAGTATGGAAAGAGCCCAAATGTCCATTGATGGATGAATGGATAAAGAAGATGTGGCATATATATATATATACACACACACACACACACACACACACACACACACACACACCATGGAGTATTACTCAGCAATCAAAAAGAATGAAATCTTGCCATTTGCAACTACGTGGATGGAACTGGAGGGTATTATGCTAAGCAAAATTAGTCAGAGAAAGACAAATATCATATGACTTCACTCATATGAAGAATTTAAGATACAAAACAGATGAACATAAGGGAAGGGAAACAAAAATAATATGAAAACCAGGAGGGGAACAAAACATAAGAGACTCTTATAGAGAACAAACAGAGGGTTACTGGAGAGGGTGTGGGAGAGGGGGATAGGCTAAATGGGTAAGGGACATTAAGGAATCTACTTCTGAAATCATTGTTGCACTGTATGCTAACTAATTTGGATATAAATTTTAAAAAATAAAATTTAAAAATTTAAAAAAAGATTGTCAAAGAAGTTTACAGGCTTAATAAAACAGGTTAGACAACTTCAAATATATATATATATATTGATCGATAAAATGAAGATCATAATATCGGCCAGCTATGGTGGTTGTGGGAGTGAAATAAATAAATATATAGCTCAGCCTCGTGCTGGACGTACAGCGAACTCTCAACTAACAAATGTTGTCACCATTATGACCGTATGTATCGCTTTCACTCTTCGGTATTTAGCCATGAATAGATTTTATCGGAAAAGATGTATGTTTGATGATAGTCTTTTTTTTTTCCCATTCACCACAAGAGTACGTTTTGAGTTCCTTCTCTGTCTTAGGCACTGGGCAAGGCAGAGGGACTGAAATCCCAGGTGAGCAGAGTCATGCAGATGCATAATTCATGGTGGCTGATGGGGTGCTAAGACTGAAGACCCAGCCAGGAGATGTCAACTTACCACTTGGGAGGCCTTGCCAACCCAACTTTTAGACAAAAGGGAGTTATTTTTGCAAAAAGTAAATAAATAAAACTTTCATTTTAGCAAACCTAAGTAAGGTCTCTCTCAAAAGGATCCAAGTATACTGCAAGGAAGTATGAGCCAAACAGAAATGTAAGCAGTCAATTTGGGAGAACCTGTAAACATCTGAAAGTCAGGAAAATGAGAAACATAAACTCACAGAATGGAAAGAGAGCCTCAGGCAACACTAAGCCATTAGGACTGATGGTTATTCCTGTGCAAAAGACCTCAGAAGATGAAAGCATCATCTTCAGCCCTGTCCTGGGTTTAACCACATTGGTCCGCACCCGCACCCCTGTTCACACCGGTTTATCTCCCAGGCTATCCTGCAATGCACATTTGTCTCAAATACTGGTCCATATGCTGCCTTGCCAAGGCCTTCAAGTACATGTGCACGCTCTAAATGATAAGCAAGTGACTGTATTAGCTTTAGTGAACACATTAAGCCTTAAGGGGAAAAAAATGCATGACTAGCTTTTGTGGTCTTTAATACTGACGATGTTTTTCCTGCCTTCAAAACATTCTTTTTGATATCATTCCCTAAAAGCGTCCAATTTTATTCACAATAAAAATCTGCTATGTGCATTGCCATTGTCTCCTTATAATTATTCATAACATTTGAGAATAATTTCCGTTGCTTTTATCACAATGCTAGCCTTCCCAACCTCTCATTTTTACATTTTGAACATTGGTACAAATTTTAAATCTATTGAACCACCCATGGCTAACCATAGCATTGCATTAAAAATCTTGTACCTCCCCTTTACATCAATTTACAATAATTCTTTGTTTTAATTGTCATTTAAATGTATCCCATACTTTTGTAAATTTCATCCTTCATCTGTATTGGTGCTAACTTTTCCATTTAGATTTCTGCTTTTGTCAAGTACTCCAAAAAAAAAAAAAATACATAAGAACACCAAAGCAGAGGCTATTTATGAAATGGAAATGCTACCGATAATGTGGATGAAAAATGAGATTTCATAGTGAACTGTATGACTTTCCAGGTATCAGGTAGAAAGGGAAGTACTTTATACATACTATCTCATTTAATCTTCAAGACAATCTTATAAGGTGCTGCTGTCATCACTCCCATTTTACAGATGAGAAACTGAGGCTGGAGACATGCAGCCATTTGTCAAAGGTCACAAAACTAAGAAGAGACAAAATTCAGAGCCCCATCTGTCTCGCTCCAAGACCTAAGCCTTTTAAGCATTATACCACGTGTAGGAAATTTTATGTGCACTTTTATGCATGTGCTTTTGTGCAAAATGATTTTCATTGTTGAGGCAGCCAGAGGAAATCCCACACAATGGAATAAAGGCTTTGGCACTTTTAAGCCTCTTTACACTTTCATTTTTTTCCTTCTAATGTACCCCTTGCTATTGCTTGGTTTCCATTCAATCACAGTTAGAATGTCATAAAAGAGGTAATAATACAAATGATACTGAAATAACACATACAAAAACCCATGGAGAAAACAGAACAACATGAAAGCGTAGTCACAAAGCCCCTCACCTCGTGGTGGCTGCTGCCTGCCCAGCATCCTGGCTTTGCAGCCAGCAGCCACACGCAGCATCACTAAAATTTCCATCTCTAAGATGTTATTATGGGCCTCATAGAACAATCTGTGTAAGGTCATATTTGCATAAGTCAAGTGTTCCACAGTCTGTACAGCGTCTTTACCTAATGCAGGATGAAATCACTGGCGTGGACCATAATTAACCCTCCAGATTGCCTTAAATGCCAGCCAGCTTTCACTTAGAGATGTGGCCAGAACATGGAAGGAGTGAGGTGGAGTTGACTATAGTCAGCTCACAAAAGCCAACACACAGAGCTCAGAAACCATTCAAGAAATACCCTTCTACACACCAATGTCCTTTATGTAATACGTTAGTACAAACAAGGGAAAAGTTAGTGTGTGAGTTGGCAACAGTGAGGACTTCAGGGGACCGTGTATGATATTACCGATTGTCATCCTTGAGCCCAGTGGCTTCCTAACTGAATTTCCAGAAGCCCTGGTTTCCTACCTCACAGCTGCTTTAGGAATGAGAGAAAAAGACCCAATTAGGGGGCCTACGGGTCTTCAATGCTTCCCTCAACCAGTGTGACTTCACTTTTGTCTGTTAGGTATGCTGGGGTTTCATGCACGATTTGACTGGGAAGAGTATCTGATGCTAAGTACGAAGTCGGAACGCAGCTAAATCAGGGCAACTTCTACCTTTCACCCACGTGCAGAGGGTACTGGTCAAAGATTTAGTATCCTGCCCAGTGACTGAAGCCTGGCTAGAGGCAAAACCTAGACCGGAAACTAACTATTTGAATTCCTGCTCCTGCGCTTAGCCCACCACACCTTGAATCTCCATTCATGACTTCTACTTCTTTCTACTCCCACCCTGGAACATGCATGGTTATCTTTTCCAATTTGGATAAATGCATACATGTGAAAGAAACACAGGTGGTTCCTTCATCACACCTTTAAAAACTGGGCAGACCCAGGAACCATGTAGCCTTTGAAAGCAAGGATCCACATCCTGTATTACATGTCTGAGCTCATGTGTATTAATCTATCTAGCCTTATTCCTTCAGCAATTACACTGTATGGTTCTCTAAGCTTTACCAAGCATGTGCACATATTTAGTCCCTGTGTAGAAATTGGCCCTTTTGCAGAGCAGTGGGAAATTATTTATCCTACTGGGAATGTTGAGGTTTACAGTTAGATGGGGCTTTACGGATGACCCAATCTAACTCTTCCAGTCTATAAGTGAGAAAACTGAAACCCAGAGAGGTTAAATATTAAATCAAATGATGTCATTAGGTCAGCACCGAAGACCAGATCAGCTGATTCCTAGCACCCCTCACACCATATGTTCCGATTCTATGCAGTGATACCTAGAGATTTCAGTGGGCCTTAGTGTTCCTGAAGATTTTGATGATTCCACTCATAGCTGAATATATTACCTGGCATATGGATACTTGACAGCTCAAAGGAAAGTTATTTGCTTCTTTGTAGGAGTACCTCTAGGGACCTGTAGGGACCTTTCCCATAATTATCATAAATCCTCATGCTTTCCTTCATAGTACCTATCACAGTTTTGTGATATTCATTCATTACTTACTTACTTAAATGCATTTATTTACTTAATGCATCTTTCTCTTTCTTTCTTTCTTTCTTTCTTTCTTTCTTTCTCACGAAAATATAAGTTCTATGAAGGCAGTTGCCAGTTCTGTCTTGTTTAACATTTTTTTTTCAGACTGTAGCACAATGGCTAGAACACTGCAAAAGTTGAATGAATGAATGAGGGAATGACGAATGAGCAAATGAATTAATTTCACAGTACCTTAAGAATATTTCTATTGCTACATCTATAATATAGTATTTAAACCATGCGCTTGTGGTTTAATAAACTAGGAGCTTCCTCAGGGTAGTATTTGTGCCCTGTTGTGTTGGCAATGCCTAGCTTATGTCTTATCAGTATGAAGAAGGCTGCCAATAAATGTTTATCAGATAAATAAATACATTCATTCATCAATAAAAATCTAATGATCCTAGATATACAATAGGTATTCAAACACATTTACTGACTGCTTAACTGATTGGTTGGTTGGCTGATTGATTCATTGATAAAACTCCATAAAAATCATATGTTTTCAGGGTGGCATTTTTAGAGAGCCTTCTCACCATCACAGAACCTAGTGTATTCATAAGCACCCAAACATGTTTATTTGAAACATGATTCCTCTGAATTTTATTGTTCTACCCTTCCTTTTCTTCTCTACTAGTTAAGACAGAAATATATCCATCTCATGGAATAAGTTTTTACGCCTATTCAGGGAACTGTATAAAGGTAAATCATTCAAGAGTGGGGTAGAGCAGTTTTCTCTATATACGTCACTTCAAGTTCATTGAATCTTTACTTTGAAAACCAAAAAGGGGCCAAAGTTCAGGGTAACCACTTATGACTGTGAGCATCACGGCATGTAATAAAATAGTCATAGAGCTACTGTTTATTGGATTTGAGAAGGTCATTCTGAGTAGGGCTCAAGGCTAAGTGCCTAAGTGTATCATGGGTAATGCCTTGGATTTGTCAGTACCTTTTAAGAACATCTTTGCAAAGCAGATGACAGCCGTGGAAAACAGAACACACATACACACATTCCCATAGATCTTTTCCACTAACATTTTGGCTTTTCTTTTGAAATTTTACAACCTCTATTCTACAAAATGCAAACATAATAGAGACAGTTTCTCAGCAGCTATTGAAGGAGAAAAAAGCAACAGGAGTTAGTCTTTGATCTTTCCACCATATTCCAGGTGGAATGAAAAAAAAACACTCTATTTGGCAACTGGCATGTATGTAGACATCTAAGCACATATATATTGCATCTACTGTTAGCCCTGCTCTCCGGGGAGACCAGGGATCGATTGGTAATTGAGATCTGCCACTGATTTCAAACACTTCAATTCGTATAATCATTTTACCCTCTCCCTTCACTGTAAACCTTGGTAAAATGTTATTTAAGCTGCTTTGCCTCCTTGTTTCTCCCCATCAATTGGTAAAGGAGTTTTAAAAGCATGAACTCGCCAAGAGGCAGGCACCATGACATGATATAGAGAGGGTTAAATAAAGGACTGAATTATACATAAACTGTCCCTCAAAGCCTACATCATCAAAGGCCACCCATACTGTGGCTACATCACCTACTAGATGGCTTATACATGAAGGGGTACACTATTCAGCACGTTCAATACTCCATACACTTTGGGCCCCAGCAGGAACCTAGGGTTCCTGGGCGCATTCAGTGAATTGGTGTGGTAAGCCATCAGAAGCTTATTTGGAAGAGCTACTAAGGAGCTGCCTGTTAGAGACCTCACCAAAGGGCAGAATGAGCATAAGCTGAAGGAAAGTCTCAGCATCAGAGCGTTCTCAGTGTGACTGAGGCCTACAGAAAGAGGGCACTACTGGGGGGAAGGAAGGGAATAGAAAAAGTTGTTTCACTAAAACCACAAGGCTTAGGAAGGTCCCCCTCTTCCATCTCCCAGAAATGATAATGCTGCTGCTGCTGCTGCTGCTGCTGATGATGATGATAATGGTGGGGGAGGAAGAGCCAGAAGCCAGAGAGAAGCTGTCATTCTCTGCTTCACAATAAAATATAATGTAGCTCCCATCACCCTGGGACTCTGATCTGCAAACCGCAAAACCCAGAGACTGCCTTGTTAAAGTGGAGGGGTTGCATTAACATCTGGCAGCAATAGACATGCTCATAAGTACACCTGGGGAATTTCTGAAGTATTCAAAGTCCTGTGTGAGCTTCTTGGGACAAGTGAAATTTGGGTCCATGTTCATGTTTAAGTGCTCTCATTTGTACCCAAAACACAGGGAGGCTAGAGGAATCTCGGGACATATATATCTTCCTTTGTAATACCTTAGAAACTTAAATGACCATCAGATATATGTGAGTTGGGATCTATAATCCACATGATCAAGTGCAAAGTGCATTTTCACAAAATTAATTAGCTGTCCACTCCCTATGAGGACATGTGCTAAGTGCTCTATGGAACTTTAAAGTTTTTTAAATGAGGCACCTGGGTGGCTCGGTCAGTTAAGCGTCCAGCTTCAGCTCAGGTCATGACCTCGTGGTTCCAAAGTGTGAGCCCTGCATCAGGCTCTGTGCTGACAGCTCAGAGTCTGGAGCTGCTTTGGATTCTGTGTCTCCCTCTCTTCTCTGCCCTTCCCCTGCTCATGCTCTCTCTCTCTCCCTCTCTCAAAAATAAATAAACCTTTAAAAGAAATTCAAAGTTTTTTAAAATATGGTACTTTTTGGGGCGCCTGGGTGGCTCAGTCGGTTAAGCATCCAACTTCGGCTCAGGTCATGATCTTATGGTCTGTGAGTTCAAGCCCTACGTCGGGCTCTGTGCTGACAGCTCAGAGCCTGGAGCCTGTTTCAGATTCTGTGTCTCCCTCTCTCTCTGACCCTCCCCCGTTCATGCTCTATCTCTGTCTCAAAAATAAACGTTAAAAAAAATTTTAATATGGTACTTTTTGATACTGAACATGATATATTACTGCTTTTATATTTGCATACAGTCATATATAAGAAACCCACCTCCCCACCTTCTACTTTGATTTCTGGCAACTCTAGACCTTAAAGTCACTGCTGTCAACCAAATAAGTCAGTTACAAAGGAAAGTGTTGTCAGTAAGTCCATGCACTTTACTCTCAGGAGAAAGAAAGATAAAGTCATTGTCAAGTGAGAACCGCAGGCTTAGTGTGATGCACAGATTTGGGGTCACTGATTTCTAGTTTAGCTACCTGCATTCCCCCAGTAACCAATAGCATAAGAAGTAACAACTGATGGCAAGGTGCGGGGGGCAGGGGGCCAGGCCAAGAAACTAAACACTATGACAGTCCCATGTCCTTGATTGACGTGATGGGCTGAGGTACCTCCAGGACCCCAAGGGCACAACATGTCAACACATGTCAGCACAACGTCCCACCTTCAGCTAACATGTCCAAGTCATTACAAGGAGGTGAGTTGCATTCTGTCTCTTTTGGTGACCTGGGTGACATGTAGCTACGCCACACTGAAGATGCTCATAGTTTCTCTAAAACTATGTCCAACTAACCAGTTCAAGGATATCCTTCACAAAACTGCAGTGACGTGCCCAGAAATTAAGACCTAGATAAAACCAAATGAGAATCCAGGTTCTGATACCCGAGTGGGATATGGATGGCAGTGACAGAGCTTGGAACCCGAACAAGATTGGCATCTCCAGCCTTACATCCTGCAGGTGAAACCACTGAAATCTATAGAGAGAGAAGTGAGTTGCTCAAGGTCACAAGTCAGTGAACAGTAGGAATTGGGACAAGAGCACAGGTCTCAAGGATTCCAGTACTACCTTATTTTCATCGAAATACGCTGTCGCTTTTCTAAGGTAGTTTAACAGAACTTCCATCCCATGGGCTAAAACCTGTTGTTCAGTCTCCAGCTCACAACTGGCCTGGTATTTGAAGGAGCTCCCGATCCTGCCTGCCTTCATCTAAGTAAAACCAGAGTAAGGAAATTGGCTGGATTAAATCCCTATGAGCACATGTACAGCTTTCCATACCTGACGTAGATACTTTAAGCAACTGCTGCCACATATGTTTTGATGTGAGAGATGTAACGAGGAGAAATTATGTCCTATCCACAACCTATGGGAACAAGTGTATGAAAGGAAATGGGGGACAAGCATATACATGTCTCCTTTTTCTGGTGTTTAAACATTTATTAAGAACCTACTATGTATCATGGCTCTGTCTACAGTTCAAGTATGCTAAGATCTTAAATGGAAATGGCTCAGAGTCTCAAAGGGTGACCCCAAGTCTTCTGACAGAGCCTGTGAAATTTAATAGTTGGGAGGCTAACACCAAATCTCATTTATTGCTGTTTTAAATGAAATAGATCACAGTTAATAAAGAGCCTGCAAATTAAAGTAACCCAGCAGTCTTAACTAGCAATTAAAATGACTTTTTTTTTCCCTATCAAAGGTGAAAGCATATGCTGGAGCGAATTTTGTCACGTACAAGATAAATGAGCAGTTTGGCTCAGCAGGGAATAATTCCAGTTCGTATTGAAGGATCAGTTTCAATATCAAAATCTTGTTCTCCCAATGTCAGGAGCCTGATACTGATTTCCTGAAGACACCAGGGCTCAAGAGCTTTCCCTGTGAGGACACAAGCCCGGGTATACCTTCCCCTCATCCCTCCCCACACACTCAGGGCAGTAAAGGAAGGAATGGAAGTGTGATATTATCTGGGTTGTGTCCAGAACCTAAATGCCAGCAAAAGGGTCACCTTCCTCACTGCTATTATGGGAGCACCCAACACTTACAGAAGTATGTAGGGAATGAGAAGCAGGCGGGGAGAGAAATGTGCCTGGCAATGTCTAATCTAGATGGATGCCCATTTTATTCAGCCAAAAAATTCCTAAGAGCGTGTTGGAAGGACTAAGATGAGCTCTGGGAAGCACCAATCATGCTTTAGGAGAGAAGAAGGTAGAGGCCCATGAAACTGGACATAATGAACACATAATATTAATACAATAACGTGCAATACCTTCCGAGTTCAGCTGTTTGGAACATTTCTTCCCAAGAACCTGACTTGCCTCTATGTGTTCATTTGCCTAGGTGGGAAAGAATAGAAGTAGCGGGGACTCCTGGGTGGTTCAGTCGGTTAAGCGTCCGACTTCAGCTCAGGTCATGATCTCATAGTTCCTGGGTTCAAACCCCATGTTGGGCTCTGGGCTGACAGCTCAGGGCCTAGAATCTGCTTCAGATTCTGTGTCTCCCTCTCTTTCCGCCCCTCCCCCACTCGTTCTCTCTCTCCCTCTCTCTCTCTCTCAAGAATAAATAAACATTAAAAAAGAGAAAACGAAACAGTGGAGGTGGCATGCCTGATGGAAAGACAGGAAATTTTTACTGACAACAGAAGACAAGAAGAAGACGCATGCAGAAGAAAAAAAGAAAATATACATAAATAGAGGATATATGGACAGATGTTTAGATGGATAGACGGATTTATCCACATGTACCCATAATAGATATGGGATGGATGGATGGGTGGGCCAGTGAATGATCAGTATGAAAGAGGAAGACACCATTGCTAGATTCCTACTTGGTTTCAGTCACTGAACATGGAGCTTCCTGTGCATCATCTCATGTCAACCATCTGTGACAGCATGGCTATTTTGCCTGTTTCGCACATAAAGAAACTATCAACACAATAACATCGTCAGGGTTAGATTTGAAGTCTGGTTCTATGTAGCCACAAAACCTTTGAGTTTTCCACTACCCACACTGCTTCTCACTCAAGGTCATGCTGAAATTTGGAAGACACTATATTAGAGAATGGAACACAAGCCATGTAGACTTGTTCCATGAGTGCATAATTATAAACTACACCATCAAATCTACACAACCATTTAACATATGCATTCTACTGAACGCCAGGATAAAAAGGCAAAAGAACACAAGAGATTCCTCACAAATCTCTCCCTACTTGATAGCAAGCAGGTGAGAAGCACATTTCTGTCCAAGATTGTTTTTCACCACCTCTATGCTCCACACCCTGACAGTGCCCACACCCCCACCTCCCAGCCATTTTTTACCCCAACAGTGTTCACACTTTTTTGTACGGGCAAATTGCCTCGGGTTTTGTTATAATGAAGATTCTGGTTCAGAAGATCTAGAATCCAAGACCCAGCAGTTCTAACAAGTTCCCCGATGATGTCAATGCTTCTCCTCTGAGGACTACATTTCAGGTAATTAACCTCCACTCTATACCCCATTGTTAGGCAAAATCAACATGTTAACTGTAAAAGGCTATTTAGCATCATTCTGTGGGCACTGAGAACATTTAAAACTTGTAATAATAAGACATGTGATGTGGACGGAGGAGATTTGGGCTATCCATATATTTAAGGGAAGAGTATCTGTAAGTTGTAGAATCCTTCCAACCAGTCCCCAAGTCACTCAGCTGCAGTTTTACGTTAATAAAACCAAGAACTGCACAGTAAAGAAAAGACGCCATCTTGATGCCATTTAAATATATATTTACTTCTTATTCATGATCTTTCACCCATTTAATTTTCTCTGAGAGATTATGCAGGTCACTTTTTAAATGGGTTTCAATGTTTCCAGGGCTGCAGCTCATTATAAAAATGTTCACAGCAGATAGAATCTTGCTTCAGCACAGCACTATTTTCAAACTGGCAGTTGCAGAAATCGGTATGCAGATATTGTACCATAAACATTAATTTAGTATTATGTGGAAGGTTGATTGATTAATAAATACATAAGCCAGGAAGCCTAATTTAACTCTTAATTCACTTTTTTTTATTTCACAGAGAGGGAAAAATTAATCTAGAAGTGTTGATTGATTGAGAGTTTTAGTCTCGTCTAGACAGCCATGGAAAATGACTATGAACCTGGGACTTTGCAAACTGCATCATTTGCAAAATAAACCCAATCAACAAATTTCATCACACAGTGATTGATGGTCAGAAGGGAAAGGCTGTAGCGATCATGGAGGAGAAGAATATGTAATCATCCAAGGAAGCAGCTCGCCTTACAGAGTGGATAAAGGACAAAGAATTAGCAAATATTTTCAGCTCAGAGGTGGACACAATTGAAAGAAAATACGCTTGAAGGTTTTTTTTTTTTAATTAATGAGCATTAGAGCACTCCAGTAGACTAGCAAATTAGAATTAGTACATTGCATCCTTAAGAATGTACAGAATATAAACATGTTTTAGCTGTTGTGGTCCCACAGCAAAGACTGCCTGATGTAAAGAACCGACTTACACTCTTGCTATGATTAAAAGGTCACATTTAGAACCAACTGTTCTATATCAAGATTTGAATAGTGTTGAATTTTTTCTAAAAACAAGGGAAGCATGTTCATTGTTCTCTTTTTGAAGAGTAGCAATTAGGCTGAGCAAGGCAATTGCTTATAAATTAGACCTGCATCTCCTTCCTGTGATTCTGGTTTTCCTTTCCAGCTCATATTTACACAATGACAATCAAGGTCAAGTTCCAAGCCCTAAGCCTCAGACGGCTGACATCAGAATCATCAATATTGTTTGCATTTAGTGTGTCCATGGAAGGAAATGGAAGGAAGGAAAGAAGGTAACATTTGAGGACCTCCTATAATAAGAACTGCTAAATATTCTGCCAGAGATTCTGATCTAAGTTCCCACATCAACACTTTGGTTTATTAACCCCATTTTACAAATGAGGAAAAAATATCAGGGATGTTAGGATGATTGGCTGACACTGCAACCATTTAGGTTGGGTTCCCTGCAGGCTCTAACGCATGCTCTTTCTATAGCATCAGAATAATCTGCAGAGCTTATGAAAACAGACTGTTGGGCCCTATGCTCAGAACTGATTCCGTCAGCGTATCTGTTTCCTATTGCTGCTGTAACAAATTACCACAGTCTTAATGGCTTTAAAACACAAGTTTGTTAGTCACAGTCCTGTGAGTCAGCACACAGCTTAAGTGGGTTCTCTGCTTAGAGTCTCAGGGGCCAGAAATCAAGGAGGTGCTGGGAGGACCGCATTCTTTTTCAGAGCCTCAGGAAAGAATTTGCCTCCTGGGTCATTCAGTTTCTCATGCTTGTGGGACTGCATCCACATGCCTTGCTGGCTGTCAATCAAGAGCCAAACTGGCCTCTAGAGGCTGCCTGCATTCTTTCCCATGCTGTCCATGCAGCCCCCTCTAGCAGATCCCATCTCTCTCATATTTTGAACCTCTCAGACTTTCCTCTCCACTGCATCTCTCTGACTTCAGCCAGAGAGACGTCTTTACTTTTAAGGACTCACTGTGATTAGAATGGGCCCACTAGATAATCCAGAATAATCTCCTTGTCTGAAAAGTTTATGAACCTCAATTGCACCTTCAAAGTTCCTCTTGTATGTGATATATTCACAGGCTCAATGGATTAGAGGGTGGACATCTTTGGTGTCCGTTCCACCTGTTATAGTCAGTCTGGGCTAGGGCCCCACAATTTCCATTTCTAATATGTTTCTTGGTGATGCTGATGCTGCTGGCCCAAGACCACATTTTTAGAACCCCTGCTCTGGCTTCTTCTACTCCAAGTATGGCTCATAAATCAGCATGGTCTAGGAGCTTGTCAGAAATGCAGAATCCAGGGCCTCATCCCAGACTTTGTGGATAAGAAGTTGCAGCTTAGGGGCACCTGGGTGGCTCAGTTGGTTAAGCGTCCAACTTCGGCTCAGGTCATGATCTCATGGTTTGTAGGCTTGAGCCCCACATCAGGCTCTGCACTAACCGGGTAAAGCCTGCTTGGGAATCTCTCTTTCTCTCTCTCTCTCTCTCTGCCCCTCCCCCCACTCACACTTTCTCTCTCTCTCAAAATAAAAAAAATAATAATAAACTTTAAAAAAAGTTTTTTAAAAAGTTGCAGCTTAACAAAGATTCCCCAGGTAATTTGTGTGCACATGAAGCACTGTCAGAGGCCAGTGAAAAACAGGGCAAAACATGGGAGTAAAGTATATGTTTTATTTATTCTCAAAACATTTTGGAAAGACACAACTCCTCCCTTGTCCAGTGATTGCCCTTTATTTTCTCTGGGAACGAATGAAGTGAAGATATCTTACCTACGAAGTTATACTCGTAAAGAATTCCTGCACTTTCTCTCTGAGTGCCTTTAATCTGCCTGTCCCTACTCCCAATTTTAATTCAAGAGAGGAAAAAAAATCTCCCTGTGAACTCAACCCCAGAAATGTTTGACAGCCTGGAAAAATTGCAGGTTGGATTCGATTATTCATTGGGCAGCTTTGACAGGGACATCCTCCTTTGGTCATATCCAAAGTGTGATGGGAATAGATGTCAAATGGCACTCAGACGGGATTGAGGACGAAATACGGTCCTGGCCATCACCTATGACCAGAGACAGGGTGGGCTCCAAGAAACACAGCATACTCTACTTTTACTCTGCCATTAATAGGATTTCCTCAGTCTTGGAAAAAGATTTAGCAAAATCTCAGGGTCCCAGAGGAGAAGGAAATATCATTAACCCTTTTATTGAGGATGCTATTGGTTTTCTGTGAGTTGCCATTAGAGGAAAGTGACTGCAGTTAGAATATATTGAAGAAGACACAGAGCGAGACCGACAGCCTAGGACCAAACACTCGGCTGACTTCTATCTCTGGCCCAAAATGCCTGAATATAATTACTGAAATCTAATCATTAGACAGCCAGAGAATAGTGGAATATGTTTCAAGATGTAGACATTAACTGAAAATTAATTAACTCAAATTCTGTTTTTCCTTAATTTAAGGTGAGATAAAGAGAACACAACAAAAATGGACAGATGTTTGGGAGTGAAAATAAGAATATATGAGTACAGTGAAGTGCTATGAAGTTAACCCCATTGGTAAACCACAAGCTGACAATCTCTCTCTCTCTCTCTCTCTGTCCCTCTTTCTCTCTCTCTCTCTCTGTCCCTTTCTCTCTCTCTCTCTCTCTCTCTCTCTCTCTCTCTCTCTCACACACACACACACACACACACACACACACAATGCTGTTTCTTTTTTAGCGTGCCAAGCTCCAGGTAATAAAGACCCATATTGTCTGCTTAAATTGGGCATTTGTTGCAAAATGAGCCTGAAGAACCATACAAACCATCTCTCAGTCCCAGTGCATTCTCTCTACCCTTGCACGTTTCCTCTTTGATCAGGTAAGGAGACTGTTTCCATTTCCAACACTAAACCAATCCTCTAAAACATTGCTAAATTCTCTGTGGGAACTCAATAATAAAAGTACCATGGGCTGGCAAAGGATGTCAGCAGCCCAGAAATGCTTAATGAGGTACCTGAAAATGTATGCAAATTATACCAGCAAAGAGTCGATAAGGCACCGGGCCATTCAGGCAAGATATGGGACAAAAGCCAAAGAGATAAAAACCACTCCAGAAACCTTGAAGGGAAAAGCAGTTCCCACCTGCCTGATCAATGCCATTCCCCACCTCCCTTTCTGGAAACTATTTACCTCAAGAAGCATTTACAGAAGAAAAAAAAAAATCAGTTTCCTGAAATCTGAAGAGTGTTTACCTTTGAAAACCACCTGGCAAAATAGCTTAGCTTTCAACCCTTCACTGAATTGCCAGTGTTCTTTCTGATCCATGTTTAACAGCAGTGGAAGAAGAAGTAGGAGAGAGTCCAGATCAAAGGTAGGATCCCTCAGGGGTCACTGGGAAAACACAAGATGACCCTACACTGGATTTCTGACCCGACAGGCAGTAGTCAGAGGTTGGCATACAGTCAACAAACCTTATAATTTTTGCCCTGTACTTGAGGATTGGGCAATATTCTAATTCTGTTTGACAAGTGGTTAGTCTATGATGTGTCTCTTCTTTAGAGCCTGTGACATAATATTTGCATCTGTTTTGGACACAGCTGTTCAAAATGCTGCTACTGTTAGTAAGTCTCTTCTGGATATTCATGTGTGGGCTTCGCTGCACTTGTCCATGTAAGCACCATCATGAAAAGGGTTTTCTAATTCCTATCTCAACCATTTTTCCATTCCTCCCAGCTTCCCACCCATCTAACTTTTCTTTCTCTTCCTCTTCTCTTCCCCAGCAATTCATTCCTGAAGTTATTAGCTGGGGCAGAGCAGGTGAGGAACTACAAAGATGTAGCCTGCAGTGGGCTGTCAGAGCCCCAGCAGGGGCAGGAGTGTGCTTACCCAAGAGGGGTGAGTCAGCACAGATGCGGGGTGGACCACAGGGAAGGAAAGTGCAGTGGCAACAGAGATCATTACATACCGAGGGATCAGTCAATACATTAATGGATGGGGGAGAAAGGTTTCTCACTGTTTGAGAGGGGAATTGTAAACACACAAAGGGAGAAAACTAACGTGAATGCTGCAGTGTTGGATTGGAAGTGGAAGAATTGGTTTCAACTCATGTTTTCCATATATAAAATGGATTATAAAATATACATGCAAATGCATAAGGGTGTGTGTGTGTGTGTGTGTGTACATATATGTTCCCTAGTTCTAACCATTGAGATAGCTCACAAGGAGTGAGATTCCTGCAGCAATGAGCCCACTTAGTAGCCAGATCCCAGCTTCTAAATACCATTCTCCACTAAAAAAAAAACCAAGGCTCCTTGAGGAAATGACTAATTCTAAGACAGGGTCCAGAAAATTACGAGATGAGCCTGTGATATCTCATTAGACCAGCAAGCAATAGAGTCCTCAAAGGATGCTGGGGCCATATCAAAAGAACACAAGGCAGCTTGACTGAGATAGTACCAGCCAAATCAGAGACCATTTGAACATCAAAACAAATAATGATAATAACAGATTATAACTCTTGGAATAAAAAAAGGAAACCCATGAGTTCATATTGATATAAAGTAAAAAAATAATAATAATAATGAAAAAAGGTTTTGGTAAGGAGTGGGTTATTTCCATGATTTCAAAGTACCTTGCCCAAAGTACTTTTTTACAAAAGGCAAAGTAATAACTTTACAGTGGAGAAGGTTGGCAGACGCAACAGTAATCAACAAATCAGTGTGAATATTATCAGTAATGGAACAAATACAAATCATTCACAACCTCGTAAGATGCAATGAGAAGACAGCACGACCTCCATGTTGTTCTTCCCTACAGTGTGTAAACTGCATCTAATTATAAGAAAGCACGGGACAAGCTCACACAGAGAAACATACTGTAAAATAATTGCCTTGCAATCTTCGAAAGAGTCAAGGTTATCAAAGTTGAAGAAAGGGTTAAAACTGGTTCCAGAATGAAGGAGAGAACAGAGCCAAGACAACTAAAGGCAACACGTAATTTTTGAACTGGATAATTTTTCTCTAACAGGCATTCTGGGGAAAATAGGAAAACTTGAACAGGGTCTAAAGTTTCAATGGTTAAAAAAAAAAAGAAAAAAGAGGAAGAAGTTCTTTTTACCATCCTTGCAACTTCTCTGTGGGTTTAGGGTTGTTTTATAGTAAATACAATTCTATGAAAGAAACTTAATAAAATAAATCACTTGAATCTTAATAATTCTCTCCTTTGATGATTTCATTCACTCTGAAGCATACCCCCATTTAATGCAGATGATTTTCTGCATTAGTGACCTGTGGCTGCGTGACAAATCACCCCAAAACATTGTAGCTCAAAACCACCATCTACTGAGGTCAGTATTCTGTGGGTCAGAAATTTCACACGGGGTCAGCTGTGGTTTTTCAAGGATATGGGGCTGGGCTTACTCACATGTTTGTGGTCAGCTCCCAGTCCTGGGGTGCTCCTTCTTTGTGAATTTAGTGGGTGTCAGTTGGGACTACAAAGGCAAGGGGACGCATGGCTGGTTAGTATCTAGCCAGGTGGGCCGGGCCTGTTCCCATGGCTACTCAGGTCTCCAAGAAGAACAAGACAGCAAGGATGATTTCCAGGAGGAAATCACTTATTCACAATAAAAATGAGAATAAATATTTTGTAGGATTTTCATGGAGATTAAACAAGATAATGTACTGTTGACCCTTAACACGCAGTAGGCATTAAAAATTTTTTCCATACTCTTTTCTCCTTCCCTAGGCAAAACCTACTCCCCTCTTAGAATTTCTCTTGACATGTTCCCAATGGTGCAGGCTTGTGGAAACATGGTGGTCATTTTCAAACTGTCCTTTTCCCTTGTCCAGTCATATTCAACCTGCCCACCTAACTAAAGGGCTTATATCACAGTCCTCTAGAACTTTTTTTTTAACTCTTAAAAGGTTTTTAATAATCAAATGCAGTTCATTCCATTTCTGCAATCTTATTCAACACACTATGGATGAACATCTCACCTTTCTGGCCCTTTTGCCAGAGCTGCCCTTCTCCCTTCACCCCCTACATCAGGCCTGTCAGCACCACAACCAGGCGAGTCAGATCATACACCTGAGCTCGCCTCCTCAGTGTGCCCAGCCACTTCGCTCAGATGATGCACCTGCAAGTTGTGGCCTGGTGGTATGACACAGGGCTCAACTTGACTGGAATACCTGGATTCCAGTTTCATCTCTACCACCTATTCACTGTGTGGCCATACACAAGGTCCTTAATTTCTCTTAGTTTCCTCGCCTATAAAATGGGAGTGAGGTGCTGCCTTAAGAGGCGTTGGGGGATCAAGTGAGGAAACCCACAGAAAGCACTTAGCCTGTGCTTGGTACCTGCCAAGGGCTTTAATAAGGGTTAGCCATTCCTATCGCCGCCGTCCCCCCCACCCCACCCCGCTGCCTTGAATACATTCTTTCCTTACCATCTCTGCTTGCTGCTCCCTCGGACCAGGAGCAGCACCAGGTAAGGTCCAGATCTTACCTTCCCCGAGGGCACCAGCACCAATAACACCTAACTGAAACCCAGCCTCTAGTGTGGCTTCCTCAAAACCATCCTCCCTCATCCCCACCGGAGAAACCAGTGCAAGTGGGAAAGTCCCAGATAACATTTCCCTACTAAAAGCTTCACCTATAGCTGTCTTCCCAAACTATTTAGGATTAAGAACCAGTGCATTTCCCAACCAAATATCAGTAACAGAACATATATTTGTAAAACGCAATGAAACCTAATTATTGGAAATTTTTCATGTAAAAAAACAAACAGAAAACACAAACCCAAGATTTCTATTATTAGATTTAATAGATATAAATACTCCCTTGGATTGTTTTGACAGTTTCTAAACACACTTATTCCCAATTGCACTCATCTCCCTAGGGACTCATGGCAAAGAGTTGCTGAACTAAGAATGATCCTTTCTCCCTTCAGAAGTGCTGGTAGGTGTCCTACAGGACCTAGGCTCTGGCTAGTTTCTTGTTGAGTTGCCCCAACTCTTAATATTTATACATGTCATATACATATATATGTGTACACATATATGTGTGTGTACACATATGTGTACGTATATATGTGTACACATATATATGTATATGACATGTATAAATATTAAGAGATATATGAAGATATATAAGATTTATATTTATATATATAATGTGTGTGTGTGTGTGTGTGTGTGTGTGTGTGTATAATTACTTGGGGTTTCCCCCAACTTGCAACATTTCTATCTCTATTCTTTCCCACATGGGATTCCATTTCCCCTTTCAATTTTTGTGACCAGGAAACTCCTAAACATCTTTTGAGATTCTATTCAGATGTTGTACAGCCTAAAGTCTCGCATGTCTGCTGTTGGTATTGAGGCTCTGTTCCTGGCACTGTGGTTGATTGCCACCACTGTCCTGACGTGTTTGTCTGACTACCAGCACTCCAGTGGCTATGGTCCCACTCTGTCCTAGTAGCCATTGATTGCTAAGTCCCGCTACCTCCACCAAAGCTGCTACAATACTAGAGCTTGAAGGAAAACATCCCCGAGTGACTAAAGCCACCGGAGACTTTTAGTGAATCCCACTTATCCCATTTTTCTGTCCCTTCTCCTAGGGTAGCTGGGACGATAAACTTGAAGACTGATCCAGAAAATATTTCAAGGACACCAGCCTGTATATCAAGAGTTTTGCCAAATACCTACTACACACCTGGCATGCAGCTGGATGCGGTAAATACAGAAGTAAAGACAGAGTCCCTTCAGAAAAGTAATGCTTAGAGCAGTTCAAGAAGCACTATAATCATAGAATGTGCAAGTCGTTGCAGTAATTCAAGGAACAGCACGTAAGTGGTAACACAGATTTTAGTGCTGGGTCTGCATGAGTCTCATTTCTGTACATCTTCTTCACAGAGACACTGACAACCTTTTCTCTCTTTTCAAGGATGTTTATACAGTGAACAGCTTTGGAAGATAGAAATAATGTCTTCTTCTACAGCAGAGGGAAGAAATGTTTGTTGTGTAGTATAACAAAATTAGTGTCTCCCTCCTGGGAAAAAAATGGGCAGCTTTTCTGGCATCCTATCTATTGTAAAAGAGGTTTCCTAAGCTCGGGTTTCCTCAGCTTGAAGCAAACCCAGTACATATGCAGCATCTAGGGCCATGTGTTGCACCCATGGTGCTTGGGGGTGCGAAAGTAGATGACATGAGCATGATGTGCATGCTGCTTGCTCTATGGGGAGTAATAAAGTCCTTTGTCTCTTACCTGGGAGTGTCGTGTCTTCTATCAAATCCATGAAACTATAGCGGACTAATGTGTTAGTGTGAAAGTAGGGTAAAATCTAAGAGCTATCAGAGTTCTTGACATTTAGATGGGTTCAAGGGAATTATTTCAGGGTCCTGACACCCACCTGAGCTAAAATATGTAGGGTTTTGTTTTTCTTTTTTTTTAGTGTTTATTTATTTTTGAGAGAGAGAGAGACATGGAGCGTGAGTGGGGGAGGGGCAGAGAGAGAGGGAGACACAGAATCCAAAGCAGGATCCAGTCTCTGAGGTATCAGCACAGGGCCCAACGTGGGGCTCCAACTTGTGAACCATGAGATTACAACCTGAGCCAAAGTTGGACGCTCAACCCACTGAGCCACCCAGGCACCCCTAAAACAGGCAGGCTTTGTGTAAGTTAGCCTCAAAGGCATTCTAGAACACAAAGTAAAGACCATATGGATGGGAAAGAAGGAATAACCACAAAATACATTTATAAAAATTCAAGTAGACAGGGTGTCTGGGTGGTTCAGTCCGTTAAGCGTCTGACTTTGGCTCAGGTGGTAATCTCATGGTTCATGAGTCCAAACCCCATGTGGGGCTCTGTGCTGACAGCTCAGAGCCTGGAGCCTGCTTCAGATTCTGTATCTCCCTCTCTGCCTTTCCTCTGCTCATGCTCTGTCTCCCTGTCTCTCTCAAAAATAAATAAACATTTAAAAACAAATTTTAAAAACAATTCAAGTAGAACAAGTTGACCAGATCACCATCAAGGGTTTTACACACAGTCACAAAACTAAATAAGTGTATCCAATTTGGCCTTAAAGTCTACTTTGAGATAAAACTTTTAATAATATTAACCACAGATGTACAATTAGCTAATACAGTATTTTCCAACCAAACTGATGAAGAAAAACTGTTCTGTGTCATGTTAATTGCTATGCCAATAAAAATAGACTTGCCTTAGTTTCTTAACTGGAAGGAAAGTTCAATAGGTTTTGGTGTTTGAGTTGTTGTTGTTGTTGTTGCTGCTGCTGTTTTTTCACTGAAGCCCTTCTTGATACTTCAATATGGTAAAAAAATATTTTGAATCACCAAAGGGGAAAGTCAGCAGCATGCAGCCTAGACCAAGCTAATCTGATCAGGTATCCTTTGTTTGAGGAACTCTGATTAACATTTATTTACCAGACTCATTGTTCTGCTCCTCCTGATATGAGTGATGTTTGTATAATCCATTTAAAAATCACTATGGCATTATAAGCAAACAAATGAAATGATAATTGAATAAAATTAATCGTTGGCTGGATTTGCCTTAAACTGTGTCTGTAGAATTAGGATTCTGTAGTCCTAAACCTTCATAACCTAAAATAAGTGAAATTCCATAAAGGTTTGTGTGTATCTGTTCTCTGCTCTGATGACCTACAAATTAATAAATCAAATATTAATTGCACAGGAACATTTAAGTATTTTAGTCATACATCTACGTCTCCAGTTGACTGAACTGTTCCAAGATATCAATTCACTATGCATATATATATGATTCAGACATTGTTTACTTTGCCAAAAGAGTGCACTTAGAGTTTTATTACACGCCAGGTCACTGAAAATGGAGCATAGCATACTTATATTAGTTCCATGTAGAAAGATATACAACATATGTAACAATATGTGTATCATATGAATATATATATATCATACATACACATTTTAGAAACACCTATGCAAGGTCCTTCAACCCTGAAACTGAAAGGAATAGGAAACCAATTAGGACAAAATCGACAACCCTTTGATTGTAATCCTTTGACTGTTGATCACTTTTTAGCTGAAACAAGGGTTTAATCATTGTTACAAGGTCACACTACAATATAAATGTAAGTATCATTTCCTTAAAATTGTAAGAAAAATTGCTATTTCTCACACTGAAAAGCTCTCTTGGCCAAAAATATTTGGAAAATTTTTCATTGCCTATTGAATGGCAAAGATTCAACATATTGGCTCACTGCTGTCTGTAAATTCACCCTTGAATCATCCCTAGCATGGAGCTATCATAGGGAAGGAAGACAGTCAATCGATATTTATTAAATAAGTAAATGAACTTTTCACCTTTTAGTTGATACGATGATATACAATTTTAAGTATATTTGCTGATGTCTATGAAATTCTTTACCACCAATCCATTTCATTCAAAGGATTTAAAAGTTTATTAGAAAAACAGACAAATGCAAAAGAAATGTTTAAAAGGCTTATCAGACAATAATGAAATTACTGAAATCCTGAGGATTATATAAAATACAACAATATACTAAACATAGATAATATTCTGCTTATATAAGTTATACATTTAAGTTAAAATGCAGACATGTTTGTCACTATAGTTTTTCTTTAATGAAATCATTACTCGAGTTTTACAATGTTCATTTATTTCCATTTTTTGAGCTTCTTATAGTGAGTGGCATTTATTTCATATAATTCTCCGGATTTTAACAAATTAATATTTTGTTATTGAAAATGTGATGCCAAGGAGTTAGAAATTTAGGCTGAAATCAATAAAAGAATTTAAAGCACATAGGTGACTTTTCTGTCCCTGTCCCCAAAATAACTTCTGTGTCTCTCTGGTTCATGGGCCTTGTTTCTTCATTTGTGTGAGCATTAGTTTTGATCTACCCAGGATAATCCTCAGCTGCAAAGCCCTCTTCACCAGTGTGCATGTATGAGGACTCACTGCCACACCTATCCCTAAATTATTTGTGCTTATTAGGCTCACATCTACAGAAAGATGAAAATCAACAATTCCCAGCCTCAATGAAGTTATGATCAATGTGAGAAGTCATATTTTAGATTCCGGGGAAGACAGTGGAGTGCAGGACCTTAGGCTCACCTTGTCCCACAAATGCAACTAGATAACTCCCACATCAGTGTAAATAATCCAGTGAACAAGCCAAGGGCTGGCAGAACAAACTGTCCACAGCTAATGTAGAGAAGAGTCCACATGGAAAAGGGTAGGAAGGGTGGAGGCACCGTTGGGAGTTAAATGGCCCCAGAGGGCTATCTGCAAGAGGGAGAGATAGCAGGGTGGAGAGGGGAAAGAAATAGACACCCACACATACCCCAGGCACAGGGAAGACAAACCCCATAACATTTGGCTTTGAAAACCAGAGGGGCCAAATTTCAAGAATTTTTACAATCAGCAGGGCTTAACACCTGGAACTTTAAAAAAGTCACCAGGCTCCTGGGAAAGCCTGGAAGGTGAGAGGAAACTGAGTCCCCACCCTTAAAGAGACAGTACAACAAACAGCCCCACATAGATACAGCATAGAAGCAGCAGTTTGAAAAATACCTAGGATTTGCAAGATGAAGATTTGTTTATTCATTTCAGAGCATGTGCTGGAGGATCAGAGATCTTGGGAGATTTCTCCAGGGACAAAGGAGATGCCAGGTACCGTTTCCCTTCTTTACCCCCCAGGATAAACACACAGACACCTGCAGGAACCAGTCAGCACTTACACTCACCACCTGATGTACTGTAAGTCCACCCCATGCCCACATTCTGCTGCAGACATGCTCCCTGCAGCCCGGCCTCTGCTCCAGGTCCCCTCCCACAACAAACCAACACAAACTTTGCTAACACCACATGTCCTACCACCTGCGTAGCTTCTGCAGATCTACCTCTTCTAACCTGGCCTGCTTCAGCCCCTACCAGTTTCCCGCCTGCCAGCCCGGACCCTGCTGACACCACATGCACCAACCCCAGGTTCTACTACAGACCTGCCCCCTCTACTATGCACTTGGTTGGAGCCCATCCGGAACAGTGCCACAAGCTCAGCAGTGTGTAAGCATATGTGACAGGTGTCAGAATGACTCCCACCTGGAAAGAGGGAAAGATAACCACACACATCAGTCTGACTAAGGCCCCACCAATGTTGTCCCTGGACAATAAAGGGAAATCACCTTGCGGTTCAGTGCTACTGCATGCTATCTGGCAAACACCTGGCTTGACTCAACTCAAACCCAAGACAGCCCCAGATTGGCCCACTACCAGCACAGGCAAAGAGATCCATTACAGAGGCCTGGGCTGAGGGTGAAAGCAGCTCAGCCACACATTAGGGCAGATGCAACACACATAGGAGACACCCTGAAGCACCAGATTCCAGGTAACAGAAGACATGGCACTGCAAGGCACTAGAGGACCACTTCTTCATAAAGGCCTTTACTTTCAAGAGCAGGAGACATAGCTGATTTTCCTAACACAGAGAAAAAGACAGGAAGACTTAGACAACATGAGGAGACAGAGGACTATGTCCCAGATGAAAGAACAGGACAAAATCACAGCAAGTGAGCTAAACAAAACAAAAATAAATAGTATTCCTGATAGAGAATTTAAAGTAATGGTCATAAAGATACTCACTGGACTTGAGCTTAAGAGAAGAGTGGAGGACCTCAGTGAGACCCCTAACAAAGAGATGGAAAACAAAAAAGAACTCAGTAAATGAAGAACTCAACAAATGAAACAAAATACACTAGAGAGAATAAATACTAGACTACAGGAAGCAGAACAGATTGGAAACCTGGAGGACAGAGTCATGGAAAGCAATCAAGCTGAACAAGAGAGATAAAAATAAGAAGAAAAAATAAAAATAGACTTAGGGAACTCAGCGACATCATCACATAATAACATTTGTCTTATAGGGATCACAGGAGAAGAGAGAGAAAGGGGAACAGAAATTTTATTTTAAGAAATAATAGCTGAATAACAGCTTCCTAACTCTGGAGAAGAAAACAGAAATCCATATCCAGGAGGCACAAAAAGCCCCTATCAAAGTCAACCCAAGGAGAATCACACCAGGACACATAGTGATTAAAATGGCAAAAATTGGTGATAAGGAGAGAATTTTAAAAGAAGCAATACAAAAGAAAAGTTACATAAAAGGGACACCCCTTAAGACTATCAGCTTATTTTTCAGCAGAAACTTCACAGACCAGAAGGCATGACATATTCAAAGTTCTGGCATGGGGGAGGGAACCTGCAACCAAGAATACTCTATCCAGCAAGGCTATCATTGAGAATAGAAGGAGAGATAAAGAGTTTCCCAGAAAAACAAAAATTAAAGGAATCCATGGCCACTGAACCAGCCCTGAAATAAATGTTACAGGGGATCTTTGACTGGAAAGGAAAGCCCATAACTAAAAATAAGAAAAGTAGGAAACACAAAAGCAACAAAAATAAGCATATCTATAAAAATCAGTCAAGAGATTCAAAAAATAAAAGGATATAAAGCATGACACCATCAACTAAAATGTGGGGAGTAAAAAATGGGTTGAAACTTAAGTGACCATCAACTTAATATAGACTGCTATATGCATAAGATGTTATATACAAACTTAATGGTAACTACAATTAAAAAACCAGTAATAGATATGCAAAACTTAAAGAGAAAGGATTCCAAGCAAATCACTAAAAAAGGCCAGCAAACCATTAGAGAAGATAGCAAGAAAAGGAACATAGAACTACAAAAACAACCATGAAACAACTAACAAAATGGCAATAAGTACACCCCTATTAATAATTACTTTCAAAAACATGACTTCAGATGTAAGTGGACTAAACGCTCCAATCAAAAGACCTAAGGTGATGGAATGGATAAATTAAAAAAAAAAAAAAAGCAAGATTCATCTACATGCTGCCTACAAGGGACTCATTTCACACATATAGACATCTGCAGATTGAAAGTAAATGGATGCAAGAGGATTTATCATGCAAATGAAAGTGAAAAGAAAGCCAGCATAGCAATACTTATATTGGACAAAATAGACTTTAAAACAAAGACTGTAACAAGAGACAAAGAAGGACACTATATAATCAAAAAGGGAACAATCCAGTAAGAAGATATAACAATTGTAACTATGGATGCACCATCATGGGAGCACCCAAATACATAAGGCAGCTAATAACAAACATAAAGGAAGTAATTGATAGTAATATGATAAGAGTACGGGACTTTAACACCCCACTTACACCAATGGGTAGATCATCCAAACAGAAAATCAACAAGAAAACAGTGACTTTGAACATTATATTGGACCTGATGAATCTAACAGAAATATTCAGAACATCCCATCCTAAAAAAGCAGTATACACATTCTTTTCAAGTGCCCATGGAACATTCTCCAGAATAGATCATGTATTAAGCCACAAAACATGTCTCAACAAATTCAAAAAGATTAAAGTCAGAACATGCATCTTTTCTGAACACAATGCTATAAAACTAGAAATCAACACAAGAAAAAAATATAGGAAGAACACAAATACATGGAGGTTAAATAACATACTAGTTAAATAACTAGACAATGAATGAGTCAACCAAGAAATCAAAGAAGAAATAAAAAAATACACAGAGACAAATGAAAATGAAAATACAGCAGTCTAAAATCTTTGGGATACAGCAAAAGTTGTTTTAAGAGGGAAGTTTATAGCAATACAGGTCTACATCAAGAAGCAAGAAAAATCTCAAATAAACAACATAACTCTACACCTAAAGGAGCTAGAAAAAGAAGAAAAAACAGTAGAAAAAAGAAAATATGAAAATTAAAGCAGAAATAAACAAAATAGAAACTAAAAAAAAAATATCATAGATCAAGGAAACCAGGACCTGGTTCTTTGAAAAGATCAACAAAGTTGATAAATCTTTAGCTAGACTCATTAAAAAGAGAGAGGGGTGGGGGGACTCAGATAAGCAAAATCAGAAATGAAAGAGGATAAATAACAACAATACCACAGAAATACAAAATATTATAAGAGAATATTATAAAAATTATATGCCAACAAATTGGACAACTAGAAGAAATGGATAAATTCCAACAAACATACAATCTCCCAAAACTGAATCAGGAAGAAACAGAAAATTGTAACAGACCAGCAACAAAATCGAATCAGTAATCAAAAAACTCCCAAAAAAACAAAAGTCCAGGACCAGACAGCTTCCCAGGTAAATTCTATCAAACATTTAAAGGAGAGTTAATGCCTACTCTTTTCAAACCATTCCAAAAAATAAACGAGGAAGAAAAGCTTCTAAATTCATTCTAAGAGGAGAGCATTACCCTGATACTAAAGCCAGGAAAAGATACTACAAAAAAAAGAACTACAAGCCATATACATAAATGTATTACATCTCTACACACTAATAAGGAAGTAGCAGAAAAGAAATAAAGAAAACAAGCCCATTTATAATTACACCAAAAATATTAAAATACCTAGGAATAAACTTTACTCTGAGAACTCTGGAAAACATTGACGAAAGAAATTGAAGATGACAAAATAAATGGAAAGACATTCCATGCTCATGGATTGGAAGAAAAAAAATATTGTTAAAATGTCCATACTACCCAAAGCAATCTACAGATTTAATGCAATCCCTATCAAAATACTAACAGTATTTTTCACAGAACCAGAATAATCTTAAAATTTGTATGGAACCACAAAAGGCCCTGAATAGCCAAAGCAACCTTGAGAAAAACAAAATTGAAGGTATCATAATCCCAGATTTCAAGATATACTACAAAGCTACAGTAATCAAAACAATGTGGTACTATTACAAAAATAGACACATATATCAACGGAACAGAATAGAGAGTTCAGAAACAAACCCATGATTATATAGTCAATTGATCTTTGACAAAGGAAGCAAGAATATACAATGAGAAAGAGACAGTTTCTTCAACAAATGGTGTTGAAAAAGTTTCATTCATGCAAAAGAATGAAACTCTATCACTTTCTTACACCACACACAAGAATAAGCTCAAAATAAATTAAGGACCTAAATGTGAGATCAGAAACCAAAAAAATCCTGGAAGAGAGCACAGGTAGTAATTTCTCTGTCATCGGCCATTGCAACATTTTTTTTATTTGTCTGCCGTGGCAAGGGAAACAAAAGCAAAACTAAACTATTGGGATTACATCAGAATAAAAAGCTTCTGCACAACAAAGGAAAGAATCAGTAAAACTAAAAGATAACCTACCAAATGGGAGAAGATATTTGCAAATGATGTATCTGATAAAGGGTTAGTATCCAAAATATATAAAGAACATATACAACTCAATACCAAAAAATAAATAATCCATTTTAAAAAATGAGCAGAGGACATACAGACATGAAAAGAGGCTCAACATCACTCATCATCAGGAAAATGCAAATTAAAACCACAATGAGATACCACCTCACACCTGACAGAATGGCTAAAATCAAAAACACAAGAAACAACAAGTATTGGCAAGGATGTGGAGAAAAAGGAACCCTTGTGCACTGATGGTGGGAATGCAAACTGGTGCAGCCATTGTGGAAAACAGTATGGAGGTTGCTCAAAGAGTTAAAAATAGAATTATCATATGGGCCAGTAATTTCAGTGCTGGGTATTTACCCAAAGAAAATGAAAATACTAATTCAAAAAGATACTTGCACTCCTATGTTTATTGTAGCATTATTGACAATAAACAAGATTTGGAAGTAACCCAAGTGTCCATTAATAGATGAATGGATATAAAAGATGTGATGATATAGATAGATATAGATATAGATATAGATATAGATATAGATATAGATAGATACAATGGAATATTACTCATCCATAGAAAAGAATGAAATCTTGCCATTTGCAACAATATGCATGTGTCTAGAGTGTACAATGCTAAGTGAAATAAGTCAGCCAGAGAAAGACAAATACCATATGATTTCACTCATATGTGGAACTTCAGAAACAAAACAAATGAACAAAGAAAAAAAGAGGCAACCCTAAAAACAGACTTTTAACTATAGAGAACAAATTGATGGTTACACAAGAAAGGGTAGGGGGATGGGTGAAATAGGTGAAGGGGATTAAGAGTCCATTTATCATGATGAGCAGTGACGAACATATAGAATCATTGAATCACTATATTGTACACCTGAAACTAATATGTAACACTATATGTTAACTATACTAGAATTTTTAAAAAATTAACTGGTCTACAGAATAGAATTCATTTACTCATACATTCATTGAGTCATTATTGATTCATTCAGCAGTGTTTATTTAACACATATTATGGCCCACGTCCTGCAAAAGATACCTTAGATGCAAAAGCTAATAAAACATTGTAGCCCAAGGTAATGTTTCTTATTCCCCTTACATTACCTCTGCCTCACCTTAGTCCAGGCCCCATAGCTCCTCAACAACCAAAAAAGACTATCACCTACAGTTTTCTCCAGAATCTCCGGCCAATAGGCAATTGTTCAATCCTCCTAATGCACAAATTTGTTTATATAACTTCCTTCTTCAAAAACTTTTAGTTGCACCCCCCTAACCTATGAAGTAAATTATAAATTCCTTAAATGAAAATAATTTAAGAATCTCTCTATCTTGGTCCCAATATATCTTTCCAATCCTAAAAAACTAACACATAGAGGAGTGATTTACATTATTACCTCAGCCTTTCCATATCTATTATTTCATATATATTAGCCTGGGCTCTTCACATATTTTATCTTCATAATAACACCAGAGATTCACAGGGCACTATTGTGTGCTTCCCCAGAACATTTCATTTTTTGACCTCTCTGACCTCAGCCGTAGCAATCTCTTACTCGGCACATCCCCAAAGGCAAGGGAATTAAAAGCAAAAGTGAATTACTGGGACCTTATGAAGATAAAAAGCTTCTGCACAGCAAAGGAAACAACCAACAAAACGAAAAGGCAACCAACGGAATGGGAAAAGATATTTGCAAATGACACATCGGACAAAGGGCTAGTATCCAAAATCTATAAAGAGCTTATCAAACTCCACACCCGAAAAACAAATAACCCAGTGAAGAAATGGGCAGAAAACATGAATAGACACTTCTCTAAAGAAGACATCCGGATGGCCAACAGGCACATGAAAAGATGTTCAACGTCGCTCCTCATCAGGGAAATACAAATCAAAACCACACTCAGATACCACCTCACGCCAGTCAGAGTGGCCAAAATGAAGAAATCAGGAGACTATAGATGCTGGAGAGGATGTGGAGAGACGGGAACCCTCTTGCACTGTTGGTGGGAATGCAAATTGGTGCAGCCGCTCTGGAAAGCAGTGTGGAGGTTCCTCAGAAAATTAAAAATAGACCTACCCTATGACCCAGCAATAGCACTGCTAGGAATTTATCCAAGGGATACAGGAGTACTGATGCATAGGGGCACTTGTACCCCAATGTTTATAGCAGCACTCTCAACAATAGCCAAATTATGGAAAGAGCCTAAATGTCCATCAACTGATGAATGGATAAAGAAATTGTGGTTTATATACACAATGGAATACTACGTGGCAATGAGAAAAAATGAAATATGGCCTTTTGTAGCAACGTGGATGGAACTGGAGAGTGTGATGCTAAGTGAAATAAGCCATACAGAGAAAGACAGATACCATATGGTTTCACTCTTATGTGGATCCTGAGAAACGTAACAGAAACCCATGGGGGAGGGGAAGGGAAAAAAAAAAAAAAGAGGTTAGAGTGGGAGAGAGCCAAAGCATAAGAGACTCTTAAAAACTGAGAACAAACTGAGGGTTGATGGGGGGTGGGAGGGAGGGCAGGGTGGGTGATGGGTATTGAGGAGGGCACCTTTTGGGATGAGCACTGGGTGTTGTATGGAAACCAATTTGACAGTAAATTTCATATATTAAAAAATAAATAAATAAATAAATAAATAAATAAATCAAAAAAAAAAAAGAACATTTCATTTTCACCTGGGCACACCAAAGACTTGATTTTTAAGGCCCCCCCCCCCCCACCAAGATCTAGGTGGAGCCACATGACTGGCTCTGGCCAACAGAATATGAACAGATTTCTAGGTCTGGTCCCTAAAAGATCTCCCACACTTTCTTCCTCTCGCTTCCCTTCTATAGTGAATTTGGGGACCAAATATTGGGACAATGTCCCAAGATGGAGTCCCTAACAGCAGAGTTTCTCTCTGACCCTGCCTCACTGCCACCCCCCAAATATAAATGGGACTAAGATGTTAGGAAACATCCGTTTTTTATTGTTTTCAGTCACTGAGATTTGAGTTTATTTGTTGTTTCAGCGTAAACTGTTTTATTCTGACAACACAGCCAGAAATTAATTTGATATTCTTTTAGAAATGAAAACTAAGATTCCAAACGGCAAGTGACACCTAAATTCATATATTAATAAGTAGGATTATAAATTCAGGTCTCTACTTTCTGTGATGATTTATATGTGAATTTCACTGGGCTCATGGATGCCCAGATAGCTAGTCACATATTATCTCTGGGTGTGTCTGTGAGGGTGTTTCTGGAAGAGATTAACATTTGAATCAGTAGACTAAGTAAAGATTATCCTGAGCAATACAAGTGGAGATCATCCAATTCATTGAGGGCCCAAATGGAAAAAAAAGGCAGAGGAAGAGGGAATTTGCTCTCTGAGCGAAGTTACCTACCCTCTCCTGCCCTTGGGTTCTGGGGCTATGTATAGTGTTGGGTTTACATTACCTTGCATATAAGTCACCCAATAATCATGTTGAATGAATAAATGTTGTGGTTTAACTGTTTAATCTATCATTAGTACATACATAGACTTACAGCAAATGTCAACGGAAGTCACTTCTGATAATAACACAGAGGGTTAATATATGCAAAGGATCTTCTGGACAAGATGTCCACTTTGATCTCCTTTTTAAATACGGGACATTAGTTCTGATTTTTAAAGTGTACTTTGAAATCCTCTGATCTTCTCTAATGAGCCACTTGATTATATAAGGCTGTGCCTCATGTTTCAGCAATGAATTTGGCACTGTGTTCACCAGAGGTGGGCTTAGCAAATTTGAATAGTGGAGGAGACTATTAACAAGCAGTTATTCCTGTGTTACTTCTTTTGCCACAAACCAATTTACTTCAGCAATTTTTACCTACTTAAAAAAAAAAACTACACAAATTAGAGCATGTCTTTAAAAATAAATTGCTTCTAAATAAACCTTAGATGCAATTAGAATTATGATACTTTTTATGAAGAGCTGTGTCTCCTTCCATTTGGTGCTAGTGACAAAGGTTAAAAATGCCCTCCTATAAAATACCACATAATTAAACAAAGCAATTTTGTAATTACCCACTACACAACTGGATAAATTCCAAGTTTCATAATTATTTTAACCTATAGATGATCTACTTGTATAAAAAAAAAATAAGTCCAATGGATAAAAGAATGGAATTTCTCTTCAGCACAATTTAGTTTTGTTCCCATTCTCTCAACTTAGGCTTCTTTTTTAAAAGAATGAAAATAACAAATAGCAAACAGTTTCTGCTCTTTGTATCTCCCTCCTCACATAACTATGCACAGATATAGGAGTAGAATGTCAAGGAGAAAGCTTGAAAATTTTTGCAACCTAGCACTGGAAATGAGACATAGTGGTACGAGGCATATTGAAAACCCAACCCCCACCATCAACAGGTGTGAGAAAAATGCCAAAGGAGAAGTTGAAGGAACTTATGATAATAATCTGATGGAGACAAAACTCTATAAAACACAAATCCTTGTTTCCCAGGGATCAAATTACACCACTACGTAGGCAACTTTCCACCATGCCAACTTCCTGTGTTGAGCTTCCAAAAGTTTTCATCTAAAGTGCACACCATCTCCCCTCATCTTTGCAAAGTGCCCAGGGGGGCAGGCTCTCTCCCCACCAAGCTCCAGATAAATGTCCAGCTACCTCAGGGTCCACTCCTACTACCCCTGTCACACTAAGATGAAGACCGCCTATGAATAATTCTATAGAAGGAATCCATTCTGCACAATGCAACACACTCTGGGATGACAAAGGGGAGAAAAACTCTTTAAAAAAAAAAAAAACATCTTTCAGAATTTCCAGGTCACTGGATGATTTTAAAATCACAGTGATGACCAACCACTTTCATCAAATATCCATGATACACCTTAGGCATTTTGCAAAGTACTAATCCTAATACCTTAGCCAAATGTCACCATGGGGTAGGTACCCTGATTAATTATTTAGTCATTTTATTTTGAAAGTAGTATTCTTGCTTTAGGCTCAGACCATTACCCCACAGCACATTGAGCAAATATCCACAGATTCCAGGAGTTTCTATAAATGAAAAGTCTAAAACCTGATGACATCTGATGAAACTACATTCAGATCTCACGAAAAGAGCTTGATAGTAACTTTTCCAGAAGGCTACTTTTACCTTCTGGAAAAGTGCACAACAGAACATGTTAACCAATGAGTCACAGGGTCCAAGTTCAATGTCATTTGAAAACTCATCTCCCAGTCTGAGCATTTAGACTGAGGAAGAACAAGGGTCATTACATGACTACAGTGGTCCAGGCAAAGCAGCTTGGATTTGTCCCTCAGCCTGCCCCTCTTTCTGAGTTTTGGTATGAAAATAGATGTCTACATTATCTGACCTTCACATATATGGAACAGGAACACCCAGTGTAAGTTTCAGCTGGAAAACAACTTGAGGTAACATAAAGTGAGCATGCATTTATTCATCACTTCTTAGGCTTACCATTTTAAATCCATACGACAAGACTTTTTTTTTTTTTCCATGAGAACTCGGAGGTTCTAAGAATTGAAGTGACTTTGTCAAGGTCACCTAATAAGAAAGTAATATAACTGAGCATTTGTCTCCACAGCCTACTGTCTTTCTACTATAGCATGTTAACTCCATGGATTTTAAGTTTAAAATGTTGACTTTATGTTTCTTAACCTCTAAATCTTTTTCTTTTTCTGTAAAATTGTAACATTCCCAAAATCACACAGCTGAAAATGGACAATTATGGGATGTGAAACACTGGCTTTGTATTTCTTTCTGACATACCACATTCAAACAACACTAGACATTTGGCCTTCCTCTGCCAATTCTCTTCTTCCTCTTGTCTCCTCAAAACCTGGGATCATCTCAAAAGCACCCTTCCTGTCAGTGACACACGTCTTATATACATCAAACAGATCTGGTAATTCTACCTTCAAAATCTTACTCATATCCGTCACTTTTCCATATCTCCATCTCTACCTTCAGGACTAGTTACCATCACCTCCAGCTGAGGTAAGTGATGTCCATCACCAATCCAACACTTCCCACAAGGCCAGGACCTTCTGGAAACATAAATCAGGCCATATATGACCTCAGTGCTTGAAACCCTTCAATGACCTCCTATTTCATTTAGGATTACCCCCTGGTCATTTCTCTCCTTTCTCCCACATGCCTTACTCATTATTCCTGTTCTTCATATGTATCAAGCCATTTTCTTTTTTTCCCCCTCTCCCATAAAGTGTTTTATTAACTGAACATGACTGAACATGACATGGCCAGATATTATTTTATATCCTATGAGCCAACAATATGATCTTCGTTGGTACAGATCCTCGTAGGAGGGCTTCTGTAAAGCATCTTGTTTCCTCTAGCATTTTTCAAGTATAATTGACATATAGCATTCTATTAATTTCAGGTTTATGACTTAATGATTCAGTATTTGTATACACTGCAAAATTATTACCACAATAAGTTTAGAAACCAACTGTCACCAAAGTTATAACATTGTTTCCTGTGATGAGAACTTTTTAGATTTACTCTCTTGGCAACTTTCAAGTACACACTACAATTCTGTTGACTTATAGTCACCATGCTGTACGTTTTTTTCCCCCGTGACATTTATTTTATAGCTGGAAATGTATGCCTCTTGATTCCCCTCACTCATTTCACCTACCCTCCTCTCCTCTGTTCTCCATATCTATGAGTTTCGTTTTCAAATGTATCAAGGCCTTGTCCACTTCAGGGGCTTCATACTTGCTAATGCTTCTGCCTGGGGCCCTCTTACTCCTTCATCATCCCACTTCACAGGTATTTCCTCACTGGAGATACCCTTGCTTCTCCTCTCCCATTTCTACTGGGCCCCCCTCTTCCTCTCCTTCATAGTCTCCTGTATCAAAGCATTGGCTAAGTTTCAATAACAAAGAGATTCCAAAAAACCAATGAACTTAAATAAGATGGAAGTTCATTTCTCTGTCAGTTATAATACATGAGTCCAAGGCTACAAGGGACACCCTGCCATCTTCAAATTGCAGCCTCCACTTGCGATCCAGAACTTTTGTTTTAGTTCTCATCATTTCTAGCCAGCAGGAAGGGGGAAAGGGCCAGGGAATATATGTGATTCCTTTTTAAGATGCACCTCTAAAGTGCAAAAAAATAGTCCTGTTCCTATCCCATTGGCCATAACTTAGTCATGTGGACAAGCCATAAGAGATGGTCAGTGTTTGGTGGTGATCTCAACCAAAACTCAAGCATTCTATCATTAAAGACAGGCAGAAGGGACATTGGTGAAAAACAAGCAGACTCTATACTTTCTCTTTACAGGACTTATTTCAACTAATAATGACATATTTATTTGGTCCACTATTTGTTCAATGTCTGTCTTCTCTTTCAATGACAGAGAAACATTTTACCAGTTTGGATGACCATAATGTCACCATGCCTGACACAGTTCCTGGAGTATACTAGTTGAGTCATAAATGTTTAATGATTGACTGAATAGCTAAGAGTTCTTAAAGAATTGTGCAAACTAATATGTCTACCTTCCTCTAAATATATTCTCAGAGGATAGAATATATACTCTGTATATGTGGGTGTGTATCTCCATTGACCCTGCCAATTCCTCTGATGCCTCTGCCTTTCAGCACCATTTCTTCCTTGGACACTTTATCTGGAACTTATTAACACTCCACTGCAACTTTTTTCCTGACCTAGTTTGCATTTGTCACTGCTGATGACCTTCCCATTGTTCTTACAATTCTTTCTGCCTTCGTTTCCCTGCTAACCAGTGTTACTTCTGCCCTCCACCCAGATGGGCCAGTTACCCTTCTTTCATGCCTCTACTACAATGAGGCTTTGCTCATTGGTATCAATTCCTTCTTCCATTCAACAACTTTTTGAATTGCCAATCTGCTTACCATGCTAGTCACCAAGACATGACATATGTGATGTAATCTCATTCCCCAAGGAGTCTCCAAGTCTGTTTGGGAGGTAGACTAGAAAACAATTTGAATCCAAAGGAACAGGTGCCATAAAAAAACGTTTGCTTAAAAAAAACATGGGAACTACCTCATTGTATCTGATATTATTATCATCGGATCATCCAAACTTTAAGGATAAGGAGGCTAAAGCTCAGAGAGCTAAAGTAATTTGCTCAAAGTCAGACATCTCCGAGTGAGAAAGTAGAACTTCCAGTTCAAGGCAATCTGATAAACTCACCATCTTTCCCCCCTGACAAGCTCTAATGCAATGCCACTCTACTCTGCTATGGTCTATTCCCCCCTAAGTTTTTGACATGGCTGTCAGCTCAGCCTCTTCTCCTTGTCCACAAGCACCCAGCTCCAAACGGGCCCCGTCGTGCACTCCATACATTAGGGTAATGGCCTCTCGTGTTATTTGCCTCAGTCTAGGACCTTATCAGAGCAGTAGGCACCCCCGGATGCTGGGTGGCACAGAGAGAAATGACATCTGTTTGCTGGTGTGCCAATTGCATCTCATGGCAAACTACCCCATACATTCAAAAATAATGCACTCATCTCTCTCATGGCTCTGAGGGTTGACAGGGCTCAGGTGGGTAGTCCTTGCTCAGGAGCTCTCAAGCACTTGCAGCGAGATGCTGGCTGGGACTCCTCACTCACATTTCAGGTGCCTGGGCTAAGATGGCTGGGAAAAATGGGAACCGGGTAGACGGCTCCATGCAGCTATCTTGGATTACCTCACAGCACGGCAGTCTCAGAGCAGCTGGGCTTCCCACATGGCACCAAGCTTCCCCAAAAACATGCATTCCAAGAGGTCAGGGAGAAAGCTTTAGGCTTTTTTTTTTTTTAATCTAGACTTGTAAGTTCCAGAATGTCACTTCTGCTGAATTCATATAAATCTAATTAAGTCAAAAACATCAGTCCATATTCCAGGGAGGCGAGTTAGACTCTACTTCTCCATGAAAGAAGTAGCAAAACAATTGGCAGCCTTCTTAATCAACTTCATGTGGAGTAACACAGATCCGGGCTCAAATCCCAGGTTTGCCACTTACTAACTGTGTGACCTTAAGCCAGTTACTAAGCCTCTCTGAAACTCAGTGTTCTCACCTTCAAAATGTTGAAAACACTCTTTCTCTCACCAGGCTGCTGTGAAAACAAAGGGAAATTCAGTATGTGAAATGGCATGTGCCAGGCAGGTGCTCAGTAGGAATTAGTCTTTTTTCCCCTCATGCTCTACCCTCACTCCCAAGCAGGTGGCAGAATAGGGTTTCCATAAACAGGGGCCAACTGAAAGAGCTCCCAGATGCAAACGCTAAAGCAATCTAAACAGAAAAATGAATAAAGTAGTATTGGGTTATAACCCAAATTATAAAATAAATATTCCTGAGTCCATTCAGATGTAAACAAATACATAAATTTATAAATGGGGAGAAGAAACAAATATGCTCTGCAGAAGAATTCTAAATAATTTAGGTTAGAAATGGAGCATAACCCCCCATACCTCAACTGGGGACTAAGCATAGTGACTTCTTTCCAAAGAGTGTGGTACAGAAAGGGAGAAACCTGACCAACCTACCCCAGCCAGGTGACCAAGGTCAGCATCAGTAGTTGTTAGTCATGTTGACAGTTTGTGCTCCTCATATGATGTGATGGAAATGGTACTTAACCTCTGTGATCTTGCTCCAAACATCCATAACCCCAGTCCAACCATGAGAAAAACATCACACAAATCCTGAGAGATGAGTCCTTGACTAGTACTCCTGAAAACCCTCAAGGTCGTCAAAAACAAGGAAAATTTAAGAAACCATCAGAACCAAGAGAAGCCTGAAGAGACATGACAACTAAATATGATATGGCATCCTAGATGAGATCCTGACACAGAAAATAAAAAGGAAATTAAGTTAAAACTAAAGAAATTTGAATAAACTATGGAAATTAGCCACCATAACGCATCATTGTTGGTTCTTTAATTGTAACACATGTATCATACCAATTTAATATAGCCCTTGATAAACACTAAAAAGACTGATGCCTTCTGAGGTGTTATTAGTCTTAGTGGTCATACCAGGCGATGCTTGGGCTCAGAAGCCAGCATGTTGAGTTGAGTATCTGGGTTGAGTTGGGCAGGCTCTTCAGCTTGGAATCACATCTCATGCTAACCCAACACACTTGATTCCTGCCTTTTCTTCGTCCATGGCACAGTCACCTCCCAGATCCCCCAGTTCAAGACTTCAGAGGCAGGCTTTCACTGTTTTTGTCCCACTTTCTAAGTTCAATTGTTTCTATTCATAATTTTATCTCAAACCCAGTACCTCAATTCAGTACCACTGTCCTAGTTCCGTCCTCAGCACCAATCATCCACACCTTTATGATTCTTACTGTCCCCAAGCCTCCCTCTGATTTCAATCCATCCTTCAATGTCATCAGAATTGACTTCTCCAAAAGCATATTTGATGGCACCAACCCCTGCTCAAAAGTCCCTCACTCCTTTCAGATAGAAGGCACACCTACTAGCACTCATAGAAGGGTCTTCACATTGGCCACAACTCACATTTCTGCTTTCTTTCCCTACCTGTCCCTCTGACACCTCTGGCAGTCAAACCAGATTGCCACTGCACTTCCTCACACGCGTCCTGGATTGTCAGGCCTTTGTGCCTTTGAGGGTCTTTGGACTCCACCAGGAATGCCCATGTCATCCCTTCCCTGTCTTTCCTCACTTGGTAGACCCTTCACCCCACAAACCGCACCTCAGAAGTTACCTCTTTCAAAGCTCTCTCTGACTCCCCAAGCACAAACTCTCCCCAATAGCACCGCCTATGTGTGATTACACTTATTCTCACAAGAAGAGTCTGTCCTGTGAGGACCACCTGACATCCACCCATGTCCTCCACACCTACAGCAATGCCATTCACACGGCGGGTATCCAGTAAATGTGCACCAGATGCTTCTATTCTATGACTCACCCCAGCTGTTCTGGGCCACACACCCCGGGCCCCTTTGCTCCCATACACCACCACCTCCTACCCCCATTAGAACTTTCTTTTTAGATGACCATCTCCCTGTTGGCTCTTCTGAGGGTCAACTAGGACTTTGCAGCAAGAGTCAGCAACATGAGAAAAGAACTGACACCTTGAGCTTAACTTCAGAAGCTTCCAAAGCTCAAGAGGAGACTCAAATGGTGACAGTCTCTCTCCTCTTATGTGAAATATATTCCCTCGTGTCGTTGTTATATCCTGCTGACTCAAGATGAAACAGCTGCAGTCAAAGGAAAAGGTTTGTTTTACTTAATAACTGCAGCATCCCAAGGCTTCCTCCCTGACTAATCAGTCACAGATTCCAACAGAGAGCACGAGAGCGCCCCCTGCCCAGGCCCAAGGCAATAACTGGTCTCCCACCAGCCTGCATGTCGCGTTGGAGTCTCTTCATCACCCTCAGAGTCTGTAAGACACTCCCCTAAAGCAGAGCGAGATACCATAGGAACAGGGGTCCAAAAAAAAATTAATAATATGCCATTAGAAACCAAATTAATGAGGGAGAGGAAATTACAAAATAAATTTCCTCAGATGAATCATACAGAAACCCAAACACGTTCACATAAATTGGTGTTAAGAAGTAAGCTTAAATTTGGACCTCCAACGGCTGAATATCAAAGGAATATCGAAGGCCACATCCAGATGTTTCCTGAAGTTCTTCTTAAAGAATTCTACCTTATCACAATGAGGCCATTTCTTTATTTTTGTACAACTGCTCTAATGATTTAAATTATAAATCATGTGAGATTTTTCCTCTTGTTTTGGTTTTTCATATATATTATCTCTTTTCCTAAATAGTAATTCTTATTCTTTAAAACACATAAGGCCAATGATGAGACATAGGAGGTGGAGATTGGCACAAAATTACTAGAGACCAGTGCTCCCCTACCGAGGGCCCAACTATGGTGCATATTGGTAAAATTTCTTGCTGAAAAGCACTAATTTTTTTTTCCACTGGAACCCTCGGCCTTTTCTCCATGATCCTAACACCAAATGTGGATCTATGGCCAAAGCATAAATACAATGAATTAACATTCATTAAAGGTTAGCATTGTTATATATTATAATTGTCTTAATAAATCTTTATCAAATTTTATAAATAAGTCAGGAGTAACTAATATACTAATAGGAATCAAAATCACAAAGACCACAGGGTTTTTTTACTTCAATAGGTCTACATTTGATCATTAGCTTAGTAGTGATACAGAAAATTTCCTTTTTTTTTTTTTAATTCTCTAAACTGATATTTGCCTCAGAGATAGCAGCTGATAACAGAGAGATTCTGAAAATTCTGGCTAAAATTAAAATGCCAAAACTGGATCTTCTGGATAATGAGAAACTGATTGCCTCTATTACTGGAGAGGAAATGAAAACAGCAATAGAAAAATTTGCAAGTAGCAAGCCTCCCGTGGTGATGAGTACCAATTGGAATAGGATAAAGCTTTTGAGGGAGAATCAAAAGATCTGTTATGCAGGATTTATGAGGACTGTCTACTTATGAGATCCATGAAAGCCCTAACGCGAGAGCCTTTGTTCTTATAATCTGTCAAAAGTACCAACGTCGCTCCTGTTTGCTTAATTAATTGCACTGGATTAAAAAAAAAAAAAAAAAAAGCCTTCCAGGTAGGAACTGGATGAAATAATTCAAGTTGAGATCAGTGGTGGTCTCTTGCATGGCTGCACTTATTATATGTGCAAAATGTCTAATTTACGAGTGCCAGCAAATAGATTTAGACCTCCCTTCTACTGCACAGAAAGTCTTTATCATGTAGAAGAGGAATATTTACAAAGGCTGCTAAACAAATTTCATTTTCAAGAACTTGAGTAAATGACATAAAAGGCATGAACCTCTTTTTGATACTACATCAGTTACCAGCAAGAGGGCTTCTTTCTCCAGAGAAGGAAACATGTGGGATATAGGTACCTTTTCACTTCATTTCATCTGTTGACAAAAGTTTATGTTTGATTCAATAGGGAAGTGATTCAAGGTAAAAGTTAAAAGTCAACCATCCTTGGAAATGGTGTACTTCATTTTAAAGTAATGTGTTCACTCCACTTTTCAAATTACTTGAAAAACCTCACCTTATCAAAACCACAAGAATCTACAAGCAAACACTTAAAACAACAACAAAAAAGACAAAGACATAAAGCAATTGTGCTCAACAGCACTTAGCAAGTGGGAAAGAATAAAATCCAAATCTCTCCAGCTAAAGGTAACTTTTTTAACAGACAGTATCCAAATATTCTTTCTTTGAAAACTTTATAGTTGATCACTTGTTCATTGTCTTTGGTTTTTCTCAAACTAGAGCCCCACATTGGGTGAAGGAGAAGAGAAATTTTCATGTTGTTTCAATTTTGGAGATCATCCAATGAGACAATACAAACATATACCTGAAAGACCCGCTTATGGCAACACCAGGGCCTCTCCCCCATTTCTCAGTACCTTTGGTTTCTGCCTGACCTCGAAAATCCTCGCTGCACACAAACCATTCTGATGGCAGGTTCCACTTAAGGCAAGATTTTCCAGAATGGTAGCTTATTCAACCCAAAATATTGTATTTCCTTTCCTTTTCTTACAATTTTTATTAAGTTATGTACTACTATAATTATTAAGTTACTTGCTACTTACTTCTCAATGAAGTAAAAGGTAACCATAGCATATTAAAGAGTCAAGAGCAACCTCGTGTTTTACTGCAGCTTTATTTACAACAGCCAAGACGTGGAAGCAATCATAAAAGTCCATCAACGGATTAATGAATAAAGAAAATGTGGTATAGATGCACAACTAGTCAGCCACAAAAAAAAAAAAAAAAAGAATGTAATCTCGCCATTTGCACAAACATGGATGGACCAAGAGGGCATTACGCTAAGTGAAATAAGTCAGACAGAGAAAGGCAAATACCATGTGATTTCACTTATTTGTGGAATATGAAAAAAAAACACATAATAAAGCAAACTCATGGATACAGAGCACAGATCTGTGGTTGCCAGAGGCAAGGGACAGGTGTTGGACAAAAAAGGTGAAGGTGGTCAAAAGGTACAAACTTCCCATTATAAAATAAACAGGGATGTGAGATACAGTATGGTGACTGTAGTTAATAATACCATGTGCATATTTGAAAGTTGCTGAGAGAATACATCTTAATAGTTCTCATAACAAGAAAACAATTATAACTATGTGTGGTGATGGATGTTAACTAGACTCATTGTAGTGATCATTTTGCTATATACGCAAATATCGGATCATTATGTTGCAAACTTGAAACTAATATAATGTATGTCAATTTTATTTCAGAAAAAGAGAGGAATTAGGAACACTAAGTATACTTAAGGGTACTCACTGAAAGAATCTTTTAAAACATTAATAACCTTCTTATAACATATTTTTGACCTATAAACTCATTTTTTTGACATTTTCTTATCCTCTGTTTGCATGTGAAATTAATATCTCTACCTTTCAAATATCAAAACCAGGCTAACTAAAGAACTATTGTAGATTGTTATGATTATAGAAAGAGATTGTTATTTCACTTTGCCAAAACTATTGCAGATTCCTGGAGAAGTCATAACAAGAAACAAATTGCTAAGGAAGCTATTAACTATTTAGTATTTCCAGCCATATGGAAATTCTAATATTATGTGTCCATGTGGATATGATAGGCATACTTAGTATGAAATCAATATTCTCTCAGTGGAATGTTTTGGTTATTTTTGTTTTTGCTTTTGTTTTTAGTATTTTGGTCAGCTTCCCATAAATGCCACTGTCTTTCTTCTTTTTTTTTTTTAATTTTATTTAAATACAGGTTAGTTTCAAAGTTAGCACAGTTAGGTTTCTCTCATGATATATCTGTATTTGGAAGATTGAATTCCAGAACAATTTATTATAGTTGTGAGAGCAGTTTCAACTGATTGGCTGACCTATCTAAGAAGGTGTATGTCAGATAGAGAAGGGTAACAAGCCATTGTTCAAGGGAGGATCAGGTCTTTAGGAATTCTCTAGGGTTTCTTTAGGCCCCACACTAATAGCCCAGAATTAGCAGGCTCTTGTGCTTACTGAGCCAGACCCCAAACCTAGATTCAGCCCCAAATCAGGCTGGAAGCAGACACAAGATGGCCATAATCAAATGCAAAGTGCTGGGGGGAAAGGGGGTATGTATACACATCTGTGCCTACGTCTGGCAAAAGGTGGAAAGGATCAGAAGAGGTAAGAAATGAGCAATACCTTGAAAGGTGATGAGGAAGATGTCTTATGAACAAGGAGGGGAAAGACATCCTCCAAGAGGGAAGTGAGGAGAAGTGGAGATGCACGGAAGGGTGAGGAAGTCTGCTGAGTTAAGGGACAGTGAGATGTTCACTGGGACTTGACTGTAAGGTGCAAGGGGGGAAGGTAGTGGTGTCATGTGAATTTGTGGGAGGTCTCCTGGGAGAGCAGAATGATTCTGGAGGAGCATCCTCCAGGACTGCCTTAGAGACACCAGCCAGCGTGTACAACCATTTAGACTCCGGAAGGGTGACTTAAGAGCTCAGAATGGTATCATGTCAGCTGAGATGGTAGCTGAGATACTGGAGCATGCACATCCTGGCTTTGCCCCTTTCCAGCTTTGTGACCTTGGGCATGTTACTTACTCATCTGTGAAATGGGAACAGTCACAGTATCTTTGTGTCACTGTGAAAATTAAATGCGTTGATTATGTGTAAGGCGTTTTGCATGCACCCGGCACAGGCTAACATTACTTAAGTGCTAGGTAAATAAACTCATGACTGCAGCCATTAAAGTACCAATTCTTTAGGAAAATCTGCTCTGGCTTCTAGGCTTAAAGGGAGCCCTATTTACAAAAATACATTCAAAGGATCACTGAGGTCTCTGACTCTAGAATCTTAACCCAATAACTTGCTCTGAGGAAGAATTCCAGTCTTGACCCAGGTGTCAACTGAACTGAACCTTATGTAAGAAGTTATAAGGGTTCATCCTAAAGTGGGTACTTATTGGGCTCCCCAACAGAAATCAAGTAGAGTCTCTTGGTTTGCTTTAGCAGGCAGGGGAGAAGAAAGGCAGCAGAAGGATGAGTCCCAAGCAAAGCCAAGAGAAGAGATTTTTCCCCCCTCAGGGCTCTCTGATTATCCTCTGCTTCTCTGAAAAGCAATCATTCCTTTTTATAGGTTCTTCAGAAAGAAATACAAGGTTATTAAGAACATTTTTTAATTCACATAGCCCAGATATTTTTGGGTAACTATGTCATAATTATTGAGTTATGTGTCCAGATTGTATATAAAATAAATTGCTGTATATATATGAGCAAATGAAAAATGAACTCCAATATTCTTTATAATTGCAGCTACAATCACCTAAATGGATCATTAAAATTTTTACAGGAACACTCTGGGTTGCATTTTGTCTTCAACTTAAGCCTGTGTGGCATGGGGTTCATCAAACCTCATTCGTACAAATAGAAATACAGAGTCATGTGGGACAATTTGCTTGCTAACTTCTTTTAGATTTGTGCTGCAAATGACTGACCTCTACTCAAAACAATGAAAAAGAGAATATGGCCAATTCTGCCCTAACAAAATAAATGCATGTATACATGTATGGAACACGAAATGCTTACTTTGAAACTCAGTCACACTAATGAATAATATGTCAGGACCAGAGTCTATTAACTAATTATTGTAGTTAACAGTGTTAGAATAAAAATCTCTTCCAAATGTTTACAACTCAGCCGCTGAACATTTCTTTAAAATGGAAATTACTTTGAATATTCCACATATGTCTCCCCCACCATACCATTACCCCTGCCTAAATATAACTGTATGTATAAAAATAAGGGGTGATGGGGCGCTTGGGTGGCTCAGTTGATTAAGCGACCAACTTTGGCTCAGGTCATGATCTCGCAGTTTGTGAGTTGGAGCCCCACATGGGGCTCTGTGCTGACGGCTCAGAGCCTGGAGCCTGCTTCGGATTCTGTGTCTCCCCTTCTCACTACCCCTCCCCTGCTCACGCTCTGTGTCTCTCTGTCTCTCAATAATAAATAAACGTTAAAAAAATAATAATAAGGGGTGAGAAAACCTGGCTAAAATATAATTTGTATGTAACTTGGGCTGGATGGAAATCATGAGAGTCTACTACTTTCCTATGGGATTTTTGGAAAAATAAATGCATCTGAAAATGTTTAATTTAATTAAATAATAAATTTTCTTTAAAAAAAAAAGAAAAGAAAAGAAAATGAAGTCAGGGGAATTGCAAGAAGAATGCTTTCTAAAAGAGACTAACAAAAGGCTTCTGATGTCACAAATTATATTACCTTTCAATACAACTATGCTCCCTAGTGGGGACTTGTAAAAGGTTTAGTTTAAATTTTTTAGGAGTTTGTTTCATGTAAGCATCACCACATATGCCAAATGATCCATTAAGGATGTTCCATTATAGCTTAAAGAGTTTTGAGTTAAATACACAGGGTATCGTGGCCTAAGATGCTAAGAAAATATGCAGCTCAATTTCCATTTGATGTAACCCTGAAGGAAAGTATTACCCATGGAACATTTGCTGCATTAAGGCAAGCATTTATACAATGCCTTCAGAACTACTTGGATGCTTCTGACCCCTCTAGACAAAGTCCATCTGTCTCAACACTTTGGAAAGTTAGTCGATTCCTGTTATTCATATATGAGATATGCATTTATAAAGTGTGCATTGCAAACGTGCCTAGAGACCTAAATTATATCTTCGTGTTTTTATGAGGATTGTATATCACAGAGTCAATGCACCGTCCTGGCCCACACTCCCCAAGACTCTGTATCTTGGGTCTTTCTCAAGCTAGCAGTTTTAGAGTTTGAAGTATGGACGTCCAGATTTTTCTCCAGTTATCCTGTTCTCATCTGTGCCCTCCACTGATAGTCAAGTGTCCTGGAAACACCTTTGAGGCCAGAATTACGTAAGTAGTGTCTGCATACTTTGAAAGAAAACTGATAGCCACAAGACACTGAGCATGCCCTGAGGATGTCCTACCACATGAGCCCCTGAAGTCGGTTCAAAGTCAGTGGTGCAAAAATATCCCCCGTGAATCTTGAACAAGTGCCATGTTGACAGAGGGAGACATCTGATATCCAAAAGGCCAAAGCAAAAGATGCATTTCTCAGAGGAAGATTAGACAGCTTACTTCTGGAAACTACAGTTCTTCCACATTGGTCTTTTATATTTGGCTTTCTTTCCACTCACTCACTCTCACCGGAAATCACCAAACCCAGTTAGATTTTATGGGAAGAAATCCAAGAACCCCACTGGTCTGAGAGAGGTGAAGAGTAATCAGAGAAGACTGTATGGAGCAGGTAGGGTTCCATATAAGCTAGTTTAGACTTTTGTGTAGGTGCAGGTGAAGGAAGGCATTTTGTGCAGGTGAAGGAAGGCATTCTAAGTGGATAATAGCAAAACGAATAAGTCATAAAGACAGGAATGGCTGCAGAGTATTCAAGGAACAGTGAGTACACCTGCTTCTCCAGAGGCCACATTTGGGTTGGGGATAATGAGATTGGTTGGGGCCAGATAGTAGAGGTTCTTAACTATCCGCCTAAGTGGGTTGGAATCTATCACACAAAACTGAGAAGTCATTAAAGACTTTTGAGATCATGAAAACCACATTTCAGGAAGGTTTATCTGATGATTATATGCAGGAGAGATTTGGAGGCAGAGGATGAGTCGTGGGAAACTGGAAATTGGGAAGTATCAATACATCCTAGGCCAAACCTCTCTCCCGTTAGCTCCATATGGTGACTTGGTCTCAGAGAAACCCAACAGAGGAAAAACAAACAGCCTCCCTCATCCCATCTCACCTTCTCCCCATTTCCCAGGGCTAGTCCAGTGACATCTGCTGGGACAACACCCCTGGGAGAATTCCAAGTCCAGTTCGGAGCTCCTCCCCTCCTATTCACTTACCAAAGACACACAGATAGATAAGGAGAAGCCTTACCTTTTAAGGGAACTGGATTCTCCTTAGCAGATAAGACAGCTTTAAGATTAGTAAGTCTCCACCTGGGACAGGGCCAGCCGAATAGATCTGAATTGCCCTGGATGAAAGACCTCAATCTACAGAGCTCCTTATCAAAGCTACTAATCTTTCTGCGTATTCTTCATGCTGTTCCCAGGCCTGTTGAAGTTTTCTCCCACCTGCCTATCAAGTTTCGGGTCCATAATGTGGCCTAATGCCAGATCAGACCTGCCAGTCTCATTCCCAGCATGGCCTACCTAACCCTCTCTCTCCAACAAGACTTGTGCTGCCATCAGCTTGCTTGACCTCAGCTTGTCTCTCCAGTGCTTCTGGTCTCCAGTGCCCACAGTGGCCCTGACCCACCTTCTCATAGGGATGCTGTCATATAAGGAAGTCAGAGAGGGCTTGCAGCCATCTGGTCATAAAGTGGTGAGGGTTGGGGTGCCTGGATGCCCCAGTCAGTTAAGCGTCAGACTCTTGATTTCGGCTCAGGTCATGATCTCACAGTTTGTGGGACTGAGCCCCACATCAGGCTGTGTGTGCTGACAGAACAGAGCCCGCTTGGGATTCTCTCTCTCCTTCTCTTTCTGCCCCTCCCCCATACTTGGGCATGCTCATGCTCTCTCTCTCTCTCTCTCTCTCTCTCTCTCTCTCTCTCTCAAAATAGATAAAGAAACATTTTTTAAAAATAAAAAAAAAATAAATAAGGTGGAGCAGGTCTGAAACACATCAAGATTAATGGAAGGAAAAAGAAAGCCAGCAAATAAAGCATGCCTGATTTCTCCTATCATACATTAGTGAGAGGGCTATAGGCCAGTTCACTCTGGAAGACAGCACCATGTACAGAGCATTTCCATGGCATCTGGTGATAAAAACATGTTAATGAAATTAAATCTCAAAATGTCTTTCTGGTAGTGATATTGAGTACCAAGACCTAGAAACTGTAATTATCTGCAATGAGACAGAATGAAAACGAGACTTCTTTACCTCTCTTCTTTCAACGTGATTTAAATTGGGTCACTGAAGAAAAACTCAGAATGCTGGCTCTCAAGTATTCTTTATGACTAAATCCAGGTCAATCTCATTTCTTTCCTGTAAACAAATGTGAAATTTTTTTTGTCATCATCTGTTTTGTAAAATATTTACATTCTAAAAATAAAATATTTACATTCTAAATGAAGATGAGAAAAGGCAAAAAAAATGGAAAAATGGAATTGTTAACAGAATGCAATACAGGATAATATAGTTACTAAGGGACTTTGGTCTGTTCAGCCCCCTATACAGAATACCACAACACAAAAACAGCTTTCCACAAGTAAGCCTAGCCCAAAGTCCTGAAAATACAGGTGTGTCTGACAGTGATACCCAGGAATGTACAATGCAAGGTCTGAGTTTGTTCTTTCATTAAATAGTCAGTAAGTATGTCATATATATCAGGGACTTATAAAAGTTTAAGAATATTGATGGAATTTTTTTTTAATACTTTCAATAGTAGCAAAACAATCTCTTGTGATAAATGCAACAAACACAAAATGCTATAGAAACACACAGAAGGGGCACTTAATTCAAAAGTGGAGTCAGGGCAGACTTTCCTGGAGGCAGTGACTTGAAGACTGCCATGTTGAGGATGAGTGGGGACTGACAGAGCATGTCAGTGGACTGCAAGAGAAAGCAGCAGTAGGTGGAAAGGCACAGCACTGTGATTGTGCTGGAGACACACAGGGAACTAGAGATATTCCAGCTGATGAGGGTATGGAGCTCAAGGAAGGAAGTGCTAAGAGAGGGGCGGCGGACAAAGTAGGTAAGGACTGGACCATAGAAGACTTGGCTTGCCACGTTAGGGATTTGATTTTTATCGGGAAGGCAATGTGAAACCATGAAGGGTTTTGTTTTTGTTTTTGTTTTTTTTAATGTTTATTTATTTTTGAGACAGAGAAAGACAGAACATGAACGGGGGAGGGTCAGAGAGAGAGGGAGACACAGAATCTGAGCTGTCAGCACAGATCCCAATGCGGGGCTCCAACTCACGGACCATAATATCATGACCTGAGCCGAAGTCGGACACTTAACTGACTGAGCCACCCAGGTGCCCCAAAACCATGAAGGGGTTTTAGAGGCAATTGACATCATCTGATTTGCATTTAGAGCCCCCCTCACACTGGCTTCAGAACTGAGGGTAGCATGAGGTGGGGTTAGAATAGGGACAGTGAAACTAGGCAGAACACTAGGGGGTGTTCCAGAAGAGACATACAAGGACTTCCCCCAACATGGTGGGAGCAAGAACACAAAAGAGGGAAGGGAAAGAGATGGGAAAGAGAAAGACTCAGCAACACTGGGTATCTGGCTAAGTGAAGAGCCAGTCCCAAGGATTCATCACTTTGGGACTGTGTTCTAGATGAAGGAGAAGCCACTCCCCAAGATAAGGAGTGTGTCCGAAGAAACAGTGAGCTTGAATGTGAGATTGGTCTGTGAGTTGCCCAAGTAGAAACTTCTTGGTCTGTCTGAATGTTCAACCTCAGAGGCTTACATCCAAGCATCTTTACATCTCTTGGGTCAAACTGAAAAGCTATCAACCACAGAATAATTTATCTCAGACTTTAAGGTATTAGATATTATGCACAGATACCAGCTTGTGGGGTATCAAGCTCTGTAAGCATATGACCCATGTGAAAAGTGCTTCTTGCTTCTCTGGAAAGTGAGCCTCACCATAAATTTCAGGAAATTACTGAGAATCTTACTGTTTGGATTTTTCAGTCCAGACAAAAACTCATTTCTCCTATTCTTCTTCTATTTTGTAAACAATGTCCTACCCAATGTACTTCTATTGTTAATAACTTTGTGTACAAAACACTGCTGAGAACTTTTTTAAAAGTCCAAATATATTGTCCCTTAGCATCTAAACTCCTTCAAAATTCTCTAATAAATTACTCAGATGGGATGCTTCTTGACCAAATCCAGGAAGGATTCCTTCCACATATCCTATGAAATACAGCAAAATGACTAAATTTCTAGCAGGTATAGTGACTCAGTACTAGCTCTTTTATAGGAAGACGGCTCATGTAAAACAAAGCAAGATTTTAGTCTAAATGGAGCTTATGCATTGTCATCATCCAAAAGCCTCCCAAATTATTCCCCATATTAATACTTTTATAGAAGCATTTCCAGAACATTTCTGAGTCTTAAGTTTCAGGCCACATTTGACTAGGATTAGCAAAGCACCATTCACCACAGCACAGCTCTGAGGCAAGCCTGCAGTAAGGCCTATCAAGGCGCGTCTCACATCGCCACTGCTATCCCCCTCAACCTTGCATGACTCATGGAAGCGTCTCCCCTCATCCAACAGTACTCAGTCCTCATCTGCTCTCAACACAGCTGCCTGGGGAGCCTCTGCAATCACTGAGCTGAATTATACTCATCCTCTCTTCAAAACCCTCCAAGAGTTCTCTCTTTCATCCACAAAAAAAAAGCCAAAGTCCTCAATGGCGTTATGGTGCCCCCACAGACCTGCTCCCCTCCTAACTCCTTCACTTTCGTCCCCTATGATGCTCCCCCATTGCTTACTTCACTCTAGTCCCACTGGCTGCTATTCCTTCGAAACTCCTGGAACAGTCCTTCCCTAGGACCTTTGCCCTGGCTGTTCCCTCTGCCGGGAATGAAGACACACCTATGGCTCAGTCACCCCACATCTTGCCAACTGTCACCTTCTCCGTGGGGTCTCTCCTGACCACTCTATTTAAAACAGAATCACACTCCACTCTTGCCCAGAATTCCCAGAGCACCTAACACTGCTCTGTGTTTTAGAACACTCATTTACTTATTTGTTGCATTGGCTGATTATTGTCTCCTCACACTAGAATATAAAGTCAATGAGAAGAGGGATTTTTCTTCTGTGTTTTGGTCTTGTCTTCTGGTGACTGGATCCATGCCTGGCACCTAATAGGCACTCAATAAATACTCATTGAATGAATGTGAGTGCATAGTACATGAATTCTTCATTGCCAGCAAGAGTTTACTGTGTTCAGGTCTTATCCAGAAAGAAAATTTTAAAGACAGAGGAAGAATGGCTAGGCAGGCTATGGTTTTCCAAAACTGTGCACCAAGAGCACATGTTGGGGTCCCCATCAGTCACCACTAGCAGATCTCTAGGGAACCAATCTCGCATTCTTCCTTTCAGCTATTCACTCATTTCTCATGCGTGCGTTTTCAGAAATCTTTGAGTGAAAAGACCTTTAAGTACTATACACGTTACTGCTGATATCTACTCACACACAAATGGAAAAAATAAAACACATTATCTTCCTCTTGTGCTAACACCATGCTAGGTGCTACAGAGGGGTTTTTTTTTAAGATGAAAAGAGTGGTTCTGGTGTTCAAGGAAAACACAGCCTGGGTAGGAGGACTGGAAAGTGATTATATCTGACTAGGGGTGAGCTAAGAGCCATCTTCCTAGAAAAGGGACATTCGATCTCAGCCTTGAGTATGACAATGAGTTCGGCAAGTGGAATATAAGAAGACAAGATTTCAAATAGAGGGAAGAGAAAGCATTAAGGCCTAGAGGCATAAAGAGACAAGAATCTACTTCCAGACTTTCTTAGCCACCTGTCCGTGTTTGTTTCAATGGAGGTATATGACTTTTGAAAACTATAAAGAAATGAACAAATGTAAGGAACATTATAATTACTTCCTTCCTTTGGAAGCTTGATTTGTTCAATCTGTATTTCATTCCAGAGATATGAAAGATAATATAGGATATTAGGGACATTTTCCCTTTGGTTGACCATCGAGGAACTTAGTCCCATTTTTTTCCTACTATTCTCTTCTTTCTCTACAGTTGTTCCTAATTTTGGTAGAACTGGACTCTTCTGAGAATCAACAAAAATTGTAGACCCTCTCTCCAGAAAACTGCACATACGTACTGCTTCTCAGAGTTTAATCCAAAGAGCAGAATCCATTCAGAAATTATAGGTTTCTTTTTTATCCTTGTGTCCAATATAGTATGGGAAGACACAGTGGAAGAAGGGAAAGAGGTAAAAAGGCATAGAAAATTGGTGGATAGAAAGCAAGCACACATGTACACCAATTCATAGGCTCCAAGCTCAAAACCTCCCCATGGAAATAGAGCCCATAAAACTCCACGCCAAGCACAAGAGATACGATGCGTAGCACTCTGCACTGAGCACCAGAGAAAACCAGAATGTGGCTATTCTCTCATGTCAACCTTTCCAATTTACAGCCCATTCTGCAAAGGCTGAATTGTAAAACCAGCAGGAGGCTTCAAAGTCAGAGGATACAGTCCTGTAACTTGATCTTCAATTTCTTCATCTGTAAAATGGGTGTAAAAACAAAATCCTCTCCTGTCTAATTCCTCCTATTGCTGTGAAAATCATAATAGATAGCTTATGTAGAAAAGTTCCTATGCTCTCAACGCTTACGAATGATGGCTATTATTATGTCTGATTCGATATATAGCTCACCCTTCAGGATCAATACTTCTACAGCTCACTTGAAGGAAAAGCCCTTACCTACTGAAGCACTCTAATCAATAGTAAACTGTGCCTAATGAAATCAGCTGCTTCCACATAAGCCCCCTACATACTACCTGACTGGTCAAGTAGAAGTTCCACTACCGAATGTCTATCAAACCCAGGTGAATCAGCAATGTTATTATCCTACCAAACAGGTATATAGGGAATGACAGATGTGCCAGAATATTACTCAGAGGAAAACAAGCATGGGAGCTGACATTCAGCTTTCTGCTAGAAATGCACCAGAAACTCAAGAGACATCAGCAGAACTCATGCCCTCCCTTCTGTCCAAACACCCCCCTTGCTGCTTACTGTTGTCACCATTCACAGTGCCCTGTCCACCTGGGTACGTTTTGGGGTTTTTTTGTTTTGGTTTGGTTTGGGTTTTGTGGGTTTTTTGTAACATTTATTTATTTTTGAGAGAGTGACAGCTCATGTGAGCAGGGGAGAGAGGTGGACAGGGGATCTGAAGCAGGCTTTGTGCTGAAGACCAGCCACTCAGGCGATGGCTGGTTTCCATCTTTCCAACTCCACGTCCTCCCCTCCAGCACACACACACAGTAAGAACCAAATCCTATTACTGGAACCCTCCGTTCTGTCCGTTACAGTTCAGCAATACTGTTTTTGTCTACACCACATCCATCTCTTGGAGAAATTATGGCAGAATCATCCCTGATGTGAGCTCTTTATAATGGGAGCCTGGGAATTAGATCAAGCTTTTTAGGTTGTTGTTTGTTGCTACAACCTTACCCATTTTTATTTTGCACGAACCAATTACGGACAGGAGTGTGCTACAGATCTCCTACTATGATGGTGGGCTTGTCACTTTTGCCTTGTATTTATGTCAGTTTTTGCTGTCTAAATATCAGCTACATTATTAGGTGATTTACAAGTTTCGAGTTGTTAGGTTCTCATATTTTCCTCCTGAATTATTCCTTTTGTCAAAATGTTGTAATCCTCTTTAGCCTTAACAATGCTTTTTGCCTTAAGGCCCATGTCTCTTGCTATTAATACAGTTAAACTAGCTTTTTTTCTGTTACTATTTAGCTGGTATATCGCTCTCTACTCTTTCAGTTCCTATTGCTATGGCCTTATATTTAGACATTACCCTTGTAAATTATATACAACTGACTTGGTGTTTTTATTTTTGCCTTTTGACTGTAAAGAATCTTCAATCCATCCCGATAATCCCTGGGTAAAAAGTGGTAAATTTAATGCAATTATATTTATTGTGCTTACTGCTGCTACCTTACTGTGTGTTTTCTTTTCCACTTTTTTTCTTCATTTTTTTCCTCCTTTTCAGTTTTGTATTGTTTTTATCAAGCTGTATTTATTCTTTTTCTCTCCTCTCCTTGGAACTTACAAGTTCTGTTTCTATCCTTTTGGTGTTTTGTGTTTTAGTATTTTGAAAACCTGTCCCTGCCTCTGGGTACACAGAACTAGGGCAGCTAACTGGGATAACAGGAACGGTGTCTAGTGTAAGGGCAGAAGGGGGTAGCCCACTTCCAAGCCTGGCCATACTCCTCCTGTGTGACACTCCACCCTCCTTCCTGTCCTCAGTGTGCAGAGAAGCCCTGTGCTAAAGGCAGTGGTGTCCCCAAGTGGAAGAAGTCCGACATGCCGCGTCATCGCTTCAGAGGAAATCACTTTGAAATTTCAGGGCTTATATGTTGCCTCAGCATAGCCAAAAGCATTCTGAAGGCCCAAAGACAATCAATGTCTTCAACGTCAGACAACCTTGGAATGACTTAAGTGCGGACACTCCCTCCCCACCTTTTGTATTAGGATTGTGCAGTAATTTCATTCCATCCTGATTTTACCACCTTTCAAATTCATCTCCGCTCGTGTTGCTTATGCACATTCACCCACATGCTCAGCATTCTCTCTTACACTCCTCGCTCCTTCCTTCTGGCTTCCATTCCCTTCTTCCTGGAGTAAATTAATGTCAATGTTTTTCATCAACAGTTTTGATGGTGGTACCTGACTCTGTCTTTCTTTACTTCTAAATGTCTTTATTTTGCCCTGCCCCTTGAGATATAGATTAACTGGGACAGAGTTTTTGCTAGCCACTATTTTCCCTTGGCACCTCGAAAAATATCATTCCATTATATTCTAGCATCTATATCTGCTGATGATAAGTCTCTCATCAGCTTTTCAGTTACTCTTTTATAGTTGAGCAATGGTTTTTGTCTGGTTGCTTTTAAGATCTGTTTGCCTTTGGTGGTTCAAAATTTCATCAGGATATGTTTCGGTGTGGATTCATTTTCCTTATTCAGCTCTGGACACAGTGAATTTCCTAATCTGAAGACACAGGTCTTTAGTCAATTTTTCCAGAGTTGCGGTCATCAAATCTTCAAGAATCTCCTTCTGCTCTTGTTTTCTTTTTTTACTCTGGAACTTCTACTAGAAACATGCTGGACCTTCCAGTTCTATCCTCTGCATCTCTAAACTTCCCTTTAACAAACTTCCACGTCCTACTCTTTCTGTGCTATATGCTTGATAATTTCTGATCAAGCTTCTAGTTCACTAATTCTCTCTTCATCTGATCACTACCGTTCTTTAGCTCTATTGCACTTTTTATCTTACCTGCTGAGGTTTTTATTCTGATGACTATATTCTTTCATTTCTAGAAATTCTATTTGGTTCTTTGTCAAATAATTCTGGACCATTGTGAGAATCTTGTTATCATTCTGATCATTTGTTTTCTGCCTTTAAGTTTTCTGTACTTGTTGTCTGGTACTTCTACACCTCCATGATGTGCATGGAATCTAACCCCTCTATCTTCTTTGCTCACTCCTCAGGACTTACTGTTTCTTGTTGTTGTTGAATTTTTTTTAATGTTTTTTTTTATTTTTGAGGCAGAAAGAGCACGAATAGGGGAAGGACAGAGAGAGAGGGAGACACAGAACCCGAAGCAGTCTCCAGGCTCCGAGCTGTCAGCACAGAACCTGATGTGGGGCTTGAACTCATGAACTGTGAGATCATGACCTGAGCTGAAGTTAGACACTTAACCGACTGAGCCACCCAGGCATTCCAGGACTTACTGTTTTCTAACAGGTTTGAGTCCTGGTTCTATAACTGAATGGACATGTATCTTGAGTGAATTACTTAACTAAATTTAGTTTCTTAGTCTGTAAAATGCAATTAAGGAGTAAAGCACCCGCCCCGCAGTAGGGTTGCAAGTAGCAAATCAGATAATATGTATATAACACTGTAAGCTCCAAAAACATAACTTTTGTTACAGCATTCAGCTCTGGATTTTCCCCACTACCTATCACAAGGTCTGCTCAGTGAATATTTGATTAAAAAAATATATACAAAATATAGATGGAAAAACTTTAAAACTTAAAAATATAGATTAAAAACACTGAAAGTTAAGTCACTTATGATAAATTTTATTCTAAGGAGTTGTCCAAATGCTAGTACTCCTTGGGCTATGAATGCCCAACTTATAAATATCTCAAACACCCATTCATTCATTCATTCTCTATACAAGAATAGCCACTGTTCTAAAGATGAGATAAATAGAAATGAATGATGCAGAGTTCCTGCTCTTACAGGGTTTGCATTGCAGTGGGGAGGAACCAACAATAAATAGATCATCTACCAGATAAGGAAGGAAAGAAGGGAGCTGAGAGGAAATAGATTATGATTAAGGCTTAGTCAGAATCAAACTAAATGGATGCATTTTGGAAAGTTGTTGAGTTAATACTTTGCATTGAAAGGACTTGCTCTGTAGTGACTGAGCTGAGATTTGAAAAGAGGGAACCAGCTATTTGAAGATATAAGTGAGAGCAACCAGGCAAATAGGACAATGGCTGCAACGGTTCTTGGGGAGCAGGTTTTGTTCTTTCAAAAAGTGCAGCAGCTAGTGTGTCTAGAATGTAGTCAGAGCAGGGGACTGGTAAGGTCAGGTCTGTATTTTGTAGGCCTTTGTAAACCAGGGTAAGGGGTCCAGAGTTTATTCTACTGGTGCAGGGAAGCCACTGGAAAGTTTTGAGCAAGAAAATGTCCTCATCTTGAGTTCCATTCTTACAAATATCACACTGGCTGCTCGATCTCTGAGATGGAGGACTGTTTGAGGAGATGCAGCGAAAACAAAAGGGGGACACTTGCGTACTTTCTGCCTGGTCCCCAATCTGCCCAGAAACTGCTGTTGCCACCAACACAGACCACACTAGCATCAGGCTGTCTATACAGAAAGCTCTGGTCTCATACCGCCATCTGGTGGCCAGTACTGGAACTGCTTGAGCCTATAGCCTCTCAAGATCTACCCGGCTCTTCCAGAAAATCCTCCAGTCTTCTACTTCTCAATCTCTAACCAAATTCTTTCAAGTCCCACTCTTAAAAGCATCTGTTATTCAATTTAGCAATTTTTCTGTTTCTACAAATAAAATATCAACAGGATCTCTTATTCTTTTTATTGTAAGTAAAAACAAAGGCTGAATAATAGACGAGGTTATAATCTTATTAGTGAAATTTATTATTAATTCTAACAGGCTTCATGGAAATTGTGAGAATCAAGGTATCTTTCACCTTACAAACCACTAACAAACACTTGTAGAACATAACTATGGAGTAAGCATCATAATTTATGATGTTACTTTACTAAAGAGATTGGAAGTCAATCTCCTGTATATATTTTTAGTGCAGAATGTGGTCCTAGATGTGTAATCATAACATCTGGAACAGCTGGTATGTGCTGAAAGAAGTTCACCATTTTTTTTCTTTGCTTAAGAAAGTAGCAATTTGAAAGATGAGGCTTTGTTTCGAATGGGAAAGCTATTTATAGCCGGCAATTGGCAATTGTTGAAGCATACTCCAGCTAACTGTGTGTGTGTATGTATGTGTGTGTGTGTGTGTGTGTGTGTGTGTGTGTGTGTGAAACAAACTGCCTTTTACAGCAGTATAATGGTCAAATCTGAAAACTCTCAACTTTTTCTTGGCTAATACAAAGCAGCTCCTTTTATATTAATTTAAAAATATGACACTGGGGCCACCAACAGCCTTTGAGAGGAGTTTCCACTTGCAGTGATATGGCTAATTGCAGTGATTGATATAAGGAGACCTACTTCATTACACTGATATTTTCTTATCCATCACATTGAAAGATCCTAAGAGCAATGCTTATTCAACTTTATTCAGGAAACTTTGACACATTCTAGCAAGTCTGTTTAACATTTATTTTGCCCGGCATAGGATCTCCTGCTGCTTTTGCTAGGCAGAGGTGAAGCCCTGAATTTTTACCCCAGACGTAATTAGATTGGCTCTTACTTTGGGGATACTTTTGGGTCCTTCCACATCAAAGTAAGATCTGGATAAGAAGTAGCAAAACTCCTCTTTCTGGGAAAATTAATTAAAGCATGATTTCAGTAGCTGTTAATGAGACAGGCCTGTTGAAAACCACTGTGCTCTTGGTAATGATCTTCTTTTCCCCAGCCCGGCCTTATTGCTATATTATCCCAAAGTACCTCCTCTCATGGGCATACTCTATACGAAATGAGTTAGGGGTCTTAGCCCTCTTCTTAGCAGAGACTTGTCACAGGATCTTGCACCACCATCGGCAGCAATTAGCACTAATTGGTACCCTGGGCAGCAGTCGAACCGAAAGGTCAGTGATGGAGTGAGCAGGCAGGACGAATTGCCCTTTCGCCTCTGGAAGTGAACTTATTGGCTCTATGTGGCGCTGCTCCGTCCCTGCCACCTCTGCCCGGCCTAGAAGCTGGATTCAGGGGGAATTTATTCTCTGAGGCTGTCAAACAAGAGTATTGGGGAAGGTCAGTTCACCGAGTGGGCAAAACAAAACTGCTGAGTTATGACCACGGAACAGCCATAAATAGGTCTCCCCTCTCCACCCCATATTACCTCACCCCTTCCTATCTCTCCCTCTTGCTTTCAGTTTCTTCCTATAATACTATAAATCCAATCAAAGCAGGTGCTCTGTCAGCATTTTCCTCGCCCTTACCACAGAGCCCACACACTGTCTGTGCTCATTACGGTGCACACCCGGGTCACACGATGGCTGGGAAGAGACAGTGTCATTTGTCTCAGCTTTCCTTCTCTGTCTGTTCGTCCTACCTGCTTCCTGAGAGAGGAGGGGGATGAAGTGAAGATGAGTAAAATGAGGCCAGTGCAAAAGTCTCTCTTTATAGAATATTAATTCTGCTAAGCACCTTTGTGTTTGTCATTCGAATACCTTTACCCTGGCTACTTTAAGTCAGCGGTTTGAGAAATCCTTGAGAGAACTGTCAGGGAACAATTAATAATCTTTTCCTCTGCTACAAGTAGCCACCACATGACTTGGCATCACTTTCAAGACAACAGAAGGCAAAGGAATGTTGGCTTTCTGCCACCTTATAAAACTTGCTCCTCCCGTTTACTTAACTCAGATGCCAGCACTGTTCTGAAGGCTGAGCCGAGAGGAATGTAGAAAGGGGAGTGAGCATCTGATTAACAAAATCACAAGTAAACTAGAATATCAGCATAGAAGTCAACGGCCTTCTTTCTGTCTTCATGCTCAAGGATGAATCTGAAATTCAACAAAAAAATTATTCTGTTTCTGCCTTTGCATTGCCTAGAAAATACTTCTCACCTAGATTTTGAAACATTCACTTGGGGAAAAGAACCAAGACATGGTTGACCTGGAAATAACTCAGCCTTGCAGAGATGCGAGAGCCCAGGCATTAGCCAAGCTCAAGAGGAACCTATCAAGATCGTTTATAACTAGATCCGTGTGTCAACCCGCCCTACCCTCAAGTCACTCAAGTGTTGGTTGGACTTGAAAGATTAGCCCAAAAGTGAAACTGCCAGAAGCATGCAAGGAACCAAAGTTGTTCTGATGAGTCCTCTTTTCTTTCCCTAGAAACAATTCAAAATGAAGTTAATGAGGTGCCTGGTCTGAACCTCATTCTATCTCAAAGCCTGGCAAAACACCAGGCAATAGGAAGTGTGCAATACTGTTTGTGATATGAAAGAGTGGATAAATACCTGGATGGCCACATAAAATCTAATAAAGGAGTACATTTTATGGCAACTAATTGACTTCATTCCACTTAGCCAAATTGATGCTCTTGGCCAGAGTCCAGAATTAAAGTGCCTGGAGCAAAATGAGAAACGTGTAACACTAGCTAGAGGGGTGACGTGCTTTCGTTTATTCAGTCAGCAAACATTCATTCATGCTTATGATGTGGCAGACCCTGTGGTAGGCACTTGAGCACAGAGATGAAAAGCATCAACTCTGCCTGAGTTTAGCATCCAGTCCAGTTGAGAGAGCAGAGATGGAAACAAATCATGGCAAAGCAAGTGACCTACCTATCCTGGGTGGCACCAGGAGAGGGAGGGAAGGGGCTCCCAGCCCTGGGGAGTTGATACAGGAGAGACCTTGGAGCTGGGTCTTTAGAGAGGGAGCAGAAAACCAAGATGGGAAAGGAAACGGTGCTCCGGGCTGAGAGCAGGCAAAAGACTGAGCAGTGACTGAGAGGTCACAGTGACCCTAGGAAGAGTGAATAGTTGTCCAGAAGGGAAAGGGAATGGGGCAGAGAAGAAAGGAGGCAGGAGAGGAGAAGGAGAAGGGAAAGAAGTGGGTGCAAACTCAGAGAGCTTGCCTGAGAAAGTCTGACAGGGGCCTGTGTGCTACCCGGAAACAAATCTGGTCTGTAAGCAGCAGGCACACATGAAAGAGTCAAGTGGGGAAGCGACCCGATCACATCAGCTGGAGGACAATTCAGTTTGGTCAGTGTCCCTTTTGTTCCTCCATCACTCCCCCAGTAGCTTCGTGGGTGCTCAGAATGAATGAATGTTTGCAGAGAGATACTGCAAGATTCTGTTTAAACACACACACACACACACACACACACACACACACACACACACACACACAAACACAGTGGAGGAAATCTTCTGGAATAGAAGAAAAGTAAAGTCAGGGAGACTGCTATTTTAAGGGCAATGTTTAGGGGCTAAAACTGATGAGCCTTGATGGTTAAATGCCCCACAAGTTAAGAGAGAAAATGGACTTGAAGAGAACTCTGAGGTTTCTAGAGGGAAGATGGGTGGTTGAAGAAATGCTTACCGGAAGAAGACCAAAACCTCTATGTGTAGTTCCAAAAAAGAAGCACTTGGCCCTCAAAAAAGTCTCAAAATTTCCCTCACTGCGTTGAACTACTATATGTTTAAAGGCACAAACAAATGGCATGTTTCCTATCAGTGCCAGAAAAAGAGCAAAAAAATACTTTAACCCAGATGAGCCTCATAGAGATCAAGGGAAGTATTATCTTAAAATATTACAGTTTAAGAAAGGCATCATTTGTGCGTCCCATTCCTACAGTTTATAAGAAGGCAAATGCGACATTTGGAGTTAAGGACAAGAACGTGTTTCAGTGATAAAACCCCATGTTCATTCACTCTGAACCTCCTGATTTTAAATGCAATCTCAGTTTTATCTCATCTGAGAAGAGCGTGCATTAGTTTTCCTATTAAAGTTGGAGCTCAGAAATCTGTGTGGCTGCCTGAGGTCTGGAAACAGTGAACAAGGTGCAAAGGTGAACCAGATTTTATGCACATAGGAGACAGACAAGGGAGGCAGCAGGCCCGGGCCATGGCGGTCCCTCCCTCAGCCTCGCACACGTTTGCCTGCTCTGCACACCCCCGCTCCTTCGGGGATCCAGGCCTGTTCATTATTCATTTTGCCTTTGGCGCGCACAGCACACACTTTCAAACACTCGGACAGATGGATGGACACAGCGATGCAAATAGTCTCTTCCCTGTTGCAAAATGCACCTGAAAATCACATTTTCCCAAGCTTCCCCTCAGGCATTTTAAATACTCAAAACCAGGTAAATTTTTCAATTCACTCAGAAGTTAACAAGTACTCCACAGTTCAGGAGCTCTACTCAATCCCAAACGGAAGAGGTACTCTTTTTTTTTTAAGTTATAAGCCACATAAGTATGATTTTGCACAATAAGCTAGTTCATTGGGTTTTTAATCTTTATCAAAACTGTAGAGTAAAATTATTACTACTTCCTAACTGGTTCTAGCAAAGGTTTACATTCTGCTCCTACTCTTTTCTCCACAATCCCAGGAAATTAAGGATAAAGCGTTTGTTAACAATGTTCATGTTACAAATGTAAACACAGGAAAGTCAGAAAACATTTTAATAAGGTTCTCAAAGTCATTATAATTCGCCCACTCTGCTCTTGTGCAAAATCATATATCCTTGTCCTGTTTTCCAAATCTATAGTTTACCGAGTAATGGATATGTGTGAGTAAATCCCTGTTTGCAAAGAAAATCTTCATTTTTACTTTTGTTGACTTAAATTCGTAATTCACATCAACTGAGCTACTAAATTGTTTTACCTAGACTCACAGTGAAGAACTTAATTTTTCTCATTGTAGGTCTTGGTAACTCCTATCAGGACAGTTGATCAAATCGACTATTCATAACCTACTCTGCCTCTGCAAAGCTGTGTTCTTTTTTCTCTCCAATTTGCTCTCTGAAACATACCAAAGATGATCTGAAGCATGAGCGAATTTAAATCCCACATGAATTGTGCCTGGCATCTGTACTTTGCTTTGACATTCAGGAAGAGCTTTTCCGACGAACCCTCTTACAGAGACTGTAAAGAAAACGGAAATGAGAGGTACCAAACTGAGCAGCCCACAGAGAGCCTAACAGAAGACCACAGATGCCATCCCCCCCACTCAGTTCTACCTGCACAGGATGTGTTAGTGGCAAACAATTTACTCTTTCTGAGCCCTGCATGAAACATTTTAAGGATCTAACTCCCCATACAACAGACTACCTGACACAGAATCACAGCTACCTGGTTGTATTGCTGCTAGTCTATTAAAATTCCAAATCGGCTTATTAGTGTCTTTGTGTGTTTCTTCGGTGAACAAAAACAAGGATTCTGAAAGAACTGTCTTTTTAAGCCAATAACAAAGCTGGAGCTTATCAAAATGATAAGGCACAAAAACCTAGAGAATTCATTTTAAGTTGCTATCAAAGGAAAACAAAAAATGTGGAGGTCTTTTGACATACCAACAACTTCTCCTAATAAAAAAGAAAATGACATGCATGAAGACACTGACCAAGACAAAGGAGAGAAGTTGTATCTGTTAAAGACTTTTCACCTAAGTGACCATTTTCATTTGATGATGCTGAGCATTGTTGAGAAAATTAAGTAGATTCAAGGCTTCACACCTATATGTGCCTATTTCCATGAAAGACTTGAAATAGTTTAAAACAAGATGGTGTGGTAAGAGGATCAACAAGACAAATAATTTCTCTAGAAGAAACTGAAGTTAGAAAATAACTTCACTTCTCCCCAGTGACGTCATGGGGACCTATGCTCTGCTTGAAAGCTACTTGGTCAATAGAAATATAGCTACAAAAGGGACCTGTAAAAACTGGAAGTGGAACAAAGACCCCCTGGGAATGCTGGCGAGGGTTTCTGTGACTCCTGGGAGAGCCAGTCACTGCTGAGGCCCATCAGGAGAATCAGAACCCTCTCCCAGCTTTGCAAAATCAAGCAAGCCTCTGGAGTTCTTGGACAATCCAAAGAGGAGAGCCATAATAAGACTAATATTCTTCCATTAACCCTGGAGATTGAAGAATACCAATTTGTTCGTAATCTTTCTTTTTTTAAAGTGAGAAACATGACATTTTTTTATACCAATATTATGGTTCATGTCTATTCAATAGAAAATTCAACTCAAATAAAAAGTTGACATAAATATGCCAACTCTAGTGGTCAATATGGTCTCTGTCTCTATGCTATTTTGCAATGATCAATCTGTGTTGAATGGTAAGCAGGATTTCTTTTTAAAAAGAAAGTCCCGGTGTGCTTGGGTGGCTCAGTGGGTTAAGCATCCAACTCTTGATTTCGGCTCAGGCCATGATCTCAGTTTGTGGGATGGAGTCCTGCGTCACACTCTGCACTGACAGTGTGGAGCCTGCTTGGGATTCTCTCTCTCTCCCTCTCTTTCTGCCCCTCTCCCACTCTCTCTGACTCTCTGAAAATAAATAAATAAACCTTTTTTTTAAAAAGAAAAACAGAAAGTGCCAAAGCAGGTTTATTATTGTGACTTTAGCTTTCTGAAGAAAACATAGTTTTAAGAAAATATTAAATGTGGCTTTCAAATTTCCTAAATATATCTATATGTATCTATAAGTAGACAGACAGACAGACAGACACAGGAAAAATACCTAATGTCAAATATAAAGATCGCGTCCCTTCTTTGACCCTTCATTTGGGAGCCAAGTTCAGATAGGTACCTACAATTTCCCAGCTACTCCAGGATGATGACCACTCCTTCTTATCCATTACTCAACTCTTGCATGGGCTTGGGTAATTTCATCAGTTACCAAAAGGGAAACACTGGACTCTGATATTGCAAAGCAAATAATTCTTCAAGTTTATAGAGGGTATTTCCACAGGAAACCCCGGGTATCACCTCTCCTGGGTAGACCCAGGCACGTACACCAAATGCCTTCCAGTACTGTATTTCCTACACACCAGAGCCAGATTCTAGAAGGAACATTTCTCCATCCCCACTTATATTCCATGGGTAAAATATTAAGTATGTTCAGAAAAAGTGCTCTCCATCTTGGTCAGGCCACCTATGCAGCACTGCCTCAAGTTTGGGGGGCCACAGCTTGGTTTTTTTTTTTTAAGTTTATTTGAGAGAGAGCAGGCAGGGGAGGGGCAGAGAGAGAGCGAGGGAGAATCCCAAGCAGGCTCTGCACTGTCAGTGCAGAACCCAACTCAGGGCTTGATCTCAGGACTGTGAGATCATGACCTGAGCCGAAATCAAGGGTTAGACCCTTAACCTACTGAGCTACCCAGGTGCCCCAGGGGACCACAATTTAAAAGGAGGTATTGAGTGACTGGAGTATGTATAAGGGATATAATCAAGATTCTCAAAGTAACGTCAAATGACAAATGATTGAAAAAGGACTAGAGATGTTTAGCCTGAAAAAGACAGACTGTCTTCTATTCTTCTCATTATAGTTTTGTAGAAAAGGTTTGTTTTGTTTAGGAAAGGCTTCTTTTTTTGTTGGATATAAGGAGGCAAGCAGATTTCCACTCCATATAAGGAAGCACTTTCTTATAATTAGAATATACTGCCTTGTCAGCGATAGGGGTCCCCTCCCTGAAAAAATTTTCATTCACCATCTGTTAGCAATACTTGAGAAGACTATTTTGCACTAAATAAGAGGTCGAACTCCTAATCTCCAAGGTAGCTTGAAATTCCAGGTTTCTAATAGTTTATATATTTGGTTAGTTCTAATATACTTAAAAAAAATTTTTTTTGCATGAGAATTCTGAATCATTTCTGGAACCAATAGTTTCTTCTAAAGCAGTTCAATAAGCATCACTTGATCTGATTTGATGTCAGTAGGTATGATTCCCATTACCTTACAGATGGGATAGTAGATAAAACTCTGAAAGCATGGGCTTCAATGTTTGACTTAAGTTCAAATCCCTACTCCGTTTGTAGCCTGTTGTGACCTAGGCAAGTCTCTTAAGCTCACTAAACTTTAATTTCCTCATCTGTAAAATAGGATAATACTATTTAGCTACAAGATTGTTGTAAGGATTAAGTGGGATAATGAACATAAAGAGCTTAGCAAAGTCCCTGGCTCAAGGAAACTCAATATAAGGCAGCTGTTATTATTAGACAACTCATATGCCCCTCAATGCTCCTGTGTCTGAGCAATGCACTATTGGAAGACGTTCCACGTGCATTCTCGATATCCACATATAGAAGAAGGTGGATGGGGGAGGGAAAGGACAAAAACCTCTGTGTGCATCAACCATGTATAGATAACTACATCTTAACATACATCTTTGTTTAATTTTTAATTTTGAGATAATTGTGGATTCACAGGAAGTTGTAAGGAATAATACAGAGATATCTCGTGTGCTCTTTACACATTACTTGCCATTTTATGTAATGGCATTTTTTTATGAAGTTAGTCATTGTTGTCAGGTTTTTCCCCCATCCACCTTACTGATGCAGAGTAGAAATAAATGTTGCTGAAAGCACAGAGAACCCAGGAGAGTGCCCACCCTTGGGACCTGTGCAGTCACTCTTGATTTTTCCCTTTAGCTTGACGCATCTCACTCACTGCTGAGGCTTCCTTTCTACATAACACCTGTCCACAGCCTTGTGAAAAGCAGAACCCCTGTTCTGGGAGACTGAACTTGGGATGTTGGAAAATGGTGGTGTTGTGGCTCATTGAGCAAAGGATGTAGTTGGTGTTTAACATGGCAATATTCCAATTTCTATTGATTAGATCAATTAATATTCTAGTGCTGAGGTGAGGTAGTATGTTTTCCTTCATCCAAAAACAATTAATTAATCTGTATTGACTGAGCTCCAGGGGAAATGTATCTTAGGATATGCCTGGGGTTGGTTTCAATACAGTTGGAGGCTTTCGTGTGGAAAATTCTCTATCTAGCAATTACATGCAATGAGAAAACTTGAAATTCATAAGTGATTCAGTAACTCAAAAGCCATGAAGAGTGCAGCAAGAGCCAAAGAGGGACAATCTGGGCATGATTAGTCAATACACCAAACCAATAATTCCCCCCAAATGGCCAATCAACAGAGTCTGTGGAGAGCTTTGAAAAAAAAACACAGATTTTTACACCAAAATGCACCCATCGCAGCCCCTCAGGGTTCTTATCCAGTGGGTTGAGGCTGGGCCAAGGAAACAGCATTTCTCTCCAGCTTCACAAGGGCTCTGATTGACGGCTAAGTGTGAACATTACTGCCTTGAGCACACTATTTCAACACGAGGAGTCTGTGTTCATATTAGAAAAGAGAAAATACACTTCCTTTCACACCTACTCCCAAAATTTTCTGATCGCTTTTAAAATCATTTTTTGCGGGGCGCCTGGGTGGCTCAGTCGGTTAAGCGTCCGACTTCAGCTCAGGTCACGATCTCGCGGTCCGTGAGTTCGAGCCCCGCGTCGGGCTCTGGGCTGATGGCTCGGAGCCTGGAGCCTGCTTCCGATTCTGTGTCTCCCTCTCTCTCTGCCCCTCCCCCGTTCGTGCTCTGTCTCTCTCTGTCTCAAAAATAAATAAACGTTAAAAAAATTTTTTTAAAATAAAAATAAAAAAAAAATAAAATCATTTTTTGCTATGATGATGATTTCCAGTTTTTCAAGTTACTTCATGGACATTGTCTACTTGGTGGTATTAGTATGCCAATTTCATGGAAGAATATGACTACTTCATCACAAATTTGAAAAAAGAAAAAATACTATATTGTACTGCCAGAATAATTCATTTGTGGTAAAAATTCTCACCAAAGCCAACATCTCCCTTATCCAGCAAGTGGTGATGGTAGATGAAAACAGGGGTGCTTGCCCAGGTACACTTCTACACTGATGAGATCAGTAACTCTTCTCGGGGCACCTGGGTGGCTCAGTCAGTTAAGCGCCTGACCTCAGCTCAGCTCATGATCTCCAGGAGTTCGAGCCCCTGCGTTGGGCTCTGTGCCGACACCTCAGAGCCTGGACTTGCTTTGGAATCTGCGTCTCCCTCTCTCTCTGCCCCTCCCCCACTTGCTCTCTCTCTCAAAAATAAATAAAAACGTTAAAAAAAAAAAAAACAACTCTTCTTGGCTGCGCTTCTCCCACTCCTGGCCTCCCCCTGACAAACTCCTTTGCACCACCAAGACTCCTGCCCCAAATGCTACCACTAGGTGTATATTGGAACTTCCCCTGTAAAGACTATATAAGGGTTGGGAGTCAAATCTCTGGTATAGGAGCATCAACACATTTTTTAATTAAAAGCCCATTTGAATATAGAGCTATTACATGCTATAGTAATAAAATCAAACATTGCCACTGTCTGTTATTCAATAGCTTACAAGCATTTATATTCAGAATCCCCAACCTAGAATTTCAATAAACATCCCCTTAGTCTTTGACTGTGAAATAATCTACGTACCGTTTTTCTCATTCCCTCTTTACTTCATAGTCTATTTATAACTATGCTTGAAGTGTTAGACTCAAAATGGACAGAAATGGTGCATAAACATAAAAGAACATTAAGTGTGGGACACCTGGATGGCTCATTCAGTTAAGCATCCTGCTCTTGATTTTGGCTCAGGTCATGATCACGCAGTCATGGGGATTCCACTGCTTAGGATTCTCTCTCTCTGCTCCTTCTCCCCCTCAAAATAAATAAATAAACTTTAAAAAAAAAGAACATTAAGTGCAAGTAAAAAAGATTAGTCCATAATTTGCAATATTGAATGAAGCTGTCCTCCCAACAAGTTAGAAAGAACGGAGCCTACAGGGACTTCCCTAAGGGGGTTCGTGGAAGGTTTCATGGGGGAGAATGTTCATTTCAGGAAGAGGGTACCTCTTAAGATATGAATCGTCAGATACAAAAGATGAACTGAATAGGGGAAACATAGAACAATTAGATGGAGGCATCTCCCTTATATGCCTAAATGCCCTACACGCCAAAGGCTGGAATATAACGTATGACAACAGTGGTTCTCAAAGTGGGGTCCCCAGACCAGGAGCATCAGCATCACCGGGGAACCCATTAGAAATGCAAGTTCTTGGGACCCATTCCAGATCTACTGAATCAGAAAGTCTGAGCCCAACAGGTTGTGCTTAATAAGCTCTCCAGGTGGGATTCTGATGCACGCTCAAGTTTGAGAATGAATGCATTATAAGAAATCAAAATCTGGCAAGTCCGGCCAGATATTTTTTCTTCTCAGGCTGCAAGAATCCAAACCTGTCTTCCCCACTAAAGGACAGTCTCTTTCAGCAACCCCTCCCCATTCTCTTACTCTTCTCTTCCTGCCTCCCCTCCTTCCTCCCTCACACAAGTACATAAACATGAACACTCACACACAGCCAGGTGAACACCTGTTCAGCATTCAAAGACCTGAAAATCAGCCCTTCCTTTCCTTTTCTTGGAGAGTTTATTTCCTAAGAGTGCACAGTGCTGAGGCAAGGGGTGGAATTTAAACAATCCCTAATTAAGGAGGACGGCACCACATATTTATCACATTATACTGTTGTGTATTTACCCCTTGTCGCTCTGGATGCATTTGCATATAATCTTTCATAATTCAATTCACTTGTTTAAATCATTTCTTTTATTTTCACTTCTTTATTCGGAAGGGAACGTTTATTTTACAGAGCACTGGGGCCTCCCAGTGGCAATTTTAGGTAACTTCAGATTTTATTCTGGAAGCTTTGGAGGAATGGTATCCAAATCTTTAGCTTTTCACCTACTTGTCCGAAGAATAAGACGGAATCAAAGCAAGCTTTTTATCTGAGGTAGGTTATATTGGCACGCGAGCTGAAATATCCTCAGATGTTGGCTTCGACTTCTTGCATGTATCAGACTCCTCGTTCAGTCACTGGCTTAGCAGAGACGTCAGTCAGCAGGCATCAGTTTCTGGTCGGTGTAAACATCGACCAGGAATACATCCAACAGAAAGACTATGAGAGACCAACGTACTCTGCGATTCCTTGTCCTCACTGACCTTGAGGCTTGCTCCCTGGAGTTTCCATCCCTACCATCCTGCCTTTGAAGTGACTGCCCAGGGAAGCCATCTCCCACCAGAAGTTTGAGACACATCGTTTTTCCTCCTCTCGACCCTGGAACATTCCGTGACTACACTGGCTCATGTCACTCTTCAGTGCCAACCTGCACAGTCCTCTGAGCTTCACCCTCACATGACAGCCTCTGAGAACTGCCAGCTTCTGGCACCATGGCAGCACCTGCTGAACCACATGGGCTTACATCTGGCCACCTGTCCAGACCCCTGGCCAGTGTTTGAGGCTCAGTCAGCAACATCAACCCCCCAGAACCGAGGTGCCTGTCATCGGATGAACCTCAGGCAATTTCTACTGAGACCAGCACTTTGCCGCGGAGATGCTGGTGAACGTCCAGTCTCCCTGTCAGAGTCCCTTTGCCCTCTTGTTTGGCTTCAAAAGCCTACACTGCCTGAGTCAAGGCTGCCCTCACCTTGAAAGATTGCTGAAAGGCAGTTTCTGGGAACCTGCATGCTCACATCACCCGGGGGCTTACCTCTGTGCTGAGGCAGTGAGCGTCAGCACCTAGTAACAGGCTTGTAAACACTAGCATCATTGACAGATCGGATGAGGTTTTAAAGTTCAGCCCCGCCCCCTTGGCCTTTTCTGCTGAGGAGTCACCTGAGGCCATCCAACACCCCTCCACTTCCTTCACCCTGGGTTGTCTTTCAATAAAAAAACAGCTTGGCTTCCAACTCCATACCGCCTTATACAGGGGGTCTTTCTTTACCCCCACACTGGCTATTTGAAGATCACTACGTATCTTTAATCCAGTATTTGTCCAATGTTCCATGCAAAGAAGAAGTTAAGTATTTGCTGGGTATATACACACATTTCTAAAATCATACTCTTCATGGCACATTGTAAAAGGGAGTTCATCTCAGTAGTGTTCCACTACAGCTAATTTGTGCTCAGGAGGCAAATAAAGACAATATTCAGTAAATTAGATTGCTCAGAATTAGCTAGAATAAAATTCAAATTCAGGATGTTCTTGCAGGGCTCAGAGGGGAAAAGGGACATGAAGCACCAGCTTTGGTGCCACAGGGACCGGGTTCCCATCTCAGTCTACCCACAGGTGTAACCTTGGAGAAGCTGCTTACTGCCACTGAGCCTCGGTTTCTTCATATGTAAACTGGGCTAATGCCTCTAGGGTATTAAAAGGTATTCAGTGAGATGCCCTATGTAAAATATCTAAAATAGAGTGCAAAACAATGAGTATTTCACCAATGGGCTTATTTCAGCAAGGGGCAATAAAGCCACAATTTTTTCCAGGGAGTAGTTCAAATGGGTCACTGTTGGCTGTCTGAAAAGCTTCCCACGTGATGTTCCTTGTGTCCAGAATGCATCCCCTCTCCCCTCTCCATCTCCAGCTATACGGGTCACTTATCCAGCAAGCCCTCATTGACTCCCTGGTTGGATGTTAGGTTCTCTCCTACCAGAACAGTCTGTTCCCCACCCCACTCCCTCAGGCACTGATCTCCCTGTCTGCCTGTTCATGTGGAACTTTAGGTCTCTGGGAGGAGTGGCCCATCTACACTGTTCACTGTGTCTACAGCCCCTGCTTGGCATATTGTGAGTTTTCAACAAATATTGAATTAATGAATGAATGAATGACAGCCATCAGATGGCTTCCTGGAAGAGAAAGAATAAACTCCAAAGGAAGTAAAAGGTAGTTGTATTAGTTATTTTGTCTTCTTGTAATTGCCTTTAACCCTCCTTGAGTTCTTTCAAAAATATGAAATCTGTTCCTAGTACCTGTAGCTCTTTGCTCTCTCCACTCCGAGAATGCTGCCCGTTCTTATTATATAAATTTATTACAACTGTATAATCATTATACCTAATTATAATCTTATAATTATTCCTCAATTCCTCCTTTTAATACATAATTATGAAACGCATTTATCATGTTTGACATCTTTCTAATTCTTAAATTGAATACCTATTAATCACAGAGATCCTAAGGAAGGAGGAAATCCTTGGTTTAAAAACTGTTAATAATTTACTAGATGCAAAGTGTACTTTTACCTCTGAACACCAGGTGGGTAGAAAACATTACTCATGTTTTTTAATCTAAGAATTTCTTACATTTTTATGGCCTGTTGTTTGGGCTTATTTATGATGGTTTGTGACAAAGAGACAACCTTTGCCATCATGATTTATACTCTTCCAACAAAGGAAACACAGAAAGAGATAAGAAACCTAAATTAAATCATGGCACTAGATAAGAAAACCCAAATTAAATCATGACAGTAAAAAAAAAAAAAAAAAAACACAACAGTGAAGGTAAGGGGCTGACTCATAAAACAAAGAAGAGTATAGCTATATAGACCATGGACAATGAAAATAAGAAAATTTTCAAACCCTAAACTACAAAATGTAGCATTTACCAAATAACTAGTTTTCAGAAGCCTTGTGTCCTATATTTGTGGCATTATGAAATAACAGCTGGCTATTAAGATATTTGTTAAGGGACTGTTTTAATCTTATTTGGCCGTGCTTCTGCTTGGAAAACCAGACAAAATGCTTTGGTATGGTAAAGCATTAGTGGTGGCAGCAGACAGCCAGTATCTTCAATTTTTTTTTTCTTAATGTCATTTATCACAAAATTTGACCTGGACATCTGTTTTCATGTTTAATGATGCTTTTAAATTCCTTGATGTTTGAGCGCCAGTTCTAAAACTTGATTGGATTTCATGTCAAGACAACTGCCTTAGAAACGAGGAAACTGGGAGAGCTGAGAGGTAAAAATCGTCCTGTGAGCTGTCCTGATGAAAGCACAGCTCATGACAGAGGCCAAAGGTCATTTGGGAGGAACAGACATCGGTGGTGTTATGTGTGCCCAGCAGTCTAAACCCTACACAGCTACACACAGTCTGAGGACACACCAGTGTCCAGCCAGGGAACTTTTCATAAAGGAACTAATAGGACAACACAACTAACCGGTGCTAACTAAGGCCCCAACTGCCCCGTTCATACAGCCACGTAAGAATACAGAGCAGTGTCTTCCATTTTGTCTGGCACCTGGAAGCAGAGCAGACACTGAAACTGGGCTTGCAGGTAAGTATTCTGGACTGAATTTCACATCACAAACTCAAAAATACCAAAACCCGGATGTGGAAACCATTTGTGAACAATTTCCAGGCTCCAGAAAGAAGACCTAAAGAACTGTGAACCAAGCATCTATGGTTTTTAAATCTTGCTTTGCCTGTATCCCCCTGCACTTTGTGAAATTATTTATCTGTTCCAGGCCCAATCTTCTTTCTTAATTTTTCCTTATAATTTAAAAAAAAAAAATGCACATATTTGACAATTATTTTCGTCCACATGCAGACTTCATTGAAAACTAAGTTTCAATGAAGGAGGAGGCACAGGATATTAATTTTCTTCTAAGCATATCAATAAACCCATCTGATCTACTTAAGGTTGACTTTAAATCTTTTATTTCTAGAGGAAACAGGTTGGCTCAGTTGGTTAAGCGACCGACTTTGGCTCAGGTCATGATCTCATGGTTCATGAGTTAGAGCCCCACATCAGGCTCTGTGCTGACAGCTCAGAGCCCGGAGCCTGCTTCAGATTCTATGTCTCCCTCTCTCTTTACTCTTCCCCTGCTCACGTTCTCTCTCCCTCTCTCGCTCTCTCTCTCAAAAATAAATAAACATTTAAAAAAAACATTTTTTAGGGGCGCCTGGGTGGCGCAGTCGGTTAAGCGTCCGACTTCAGCCAGGTCACGATCTCGCGGTCCATGAGTTCGAGCCCCGCGTCAGGCTCTGGGCTGATGGCTCGGAGCCTGGAGCCTGTTTCCGATTCTGTGTCTCCCTCTCTCTCTGCCCCTCCCCCGTTCATGCTCTGTCTCTCTCTGTCCCAAAAATAAATAAAAAACGTTGAAAAAAGAAAATTAAAAAAAAAAACATTTTTTTAATCTTTTATTTCTGAAGCCCAAGGTTACCAGTTTGCTTTCAATGTTAGTACATGTAAATCTTTTCTTGTATGAAATTCCTACCCAGTGGATGTGTTTTACTTCCAAAGGATATTCAGAAATGATTTACCTGCCCATACACCAATGGTACTGTTTAAAACAAGTTGGAGGGGTGCCTGCGTAGCTCAGTTGGTTGGGCATCCGACTTCAGCTCAGGTCATGATCTCACAGCTTATGGGTTTGAGCCCCACATCAGGCTCTGTGCCGACAGCTCAGAGCCAGGAGCCTGCTTCAGATTCTGTGTCTCCCTCTCTCTGCTCCTCCCCTGCTCACCCTGTATCTCTCTCTCTCTCAAAAAATAAATGAACATTAAAAAAATAAAATAAAAATTTTAAAATAAAAAAATAAAACAACTAAAACAAGTTGGAAATGGTCTCTGCCCACAAAGACCAGGAACTTACAGAGAACTTCATGCTCCTGGAACCCAAGGATTTAAAAAAATTAAATTAAAATAAATTAAAATAAAATAAAATAAAATAAAATAAAATAAAATAAATTAAATAAAGGAACATTCTGTTATGTTTCCTTTCCTGTTTTTTTCACAATAATGAATTTATACCATTGGCTCCAAATCTGTTCAGAAGTTACCCAATGCCACAAATCTTTATCCCAAAAAAAGAATATAAATATGGAATAGAAACGAATTTTTTTTTAATTCTGGTTGACAAAAACTGGCACAAGTGAAATAGGACATATCAGTAAATTCTAAAATAGAAGATTTTCGTATAGTATGTAGTTTCCTAACGTCAATTGATACTGGCTGGGGCACAGCAATTTTCTGTGTTTACCTGTGTGTAACATGTAAATTTTTCTTAATTTTTTTAATGTCTATTTATTTTTGAGAGAGAGACAGAGACAGAGTGTGAGTGGGGGAGGGGCAGAGAGAGAGGGAGACACAGACTACAAAGCAAGCTCCAGGTTCTGAGCTCTCAGCACAGAGCCTGACGTGGGGCTTGAACTCATGAACGGCGAGATCTAGGACCTAAGCCGAAGTCAAAAACTCAACCGACTGAGCCCCCCAGGTGCCCCCATAAATTTTAAGCTGCAGAGAATCACTAGCAAGTTGGTACATCTGCTGTGAAGCAACAACTATTCTGTGATAACCCTCTATTAAAACCTTGACAGTGTGTTTATTCTATTAGAAATCTGGAAAGTCACTGCAAGAATTGGACTAGGTTTTCAGTAGCATAGTTTAACTTGTCAAAAACACACACACACACACACACACACACACACAGAAAAAGTGGAGTAAAGGCAAAATTCATAAACTACCTTGGACTAAAGTTAACAAATCAACTCCTAGCCATAAAATAAACTTGTAAGATAGAAAAGACTTCCTCAAATGACGTCTTTTGAAACCAAATTATTATGAAACTGAATCTAGACAAGTGTGGAGAACCTAAAGCAAAAAGATAAAAGTAGACACGCACACAGTGTGTGTGGGTGGGTGTTAAAATTTGCAAGTGAATGCTATAAACAGAATAAAACAATGGCTATAGAACATTGCATTTGACAGACTGACACTTAGGAAAAGAAGAACCATATGGCTGGCTTGGTCCTAACTCGGTCTTGGAAAAGAAGGACACTTTATCTATTCTACCTAAAAATAGCTGGGTAGTGATAGTCAAACATTTAGCAGAGGAGCCATTGTATTCACATGTTAGCCCTGGATTCCTGCCACCACAGCTAAAACCGTCCTAGAAGCTCGCAAGTCAGCTGTGAGGAGATTTGGAACTCCGCTGACCCGTTTGAAACTGCTGTGGTTTCAAGAGTCAACAGATACTATCGTAACTTGTGGGGGAGGGGCACGAGCTCAAATAAATCCCAAACACACCTATGTGTGCTCCTCATGTTGGCCAGCCTCGGGGCTCCATCCCTGCCTTCTTCTCTTTCCTCTTGCTCCATGAACGAGCTTTACAAACCATCTCTAAGCTGAGGACTCTAACGTTACATCGAATAGCTGGGCTCAAACACTTTAGAATCACCTTTGACTCCTTTGCACGGAGGGAATGTCTGTTGGCTCCGGCTTCCAAATGCTTCTACAAATGACCACTTCTCACCACCTCTAGGGCTCATTCCTGCTGCGGGCTCTGCCCTCCTGGTTACCTGGACGGCTGCCACAACCTCCTAACTGGTCCCTTGGCCACTTCACAGTATTCTCCAAACGGCAGCCAGCGTGGTCCTCACCCGGACTGATGCTGTCTCCCTCTACTGCAATCATCCATCGATTCTACACTTCACTGGAAAAAAGCCCAAGTGCTTTCAGTGGCCCTAGAGGCAGTGGTGCACACTGTGATGTGTTGCCCAAGTCCCCTTCCGGAAAACTTCTTACCTGGCTGCTCGAAGTGCTGCAGTAGATGGACCTCAGCTGTCAGCATCCTGGGGGATGCCGAAGAGTCACCTCACACGAGGTCACAGAGCCTTCCCAGGGCAGCGTGCATCCAGTGACTGAGTGATGTGGGGTCATCAAGGCCCAACACAGGGCCACTCAGGCCATTCTCAGTTCAGGGCCCCATGGGGCCAGGCCTGCACTGCAGCTCCACCTTCTGTCCCACCCCTTTCCACAAATCTAGATATCAACAAGCATCCCCTGATCAAGAACTGGTGAACAAGACACCACCTCAGAGTCTGCTCTGAAGAAGCCAGCCTGCAGTGATGATCAGACGTGACCTGGCCCCCTCAGCCCCTCTGACTAACCAGCGTCCCCCCTCGCCCTGCTCCAAAGCACACTGGCCTTCGCTGTTTCTGCTCAAGGACTGGCATGCTCCTGTCTTAAGGTCCTGGCCTGGCTGCCCCTTCTGCGTAGAACACACTTCCCTGGATATATGCACCGCTTCTTCCCTCACCTCCTTCCTGCTTTGCTTAAATGTCACCTTCCAAATGCACCTGCACGAACCACCCAGTTAAGGCAAGAAACGAGGAAAAATATAAGGAAGGGCGGTTCTCATTCTCCTAATGTCTTTGCTTACCTTTCTGGGGACTGATCCCATTTTGAAGAGATGACTTCACCCATTTACAAAGGAGCTTGAAAATTGCTGTTCTAAATACATAAAAGCAGTGCAGTTGTGAAGAACACAGGCCCTAGGGGCACCTGGGTGACTCAGTTGGTTAAGCGTCTAGACTCTTGACTTCGGCTCAGATCATGATCTCACAGCTTGTGAGATCGACCCCCCCGTCAGGCTCTGTGCTGACAGTGCAGAGTCTGCTTGGGATTCTCTCTCTCCCTCTCTCTCTACCCCTCCCCTGCTCATGTACGCATGCTCACTCACTCTCTCTCACTCTCTGTCTCAAAATAAATAAATAAACTTAAAGAACACAGGCTCTCTTCTCAGACAAGCTGGGTCTGAGGCCCACCCTCTGGAGCTGTGTGCTTGGGGCAGGTGACCACCCTCACAGCCCCAGCAAGGCTGCATGTGAGGCAGGGATAATGATAGTCCCTAGACTTCCTAGAAAAGTTGTGAGGATCACACAACTTTATGTAGTAATGGACTGTGAAAACCAGAAAAGACCACATAAATGTCAGGAGTCCCTGGGAGACAGCCCTGTGGGCTGCACAGCCAAAAACCCACTGGGAGTACATCAGCCTCCTTCTTACACATCAGGACCCTAGGAAGTCCTTCTGTCAGCTCTGCTGGACCCTGAGTGGCTGACAACTTCCAGCAAAGCACAGGGCTGGGCTTAGGAGAAGAAGTACCAGCCTGAGGAACATCACAAAAGTGATAACCACCAACCAATGGAGTCTGAACCACTGGTACAGAATCCTCGTTTTTTACCCTCCTTGCACTGACTTTAATTACAGCGGTCTTTGTTCTAATCTCTAAGGTCTGTGTGAAGAAAATCACGTAGGATTTCAGGTATCCAGGTCTATATATGTGCATCAGAAAAGCTTTAAACTTTAAAACCAGCCCTGTATCTGGTGATTTGAGTTTAGGAGCCCAAATCTTTTCATGTGTATTTTCAACCCAAAGTTTTTATATTTATTTCTCTCTCTGTGATACAACATAACTGTACATGGCTTGAAAATTAAACAATTACTTCTCCAAAATCTCAACTGTGTTAATGTTTGCCTCTAGTCATTTTTCATTTACTAGAATGAAATGTCCTTGCCTGTGACCTCAGCTCCACATGCATGATTGATTTCAGAGGTTGTGCTCGAGGCCTACCCTGCCAAGCAGAGACCATTGACCACCTATAAGGTGGCACTAAGGAAAACCACAAAATTAATCTCCTAGTTACCATTATATTATGTATCTGCCTTTTCAGATTTACTTGCAGATCCCATTGTAATCCATTTCTTTATTTCTAAAGAGAGAATCAGATAAGCTCATGTCTAAAGCAATAGCAATGTTCATTTTAGAGATATTAAAAATTATCCTACAATTACACATTACAAACAATAGTACCATTTAATAAAATGATAATAATAATAAATGGTGCTATTGAGGGATAAGAAAAGTCAACTCTGTCCTAACCAATGACCACACGGTACGGCTTAGCCATCTTCTAGACTCAGGTGCTATATGTGGGAAAATTCCTGTCTGGGGTGAGGCAAGTTTATGAGGCAAGTGACTTGGGAAAGTCACTGCTACATCAGATCATCCAGGGTCTTCTTTAAAGGAACACTCTTCTGGAAACCACCTTTCCTTTCCTTGCACTCCTCCGGCTTTTCTTCACAGCTTTATACAACTTAATATTCAGGCTGGGGAAACTGGAAATCTCCTCCAGGTCAAATAACTCCTTAAATCTATCTACAAATTTATTTTCTTTCTCCAACCTGAATTTCATGACCCAGAGGATGACGGTAGTTTCTTTGCACAGATGGTCAAAGGTAATGAGGAGTTCTTCCAGGAAAGGATGAGCGTAGACAACATCAGCTGCCAGGATGTAGTCAAAATTGTTGGAAGATCTGGGGAAGTTCTCATCTAAAGCTACACCCCAGGAGAGTTCTTTAACCTGAGGCAAATGCTTACATTTCATTTTGGTGTTTCGGGAAATATTATATTGCAGGTTTCCAAGTAATTCAGGTAAATCTGTGGCAGTCACATGTGCACCTATGAAACAAAGAACAGTAGGAAAAGTAACCCTCGAGGGATAAGGTAAAGCAATCAGGTTTCAGGCCAACATGCATTTACAATTCTGCACAATCGCTAACCCCACGGAAACGACTGGTCACTACACACAGGAAGGAAATCTCTTCAACACAGATGCTAAAGTAGCCTTATACGTCTCCTTAAAAAAAATTAGATTCCCATGGTACTTTTGCACTCCATTGCATTTTCTGTTCTCCTGGGGTTTTTGTTTTATTATTATTTCTGTTGTTATTTTCTATTTACTATACGCTAGGAGAAAAATAATCTAGAGAAAGGGAAAAGTCAAAATATTTGGAAACTCCTGCATCAAAACCATAAAATACCTAGGAATAAATCTAGCCAAAGAGATAAAAAATCTATACACTGAAAACTATAGAAAGCTTATGAAAGAAACTGAAGAAGACACAAAAAAATGGAAAAAAGATTCCATGCTCCTGGATAGGAAAAACAAATATTGATAAAACGTCAACACTACCCGAAGCAATCTACATATTCAATGCAATACCTATCAAAATAACACCAGCATTCTTCACAGAGCTAGAACAAATAATCCTAAAATTTGTATGGAACCAGAAAAGACCCCGAATAGCCAAGCAATCTTGAAAAAGAAAACCAAAGCTGGAAGCATCACAATCCCAGACTTCAAGTTGTATAACAAAGCTGTAATCATCAAGATAGTATGGTACTGGCACAAAAATAGGCACTCAGATCAATGGAACAGAATAGAAAACCCAGAAATGGACCCACAAATGTATGGCCAACTAATCTTTGACAAAGCAGGAAAGAATATCCAATGGAATAAAGACAGTCTCTTCAGCAAGTGGTGCTGGGAAAACTGGATAGCGACATGCAGAATGAACCTGGACCACTTTCCTACACCAGACACCAAAATAAACTCAAAATGAATGAAAGACCTCAATGTAAGACAATGTAAGGAAGCCATCAAAATCCTCAAGGAGAAAGCAGGCAAAAACCTCTTTGATCTTGGCCGCAGCAACTTCTTACTCAACACGTCTGTCTCCCGAGGCAAGGGAAACAAAAGCAAAAATGAAATATTGGGACCTCATCAAAATAAAAAATCTCTCATAGCCAAGGAAACAATCAGCAAAACTAAAAGGCAACCGACAGAATAGGAGAAGATATTTGCAAATGACATATCAGACAAACGGTTAGGATCCAAAATCTATAAAGAACTTATCAAACTCAACACCCAAAAAGTGAATAATCCAGTGAAGAAATGGTCAGAAGACATGAATAGACACTTCTCCAAAGAAGACATCCAGATGGCCAGCCGACACATGAAAAAATGCTCCACATCACTCATCCACAAGGAAATACAAATCAAAACTACAATGAGATACCACCTCACACCTGTCAGAATGGCTAACATTAACAACTCAGGCAACAATATGTTGGCAAGGATGCGGAGAGAGAGGATCTCTTGCACTGCTGGTGGGAATGCAAGCTGGTGGAGCCACTCTGGAAAACAGTATGGAGGTTCCTCAAAAAATTAAAATAGAACTACCCTACGACCCTGCAACTGCACTACTAGGCATTTATCCACGGGATACAGGTGTGCTGTTTCGAAGGGACACATGCACCCCCATGTTTATAGCAGCACTATCAACAATAGCCAAAGTATGGAAAGAGCCCAAATGTCCATCGTTGGATGAATGGATAAAGATGTGGTATACATGTACAATGGAGTATTACTCATCAATCAAAAAGAATGAAATCTTGCCATTTGCAACTGTGTGGATGAAACTAGAGGGTACTAATGCAAACAAAATTAGAGAAAGACAAATATCATTTGGCTTCATTCATATGAAGAATTTAAGATACAAAACAGATGAACATAAGGGAAGGGAAGCAAAAATATATAAAAACAGGGAGGGAGACAAAATATAAGAGACTCTTAAATATGGAGAATAAACAGAGGGTTGCTGGAGGGGTTGTGGGAGGAGGGATGGGCTAAATGCATAAGGGACATTAAGGAATATACTCCTGAAATCATTGTTACACTATATGCTACTAACTTGGATGTAAATTTAAAAATAAATTAATTAAAAATAAAATAATAAAAATTAAAGAAAAAAGTATTTGGAAGCCTCAATGGAAAAATCAGAAGTCACTGCTGAAATAGGTTATTTCAGTACATAGGTTATTTGCAGTGCATAGGTTATTTGCTAAAAGAATGCTGAGCCCAAGTCATGTGAACCGAAATGAGAGTATATTACATGGGCATTCTATCATTGAACAGGAGGCACTCAGGTGCAGAAAGAATTTTTAATGCAATTACATTGGAAATGTCATGACATCCATGTTTATGCCCAAGTTCTCAGCTTGACCACTTTACAAATATGAATCTTCCCATCAAAAGATGTTTAAAACCTAGCCCTGAGACACACATAGTGTTCCTACAGCCAAGGGCCACAGATGCAGGACAGAATACGCATATGAAGAAGATGTGCACAGCCTCTGAGTGAAAAGCGAATAGTAATGATCATTTTCAGGAAGAAATTGGAAGAGGCAAAATTGTAAAAACCAATAACCAATAAAATTTGGCCCTTAAAGTAAAATTTGAGCAGTAGCAGAGACTGAATATAACGTGTAAATAAATCTAGGGACTGGCCAATTCCACGTCATCAGACAAGAAGAGAAATAAGAAATAAGAAAGCAGAACTGGGAGAGAAGTATAGCACAGCCCAGACCAGTTAAGAAACCACTCCTTAGTCATGATGACAAGTTTCTCTGGCCATTGATTATGTTTTGTGGGAAATATGAAACATGTGTATCATTGGTAGAATCAGAGAAACATGAATTGTCACATTCTAGTGTGGGTGGGTCTATCATTTTCAACAAATCTTTTTAAAATCCCAAGATCAGGAAGACCTCCCCCCACCCCACCTCCAACTGCCCAGAGTGAATATGAACTACCTGACTATGAAGATCTTTGTGTCTAGAGAGCAGAACACCATCCGTCTCCATCTTTTGTTATTTGTGTTAAGTTATACAAGTAGCCTAAAAGGACCAATTATTTTTAATGGAACAAATGACTTTCTGAAGCACAAATGTGCTCCTGATCAGGAAGCCTTTGGGTACAAATCCAGTAGTACCTCTGAGTACCCATACTAAATGGAATACTGACTTCAGAAAGCAATATCTGAAGAAGCAATTTTAAAATATATATGGAAGTTGGGGCGCCTAGGTGGCGCAGTCGGTTAAGCGTCTGACTTCAGCCAGGTCACGATCTCGCGGTCCGTGAGTTCGAGCCCCACGTCGGGCTCTGGGCTGATGGCTCGGAGCCTGGAGCCTGTTTCCGATTCTGTGTCTCCCTCTCTCTCTGCCCCTCCCCCGTTCATGCTCTGTCTCTCTCTGTCCCAAAAATAAATAAAAAACGTTGAAAAAAAAATTTAAAATATATATGGAAGACTTCAAGGGTCCTATATTTCCCCAGCATTTAGAAAATTGTAAATTGCTAAATTTTGAATTCCTCTCAAGATTGTAGACTGGCAGGTGTGCGCTTCTAAAGATCAAGAAAACCAAGACAGACTTGGGGAGCACCCATCAGAGAAGGCAGCTAAACAGAGGCAATGCAACAGGTAACAACAAGAGAGGAAGTGAAGCAGGCTCAGGCGTATGTAGGGACTGTCACACATTCCATGAGACAAGAGAACACTGGTAAGAGAAGAAGGGGTCCCAGAAAAAGAACAGAGATGAGCTGGGAAAAGAAATTCAAGGGGAAACACCTAAAATTAGAAGCAGACATGATTGATAATACTCCTTCTCTCTTCCAACAGGTGCTTTTTCACGAAAGCACAGGGCTCCAAAACCCAAAAGGAATATCTGGCTGCTCAGGAATGTTGAAACAGGGCTACCATTTAAACAAAGATGGCCAGGGGCGCCTGGGTGGCGCAGTCGGTTAAGCGTCCGACTTCAGCCAGGTCACGATCTCGCGGTCCGTGAGTTCGAGCCCCGCGTCAGGCTCTGGGCTGATGGCTCGGAGCCTGGAGCCTGTTTCCGATTCTGTGTCTCCCTCTCTCTCTGCCCCTCCCCCGTTCATGCTCTGTCTCCCTCTGTCCCAAAAATAAATAAAAAACGTTGAAAAAAAAATTTAAAAAAAAAAAAAAAAAACAAAGATGGCCAGAGCCAGCAGCAAGACATCCCCCTGGGCCTTGTATCCCACATGACTCCCCTAGCAGCCAGGAGGCCTGAACACAGCTCCCAGTTACAATACACTCGTGACTTGGTTCTCCATGAGCAGAATTAATACAACTTCACAGAAAATTCTGAAAGAAACCAGTAAGGTGACTTTAAAATTGGCAGTGTTTCAGAATGCCTGGGTGACTCAGTCGCTTAAGTGTCTGGCTCTTGGTTTCAGCTCAGGTCATGATCTCGTGGTTTCATGAGTTCGAGCCCCACATCAAACTCTGTGCTAACAGTGTAGAGCCTGCTTGAGATTCTCTCTCTCCCTCTCTGCCCCTCCCCACTCACTGTCTCTGTCTCTGTCTCAAAACAAACAAACAAAAAAATAAATAAATAAAATTGGCAGTGTTTCTTGATGAAGCCCATTCAAACAATTAAGGAGCTAAAAATTAGCCTAGGTTATAGTAAACTAGACAGCAAAAGCAAGTAATTGCATCTGATCATGTAATTCTCTGACCCCATTCAATCAAGAGTCCCTACTTACCAAGTAAACTTGCCACAATGGAGACCAGCCCTGTTCCAGCTCCAATTTCAATCACATTTTTGTCAACCATATTATAGTGCTTTACATTTGTTTCCAGAAAATAGCATAGAACAAGGGCCTATGAAAGTTAAAAAAAAAAAAAAAAAGTGCTCGGCAAATAACAACAGAAACTGAAATTAAAGTCTATTCGATAAATACACCATATACACTAATACTATATGTATGTACATGTGTGAACATGTGTGTGTGTACGTACACATCACAACAGAGGTACATCCTCCAATAGGTTCAATATTTAGACTAGAAAAAGTCCTTAGGTACTGTTGGGGAGATAAGAGAAATGAAACTATGGAACTCAATTGTGTAGGTTTGATTATCTTTAAATTTTTTTTAATGTTTTTTCTTTTTATTTTTGAGAGACAGAGCAGAAGAAGGGGGCGGGTGGAGAGAGGGAGACACAGAATCTGAAGCAGGCTCCAGGCTCTGAGCTGTCAGCACAGAGCCCACCACGGGGCTCAAACTCATAAACTGCAAGATCATGACCTGAGCCAAAGTCAGATGCTCAACCAGCTGAGTCACCCAGATGCCCCTGATTATCTTTAAAGACAGCAACTTCTGGGGTGCCTGGGTGGCTCAGTCAGTTGAATGACCAACTTCTGCTCAGGTCATGATCATGGTTCGTAGGTTCAAGGCCTGTTTCAGGCTCTGTGCTGACAGTGACGCCTGCTTGGGATTCTCTCTCTCTGACCCTCCTCTACTCGTACTCTCTCAAAAATAAATAAACATTTTTTTAAAAATAAAATAAAACAAAGAAAGCAACTTCTAATAATAATAGTCATTTCAAAGAAGTGTGTGAGATTGGGGCAGACAGTGGTAGGGGGTGGTCTGTCCCCTTCATGGACAATTGGTAAAGGACTGGTGACATTTTAGAACACTCTGCATGTTGAGACTAATAGATTTCATTACGACTATTTAACTCAAATGGAGCCAGTTTTAATGGGAAATAAAAATGTTTGCTATTCTAAACTCCAATGGTCACAAAACACTGGCAGTGTAAACAGTGCTCGTTGTCAATCAACCCTTCAAGTCAAAAATAGAACTGATTGCTGGAAGCGTTTTCCTAAGTTTTAGTGCTGTTTGAGGTCATAAACTAGAACAATAGAACCTATTTTTCTCTCTTCCAAATAGTACACAGTAATGAACAAAACTGGCTGAAAAATCATTGAAAGGTAGCAAATTCTATGTGAAATTATACCGATGGCCAAACAACAGCACCGTAAGAATCCATGGCTTCGGTAATTCGAATCTCATGACCAACAAAATGAAATCCCTCCCAGGAGGTGGTTGTTATTAAACTTGGAACAAAACATCTTGCCATGATCTCTGCAACCACTTTCTTGCTGTCATCATCTCTCTTCTCTGAAAGGAAAAGAAGAAGTTAATGGTTGTGGTTGTTGTGTTAGTAAAAACCAGGAAAAAGAACTGATGGAAATGTAGCATTTCTACTTATTCTAAGTTACTTTTGAATATTCATTGACCTTATCTGCAGTATAATAGCAAGGTGAACTATTTTAAAATAACTCATACTACAAGCTAACATTTCATATGTCCACAGCTTTCTGATTTTCACCAAAGTTGAAATCACCATTATTCTAAGTTACTTTTGAATATTCATTGACCTTATCTGCAGTATAATAGCAAGGTGAACTATTTTAAAATAACTCATACTACAAGCTAACATTTCATATGTCCACAGCTTTCTGATTTTCACCAAAGTTGAAATCACCATTATTCATTTCTGCAAAGCCATGTGAAACAAACAATAATTGATATTTTTTAAAAAAGCAATGATTTTCAAAGGCTACCAATCTATTTATCTAAAACAAGAGAAAGACTGGCAATGAAACATAAGATCTTGACTATTCATATTGGCTACACAATGCAATTGCAGCTATTTCAAAAATGCATCATAGTCTTCCCTTTATGACAAAAGATATTCAATACCATCCAACAATATACCCTTGTATTATTTTATTATTACTTATTTTAAGTACATTACTTTGGGGCAATTAACGGCATCTTAACATCCAGGACACTGCATAAGGTTCATAGGCAACATCACCAGTTACTGAGCACATTTTAAACATGCCAGACCATGTTAAATATATTATATATGTTACTTCATGTAATTTCTTTTTATTTCATGTAATTTTTGCAACAGTTTTGTGAGGTAAGGCATTATTCTTTGTACTTTTACAGATAACAAAACTAAGATTCAGAGAGCTTTATTAACTTGACCAATCTCATGCAACTTGTAAATGAAGGAGCTAAATTTGAATTCTTTTTTTGGTGGCTCCAAAGCTCCTTCTCTACTCCTAAAAAGCTATAATGTAACTTTTAAAAACTAGCCATCTCTAAGAACTTAACAAATTTGTTACGGAGCAAGATACACACCTCTAAGTCTCTATTTCCTTATTTGTAAAACGTGACAGAAGAATCTACATCAAAGAGTGTTGGGAGCTTTAAATAAGATGATTCATGTAAAGTGCTTAGCACCTTGACTGCTACCTAAAGCTTGATAAATTATCATTATTATAATTGTTATTGTACTTTGGTCATGAAACTAATAATATAACAAGATCATCATGTAAACAAAAATACTGGATTGAGAGGTACCAGACAGAAAATTCTATACTTCCTCATAGAAGCAGAGAGTAGAACGGTGATTGCCAGAGGCAGGGCTAGGGGCAAGGGGGAGATAGTGGTCAAAGGGTACAAAGTTTCCTTTATGCAAGATGAATAGTTCTAGAGATCCAATGTAGAGCATGGTGACTACAGTTAATAATAATGTATACTTGAAATTTGCTAAGAGAGTAGATCTTAAGTGTTCTTATAAAAAAAAAAAACAGTAACAACGTGAAGTGATGGATATGTTAATTAGCTTGTCATGTTCATTTCTATATATCTATACATATAGACATATATACATCTATTTTTACATATATAATATATATATACATATATACACATATATATACATACATATATAATATATATCTATACATATATATAATATATAAGGGTGTGTGTATGTATATATATGTATACATATATATATATATATATATATATATGTATACATATATATCTCAAAACATCAATCATACATCTTAAATGTAAACAACCTCTATTTAATAGTCGATTATGCCTCAGTAAAGCTGGGGAATAAAAGAAAATTCCAGAGTTAAATAAAGAGGGGTAACTCACCATGGTGGTGGTTACTAAGGGATGTCTTCACAAAGGAACTGTGTCTTAAGTTTAACCTTTGATCTATGATTTGCATTAACAGAGAAGCTATTTATTTCTTATACCAATCATTAAATTCCATTGACTTTTCAAGTCTTGTTTCTGTGCTTTTGAGTCTGGCTAGTCCTTCTGGCCACTTCCCCCACCCCAGCACTGAATCTGGGTCTAGTTCTCTTCAACATAGTTCTTAACAGGTAAAAGAAGAAGGAGGGGAGGGGAGAGGAGGGGAGGGAAGGAAGGGAGGGGAGGGCGGAGGGGAGGAGGGAAGGAGAAAGGAGGGGGAGGGGAGGAGGGCGGGGGAGGGGAGGGGAGGGGAGGGGAGGGGAGGGGAGGGGAGGGGAGGAAGGAAGGAAGGAAGGAAGGAAGGAAGGAAGGAAGGAAGGAAGGAAGGAAGGAAGGAAGGAAGGAAGGAACATACAGACAGATATACATACAACAGTGGAGTCTTGCCTGATGAGAGTGCATCATGACCTGATGGGGATGATTAACTCACACCTCAGTCCTGATATCCAAAAATAAGCAAGTAAATAAACAAATAACAAATACAAGTATTTCCAAAAAACTGGGGAGCAGTATAAAAACTTCTCATTCTGGTCTTCATAGAAAATAAGCTCCTGCTAGAAAATTTATTTCCCAAATCTCAAAAAGTTAAAAACTTTCACAGTTTCCAACATTGCAACTATTCAAAGTTTTAAAACAGATGCACCACTCAAAATTAAAATGTCATAGAATCCTAGAATGTCAAGATGGAAAACACCTCAGATACCTTCTAGCCGAACCTTACACCTAATTTGGGAACCTCATGTTCCTGTTGGGTGTAAACTACATAGTCAGCTTGTGCAACCTCTTTCAGCATTTCCAGTGAAGATAAATGTGCTACTTCACGAGGTGCATTTAGAAAATGTGACTATTGAAAATTCTTCTCAATATTAAGCCAAAATCTGACACCAATTTTTTTGTCTATTATTCCTAAAAGTAAGCTTCATGGTGAGCAAACTTCTATTTTTAAAATGTGTTCCAAAATTTTAGCAAAGGGGAAAATATGCAAATACATACATGGCCCCAGTGCCAGTCTTAAAAATTCTGGACTCAAGAGTATGTGAAAGCCTCAAGTGGTTTTCAAACTTCTCCATTGCACTGAGGCAAGAATAGAAGTGAGAGTCTTGAGTCCCTGAGTCCTAAGAGAAGATGTTATTGCCAGCTCTGTCCTCTTAGCTTCAGTAACATCATTCCCTAGTGTTCGGGGAGCAGAATGGCAAGATGGAGGTAGATCAAGTTTGACATTGTTGAAAACTTTCTTCAGAGGCCACAGTCACAGGAAGGACTTCCTGTCAACATGATTTCCCATCCTAAATTCTGTGATCCTTCAGTAGAGTCCTTCCAAGGATCCACACAGAACCAGGTATCACCCCCAAAACACTCTAACTTAACAGCACACTATAGAAAGGGCCCAGTCTACACTCCAATCTACAGCACCACAAACACTGACCCTTGGCAGAGATCTAGAAAAACTTAAGAAATGAAAAACCAATACTTTTAGTAAAAGCCACCCTTGTAATCAATTGCACTGCACTTTTTCAATGATGGCATGCATTCACATGCAAGAAGGACTCTAAGAACCAAATAATGTTGGTAATATGCTTTTCTTGAACTTTAACTTTCATCTCATTATATTCGCATGCCTTGCTAAAATGGGGTAGGGGAGGAGGCAGATTTGCTGTGGATGTTCTTTAGGGAAAAGCAGAGAACATTAATTGCTTCCCTGACCTTTAGCTGAATGTGCCTTCTTGGACCTCCTAGCATACTCTCTGTAAATGCAGTGCTTTCTGAGAAGTTACCCAAGGTATCAGGGATTAATAGATGTTAGAGTACACTAAATCCCAGGAGTGTCTCCTAAAGTTCTAATCTTTGATATAAAAACTTTGCCAGTGAATATTTACTGCTACAACCTGACATCTCTGACGTTGCACTTTCTTTTAAAGGTTAGTAGACCAGATTAGTGCTGCTGTCCTAACAAGAGTGTAATAGCAGATGATTCCTGTTTTTTTACAGTCTTTCTAAATAAACAAAACTAGTCATTTTTTTAAGAATGACTACATCTTTACCTTCATAAAGAAGTGAGATCTAAAAATATAGATGTGAATATATTATTATAATCAAATTATTTACACTTTCCAAAATAAAGGATCTCCAAAGAGATTAATGAAACAATAGCCACTATTAATTGCTTATATACTTAAAAGAGTACAACTCTACCCATATGTGGTCATTCAAAATTAATTATATACCTAGGATGCCATGTATCATACAGAAAATATTGTCAGGTTGAATAAAATTTAATTGATAATGTTTTATATTACTAGTCTCTTCTACATTTAAATAATATACAAATACTATAGGCATTCCTTAAGAAGTAAGTCTCACTGTTAAAAACTGAGAACAAACTGAGGGTTGATGGGGGGTGGGAGGGAGGGCAGGGTGGGTGATGGGTATTGAGGAGGGCACCTTTTGGGATGAGCACTGGGTGTTGTATGGAAACCAATTTGACAGTAAATTTCATATATTAAAAAATAAATAAATAAATAAATAAATAAATAAATAAAAAAAGAAGTAAGTCTCAGAAAAATTTAGTATAATTTATAACAGGAAACTACAATGTACCAAATTTGGCTTTTAAAATAATTTGTCTATATGTAATATGTACGATTTTAAAAGTTGGGACACCTGGGTGGCTCAGTCAGTTAAGAGTCCGACTTCCACTCAGGTCATGATCTCACTGTTCTTGAGTTTGAGCCCCATGTCAGGCTCTGTGCTGACAGCTCAGAGCCTGAAGCCTACTTTGGATTCTGTGTCTTCTTCTCTCTCTGCCCCTCCCCCGCTCACGCTCTGTCTCTCTGTTTATCAAAACTGAATGTTAAAAAAAAAAAAAAAAAAGCAAATACACCCACCACACACACGCAGTTATTTCTATCTTAAAACTTTACTGTTTTTCAGCATAAACTTCTATTTAAAGATTTAAATAACAATTTTAACAGTAGTTATTTATTTAAATCAAAAGACATGTTTAATATTAAGTTTTAGCAATATCACCGCTTTGATGACAAGAGCCTCTGAACTGAAATCCAGTGGAAAGAGCTGCGTTAGTTATAAGGACATTCATACATGAAACTTGTAATAAAAAGCAGAAATCTATCCTCCAAACATAATATTCAAAGAATATGTTTTTTAAAATACATGCTTATGTGGCGCCTGGGTGGTTCAGTCCATTGAGTGTCCGACTTCATCTCAGGTCATGATCTCACGGTTCGTGGGTTCGAGCCCTGAATTGGGCTGTGTGCTGACAGAGCCTGGCTCAGAGCCTGGAGCCTGCTTCAGATTCTGTGTGTGTCTCTCTCTGCCCCTCCCCCGCTCTCTCATGCGCTCACGCGCTCTCTCTCTCTCAAAAATAAACGTTTAAAAACAATTTTTAATAAAATAAAATGAATGCTTAGTTGTTTGTTGAATATGGGAATGAATCTTAAGAAGATTAATGAATCAATAGATATTCTTTGGCCTTTAATTAAGATTTGAAGAGAAATTTTTTCCAAAAAGTAGTATCATTATCATACAATGGAATTCTAATTTATATTTCTGAAGAATATTTTTTCCACACATATTCTCCCCTTGTTACCTAGCACTTAGGCCCTGGGACAAGTAACTAAAACTGAGTCATGTTACACAAAATGTTGAATCTTGACTTTCCGATACGAAAAGCAGAAAGCTTCTGATTATCTTTACTTTTAGATAAAAGTTATCTACTATAATCTTAAGAGCATTATTAATGAATTTAATATTGAAACAAATATCAAAACAAATTATAAATAAAACATAATTAAGACAGCATTACAATTAACTATGTTGCTATTTTGGGCTTACTTATTTTAATGCTCTTTGATACAAAAAAAGTCTTAAGCACCATTTTCCTGCTATTAAAATCTTTGCTGACAGTGAATAAAATCTACCAGGTGCTCTTGTTCTCCTGAGAATTAAAGGTGTTTCAAGTATGAAGTGAAAATTAGCAGAATTCTGCTACATTATGATGATGCTTTTCTTAAGAGGAAAATTCACTTCAGACTGGATTGTAGTAAGCCTTCAAAAACAGGAGCTCTGTCTAGATTCTTCTCTTTTATACTTTTAAGGTCAATAACAACAGTAATAAATGGAAGGGTCAGATCAAAGGAGTACACCCTCCCCCCCCCAAAAAAAATGTCTTTAATAGCTCTGACAGGTGAATTTAAGCTTCCATTTAAGGGTTGTCATGAAAACCCGTCAGCAAAATTTAAAGTAAAAACCCCTCTACTAAATGAAAGAGCCTTGTCATTCAACTGAATCTTCTATTCAAAGATGAATGTCATGTGCTTTTCAGAAACAGCTAGAGATTAAAAAAAAAAAAAAAAAAGACGTTAAAGATTTTATTTTCCAATTAGTAAATGGTCACAGGCTAACCTGAAAGAATTCTGGATGTCTCAGCAATGTCAAGGTCTTGGGCCTGATGTTAAAACTAATCCCCGAGAAGATTTCACAAATATTTTTTGTCTGGAGTTCTGCTTAGTTTCAAGAATATACAGAGGCGTCACTTTGATGCAGTGGATCAAATGAGGTTACATTTACAGAAGAAAGACAATTCGCCCTTTACTAGATGGCTCAGGATGCAAATGGAAAGGAAAAAAGAACCAAAATTAGTTGTACTCAAAGTTTGCTTGCTGGGATCCCCATGGGGACAGACACCTAAACAAATGTGAATGAAGTGTTTGTCGACAAGCACAATAAAAAGTATTTCTAAAGTGCTCTGGGAAGCACCAGTAGTGGGGGAATCTGGAGAAGCTGTTCTCAAGGAGGAGGGAAGAGGTAGGTGGCCAGGCAGAGAAGGAAGGAAGCAAGGTCAAGGGAGAGGAAAGTTCCCGGGGAGTGGTCAAAAGCCCCCCAGAGTTGGTGTACAAGGTGCATGTTGGGGTGTTGTAGAAAATAAGTGGTTGCAGGGACAGGTTGGGGTTGGACTTGTGGGGACAAAGGGAACAAGTGTGTGCTTCTCAGGTGAGGAGCTGTGGCAGGAATTGACAGGAGCAAATTTAGCTCTGACAGCAGCAGTGAAGGCTAGGTGGAAGCTGATTAGTAGAACACGATTGCCATGATCCTGGCAAGAGCCGCAAGAGTTGAACTAGGGCGACACTGGGTCCAGGAGCCAAGCCTGCTTTCGCGAGCTGTAGAAGTTGTGGTAGATCCTCCCCTTGAGGGTAGCAATGGACACGCAAACGTGACACTCACCCTGGTGTTCTGAAGACGTCTGAAGCAGACTGTTATTTAAGAGTTATGTTTATTCAACATGTGGAGGATGTGTCAGTTTAGCAAATAGTTGTTCAGGCTGCTTATGAATGATTTCTCACATTAGTAATTATATATGCAGTCGTACTCCTCCTACTACGTAAAAAATATCACCTCAGACTATAGTTTGATATGTCCCCTAAACAGCAATACAATTACTAAAACTTTCTTCTTTATATATTAAGGTAATGTGGCTTATAAAAGCCACTGATCCAACTCTGGAAAGATTTATAAAGATGCTTGTGGAAGGTTTTCACCTGATATCCCTACAGAATACAGTATACTTGGTTCTGAAAAGAATCAACTGACTGGGAACCAGAAACAGATCATTCCTAATGAGCAAATTGTAAGTCCAGCCAACAGCCCCAGTTAGAGTTAATTCATTCATCCACTCATTTTACTGAGTACCTGGGCACTATGAATATAAAGATAGGGTAACACACACCTGTTATAATAGAGATCTAACTAGTTCACTCAAAAATAGAAAGAGAAAGCTCAGGAAAGCAGGACCTGAGCCCTGATGATTATGAGTCCTGGAGTCAAATGAGAGAGGGCAAGACATCATGCAGAGAAAACAACATGTGCAAAGGCCCATTGGCAAAGACTCTTGACCAATTTTCCGGTTTAGGAAACTCTGAGAACTAAAATGTAGGATGAGTGGGGGTGGGGGGGGGGGGGTAGCAGGAGATAAAATTCTTAGGTCATGCTAAGAAGTCTTGATTTTGTCCTATTGAAAAGAATGAGACACTGAGGAATTTTAAGCACAAGGCAAATGTGACAAGATTTGAATTTTTGAAAAGATCCTGCAGCTATAAAGAAAGATGTACAGAAGATAAGGAGGGGGAGCTGGCCTAGAGTAGGGGCAGCCAGGTGGAAGACAGCTATGACAGTCATGAGAAGAAATAATAAACACCTGAATCAAGGTGACTGATGCTGTCTGGGGGCATGAGGAGTCGGGAAACAGGAGTCAGTAAAATTGATGGGAGATAGTAATGAAGGGTATAAGGAAGGACCAGGCTGATTCCAGATTTCTGGGTAGCCAGGGAATGAAGTTGCCATAAACTGAGACAGAAAAGATAGGTTGGGTGGGGGTGTAAATCTGCAAAAGGCAAAAAAATCATGCAGATTATCCTGCAGTAGGACATGCTGGCCACAGAGGTGTGCTGTTCAGACTAAGGGAGCCTGCTGCTGGGACCATAGCTGCCTGACAGCTCCCGCTGTGTCCCTCAGAAGCCGTGTCTCCCCTTGGGGCTACCCGCTAAAGCCAGCCTGCTCCCATTCCATAGATGACCCGTACCTAGTGGGTGCCTCGCTCCCTCTCCTCTCGAACACGTCAGACCTGCACCGTGATCTGATGGCTTCCCCCTGCCCACTTCTGTTCCTTCCTTCCTTATTCTCCACAAACACTTCCCCCGGTAAATCTCCTGCAACATTTAATCCCATTTTGGTATCTGCTCTGATCTGACATGGCAATAAGGCCGATTTGGGAGTCGTGCACAGAAATCACTGAGCCTTGGGTTAGGACTAACCTGTTCCAAGACTGCAGACCCTGAAGAGCTATTTTGTAACACATTGCTATGCGGGCTAACAGCTGGAGAGTGGGTGTTGAGAGGTAGGCAACATAAGATATTTTGAAAAGTTAATGTGGATGAGGTGTTACACGGCTTGGACTCTTGGTGTAGCATTAGAAACCAGATAGAGGACGTTTTAGTATCTACCAGAGTCCTAACTTTAATCCGTGTATAATTTAGGTGACATCCTAGAATTCTTGGACCTTCAGGACAGTGGCAAAATAGAAGAACTGGGCTATGGGTTTGCTCCATCTTTTCCAAGCACAAGACACTTAAGTTTAAGAGTGAGGACAGGGAAAGTCAATATCCTTTAGCACCCAAGAAGTGAGTGTTCCACTGGTTACTGGAAGTCTTTCCAACAAAATGCCATCTGATTCTCATGCCCCAGCAGCACACACTTACTCTGCCTGTGAACATATTTTTAAAGCTTTAATTGGCTCTGTAGATGATTATGGGGTGTGTTTTCTCATGTTATAAAATATTTTAATACTAGTTCTGTCTCAACCTTACCTTGAACCCCTTCCATTTCCTTTGTAACTTGCCAAATTATTGTACGCACAGTTGAAACCAAGTATTGTTACTAAGACAATGATAATGACGAAATTTTATTCATAAACTGCACAGAAATCGCATCTTCATTCAAATCACCTAAATGGCTGGATTCTCCAAGTGATCATGACTTTAAATGTTTAGGTTTGCAAAAATCACTACAGTAAAACTGTTTGTGTAGAAGCCACGTAGGCTGCCAACACTGGGCACCCACTCAGCTCTCTTGGCCTAAAGATATGCTCACCTAGGTAGAGGCCACCTGGTATGCCTAAAAAAGGAAAAATTAAAAAAGCAGGACTACATTTCATAGAAAACTTCCACAGTGTATAGATAAAGGAGAGAGAAGAAGAAAGAAGCCAAGATAATTAAATTTGTATGACAAATGTTCTACAAAAACATAGTAGTCACTCCTCCAAGGCGGTCAAGAGTCTGTCTGCACTTTTATCTCAAGGCAATGGGGACAGTTGCATTACACAACCCATGAAAAGTCACTCTTGATACTTAAAATGATGTAAAAATCAATTTCAAATAACTACTATTGCAGCAGAATTCAAACTTAAATTCCTCTGTCCTCAGAGATCAAATTGCATGATGTACTTTTCTCTAATTAATACATCAGAGGAACCATAAACACAGACTTAAAATGTTTTTCTATAAGTCTAAATCATCTTTCATGCAGGCATTTATAAAAACTTGTAGCCCTACCTAAAACTACTTTTATCTCTCCTCCTATCTAAAAAGAAATAACTTAGAAATCACAATCATGTATTTAGTGTGTAGCACGTGAGGAAAAATTTATTCTACTTTTTCATATTTAAAAAAGACTCCAAGTACTTAGCAAGTCTATATATCTAATTTGTCTGTCAAAATTATCTATAACATATCATCAGGACCATAGGTACAGCAGTAGACATCACACATTATTATAGATTTTTTCAGGTTAGCAAATACAAGCCAAGATACAATATGCAATTGATAAGTCCTAGTCCCTAATGTCTTAAAGAGAACACTGGGGCACCTGGGTGGCTCAGTCAGTTAAGTGACTGACTCTTGATTTCAACTTAGGTCATGATCTCATGGTTTGTGAGTTCGAGCCCTGAGTCGGGCTCCACACTGACAGTGCAGAGGCTGCTTGGATCCTCTCTCCCTGTCTCTCTACCCCTCCCTGCCTCTCTCTCTCAAAAATAAACTTAAAAAAAAAAAAAAAAGATGCTGGGGTGCCTGGGTGGCTCAGTCAGTTAAGTATCCAACCCCTGATTTGGGGTCAGGTCATGATCTCATAGTCATGAGATCAAGCCCCGCATTGGGCTCCACACTGGGCGTGGAGCCTGCTTGGGATTCTCTCTCTCTCTTTCTCTCTCTCTCTCTCATAAATAAATAAATAAACTTAAAACAAAAAAGGCAAGACATTAGTAAATACCATAAACGTAAGCACTTATATTCTATTAGTTGTTTGTCTTCTTAGAATTGGCTAAATTACATAAAGAAACATAAAATAATTTACCTTTTTGAGCTGCTGGATCCATTAAGTGATGAACTAATGGATGGCTATATATTGACGTTTTCTTGATCATTTCTTGAAAACTAGGCAAATAATATAATAAAATATCAAATGGTAATAATTCAAAAGTGTGTTAAGTGCTTTTATATTTACCTAATAAAGCTTAAGTAACATCAAATCTAGTATAGAAAATTCAATTAAAATTTCATATATTGATAAATCAGGATTTAAGATAGACCACCAAAACACAATCTATGCAATACAAATAAAAATTCTGACAGAGAAGAGTCAGAAGTTTTAGAAGCTACTGGAGAAAGAAAACATCCTTCACCAGGGACTACCTTAGCTATCACAAAAAAGGCATCATCTTTATACTGACTGGTCAGATAGCAATCTTAACAGTTAAGAGGTGATTAAAACATTGGGAGAAAATGGATTTTGTTCAGTGTAGTGAAAACCACAGTTTTCATCTGAAACAGCAGTAGATATAAAGTTCACTTGTTTCCATCACTGTATTAGTAGGAAGTACCCAGGTTCTAATAGCTCAACCACCAAATGGTCTTTTAAGTAGCTTCTACTTTGAAAAACCAAATATGTTTAAAATTAATTATTCTGTGCCTCTCAAATAGAGCATATCCTGTGAACAAGCTGAAACAAGCTGTTATTCCAATTTAGGGAAGAAATGATTTGATGTTTTTCATCTCAGTTTTGGCTCCTATCATACATAATCCCTGTAATACCATGGAGTTATACAGCACTCCGTTCTTCCGGGGATCCCCAATCACTTTTCACAGCCACCACATTTTTCTTTGCAGTATGCCTCAATAAGTTAGAAGACCAATTATTTTCCCTACAGCTGACAAAGAAAACAAAAAGTCAAATGACATCCCCGCGGTCGCTGGTGAAACAACAGCAACAGTGGCCACGCGTTCTGTCCCCGACTTCGTTCCTCTTCCACTAAAAGACGCAGTGTTTATTACACGTGTCTGCCTAAAGCTCAACATTTATTAAATGTGAAATCCAGACCTACCTAAACGGGTGGGCTGAGTTTCTAGAAGTTTAAAAAGTATCATCCACAACTTTTGTTTTGCTGGAGAGACCACTGAGGGTGCATGAAAGGCGAGCCCAGAAGCACGCAGTTTGCTACTGTATACACTGGCAGCGAGTCCTTGTGGAAGGGATTAGAATCCTGACAGCTGCGGCTTTGGGAGCCTCTGGGTATACAGAAAGGAGGCTGGAATGCCTGTAAACAAGGGGGCTGAAGAAAAGCAGGAATATTCCATGCGCGTGTCTCACGACTAGAGCTAGAGCCAGTAGGCGAATATAAACCACTCGGACAGGTCCGTGAAGACTATGTGAGCAAAGTGATCCATTTTTGAACCTCAATGCCAAGAGTTATGTAAAACTTCACAGCTGTAATGTCCTGTGACGCAGAGGCCACGGACTGTTTAGGTCACCTGCCCGGGTGTGAACATCATTTTTAGAATCACACAACCACGCCAGAATGTTAGAGAATGTGCTCTGGGCACAGGCATCAAGTTTCAATTCCTTCCTGCTCAGACTACATAGGAAGGCTGAGGGTGCATGTTCCCTGTGCACCTGCACATGTATACGCCTGGCTGCACTTTGGAGCACGTATACATTTCCCCAGGCACTGAAAATGCCCTTAAAAAGAAGTTACGATAGGTAACAAAATAGAGCAATATTATTAAGGTAAATAAAACTAGTGGACTGTGGGTAGATCTTCTAAGAAATACATTATATACCATGATGTATATACAAAGTTGACTTGGGGTCATGTTAATATATTGGATAGGACTAGCAGTCTGGGAACCTAATTTTAATTAGTCCTGTCAATAATCTGCTTGTGATTTTAAGCATTTAATGTGTTCCTTGGTTCCCTCATCCGTAAAACAGGGATGTAAAAGGTAAGCAGTATTTGTGGGATGAAAATGGCAGGTAAAAAAAATATTCCACAAACTGTAAAATCCTAAACAATGAAAACTATTATTCATAGTAGTTGATTCTAGGCAGAGGGCATTCTCTCTCTTTGGCTTTCTTTAAAACAAGAATAAAGAATCATTTGGTGAATAAAAATCACCTGTCTAGGGGCGACTGGGTGACTCAGTTAAGCGTTAGACTTCGGCTCAAGTTATGATCTTGTAGTACATGAGCTCAAGCCCCGCGTCCGGCTCTGTGTTGACAACTCACAGCCTGGAGCCTGCTTCGGATTCTGTGTCTCCCTCTCTCTCTGTTCCTCCCCCGCTCACGTTCGGTCTCTCTCTCAAAAATAAAGAAACATTAAAAAAAAAAAATTTTGTTAAACAGAACCTGCCTTTTTCAAGGGGTTGTTTAAAAGATCATGAGACCTCAGTGCTGGATTTCTTAAGAGGCAGAATCCCTAAATCGATCATTTAAAGTGACATGCTAACAATGATCACTTCAGTTACACTGAACTGTCTGAAAAGTACATGGATACTTCTGCCTCCAACTGTAAGTAGCTTATAGCCTACCTCTGCTTCTGAGAACTAGAAAAGCAAATTATACACACACACACACACACACACACACACGAGAGGTCATCAGAGAGTTGTCAAGGCAACCAAGAATTCCAGGCTTTTGCTGACTATTGGGGTAAAGAGGCCGAGAGGGCAAAGGGAAGACAACAGGGAGGGATGCCAGTGGAATTTCAGGAGATCTCACAGAACCCGGGAGACAAAGAACAGTGTTTGGGGCCGGCAAGGTGACCAGGAATTGGGAATCCAAGATCCTAGGAAGCACAGAGAAATAAACCCCACACTCAGTACTGACTCTCCACTCAAGGCCTTTGCTCAATAAGATGTTTAGGGCAAGAGGTTAACTTCCCAACCAAAGAGTAGCTAGAAGCAGATGTAGCAGGGACCTAGACCTTCACATTAGACAGCAGCCTAGGGGATGGCTGATCCTGGGACCCTGAATGACCTCATGGTGGACAGCTGCCCAACCGGCTCAGACTGGTCAGCCTGTTGACTGGGAGATGAATAATTGTCCAGCTTATCTAGGCCACTGCATATGAACATCTCTTTGCTACAGGAGCTCAGCCTTCACCCCAGCTATTGTAGGGCAAAACAAATGTAAATTATCTATTAAAGACAACAAAATTCAATTTTAACAAAAGTACTATCTACAAACACATATGCAGAAAACTCCCAATTATTAGGTAGCTTTGAGAAATGAGGATATGAAAAAGTTAATGTCCTCCCATCTCATCCCCAAAAAAGTGTTCTGCTTCAAATGCCTCCAGAGAAAAGAAGCATTAAAAACAGATCTGAGTATATTTACGTGGAAGTCATGGTTGACTCCAGAAGAAAGCTGCTAGAGAAGACTGGTAGGAGCAGACAAGATATTTCAAATTGGGAAAGAATAAGTAATAAGCAAGGAAAAGCAGCAGCTGCAGATCAACTATTTGAGAAGTTGGGCTAAAAGGTGAAAATAAATAAAAGCCTAAAAAAAAAAAAAAAGCAGCCAACAGTCAGTCAACAGTTGTTGAAAGGTATCTGTATTTAGCATTCATTGGTGATGATGTCGATTATTTGAAGGCAGAGGGAAGAAAATCAGTCAAGATGGAAAGACCAAAGATGTCAGAAAAGACACAGACTTGGGTAGACAGTACCTCTGAGGGCCAAAGAACCCAAGCTCAGCCTGTTCTTCACCACAAGCAATCAGAACTTTGAGAGCCGCTGTTGGGAGAGGTCTCAGCAGGAGCAACACTAAAGTAACCGTGGCCAGGGCACTCTAGAGCAATGTCTCTATCAACAGTAATCGACCTCTGGAAGCCACCCCTGAAGTCACCCACCTACACCAGTTCAGCTGCAGTCCTGAGCCCCCACGGCCACTTACACACAAGTCGGCTTGTGACAACCAAATTATCTTAAAAGAGAAACATTACGGTACAGAGGCTCCCATATACAGTTAATACTCACAGGGGAATCACGCACCCCATTCCAGCTTCCTCATTATTTTGCTAGAACCACAGCAAACATACTTTTCAAAGGATGTGGCAGCAAAGTGAGGTTCCCTCCTGCTATCCTCTTACATGGCCGCTGAGGAAAAAGGGGAAGGTGCAGAAAACAGGACTTCACGTAGTTGTGGGCAACTGCCACCGTTATGGAATAAGAAATAAGGAGATCTTTCTTCTCGTCTGGGTCGGAAAGTCAGGGGGAATGCATATAGACACTGACCACTGACCAACAGAAATCCCTTCCTTTCTGTCAATGCTGTCAGAAAGCATCAGACACCGTATGATAATAGAAACATGAACAAAGACTGTGAATACAAGGAAACACTCAATGACGTGGAAAACACTAGAAAAACATATCAGAAAACAAGTAACTGTCAAGCTCTGCATCCGTAGTTTTACAAACCACACAATAAAAAAATTGTGCACATACTTTTAATTGTACTATTTCATCACAACAAATTCATTACGAGATGTTAAGTTGTACCCGATGACAGAGAACACACTCGTTTAAATTAGCTTTTCCTCTTTCTCCCTCTGGTACCTCTCAGTTTGCCCTTTTTCTTCCCAAACACAGATCTGGCAGTCACCAGCACTGGTGCTGTCCCTGCTCGGTCATCATCACTAGAGCTGCTGCTGGTCGAGTCTTCGTCGCGGACAGGAGCAGGGCGCCCTGCTCTTAGCAAAGCCGGACGGCTGATGGGGGGCTCCTCGGCTGCTTTCCCCCTTTGCAGGTTCACCGAAGATACACACTCAGCATCCTCCCCAGAAGACGCCCCGGATGACGGCGAGAGGCAGGTGCCCCCCAGAAACCCACCACATTTATTCACTTGCTTAGGATCTGAAAGCCTCTTTCTTTTCAGGTTTGATGACTCTTTCCGTTTATTTGCCATGCTTCTCTTCTGGGTTTTTCCTTGTGCCGTATCCGGGAACTCACAGTCTTTCTCCATGGCAACAGACACCGCTTCTATTTCACTGGCCTCTTCTTCTCTTTCTTTTCTCAGCATACATGTCACAGCTCTGTTAAGTCTCTGGCTCCTAATACCCTTAGCATCTCGTCTCTCCTGTTGAGCTAATCTAAAGAAAGAATCAATTCGGAGCTGTGTCTAAAAAAATGAAATGAAATTAAAAATCAGCCAAGGAGGTAAACTTTCTAAAGCAAATCAAAGAGTTCCACCTTGATCACCAGCTTCGGAGGGCTGTTTCAGAGAATATGAATTCATTCTCTCTCAAAAGCCAAATCTCTCCTACGTGATTTGCTGGAGATAGGTTTTATTTTTCTAGATCATACTTAAAGCAGTACTTGTACCACCTCTGTCACCCCCAAGTCCCCCGTACACAGCTCAAATAAGAACCCTCTTCCAAGGCACGTAATGAGACTGAAATATTTCTCAGTAGCCAAAAAGACCACCTCCTCCAGGAGCAACACAGTGTCACGGGTCTGTTTCCAAATTTCACTCTTCCTTTCTTTTGAACTCATCATCCTCATGCGATACACTGAGGAGACAACCTCACAGCATATTGGGAGTCGTAGGAAACAGGCATGTGTTCTGGTTAGCAACCCCTCTTCTAGGAGGACAGTTGCATTCGGGAAAAGTTATATGCCTAATGTTCATCACACCATTATTTAGGAAAACCTGAAAATGGAGGGCCTGCTAAGTAAACTCAACCAGTAAGTGAAATCTCTTCGATGAAATGCAATCTGGTCACTTGAAATTATGAAACCTATGCAATACAGAAAATAGTCCTCTGTTATTAAGTATGGGGGGAGTCAGATCTATCAGACTGCACTTATGTGTGACAATAAATCTATGTGGGAATGGGGGTGTGGGGTGGGAATAAAAGAAAATAGACCTAAATGTTAACATCTGTGTCAGAGAAAGTAAATAATGGATAATTTTAATGCATTTTTTTCACTCTCTAATTTAGGGGAAATAAATTTATACTAACTTCTACAAGGTAAGGGAAAAAACATATTATAATAAAATATATCTGAAATTAAGGAGTAATCAGTCACTAAGCCAAGAAGCTTTCCGAGTCTGTTGGCATACAACGTCTGTATTAGAGAGAGCCCTCAAATAAGCAACAGGAGACTCTTTCTGGAAAAGCATGTCAGTTTTGTGTTGTGTTTTTTTTTTTTTGTTTTTTCAAAACTAACCGAGCTTGATGACAATAGATTTAAATATAAGTATCTTACAGGATATGGTCCCATACGTACAGGTAAACCATTCAGTAGAAATATTTTGGAGGTTGTTCCTGGGGTAGGAACAGTTTTCTGTATGGGTAGGAACATACTCACAGATGAGCAAGACACAATTATTTGCCAACTAGGGAGAACTGAGGGACATACAAAGGCCTCGTTTCTCCTCAAAAATCTCTCCTGCCAACATGCCATAATGATGACGATTCACATATAGAATTAAGGAGCATTAGTACTTGAGGAGAATTTAATGATCAGGATTGCTTTGGACTGGACACTTCCCCGACTTTTTAAAAATGAAAATAGCTCTGAAAAAGTAAAATATTCAACCATAAACACCTCAGTGTGTGATCCATTATTAGACTGTTTTTTTCAAAGTCAGAATGAATAATGCAAAGACACCAAAGTCCAGCCCTAAGAGTGAAATTCAAAAATTAAGACAAAGTGCAGTTTTCTTTTTCTGTTTTCCTCTGTTCTCCTATCTAAAGCATAATAATTTTAAAATGGATGTCATATGCCCTAAGATAAAAGAGTAACTCATCTTTAACAGCTGCCACTCACAGCCTGCCTAAGTTCACTCCTCACCCTGAATTTAGGAAAAGAGCTGCCATGATTACCTGCTGGGCGTTCAGTTGCTTTAATACTGGAAACAGAGACTCATCTGTCTTTGTCCTGTTCCAGCCAAAATAACGCTGACAAAATATGCAGGCAGTTAAGGCTTCTACGTGTTTTTTAAATATATTTAAACAAGTGATAAATAAAAAGGTCCAAAGAACTCACCCTAATTCCATTCCCCAGATCTTAGAGATTTTCATATTTATAAGGAATAAAGTGGTAGAGAAAAGAATGACAATGACTTCAGTGTCCTCTAAGATAAGACATATCCACTTCTCATTTTAGGACATCAAAGACTTGTTACTATGGAAAACAGTTAACCTAGATTAAAAACAAGTTTCAGATATCATACATATGTCTTTGAGAGAAAAATACTGTAGTTAGACTAATACTGTTAAACGTTTAAACACCTATCCAAATCATTATTTAAATATGCAGAAAGGAACATATAAATAATAATAAAAAACAAAAATACTAATCTTTTCTATTCTTTCAGAATGAATTAATACTTAGTTTGTGGTAGTATCTATGAATGCTTATCACTACTTATTTCAGAAAAGACCTTGTTTAACGCTAAAGAGATTATTCATGATAGCTAAAACACGGAAGCAACGCAAGTAGCCACGTATAGATGGACAGATAAGCAAAATGTGGGGCATCCACACAACAGAGTGTTATTCAGCCTTAAAAGGAAGGAAACTCTGACACGTGCTACAACATGGATGAACTTTGAAGACATTACGCTAAGTGACATAAGTCAGACACAAAAAGACCAATACTGTAGGATTCCTTAGTCAAGGAGGTCCTTAGTCAAAATCACAGAGACAGCCGACTGTGGTCACCAAGAGCTGAGTGGAGGCAGAAGGGGAGTTACTGTGTAATGGGGACAGGGTTTCGGTTCTTTCCGGATGAAAACAATATGGGGGTAGATGGTGGGGATTGGTGCACAACAATGTGAATGTATTTAACGGCACTGATGGGTACACTTAAAATGTTAAGATGATAAATTCTGTTCAGTGTATTTTACCACAAAAAAAAAAAAAAAAAGGAAAAGGAAAAATCCTAAGGAGAGAGAAAAAGGAGCATCTTAGATAGACAGAATGTTAAGAAAAAGCGGATCCTAGTGCATGTTCCCTCAGTTGCAAACGGAAACACATACTTGGCTCAGCGTTCCTTTACGTTTTAAGAAGTAAAAGGATATTCTCTAATTTTGTCGAGATCTGGCTTCCCCCACAGAAATGACCCCCTGGAGTCATCCACCACAGGTTTGAGGTAAGCGTCTGCCACAGCTGGGTTGGGAAAGCCAGGTGTGAGTTGCAGCTTGCGTAATTTTTTTTTCACTTTGGTGTCATAAGGGTCAGGTCTTATCTTCTTACTTTTTTGAGCTTCATGCCACCACTCTCTGGAAGGCAAAGGAGACAGACCACGACATTATAGTGGAAACGCTGCAGATACAGGCCTATACTTAGATAGAAGACGCAACGTCAAGTCCCGACTCCAGAACAAATCCTATGACCCACAGAGAACAACTTCATCATTTTTAATGTTCTTCACCACAACATGTAACGATGGCAAACACTGACTGAAAGCCTACCGTGCCTGGCACCGTGTTAGCTCTTCTACACGCCGTATATCACATGACCACAGTCCGACCACTGTCCTCACATCACAGATGAAGAGCTGAACGCCAGCAGAAGTCACTACCTGCTCAAGATTTCACAGCTGGGACTGGGAGGGTCAGAACCTGAGGATCTCCCTCCAGAGCCCACAGCTTCTCTGGGTCTCTTTCTTGCAGTAAAATGAAGTCAACTGTATCATTTACCTCAAACCAACTATAGTAACAGACCCAAGAATATTTAAGAATATGTAAAAATGCCAAGAACATGTTAAATTTTTAAAAATGCAGAACATGACTCTATATAAAGTATAACATCAATTTTGGAGAAAATGCATATATGTGAGAAAGAGAAAACATAAGCAAGCCAATTTAAAATAAGAAAAACAGTAACAACTATTATTTTACTGTGGGCGAGGCAATGTTCTAAGCAAGGACAGAGCTGTTCATTTTCTTCTTCATGTTTTATTCCTTCCTCAGTTTTTCCATCGTGACCATAAATTACCATGGCAAGTTCAAGACGGCCACACGTTCCATGACTCTCCTGCCATCCAGAAGTGGCTCGGTATCCCTTCCCTCGAGCCGGGTGGGCTCTGTGACCAAGGAAGTGATGCTGGGCCAGGTCTTCAGGGGCTGCAGTTTCCATATCCAGGCCCTGAGAATATCTGCCTCGGAAGCAGCCGACATGCTGTGAGGAAGCGCCCGCTAGTGAGGAGGTCCAGACGGACAGGGTCCACCATTCTGGCTGGGCTCCCGGCTGACAGTCAGCACCACCGGCCAGATCTGTGGCTCCAACTCCAGTGGATCCTCTAGCCCAGCGGAGCGGCCCCCGACACACATGGAACCCAACAAGACACGTCCACACAGCCTCACTAAACTGCAGATTCATGGGAAAAATCAATGGCTGCTGCTGTCTGAAGCCGCTGAGGTTCAACGTATTTTATAATATAGCAAGAGATAACCAGAAAAATTTATACAATTAGGAAACACGAATGGCATAAAGTTAAAATAAAAACATAAAGATAACCCTCACCAATCTATACATTCAATGGAACTTAAAAAAAACAAAACCTCTATCTCATGTTCCACTGCTTAACATGCTTACTAGTATCAGAAACTCAGGTTTGCTCTCAGCCAGCCCCACCTCACCGATGCTGGAGCGCCATCTAGTGTTACAAAAGACTAACTGCAGTCTTCGCTGCAGGGCCAAATGGAAAAGGAAAAAAGAATACCGTTTCCAAGAGTGCACTAAGGGAATACCTGTAATTCTTCCCCACTCTTTTGAATTTTCACCTTTGAGATAAGTAATTCGGATTGTCTGCTAGGAGGAGCAGCACAACACGCTGAGCACTCCTCACAAGAAACAATCACCCCTCTGAAAGCAAGAGGGCCAGGCACTCACATAAAGATGCAAGAGAGTCGGCCAATCAGCCCAGCAGGCGGAAGCGACTGTGTTAAGACTGAAGGGTCTGGGCCCGGGCCAGGTCAGCGGGGTGGACTGCTGTTCTCTGGCCCTGCTCTTTCGGGGCTCTTTGAGCCCAGTGTTTTCAGACCTCATTTTCCCCCAAGCATCCAAAATGTTCTGTGAAATATCCCCCAGTTTAAATGTTGGTAGCCAATTCAAAATTAGAGCCCCTCTTTCGTGGTTGGCCAAACCACGCACAGCTGGGCTGAACTCGGTGGGCGAGCCCAGAGCAGCTCCACCTTACAGGGGTGGAGGGTGACTGGCCAGGGCCCCCTTGGGAGAAAGGGAACGCAGAAATGAAAGCAAGGCAACGTCCTCAATTTTACTGCTCTTCAGCTTCTCTTCCTGCTCTTTAACTCCACATAGACCTTAACGCTGCCCAGCCAGGCACAGCGAAGGCTGCTCCTCTCTGCCATTGACCAGCTAGACAAGCAAACCAGAAACGGCTAAAGTGGACTCTGAAAATGTACACCATTCAACTGACAACAAACAAGCAAAATTTACTGAGAGAGAAAAACTGGCATAAATAGGCATTCACTGTATCACAAATTCAAATTTTCACCAACAAAAAAAAATTGGGATATCAAATTGAAAACCCAAATACCATTTTTACTTATCCTAAAATAATTAGGTAAGAACCCAAATATATGTCTATAAAGACACTCAAATCATGTTTGTTTAGACTTAAAAAAAATAAAAATAACAACCAGCTTCTGATTAAATTAATTAATCATGATACATCAAGACTACCACAGAGTCATTAAAAACTGATACTTGGGGCACCCATGTGGCTCAATCAGTTAAACGTCCAAGTCTTGATTTCCGCTCAGGTAATGATCTCACGGTCGTGAAATTGAGACCCGCATCAGGTTCTGCACTGGGCATGGAGCCTGCTTAAGATTCTCTCTCTCCCTCTGCCCCTCTCCCCTGCTCGTGCTCTCTCTCTCTCCGAAAAAATGTTTATTAAAAAAACTAAAAACTAAAAATTTAAAAAAGACCCTGATAATAACCTATACATTGTAAAAAGTAGATGAAATCATCCCATTCTTATAAAAAGAAATAATACACACTTACATGAGTACACATGTATGTATGTTTGTATATATACAATGAATAGAGTATACTGTGCATAGAAAAGTCTAAAATTATATAAATCAAGATATTAACTGTAACCATTGCTTTAATTCATGTCATAATCTTTCTATTATTTGTATAATAAAGTTATTTGCAGTTTTTCAAGTTACTGATATACCATGACCTACAAGCTACCTAGTAAGTGACTTCCAGTATATTATTTCCTCAATAATATGCAAATTATGAAGACAGAAATAAAGAAAGCATAAAATACATACATTGATTATGTATGCTACAGCTGGAGTACAGCAAATATTAAAACCATTTCTGTATTTAAGTTTTAATTTTAATCACTGATCCTTTAGAGAAGAACATCTGAGCATTTTTCAGACACAGGAGGCACATCTGGAAAGAACCCTAAAGAATCATTAAGTCAACTACTACCAAACAGTATCTCATGACAAGGTGGTGGTTAGAAAATGCCATCACAGCCTCACAAATAAACTACAAGCCACTGAACTGTGAAATTTATGGTATATGACTTACATTCCATTTTTTTTTAAATGCGATCAATGACTAACCTGAAAGAAAGAAGGACTTTCACAGACATCGTCCTAACTACCATCTCAGTACCCGAAGGACAACACAACCTGGGCTCTGGCTGGAAGGCAGCCCCACCAGGGGACGCACCTGAGTACACTCAGCAAGAAGGACAGCAGGGCCCAATACAAAGTTCTCAGCATCCTATTTCCATGCCTTCTCTGCCTGACTGTTCAGAACACCTGACACACACAAGTACAGGTACATGTTTGTTTCTCTTCTTCCCCAAGAGCATGGGGCTCCGTGAGAGCGCAGTGGAGACTTAGTTATCACTCCTACCCCAGTCTCGCAGGCTGTCTGACACACAGTCCCTACTAAATAAATATCTGAATGAATGAAACAGAAATTTCTACTTGCCTATGAAATCCCATAGGCCTGGCTATGTACCCCTGAACCAGGATAAGTCTGGTGTCTCTAAAAACATTGTCTCTGATTTCATTGAACTATAGAAAAGGGAAAACAAGTTTAGTAACCCAATCTATTCCTCCTTCTGTTTTCCCAATGAACAGTGATTTGTAACAGTTCATGACATAAATAATAGTTCTGTTTGTTACACTGGGTATTTACATAAACATCTGAATTAAAGAAATTAACAAAGAACTTACGAGAATTTTAGGAGAGGTTCCAGGCCATGTCCAGGGAATTCATTGAGAATTTCCATGGCTGTAACACAACCTACAGTTGGTATTCCTTCTGTATAATCACTTCCAAGCAAATAGGCCAAATTTATTAATTTATTCCGGTCTAATCCTATAAAAGTAAAAATAATTTTATATTTTTAACATTTTTACTAGAACACACCAAGCAAGCCTCTGCCTCAGGGCCTTTGCACTCTCTAGGGCCTTTGTCAGACACGCTCATCCCTAAGGTATGTACAACACTCACTACCTCTTTTTTTTAGGTCCTAGCCCAAAAGCTACCTATTAGTAGTCTTTCCTTAGCACAACTCTGTATATGACAGCACACACACTTCCTGTGCCTATAAGTCACCCTCTCCTCTTTTACAGCTTTATTTTTCTATATGGTACTTATGTCGAATTATGGTTTACACTTATCATCTGTTTCTCCTACCAGACTTTCATTCTCCGCTGTTTCCCCACTGCCAAGGACAATACCTGGCATAGAGGAATTGATATATATTTGTTAAATAAATGGGAAAAGGAAGAATCACTGCCAGAAAAGCCAACAGAGGGCCACGAAGCTCATGACTCCAGCAGGAGTGACTCCCCCCTGCCTCCCCATCTCTACCACCTTTGGTTTACTCTGGAGACCTCAGGTAACCAGTCAAAGTCTAAGCAGGTCAGGTAATTAAAAATGCAGAACATTCCTAAACATTACTAGGGTTTTAATTCTTAATTCTAATTTAAAAATCCTATTCCTCTATATAAGCAAAAGATCACTTACATGAAAACTTGTACAGACCAACCATTTCCATTAATACATCAAATTAGTTCCTTGGACAGGAAAAAATTCATAATACAAATTCAACGTAATCATACTCTGAAGTCTTACCAAGTTGGTTGTGAAAGTCCACATACTGGTAATATTCTACAAACTTGTTTTTATTAAAAAAGTTTTTATAGACATGCCGTGCTCCAAACAGCCAAATATCACTATCATCAGTGATTGTTCCAGAAGTTTGATCAGTCAAATCCAGGATGGCGCACTGAGCCTCTGCTTCCATGGGAGCCTCAATGTAGGGAATCCCAAACAGGCGAAGAAGTTCCTGAGGAGTTACAGACACGCAATCACCCCTGTGGAATGCAGGACCTGGCCGTGACCAGAAATGGGAGCAGTGCGTAAACATTTCACTTACTGCATTCCCTTGGGGAATCTGATTAAGTACAAGCAGCGCTATGTACCATTAAAGGAGGCTTGAGCTGGTACACCTACCTGGCTTTCCAGGAACATCTGCCCTGTCACGGTAGCAGCAATCCGTTCTTGCTGCTGTTTTTGTGCTTTCAGTGAATTCTGTTGTTCTAACAGGTTGCTCTCCAGAGTTTCCAGTTCCTCCTATAAAATAATTCCATCTGTAGATAATTATTATTAATAGTCCAATTAAACTCATGTCTTACAAAAAGCTTGCATTTAGTCTGAGTAAATTACCAAATAAGCTCTCTTCCTTATGAAGTTTTCCACTTGGATTTCTGAGTAAGTCTGTAATTTCTTTAGAGTTCCCTCACTACATCACACAGAAGTGGAGACCATCCCAGACAGCAACCTACACAAAACAGGAGCCATCAGCAAGAACAAGATGTATGCAAATAGAAACTGAGTGTAAAGAAACTGTGGTATAGGGGGGCCTGGCTGGCTCAGCCAATAGAGCATGGGATTCTTGATCTTAGGGTTGTGAGTTCAAGCCCCAAGTTGAGTGTAGAGATTACTTAAAAGCAAAATCTTTTTAAAAAAGAAAGAAAGCAAACTGTGTTATACATGCATACAATGAAAATACTATTCAGCCATAAAAAAAACAATGAAACCTTGCCTTCTGTGACAACATGGATGGACCTTGAGGGCATTATGCTAGTAAAATAAATTAGAGAAAGACAATTACCACATGATCTTTCTTACAGGTGGAATCTAAAAAAATTTTTTTAATTAAAAAGATTTTAATAGGTTGTAGATACAGAGAATAAATTGGTGGTTGCTGGGGAGGCTGGGGAGGGGGAGAAATGGGTAAACTGTTGAGTTTTGGGTTTTTGAGTTTAAACAAATTGAATTTAAAAAAATCCTTGGTAAGATACCACTTCCCATCCACTAGGATGACTAGAATCAAAAGGACAGATATAACTGTGGAACCCTTGTGCACTGCTGATGGGAATGGTGTAGCCACTTTAGAAAACAGTCTGATGGGTCCTCAAAAGATTAAACACAGTTACCCTGTAACCCAGCAATTCTATCCCCTAGGTGTGGACCAAAGAGAAATGAAGACATACATCCTCACAAAAACCTGTACGTGGAAGTTTATAACAACATTTTTCATAATAGCCAAAAAGTATAAACAACCCAAATGTCCACCAAATGATGAACGGATAAAATGTGGTATGTATCCATACAGTGGAATACTATTTGGCAATAAAAAGAAATAAAGTCCTGGGGCACCTGGGTGGCTCAGCCAGTTAAACGTCCAACTCTTGATTTCAGCTCAGGTCCTGATCTCTCGGTTTGTGAGTTAGAGCCCTGCATCCAGCTCTGCACTGACAATGCAGAGCCTGCTTGGGATTCATTCTCTCTCTCTCTCTCCCTCTCTCTCTCTCTCTCAGTCTCTGCCACTCCCAGCTCACTCGTGCATGTGCACGTTCTCTCTCTCTCCCAAAATAAATAAACTTAAAAAAAAATTTTTTTAATTAAAAAAAAAAAAGAAGTACTAACACATGCTACAACATGGATGGACCTTGAAAACATTCTGCTAAATGAATGGAGCCAGAAACAAAAGGCACAAGTTGTATGCTCCCATTTATCTGGAATTTCCAGAAAAGACAAATCCACAGAGACAGAAAGTCAATGAGTGGACCACTGATGAGTGGTTCCCAGGGGCTGAGAGGAAGACATGGGGTATGACTGCTAATCAGTACAAGGCTTCTTTTTGGGGTGATGGACAGGTTCTAAAACTGTGATGATTACATAACTGTGAATACACTAAAAGCTACAAACTGTAAAAACTAAAATCAATTTCTATAACATCAAAAATATGAAATACTTGGAGATGAATCTGACAAAGGATATGTAAGAGTTATACAAGGAAAACTGTAAAACACTGCTGAGAAAACTGCAAAAGATCTAAGTGAATCAAGATATATCCTTGTTCACTGATCAGAAGATACAGTGTTGCTAAGATGCTAATTCTCCCCAAATCGATCTGTGTATTCAACACAATCTCATCAAAACTGAGAAGCTAATTCTAAAATTTATGTGGAAATGCATAGGATTTATTACAGTGAAGCAACTTTGAAAAAACAAAGTCAGAAGACTCAACTTCACATTGCCTCAAAATTTGTGATGTTTTAGTTGATTTTGGTATATCATTCAAGGCACCAAAGCTCTTTTATTTTTCTAGCACCACTGAAAAGACTATCCTTTCTCCATCCAACTGCCTTTGTAGCATTGTTGAAAATCTGTTGTCCATACACGCACAGATCTATTTCTGTACTTTCTATTAAGTTCTGTTGATCTATGTGTCTACCTTTATGCCAAGAGTAAACTGTCTTGATTATTGTTGCTTGGTTCTGTTGCTGGACTCTATTTTGTTCTACTGATCTATGTATCTACCCTTTAGCCAATATAATACTGTCCTGATTACTGTAGCTTTATAGTAAATCCTGATATCAAGTAGTATAAGTCCTCCAATTTTTTTCTTTTTCAAAATTGTTTTGAGTACTCTAGTTTCGTTGCTTTTGTGCATAAATTTTAGAATAAGCTTGTTAATATCCAACAAAAATTTCTGTTGGGTTTTACTGGAATTCCATTAATCTATGGATCAGTTTGGGGAGAACTGAAATCTTAATGATACTGAGTCTTCCCATCCAAAACTACATGTATTTAGGCCTTCCCTGATTTCTATCATTAGTGTTTGCAGTTTTGAACATTATCTTTCACATATGTTATAAGCTGCACACACAGTATTTTATGCTTTTAGGTGCTACTGTATGTGGTTCTTGCTGTGGACTGAATTGTGTTCCCCCAAATTTCACATGTTAAAGCCCTAACCCCAGATGTGACTGCATCTGGAGATAGTATCTTCAGGAGATAATTAAGGTTAAATGAGGTCATAAAGGTGGAGCCCTAATCTGATAGGACTGTAGCCTTAGAAAAAGAGGTATCTCCTTCCCTCTCTCCCTACCCTCTTCCTCCCCTCCTCTACCAGCCCCCTCTCGCACCCCACTCCACCCGTACCATGTGAGGACATGGCAAGAAGGCAGCCATCTACAAGCCAGAAAAAGAGCTCTCACCAGGAAACAACAATAGCCTGCACCTTGATCTTAGACTTCCCAATCACCAGAACTATGAAAAAATAAGTTTGTTATTTAAGGAAAAGAAAAAAAAAAAAAGCATGCAAATAGCTAATAAATGTTCATCCAGTAACTCCTTAAAGCTCAAAAGCTGTTTAACTTGGCTCTTTCTTAGCAATAAGCTAAAACTCAATGTCATATTATTACCAAATTAATATCTTGCCATTCATTAAGTGAACTGTCTGCATCTTTTTCAGCTTCGTCGCGTGGCTCAATATCCAAGGCCTCACTTCCAGAGTTGTGTCTTAGGGGGCCCTCGGAGTCACCAGTGGCTTCTTCCTTCTCAGTTCCTACTGGTTCCTCTTCATCTTGTTCAGAGGGAGGTCTGGAAGCTTCATGTGACTCAGCTTGAAGTTCATCACTACTAGGTACACTCTGGACCTCAATGAAACTTCCTGGACCAAAATGAACAAGATCACTTTATTTATAAGTGAAACATTAAAACTATCCTGAAATCATCAAGAGCTTTCCAAAGTATCCTTAAAAATGTTTCACGGTGGGACACTTGGGTGGTTCAGTTGGTTAAGTGTCCAACTCTTGATTTCGGCTCAGATCATGATCTCACAGTTTGAATTCAAGCCCCGCTTGGGATTCTCTCTCTCCCTCTCTCTCTGCCCCTCCCCTGCTCGTGCTATCTCTCTCTCTCAAAATAAATAAATAAGCAAAAAAAATTTTATAAAAAAATGTTTTACTCTCAAAAGATTTGAATTTAATAGAAAACATGTAACAATAACATATTACTATTAAATATATTTAATAATAAATATCTATAACTTCACAATAAGCCTTTTCCATTAGGTAAACTGGCACTGCCTTTGAAGTTAGGAACAAAGCTTTCAAAGATTTGCATATAAGCTTTATGTAAATATGCTAAGTTAACTAATATTGTTTTAAAGTTCACAAAAGGGTATAATCAGAGATGTAAACAATCAGGTAGGTTGTTAAATATGTTTTCATGCTACTTCACTAGAACATAGCAAAGAATGAAGCTGTGACTTAGCGGAAAGAATCCTGGATAAGTACTCAGGGGAAATAGCTCTTCTCTTACACTTGCCTTCCCTCCTCTCTTGTGTCTTTTCTTTTCTGTGAAAAAAATTGATTCCCTTCCTTCCCTTCAGGTGGAGGAGGCTGGATTTCAGGATGCAATCAGGACAGAGTGGGCTGGAGATCCCAGAGTGGGGACTGGAGCCAAGAAGACAGCCAGGACCAAGGAGGACACCAATGGGATCAGATGGTTACAAACCGAGAGAGAACAAGCAATTGGTTAATGTATTAAGGACAACAGGAGTCAGGTTTTTCACTGTTTGGAAAAGAAATTAGAACAAAGATGGAAGCTAATATGAAATCTGTAATATTGAATTGGACTGCAGATACTACTATGAACTTACAGATTTGTACATGTGTAATTCATACTTATTTGTAGAGAAATAAATACAGATGGGTGTGTGCACGTTTGTGTGTGTATACATAAATATATTTCCTGGCTTTGTCCCTGAGAGGGCCTGAAGCAATGACACCCCAGTAACGGTGAACACACTCAGTGTCCAGACCTTGGTTTCCAAACATCATGCTCCATTACAAGGACTAGGGCTCTTTGGTGAACTGCTTGGACCCAGGGACAGGACAGGGCAGGATAAGTAGAAAAGAAATCTGGAATATCTTGACCAGAAAGTAAAGAAATGCTCAAAATATAACGGGGAATTGTCCAAAGTCACAGGAGCCAGCCTAAAGGGGCCCACACTGGCCAAAGCTGGGACAATTCCAGAAATAAAGTATGACAGCATCATAAATCACAATAATCATAATAAAGTAAGAATTCTTGGGTCCACATTGATATAAAAAAATAATAAATGGGGAAAGGGGGGAAATCTTCCTTACAGAAGGATGTAAACCAAAAAATACATAAGGAACAATGAACTAAAACACTATCATTTGGCAAGAAGCCTTGGGTGGCTCAGTCGGTTGGTCATCCAGCTCTTGATTTCGGCTCAGGTCATGATCTCAGTTGCAAGATCAAGCCCACAGCAGGCTCTGAGCTGGCCATTGAGCCTGCTCAAGGTTCTCTCTTGCTCTCTCTGCCCTTTCCTGGCTGGCACACTCACACACTCTTTCTCTCTTTCAAAAAAAAAAAAAAAAAAACCCTACCATTTGGCAACATGATAGTAATCATTTAGGCAAAAATCATCAATGAATGCTAAAACAGGTGGTAAAGGTTTGTTCAGAAACAGCATATTTACACAGCCTCAAAAATTCCTTTCCATAAAATACTAATTACAAGGAAGAAACAGTATCTTTAGAATGAAACTCAGCAGACACCAGGAAAAAAGTTACCTTGTGTATGTGTAGAGTCAATTCTCGCTATTCATTGCAGTATGTTCGATAAAGTCACTGCAAACTCCTAATCCATGAATAGTCATTGTTCACAGAGTAAATATATTTATAATCTCAAATCCTAATAACAACCTATCTTGGTAAATTCTGTTTTCTTTATCTTACAAAAGAGGAAATGAGGTTTAGGAGTTTTAAGAGACTTGCCTGAGGCTGCCCCACTAACAGGTGCCAAAACTGGGATTCAAACCCCATCCAACTAGACCCTGAGCCAGAGCTTTTGGTCTACACTTCCCTGCTCCCTTCCATATTCACGCTATGGTCACCTCTGTAGGACAGCTGAAATAAGAAGGCACAGTGACATCTTGTTCAACCTTAGCTGGGAACGGAATGGCAATTCTAACTTTTAGCCACTTTATTCAGGTCCAGGAATGACCACAAAGACACTACTGATAAGTATTGATTCTGCGTTACAAATAAATTTTAGTAAGTAGGCAACTTCACAGATAAAAACCTGTGAATAATGAGGATCGGCCATACATGGGGCACCTGGGTGACTCAGTCAGTTAAGCGTCCGACTTCAGCTGAGGTCATGATCTCATGATTCATGGGTTCAAGCCCCATGTCTGGCTGTGCACTGACAGTGCAGAGCCTGGAGCCTGCTTCAGATTCTGTGTCTCCCTCTCTCACTCTGCCCCTCCCTTCCTTGTGCGCGCTCTCTCTCTCTCTCTCTCTCTCTCTCTCTCTGAAAAATAAACATTTTTAAAAAATGAGGATAGCCATATAGAAGTCTATGTACATATAAATGTATATAAACAAAAAGATACGATAAAGCAAATGTGGTAAAATGCTAGCCACTGAGGTACTGGGTAAAGGAACTAAGATGTTTTGTAATGTCTTTCAATTTTATTAAGTGTGTTATTATTTCAAAACAAGAAGTTATAAAAAACTAAAAGACTCACCTTTACCTTTTCCAACTAAGGTACTCCCTCCTTTTATATTTTAATTTTTTTAATTTTTTAATGTTTTTTATTTATTTTTGAGAGAGACAGACAGACAGACAAGACTACAAGGGGATGGGGCAGAGAGAGAATAGAAGACACAGAATCCAAAGCAGGCTCCAGGCTCCCAGCTGTCAGCACAGAGCTCAATGCAGGGCTCGAACCCACGAAACATAAGATCATGACCTGAGCCGAAGTCGAACTCTTAACCAACTGGGACCCCAGGTCTCCCTTTAATTTTTTTTTAATGTTTATTTATTTTTGAGAGAGAGAGAGACAGAGCGTGAGCAGGGGACTCCCTCCTTTTAAAAACAACAGAAAGAACCAACTTTGTGTCCTTGGCAAAGTCATTTCACCTTTCTGGGTCCCTAGTTCATCACCAGAACAAAGCGGGAGCGAGACTACACTAAAGGAACCCTCGGCTCCTGCGGATGAGAAACCCTGCAGTTCCGAATCTCTGAAACAGCACAAGCACCTACCGTCAGATTCACTTTCTTCAGAGTCGATTTCCATTGGCTCCGTGGACTTTGGAACTGAAATGAAGTCCTGGTCTGCAGATTCCACTGGGTTCTTGGCTGCAGATTCGTGGACGGTTTTCAGGAAATTCTCATTCTCTTTAGCATCAAACAATCCCGCATCTTCCAAGTTCCTTTTTGCCTCTGAAGGGACAATTTGTGTATTACTCGTTTCATGAAAAATGACAGTGCCAGTGATTTTAGAAAGAGGACTTTTTTCACATTCTGCTTCGTCCTCACTTGAAAGAACAGAGGAAACATATTTTCTGCCCGATGGACAAAGGTCTGGTTGCAGCTCAGACACTTTGGCATATGTTTCATCCCTCAATACAGAACTCGAACTTGTCGGAGGTGTTGGAGTCCCTTCTCCTCCACTCTGGAGTCCGGGTGCATCGCTGTGTCTCTTCACTGTGCTTTCTGAAGGAACTGGATCTTTTCTACCCTTAACTGCGGACTCATCACTTGTCTGAAAGGCTGTGTTCGCCACAGTGAACCTCAGTGACATTTCTTCTTCTGGAACACGAGATTCGCTGACGGGCTGTGACACATGAGCCGAGTCTGCCGGCCTCTGGCCACCGTCAAGGCTGGTGTCGCACTCCTGTGCAGAGTTCACACAGGCCAGGTGGGGTCCTGCTGGCAGCAGCATTCCTTTTCCATCAACTTCCTTAAGGCCTTCATCAGTTTCCTCATCAGAACCCTCCTCAGGCGGCTTTTTCACTCCTGACGCTCCCGTCTGCACATCGTTTCCTGCGCGCATTTCCATGTCTTCATCGTCGTCGTCAAGAGCCTTCTGAATAGCTAAGAGAGTGAGCGGTGACACGGGTACGTTCTCCCCATCAGACTGCCTTCGGCCCTTGCTCTCCCACTCCTCCTCCGAGCTGCCCCCCAGCACGGCAGCTTGCACAGCCAGGGACGTTCTTGGAGGAGGAGGGGTGGTGGCAGGCTCTTCCTGTGGCTTTGGTTTTCCACATGGAGAGGACTTCATGTCAAAAGACTTGCTCTGCATTTCACTGGAAGAAGGAAGAACCTCTGAACCCACCCCTGCAGCTTTCTTAGCTTGAATACCTGAGGAAGAATTAAAACATTTCTCATTACGTAGTTTTACAGTAAGACACTATACCTCTAGTATGATGAATAAAACAACGCTGCTTCTCATAAATGAAGTTACAATTTTTCATTTAATCAGCACTGAGTTAATTTATTAATTTTAAAGTGGGCTGGTACATGAACACTGAATAACGTATAGGACTGCTGGATCGCTATAACATACCCCTGAAATGAACATAACATTGTATGTTAATTATACTGGAATTAAATGTTAAAGTAGTAAATTACAAGAATAAAAATAAAAAGGGTTGGTACAATAGTAGGTAATCCATTAACAACTACATACATTTATTACTGCACAAGTAGAGTCTAGTTCATAGAATTCAGAAACACGATAGATTTTTGGTTTCCAACCATCAGGTAAGTGATGGTGCCTGATACCTCTTATCAAGATGTAATGTGAAGTGTCTTCAGAGACCACTCTCCTCGACTCTACCTCCTTCAAAAAGCCCCCTTCCTCTTCGTATTGTCTTTGGATTTGTCCGGACTGTTGCTGATTCATTTCCCTTTGGACATTTTCTATGTGTTGGTTTAGATAGTTTTTTTTAAGCAAGCCTTTGAGCTGATACTGTGAAAAGTCATTAGACTCCTAAAAGAAAATAAATAAAAATAATGATTCTTTTGTATTAAATACACATAATATTCCCACATTTCCATCCCTTTCCCCAAAAGGGGACAAAGAGCAACTGACTTTTCCCACTGGTGATATTTTTGTATTATAAAAGTAAAATTTGAATACTAGCAAAAAACTATAACTGCCTTATTAAAAAATAATCTTTAAAACAGAAAGAACTGGGCAAAAGAAATCACGAATACTGTTTATGACTTAATGATTTACTCAAAAAACATTTATTGAGCATGTAATGCATGCCAGGCACTGTGACATTTTGATTACGGCTTAATAGATAGGCAACCTTCCAGAATGCAAGTAAGGTGCCTAGCACGGTCCCTGACCTATAAAAGACACCAAATAAATCACAACAGCCACAGTTATTAATGATAAGTTAACATTTATAAAGCAATTCCTGGGAAGGCATTCTTCTAAGAGCTTTTACGTGTCATCCCATATTATTTCCAACCACCCCACGAGACACATGCCATTATCTCCATTTACAGATGAAGAAGCTGAGACAAACATGTTAACTAACCTCCCTAGAGTTGCAAGGCTAGTAAGTGGTAGATACGGGATCAAAAACAGGTTGCCAACTTTATATTGCTCCTATTACTATTATGTTATTATTTACCATCATTACTATTACCAATATTGCATTTGCCCAATGTACAGATTATACAAAGGACCCACCTGGCTGACCTAGCACTTCCCTTTGCTATCAGAAGCACAGATTCAATGGGCGGCTGAGCCACACTACCCTCCCATCTACAGACCCCAAGCTCCATGGTGGCAGGAAGAGAACAAAGGGGAGAAAATCATTAAGGACCGTCTCCCTTCTTCCCATGTGTTCCCACCATTGTTTACATAACCCAAACTGTATCTCCTCAAAGGCCAGCCAGAGATCTTTTCACACTTAAGAAATAAAGTACTTGATACACAGACTGAGCCTGGATTTTTCCCCTGAAATGAAAATAAATTTACTCCTAACCTTTGTATATCATTTCTGTGTACCTTCATATTTTCCAATGTTCACATACTTCATGGAAAAACAAAGAAGTGATAGGGAAAGAAAGAGCGCCTGTCTGCCTTTTGCATATTTTTGGTATCAATTTAAGAAATGTTCAAAAGTCTGTAGAAAAAAAAAAATACTACATCCATTCATCAGGAATAATGCTGCTGCAAAATGCATATTCTGTCCTCCAGTGAGTTAGAGAATGATGTGAGAAATCATAGGTAGTAGCAGTAGAAAGGGAAACAAAGCTCATTTGCCCACTAAAGGCAGTAGTAACTTCTGGTGTAGCATGACCAGGAGACAAGCTTGACCCCAACTACTCACACCACCTGCTCCAGGTTTCTGTGGCTGTAGAGCCAGCACAGATGCTCCAAGCTACGGATTGAACCACTACTGAACACTTATTATGTGAAAGATACCGACATAGGTGCTGAAATTACAGAAGTGAGCACGACAGGCACATGTGAATGCTCAGAACCAGAAAGAAACATTACAGGGTGTTACGAGAAGACAGAGCAGGAGGCAAGACTTGGTCTTAAACGGTAAGTCAAAAGGCTTCTTTGAAGAAGTGTGTCTAAGTTCAAACTTATAAACATATGATGCTTCCTAGGATCTCGGAGACACAAATGCTGTTTACTAGAAGCAGATATTATATAAGTAATGCTTATCAATTTCCACTTTTTTCTAATGAAAAATCTTGCTGAAGTTCTTAATCGTAAGCATGGATATGCTGTTGTATATTTCACCTCTGGCATTGCTTCAAATAATGTTCTTCTTCGCTTGGTAAATTCTTTCATATCAGTCAAGATTTCATGCTTTATTTCAAGAGGCAAGCTGCTGAAGTCTTCAGATTCAATATCTATCGCATGAGGATTATGAAAGAACTCTTCCTGTAAAGAGTAAAACATAACACCGTGAAATTTACAATTCATACACTTAATTCTATTTATCCTGAGAGATATTTATTGCACTTACAAACATAGTTCTACATAATCTACAACAGACTAAACACAGTTGTACATAATCTGCACTAGGTACCAGTGAATAGACAGATTAAGCCATTCACTCACAGATTCATCCAGTAGAAAAAATACTTACCAGACACCCCTAATGTACCAGACACTGTTCTGGGTGCTAGGGTATTATGCAGCTCATGCCAGATAAAGTCCCTACTCTTAGGAGTGAACTAAAGACATAATAATGAAATAAATAAATAAGTGAATGAACAAGACAATAAAGCAGGTTAATCTGATTAAGAGAGTTGATTAGGAGAACAGGAAGAGAAAAAACATTTACTGGTAGACAGAAAAGACCTCATTAAAAAATGACCTGTGAACAGGGACTTGAAAGACACCAACAAGCCTGATCAGGACATCCCAGGCTGCAGGAACAGCAAGTACAAAGGCCCTAAGGCAGGGATGAGCCTTTGATCTTTAAACATTATTTGTAACTCCCTTAATTAGATTAGTTTTGCTTTGGTCTTAACCTATGATCAAAAGTGAAATAAAAAGTGAAAAATTCACAGACATGAAAAAGTATAAAACTTTTCTAAATTTTAACTAATTACCAAAAGTGCTTTAAAACTCTTCTATAAAGAAAATAAAATAATACAGTTAGCTTTCCTGTATGTAGGCATGGTGTATTGTGTATGTCCAAAGCAGCCAGCACTGAGGACAGGCCAGTCATGCTCACAACACCCATGCTTTTCCCTCAGTAATGTTCCCAGCAGCCCTCTGAAGAAGCATCATTATTATTTTTCTTCTACAAAAAAAGAAAGAAAAGCAAGCCAGCCAGCCAGCCAGCCTTGGAGAAGTTACTATGTCTAAGATCACACAGCTAGTGAACAGGAGGGCCCACACTTAAATGCAGGACTTTCTGACCACAGTGCTCATGTCTTCACTAAGACTGCGATCTTTCACTACATTAATAATGCAGAACCTCTACAAGTTGAGGGATCCTGAGCCTGAGGTTTTAGCTCAAAGGTCTTTTTCCAGATGTACCAAAACAAGAGGAACATAAAAGACCAGTTAAGTTGGGAATCAAAGAATGTTACCCACTATTCAAGAAACTTGAAAAAAATTTTAAAAACTTGTATAGACATATACAATTCATAAAATTCATATGTATAGACATATACAATTCATAAAAATGTCATCCATTAAAACGTGTGTGGTCATGATTTTAGAACATGACCACACGTTCTCTGATCCCTCTTTTCATGTAATCCTTCCCCTTAAATAGGGGGTGGACCAGCTTCTCACAGACAGGACGTGCAGGAGGGGAGACTGCACGACTTCTGAAGCCGGCCAGAAAAGGCCACAGGGCCCTGCCAGGCATTGGCTCTTGGGATGCCGGCGCCTGGAACACAGTGCCACGCTGTGAACGAGCTCAGGCCACACGAAGAGGCCCCAGGCAGGTGTTCTGACTGACAGCGTCAACTGGCAGACATGCAGTGAGGAAGCCCTGGAGGGGGCTCCAGCCCCAGCTACAGTCTGTCTGCATCTACCCGGCAGTCATGCAGACAGCACTGCCTCGCTGAGCTCACCAACCCCCAGAACGGGGAGAGAAGACGACACACAAACAACCATTTCCACGTCACCCAGTTACACGGCAATGGGCGAGTGGAACCTAAGCACAGACATGGTTACACATGTGTGCATACATGTATACCTGTCACATACAGATGTACCCAGACACACACAGGTACTCAACCGAAATGAGGAGGGAGGGAGAATGGACTAACATATACCGAATTACCTGAAGTCATTTATGGGTGCTACCTTTTCTATATTTTTACACAGAGTAAAACAAATTTTACTATTTGTTGGTGGGTTGGTCGGTTGGTTGGTTGGTTGTAAAGGAAAGATGGCTTATTTTGGATATCTGGATATACATAATGGCCAACCAACTCCACATAAATGTGCGTGGGCGCATGTGTACTCATACGTATATTCACACGTGCACACTTATACACACATGCACAGTAAAGAAGGCGTCTGTTTTTCAGGAACTTTCATAAATGCACGCCACCTCATTATTCATTTTTGTGTCATTCATTTCAAATGGTAGAACATATTCTGAATTCAAAAATTACATATGTACCTGTAATGCTTGTTTCTGACTCATTCTTTCTTGCCATTCTTTTTCGTCTTCTTCTTCTGAACTGAAAGCCAAGCATACGTTTACAGTATCTATGATTTAATGACTTATGAAAATACTGCTTGAGCCAAGGGGCTGCTAGCTACAGGGGCTATAAGGGTGAGTAAGATGGCAAGACATGAGTTGCCCTTGTTCCCACAGTCTGGAGGGGACACGTGTGAGTGAGCAATTACAGTATGATCTAGTAACTTCCACCACAAGAGAAGAGTAATAAGGAAAGTCACCTCTCTCCAATCTGGGGGGTCCTAAAAGCATTCTGGAATCTGGCAATTACACTGATTGCCCTGAGCCCCAAGTAAGTGAGAGGTCTAGTTGTAGGGCATGAGGAACATTCATGCAGAGAAGTATTCCAGGCAGAAACCGGAAGTTCTATAAACATGTGGAAACAAGGGAAAGAAAGCCTGCCTGTACACGGTATAAAAACAGCGGGTGGTTGGCACAAAAACAGAAACATAGACCAGTGGAATAGAATAGAAACCCCAGAACTAGACCCACAAAAGTATGGCCAACTAATCTTTGACAAAGCAGGAAAGAACATTCAATGGAAAAAAGACAGTCTCTTCAACAAATGGTGCTGGGAGAACTGGACAGCAACATGCAGAAGGTTGAAACTAGAACACTTTCTCACACCATTCACAAAAATAAACTCAAAATGGATAAAGGACCTGAATGTGAGACAGGAAACCATCAAAACCCTAGAGGAGAAAGCAGGAAAAGACCTCTCTGACCTCAGCCGTAGCAATCTCTTACTCGACACATCCCCAAAGGCAAGGGAATTAAAAGCAAAAGTGAATTACTGGGACCTTATGAAGATAAAAAGCTTCTGCACAGCAAAGGAAACAACCAACAAAACTAAAAGGCAACCAACGGAATGGGAAAAGATATTTGCAAATGACATATCGGACAAAGGGCTAGTATCCAAAATCTATAAAGAGCTTACCAAACTCCACACCCGAAAAACAAAATGACCCAGTGAAGAAATGGGCAGAAAACATGAATAGGCACTTCTCTAAAGAAGACATCCGGATGGCCAACAGGCACATGAAAAGATGTTCAACGTCGCTCCTTATCAGGGAAATACAAATCAAAACCACACTCAGATATCACCTCACACCAGTCAGAGTGGCCAAAATGAACAAATCAGGAGACTATAGATGCTGGAGAGGATGTGGAGAAACGGGAACCCTCTTGCACTGTTGGTGGGAATGCAAATTGGTGCAGCCGCTCTGGAAAGCAGTGTGGACGTTCCTCAGAAAATTAAAAATAGACCTACCCTATGACCCAGCAATAGCACTGCTAGGAATTTATCCAAGGGATACAGGAGTACTGATGCATAGGGGCACTTGTACCCCAATGTTTATAGCAGCACTCTCAACAATAGCCAAATTATGGAAAGAGCCTAAATGTCCATCAACTGATGAATGGATAAAGAAATTGTGGTTTATATACACAATGGAATACTACGTGGCAATGAGAAAGAATGAAATATGGCCTTTTGTAGCAACATGGATGGAACTGGAGAGTGTGATGCTAAGTGAAATAAGCCATACAGAGAAAGACAGATACCATATGGTTTCACTCTTATGTGGATCCTGAGAAACTTAACAGAAACCCATGGGGGAGGGGAAGAAAAAAAAAAAAAAAAAAGAGGTTAGAGTGGGAGAGAGCCAAAGCATAAGAGACTGTTAAAAACTGAGAACAGGGGCGCCTGGGTGGCGCAGTCGGTTAAGCGTCCGACTTCAGCCAGGTCACGATCTCGCGGTCCGTGAGTTCGAGCCCCGCGTCAGGCTCTGGGCTGATGGCTCGGAGCCTGGAGCCTGTTTCCGACTCTGTGTCTCCCTCTCTCTGCCCCTCCCCCGTTCATGCTCTGTCTCTCTCTGTCCCAAAAATAAATAAAAAACATTGAAAAAAAAAAAAATTAAAAAAAAAAAAAACTGAGAACAAACTGAGGGTTGATGGGGGGTGGGAGGGGGGGGTGGGAGGGAGGGGAGGGTGGGGGATGGGTATTGAGGAGGGCACCTTTTGGGATGAGCACTGGGTGTTGTATGGAAACCAATCTGACAATAAATTTCATATATTGGAAAAAAAATAAAATAAAAACAGCGGGTGGTGAGGATGGGAAGCATGTGATTAAGGGGCTGGAATTTATCCTCAAGAAATGAGAAGCTAGGAAGTGTTTTAGGCTACACAATGACATCAGATTTGGGTTTTAACAGATTCTACACTATAAAGAAGAGATTGAGCATGGTGGGTAGGAGTTCCAGCCAAGGGTAAGACCAACCAAAGACAAAGACAGAGAAAGAAGTGTAGAAGCCACTACGGTAATTGCAAGAAAGGACGATGGTGGCAGTGATGAAGATAAACAGAAATGGCCTGATTCAAAAGCTACTTGGGGTCTCAGGAACCCCTGGGAAAGGTATGGGGGCAGGTAGGGGCAGAGGCACACTCCAACCACAGAAGCTGTGACAATTAACAGTGAGCGAGAGGAAGTGCCAGAGGAAGAGGGGCGTGAGAAAGAGTGGCCAGAAAGGTTCCCAGGTAGCTGGACAGCACAGGCACCGTGTCACACGCGGCTGAAAAGTGCGGTCAGCTGAGGCCTGCAAAGTGTCTACTGGATTTAGCGAGGAGGACGCTGCGTGTGGTCTCTAAGCACGATGGTAGGAGACAGAAGACATGGGCTGAGAAACAGGTAGAGACAGCAAGTGTATGCAAAGGGTAAGAAACATGTGTATGAATGAAACATCAACAGTGCTAACACGGGGTCTGCAGAAAGAAGAGAACAATCAGCACAAACCGCCAAAACACAAGTACAAGTTAGAATGAAAAATGAAAAACATTCTAAAAGGGACGGAGAATGCATTTTCAGTTGCATTCATTCCCACATGCCTCATCATGCAGATAAAACCCAAAGATTTAAATCTGTCTAAATACACAGACAATTACTATTTGTAAATAGTTAAACATTTACCTGTTTTTTTCCTCCTTCTGTAAAGGTGGCAAAGCATAGAGGTCATCTTCTCTTTGAACTTGAGTAAGACTGGGGAGCGCTTCATCTCTGAAAAACACACACAGACTTCGACACAGGTAACGGGATTTAGGATTTTAAGTCAGGATTTTGACGACACAAGCCCTGTTGAGGAGGTGAGAAGAGGGGAGACACAGGGCAACAGGTTTCTCGCTGCTGACCTGGCTGCCCAGGCCACTGAGGTGGGAAGGAAGCACGGCCTGGAGAGAATGGGGGCGGCTCCCCAGCACCTCGGCCAGGGCCTCGGCTACAGGCATGGACACATGCCTCGTACAAGTACAAAGTGCACGCAATGCATCATTACAGCCGTTCTCTCTCCTTATCAAAGCTGACACCCACCAGAGAATTTTCACAACTTCAAATTACCAGGTCAAATGGACACCGCACTTACCCTTCTCATGTTACCACCTATTATCTGCTGAGTTAAAGTTAGGGACAGCGTTAACCCAACAAAAAATTAAAAGTTTTAAGTCTTTAAAATTAATGCAATTTGCTTCTTGCCTTTTGCTTTTTAAGGCAGTTTTGATAGCTTGTCTTTTCAAAAATGTTTTCAAAAGCTTCTCTGTAGTTTTTTTGGAATCACTCGTTGCCAAATCCTTTCTCTGCCTTCTCTTAGCCTGTGAAAAGAAAGGGTAGAGGATTCTATTTCAGGGTATTAGTATATTAAAAATATTTCTCTAATTTTTTCTATAGAATGTGGTTTGTCTGAGCTTTCAGACTATGGATGCTTTAGTATTTCCTCCAAAGTCTTGTTTATCAGTGAAAATGTTCAGGTCTCTGATATGTAAAGCACACCAAGTTTCCATCTAGCAATTACTGAAAGAACTAACTAGTATACAGTATTTGGGAAACGATTAATTTATTTTCAGTTTCTTTTAAATATCCTTTAATGTCCCCAGAAGCCTAAAACTTAACAATATAGTTAAGTAAATGCTTCTCCAAAGGATTATATCAATTAACTAATGTATTCTGTAAAAATCACTGTTATGCCAAAACCAATTTCTGCTATTGGCCTTTATAAAATAACATTACTCAGATGCCACCCCGTCCCTCAACATCCAAGATTATATCATAAGAAATCTTAAATTATAGAGAAGTATCTTGTAAGTAATGTCCAAGTAGGAAAAAACAGAATAGTCTCCATGCTTACGGTAGAATATAAGGAAGAAACACAAAACATTCTCTTCCCTTCTAAAGTAAGATATAACACTGTGGAAGTGTAAGGTGTACAATGTGTTGATTTGATACATTTATATATTACAAAATGATGACTACAGTAGTGTTAGCTAACACCTTTAATCATGGGGCAGGGGAATTGGGGAGATGTTGTTTACTTTAGATAAATTCTGGAGTTCTTTCCTGTCTAATCCTTCCAAGGAGTGCCTGATACAGTGTATCCTGGATAATTTAAAACTGCAACATGCGAATCTACACCTTTTACTGAGGGAACAAATATCCCCAAGCTACTGCAGATCCTTACTTTTATCCTATATTCTCACTTACTTAGACAATGCCTGTCCAATGTAATTATGAAGTGATGAGCTGGCATTTTCAACACATAAAAGTCCTATGTCCAAATGGGTGCTATCATTTGGGGCATACACAATTACTCCAAAGTTCACTTCTTTGTTCCAACATTGTTTGAAACTACTTTCAGAATAAAGAAACTCCTGGGGCGCCTGGGTGGCTCAGTCAGTTGAGCATCCAACTCTTGAGTTAGGCTCAGGTCATGATCTCACAGTTTGTGGGATCAAGCCCAGAGTCAGGCTCTGCACTGACAACACAGAGTCTGCTTGGGATTCTCTCTCTGTCTCTCTCTTCCCCTTCCCCACTCTTGTTCTAGGAAGGAAGGAAGGAAGGAAGGAAGGAAGGAAGGAAGGAAGGAAGGAAGGAAGGAAGGAAGGAAGGAAGGAAGGAAGGAACTCATTATCATTGTTTTATATCCTGGCTAATTTCCTTCCTCGATAATCCACTTTAATCACACCTGGCACCACACAAAATCACCTATTCCTAACATCCCATCAGTGTTTAAACACTGGGGACCCACAATCTCAGATTCAGAGCATTTCCCCAACAGGTTCTCTGTAGCGCTCAGCAGCATAGCTGAAACATGCATAGAACAGCTACAAAGATACTCTAGAAGGAAAAATCCCAGGTGTAAGAATTTTAGTAGTTTTATTAAAAATTGAATTTTAGCATTGCACCCAGGAGGTACTCTCACAAATAATCCTTTTTTAAAAGAAAAAGTGTTGGGAAGCCTGGGTGGCTCAGTCGCTTAAGCCTCCAACTTCAGCTCAGGTCATGATCTCATGGCTCGTGAGTTTGAGCCCCACATCAGGCTCTGTGCTGACAGCTCAGAGCCTGGAGCCTGCTTCAGATTTTGTGTCTCGCTCTCTCTCTCTCTGCCCCTACCCTGCTCATGCTCTGTCTCTCAAAAGTAAACATTTTTGGGGCGCCTGGGTGGCGCAGTCGGTTGAGCGGCCGACTTCAGCCAGGTCACGATCTCGCGTCTGTGAGTTCGAGCCCCGCGTCGGGCTCTGTGCTGACAGCTCGGAGCCTGGAGCCTGTTTCCAATTCTGTGTCTCCCTCTCTCTCTCTGCCCCTCCCCTGTTCATGCTCTGTGTCTCTCTGTCCCAAAAATAAATAAAAAACATTGAAAAAAAAAAAATTAAAAAAAAAAAGTAAACATTTTTAAAAAATTCTTTTAATAAAAAATAAAGAGAAAATTAAAATTATACATGAACTTTTTTAAATGTTTATTTATTCTGAGAGACAGCGAGCATGCGTTCATGCACAAGTAAGGGAGGGGCAGAGAGAGGACCCCAAGCAGGCTCTAGGCTAACACAAGGGCCCAATCCCACAACTGCGAGGTCATGACTTGAGCTGAAATCAAGAGTCAGAACCCAACTGACTGAGCCACCCAGGTGCCCCGAACTTTTCTTTCTCTCTAAGAATGCAGAAAGAAAAAAAAAAAAAAAAAAACAGATGACTCTTACCAAAGTCTGTTTCTTCAACAGTGGAGCATCCCCATCAAACACAAAAATAGGACGAATTCGAAAAAATAAGAGTTTGCAGAGCCGATGAAACAAAGTGAGAAGATGAGCATTTTCTATCGAGTTCCCATGGCGATCCCGGACTCCTCTTAGTGCCTGGTTCAACCAAATGCTAATATCTGGTAGAATTGTTAAAGGAAAGATTTTGGACTTTCTTCCCTCACCCCCACAATTTCAACTTCCCAATAACCGATATCATCTAAACATTGAAACTAAGCACTCATCACAATTCATTTGAAATTGGAGAATGTTTAGCCCTGATGGAATCTACCTAAAATCAGTTAATTTTATTTGAACCCTTGTTACTACTGTTCACATACTGAATTTTAAAATCTTACATCAATAGATGTGTCCTTTTAGAAAATCTAATTGCAAATAATTGCTTCTTTAAAGAAAACTAATAATCTCTACAGAATTTTCATAAATTAGCACAACTCTTCTGGAGAACAATTTGGCAATTCATAGCAAAAAAATGTAAAAACTTGCATTCTATTTTACTACTTCTTCCAGACATTAGTCCTCAGAAAATCATCATAGACTTACAATAAGAGTTACTTTTATGAATGTTTACAGTAATAAAAACATGAAAAACAATGTAAAAGGTTTCCAACAGATCTTTAAACTAAATTTTGATATACTGATTTGCTGAAATACCAAAGAGCCCTCAAAACTGGAAGCTACAGAAGCATATATAGTGATAAGAAAGACAATCACAAAATATTAAAGGAGACAAAACAGGTCACAAAACTCCGGAATGCATAATTACATTTTATAACATACAGGATACGTTAAATATAAAAAACTAGAAGTTCAGTTACCAAAATATTAACAATAGTTATCTCTTCTGCAATTACAAGTAACTTACATCTTCTTGGAGTTTGCTTATATTTAACCTTTGTAAAAACTGCTTCTTACCAAATTACTCCTACGTGTCCGCACGACAGAGGGATGCATCCCCGGTCTGCCCCTCCCAATCTCCTTGCCAGCTCCTCTAATTCTCCACTCAAGCCTGGCTTCAGCAGTGCTCTCCCTCAGGCCCTCTCCCCTCCTCCTGCTGCACGGGCTGCCTAGGCCACCTCAGCACCCCCACACCACACCCTCTCCCTACGTGAGCTCTGTCCTGACCCTCAGACTAGATGGCCTAGATGACACCTCTACCCGATGCCTCACAGATGTTCCCAACTTCACATGATCAAAACTAGACACAGGTCTTTTCTACCAGGCTGCTTACGTCCCCATTACAGTGAAACCTGTTCACTGGAGTCAGATCACTGAATGTCATCCCCTACACTCCCCTCATCCAAACACTACCAGATCCTATCAATTCCACCTTTCAGCCCGTCTTGAAGGTAGACCCTTCCTGCCTCCAGGGTCTTCTCACATGCCCCTTCTTCTGCCTGAGTTTCTCACTTAGCCTAGTTATCTCCAACTCATAGGTCCCGGTCTATGCGTCACATCCTCAGCCCAGACAAAGACCTCCACTTATGTGCTCCTATTCAAAACGTATTGCTTATTATGTGGCAGAAAACCCACTGAGGATATAGCACTGAACAAAACAAGGAGTTTGCCCTTGTAGAGTTGACAATGTAGTGGAGGGGAAAACCAAACCATGGGCTCCATGCCTTGTCTAGACCATGTTTTTGTGCACTGCTCCCCTTTCACAGGACATATAGGAGTCAACAAATACTTGCTATTAAATGAGCTGAACAGTCAAGTATTTAAGTGAATGTATATTACCTAATTTATAACTGTAAAACAAATTAAGCCAATCAACAATTAACTTAATAAATACTATGAAAAAAATAGTGGAAAGCAAGCTATTATTATATTCATTCCTATATTTGAGTGCTACTATGTGCCAGGCTAAGATCCCAAGATCTTGAGATAGAACAGTAAACATAGCCCTGAACAAAACAGATATGGTATCCATCTCCAAGAAATTTGCACTCCAATGGGGAAGATGAACAATAAAATAGAAGAAAAATGAATAGATACATATTATATATTATAGATATACTATAATACATATAGGTATAATACAAAAAAAGCAAATAGAGCAGAGTAAAAGGACAAGGGGGGTGGGGATCAGTAGCTCTTTACTTAGGGAAAGCCTATGTGAAGAAATAGTGGAGTCCTGAATGAACAAGAGGAACAGTGAGACAAGAGGGACAGCAAATGTGAATGCCCTAAGAGAGAAGCATGCTTCCACTGAAGGACAATGTGGCAAGATCTGAGCCAAAGGAGCAACAGAGTTGATGTGCATGTGCAGCCACCGGAATGTGACTTAAAGATCACCCCAGTGGATGAGTGAGGAATAAACTAATTATAACATCCCTAGTAAAAGCACACAGCAATGGTGGAGACAAGAAGTGGCAGGATAAAGGATCTACCTTGGAAGTAGGATTTGGTGTTGACTTAGTCCTATACTGTATTGGATAAAATATTTCTGCCTGGCTTGTTTCTGGTTGCTACACTGTTGGACAGTATTAAGTTTCTACTTAAACCATTATTTTGAATGTTATGATCAATGAGAAAACCTAATTTCAGATCAGTGGCTCTCAACTCTTCAAACTGGATAGGAAACTTTTAATTCATAGATTACTGAACATAGATATGCCTAAAATTCTAAATCAAAGATACTGAGATGAATCTTTTTTTTTTTTTTTAATTAATCTTAAGTGGTCTCAGCTAGGGTTGAAAGCTCCAGCTTGAAATTACTTTTTAAAATTATATAAAATAAGGCATTCTGAAAATATTTGCATATTTTGACTTGCCTAATTTCAATAAGTTTATTTTTAAAAAAGGGAGCATTAAATTCATCCCAGGGCTGGAAAAAAGTTAAATCCGCAGCAAAGCCAGAATCATTTCATAGATAAGACCCAAAGGACCAATAACATTTTGAAACAAAAGATAAATTACTTTAGTTCTATTGTTAGGTGATTTAAAATTTAATCTCCATTAGTATGTATAGCCTAAAGAGAGTATAATATTTTGCTAACAGAGTTAAATGCAGTTTACAAATGTTAAGGTCCACAAGAGTCAAAAGTTAAACCGTTAATTATTATTAGATGCATTTAGATTATATAAATAAACAAGGCACTCATCCACAAATGGTTAAAAAAATGTATTTTAAGGATCCAAGAGTAAATTACGAATATAATGTGTCATGGAAAATTTCTTCATTAACATAGAAGACAAAAATATTGGAATATAGGTCAGGTATTTGAATTCGAATTCCCATGAAAATGTTACAAAGCTGGAAAGAGCCCAAATGTCCATCGATGGATGAATGGATAAACAAGATGTGGTGTATATATATACAATGTAGTATTACTCAGCAATCAAAAAGAATGAAATCTTGCCATTTGCAACTGCATGGATGAAACTAGAGGGTATTAATGCAAGTGAAATTAGTCAGAGAAAGACAAAAATCATATGACTTCACTCATATGAGGACTTTAAGATATAAAACAGATGAACATAAGGAAAGGGAAGCAAAAATAATATAAAAACAGGGAGGGGTACAAAACATAAGAGACTCTTAAATATGGAGAACAAACAGAGGGTTACTGGAGGGGATGTGGGGGGGGGGGGGGGCTAAATGGGTAAAGGGCATCAAGGAATCTACTCCTGAAATCATTGTTGCACTATATGCTAACTTGAATGTAAATTAAAAAATAAATAAATATAAAAAAGAAAATGAAACAAAGCAAAATCAATTATAGGACAGCAGTCAAATATTCTTTTTACATATTTATATTTATACACACACACACATATATCTATAAAAGCTTGTATTTATAACTGGAGGATCATTGATAGTCCTCTTTAAATGGTTTGTTCTTTCAGACAAACTTAATAACCTCATGAAAATTATTTCATGTCCCAAAAGAGCTCCCGAGTCATCTAAAACACAGGTCACCTGAATTCTAAATTAAATGCTTTACCTTCCTTACTTTGATTTTCCCAGAAAATCAGAATGCTGAACTTCATGCGTCAGCTCAGTGATTTTACGAATCATCAATTCTTCATAGAGGCTGCCACATAAAATGCCTAAGTCTTTGCTGAAGTTTGAAGGGTTCCTGTCACCGAAAACTGCTTTCCTTCCCATAGAGTTCTATGAAGAAAATCTTCAGAAAGCAGTGAAGAACCACTAGAGGGCAGCAATAGCGCGTTGCTTTAAAACAACAACAGACTTTCCCTTTCCCGGATACAAGGTATCCTTCAAAAACTTTTAAGCAAGGCAAAACTCATTATGGGTGTATTTCAAGATTACTCACACTGCAGAAAATATAATCATCATCTTAACTTTATTTGAAAAACTATCAGTGTCACATCGTGTACAAGATGTCTCCACACTAAATGACAGCTCCTCACTCACTGGCCCCTTCCGCAGGACTCCCACATACTCTTAAACTGCATTTACCGCCGACAGCAAGTATTTGCATGACTCTTGTCCTCCTAGATTACAGCTCCTGTGCCCACCTAGGGACTGGCACAAGGTACCACCAGCTTCCAGAACAGCCACTCAAAGGTGAAGGAGGAGGAGGAGGAGGGAGAGAAGGATGCTTAACTTATAAAAAGACCAAAACTTCAGAAACAGCATTCACAGGTTTTGATAAAGCAGAAAAACACTTAATTTCAAAGACACACACAAAACCAGACAGACATATGCACAAACGACAATCTTTTAAAAGCCTATTACAGAGGCCGGGAGGTTTAAAAAAAAAAAAAAAAAAAAGGCCACTGTGTACCTTTTGAAATCTTTTCACTGTTGTACTACATGAATTCCCTAGTCCAAAACTCATAATAAAAAATTGTAAAAGTTACTTTTGAAAAAGAAAAAAGGTCAAACACCTGTCCACACTATCCTTGTTCTCTCTAACACGCGTAAGTGGAGCAGTGGAGCAGGACTCCGGACACGCGAGCAACACTACCGGTAGGAAGTCCGCCTCATTTAACTCCACGCTGACCTCCCAAGCCGACCGATGCTTTTAACCTTTACAATATTAACTAAGCTTTCACTTAAATAACCCCTTTACTCCTCATACCAACCCCGCGTGCAGAAACTATTACTACCTCCACTTTGCAGACGAGAGGAGGAAAGCACTGCCTGTAAAGCACTGTTTATTAAGTGATAAAACCAGAGGACTGCAGCCCAGCGTGGCACTCCTGCAAAGCGGGGGAAAGCAGACACTTGAAGAAAAAACGTTGCGAAGGAGATGCCACTGCTACCCCGCGGGAGACCGTCGCCCTGCCAACACCACGCTGGGCCCAAAAAAGGGAGCCGGGAGTAACTGCCTGACGCGGGTCCCTGCACCCGAGAACCGACGATGCGTTAAGGATACCCACGGCGAGGATCTTCCCTTCCAGCGTCTCCGGGCTCACTTGCCGCCCGGAGCACTCCAGCAGCTTCCAGAGCCCCTGGACCCCCATGAGGCCTCCAGCGACACTCGGCGGCGGGGTCGCGGGAGACCTTCTATTCCGATCCTACCACAGCCTGCACCACCGCAGGGGCCCGGGCGGGGCTCCCCCTGCTCCCACCCAGGGAAGATGGAAAATAATACAGGGTTTCCAGGGAAAACCGGCACCGGCGAAAACGGCACTTCCTGGCGGCTGACACTGCCTCACGGAAGAAAGACGGGAGCCCAGAGAATGGCCGGCGTCAGGGAGGCGCCAGTCCTCCTCTCTCCTAAGGTTTGGCCCAAATGTGTGCCCTCTTAGCGGAAGAGCAGTGAGGGGAGTACGCAGACCAAACAGCCAGGGGGTCCCCCAGCACCGACTGTCCCGTAGAGTTAACGCGTAAATCCACACAAAATGGGTTGGGCCGACCGGTCTCCGCTTCCATTTAATAGCTGCTCAGGGCGGAAGTCCCGCCTCACAGCCCTACGTATAGTCGCTGCGCCTTTTCCTTCCGGAAGCGAGGGGGTGGTGCAGCCTCCGTGTTTGCGTCTTGTCATTCCCGAGCTTGCTCCACGCTGGCGTTCTGTCGCAGCCAGATGTTGGAACTGTGCTCTGAGGTCATTGATTTCCATGTGGTTTTTCCGTACCATCCCCCCGCCCCACCGGCCGCCACTTCTGCAAACTCTTAATACCAACTTTAGGACAAAACTATCAAAAATTGGTTTTTAGCAAAACCACTTCCCAAAGTGTTGTTTTTTTGTTGTTTTTTTTTTTGCATTTCCTCCATGTGTGGAATAATCCCCACAAATTGTTCCTACTTGTATTTTACAGAGGTTAATATAACTGCCTATTCCATTTTTATTCCCCCCTCTCCCCACCTGCAACGTAGATTATAAACTTATTGAAACCAAGAATTCTCTTGTTAACTGTTAGAGCCCCACTCCCAACACTTAGGGATTCCATAAATACCCGCTAAATGACCTCTGTCGGCCTCTAATCTAAAGCTCTCCAGTACATCGTGCACCCCCTGAAAGAGAATTTCCCCGCAAGCCAGGCAGCCTTTGGTCCAAATCCTGACTGAGCCACACAATAGCCCTGTGTTTGTGGGCTGAGTTGTGTGCACCTCTAAAATTTGGATTTAACATCCAAACCCTAAACCCCAGCCAGCACCTCAGAATGTGACTCTATTTGGAGATGGGGCCTTTTAAAGGTGACTAAGTTAAAATGAGGCTGTGAGGGTAAACCTAATCCAATCTGACTGGCGTCCTTATCAGAGGAAATTTGGGGCACACAGAGAGAGACACCAGGGATGTGCACACTGGGGAGGACCATGTGAGGACACAGCTAGGAGGTGGCCATCTGCATGCCAAAGAGAAAGGCTCGGGAAAAACCAAACCTGTTAACACCTTGATCTTGGACTTCCAGCCTCCAGAACTGTGAGAAAATAAATGTGTTATTTAAGCCACCCAGTCTGTATGGTAGAAGACACCATATGATCCTAAGCGAGTTTCTTCACCAATGAGAGTCTGAATAAAGTGGAGATGCCACCTCCCTGGGGTCGTTCTGAGGTCAGTGATTTAATATGAAACACCTAAGGGGTCATAGTGCTCAAATTAGTTTGTTGAGGGGGGCCTGGGTAGCTCAGTCGATTAAGTGTCCAACTCGATCCTGGCTCAGGTCATGATCTCATAGTTCCTGAAATGGACCCAGCCCGGGACTCACGTGGAGCCTGCTGGGGTTCTCTCTCCCTCTCTCTCTCCACTCCTCCCCCACTCATGCATGTGCATGCGCGCTCTCTCTCAAAACAAATAAACTTAAAAAAAGAATTTAAAATCAAATTAGTGTGTTAAATTAATGATTGAAGGAGAATATGCTACGGGTAAAACTAATGTACAAACTGTGATGGCTCACAGAGCAACTTGCCTGAGCTCTGTTAGGTGTCTGGGAAAAGGAAAATTTGGAAGTGTTTTTGCTGCTGCACCAGCTTGGCCTAAAGATGGGACACAGTAATATGGAAAGGAACAGTTTCAGGATTTGATCTAAATGAACATTTTTTATGCCTAAGAGCTGAGTAAAAACAAATAGCCAATGAAGGCATTTGAGTATTAGAAGTGCTTTTAAAACCAGAGCAACATTTCTTGAGTACAAAATATTCTTTTGAAGGAACAGGAACTAAGGGATGTATATTCGATTTACAGTGAATTGGCTCCTTTAGATGCTGCTTAAAGGGCTCACTATCAACATTCTGAGCAGTAAAATACACATCATTTGGAGAAATGATAGCAAGGACTATCTACAAAATCACTGTTCTAAACACCGTATGTGCATTAACTTATTTATTCTTCAAAACAATTTGTAAAATAGATATTATCCCCATATTACCAATGAGGAAATAAACACAGAAATATTCATCTTAACTTCCCCTACGTGATACAGCTAGCAAGTATAGAGCCAGTATTTGAGCCTTCAGTGCTTCTATGGAGACTCCTAGGAAGAGATGACCAATAAATCAAATAGGACAGGAGTGTTACTAATCTTGAAAGAGAAGTGTGCAGTAACTTGCATATAGTTTTTGGAAAATTAGTCTCTGTAAACCTTACTATGCTCTTAATAACTGCCAAACTTGTATATCAAGTTATTAAGTAATCCTATATATCAAGACTTTTCTAAAATTATTTATGGCCAATAGGCAATCTGTATAAACTCATCCTCTTTTCCTAGGTGTTACTGTATTCTCCATGTTGCATTTGTCTCCTTTCCTCTTGGTTCCTCCTATCTACCTCTTCTCTTAAATATTTCATTAAACTCAGTGAAACTGCTGATATTCAACCATGTTTGACCTACAAAAATGACAACTTTGTTTGGTTCAAGCTTATATAATTAAATTTTCTACTTCCTATTATGTAGTCTTACAGGAATCTAAAATTATAGTCATAACGTATATTGTTTCATTGATTATAAAAATCAGATATAAGATGGTTTCTTATACTACTTAGGCGGAATTGTCACGGGCTTCAAACCGAATTCCAAGGGTACTCCCTATGTAAAAGAAAGGTTCACAATATTCACATTATTAAAAGTAGAAAACAAAACTTTATTTGATGAAAACTTCTTAAAAGTTCCAGTGTGAAGTAACAAAATCAACAACCTACAAATCTCTCAATCCTTTGCATTTCACGCAAAATATTCTCTTCAGAAAAATGACCATTTCACAATATATATCCCTGTCTGTAGGCTAGGCATGTCTGAGTGGATAAATGGATATAAAATTCAAAAGAGAAGAAAATGAAAATATTTTAAAATAAAAATCTGAACCCTCTCCTTGAGGTGTATTGCAATATGGTTACCAACATATTCAGCACCTTGTAATAATCAAGTTACTGATTTGAGTCATGAACAGCCCCTGAAATGAAAGAACATGTCACAGGCTGACAGCAGAAGAAAAATTGACATCAACTAGAGAGGAGCTGAAATACATGAAATCCACTCTTTCTGAACTATTTAACACTCACTACAAACAGCTAATTGTATGACTTAAAAAAGGAAGCAGCTCAGAGTTGGGAATATGGATATTTGTCCTCTGAGTGGCAATGGCATTCCTAATGCATCTTTAATGCTGTTAACAACATAGGACTCCACACTCAGGGACCAGTCAAATATTGGAAGATCTCATTTCACAGATTACCTTGGATATAGAAACTTTGAATTCCACTTTTCTTTTATTCTATCCCAAAACAAGGTTCACTGTAGACAGAAGTCTTTCAAGGCCTGAAGATCTTGTCAATATTGGATGGTAACATACCAAGTCAAGAAAGCCAAGAATATCCCGAATCAATGCACCAATAGAAAAGATCAGTTTCTTGAGTCTTCGCTTTGCCTCTTTATTGAGGATCCTGAAAAACTTAGTCAGGAAACAAATGAGGCAGGCAAGATGCTGCTTGCAAGTAAAAGAATTCTAGACTCGCTAAATAATTTTAAATGAGCTTTAACCATGAGAGAAAGCTAGAAATCAACAGCCCCAATTTTCTTTAAAAGGGCAGATGGTACCTTTTATCTTGAGTTTAGGAATAAAACTATCTGCAACAAATTTGTGGTGATCGAGTTATAAGAAACCACTTCATGCTTAAGTATTTCAAATCATGATGCTATTAAGTGAATTTGTGTTTGATTTGTTTATATGTAATTTTATTGGATTTTGTGAAATTGTCCATAATGTTTATATACTCTTTAAAAGGACAATAATCTGTGCTTACCTGCTTCTATATCTGAAATCACCCATCATAATCATATACAAGCTTACTTACTGGAGAGCGACAAGGTTATATTTTGTACCACAAGCTCTGTTCCTATTTAGTGTAGACTTAATAAAACCTTCTACTGTCTTAATGCAGTCTTGTATAGAGCAGTCGTGTTTATAACACAAGTTGTTCAGTACCCAACATGGTCAGTCATTCCCATCATAATCACTGTAACCCTGGTAACCACTGTTCCTTCTCTCATGGATACTGGACATCTTTTTCCATGCCGAGTCCTGATGGAAACTAGCACTGAAAGACCGGCCCAGGCGCCCATGCTGCTTCTTGGAGATATTATCTTCACTCTCAGATTTGGCTATTCCCTGGGCATGTGTTGGAGGTTGTGATTCTTGTCTAATGGTTCCAAATGGAAAGTTCCAAAGGCCAAATCGTTGCCAATTAAGTCTCTGGAATGCTATGATGCAATGCAAATTTCCCCCAACCTGAGAAGAAAAAAAAAAAAAAAAAAAAGTTGTGTTAAGAAAGTGAAAGGAAATTAATTATACTAATAATGTGGGTTCCTATGAATTGCCTTATTTTTCTCCCTTCACCTGCCTCAAAACAGTACTTACGCTTTTCAGATATCATCAGATCACCTTATCCGGCATCATTCTTGACCAGCTGCCTTTACAAAAATATAACAATGCCCACAGGAGCCAAAACAACCCCCCCACCACCCATATGACTCTCCACTGGTCACACACACTGCTGCTTCCCCATCTGCCCAATCCAAACACCAAGATCATTCCTCTTCCTGTCTCCTATATGTTCTTGATGTTAGTAGGACCATATCAGTGGAATGTCAACTCAATCCACAGAATCTACTTTCACTGAGAACCTCCCCAAGCCTCCTTGTTTGTACACATGACTCTGCTTCATGGCCACAGTTCATTTGGCTCAGAAGTGAACACCTGACCCAAGCTGGGCCAAAACTATGGGACTGGGCCTGGGCAGGCCACTCTCAGCCTATCTAGACTGCTCACCTGAAAGGGAGACATAAGTTGAAGTTCTTGATCTTCAGAAAGTAAATATTCAGACAGATAAGAACAACATATAACTCCCAGAAGAATGAGACAGAGAAGCTACTTGGCCCCTGCCACCATTCTTTTACCAGGTACCAGTCCCTTCTGATTCCTGGCTACCCTCCTTGTGTTTTCATTCTAAAGATACCCCTCTTTCCTGAACATAATTTTCACTCTTCTATCTGAGATAATCTGAACTGGATTTCTGTTATTTACAACCTAAGGAGTACTGAGTAAAACAGTGCCTTTTGTCAGCTTGGGAAATATCTTCAGATACAATGGTGTTCTTACCTTCTTTGTTTTTCGATACTGCAGCCCCCTCTCTAAGTGTCGGATATCTAGATATTCTGGATTTTGAGTGTTGAGATCAGTAACAATATCTGCCCACCTATAGTGCAAAAGGAAGGATAAAGCACACTTTTCTCTAAGTACAAAATACCACTGTAATGGAACTTTTCACATGAGCAATTTGCTACAATATTACCATAACGATAATTCTTTCATAACAAGATTGTTCCACATCCTAAGCCCTAATTCTTTTTTTATGACAAGTCTGCTTAACCAACTATTGCCAAGATTCTCAGTTCAAAAAATGGCTACTTTCGGGGTGCCTGGGTGGCGCAGTCGGTTAAGCGTCCGACTTCAGCCAGGTCACGATCTCGCGGTCCGTGAGTTCGAGCCCCGCGTCAGGCTCTGGGCTGATGGCTCGGAGCCTGGAGCCTGTTTCCGATTCTGTGTCTCCCTCTCTCTCTGCCCCTCCCCCGTTCATGCTCTGTCTCTCTCTGTCCCAAAAATAAATTAAAAAACGTTGAAAAAAACAAAAACAAAAACAAAAACAAAAAATGGCTACTTTCATTATGAAATACATATTTATCAACCCGTTAAATGACATCCTACAGGCTAGAGTAGAAACAGCCCATATTTCCTTTTCAATTAGAGTCGAGTTTTCAAAAGATTTCAAAGTTAACATGTGTTTACTCACAGATAACATGATTGATTGTATAGAAAACACAAAGCAATTACAAATTACTTTGGATTATAAAACTATTACTGGAATTGTGAGTGAGTCTGATAAAAATGCAAGATTCAAGGGCTATGTAGGAAAATAGATTGCATTTTTGTACACTACCAGAAACTAATTCAGAAGTGAAATTTTTTAAAGGAAGGTGCCAAGAGGTACAAACTTCCAGTTATAGGATAAATAAGTACTAGGGATGTAACATACAACATGGTGATTATAGCGAACACTGCTGTGTGACATACAGGGAAGTTGTTAAGAGAGTAGATCCTAAGAGTGCTCATCACAAGGAGAATTCTTTCATTAACCTACTGTAGTCATCATTTCACAATATATGTAAATCAAACCATCATGCTCAACACCATTAACTTATATAGCAATATGTGTCAATTATGTCTCAATAAAAGTGGAAAACAAATTTTTTGCAAATGGTATCGATTTGCAATACCATCAAAAAACATAACAAACTTATGGATCTGTACAGCATAATGGCTACAGTTAATAATACCATATGGTACACTTGAAACTTGCTGAGAGCAGATCTTAAGTGTTCTCACCACATATAGGCAGAAAAGGTAACTACGTGAGCTGATAGATATGTTAATTGACACTTGATTGTGGCAACCATTTCACAAAATGTAGATCAAATCAGCACACGGTACACTTTAAATATATACATTGTGGGGCGCCTGGGTGGCTCAGTCGGTTAAGCGTCCGACTTCGGCTCAGGTCACGATCTCGCGGTATGTGAGTTCGAGCCCCGCGTCGGGCTCTGTGCGGACTGCTCAGAGCCTGGAGCCCGTTTCAGATTCTGTGTCTCCCTCTCTCTCTGACCCTCCCCCGTTCATGCTCTGTCTCTCTCTATCTCAAAAATAAATAAATGTTAAAAAAAATAAAATAAAATTAAAAAAAAAAAATAAATAAATATATACATTGTATTTGTGTATTACAACTCAATAAAGCCAGGAAAATAAAAAAAATAAGTAAAAAAAAAAAAAAAATAACAATATCAAATACTGGAGAAGATATGAAGAAAAGCTGGGTTCTCCATACATTGCCTGTAGGAGTATAAAATGGCATAACCCCACTGGAGAACTTTCTCCCAGCTTCTTAAATACACAGCTATCCTATAATCAGCAACCCCAATCCTAGATACCTATCCAAGAGGAAGAAAACATATAAACATGTCCTCCAAAAACTTGCACAATAAAATGTGGCAGATCCATACAGCAGAAAATTATTTGGCCATATCAAGGAATGAAATTCTGGTCTATGCCACAACACAGATGAACACTGAAAACATTAAGTGAAAAAAGATACGAAAGTCCACATATTGTATGATTCCATTTATAGGAAATGTCCATATCAGGCAAATGCACAGAGATAGAAAGTAGATCAGTGTTGCCAGGGAGTGAGGGGAGGGGGCTGGGGAGTGACTGCTAATGGGTATGGGGTTTTAGTTCCTAGAATTAGATCATGGTGGTTGATGCTCAACTCTGAATATACTAAAATCCACTGAATTGTATACATTTTTAAAAGGGTGAACCTTATGGTATGTGAATTTTATCTCAGTGAAGCTGTTACCTAGAAATTTTCTAACGATATAAACATTAGCGTTCCTAATAGCTTTACCCACATAAGACCAAACTCAAAATAATCCAAATGGTCATCAACAGAAAAATGGATAAAAAATCGTGGTACACTTACACTAGTTAATACCACTCAGCAGTAAAAAAAAAAAAAAAAAAAAAAAAAAAAATCATGATATGCATGACAAAGTAGATGAATCTCACAAGGTTACTTAAATGATAGAAGCCAGATAAGAAAGAATATTTTATGACTCCATTTACATGAATTTCAAGAACATGCAAAGCAACCCATCATGACAGAGCAGAGGCTGTCTATGGGGACTGACAGGAAAGGAGAATGAGGGTACTCTCTATACAATGAAAATGTTCCATATCTTGATTGCAGTGATGATTACACAGGTATATTCATTTATCAAACTCCACCTAATTATACAATTAAGATCTGTGCATTTCACTATATGTAAATCTTACCTAAATTAAAGAGAATAAGGGAAGTTAACATACTTTTTACAGTGAATAGCAGGATGTTTTCTACTTGATTCTCCAATTAAGATCCAATACTCTACTTCTTGTGGTGAGAGGGGACCCCTGCTAAATATAAAACAGATTAAAAGTAGGCTTAATAAAGGTCATTCACTCCCTTGAAAATATTGCTTCCACTATGTTAATAAAAAATATACTAAAGTTATTCAAAGATGACATTCATTAATACTAGAATAGATAATTGGAGTTTAAGCTTGAACAAACTTCTTAAGACCATTAAAGAGAAAGCATAAATAAAACTTAGGTCTTGATCTCAATTATAAAATCTAGGGATAAAAAAAAAAAAAGAAAAAAAATGAAATATACCACCTCTTAGAATCTAAAAAAAAGAGAAAAAATCCTAGCATCCTACAAGCATTCTTCAGCTACTCGTCTCCTTTCACTGTGCATTTAGAAGTTTTCAAAAGGCATCCTAAAAATGAAACCCTAAAGTCAGATGCCTAAATCCCACTCCGGGAAATTCAAGTAGATCTAGAGGGATTTGCACAGTTGTAAAGGCATCTCAGGTGATGCTTAGGTACAGGCTCCCCTAATGGGTACAAAGTTGGACTACCTACTTTTTCATGTTTTATGTTTGATAGATGTCTGGAGTAAGGTGAAGCCTCAGGATGAAACCATAGAAGAAACAATATACCTCACCTCCAGAGAGATGAATAAAACATTTTAGGATTCGGAGAGATCAAGTACTTTCCCTCTTGTTCCTCATTCACAAAATTATAATGTCCAGCTTCCTGGTTCTCCCAGATCTCAGGATACTGCCCCAGCATCCCCCAACCCCACAGCGCCTTGAGAGGGACTCATGCTTGCATGGCCTCCAGCCTCAAAGAACCCAACCTATCCTTAGATGAGGAAGCCATGTTCTCCCTGCCTGACCTTCAGTCTTCACCAAAAGAAGAGGGCTGCCCTCTCCTCCTCCTCAATGACCGATGCTACCCACCCAGGACAACACTGATAAATTCCACATTTTTCACTACGAGGAAAGAAGATGCTTCTTAATGTGCTCAGTTGGGACAACTTTTTGACACAAGATCCCCTAACTCATTTTCCATGTGAACAATGGATGAAAACACAGTGACATAATACGTGAAGTCCTTTGCAATCATTTTGTAATAAAGGTAAAAGTGGTTTTTCAGATGTCTTTCATTGCACGAGTCTGAACAACAGCATCTAAGTGGATAATGTAAAAGCCCAATTAACCAAATGCAATTCTGCAAAAGAACTAGCTAAATATTTAGAGCATAGTCTAACTTGATGCAAATGAAAGAAATAATCAAGGCTTCCAATTTCTGAGTGACTAAATATTTCCCAAATGCTTTCTTTTTTTGGTGAGTTACCCACATAAAATATGGAAATGCTTCTCTCAGTGAGTTATCCACATAAAATATGGAAATCCTTACCTGAATGCTTTATTAGCTTTAACAGGGGTTGCTTCGAAGCCAATTGGACAAAAATAATGATTTTGGCAATGATAGATATAAGCCAGTGATTCATCTTTCAATCCATGAGTTAATTTCGACAAGGCCCCAGAAGCTACACAAAACAAAAGCAAACAAACTGAAGAACCATAAAGCACTGTGGACGCTTTACGCAAATGACTAGCTAAGGACTGAAGGGAAGACATGACTTGGAAGACACTGACATTGCTGGGGGAAAAGGAGAAGCTTTATAGATACACAAAAATATGAATAAATGTAGTTTCAGTTTTACCCTTTTGACTGAAATTCAGATAAACTGAATAGGAAACTTAAGACCTGAAATACGTCCTTGCTTACCAAAATCTTCCAATAACACCTACTTGTCTACAGAATTTAATTACCACATAAAACCTAACACCTAGTGTGTACAACAATGGTCTCAACTTTTCTGGTTGTGCACATCTGTCACGGGAAATTTCTGAATCAACATGCCCATGAGAAGCATTTTTGTTTATAGATACTATGGTACTAATAGGACTTTATAGAAGACATACAAAAGGTAGGAATTTTGAAATTAAATTAAAATACTGACAATATAGGGGTGCCTGGGTGGCTCAGTTGGTTACGTGTCCGACTTCAGCTCAGGTCATGATCTCACGGTTTATGGGTTCGACCCCCCCCCCCCCCACCCTGCATCAGGCTCTGTGCAGACAGCTCAGAGCCTGGAGTCTGCTTTGGATTCTGTGTCTCCCTCTCTCTCTGCCCCTCCCCCACTCACGCTCGCCTGCTCTCTCTGTCTCTTTCAAAGATGAACAAACTTAAAAAAATTTTTTTTTTAAATAATGACATTCTATTATGTTCTTCTCATTCCACAGTGGTCATCTCACACAGCCCCAGTAATGTATACGTCCCCAGTTTGAAGAGCACTGATGTTGATGGGTAGATAGTACACAGACTCCAAAAATGCAGACTTTCCCCGCTAATACACACTTTAATGTTTCTACAAAAGTTACCCAGACAGGAGGGACAGGTTTCTCAAGCCAAGTAATAAGAACATCTCTCGGACAGGCTGGTCATACCACAGACTCCTTCTTTTATATTTCCCACAGCTATATTAGTTGTGAAGTAATTTCAAAAGTAGTATCATAAGCAATAAGTTTTCACCAGCATTCAATATTTAAAGCCATTGACTGAGGTCTCATTAACATGCATTCCCGGAAGAAACTAAATTATTCATGAACAAATAGCCCATTAAAACTGGAAAGCCTAAAAATAGGTGAAGTAGATGAAAGCTTGCAATTTGTGGTTTCTCTAAATGACTTTCTGGCCACTGAGATGGCTGGAGACCACTAAAAACAGCAGGTCAATAGCTGTAGCACAGCTAAGAAGGCAGGACCCCACCCTACCCCGTAAATACACACAATTTGTGGGCTCCATGGAGACAATAACATTTCTGGCTTAAATTCTTTCTCCAAGGCTTCATGTAGGTCTTTCCCATAGATTTTACTTCATGGCCAGAAGCACCAGAACGTACCTGTATGGCAAGGTGATCTTTTCCATTAAAATCTCTATTGCATAATGACAAATGATAAATCTTTCTGCAGCTTTTGGTTGACCTCCCTTGACAATTTAAAAACTGACACCCAAGGGCAGCTCTAAATGAAGAACCATCAGAACTAAAATTCAGAAGAGGGTCAGTATGTCACTTCCTTCATTACAGATGGGTTCTAGGATAGTGAGCAAACATAAATGTATGCATTTAGTCTCCTAACAGATTCAATAATTACAAAAGATGGTGACACACATAGTTGGTTTAGAAAAAACTCTTCAAACCTTTCTTAAAATTGTGAAAATGCCCCATAAAAAATTTTCCGAAATGACTAAAAGTTTTAATGAAAAGAATTTTTATGTTAGCTTCTTAATGGCTATCTTTAAGTACTTCACATTATCCTTCTTTAAGTTGAATGTAACACAAAACACCTGTGAATAGTAATGAGTTTAATTTCCTAGAATATATTCAGGATTTCAGGAGCAAATGAGATAACTAAGAAAATTTGCTCTCATTAACCTTCACATCTTTTTGTCCACTGTAAACACTCTTTGACCATGTCCTCATTTTCTAGAAGACATGAGGTGATTTTTCTTCTGTAGCATAATGGTTATGGGCTTAGTGATAGCCAGGGATGTTTCTGCTCCTTACCGCAAGGTTCTGATTGATTTAGAGCAGGGATTAGCAAGCTTTTTCTTAAAGGGCCAGAGAGTAAATATTTGAGGTTTGTGGGTCATGAGCACTACTCATACTACTCAACTCTGCCATTGTAGCATGGAAACAGCCATAGGCAATGTGTAAGCAAATGGATATGGCTGTGTTCCAATCAAACTTTATTTACAAAAAGGACTGTAGTTTGATGACCTCTAATTTAGATCAGTAATTTTCAGACTTTTTTCCATATGGAACCCTGGTGCAAGGAACGTTGACATGGCATACTAGTGCATAAAAAAAGCTAAAAGCAAGTTGCTGTGGCCAAAAATGAGGTAGGGAATCTAGATCCCAAGTTCTCCCCCGACCCTGCACCAGGCACCACCATAGAATTCCCATGGCTCACCTGAGCACAATCTGAAAATCACCATATTTCCTATCAATGGAAGACCCAGCTCTTGAAAGAGAGGTTGGATAATGTCTCTTTAGAAAGACCACAGCAATAGTTCTCAAGCTTGACACACAGGGCTTGTTAAACACTTGATGGCTGGTACCCAACCCCAGAGTGTCTGAGCCAGCAGGTCTGGAGTGGGGACCAAGAATTAGTATGTCTAACAAGTTGCACAGGTGATGCTGATGTTGGCATTCTGAGAACTGGCCTAGAGTTAAAGGAAAATTTCATTTAATTCAATTCAGTAAGCAATTTCTGAGCACCTACTAAGTATACCAGGAACCTCAGGCAAACAAAAGGCAAGTGATACACAGCACCTGAAGCTGCCCTCAGAGGGAAGATAAAACAAGTAACCTTAATATAGAGTGGGATAAGACAGAGCCACAGAAAAGGGTTGTAATTCAAAGGAGGAAGAGCACATCAGGTTTGAAGAATCAAGAAAGGGGACATTCAAAACAGAACTTCACCAAGTGGTAGGATTTCAACAATCCAGACAGAGGAACAGGCATGAGGAAAAAACAAAGTCATTACAGGGGAGGGATGTAATTAGGGAACAGCAAGTCGTCTACTTTAGAATCTAGGGTGTGATAGCGTAGCCAGGCCTACCGTACAGCACCCCAAGAATTTCAGGACAAGGTCAGAAAAATGTCACCCTCTGAAACAAAAAGACAGTAAATGCAGTATTTACTACATTGAGGTAGTCATCTGAAGACGTAACTTCCAGTCAGGAGAAGACATATCAACGTATTACTGATGGAAACTAAATTCACAACGATGTTCAGCCTAGACCAGAGAATTTCTAAAAAAATCTGACAAGTAACAAAGCAATCACTTCCAAGTGCAGGACCATGATCTGTATGGCACACAGAAGAAGAAAAGAACTAGGAGAATCAGCTGGCCAGCTGAACGGTGAGATTTCCTGAGCTGCTGACAAGAGAATTCCGATGCCTTGGTTTATTATATCTCTCACTGTAAGTTAATATACAAACAGTCTGGTTTTTTTTAGTTTCTTTAGCGTGAATTTGTTCTATACAGGTTGATTGATCATCTATAGGAAAACTGTGGAGAAGTCTAGAAGAATACATCAGAATGTATTTTACATGTTCAAAAACAAGAACCAGGGGGTGCCTGAGTGGCTCAGTCGGTTAAGCGTCCAACTTCAACTCAGGTCATGATCTCACGGTTTGTGAGTTTGAGCCCCAATTCAGGCTCTCTGCCATCAGCACAGAGCCTGCTTTGGATCCTCTGTCCCCCTCCCCCCTTTCCCCTTCCCCCGCTTATGTGTACAGGTGCATGCTCTCTCTCGCACTCTCTCAAATAAAGAAACATTAAAAAAAATCCTCCATTCCTTAAAAAATAAATAAAGACAAGAACCAGATTCTTTTTTTTTTTTTTAATTTTTTTTCAACGTTTTTTATTTATTTTTGGGACAGAGAGAGACAGAGCGTGAACGGGGGAGGGGCAGAGAGAGAGGGAGACACAGAATCGGAAACAGGCTCCAGGCTCCGAGCCATCAGCCCAGAGCCTGACGCGGGGCTCGAACTCACGGACCGCGAGATCGTGACCTGGCTGAAGTCGGACGCTTAACCGACTGCGCCACCCAGGCGCCCCAAGAACCAGATTCTTTAACCCAGCACATAATATCATCCTACAAGACTCTTCCTCCCTTGACATCTTTTAAATACAACTGGTTCAGGGGCACCTGGGTGGCTCAGTCAGTTAAGCATCCAACTTCAGCTCAGGTCCTGATCTCACAGCTTGTGGCTTCAACCCCTGCATCCAGCTCTGTGCTGACAGCTCAGAGCCTGGAGCCTGCTTCAGATTCTGTGTCTCCCTCTCTCTGCACCTCCCCTGCTCAGGCTGTGTCTCTGTCTCTGTCTTTCTCTCTCTCAGAAACAAACATTTAAAACATTTAAAAAATAAATAAATAGATAAATACAACTGGTTCATGTAGGACAGCAGTGAAAGCCCAGTCTGCATTGGCTTTGAGCAATGCTAACAATTTTATGCTTTAAGCAAGCACTAGAGAGCTCCTAAAATAGAAGGATCTATTAGCACTACTCTTTGGGGGTTTTTTTGTTTGTTTGTTTGTTTGTTTGTTTTAATTTTTTTTTAACGTTTATTTATTTTTGAGACAGAGAGAGACAGAGCATGAACGGGGGAGGGTCAGAGAGAGAGGGAGACACAGAATCTGAAACAGGCTCCAGGCTCTGAGCAGTCAGCACAGAGCCCGATGCAGGGCTCGAACTCACATACCGCGAGATCGTGACCTGAGCCGATGTCGGACGCTTAACCGACTGAGCCACCCAGGCGCCCCTTAGCACTACTCTTTGAAAAGATCTACCTGCCACAGTGTCTAATAAGAACTGGAGAAACCAGTGGATGAGGAGAGCAGAATATTAATGCGTCATCCAGCCAAGATGTGCTAAGGTTCTGTAGTAAGCTCATAGCAGTGGCCACAGTGAGAGTATCTGTGAGTAATATCGGGATAGGGCAGAGGTACCTATTCTGTGTTACGCAAAATGAATGAGTTATGATACATACCAGAATAAAGATGACATACATAAACATTAGTATAACTGTTAAGCTAGCTGATGTTTAAAAATTAATCAAGGGGCGCCTGGGTGGCTCAGTCGATTAAGCGTCTGACTCTAGATTTTGGCTCAGGTCATGATCTCACGGTTTGTGAGTTCAAGCCCCATATCAGGCTCTGAACTGACAGCTCAGGGCCTGGTTGGGATTCTAAGTCTCTCTTTCTCTCTCTCTCTCTTTTCCCTTCCCCTCTGCGTGCTCTCTCTCTCAAAATAAACTTAAAAAATAAGATGAATCGAGATTTGCCAGGCATCAATGTTGGTAGCTAAGTGAACCAAGAGTTTTAAGGTATCTGAATGATAATAGTAATATAATGGTAAAACTGAACCACTAGTTTGAACTAGTTGCTGACAACTTACTCAGAGTTTTATTATGAGTAATTACATCTCTGAAAAAAAAATACTTCCCTTCATATCAACAGTTAAATCTGCTAATTGTATCAAAATCCCTGTATTTTGTTTTTAGTCCATGAGTGAGCTCAGTTTCCACTGACTGAGGGACCGCTGGAAATGAGCAGATCAGCAAACACTGGAGAGTTACAAAGTCGAACAAACCTAGAACCCAGGAAAGCAGGTCTAACAGTCCTTACAGAATAACTTAAACAAAAAGAGAATATACATTTCAAAGTATTTTCCAAGTGAACAGCAACCAGTGACAATGGTTTTCACTACTGAACAAATGAGACTACTCAGTCCACTGAGACAAATGAGAAAAGCCAATTTTAGAACTCTTTCTTCCACAAAGAGGGAGAACAGAAAGGTCTTCTGCTTGACACAGGTATCACCCCTCCCTCTGACTACAATCAGAAGTTCCAGGGCGGCATGAGCGAGGGCACAGGGCACCACATATGGACTCAAAGGGCTACTGAAGGCAGTCCTTGCGGTCAAGGAGCTGGACAGACACGTTAAAAAGATGAAACGTAAGGCTGCATATGCCAAATGGCCAACGACAAATGCAAATAATCAGTCCTATAGCAATTAAGAAGTGGCACCTTAAGTGGCAGGGAAAGCTTCAGCAATATAGCAGGGTTTGTGCAGGATAACTGATTGTTGAGAAGGAAGACCAGAAAATTCCATGGTGGGAAGCGGATCAATTATCCTTCAGGAAATACACACAGAAAAAGAAATAGGGAGGCACCCGGGTGGCTCAGTCAGTTGAGCGTCCAACTCTTGATTTCAGCTCAGGTCATGATCTCATGGTTTGTGAGATGAGTCCTGCGATGTTAGCATAGAGCCTGCTTAGGATTCTCTCTCTCTCTACCTTTCTCTCTCTCAAAATAAATAAATAAACTTTATTTTAAAAAAAGAAAAAGAGGGGTGCCTGGGTGGCTCAGTCAGTTAAGCGTCAATTCTTGATATTGGCTCAGGTCATGATACCACAGTTCATGGGATCGAGCCCCACAATGGGCTCTGCACTGACAGTGTGGAGCCTGCTTGGGATTCTCTCTCTCCCTCTCTCTCTGCCCCTCCCTTGCTTGCTCTCTCTCTCTCTCTCTCTCTCAAAATGAATAAACATTAAAAAATTTTTAATAAAAGTTTAAAAAAAGAAAAAGAAATAGGAGTCAAGTATTGTGATAGGGAACATGAAAATAGAAATAAAACCGTGAAAATATATTATTAAAATTCATTTGAAGAAATGGCAGCAATCCTACTCCCCATGCCAAGAAAAGGGGGTTGGGTCAGGGGAATAGGTGAATAGGTAGTTTATAACACTCCTCAGTGAAAAAGACTTCGTGTACATTGGAGGAAGTTTAAACATACGGGTAAAAATGTCTGTAGAGCCCAGTGCCACACAGCCTAGATTATTAGGGGGCTGGTTAATCTACACATTGAATCATTAAATTAAAAAGTCATAAAGGACCCAAGAAATAAAATAAATAAAATAAATAAGATACAAACCCTCAAAAATCTGCAAATGAGAGTTTCTAATAAAAGTATGGCATAAAATCTTAAAGCTGGACAGGACATTTGGACAAAAATTGCTTAAAATTCCAGAAGAGTGGTTCCTAAACCAACTGTCTCCGGGGCCCTATTAGTATTTTCTTACATTCCATTAATAAATAACGACATTTCTTAATTTGGGAATTTGATTAAATTTACATAACTGACGTTTCTGCTATACTCAGATTTTCTTTGATATCATATTCTTTCTGATATCACATTTCTTTCATATTATAATTCCTCTGAGTCTTCGTGATTCCCTTGATTTGCTTTAATTTTATTGACCTTTCTCTGCATAGAACCTGCCTCTCTATCTAGATGCTTGCTGATATTCATACAACAAAAATCCACAAACTTCTCTGATGAAATCCTCTTCTGATCCATAGGCAATAAGCAAGAAAAGAAATCCTGAGTCTCAGGCTGCTGTCTCCCGGGCCCCTCCTCATAATGCAGTCTTGGGACACCACCCTGAGAACTGTGTTATGGTATTTTTCCATTGTCTCAGACACATATGTGTGACATCCTCTCCATCAGTTCTCCCTTTATTTATAGAAAAGGTCTGCCAATTGCTGCTCTAGGTTAATGATTCACAGTGTGGACACATCCAAGTGGTTACACAAGACCTCTTGGGGCACAGAAACAAAATAGTAGAACATTTGCTTCTGTTTGTTGTCATACTTAGAAAAACTAAGCTCTACTAATATCTACTCTATGGATTGAGCATGCATGTCGCAAAAGGCCACATGTCACACACATGCAGTCCCCAGAGAAGAGTCAGAGTTCCACAGAAGAGGTGCTGGCTTACATCAGTAATTACTGCTTAATGAATAGAATCATTATTATACTTTGTAATAACGAGAAAATGACTGTTCAAATCTTTTGGGCCAGAAAACGATTCTACTTATTTTGCGAAAATAAACGTAAAGGTCTTAGGGCCAAATTATCCATTTTCTTTCACAAAAAGTCAAACATCCCAAACCCACTCACTTATTTGATGACAATGACACTCCAGTAACACTGATGTCAATTACAGTCATCATGGCAGATGCTTTTTAAAAAAAAAAAAAATATTTTTTCGGGGTGCCTTAGGCAGCTCAGTTGGTTAAGAATTCGACTCTTGATTTTGGCTCAGGTCACAGTCTCACAGTTGCATGAGTTTGAGCCCCACATCGGGCTCTGCACACTGACCACGCGGAGCCTGCTTGGGATTCTCCCTCTCTCCCTCTCTCTCTGCCTTCCCTGCTCCTGCTTTCTCTGTCTCTCTATAAATAAATAAATAAACTTAAAAAAAAATTTACTTATTTATTTTTACGGGAGAGAGAGAGAGAGAGAGAGAGAGAGAGAGAGAGAGAACTCAAGTGGGGGAGGGTAGAGAGAGAAGAGGACAGAGGATCCAAGCAGGCTCCTGCTGACAGCAGAGAGCCTGATGCAGACACAAAGCTCAAACCTGTGAATCCTGAGATCATTGACCTGAGCTGAAGTTGGATGCTTAATCGACTGAGCCACCCAGGTGCCCCTGACAGATACTTTTCTTAAAAAGAAAAAAATGTAACAATCTAAAAATGAAACAAAACCCTGTGCTAAGGAGAAATAGAGCATTTGGGAGAAAAAATGTTCAGTAACATTTCTATTGGTATATAATTTTGTTGGTGAAAATGAGGTATGTTAATTATAAAAAATACTAGCCATATAATAGCTCTAAAATGTGCAAGGACCGTTAAAAGCAGCCAACACTAGGACCCACGGGGCAAGTGGTTAGGTTTGAGATCTGCAACCAGGAGACCTGATCTGACACCTAAAAATATCACTCACTAGCTGTGTAACCCTGTTCAGTTTATTGAACTTTCTCCACATCTCCTCATCAGTAAAGGGGGGAATGATACATCTGTGCAGGACTGATATGGAATTAAAGCAAGTAAATCAGTACAGTGCCTAGCACAACTAAATTCCCACTAAAAGATGGTTTTACTACTATAAAGTCAGTGCTTAAAAACTAAGAAATAATAATATATAGTAAAATGTATCAAAAATGCCCTTCATTTAAATGAAATTACCCTCGAAAGTTTACACCATATGGGCAAGGTGACAGTGGTCAATGTGATATACCATATGATCATGGCCGTGATAAACATCTTGTTTTACAGGCTGATATTATAAGCTATCAACACCATAAACTAAAGTACAGACCTGGCAAGGGTAAAATCTAGAACCAACATAATTAATATTATTTTCCTTTAACTTGAAGAGATAAGGTATAAGGTGTCTCTTTCCTAGAACAAAAAATATATACATTCTTAGGAAATGTGTCATCTGGCTAACAAGGAGAAATTACTAAGTATTAGTAAAAAGTACATTAGGGAATACCAGAGTTACCAAAGATGTTCCTTACTTGTCAGTGCTGATGTGGCTCAGTCAGTTAAGCATCTGACTTTGGCTCAGGTCTTGATCTCATGGTTCATGAGTTCGAGCCCCACATTGGGCTCTCTGCTATCAGGACAGAGCCTGCCTTGGATCCTCTGTCCTGTTCTCTCTGCCCCTTCCCAGCTCATGCTCTCTCTGTCTCTGTCTCTCAAAAATAAACATTTTTTTTCAAGTTCAAAATTAAGCCAATAATCTAAATGATATGGAAAACTCTCTATATATCCATAACCAGTACTACTCCTGGTTAAACAGTGCTTGGTTTAATTACTATATGCATATCGATGAATAAATCTGGTTTTAAAGAACAGATGTTGATCAGAATACACAAATTAATCACAGAAAAATGATAATATCCATGGTATATTATTGTCTAAAGAATTCTGAGTTTAGGACTATTTCATACAACATACATAAATGTGAAAATAAACACAAATATATAAAATACAAAGTTCTTAAACTGATACATCATTTTATCTTCCCTGTGATACATATACCCTACATCACCCTGCCAATGACATTACAAAAACACTGGTTAAAATATTGAAAAGATCGTTAAAATACGTAACTGATGCACTTCCAGAGATTAAAAAAGAGATAAAAACAGATCTTAAGAAGGCTTTTGTCCTGAGAGTTTCTGCTAAGCCCCATAAAATTTAACGTACTTCAATGGCTGCAGGAAGGATGCAGGAAGTAAGCCTGGGGTTGCCCAGGATGGAGAGGGAAGGAAACCAGAATATGTCACCCAAAATATGCCTCTTTGACATAAAAATTATTTTGAGCTGAAGGCAATTAAGAAGCCACAAATTCAGGAAAAGCTCTCTCAACCCCCCCCCTCCCAACCTAAAGGATGTAAATTTTTCTTTTACTGGAGACAGACTCTTAGCCCAGAGATGGCACCAAAGGAACCTGCAAGCAAATCTTACTCCATTAGTGCCTTCCCAAAAATGTAACCCTCCCACAGTCTGCTGTCCTGGGACACTGAAAATGGCTTCCCTTTGTCCTGTCACTTCTTTACAAAGGTAATTGTTCTTTGTTGCAGAGGGTAAGTAAGCTGTCCTAAGCCACCACGCTGAGTTACTTTTCAGTGAGGTTTCTCCCACCTCAAGTTGTTCTGTAAACATTCATAAACTGGCTTTCTCTTGTTAATCTGTCAAATATAACTAGCATATAACTAAACAATCCTTAAAATCGATTACTCTTGGGGCACCTGGGTGGCTCAGTCGGTTAAGCGTCCGACTTCAGCTCAGGTCACGATCTCGCGGTCCATGAGTTCGAGCCCCGCATCAGGCTCTGGGCTGATGGCTCAGAGCCTGGAGCCTGCTTCTGATTCTGTGTCTCCCTCTCTCTCTGCCCCTCCCCCGTTCATGCTCTGTCTCCCTCTGTCTCAAAAATAAATAAAACGTTAAAAAAAAAAAAAATCAATTACTCTGTGATAGCCAAGACTATTCTATCATGGAACTTTGTCACTTTCAAAGTCCGTTGTCCTGTTATTAGATGTTATTATGTAGGCCTAACATCAAATATTCTACAATCTTGGCATTCCTTTTTAGGAAGAGGAGCTACAAATTCCATGTTTCTTCCTGAAAGAGTTTTATCAGCATGCGTACGCACACACACACACACACACACACACACACACACACACACCCCACAGGCCCAAATAATACAAATAATGTGTTGAAACAGTGTTTAGGACATGTTTCAAAACTCTAAAAGTTCTACATGCAAACAGGAGGACAATTAAAAATATTCACCGGTGTATGGGAAAGCACCCTACAGATCTCTATTACAATTTCCCCCTTGGATAAAGACATATAAGAGTAAAGACCGTGTTCAGGGTTTACAGAACACCCCATTAATCAAATCAGCCAATCTTTGTGACGGATCCTAAAGTGTGTGTGTGTGTGTGTGTGTGTGTGTGTGTGTGTGTGTGTGTGTAAAAATCTTCCATGTGTTTACCTACCAGTTTCTCCGGCTGTTTTATTCTTCCCATGAGGCTTATATAGAACGTACGAGCATCCTTTTACGTGAAAGTGGTCATTAATTTGTCTAAACCATCTGCAAATGACAAGAAAATGTGCTCAAGCAATATTTCCATAGCACAGATAACATCAATGCCATTCCAGAGAAATTCGGGCAGCACCCAAGTTTGGCATATCCACTAGCAGTTGGGGCCCAGCAGCTGGAAACCTGGTCTACAATCCACTGCTACAGCACTGCTATTTTACAGAACTAGAAATAAGGTATTGTCTGTAAGTGAGGACTTCATACCTCATAAGTGTTGTATTTCCAGTGAAAGGGCCGAACCTAATATCTTCAAATGGAGGTTGAAAGCCCAAAATATGTAAAGCTTCTTCTTGGGTAACAGGTGGCAGACTAGAAAAGAAACATTGCCTTTCATTTTGCAGTTCCAATCGCATGCAAATGATAACCTGTCTCAACATTCATATGTCCATCTGATTTGGTTTTTGTTTTGTTGTTGTTATTATTTTTTTGTTTTCTTTTTTTTTTTTTTTTAATTTACACCTGAGTTAGCACAGAGTGCAACAATGATTTCAGGAGTAGGTTCCAGGGATTCATCCCTATGTGTAACACCCAGTGCTCATCCCAACAACTGTCTTGCATCTGATTTGTAAACAATTTTACTAATACAGGTGACCTTTGAACGATGTGGGTTTGAACTGAGCACTTACACACACTACATACAAAATATGTGTTCATCTACTGTTTACTTTATTGGTAAGGTTTCTGGTCAACAGTAGACTGTTAGTAGTTAAGTTTTGGGGGAGTCAAAAATAATATGTGGATTTTAGACTGCCCTAACCCCTGCATTGTTTAAGGGTCAACTGTATTTTTAATGTTTATTTTGTCACAATAATGCATACTTACTTTTTTTTAATTTTTTTTTTACCGTTTATTCATTTTTGAGAGACAGAGAGAGACAGAGCATGAGCGGGAAGGGGCAGAGAGAGGGAGACACATCTGAAACAGGCTCCAGGCTCTGAGCTGACAGCACAGAGCCTGACGTGGGGCTCGAACTCACAAACTGCGAGATCCTGACCTGAGCCGAAGTCGGACGTTCAACCGACTGAACCACCCAGGCGCCCCAATAATGCATACTTATTATTTTCAGCTAAAGGCTTATAAAAAATAGCAATTTTCTTCTCGATTTATGAAAAATCTATTTTTAAAAATGTCCAATTATAGGAGCGCCTGGGTAGCTCAGTTGGTTGAGTGTCTGGCTCAGGTCATGATCTCAGGGTCATGGGATCAAGCCCTGTGTGGTGCCTGCTTAAGATTCTCTCTCTCTCTCTCTCTCTCTCTCTCTCTCTTTCTCTGCCCCTCACCCCACTCTAAAAATAATAAAAATAAAAGAAATAAAATATTTAAAAAGAAATCTTCAATGACAGAAAAAGCAATACAAAGTAACTTTGGAATTTGGAGTTTAGGGATACCACTAAATTAACATACTTACTTTCCAGCTCCTATTGTGCTGTACAAGAAATTCCAACAAGAAATTAATGAGGAGATGCCACAAGAAGTCTTATATTGCGGTCGGCTTATGCAGTACCTGAGAAAACAAAACGTTGCTTTCTTCACTTGAATGAATACAAAATATGCATACAGAAATATAACACTCATGGCAACTAAATGTGTTAACATAATGAAAACTTCTCTCATTAAAGCCAAGATAAAATCTTTACTCCCTTAAAATATTTTTGTATTTATTAAACATACCAGAAATGCATGCACAGCAACAATAAACCATCCAGTTTAATACAGTTAGCTAAGTTTAACCACTAATTAAAGTAGATGTTCTCCAAACCAATGGAGAAAAATAATGATATATAAATGCAGATACCAACTACTAAAATTTCAGCATAAGTTACTAGTTGAGCTGCATACAGGATTATTTGCAACTTCAAAAATACTGGAGAAATGAAACAAAGCATTGTCCCCATGTATCAACTTTTCAGAGATTTTTCAACTCAGACTAGAAAACATCCATTTATCACCCACTGTGTCCAACTAAAACCAGCAGCTCCATTGTCACAGAGAATTTTTTTCTTTTTAGAATCTTATTTTTTAATTTTATTTATTTATTTATTTATTTATTTATTTATTTATTTGAGAAAGAGAGAGCACGAGCTGGGGAGAGGCACAGAGAGACAAAGGCAGAGGATCAGAAGCAGACTCCACACTGACAGTGGAGAGCAGATGTGGGGCTTGAACTCATGAGCTGTGAGATCATGACCTGACCCAAAGTCCAAAACTTAACCGACTAAGCCAGCCAGGCACCTCGTATCACAGACAATTTTAAAATGTAGCACAAAATCCTTCCATAGCACAATTTAATTGCACTGACTAATCCAGACAATTTTCCAAACAGTCATGTGTCAAGAGAAGTGACTACAGCTAACATGAACAGAGGAGAAAAGAAGGAGACTATTCAATTTAAAAAAAAAAAAGAAAGAAAGAAAGAAATAGTGGGGCACCTGGTGGCTCAGTCGACTAAGCGTTTGACTTCAGCTCAGGTCATGGCCTCACAGCTTGTGGGTTTGAGCCCTGCATCAAGCTCTGTGTTGAGAGTTTAGAGCCTGGAGCCTGCTTCAGATTCTGTGTCTCCCTCTCTCTCTCTCTCTCGCCCTCCCTGGTCATGCTCTGTCTCTGTGTCTCTCAAAAATAAATAAGCATTAAAAAATTTTTTTTAAAAATAGTATTGGGTTTCAAATTATTTCCCTGCTTTTTTTTTTTTTAAGTAATCTCTATACCCTTGAAGCTCAAACCCACAACCCTGAGATCAAGAGTCACAGGTTCTACTGACTAAGCCAGCCAAGCACCTCTCCCAACTGCTTTCTAATGAAGGTGCTAATAGTAGACAAAACAAAAAGGAGAAACAAGATTTGTCATCACTAAACACAGTTTTGGTATTACCTTACAATTAATTACAAAAAGAGGGGTGCCTGGGTGGCTCAGTTGTTTAAGCATCTGACTTTTGATTTCGGCTCAGGTCGTGATCTCACGGTTGTGAGACTGCACTCCTCCTTGGGCTCTGAGCTGACTGAGGGGCCTGCCTGGGACTCTCTCCCTCTCTCTCTGCCCCTCCCCATGCTTGTGCATATGCTCAAGGGCGCATATGCTCTCTCTCTCTCTGTCCCGAAATAAATAAAAATATTTAAAAAATTAATTACAAAAAGAAAAATTGCAGGTGTATGTTTATTTGTATATGTGCATATAATATGCATAATGCACATACATAAGTCAACAATGACCCTTGTATCTACAGGCTTAAGATACAAAAGATGATTATGGTTACTAAACTATACGGTTATTATATAGCCACATAATACAAGGATTGTTATGGATTGAACTGGACCCACCTAAAAAAGATACACTGAAGTCCATGGGGCGTCTGGGTGGCTCAGGCAGTTAAGCATCCAACTCTTGATTTTGGCTCAGGTCATTATCTCATGGTTTGTGAGACTGAGCCCCACATTGGGCTCTGCACTGACAGCATGGAGCCTGCTTGGGATTCTCTCTCTCCCTTTCTCTCTGCCCCTCACCCACTTGCAAGCACGTGCTCTCTGTCTCTTCTCTTCTCTCTCTCTCTCTCTCTCTCTCTGAAAATAAATAAATAGGGGCACCTGGGTGGCTCAGTTGGTTGAGCGTCCGACTTCGGCTCAGGTCATGATCTCACGGCCCATGGGTTCGAGCCCCGCATCGGGCTCTGTGCTGACAGCTCAGAGCCTGGATCCTGCTTTGGATTCTGTGTCTCCCTCCCACTCTGCCCACCCCCCTCCCCCCCGCCACTCATACTCTGTCTCTATCTCAAAAATAAATAAACATTAACAAGTTTAAAAATAAATAAATAAATAAACTTTTTTTTTTAATTAAAAAAAAGATACGTTGAAGACCTAACCACAGGTACCTATGAATACAATCTAATTTGGAAATAAGGTCTTCACTGATAAAATCAAGTTAAGATGAAGTCATACTTGAGTAAGGGTGGGCTCTTAATCCAAGATGGCTGGTGTCCTTATAAAAAAGAAAAAAGGGACATGCAGAGAGGAGAGTGCCGTGTGAAGACCCAAACACATGAAGGGAAAACTCAGAGACAGAAGTGTTGCAGCAGCAAGCCTAGGAATGCCAAGGACCGCCAAGGCACCAGAAGCTAGGATGAAGCTAGGATGAAGCAGAGTCTAGCCCTCAGATTTCAGAGGGAATGTGGCCCTCCCAACAGCTTGGGCTCTGACTCCCGACCTCCAGAACTATGAGCCAGTTCCTGTTGATTTAATCCAGCCAGTTTATGGCACTTTGTTATGGTAGCTCTAGGAAACTCATATGCTAATCATCATCCAGGAAACACTACAAACTGCTTTACATCCACAAAAGCAAAAAACCCTGAACACATTATGAATGGTTTTGTTTATAGCTATTTGCAAGGCTGTTTAAAAAAAGAACTCCTACCCACAGAAATGACCCTGACTTGAGAAAGTGTTGGCGTTACAGGGCTCTCATATTTCAAACTCAGAAGCTAACTTCCATAAGAGCTCATGTATTCATAGCTACCACCTACATTCTGTTCTGCAACTAGATTTCCAACAAATTGACTTAGCAGTCACCATGACTTGTTTCCTGATGCTTTTCCATTCCTTATTTTTTCTCACCAGGTATCTTGGGTGGTTGACATTCCTTGTTGAGTGGCTAAGAGCTCATGGCCATTGCAGTCACTCAATTCTTGCATGACTGGGAGTCTGTTGCTTCCATACTTGAATGACAACATAAATAGGACACTTGGGTGACTTTTTCTCTCCTGAGAAACATGATTCCACTGTAGCCTGAGAGCTAGTACTGCCATGATGTGAAGACCGAGACCAAAGGGGTAATTTCCCTTTGTACTGGTTTTGCACTGTATACCCATGACTCCTTATGCTTGAACTCCAGTAACTCCACCAGAACATGCCTTGGTGCTGATCAATCTGTATCGGTTTTCCTTTCCTGGGACACAATTTACAGTTTTATATCTGCAGACTCTAGCTTTTCCTTCTTTTGGGAACGTTCCTTCCGATTGTGTCTTTCAATATTTTTTTTTTCTATTTGTTCTGATCTCTTTCTCTGGAATACCAGTTAGTGATATTTGGAGCTTCTGTCTGTTACCCATATCTATCTGTTGTTGTTGTTGTTGCTGTTTTTAACAATTTTATTTTTAAGTAATCTCTACAGCCAATGTGAGGCTCAAACTCATAACCCCAAGATCAAGATTCATATGCTCTACCTACTGAGCCAGTCAGGCGCCCCAATATTTATCTGTCCTTTAATCATTTTTTATATCTTTGTTCTTTTCCATTTGGGTTTTGTGCAATTTCCTCACACTGACTCACCATTGACTTAATTATGTTTTTCACTGGGTTGGGTTTTTTTTTTTCCTGCTTCTAATGTGGTTTTCACCTGTGCAATGACTTTGTCCTCCACTTCTTTCTGTGGGCCTGTCAATTATTTCCCCTTCTGTAGTCATATAATCTCTTCTTTGACTTCATTTTGAAAAATTGTATGAATTATAACTTTTTTGATATAAAGGGCTTATTGTCAATTTTAACTTTATTTCCTTGAATAACTCTTCCAAAGATGTATATGCCTTCCACAGTTGCCTGTTTTTATTTGCAATTTTTATACACATATATCAAGTTGCTTCCTCTGTCTTTCCTCATCCTTGAATACAGCCGATTATCACTGAAGAGTTGTTTGCTGTCTTCAACATCCCATCGTCAAATTTGTCAAGTCTGCCCCTCATTTTTGTTTTGTTTTTTTTTTTTATAATTTTGGTAAAGACACATAACATAAAATATACCATCTTAACCAGTTTTTAAGGGTACAGTTGAGTCATGTTAACTATATTCAGTGTCGTGAAAGAGATCTCTAGAATGTCTCCATATTGCAAGACTGAAACTCTACACCCACGGGACAACACCTTTTTCCCCCCTCCCCCCAGCCTGTGACAAACACCATTCTACTTTCTGCTTTTATGAGTTTGACTACTTTATACTTGATATAAATGGAATCATACAGTATTTCTCTTTTTGTCACTGGTGACCACCATTCTACATTCTTTCTCTTTCATTTTGACAACTCTTAAGTACCTCTTTGTAAAATGGAATCACACATTATTAGTCTTTTTGTGTCTGGCTTATTTCACCTAGCATAATGTCCTCAAAGTTCATCCATGTTGTACCGTGTGTCAGAATTCCTTCTATTTTAAGGCTGAATTAATATTCCATTGTGTATATATACCACATTTTCTTTATTCCTTCAACTATCAATGGACACTTGGGCTATTTCCCCTTCCCAGCTATTGTGAATAATGCTGCAATGAACACAGTATGCAAATATCTCTTCAAGATCCTGCTTTCAATTCTTTTGGATATATACCCAGAAGTGGGATTACGGGATCATATGGTATCTTAGTCAGCTCAGGCTGCTATAACAAATTATGACAGACCTGGTGGCTTCAACAACAAACAATTATTTATTTCCCATAGTTCTTGAGGCTAAGAAGTCCAAAACTGAGGTGCCAACGAATCTAATGTCTGGGGAGAAACTGCATATGGCCATCCTCTCATTGTGTCCTCACACGATGGAGCAGAGACAGAGGAGGAAGCAATCTCCCACTTCCTGTCCTTTACAAGGCACGAATCCCATTCATGGGGGCTCCCCCTTCATGACCCAATCACCTCCCAAAGGCCCCATCTCTTAATACCATCACATTGGGGGTTAGGATTCCAATATATGAATTGGGGGGAGACACAAACATTCAGCCACAACACACATTCTATTTTTAACTTTTCGAGAAACTTCCACACTATTTTCCATAGGGGCTGTACTATTTTAGATTTTTATATTCCTACCGACAGCACACAAAAGTTCTGATTTCTCCACATTCTTGCCAACAACTATTATTTTCTGGCTTTTTTCATAGTGGCCATCCTACTGGGTGTGAGGAAATACCATATTGCAATTTTGATTTGCCATTTCTCTGACAATAGTGTTGAGCATCTTTTTGTATGCTTGCTGGCCATTTGCATATTCTTTGGAGAAATGTCTATTCAAGTCCTTTGCCCATTTTTTAATTGGGTTCTTTGGTACTTTTGTTGTTGAATTGTAGGAGTCCTTTACATATTCTGGATATTAACCCCTTATCAGATGTATGATCTGCAAAATATTTTCTCCCACTCTGTAGGATGCCTTTTCACTTTGTTGATGGTTTTCTTTGATGCACACAAGTTTTAAGGCTTGATATGATTCTATTTGTCTAGTTTTGCTTTTGTTACCTGTGCTTTTGGTGTCATATCTCAGATATCGTTGTCAAATTCAATGTCATGAAATTTCCCCCTAAGTTTTCTTCTAGTTTCATAGTTTTAGGTCTTTACATTTATGTCTTTAATCTATTTTGAGTTAATTTTTGATAAGCAGGGTCAAGTTCATTCTTTTGCAGGTGGATATCCACTTTTCCCAGCAAGATTTGCTGAAGAGACTGTCCTTTCTCTATTCCGTGGGCTTGGCACCCTTACGGAAGATTGTTTGCCCATTTACATGAGTGCTTCTCTCTGGGCTTTCTATTCTGACCCATTTGTCTACATATCTGTCTGTATGCCAAGATCACACTGTTTTGATTATGTAGCTCTGGGAGGTTTTGAAATCAGGAAGTGGGTGGCCTACGTTCCACTCTTGCCATCACTACCTTCCCAGCAATTCACTAGAGGCACTGTCCTTAGCTAGAAATTAGGAAGTAAAATAATCCAGTAGCGATCAGATGAGCAGGATGTCTCCTTCCACAACCCCTACCTGCATTTCTGTAGTGCTAAACTGGATCTCCATCAAGAACTCTGATGTTCCTCCCCTGGTGCAGTGGCTCACACCCCTAGATCTAACCAAAGGGTCACCGGATGGTTTCAGGACTGCCACATGAACTTTAGGGAAACCTGTACCATTTGAGGCTAATAGTAGTCTTTGCAGTTCTTGGTGCCCTCTCCCTGTTGGTCCAGAGTGCAGAGGATTTGAGAAGCATGTGTTAGAGACTATGGTTTGGGAATATTGTTAATTCTTTGTTTCAGGGAAGATAAGAGTTTTCCCCTATTTTTTATTTTCTTGTTATTGTTTCCATGGGTTTGAGGCATAGAGGCCAAGGGCAGGCCACCCCAAAATGGGTCGCTTTGACATGAACATTATTTTGAGTTGAAAGCAATCCAAACCCAGCAGATTCAGAAAAAGCTCGTTATTCCCCCTCCCCCATCAACTGCCTGCTTTACCAGGAAGAGAGCTATTAACCAGAGACTCCCCTTTACCTGAGAAACTTATCTGCATAATAGGGTAATTTTTGTTTTTCAAAACATCTCCTTTCATCTCCCTACTAATAGCCTTCCTCCTCTTATCCGCAGACTCCTACCCCTCTCCTTAGCTCACATAACCTTCATGTTACCTCAATGTCTTTAGAATTTCCATGTCTGTGTGAATTCCCTGTACATACGCTGATTTTCTCCTGTTAATCTGTCTCATGTCAATTTGATTCTAAGTCCATCTAGAAGAGCCTGGAAGAGCAGAGGAAAGCTACCTCCCGAATAGAGAGAAGGAATGGAGTAAACAGACCTTATTCTGTCATATTTAAATCTCCAACTTCTATCCAAAACACCTCTTCACAAAGTCTTAGGGTCACTCCTAGACACCCTTAAGATTTTCCATATTTCTTCATCAGTCCAAACTTGTTTACTGGTCTTGTTCATGACCAGCCTAAAACTTTTACTGACTTTCTACTATCTCCTACGGGTGTTTCCATTCCAACCGTACTCTTGTAATATCTTCAGTGGGAAATGAGTTTATCATCCTAACAGTGTTTCCCCTCAGGTTATTTCTCCCATCTATCCTTCCTCATCCAAGCCTTATGGTTTCACATGTTATACTATTAAAATACAATTACCCAAATTTGTTGTTAAAACAAATCTTAGGTCTAAGGGATTAGAAGCAAAAATGGGCAAAGGCTTTCTCCAAAGAAAATAAAATTACTGTTTTTGATTCTAATGCCTCTTCTCCAATATAATCTACATCCTTATTACTACCAATTAATCTTTTAAAATACCCTTTTGTTAAGAAATCATCAAGGGCTTCTCTCTACGTCAGGAACAACAACAAAAAAATCTAAATCCTTAGCCTAGTGTCCAAGATACAGATCATGACAGGTTACAAAGAAAGAATGTGAACTTTGGAGTCTGGCTCTCTTCAGTTTTAATACAAGATCTGCTTCTTCACCATGTGATGTTAGGTAAGCTTCTTAGCTTCTGAACTTCACTCCAGACAAGCCTGTCTAATCTTCATTACCAATACACAAGACACTCTCCTCCCATCCATGCAAAGACCTTTGGACCCTCCATACCTCTCTTAAGGCCCAGCTCCTCAGTGAAGCCTTTTGATGATCATTATTTCCTCTCATGTTGGTAGTTTATTCATACCCATCTTGTCTGAATATTCATACCCATCTTTGTCTGAAACTTGTCTGAGATATTTTATATTTCTCTGCTTAGTCCCCATTTCTCACCTACATTTTAAACTCTGAGAAAACAAACGCCATGTTTTGTGTATCTCTGTATTCTCGGCCACAGTAAAGGGTCCAATATTTATTAAATAGGTGATAAAATCTAACATTTTTTAAACCTCACACAAATAATTTTTAAAATCTCAACTCATAGGGGCACCTGGGTGGCTCAGTTGGTTAAGCCTCTGACTTCGGCTCAGGTCATGATCTCACGGTTTGTGAGTTCAAGCCCTGCGTCAGGCTCTGTGCTGACAGCTCAGAGCCTGGAGCCTGCCTCAGATTCTGTGTCCCCCTCTCCCTCTGCCCCTCCCCTGCTCAGGCTCTGACTCTCTCTTTCAATAATAAATAAATGGTAAAAAAAAATTTTTTTTTAATCTCAAATCATAGACTAGTAATATCCAAAAGCCATCATTAATTAAACATTTTTTTTCTTTCAAATAGGAACTGTATTCCAAGGTAACCAAACAGCCACAGTTGATGAGTGAAAGCTCTTCTTATTGGAAGAAGATCACTAACTAATAAAGGGAGAAGATCTGAAAGAAATTTGAAATATCACCATTTTCCAGCAAGGATTCAGGTAACAATCATCAATGGGTTTGGCTAAAACCACTAGGTGAAAAGTTAATGGGGACAGGATATTAGCCTGATGCCACTGTCCCCCCCACTGATTATGTGATGGTTGCAGAAAGGAAGAAAAAAGAACTTGACAATGTGGGCTGATGCTGTCACCGCCTAAATCCGATAATTAGTCTTAGAATCTAGTACGGGACGACCAGATACTATGCATCCCCTGATGTGATGCAGTATGAAGAACAAAGGGTCACCGAGGCAGTACTGTTGCCTAAAATGTTCAATCAGAATCTAAACCAAGTCTGTATGTCTAACTTCCAGCTGTCAGGAAATACTGAGGCTATAGAAATAATTTAGACAACAGGGGGGAAATATCAGACAAATCCAGAAGGTAGGACACTCTACAAGATATCTGGGCAAGTCTCTTTAAGAAGTTAATCTAGGGGCCCCTGGGTGGTTCAGTCAGTTAAGTGTCCAACTCTTGATTTTGGCTCAGGTCACGATCTCACGGTTTACGAGATTGAGCCTCGCTGTTGGGCTCTGCACTAACAGCGTGGAGCCTGCTTGGGGTTCTCTCTCTCTCTCTCTCTCTCTCTCTCTCTCTCTCTCTGCCCCTTCCCTGTACTATCTCTCTCTAAATAAATAAATAAACATTAGAGAAAAAAAAAAAAGAAGTCAATCTCCTAGAATTTAAAAAACAAAAGTGAGGGGAGGGAGGTAGAGACTGTTCTAGGTTAAGAGAGACATACAAGCCACAACAAGCAAACACTAAGTGTGGTTCATGGTTGGGAACCACAATGAACAACCACTTGTGAAAATACTTCAAAACAATGTGGAAAACCTAAATTTAGCCTAGGAATTAGATACTATGGAAATATTATTAACTTTATTAAGTATGACAATGCTATTGTGTTAAGTGTGGTTAAGGAAAAAAGTCAATTTTTAGAGATTACCATCTTCTGAGATCTAATACTTTCCGCTGCTTAATATCTTCAAGAGGAGAATACTGAGGCCACTCCCTCTGATGTCTTCCTTTTTTGTCTGAAGTTTTTTTCTTGCAAATTTGTTTCTTTACATTGCCTAAACACAAGAATACAAAGTAAGCAAAATGCTCAGGATGAAATAAGTCATTATGGGAGTATAAATAATTATGTAAAAGGGACCCCTGGGTGACACAGTTGGTTAAGCAACCAACTTCATCTCAGATCATGATCTTGAGGTTCACGAGTTTGAGCCCCACGTCGCATCGGGTTCTGTGCTGACAGCTCAGAGCCTGGAACCTGCTTCAGATTCTGTGTGTGTCTCTCTCTGTGCTCCTCCCCAACTCGAGCTCTGACTCTCTCTCTCAAAAATAAATAAACATTTAAAAAATTATGTAACAAAATTAAAAAGTAATTGCCACTAGTTCTCAAAATGATATTGCAAACATGTTGAAGAAAGACATGTATCTTCAAGAATACTCCCCTGGCTTAAAGAGAGAGAATAAATAAAAACAAGTTTAAGCAATCATGAGTGTAGTTCCTATCAGATTCTTACACTTCCAACTCCTGATCTAGTCACTTCTCTAGGAAAAGAATCAATCACAAAATCTTTGGTTTAGAAAATCAAATTACTTGGGGCGCCTGGGTGGCTCAGTCGGTTGAGCGTCCGACTTCAGCCCAGGTCATGATCTCGCGGTCCGTGGGCTCGAGCCCCGTGTCGGGCTCTGTGCTGACAGCTCGGTGCCCGGAGCCTGTTTCAGATTCTGTGTCTCCCTCTCTCTCTGACCCTCCCCTGTTCATGCTCTGTCTCTCTCTGTCTCAAAAATAAATAAACATAAAAATTAAAAAAAAAAAAAAAGAAAAACAAATTACCAATGGTAAAATATTTAACTAGACCACTTTCCAGAAAATGAATCCCTTTCTACAAAACAATAAAACCACATTAATGTAACTCTGTTAAGAAAGTAAAAGCAATAGATCCAATAATGCAATGATGTGATATTTAAAAATACCTGCAGGCCTTACAGAGACCACAAAATGGATTAAGAATGATGCTCACGTGTACATTATGAAAACGTGACTTCGGCACCAGGAACTAGAACGGAAAACAAAGTCTTCTTTCTGTGTGTGTGTACGTAACGAAGTGTGCACGCACACACACACACGCATGTGCACACGTGAGCGCATGCAAGCAAACACACACACACACACACACACACACACACACACACACACACACCACTCTCTCCAAAAGACATGTAAAGCAAATAGCAGGGTCACCTAAGGGGGAGGAGAATTGGAAGCTAGACAAAAAGAAGACAAAACTGAGAATGAGACATTGCACTGTTTAATTTTTACACTTTTTGTTTCTGAACGATGCTAATGGATTACTCAGGCAAAAAAAAAAAAAAAAAAACACCTATTTAATTAAAATCTTAACTATAGAGAAATGATGGTTACCAGAAGGGAGGTGGGTGGCTGTGGGGGAAATAGGTGATAGGGATTAAGGATGCACTTGTTGAGATGAGCACCAGGTGAGGTATGGAATGTTGAATCCCTACATTGTATGCCTGAAACGAGTATTACACTTTCTGTTAACTGACTGGAATTTAAATTAAAACTTTAAAAAATATATTAATAAATAACATCCAAGTTTCATGTCAGTAAAATACCATTAACATTTCAGACAGCTATGCTCAAATACTTTAATAAATTTCACACATACTACATTTTCGATGAAGTGATCAAACCTGATGTGAAATTATATTAGAGCTAATATTTCATTTTTATGAGTTATTCACAATGATAAGACATAGATCATAGAGAGATATGTCTAGAAAACAAACACAGAAAGGGGTTTATTTCATTCGCCCTTCAATAAAACCCAAACCAGCTGGAACTCAGAAACTATGGTGACACAGGGGATTTCTCTGATTTTTGCAAGATGTCATAATGACAAACACTGTAATATCCAGACACCAGTTTTTCCCCACTGCCTCTAGCTATTTGAAGTCTTCACAGAGACACAAAATTTCCACAGAGCTGAACAACCAGTGGCAAATATGAGCTAAGTCCCATTCAGACAAGTTTCTTCCACTAATAAAATACATCTTAGAGACTGACAAGATGGAAAAACTACTGTCCAGCATTTCTCCGATGTCTTGTCTTCACTGCCCCATAATGCCTTAATGCCCTACGCAGTTTTCCCAGCCACTTAAAACCTTAGAGGCTAATGAAGCGTGCTAATCAGTGCCCTCAGCACCCCCTGGGGTGGTCTGGCCCCACACGCTTTCCTCTGAGGCTACCTAAGCCTGCCCTCTGTCCCCTTCAACTTTACGCCTCGGAGCCCCCCGGGCTAAAGAAGTGTGTGTTCCAAATAAGCATCCTTGGTAAATCCACCTGTTGCCACACGCGCAAAATTCCATTCAGCTCGGGAGAGAGGAAAGCTCTGGCAAAGTGGGAGCTAAGTTTGAGAGGAGAACGTAACATACCCACACCTGAACACTGTCTCCCCATCTCATCAACCCCAAGAACCTCTGCCCACTGCTGTCTGTCACCACCATATTCCTTCTTCCGTTCCCCACCTGGCCCACAACACAACCATATAGCTCTGACACCAAAAGGAACACACATACACACACAGCTACCTCTATTCACCACACTGCCTTTTAGAGAAAGGTCTGAGCATAGCGAAAAGTAGAGTATCTGCCATCTTTTTGACTGGAGGAACCACAGGACAGAGTTTTGGGCAATCACTGTCACTGGAAAGTGAGGTGGGTAGGTACCCCAGAAATAAAAGAGCCAGAAAAGGGGAGACTCAAATTCTGTGCATAAATTTGGCCCCGATCCTAGGCTGACTCTTGAACCATGTGTGCACAGAGCAGACCCCAAAGAGCACAGCTAAGGCCAAAAAATATTGGACAGAGATTTCAAATGTCCTTAAGGGACAGAATTTGTGGTTTTAGTCAAACCAAATCTATTGGTGCTAAAATTAAAAACAAACAAATGAACAAACTTGAAATAAAGCACTCTTTGGAGCAATATACAAGAATCCAAAATCAACACATTTCCAATACCCAGCATACAATCCAAAATTATTGAATATGTGAGGAAGCTGGAAAATGTGACACCTTCTCAAGAAAAAAGATAAGACCAACTCAAAGATGACCCAAATTTTAAAACTGGCAGATAAGGATTCTATCTTATCTTATTTTAAGTAGGTTTCACACCCAGCACAGAGCCCAACATGGGGCTTGAACTCACAGCCCTGAGGTCAAGACCCGAGCTGAGATCTTGAGCTGAGATCTTAACCGACTGAGCCACCCAGACACCCCAGCAGATAAGGATTTTAAAGCGGATATTACAGGGGCACCTGGGTGGCTCTATCAGTCAGGCATCAGACTTTGGCTCAGGTCTTGATGTCATGATTGGTGAGTGTGAGCCTTGCTATGGGTGAGCCCCACTTCTCTCTCTCTCCCTCACTCTCTCTCCCTCTCTGCCCCCCATGGGATTCTCTCTCTCTCTCTCTGCCCTTCGCTCATTTGCACCCTCTCTCTCTCAAAAAAGAAAAAAGAGAAAGAAAAGAAGGACGAAAGAAAGGAAACAAGGAAGGAAGAAAAGAAAAGGAAAGGAAAAAAGAAAGTGGATATTATATCTATGCTTTGTGAGATAGATAAAATCTTCCAGTAAGGAATGAGAAGATAGGAAACCCAAGATAGGAAACAAAAACTACATTAAAAATGTAAATTCCGGAACTAAAAAAAACAATAATCTGAAACAAATAATTCATGGAATACACTTATCTTTAAGAAATCCACCTTATCTTTTTCTTCAGCTATCAAGTTTTTATCAGAAGGAAGATGAATCATGTCTTTTCTGAGGCAAGCTGACTGACACACAATGTTACATTCGTTTCAAGTGTACAATACAGTGATTCAACAACTCTATATGCTGCACTCACCATAAGAGTTGCTACCATCTGTCACCACACCACACTATTACAGAACCTTGACTGTATCCCCTACGCTGTACCTCTTATTCCCATGAGGCATTCACTCTCTAATTGGAAGCCTGTATCTCTCACACCCCTTTGCCCATTTTGCCTGTCCCCCACTGGAAGCCTGTATCTCTCACACCCCTTTGCCCATTTTGCCTGTCCCCCACCCCTCTCTCCTCTGGCAACCATCAGTTTGTTCTCTGTATTTGTAGGTCTGATTCTGCTTTCTGTTTGTTTGCTTGTTTACTCGTTAGTTTCAGGTTTTAGATTCCACGTTAAAGTAAAATCATACAGTATTTGTCTTTCCCTGTCTGAACTATTTCACTTAGCATGATACCCTCTAGATCCATCCATGTTGCAAGTGGCAAATTCTCATCCTTTTTTATGGTTGAGCAGGAGAGATGCACTTTAAATATAAAAAGATACAAGTTGAAAATAAACGGACAGGAAAAGATACACCATGCAAGCACTAGTCAAAAGAAAGCTGGAGTAGCCAGATGAATATCAAACAACATAGCTTTCAGAACAAGAAATATTACCAGGAATAATGAGGGACATTTCATAACAATAAAAAAGGTCAAATCAACAAGAGGAAATAATACTCATATTGTGTGTGCACCTAATTAATAGAGTTTCAAATTACATGGAAGCAAAAATCAACAGAATTAAATGCAGAAAAGATAACAATCATAGCTGGAGATTTTTAACATTTCATTTTCTTTCTTTTTTTTAAATTTTTTGTTAAATGTTTATTTATTTTTGAGACAGGGAGAGACAGAGCATGAACAGGGGAGGGTCAGAGAGAGGGAGACACAGAATCTGAAACAGGCTCCAGGCTCTGAGCTGTCAGCACAGAGCCCGACGCGGGGCTCGAACCCACGGACCGCGAGATCATGACCTGAGCCGAAGTCGGCCGCTTAACCGACCGAGCCACCCAGGCGCCCCTTAACATTTCATTTTCAGCTGTGAAGAGAACAAGACAAAAATTCAGTAGTGACACAGAAGATGTGAACGACACTTTGGCCCAATCACAAACACTTCGACCCAATGTGTATTTATAGAACACTATACCCAACACTACACCCATCATTTCAAATGTACACGGTACATTCACCAACATAGACTGTGTGTTGGGTCATAAAACAAGTCTCAGCCCATTTTAAAAGACGAGTTCATATGTCCTCTGTCCACAATGGAAATAAATTAGAAATCAATATTGGGGCACCTGGGTGGCTCATTCAGTTGAGCATCAGACTCTTGATTTTGGCTGAGATCATGATCTTATGGTTCCTGGGATCAAGCCCTGCATAGGGCTCTGGACTGACAGCGCAGAGCCTGCTTAGGATTTTCTTTCTCTCTCCCTCTCCCTCTGCCTCTCCCCTGCTCACGTGTGTGTGGGTGTGCACACACACACTCCCTCTCTCTCTCAAAATAAATAAACTTTAAAAGAATCAATATTTAGAAAAAGCCCCAAAGTATCTGGAAATTAAGCAGCATACTTCTAACAGTAACATATATATCGAAGAAAAAATCACAAGGGAAATTATAAAATACTTCAAATTACATGATAATAAAAATACAGTGTATCAACCTTCATGGGCTGTGGCTACCAGAGTACTTACAGAGCCATGTTAAGCACTAAATGCTGGAAGCAGAAAAGTCTTGAATCAAAACGTTGGAAAAAGAAGAACAAAGTAAACCCGAAGTAAGTAGAAGAAAGAAAATAATAAAAAGCAGAAATCAATAGAATAGAAAACAAACAATTGAGAAAATTAACCAAGTTAAAAGCTGGTTATCTGAAAAGATGAGCAAAACTGATACACCCCTAACCAGAAGAAAAAGGGAGAGAACATAAATTACCACTATCAGGAAAGGAAAGAGGAATTATTGCTAAAAGACCCTGTAGACATTAGAGGGATAAAAAGGACTTTAGAAATAACTTTGGGGAGGGACACCTGGGTGGCTCAGTTGTTTAAGTAGCCAACTCTTGGTCTCGGTTCAGGTCACGATCTCATGGTTGGTGAGATCGAGCCCCGTGTTAGGTTCTGCACTGAGAGCTCGAAGTCTGCTTGGGATTCTCTCTCTCCCTCTCTCTCTCTCTGCTCCTCTCCTGCCCACGCCCCCCTCCCTCAAAATAAATAAAAAACATTTAAAAATATTTTAAAAAATTACTTTGGGGGGCCTGGGTGGCTCAGTCAGTTAAGCGTGAGACTCTTGATTTTGGCTCAGGTCATGATCTCGCAGTTGGTGAGATTGAGCCCCACATCGGACTCCATGTTGACAGTGTGGAGACTTCTTGGGATTCTCTGTCCCCCTCTCTGCCCCTCCCCTGCTTGTGCTCACTCTCTCTCTCACTTGCTCGCTCTCTCAAAATAAATAAATAAACTTTAAAAAAGAAAAAAAAGAAATAACTTCATGCCAACAAAATTGGCAGCTTAGATGAAATGGACAAACTAAAACTTGACAGAATCGATGGGAATCAAGACAACTCCATGATCACAGTTAGAGATTTGTTACACCCCTCTGTAAAGCCCTCAGAAAATAGGAGAGAACACTTCCCAACTTGTCTTAGGAGACCTGCATAGCCCTAATTCCAACAACCTGAAAAATATATTACAAAAAAATTACAGACCAATCACCTGTAAATATAGACACAAGGTGAAACCCCCCTGACACGCTGAGAACACAAATTTACCTAACATTCTGGGAAACAAGTCAAGCTGACAAACGAACAAGAAGTATGGAGGTTTTACAAAAAGAAGCCTAGAAGTAAAATACAAATCCCACCTCCACCTCCTCCTAGCTATCGTCTTTCCACAAGCAACTCAACCTCTCTGAGCCTCAATCTCTTTACCTATAAAATAAGAGTACCCACTACATAAAAATCCTGTATTACTGTGAGTTCAAAAGAAAGAAGTGAAAAGCAGTAGTGTCTGCCACAGGGCCACCACCCTGCAATTGTGAAGGCTTTGTATTGCACCCTGGGTGAATAGCGCCCTCTTAAATTGTGCAGTACACAACCTAGTCAGTGGTACCTGGAGACCCTGCTGGGTGCTCAAACAATTTTAAAAGGAAAAAGCCACAGTTATACAGAAGAAAAAACTAAACGTTTAGTTGGGAAAGATGAATTCATGTCTCTGCAAAACTAAAAAATAGTGGTAAGTTATTCTAGCCACCTCATTAACCATTTCTACACTTGATCTTAGCCAAAAGGCCGAGAAGCGATCATTAACCATTTCTAAGCCACTGTACTTATCTGCAATACCGGTATTTTACAGCATTCTTAGATTTTTCAAAGCTCTCAAAATGCTAAGGTTATGTGTGCAGTTTCCAGTGGCAAGCCATTAATGAACTAAATGTCCTCTGCCCAAAGTTATTTCTTAACTACAGTGATAGACATGATAGCAATGTTCCTTGTATAGCAGTATAAAAAAGGAAACCATGCTTAATGGCAAGCTTAAACAAGATACATTGTTTTCTTATTATTTTCACATGGGGAATTCACGCCTCCTTCCTTACCTGATTTGTGTTTCAAATTTGTGGTCACCCCATCAAATTCAGACTTATCAATTTCCCATGCGAGAGGTAGCTTGCCCAGGCTATTGGATAAGTTGTCCAAGCTATTTTCTTCATTGTAGATGATCTCTGATGTACTAGTTGGGATGCCAATGTATCTTGATGGGTTATTTCCCGAAGATAAAGAGGTACTATCAGGAAGACAAGAAGAGCGGGTTGAATTTGGAGGTTTATAGATTGAGGTTGCCTGGTTGAGAAAGGCATAGTCTGAACAGATGGCATAAATTTTCTCCCGAGTATGGGTCACTGGACAGCTCCACGGATAATGACCATCTCCTTTAGGGCCCAAGGGTGCCCCCGAGGCACGAGTGCAGAAAGACTGTACAGCACCGTGTAGATTCTCTTCAGGAGACTTTCTCTCGGATTTGTGCTCACCATTTCCAGAATCATTTGCCCTTTCTGCTTCTGCAACGTTAGGCATTGAATGCAACTATAAAAGTTCTGTTAAGGAGAAGTTGCAACTCTTTCTGCTACTTGAAAACCAACTGTGACAATCGTTTAGAGCATCCTACAGAAACTTGGGAGCTGCAAAATGGGATCCTAAGAAAAGAGGGAGGAGAAAGAAACATCAACAATCCGCTAGACACTGCAAAAGACTAAGAAATACATCGTTTCACATGGGTTCATTCAATGAACATTTATTTTACAACTACTAAACACCTAGAGTCACAATCACCACCCATCTGCTTTATTAAAAAATTATTTTACAATAATGCTTTAGAATAATAAAAAAATACAAACAACTCAATTAAAAATGGGCAAAATATCTAGGGGCGCCTGGATGGCTCAGTCAGTTAAACATCCGACTTCAGCTCAGGTCATGATCTCATGGTTCGTGAGTTCGAGCCCCACATCAGGCTCCGTGCTGACAGCTCAGAGCCTGGAGCCTGCTTCAGATTCTATATCTCCCTCTCTCTCTGCCCACCCCACGCAGGCTCTGTTTCTCTCTTTCTCTCAAAGATAAATAAAAACATTAAAAAAAATTTTTTTTAATAGGCAAAATATCTGAATAGTCACTTCTCCAAAGACAGTGTAGAAATGGTCAATAAACACAACGAAATGATGTTCAGCATCATTAGCCATCTCGGAAATGCAAATCAAAACCACAATAAGACACTATGTCAACCCAGCAGGATGGCTCTAATGAAAAAGATAGACGATAAGGAACGTTGAGGATGTGGTGGAACTGGAACCCTCATACACGTCTGATGGAAATGCAGAATGGTCTAGTCACTTTGGAAAACAGTTCCTCAAACACTTACAGAGTGACCATATGATCAAGCAATTTCACTCCTAGGTATATAGCTACGAGAAATGAACACATATGTCCACACAAAAGTTTGTAGCAGCATTATTTATCATAGCCAAAAAGGAGAAACAAGCCAAATATCCATCAATTGATGAATGGGTAAGTAAGATAAATAAAATGTAGTTTATCCATGCTACAGAATATTATTGGGCAATAAAAATAAATGAAATACTGACCCATGCTACAACACAGATGGCCCTTGAAAGCATTATGCTAAATGAATGAAGCCAGTCACAAAGGAGCAGACAGTGTATGATTCCATTTATATGAAATGTTCAGAATAGGCAAATCTCTAGGGACAGAAATTAGATTAGTGGGTTACCTACAGCTGGGAGGGAGGAGGAGGTTGGGGATGATGGGGTTTCTTTTTGTAATAATGAAACTATTCTATAATTGATTGAGGTGATGAATCCACAACATTATGAATATACTAAAAGCTACTGAACTGGACATTTGAAACAGGTGAATTGTATGATGTGTGAATCATATCCCAATAAAGCTGTGCATCCATCACCACAATTATAGTTAGTAGTCACTAACTTCTGGTCAGTCTCAGGAAAAACTCATTTTCAAGTCTACACCAGTTCCTTTGGGGAAGAAAACAGAACAGTTTAAATAGCAACCAAGGGCATTTGCAGAAGTCGAAGATTTACAGGACCTTGATGAGTCAGACCAACACAGGTGGTACAGGAGGGCACAGGGTGCAGGTGCCAGTTCTGAGTGTGCCCACCCCACAGGGCTCTAGTGATAGAAAAGTACTCAAGAGACACAGCCCGCCCCAGGTAACCAGTCTGATGTTCACTAGTCAATATCTCTGCCCATTCACTTATTTTTAAAAAATTAGAAGTGAGAATAATTTTCTTAGGTTACAGAAAATGGTTATATAAAACTCCTCATACAAATATTGAATGACAAAAACCTCTAAGGCAATAAGAAATAACAGAAGAAGGATTGCCACAAGAGCCGTGGTCCCTCTAAATCTGTAAGCAGAAACTAGTAAAGGTAAGGCATGTCCTACATGTAATTTAAGGTAACAGAGTTCATTACAAGAAGGACTCCACATATCCTACAAGAGATTCCATTCCCTTTATTTTTAAGGAATGCTTTCCTTTTTTCTTTTTTAATGTTTACTTATTTTTGAGAGAGAGAGAGAGAGAGAGAGAGAGAGAGAGAGAGAGAACAAGTGAGGGAGGGGCAGAGAGGGGGGAGAAGATCCGAAGCAGCCTCCAGGCTCTGAGCTGTCAGCAAAGCTGACTAGAGTAGGACACTTAACCCACTGAGCCACCCAGGCACCCCAGGAATGCTTTCCTTCCATTCAAACCTTTGGGGAGTGAGTTTTTTGGAATTGGTGCAGTTTATAGTTATTCGCAGAAAAGTCGGTTTGGCTGGAACCTCCCCACCAAAGATGGAACCCCCAACGGTATCATTTGGGAAACTTCTCTTGTTTTCAAGAAATCCTGGGAGTGCTAGCAGTGGATCTCTTCACAGGAAACTTTAAGCCTTCTCTTTCTTCCTCATCTCCTGGTGTCATGGTGATGTTGGAGGAAGACGCAAAGAGAAGCTTGTATCTGAGGCTGTACAGGCCACACTGGGCTTTTCTGAGGAGTCGATTTCTCTGATTCTTAGCAGATGACCTAACAAAGCACTTTCTACTGATCTGTTGTCCTGGTGCCTTTCTCTGAGAGCCAGTGTGGTGGACAGAGGTAGGTATTATTTGTGGCGTTGGGGCTGTATGGGTGGGTTGCGGTAGGGTGCATAGGGCCCTGGTAAATAAGGGGTAGTGACCCAAGGGTGTTGGAGTCCATCGGAGGGAGTGGTGGGGACAGAAATGCTCCGGGCACTGCCCTTGTCTCTTCATCTCAAGCTTAGTTTCTACTTTGTCACAGCTTCCTTCCTCAGATTTAATAGAAGTGTGCCCATGGGACCAGCTCACTGTAGCGTGGGGATGTTATGAAGAATGCTCATTTGGAACATATAGAGAATATTCTTATCAAAAACATAGGCAAAAGGAAATTAGTGCATTTGAGCACAAAAGGTAGGGCTGAGGGGCACTTGGGTGGCTCAGGTGGTTAAGCATCTGACTCTTGACTCTTGATTTCTGCTCAGGTCATGATCTCACAGTTCACGAGATGAAGCCCCACATCAGACACTGTGCTGACAATGCAGAGCCTGCTTGGGATTCTCTCTCCCCCTCTCTCTACCCCTCTCCCTCTCCTGCTTGTGCTCTCTCTCTTGTGTGTGCTCTAAATAAATAAAGAAAGAAATAAATAAATAAACTTTTTCTTTAAAAAAAGGTAGGGTTGAACTTTCTGGAAGCTAAATACAAGAAAGAACATAGCACTTAATTAACAAAAAGTTTAATAGTCTGGTTTTCTTTGCGTTTTGGGTTTGTTTGCTTTTAAATAATGGTCACTCAACAAGCATGATCTCTTTGGTTGCACTTCTACAAAAAAAAAAAAAAGTGAAGATCATCCACATAAGGGCATAATTTATATCAATTGTCAATAGAAGCCAATACCGGTATGAAAACGTTCTCCTTTGAAGCATTGTTTATGGAAATTTCTCTTTGAAAAATTGTGTAATGTTTCTAGATTTTTATCACAGAAGTAAAACAAATGACAGAGAAAACTACTACAAAATACCAAGATATGACACAAAGAAAATGAAAATCATCCAACTCCCATGACCCAAACGCTGTTGATGTTTATTTTCTTCCCTTAGTATCTGTCAGATCTGGGGAATGTTCTCCCCTTGTCAGTGTGAGCCCCTGAAGCTAACTGATGTTAGTATTATCTATTTTTATCCTGTCCTCAGGCTTTCCTACAAGTGAACTGAGCACAAGTTATTACTGATAACAGAATCATTAGAGATAGCAATCACTGTATTATGTTGTAATTATAGCCTCAGGAAACACTGAGGGACAAAGGTACAGTTGTCCCTCCACTAAATAGCCTGTAGCTTCTCTGGTTTTGTCACACCTCATATCTCCTTTTGTTCCTATTTTGGTAAACCATTCCCAAGTCTATCCCCACTCCTAGCACCACCCCACCCCCGGGATGATATTTCTAATCTGACCTGTGCAGAGTTATTAGAAAATAAAGCTTGGACACATATATATGCTCACGTAACTCCCCTGCCTAAAACCGTCCGCTCTTAGAACAAAAAGCCAACTCCTTGCCTGGCCCCAGGATGGATCTCCTTAGCCCCATCCCTCTCTCAGAGCCCCCTTCCTCCTTCCAACTTTCCAATCTCTGGATGCGTTCTGCTCCTACTCACCCTCCAGTATTTGGTTAATCCCCATTTATTGCACATATCCTTCCATGTCACTTTCTGGGGATTCTTTCTTTGCTCCCCAAACCAGGCTAGGTCACCCTGTGCATACTCAGTACCTTTCCTTAACAAGTCTTACCAGGGCTATCCCCAGGGAAGAGCATTTTTTAAAAGTTTCATCAACAAATACTTAACTTGTAAGTGCCTACATCATGCCAGGCATTATTTTAAGCCCCGGATTAGGAGCCTAGTAGATTCCAGGAAGATTTACTAGGAGAGGCTTTAGGAATCAGGGGCTGGACATTAGGCTAAACAGCCTCTCTTTCCTCCTCCCTGGGTGTCGTCTGTGAGAATGATGTTTCCTAATCCAGGTAAGAGAGAACATGCTCTATTACGATTTTACTAAGAATGTCTAAGGACCTAAGGCTCAATTTAATGATGTTCTCAACCATCATGGCACAGGCAACAGAAATACTGTTTAACTGTGAGTGAACAAAATTTTATAAAATGCACCTGTAAAGTAACGATTTTTAGAAGTCACTAGAACGAACTGTTCTGTCAAATAAACGCTCCATTTGTAAGGTCAGTATCCATCGCCTAGGCTACATTCTTTTCGGGTTATATTTCCAATCCGTATTTTAAAGTATCAAGTTGCCTTAGGGAACGAAAGACCTTCAGAAGTCTCTTCAGCAAGCCTCCCAATGTGACAACTATTATGATCTGTATTCCATACGTAAGGCCAGGGAAAGGTAACAGCATGGAAGTGACTTACTAACAGTGGAAAAGGCGCCCACGAGCTGGGCCAGACGCGCTAAGCCCCAGCGGGTCAGGTCTCGGTCCTCCTCCCCGGTGTCCTCCACACGCGCTCCAGGCCCCTTGCCGGGCTCAGACCCGAGCCCCTTCCCGGGCTGCGGCCGCGGGCCTACGAAGGATACCGGGTCCTCCCGGCGGCGTGCAGCCCAGGCTCCCGGGGCAAGCGAGCGGAGCTCCCACCTCCCTGTTCTGCGAAGCTCGCGGCGCCGCCAGGCTCAGAGGCCGCCGGGACCCAAGCGACAGCCTCGCAGGCCGGTCCCCGCCGCGCCGAGCCGGTGTGTGAGGAGGCGGCGCCGGGCGAGGGGAGGAGCCAGGCTGCGCTCCCAGCCCGCGCCCCTCCGGCGGCCGCCTCGGCCCGCGCGCGCTCTCCGGGACCCAGTCCCCCAGCCCCCGTCCCCGCAGCGAGGCCTCCGGGCCGCTCCGCCCGCCTCCCGCCTGGGCCGGAAGCCGGAGTCCGCCGCTAGGGGGAGCGCTGCGGACGCCCGCGGGGTGATCGCCTCCAACCCGCCCGGGGCCGCGGGAGGTTCCGGACGCTCGACGCTCCAGGGCGGGTGGGACGCGTCAGTTACTGCCCCCGGGCCAGGAGGGAGTCGCCTATTTGAGCTCTGAATGCACCAGTTGAAATCGATACTCAAGACAATTGCAAAAAATTAAAAAACAGACAAGCCCCGCCTGGACGCCCACCCAGGCCAGCTTTTGCCCGCCGAGTCCCCCGGTGGGTCTGGGTTTTCCGGGCAGCTGGCAGAGGTCCCGAGAGGGAAGTGGGAGGGAGAGCTGGAGGCTCTGGGTCCGATACCGGAGCTCCGTGACCCCTCCTGGTGACCTCCCCCCCCCCGCCCCCGGCCAAGGGGCAGACGTGCGGGGAAGAAGGGACGGCCACGGCGCGCTCCCGGCCAGGCCCTGGCCGGCGTGGCATGGACACCCGCACCAGGCAGGAGCCACCAGTATCCACGCGGACATCTCCCAATCGGGCTTTGTTCCCGAGAGCACTCGCCCCTCATCTCCCTAACACTCCCCCCATGTTGCGGCCCAGCTCTTCACCCCACTTTTTCCCAGGAGGAGGACGGGCACGGGTGCAGTGGCCACCGCTCGGACGGCCACGGGGCTCCAGGGAGCCCACGGCCCCCGGCAACCCAGGCGGCCACAGGCGGCGCCCAGGACAGGCGGGCAACAGCAGGCCCTGCCCGCGGCGCGCGAGTGCCGGGCGGATGGCCCCACGCGCTGGGCGCACAGCAGCCCGCAGCCACCTCCGCCCGGCCCACAGCCCCGGGTACCTCTCGGCCTGTCCGGCGGGGTCGAGTCGCTGCGGCCGCCGCAGAGCCGGCACCGGACCCGGATCACGGCTTCCCGCGCGCTGCCCGCGACGTGCCTCCAGTTACCCTGGAGCTGGCGTCTCTCGTCCCATTGGAGCGCGCGGGGACAGCGCCCTGGACGGCTGTGCCCGGCGACCGGTTGTCAGATATCATTGACAACACCTTCCTTTCATCGTGTTTTATAATACCTGCCCTCTGCACGTGCGGAGGGTATGGTGACAATTTTTTTTCTTTAATCTTAGCTGTGCCCCCGCATGCCCCTCTGTTGGGCACCTTGTATGTAAGCGGTGACCGCAAAGTAAATAAACGAGTGAGAGTAGGTAAACCTGGCAGGATTTCCGCTAGTTCTATCGCGAACTACATGTCCCAGGAAGCCGTGGAGCACGGACGCCACCGCGCCATCCACTTGGAGAGGGCCTTACTCAGCCCGGCGACACGCGGGCCAATCCCCTCGCCCTGCACCTTGGGCTGGAGCCTGAGACCGATTCGCCCCCAAGGATGCTCCAGTTGTAAGAGCAACGCAAGTTTATCATTGTCGGGAGAAAGAGGAGCAGCGTGTTTGGAACGGGTGGCATCCTTCAGCCGGACCAGCCAGCGATCCGCCTGTGACTGTCCTGGGGGAGAGAGGAGACCCGCGCGCCTGCCCAGCCCAGCAAGCGACACCTTTTTGGAGTCGTGTTTCCTGCTGCGATCGGCCAACGTGCCCCTGCCCAAGCCGCCGCTGGTCCCGTCCACTTCTTCCACTTCATTTATCCGTGGATCATTTCGAGAGTCGGTCTTGTAAATGTTTAGCATTTTGCTGCTTTACTGCTTCTTTCTGGGGACAGTGCCAGCACTTGCTGAGACCGGCGGAGAGAGGCGACTGAGTCCGGAGAAGAGCGAAGTATGGGGACCCGGGCTGAAGGCAGCTGTCGTGCTTCCCGCTCGCTATTTCTACATTCAGGCGGTGGATACATCAGGAAATAAGTAAGTCCAGAAACGGCTCCCTATTTTGGAATGCAGTGAAAATGGACCGTTTCTCCCTTTTTTTTATCCGCCCAAGGTTTTTCCACAGCGGTTTAAATTCCAGGATATTTGGATGCTATCCACATGCGGTTGTAACAGCCTTTCCCCATCCCAATCAATTTTTCCCTGTAGCTTTAGAAATGTTTCCGGATTCCCTCTTCTCCTAGATATTCTGACAGGGGAGACAAAGCCTCTGCACTTTGCTGGAAGTTGTGTTTCTTCTACCTACTTTTGCTTAAGCTGTTGTAAGGAATGTACACACCCAGCTGTGAAAAAGTCGTTTGGTTCATCCCTCTCTGGTGCTGCCCTCTGCTTTCAGGTAGACTTCTGCAGGTGAGCGAGTTTTGAAACACAGAGAAAAATGAAACACTATTTGAAACTTTACAGTTAAGAGGGAAAGTATCAGTGTGAGTCTCCTGTGTGTTTGTAACAAACATTGCATTCCATTGAATTCAACCATTAAGATGATAACTTAAAACGTACTTTTAAAATTCACATACTTCTGGGGCACTTGGGTGGCTCAGTTCAGTCAGGAGAGCTTTCTGCTGAGGTCAAGATCTCAGGGTCCTGGGATCAAGCCTGGAGTCCGGCTCCACACTCAATATGGAGCCTGCTTACGATTCTCTCTCTCCTTCCCTCTGCCCCTCTCCCTAAAATATAAATAGAAATAAATAAAATGCTCTGTCTCTCTCTCTCCCTAAAATAAAAATAAAATAAATTAGAATTCACATACTTCTGTGAAATGATTGTCTTTTTGTTATTCAAGGATGCTGACCACATATATTTTGTAAGGGGAAAAAAAAAACCATCTTGGGTATTCCAAGAAAAACTTTCAAGAAGTTTTCCAAAGCAGAAAAAAAAAAAAGTTATCAATTGTGTCACTTGGGTAACACAATTGGGGAAACTAAATACCATTTTAACAATCTTAATACCAGGAACACTCACTTAAAAAAAACTTTTAGGGGAGCCTGGGTGGCTCAGTCGCTTGACCATGGGCCTCTTAGTTTCAGCTCAGGTCATGATCTCACGGGTTCGGCCCACCAAAGGCTCCATGCTGACAGTGTGGAACCTGTCTCTCTCTCTCTCTCTCTCTCTCTCTCTCTCTCTCTCTCTCTCTCTCTCTCTCCCCCTTGCCCACATGCACCCTTTCTCTAAGAAAGAAAGGAAAAGAGAGAGAAGAAAAAAAAGAAAAAGAAAGAATCATTGAAAGAGATTTTTCAAAAGGTCGTTATCTTTACAGGCACCATTTGACCACAAATTTCCAGATGCATGAAATAAATAGTAGGTGGACAAGAGGGTGTGTGTGTGTGTGTGTGTTTTGGTTTTTGGCTTTGTTTTAGGAAGAGAGAGAATATTCAGCGGGCTCCACGCTCAGCACAGAACCCAACACGGGGCTTGATCCCACAACCTTGGGACCATGACCTGAGCTGGAAACAAGAGTCAAACACTCAACCTACTGAGCCACCCAGGGACCCCAATAATATGTTTATATGTGGAATGCGTGTGTTCTATGTTTACATGGATATGTAGCCTTTACATATTCCCTTGAAATTTCCTAAGTAAATGTTTATGTTATTGTGGCCTTCTGCCATCCTCTTCTTTTTCTTAAATCTCTGGTCCATCACATTCATTCTGGCACTACAAGCATATGAGAGAGGCAGCAAGCATATATGTTAGGGGGAGAGTTTGAGAAAAAGAATAAGGCTGACAGACTGGAGAGCAGAATCTTTGTGCATTTGTGCCTTAAAATAATCTTTATATCTTACTGTTCTTCCCGTGACAGGTTCACATCTTCTCCAGGTGAAAAGGTGTTCCAGATTAAAATCTCAGCACCAGAAGAGCAGTTCACTAGAGTTGGAGTCCAGGTTTTAGACCGGAAGGATGGATCCTTCATAGTAAGATACAGAATGTATGCAAGCTACCAAAACCTGAAGGTAGAAGTTAAATTCCAAGGTCAACATGTTGCCAAATCTCCATATATTTTAAAAGGTAATTTGGAACATAATTTTACAACAACAGTGTTAATGAAGCCATATAATGGATATTTGTTACGTGTTTTGAACGGTGAGTGAAATTGTTACGGTGATATTTTGTTACTTGTGTGTAATCAGGGCCAGTTTACCATGAAAACTGTGATTGTCCTTTGGAAGATAGTGCAGCCTGGTTGCAGGAGATGAACTGCCCAGAGACCATAACTCAGATTCAGAAAGATCTGGCACATTTTCCTACGGTTGATCCAGAAAAGATTGCAGCAGAAATCCCCAAAAGATTTGGACAAAGACAAAGCTTGTGTCATTATACCTTGAAGGACAACAAGGTACAATTAAGGTTTGCTTGTTTGACTTGGTGACTTTTTTTATTTTGTTTTGTTTTCCTTTGACCTTTTGGCTCTAAATAGCTACTGAGTTTTATTAAGTATCATTCATTGGGGAGCTGGCTGGCTCAGTTGGTGGAGTGTGTGACTCTTGATCCGGGGGTTGTGGATTTGAACCCCATGTTGGGTGTAGAGATTACTTAGAAATAAAAATCTTTAAGGGGCACCTGGGTGGCTCAGTTGGTTAAGTGTCCGACTGTTAGTTTCAGCTCACAGAATGATCTCACAGTTTGTGAGTTCGAGCCCCACATCAGGCTCCGTGTTGCCAGTTCAGAGCCTGCTTGGAATTCTCGGTCTCCCTCTCCCTCTGTCCCTCCCCTGCTCTCTCTCTCCCTCTCTCTTGCTCTCTCTGAAAATAAATAAATAAACTTTAAAAAATAAAATAAAATATTTTTAAAACATAATTCTGGGGTGCCTGGGTGGCTCAGTCGGTTAAGTGTCCAACTTCGGCTCAGGTCCCGATCTCACAATTCGTGAGTTTGAGCCCCACGTCGGGCTCTGTGCTGACAGCTCTGAGCCTGGAGTCTGCTTCAGATTCTGTGT